>NC_143262.1:72222500-74622500 GCF_984573655.1 Nuphar pumila
AAAAATTCTCGTCTGAGGATGAGAATTGATAACTAAAATTAAGCCAAAATGGAGATTGAATTTTGAAATATTTGAATTTGGGGCAAAAATTCAAGCTCTGAATAGCCCTGGCTCAGATGTCGACCAATTGATTCCCTGAAGGATTTAGAGAGCGAGCCCCAGTGGCAAGAGAAAAGGATTTGTGAGCGAATGTAGAAAATTTTAGGTGTTTATAGATGATCCGCTTTGCTACTAAGCCGGTTAAAAGCCGAGCTTAGTGGAAAAGAAACACACACCAAATTTGGGCTATAAAAATGCCCTAGTTAGAAGAATCTGACTGGGTGTTAAAGAATTAACCTTGGTGATAGATATGGGATGAAGAATGGAGAAGAAGATTCACCTCATCGGAATGAGGCTCAGGCTTAGCTCTTACCTGAATGGGAAGGAGATACCTCGCGAAGGAGGCTCAGATTTAACCCTTACCTGAATGGGCATGGATAATATGAAATCCTCCAATGAAGAAACCATGATGGAACCTTCAGATTTTGCATAATAGATTCGAGAGGGGTTTGCAAAAGAAAGAAAATGGGGTTCCCTAAAGCTTAAAAAAGGAATTGATCTTTGAATGTCTCATTGTTGGGACTGATTAGATTTTAAAATGACCTTTTACTGGAAGATATAAATGTTGGTTCAACCTCAAACCAAAAACAAAAGAAATGAACGGTCTATGGTGAGACAGTGGGGAACACAAAGAAGTGTGTGAATCTGAGAGCCCAAGCGCTTAGATTAAAAAGAAAGGAAGGACCTTAAAAACTCCTGTTATCAAGTCCTAAAGAGGGATAACAACAACGCCATGATATATCAAAATGGACATGAAGCTCTAACTTCATGTCAAGATAACTTAAAGAGATTGCCAATAAGATGAAAATTGTGATTGATTCAAAATAATTGAAATGTAATCACATTTATGTGAAAAATATATTCCCTCTTATACCTAGAGTATTACCTCCAACTGAGTTAACTCCGTAGAATCAGGAATCAAAATCAAATTATTGTTGTTGAGTTTGTTCAAGGAAGCTATCCATCTCCTTGATATGAAAAGAAAAGAATTTTGTTCTCAGTTTCATAAAAGCAATTAATGAAAAGGATATTGATAAAAGAATTTCACATAAATAAAGAAGATTCTTGGCAGTTTTGGCAGTTTGATATCTGTGGTTTACCCATGATGATCTTTTTACACTCTTCAGACATAAAAATTGAGTTTTCTTGGGGTTTGGCGAGAATTTTATCACATCAGCCTTCAACTTAGCTATGTTCTGATTTTCCCTGAAAGAACACGTCACAAGCTCCTTCAACTTAGAGATGCTCTAAATCTTCTTTGATCCCAAGAATTATATTGATGTTGTTGTCTCTTTGATTGAAATTTCTTTATGATGACATAAATCAAATATCTTTTAGAGATTGGTGAGAGGTTTATCGCATCGACATTCAACTTGACGATGAATTAAACTTTCCCTGGAAGGACACGTCACATGCTCCTTCAACTTGGAGATGATCTAAGTCTCCTTTGGCCCCGGGGGTCTAACTCATCCATCAGTCTTCAACTTGACGATAATTGAAAGATTTCTTTTGCAGATAGTTAATTATAGCATGAATGATTGAAGCGATATTGATATTAAGTAGATTCTTTTTATCACGTGGGATATTTTCACTGCCTTATTACTAGAAAAACGGTCTTTAAAAATATATTGTTGAGAAATTATATTTTGATGACACACAGTACGATACACTGTCATATGATAATATGCCTTCATGAATAATGTTATATTATGACTGAATATGATTTGTCATGTATTTAACGAGTATTTGATGCAAGGTTAATTCACCCAAAAAGGATGGAGACCTCCTGCTCAAGTACAACCTTGGTGCAATCATACTCTCTGAAGAAAAAGCTTGATGTGCCATTTATTCTTAAAGATCATCTAAAGAGATCGGCTACTTCAAAGATGAAGATTTTTTTCTTCTTTAGAGTCATATGTAACAGAACCTTCAGAAGCATGCATATTGCATATTACATGCTTTTATCATACAAGCCACTCTTTCACAAAAGCTATGTTTCATAAAAGCATATGACATTTTCAAAAAGCACCTTTTTGAAATCTAATCATTGTACCTTCTTACAAACTTTTATGAAAAAGGTATTTTGACAAGATATAATAGATCATGATTTCAAAAGCATTAATTGTACTTTCTATCATATACAAGACAACTTGAAAAAAAATAAAAAGTAATGATTTCAAGTATGTAAGGAAAAGACAATCATAAAAATCGGCTAGTTGAACTAAACAAAGAAAACTAATATTATTATAATATGTTTAGAAAAGACTTTAGTTACTTTATACAACTCAAGAAAGTCGACTTACTTAAAGTTATCATTCTTTCTATAAAACATTAAATACCACCTCAAAAACTTTTTAGAAATAACTATTTTAACCCCACTCAAGAATGTCGACTTGCTTAAAGTCTTCATTCTCTCTGTAAACATTAAATAGCACATCATAAAGTATTTTTTAGATATGACTATTTACAAAATAAAGAACTCAAAGCATTTATTGTATTTACACCCATTTAAGTAAAGAAGTGACGATTTCTAAATAAAATACTAAAGTACTACAAATCATTAATTTGAATAAAGACAAAACTACATGATGGTTTACAATCCAACGTTCAATGTACTACACATTATTTATTATGAAAATAGACTTTTTACATAAAATATATCATACCTAAAATACTACAACGAATAGTGTACCCCAAATACTACACTTATAGAAAGAAGACTTTTTCAAAAAATACATAAAGTTGTTTTTGAAAATGACTTGACATCTCACATCCCAAAAAGACATTCATTTCAAAAAGGCAATGACTATTTTTTGACGGCTATATAAACACAAACAAAATAGTTCTTCAAACAAGGACATGTAAGCTTACAACAAAAAAAATTCCTATTCGATATTTGAAAAAGAGAGCCTAGAAAAAGAAAGAAAAAAGAAAGAGAAAAAGTCAAGAATAACTCTTTGTCAAAGAGAATCATCTAAGTAAAAAGAACAGAACATTCTGAGAATCCTTCATTCGTGCATTCATATCATTCTGAAGGTTCTATAGGAAGTATTGTAACTTTATGTTATTCACTGTATTCCTTATTTGTTGAAAGAAGAAGACCTCTGTGGAAGAGGATGTTCCCCTTCTCTGTTGAGAGAAGAAGACCTCTGTGGAAGAGGGTGTTCCCCTTCTCTGTTGAGAGAAGAAGACCTCTAAGGAAGAGGGTATTGTACTATTTATCCGGTAACTCGGATGTTATAGTGAAAAGCTCAAGTGTTTTGCTTGGGGACTGGATGTAGGTCAGTGACTCTACCGAACTAGTATAAATCTTGTGTTTTATGTGTTGTGCCTTATCGCATTTATTTTTTAATTTATCGATCTATTTCATATTTCACTATTCACCCCCCCCCCTCTAGTGGAATTTCATTTGGTATCAGAGCAGGTTTGCTAGTTTCGACATAACAAGTCTTCCAGCACTTATGGCATCAACCTCTTATGCTCGTGATATTGAAGGTCAACACGCATCTCGTCCTCCTTTCTTCAACGACTCCAACTATAGATACTGAAAATGCAGAATGGCTATATTTCTCAAGTCCATAGATTTTGCTGTATGGAAAATTGTTGAACATCCATACACATCTCCATCATCAGACTATGGCTTATGGTCTGATAAAGAAAAGAAGATGGTCAATCTAAATGCAAAGGCTATGAATGCTTTGTATTGTGTCATTGATCAAAATGAATTCAATAGAATATCTATTTGTGAATCTGCTTATGATATTTGACATTCTCTTAAGATCATTCATGAAGGAACCAACAAAGTGAAAGAAGCCAAAATCTCATCTCTAGTATGAAAATATGAGTTGTTCAAAATGAACAAAGATGAACCCATCACAGAGATGTTTACAAGATTCACCAACATCACCAACGACCTGAAATCTCTGGGAGAAACCTATTCACATACAGATAAGGTGAAGAAAATCTTGAGATCTCTCACAACTGATTGGGAGAAAAAGACTACAATAATTGAAGAAACTCAAGATTTATCCAAGCTTACCCTAGATGACTTAATAGGCAATCTTATGGCCTATAAAGTCCATATGAAAGAAAGAAGGAAAGAGGAACAACCTACAAAGAAAACTCTAGCCTTCCCAGCTCTTTCTGAGAATGAGGACTCAGAAAAAGAATCTGAAATTGCGTTACTCACTAGAAAATTCCAGTGCTTCATGAGAAAGAACTGGCTTCCAAATAAGCACAAGGAAAGAAAAGACTCTAAGGATGATTCCATGTGTTATCAGTGTAATAAGCCAGGTCACATGAGACATGACTGTCATCTTCTAAAAAGAAAATCCAAAACCGAGGAACCAAAGAAAAGGTTATTCAAGAAAAAGGCTCTGCATGCTCAATGGGATGATTCAGAACCATCCACAAGTGAAGAGTCAAGTGATGATGAAGCTGAAACTACAAACATGTGCTTTATGGCAGAAAGCTCTGTAAGTGAATCTCTCGATTTTTCTTTCGAAGAACTTCAAAATGCTTTTCAAGAACTTTTTGAAGAATCAATAAAAATGATTCTCAAAAATAAAAATTTGAAATCTGAAAAATTAGAGTTTTCTCAAAAAAATGAAAAACTCAGTATTGAAAATTCTGAGTTAAAAAGAAAAAATTGTATGATTACCTCTGAAATCTCTTCTACTAGCTCCAAGACTATAAATCTTCAAGTAGAAATTTCAGAATTAAAAAGTAAAACTGAAAACCTGATGAAAATGGTTTTCAAGTTTACTAAAGGGAAAGAGAACCTGGATAAACTCCTATCCTCTCCAAAATTCTCTTTTTACAAGAATGGTATTGGTTATTTTCATATGAATAAACCTTCTTGTATAAATAAAAAGACTGTTTTCATCAAAGGTTCTGTTGAACCTAAGCAGGAGCATTACAACTTTCATACTTTGTACTCCTCTAAAGGTATAGACAAACCCAAATCAAAATGGATATGGGTTCCTAAGTCTAACAAAAAGGGACTCGATTGGGTACCACAAAGAATTTTTACTTAATATTTTGCAGGCTCCAAAAAAGAAGAACAGATGGATACTAGACAGTGGATGTTCAAAACATATGACAGGACATCCAGATCTTTTTGTTGTTCTTCATTATAAAGAAGAAGGAACTGTCACCTTTGGAGATAACAACAAAGGCTTGATAATTGGTATTGGTAATATTGGTAATATCGATAAACCTCTTAGCAAAGATGTTCTCCTTGGTAAAGGCTTAAAACATAACCATTTAAGTATAAGTCAAATGTGTGACACATGTTATAATGTTAGCTTTAAACATGATGCATGCCTTATAGCAGACACCAATGAAAATATCATTTTAAAAGGTATAAGAAGAAATAATATATATGAATTATACCTAGAAAATATTACTGAACATTGTCTTATAGCTAATAATGACACTCAAAATTTATGGCACATGAGAATGGGTCATGTCAACTCAAAATACATGTCTAAATTAGCTAAAAACAATTTAGTACGTGGGTTACCTAAAATGACATTTAAAAAGGACTATTTTTTGTGATGCATGTCAACTAGGAAAATTGTCAAAATCATCTTTCAAATCAAAAAATATTGTTTCAAGTAAAAGACCTTTAGAGCTTCTCCACCTGGATCTTTTTGGTCCTTCTAGAGTAGCTAGTCTTAATCATAATAAATATGCTTTTGTCATTGTAGATGATTACTCAAGATTTACTTGGGTAATATTTTTGAAAAACAAAGTGATACGTTTTGTGAATTTGAAATTTTATGTAAAAAGTTACAAAATGAAAAATCTTGTTCTATTATAAAAATTCGTAGTGACCATGGAGGAGAATTTGATAATGATCTTTTTGTAAATTTTTGTAACTTGCATGGTATTTCTCATAACATTGCCTTTCCTAGAGCTGCACCTCAAAATGGTGTAGTAGAAAGAAAGAATAGAACCCTTCAGGAATCTGCTAGAACTATGCTCCAACAGAATAACCTTGCTAAATATTTTTGGGCAGAAGTTGTTAATACTACATGTTCTTATTAGGCCCTTATTAAATAAAACTCCTTATCAATTATTCTATGACAGAACTCCAAGGATAGACTACTTTAAAGTCTTTGGGTGTAAATGCTTTATCCTTAACACAAAAGATAGCCTTGATAAATTTGATGCTAAATCTGTTGAAGGCATATTCTTAGGATATTCGAGTCATAGTAAAACATACAGAGTATTTAATAAGAGTTCAAATACTATTGAAGAATCTATGCATGTCAGTTTTTGTGAATCTATTGATCAATCTGTTCATAAGCAGACTAACGATGATGATGTTGAAAGTACAAATTTATTCTTAGACAACACAGCTAAACCCAATGAAGATGATCTTCAAAAAAAATTTGTCGAGATCAGAGATCATTCTCAAAAGAAGATTTTGGGAGACCTGACCAAGGGGGTTCAAACTGGAGATCAGCTGGAATGGATTGCAAACATGGCATTCATTTCTCAACTTGAACCAAAGAAGATTGATGAAGCCATCATCGATGAGTTCTGGATGCTAGTCATGACTGAAGAACTGAATCAATTCCAAAGAAACAATGTTTGGGATATTGTACCAAGACCAAAAGATCATCAGATCATTGGGACAAGATGGATCTTCAGAAACAAGCTAGATGAAACAAGTAATGTTATAAGAAACAAGGCAAGACTAGTAGCTCAAGGATACAATCAGGAGGAAGGTATTGATTTTGATGAAACATTTGCTCCTGTTGCTAGACTTGAATCTATTAGAATGCTTTTAGCATATGCAAGCTATATGGATTTCAAACTATATCAAATGGATGCTAAAAGTGCATTTCTAAATGGTTTTATAAATGAAGAAGTATATGTAAAACAACCTCCAGGCTTTGAAAATGAGCAATTTCCATATCATGTTTTCAAACTAAAACGTGCCTTATATGGATTAAAACAAGCACCTCGTGCTTGGTATGACATACTTAAAACCTTTTTATTAAAAACTGGTTTTTCTGTAGGCAAAGCAGATTCTACTCTATTTGTGAAAATAGTGAATAATCATACCCTAATCGTTCAAATTTATGTGGACGATATCATCTTTGGATCTACTAACAACACTCTCTGTGAAGATTTTTCTAAGTCCATGCAGAAAGAATTCGAAATGAGTATGATGGGAGAACTCACCTACTTTCTTGGACTGCATATTAAGCAAACCAAGGATGAAGTCTTCATCAACCAATCTAAATATGCTCATGAACTTCTGAAGAGGTTCAACATGAACTCAACTGCTTCAAAAACTACTCCTATGAGCACAACTACTGTATTGGACAGAGATAAAGATGATAAGGTTGTGGATACAAAGTTATACAGAGGTATGATAGGATCACTACTTTATTTAACTGCTAGCCGTCCAGATATCATGTTCAGTGTTTGCTTGTGTGCTAGATTTCAGTCAAATCCAAAAGAATCACATCTTAAAGTTGTAAAAAGAATAATGAGATACCTGAAAGATACAATTGATTTTGGGTTATTTTATTCAAAATCATCTACATTTGATTTAATCTCATACAGTGATGCTGACTTTGCTGGAAGTAAATCTGACAGAAAAAACACAAGTGGAACATGTCATATGCTAGGGCACTCACTAGTTTCATGGTTCAGTAAGAAACAAAACTGTGTATCATTATCTACTACTGAAGCTGAATACATAGCTGCTAGCCTAGCATGTACACAGGTCATCTGGATGAAACAAACTTTGAAAGATTTTTGTTTGAAATTCGAAAATACAACTATTTTATGTGATAACACAAGTGCAATAAATTTATCAAAAAATCCTATTTTACACTCTCGAACTAAACACATTCAAATTAGACATCACTTTCTAATAGAACAAGTCCTAAACAATATAATCAAACTAGAATTTATACCCACTAATAAACAATTAGCAGACATTTTCACTAAACCTTTAAAAAATGAAGACTTTATAAGAATTAGGAGAGAATTAAGGATATGTAAATTAAGTGATTTATAAAATCAATTCATATGACTAATTAAAATTTAGAAAGTTTAGTCTACTCGAGTTCACCTTTACAAAATATTAAAATATAATCCATACGTGACAAAATTTGTCTTAACCAAAGAATAACAAATAAAAATGATAAAACCATTTTATGTGAAATACTGTTTTGCAAATTTGTGTAATAATCGAGTGTTTGCTTTTTGTACTATTTTTATTTTGTCATCATTCCATTCACCACCTTTTTCAAAGTTGAAAAAGAGTCTTTCATATTTCACGTACATTTTTACTATTTAATGCTTTATGTCATCTTTTATATCATATCTCAAGTACAATCTACTTTTTGTCCTATCATCTTTCACACTTTTTTATGAAAAATTATTATAAGGACTCATTCTCGATAACTTGTCCTTCATTTTTTTAATTATTATATGTACTATTAGTACCATCTTTTTCTCTCTCTATCATATGAATTAAGCCTCCATTCTTGACTTTGACTCCTTTACACATTTTTTTTTAAAACTATGGACTCCCTCCAATCGAGTTTCTCTACAAACATCGATTCATGTCAATCATGACATTGCTTTATGTCACTCATCTCATATCAAGCATCAAGTTTTTTTTGTCCTTTTTTATCTCACCCTAAATTCGTATAGAACATCACCCTTTCTTTATGTCTATTCTCACTCCTTCCACGCATATCCATAAAATACTTCTTATATAAGAAATCATTACTCCTCACTCATGTATGTCTTTTGTCTTCTTCTAAATTTATCTTTCACGAATTTAGAATACTTTCTCATAAAGTAAAAGATCATTTAAAGTTGCTTGTTTTATTAGGCCATTATTCATCTCACATGATATGGATCTATAATACTTCTACACCTTCTTTTCATGAATTGCCTTTACTCATCACAACATCCCGTGGATATCTTCAAAATCTATCAAAGAACACTCCTCTTTAGGCTTACTCTTTCATCCCATCTTATTCTCATTTTTTTACTACTTCCAATAAAACACTCCATACTCAAGTTGTGTCTCACATTACAACATCAACAGACTCTCACACTATAAAAATTTCCCTAAGTAGAAAAATAATGTTTAAAATTATTCTATCAACACTATCCTCCAAATAATGATTTGATCTATCATTCACATGAGCTTTAAGTTACAACTCATGTATTCTCTTTTCAACTAAAATCTAAAATTCAAATGTCACTCATAATTATTTTCTTCTTTCTATTTAATAGATCGATTCATCCCTCACCAATTTACTCGAAAATCTCTATCATCCTTCAAGCCTTTACCCTCTCCAAGTCCTTATTTTCTTTCAAAAGCTTTCATTCTCTCAAACCCTTTGAAAATGACCTCCTTTTCAAGATCATCCGACATCAACATGATTGAAGCTTCGGATCTGAGATTTCCATATCTCATTCACACATATCATTCCATTAGCACCATGCCCATCCAAACCGGCAAGTTAGTTCATCTTGAAGCTTTTCCATCATTTGATCTACAAACTTCAATTTCCGAATTTATTCATGTCCTAGCCTCTCCCCAATCTATGACCATTTATCCACATCTCATCAAAGTTTTCTACACAAATCTTTCAGTCGACCACGACCACTCCACTATCACTTCCATGATTCATGGAAAAGTCATCTCCTTCAACATTTTCAGTTAGGCTGCATTCTAAATATCTCTTCCTACGACATTGAGCTCTCTAACATAGTTCCTATCGACCGAACTGTGTTTAAGAAAATCCTCCTCTCCACTCGCTCAACCCATCTTCCGTGGCACATAAGCAACTTGAAGTCTCATGCTCTGTTGTTGTCATAGATCCTTTCTTCAAATGTAGTCCCTAAGTTGCCTTCTAAGGGATTTATTGCCAATGAAATCTCACTCCTTCTCTATGCAATCTTCTGTGCCTTTCCAATAAACTGGTCCAGTGTAATCTTTAATAACATGATTAACTTTCGATCTTTTCGCTCTCTTCCTTTCAGGTACCTCATCACCCTTATCCTTCAATACTTCCAAATACATCTTGAAACCGATGTCGTCTACTACTCCAACCGCACTTTTGATGACTCCTCCCTCCCTGAGGAAGAGTCCCCTCAACTCAACTCTGACGACGAAGGCCTTCAAGAAGCAGATCCAGCAGCAACTTCTGAACTCGACATCTTTTCAGCAATTGTCGATGTACAGAACACCCAGGATCTCCTTCTGAAGAGTCAAACATCTCTGCATCAAGCCTTCGAATCTCTGAAAATCGGCCAAGATGCATTGCTTCAGAAGTTTCACCCCTCATCCGGCTCAGAATGAACTGTTTTATTTATTGGTCTGTAATAACCTTTATAATCTGATCTCCTCCTTTTTGTCCATGACAAAGGGGGAGAAAAACCAGTCTCCAATATTGGAGAAAAGTACTCTGACATTTTCTATATTTTTTATGCATGTTTTATGATATTATTACTATGCATAATGGCATTTTTGACAGAGGGAGCATATTTTGTCATCATCAAAAAGGGGGAGAATGTTGAGAAATTATATTTTGATGACACACAATATGATACACTATCATATGATAATATGCCTTCATGAATAATGTTATATTATGACTGGATATGATTTGTCATGTATTTAACGAGTATTTGATGCAAGGTTAATTCACCCAAAAAGGATGGAGACCTCTTGCTCAAGTACAACCTTGGTGCAATCATACTCTGAAGAAAAAGCTTGATGGGCCATTCATTCTTAAAGATCATCTAAAGAGATCGGCTACTTCAAAGATGAAGATTTTTTTCTTCTTTAGAGTCATATGTAACAGAACCTTCAGAAGCATGCATATTGCATATTACATGCTTTTATCATACAAGTCACTCTTTCACAAAAGCTATGTTTCATAAAAGCATACGACATTTTCAAAAAGCACCTTTTTGAAATCTAATCATCGTACCTTCTTACAAACTTTTATGAAAATGGTATTTTGACAAGATATAATAGCTCATGATTTCAAAAGCATTAATTGTACTTTCTATCATGTACAAGACAACTTGAAAAGAAATAAAAAGTAATGATTTCAAGTATGTAAGGAAAAGACAATCATAAAAATCGGTTAGTTGAACTAAATAAAGAAAACTAATATTATTATAATATGTTTAGAAAAAACTTTAGTTACTTTATACAACTCAAGAAAGTCGACTTACTTAAAGTTATCATTCTTTCTGTAAAACATTAAATACCACCTCAAAAACTTTTTAGAAATGACTATCTTAACCCCACTCAAGAATGTTGACTTGCTTAAAGTCCTCATTCTCTCTGTAGACATTAAATAGCACATCATAAAGTATTTTTTAGATATGACTATTTACAAAATAAAGAACTCAAAGCATTTATTGTACTTACACCCATTTAAGTAAAGAAGTGACGATTTCTAAATAAAATACTAAAGTACTACAAATCATTAATTTGAATAAAGATAAAACTACATGATGATTTACAATCCAACGTTCAATGTACTACACATCATTTATTATGAAAATAGACTTTTTACATAAAATATATCATACCTAAAATACTACAACGAATAGTGTACCCCAAATACTACACTTATAGAAAGAAGACTTTTTCAAAAAATACATAAAGTTGTTTTTGAAAATGACTTGACATCTCACATCCCAAAAAGACATTCATTTCAAAAAGGCAATGACTATTTTTTGACGGCTATATAAACACAAACAAAATAGTTCTTCAAACAAGGACATGTAAGCTTACAACGAGAAAAATTCCTATTCGATATTTGAAAAAGAGAGCCTAGAAAAAGAAAGAGAAAAAGTCAAGAATAACTCTTTGACAAAGAGAATTATCTAAGTGAAAAGAACAGAACATTCTGAGAATCCTTCATTCGTGCATTCATATCATTCTGAAGGTTCTATAGGAAGTATTGTAACTTTCTGTTATTCACTGTATTCCTTATTTGTTGAAAGAAGAAGACCTCTGTGGAAGAGGATTTTTCCCTTCTCTGTTGAGAGAAGAAGACCTCTGTGGAAGAGGGTGTTCCCCTTCTCTGTTGAGAGAAGAAGACCTCTGAGGAAGAGGGTGTTCCCCTTCTCTGTTGAGAGAAGAAGACCTCTGAGGAAGAGGGTGTTGTACTATTTATCCGGTAACTCGGATGTTATAGTGAAAAGCTCAAGTGTTTTGCTTGGGGACTGGATGTAGGTCAGTGACTCGACTGAACCAGTATAAATCTTGTGTTTTATGTGTTGTGCCTTATTGCATTTATTTTTTAATTTATCGATCTATTTCATATTTCACTATTCCCACCTCTAGTGGAATTTCATATATCATAGCTATGATTAATATCAGTTCACTTATGGCTTTTCAACTTCATTGAATTTTTCCTTCGCTAATCATATCGAGGATTTTTCTTCCTCCTTTTGGTTGACCAACAGAAAAAACTTGAATTTTCTTCTTTCGCAAAAGCTTTACCCTTTTGGAAGGAATACTGAAGGTAATATGAGGTAAAATTTTGTGCAATAAAGATTTTGAGATCAACAATTATTTTTTATAGCAAATTGACAAAATATCTTGAAATCCTTGGTGAAAGAAAGTGCTTGTCAATCGATTGACATATCCGTGGCTAGATTCTCCCTTGAAAATACTCGGCATTTGATAAAAGATCAACTCGAAAGTTGAATTCTAAAAGACCAGCACCAGACTGGATTTGGTGAGAGGACCAGCACACCGACTAGATTTGGTAAAAAGGACCAACATGAAGCTGGATTTGATGGAAGGACCAACTTGAAAGCTGGATTTTGTAAAAGGACAAACGCGAAGCTGGATTTTGTAAAAGGACCAATGTGAAACTGGATTTGATGGAAGGACCAACTCAAAAGCTGGATTTTGTAAAAGGACCAACGCAAAACAGGATTTGGTAGGATCAATTCAAAAATTGGATTTTGAAGGACCAGGGTAAACTAGATTTGGCAGAACCAATTCGAAAATTGGATTTTGAAGACCAAGGTAAACTGGATTTGGAATGACCAATTCGAAAATTGGATTTGATTGAAGGACCAACTCGAAAGTTGGATTTTGAAGGACCAGTGCTAAACTGGGTTTGGAAGGACCAATTCAAAAATTGGATTTGATTGACTTGGCTTGTGCGAAGATTAAATTTTGGAGTAGTTCGACCAGTGTAAAACTGAATTTAGGATAGGCTTAACTTGAAGGTTAATTTTGATATGACTGGCAAAAAAATGATTTCGATAAAAGACTCGACCTGAAGGTTGAATTTAAAAAAGATTGGTGTTTTGAAAGTGCCTGATGATTGTAATGAAAGATTTTCATTCTTCACCCTCACGATGACTTGGGTAACTACCAGGAGTCTTAGGATTATCCCTTATCATGAATGGGTAATGAATTTGATGCAAATAAATGTGAATGAATGCAAATAAATACAAAAAATACAAATAAATGCAAATGAATGCAAATGAGTGCAAATAAATGTAAATGAATGCAAATGAATAGTGAAAGACTTTGTTAGATCCTGTCTGTATATAAGACGTTTTGAGGTAAAAACAAATTTTCAAAAAAAAAATGTCCCAGTATAACTAGGGAGTAAGATATTGAACGAAAGGATAAATAATTGATATTTGACGAACACTCTCTGAAGATAAAAAGGAAAAGATTGACGATGTGCTTCTTGATTGATTCAGGAGGCACTTTGAAAGAGGTCACTCCTCGCAAGAAGATATTTTACAAAAATAATAAAGAAGATAACACCAAGCTATAAGGAAAATTGATAAATTTATTGATGCATTGAAGAGACATGATAAATCAAGGAAAGAATTGGGACTACATCATCTTTTCAAAATGACAAAAGCAAAATAAAAGAAAGGAGAAGATATTGGCATTGTCATTTTCTTGAGTGATCAAGGAAAGGTTTGGTTAAGATGGTCGACTGGTCCTCTTCTTTGTCTGCCACAAGAAGTTTTTCGTCTATGCAGTCTTGAATGATGTTCTTGAGGATGAAGCAACATTTAGTATCATGCCCCATTGTTCGGTGGAACTTGCAGAAATGATCTTTTCATTTTTCTAGGGTGACTGGAGGATCAACAACTCTTGGAAGTTTGATCATATCTTTTTTGAGCAGGTATTCAAGAATTTCTTCAAGCGGTTGATCTAAAGGAGTGAACTCGCAGTCATAACCCCAACCATCACACTTTATCTTTTCTCGAGTGCTTGGTTTTTGTGAGGAGCTAGAAGACTTGTTATCATGCTTGAGGGCATCACCCTTTTTGCCTTTCATGCTGCTGCTACTGTTTTGGCCCATGGTGTTGGTTGCGTAAGTGGCTCACACTTTTTCCTTAACGTCTGAGCTATTCTTTGAGAGCGCGAGGCTCTCATATACACTATTTTCTATCCCCATTTCGAGTCATTCGGCTTGTTCTATTAATTCGACAAAGGATCACGTCGGGGAGATAGAGATCAGGCCCCTCAGAGGTTGGAAGAAATTATTAAGGATCACTGATAATCCATGCCCTTCTGATATTGGATCCCTCATTCGATTGCAAGTGGATCTCCATTTGTGAATGAAGTCTTTGGCCTTTTCGTCTTCTTTCTGTTTCAGGCCGCAGAGATGGTTCAATGTGGGCAAGGCCTCAGTATTGAATAAGAATCATTCGATAAAAAGGTTGACCACCTTATCAAACTCTCGCAACTCGATTGGATTGATGTGCTCAGAATACCATTTGGTTGTTGTGCCTTCCAAGTGTAAAAGTATCTTCATCCAAGCTGCGTGGAAAATATTTGAACAAAGCTTGATTGTCTCTCTTGAATCGGTTGCACTCCACAAAGAACATGGCTAGATGAGCCTTGGAATTGCCAGTCCCATCGAATTTGACAAATTTGTGGGGGAGATCTTTCAGACTATCATCCCCTTCTAGGTCATCATAGAAATCATCACTGTTGTAGACTTTCTTGCCCTTATCACAAGCCTGCAGGTCCTTGACCATCTTGGTCATTTCCTTCAGCTGAAGATAGATCGGATCATCGACTGTTGGGGTCTGCTTCTTCAACTGGTTAATAGATTCAGGCTCTTGAATGAACAACTCTTGTACTTCTTTAGAATCTTCTTTCGCTGAACATGCCCCTTCAAACTCGCTATCCTACTGAATCTTCTTTCGAGCGAATTTGATATGTTTCCTTATGGTTTTGCCATTAGTCTTTTTCCTGGATGACACCTTTCCTGAGCTAGACTTAGCTTGCTCTGATTGCATCTTAGCCATCATCTTCTGGAATAAGGTATACATGGCGGGATTGATGTCATTGCCACCTTGTTGACCCTGTCCTCTAGCCGAACTTGGGGAACTCATCCTTTATTGCTTGCTGCTAATATTGCTGATGCGCTGATATGGTACAATCTTCTTGCCTAATCTGGTCTGAACCACTCAACAATGTCGATACTCTCTGTATGACAAAGGGGATGGTTAGAATGAGGAAATTTTTTTAGGGCAATAATTTGAATGAAAAGGATAAGAGAAAAATCTGACGATCAGGTTGACAATTTGAAAGAATATCCCATTACCAGAGATTGGGTCGTCATTGATATTATGACAATTGCGTTGTTACTCCGACGAAGGAAGTACACAACTAAGGTAAACCCAAAAGGGAAGGTGGGCAGATAATTTTCTACTGCTATGATCAGAGAATTCACTTGAAAATAAGATGAAGAGATTTTGAAAACGAATAACAAGATTGAAATCCATAAGAAAACACACGATTTTTCTTGAGGAAAATAGCAGGCAGGATCAAAATAAAGCTGAAGATTCAAGATTTAGAAGAAAGGAATGATGGAAAATCTCTTGGAGCTTTTGAAGAATAGAGAATTTGAAAAATCATCCAGAGTTTTATAAAATCCTTATAAAAATAAAAGAGAATGCAAGAAATAAGTGGAAAATAAGAAACTTTGAAAATTGTCCAGGATTTTTAGAAAAATTATTGAAAAATATAAGAAAATAAAGGAAAATAAATTCAATCACATCCTGCACAAACAAGTATGTGTATACAACATTTTCTAAAAAGTTGACTCTAAATGCACAAAATTTTGAAATAGCTGTAGGACCCTAATCCTAACTCTAAAGCTCAGATCATCTGTGTCCAATCATGCTATGCTGATATACTTGAGCCGAGGCTCGATGTACGTGGCATAAAAAGAATTTCTCTAATTCTAGGCTCATATTTTCCAGCATCCTTGAGCATCTGCTGATATACTTTGGACTATGGCCCTCGGTACGTGGTAGGGGGAATCAACCCAAGTAGGTGGCCCAATTGTGAGGCTTTGTCCCAAACTATGGTTCTAGAAGAAAGCTCAGCAACGTGGTATGATCAACATGCAAGAAAACAGAAGGCTCTAGTGACCTAAAGAAGTAGAATTTTAAAGATTTTTTAGAAGCAAACATTGTTTTCAATCAGATCCTAGATTGAGGAGGATTGTATTAGACCTAGGTCTAATTGAGCATGAATAATGCCTCCTCAATCAATCCTACCAAACCATGCCTAAGTCTATATGAAATCCATGTCAGTTGGGTTTGATTCTAGGCTCCTAGGTTCACATGAAATAAAGCTAATATTATAGAACACAATTTTGACAAGTTGAATAAAGCAAAGCACTCGATTGATCACGCAAAGACATGTCCCATCACGATCTCCAAACTTGTTATCATTGCAAAATTTTACTTTTGCAAGTCAAACTGACATTTTGAAAATAACTCGCCTCCGTTTTAAAATGCGAGAAAATTGTGAGGAATGGGACTTGCCTGTCGGTACGAGGTTCAACCGTTCCAGGTGCCATAACCAAGGGTAATCAAACCAAGGGTCAACCTTATGCTTTGCTTTGCTCAACTGTCTAAATCGATGTTCTATTCCTAAATGCATGAAGAATCAAGCATGTGCTATGACTTAGAAAAATGCAGATTGAAAACCTAATGCATGCTTCGAAGATTTGGAAAATATCAAGAAAAAGTGGACACTTTGAAAATCATGAATTACATTGAGAGAGTGCTTTGAAGAGGAGGAAAATCGATTTCTTAAAAGATCCTGATGTTTTGAGAAAATCGATTTTTGAAGAAAATCCAAGTGTTTTTAAGAAAATCAGTTTTTCTCATATTTGAACTTTTGAATTAATCAAAAGAATGGGTGTGTGGCCCTATGAAATCCTTTCAAGATGCAGTCTAAACCTAAATGATGCATGAAATGCATTTTTAGAACATATTTTTTAAAGAATTTTTTGAGAAAATCATTGAGAAAAAGGATTTTTGTGCCTTATAGAATTTAGATGAAATAAATTCATTACATATCTTTGACTATGGCCACGAATGTGTATTGAATATATCTCATTTGATTATAAAAGGAAAAATACTTAGAAAACTTTTGAAAATATGCCATGATTTCTGAAAATAGCTTAAGAGTATAGGCCGTTTGTGGCTTAAAAGAAGATGATAAATCTGGATATTGTTCGTATTCTGACTATACCACAAATACGAACTCATCGAGTTTATTAACTCCTTAGAAGCGAGTGCATGTGCCATTGGTGTAGACCATTGTGAATTTGAATATGCATGAATTATCATCCATCACGCATTGGTATCATTAAAAAAAAATAAACTATATGCAATGTAGCCCTAATCTAAGCAGAAAAGGAAATTTTTATTCAAGGGTTACAATTGAATTTACATCAATAATAAATTAAAGAGAAGAAAAGATAAATAAAGAAAAATCTAATATTAAACCTCCCTATAAAATTAGCAAACTTATTCGTGAAAATATGTCAACTTTTCAGGATTTATCCAACAATATCTCAAATTGAAGGATTTATCCAGATATAAGCCTTTTTCCATGCTTCCCTTGTGGCTGCAACAATGGAGGAAGAAGGAGCTTGAGAGAGAGGCTGCTAGAGGAGAGAGAGGGAGCAAGAAAGAAGCCAGAACACAATGAGGGGGTCGACCCTTATGGCCCCCTTTTTATAGAGTTTCCAACTCTTAATTAAAGAGTTGGAATTTTTCAAAATTCTTTAATTAATTAAGATAGGCCAAGTAAGGGGGCGATTTTTGGTAGAGTTTTAACCTATCAAGGTACTACCTAATTAACATTAGTTAAGCCTAACTAATACTCCTAGTGGTTTAAGAAAAATCTCAAATGTGGCACCACTTATGCGGGCCCACATTTGTTTTTTAAAGCTTTATTTACAAGTTAAAACCAAGGTTTAAAATACTGGGGTGAAAATGGGATTTAAAATCAATTTTAACTTTTTTCAAAGTTCTAACCTGAGTAGGACACTAACTAAACTTAAACTGACCTAAACACTTTCAAATGTGGTGCCACCTAGTGTGGGCCCCACTTGTTTTTTAAAAAAAATGGTTTTGACAATAAAGGTTTTCAACAGAGGTTAAAAATGAAAGATGAGTTTAAAATCAAAAGTTTTAAATCAACTAGAGTTTTGAATGAGTTGACACTTTTTCGATTGTGGTGCCAACTGTGTGGGCCCCACTTCTGAGTTTTTGAAAAGGTTAGAATAAAGATTTAAAAAGAGTTTTTAAAACAGGTGAAAATAAAAGCAAAGAATAAATTTGAGAAAGTTAAAGTCCTGAACCAACTGAAACTCTGACTAGAGTCCTGAAATTTTGAAACTCTTAAATTTGGGTTTTTGAAAGACAAACAAAGACGTTTTGAAAGATCTTTTTCAGAGAATAATGAAAATAAATAAAAGATGAAATCAGGGTTAGAATCCTAATCAACTGGAACTCTGGAATAAAGTCCTAAAATTTTAAAACTCTGAGAATTTGATCTGTTTTCGAAAAATAAGTAAAATATGAGTAAAAGAATGAAATCAGAGTAAAGTTCTGAACTAACTGAAACTCTGGGGCAGAGTCCTAAAATTTTGAAACTCTAAAATAAAGTCCTGAAATTTTGAAATTTGA
This sequence comes from Nuphar pumila, assembly GCF_984573655.1. Lineage (NCBI taxonomy): Eukaryota > Viridiplantae > Streptophyta > Magnoliopsida > Nymphaeales > Nymphaeaceae > Nuphar > Nuphar pumila. Next base: position 72,241,605 of record NC_143262.1, read on the forward strand.
TTTTTTGAAAGATAGATGAAGAAATTTTTGAAAGATTTTCCCAAAAATGAAGTCAGGGTTAGAATCCTAATCCAACTGAAACTCTGGAACAGAGTCCTGCTTGGACTAAAACTCTAATTTTTTTGTTTCTTTTGAAAGATTTTCTTGAAAACAGGTTAAAATAGAAATAAAAGATAGCGTCCTAATTCGACTGAAACTCCGGAATAGACTCCTAGTTTGACTGAAACTCTAAAATTTTGGCCAAAATAAAAGAAATGGGCAAGGGGTAAGGCTACCTCTGATTTAAAACCAATAAAATGAAAGTTTGAAAATGTTTAAAAGGTAAAAAGACAGAGTCCTAAATCAACTAAAACTCTGAAATAATAAAAATTTGATAAATAAAATAAGTGATCCAGAAAAGACACCACCTAGATAGGTCCCATCCGAGAATTAAGATTAGCTAAAAATTGAGTTTAAAACGAATCTAGATCGCTTTCTAAGGAAATTGTTTTGAAATAAAGGAATCTAAGATCCTGGGAGTTGATAAATGACAAATATCGATCTAAAACCCAAGTTTTTGAAATTGATTTCGAAAGAAAATTTTTAAAATCGAATATGGATTGAAGATTTTGAAAACGAGAATGCTGGATCTAAAAAATGATATGCAATATCATGCAATACAATAAAATGATATGAAATGACATGCAATGATACGAAAAATGCAAAACCCTAGATAATGGATTTGAAACCCCCAGATCCCTGGCAAAAAAGAGGAATTAAAAATTCTCATGTGAGGATGATAATTGATAACTGAATTTGAGCCAAAATAAAGATTAAATTTTAAAATATTTGAATTTGGGGCAAAATTCGAGCTCTGAATAGCCTTGGCTCAGATGTCGACCAATTGATTCCCTCAAGGATTTAGAGAGCGGGCCCCAGTGGCAAGCGGAAAGGATTTGTGAGCGAATGTGAAAAAATTGGGGTGTTTACAGTGGGCCAGGTTCAAATCTGTCTGTGGGCTATCGGGCCGTTCTGACGAGGCTGCACTATTTATTAGTTTATTAATTTTTTAATAATATAAAAATTAAATAAATTGATTAATTACATAGTAACTTGGTAACTATTATTATTTACCTAATTAGTTGCATTAATTTTATGAAAACTAGAAAGATAATTAGTTGAGTACACTGGAACTTGTTAATTATTTACTATTTACCTTGCACTAATTTTAAGAGAAAAAGAAAAAGAAAGCTAATTTTATGGGACTGGATTTATTTAGGAATTAGGTTTTCTTGAATTTTTTCTGTCACCTTCATCGTGTAAACTGTAAGTCCTCGGTCAAGTAACCAACAACCACATCCCTGAGAACCGATGGAGCAAGTGGAAATGGTTGCAAGCATACTTGAGCATGAGTAACTATATTAATGAGGCATAAAGCTAGAGATATTGTCAAAAGGTTGGTGAACATGTTCTTTTTGGTCGTGTAGTATCATGTTCTTAATAGTTTCAACGTATATAATGGTTTTGTTTCAAAAGTATTGGCACAAGCAACAGATGTCACGTGTAATTGTGAAAGAGTTGTTCATGAAAAATAAAGGAAAAAAAAAGTACTCATGGAAATATGCTCCTACCATATGAGCGGGTTCCTTGTAGGCCAAGTGTCTTTGTTCAATAGAAACCAAGAGTCATGTTTGTCTCTTAAGATTGTGGTCTGTTAGTGGTTTATGTTTGTTACATATAAATATATGGAACATGTTTGTCATTGTTTTGATTGGTTTTTTCTTATAGATTTTAATGAGGTATATTTGCCTTTTATTTTATAACGGGGATATCACTAGTGTCCATAATAGCGATAGCTCATCGGATAAAGAAAATGATAAATCTAAAAGAAAAAAGAACTTCTAATTGTTGAGAGCAAGATCATGCCCAAATGTTGTATTGCATAGTTGGACTAGAAATCAAGATCGTGTTCTATGTTATTTTGAAAAATTGGTGTTGATTTATTAGTTCAAATATTATGCAGTAGAAGAAATATTTTTATGAACTTTTGATTTGGATACTTTGACAGATGTGAAAATTTGAATTATATATTTTTTTATTAATTGTTTTTGCATTTTAAAAAATAAATTATTAATTTTATTAAAAATAACCTACAAATGAGTTTAGGCTGGGTCACGGGCTGCTCTTCAAACCCAAGCCGTATTGACTGGACCTGTGTCATCATTATCATAATATGTGCGACCAAAGACAGAGAAAAGCAGAGAGAGAGAGAGAGAGAGAGAGGAAACGACAACAACAACGACTCTCGAAGACCCAGAAATATCAGCAGGGTTTACTTCCCCTCGTATCGAACACGAGAGAGAGAGAAAGAAAAGAACGTCTCTCTCTCTCTCTCTCAGAGTGCAGAGAAGGAAGAAGGGAGTAGGGCGTGCCATGGTGAGGCTGGCCCAATTGAGCCCGCTACTGCTGACCGTCGTCACCGTTGCCGGTGGCTTGGCGGGTGTGGCCGTCGTCTATGTCGTCCTGCTCCTCCTCCGCTTCTTCTGCTGGAAGAAGTCTGCCAATTCTCGGAGTCTGCTGCCGCAATCGGCCACGGAATTCGGGAGCACAACCTACTTCGATGGGTCACTCCACCGGATCTCGATGCCGGACCTGATCGCTGCCACCAACAACTTCGACAGATCCGGCGTCATCGGCGACGGCGGCTTTGGCCTCGTCTACAAGACCCGGCTCGCCGACGGCCAGCTCGTCGCCGTCAAGAAGCTGGGCAGCGACTGCTTCCAGGTAGAGTCCCCGTTATATTCATTCTATCCCGTTTTTCACGGGTCATTTTAAAATTCGGCACTTGATATTGGTTATAAATAAAAGGCTTTCTTGGTGAAACAAATGATAATGGCCAATGTCTAACCTTTCGCTTCTAAAATTTCTCAGAAATATAACCCGTTATTTACAGTGAGTCGTTCTTGGTAGAGTCGCTCCTTGGAACATTAGGCAAAGAGTTTGGTTAAAAGCGATTGAACGAACTCATTAGAAAATTATTTTTCAACGGCCACTTTGACGCCTGATCAAACAACGAATGTTATTTTCGAGCCATTCTTACTTTATCTATTTCTAGAATTACCAACATATATTTTCTTGGATAAATCTAGAATCTAAAAATTTGCGGGACAAAAAGAAAAACATGCCTTTGATCTTTGTATAGAGTTAGCATTAAGCGCTTCTTTTTGTAATATAATCCTTCAAGTAATATTGATTACCATCGAAAATTGGGGTAGAACACTCAGACCACATGGACTTGATTATCCAAAAAGAGAAATGGTGCTTTGCATCTAGAGTTTTGTAACTTGGGACTATGGCACCCCCAACATCACCGTATAATTGGAGAACCATATTACCAATGGGGGCTCGGCTCCAACCATCTGGTATGGGACCAAGTTTCACTATTGAGCTTTAGTACCGTTCTTTCTTTCTTTTCTTGATAGGCAACCTGCAGACCCTCACCAGTTATACAATCATACCATTAGGATTTGAACTTGCAACGTCCCAACACAAAGTGACGTGCACTAACTGTTCCTAGCCCCCGTCGGTTTAATACTGTTCTTTTAGGCAATACCAACCAATGGCTTTGTTACTCTGAAATCTCTTGCTTGGCACTTTCAATTATCAGGCAGCTTTTAATATGAAAGATCTCTCTCTCTCTCTCTCTCTCTCTCTCATGTACATTGAGTCCCATGCTTATAACTTGTTAGGGCCGGCGTGAATTTGAAGCTGAGATGGAAACTCTGGGCCGAGTCAGCCATGACAACATAGTCAAGATCCTTGGCTACTGCAAGGACGGGCCGGACCTAATCCTTATCTACGAGTACGTAGCCAATGGCAGCCTTGACCAGTGGCTCCACACCGAACCACCAGATTCGTTATCGGCCAGACTCACTTGGCCCATCAGGGTCAAGATCATCAAAGGCGTTGCGGCCGGGCTTGCCTTTCTACACGATGCGTGTCACCCAAGGATCATACATCGCGATATCAAGGCCAGCAATGTGCTTCTTGATGAGGAGTTCCAAGCTCACATTGCTGACTTTGGGTTGGCTCGGAGGATCAACCCAAGTCACTCTCATGTATCAACCCAAGGGGCCGGCACAATGGGCTATATGCCGCCGGAGTACAAGGAAGGATTGGTGGCGACCATGAAAGGTGATGTGTACAGCTTTGGAGTGCTGATGTTCGAAGTGGCCACAAAGAAGAGGTCAAATCTTGCTGTGGAGGAGGTGGTGGAGAATGGGAGGGTGAAGTTGGTGTGGCTAGTGAACTGGGCTAAGCGATTGGTGGATGAGAAGAGGGAAATGGATGCCATTGATCAAGTCCTCAGAGACGATGCCTTAGAAGCCAGTGTCAAAGAGTTCTTCAGGATTGCTTCTATGTGTACCAATGATGACCCTAGAGGGCGACCTCTAATGGCTGAGGTTGTGTCTATGCTGGATCAAATGCAGATATGAACACGTCCCCCTTGATGAGGGATTTAATGCATTATCAAATGCATCCGTCACTATTTATTTACTCTCTCTCTCTCTCTCTCTCTCTCTCTCTCTCTCTTACAAATTAACTGATTGAGAGAATCATAGCTGAAATAAAACTATATTTCCTAGAACCTAGCAGGCTACATGGTGAGCAACAAAAGGGTTTTAACCGCTTGAGAGTGGGCCATACAGCATAAATCGCACCTAGACCCAACCACCTGAACTGGGATTTCCCCTTGACAATATATATATATATATATATATATATATATATATATATAGAAAACCCTGTTTCTTAAAAACATCGAGAGATACTGAAGCTGACAAGGTGAAGCCACTCTCTACTCTGGTAACTTTTATTATTCTCTAGTCTAGGCCATCCCAACATGCTATATACAAATGCTACATCTATCACTTGACAAATACCGGTGTGCACTGCACAGCAATGACCGCATGCAGTTCGGTCTGTTCAGACCAGGGCTACCAGAAACTCCACAAAAATGTGGGGAACTTGTTTACTGGGAAACTATTTTAGAAACAGGAAATCATGTGTTTCAGAAACTTGTGGAAAAAAAAAACATAGGAAACCAGTTTCCATCCTGTGAGAAACCTATTTCACATCACATGGGAAACCTACTAATTTTATATGGGAAACTTATTTCCCTTGTTTGGGAAACATGTTTCCCTTATTTTTTCTGCGAGCTTTTCTTAAATAAGATTTTTTTTCAATGAAAAAGTTGACGTGTGTTATTCAAAATTTTAATTACTAATTTTAGTTGCAATCAATATAATAATATATTTTATAAAAATTATTAATCTTTATTAGTTATCGTAATATTAGTAAAAAAAAGTAAAGTTTACATAAACTTATAATATTCTTCATCCATATTGTCCACATTTGCACTTTTACTCCACACATACAATATATATATATATATATATATATATATATATAATGTTACTTGGATACATGCCCGCCGCTGATCGCGCACACAATCAGTTAAAGGGTAAAGTACCCATTTAGCAGTAGTTATATATCACATTTCTTGTTTCACATGAACTTTAAAATCTTGCTTCCAGTTTCCAGTTTCTGTTTCCCAACATGTTTATTATTCTGTTCCCTTCCTGGCAACCTTTGTTCAGACTTTTGTTCATGTTCCTACAGAATAACCCTGGGGCCAAGTGGCACATCATAGGTTTACATAACCGGGACAGCAACCATAAGTACGGCAGGCATAGCCAGCGCAACTAGGTCTCTATTATGGGGTTGGTTTCCCTGTTCCTCGAGGAAAAACTTAAGGGCACTTCAGCATGTGAAGTAGCTAAATAATAGAGCCACATCTTTTCAAGAATTTGTCGTGTGGAGAAGGTTGGACACTTTCGCTTGCTTTTGACCATGAGCTGTATATTCCTAAGCATTGCAACATTGAGCTAGCTGTGCCTGTGAGGTTATATGTCAAATGATAAAGATCTCATTTCCATGCCTTTGCAACGTTGGGTCCTACCCACTTGAAAACACAATGGAACCCACAATTCGGTTTAAGTGCAATAGTAGGTCCTACCCACTTGCATTCATGATGGAAACTCTTGCTTGAAGGCCGACAGAATGATTTACAAGATGATGCATGTTTGCATGGTCAAGATTGCAGATGATTATGATCACAATTGCAACCAGTTTTGGAATTCGTGATCCTAGTCAAGTTTCATGAGAGAGCATCCAACACGCCCTATGTATCATCTGTAACATTAAATGCACATGATCAAGACCATAAACCCCTCAAGATCATCATATCCAAGAAGAAGGGCCAAACTGCTTGTCAATGTTTGGACTCAGACAACTACACAGCAGCAAGAATCCACTCCCTTCTACATCCAGCACACAATAGAGGTCTGTACATGTTAAGATCCGAAAGTTGCACATTTATTGATTGTAAAAGGAAACTGTAAAAATGTTGGCCCTGTTCATATTTTATCTGTAATACAATGATGGAGCCACCACCTAGCTGGATGGCTGTTGTAGCAGGCCAAGTAAACCTTAGAGACTATGTCTGATCTAGTGGTCCAGGAAAATAGCATAGTTTTTTCATATTTTACACAGGGAAACCACAGCCTGAGGTATGGAGACTTAGTCGCCGTCCCCAGGGGCTTAAAACACCATGGTATGCCAGCCAAGGCCCACTCCAACTACGCTAACCCTTGAAATTCAAGTGCAAGTGGTTACCAATGGGAACTTATAAATAACCCATTTGAAACAATTTTAACAAATTATGAGGCCTCTTTAACACCTATAAATTTATATTTAACAGGTTAGTAACAGCTACACCAACCAACTGTTTGTTATGACAGTGGAAGAGTGACATGGTATTCAGAAAAAAAGATGATTCTTAGTAGCATCCTTTGACTTTAAATATAAAAAACACGTTTGAGAACCTTACTAGCTTTAGAGAAAATTCTGGTCGGTTATTTTGAAGCTTTCACAAGTTCTGAGGAGCAATATCTACAAAATGCTTCTTTGAGAAAGGCACCACCGAATCAAATTTGATCCATGAAAGACAGAAACAACAAGAATTCTTGATCTCTCAATAAGAAAAGATAGAATTTGATTGATGTTGTATCATTTTTCTGATGGCAGAAGCTGTTTCATTGATTTTTCCTAAGCAAAAGATTTTATTTTAGTTGAAATTCAGTTAAAGACAACCATTTGTTGATGACAAATCCATGGCTAAGTGATTAAAGCACCCAACTAATAATTACCCAACTAATAATTGGCAAATCACAATGGTTCAATTCCTGTTGAATGGGCGCAGATTAGAATATTGAATAATAGAATCCACTCCATATCAACCATGAGCTTTCTTATTTGAAAATTTTATGGATTGAAGGAAAAAAAAAAACCGTAGCAATCAGTTGCATTTTCCAGCTTCTACTTAATATCTTTATCAATTGTTGTACTTATTCCTTCATTCAACAAGTACTAATGTTTGTTCTATGAATTTTGCAAGATTTAGCCCTACAGCTTCTTGCACTAACAAACCATGTTACTATAAATATCTAAACTTAAAATTTCTTTTCTTTTACTAACATCAAGAACATCCCATAGCAATAAAAAGTCAGTATAATAACTTCCATTCTTCCCGTTATCATAGTTCAAGTGATCTTGCTAGTAACGAGGTACACGCACGCGCACACACACATACGCACAGACAGAGAGGTTACATTAAAAAGTAGATCAAACAAGACAAACATGATCTACTTTAGTAAAGAAAAATGCAACATGGTGATCTGGGCAGTTTATATCGATTGTTTGAGTGATGGTCGGGGAGATCTCGACCCAGATTTTGCAATTCATAAATATAATATAGTTTGTACCATTGATTCATTGAAAGATGCAGTCCATATCGCATGACAAGATGAACAAATTTATAAGAACGGAAAAAGCACCAAGCATAAAATCTTTTGGTCACATGCAGCTTTGTTGTTGCCTATGTCACATGGGTGCGGGGATGCGGCACTTTAAAAAACCTTGGGTGTGGGGGTGCGGCAGGGCAAAAATGTAAAAAATTATATATATAATTTTGAAGTTTTAACAGTCCAAATCCATTCATTTGATCAAGCTCCACAAAATCCATTTTATTTTTTAGCATAGAATCAAAAGCCCCAAAATCAAATAGTCAAAGATACCCAAAAACTAAATACAAATTTCATTAACTATTATACCTCTATAGCATCATCAATTCATCGAGAAATTTCGAAATGCCCCAAACCCCCAAATAACATTATTGAAAAATTTTCGGAATGCCCAAAACCCCCAAATAACATTATTGAAATTTTTTTGAAATGTCCAAAAAATTTATTAATAAAAACCCTAAATCATGCTAATGACACACGTATAATACAAATCAGAGAGAAGAGAGACTGTGAGAGTGACGGAGAGCGAGAGAGAGTGAGAAAAAGAGCGACTGAGAGTGAGAGAGAGATAGTGAGAGTGACAGAGAGAAGAGAGAATGTGAGAGTGACGGAGAGCTAGTGAAAGTGACAGAGAGAAGAGAGAGAGAGAGAGAGAGTGAGAAGAGAAATTGTGAGTGATGGAGAGCGAGTGAGAGAGAGAGAGAGAGAATCAGAAGGAGAGAGGAGGAGCGGCCGGAAGGAGTCGGAGACCATCGGCGTCGGAGACGATGTCGGCGTCGGCTTCAGGAGGGAGGCTCGGGAGGATTAGGGCACCTCCTCTTAACCAATAAAACATCGGGCGATTTTTTTTTCAGTCCTAAATTTAGACACAAATGACCCTGGGTGCATTGACCACACCCAAGGTCTGGTTGACCGCACCCGCACATGCACCCGCGTCGCATCGTGTCGATGCGGGTGCGGCACCCGGTTGGCCGAATCCCTGTGACTTAGGTTGTTGCTAAAGTAGATCTAATCCACAGGATGTGTAATTAGTGATTATGTAATCATGGTTTCAAAGTGATGTTTCCCAGCAGTTTTGTGAGAAAAAAATAAATGAGGTGACATTTTCATCTTCTCTGTTGAAATATGTAATCATGGTTTCAAGTAATGTTTCCCAGCAGTTTTGTGAGAAAAAAATAAATGGAGGTGACGTTTTCATCTTCTCTGTTGAAAAAACTAAAATCACTCATAAATTGAGAAAAAAGCAAATTCATGAATCCCCACAAATGTAGATCCAAAGAACAAATCCTGCAAGACCACAAACTTCCACTGTAGGAGGGACATAACTACATTCAAGCCTCGACATATACATTTTTCAACAATGCAGGTTGACAATCATCAATCAACCTAAAGGTGTTTCCTAAACAACTATGTCAGTTGAAATGGAATCCAAAAGATTTGGAGCCATCAAAATGCAAAACTGGAACTTAATCTCTATTAAACATGCACTTTGGTACATCAATCTCTGTGCACAAGAGATGATGAAAAAATTATTCATACAACTTGAAAGATTTAGAGATGAAGTGTGCAAACCATGGGCAAACCGCATGACTTCAGCCTATGAGCTCAAAGAACCTTCCATAACTAGCTAAACTGTCAGAATTTGTGAGCTTAGATTCAGCTGATGTGGCTCAAATTATCGGGTAAGTGTGCCATAAGTGTTGCAGCAGTCAACCACTTTCACCTAGCAGAATGACCAGCTAAAACTTTTACAAAATAACAGAGAGAGAGAGAGAGATACCAGTAGTTGAGATTTTACAGCAGATTTATACTGTCCCATTGAGTCGCTCATAGAAGAGTAAGCTTGCTTCTGATGCAAGAACAATTTCTTCTGGCACCATTGAAACATAAGAATCTGAAATTCTGAGCCACGTTGTCTTTAAACGACCACCATTCCTCAAAGTATCAAATGAAAGGTCATTGCAGATTGATTCTACTTTTACTCTCCTATAGACTGTGAAATGGCCACTACCGGATCTTCCATGGTGTTGTACAACAGAAACAAGACTATAGATACAGCTTTCTTTACCCATATAAGAGCTATCGCTTCTCTGCATCCAATCCAGGAAATATATCAAAAGGCACATTTATAAGAGGAAATGCCTCAACATGAACTCTAGGATCATGCAGATTGCCTAACAGGCACTGGATCCATTCTAAATGTATCCTCGTACCATTCTTGGTGATATCTTGGAGGCAATTTGTTGAGATACAGCAGGTTTTCTATAATCTCCACAAATCTTTTGCAGAAAGAAAATAAAGACGACATAAATAAAAAATTGCTAACAGTATTTTTTTTAATAACATAAAAAGATGAATAAAAGTCTTGAAATATAAAGGAATAAGGAATGAGAAAAGGAACCATGTTTAATTTAAAGAGGCAACTGAAAAGCACAAAAAATATCAAGAAAATACAAATTTTTAAAAAGGCAACTTGGGATTTGGGAATATCATGATATTTTACCTTGCCACAATATCATGTTATATTCAGGATAACACTGATATTTGTGAACTATGGAGGAAGACATATCTGGTGCTCGAAGTGAATTCACACACTTCCAATCAACTATGGGCAAGATCCCTAACAACAATTTCTTGAAAATTATGCCACAGGTATGAGTGTTACTACATGGTATAGCGCAGATATGACTCGTACAACATGGTTCTTTTCTAAAATAAGGGTGCAGGGATGCGGTTTTGTGTAAATTGCAAAACATACATGCACCTGCAAATGGGAAGCCATTCTTTGTATGTTTTTTGGAACATTTCTTCTATAATAATTATAATTTCATTTACGAGACTCTCTCTCTTGTTGCATGTGTTATTGTCCTTAGTGGCTTCATGTATTGCCCTAGTGGCTTGTATTTGGGCCTAGTGCCTATTCTTATTTCTTGTATTGTTCCTTGTTTCATTACATGGTATCAGAGGTGGGCAATCATATTACTCGACTGTTCATATTAGTGCATCTCTTGCTTAGAGTACTTGCCAGAGCCTCAAGTATCTCTCACTCCTCTTCAAGCCATCCTTCCTTCTGCTTACTGTGGAGAAAGAATTTGTGTTTGTCATGCCCATCAAATTGAATGGGTCCAGTTACTTGACTTGGGCTACCACCATAGAGAATCATATTTTGTCCAAAGGATTGATCAAATACATTAAAGATTGTCCGGAACCTCAACTCTCCTTCACCAAGATAGTGAATGGGAACATAAAATCTTTACATGAAAAGAGAAAATTGTGGCTACTCTTGAATATGAGAAAAGACATGAATAATGCGAAAATTTTTATTTGGATTGAGCAGTGTGAATTCTTTCATTCTTAATAGTGCGGTTAGATTCAAGATAGCCAAAGAAACATGAGATTTCCTGAGAGACATACACTTTAAAAGACATTGCCCATTGGTAGAATCTACACAAAATAATTATCTCCATAAAGCAACGGGACAAGACTGTTCGGGAATACTACACGAGCAGAAGTTCAGTGGGGCTCTATTATGGAGAGAATTAGCCATCTTGAAACCTAAATGGGAGGCGTCTGGAGAACTTCGTCTTCGGCAAGAGCAAGTCGAGAGAACAATTTTTTACATTCCACAACAGCTTGAGACCCGAATTTGAAGCGGTAAGAATGATGCTCCCTTATAGATAATTCATTCCTACCCTTCATGAGACTCCCACCGAGTTGAGTATTGGGGAAGAAAGATTGAGGGAAACAAGGAGAATAAACTCAACGACTTTGTGCTTGCAGACTCCAAACCTGGGACCTCTACCAAGACATATAGGCCTCCACATTTCAACAAAAATAATAGTGGAGGCCCTTAAAGGTGAAATCAGTGATATTAGACCAGAATGCCCCCAAACTTAAAAAGGGCAAGTATGTAGTTGGAACAAGCCAAGAGGAATCCAAGAAATCCATTGGAGAATGGAGCATGGCCAAATTAACTGAGGCTATTCATCAAGTAATGAAAGAATCCACTGTCTCGAGAGCAACAGTCTCAACTAAAACTATTTCAGGTATAGACAAATGGCTTCTTGATTCTGGTGCCTCCTTCCACATGACACCTAACTCCTCTTACTTATCCAAGTGTAAACCAATTTCAAACCCTTCTTTTGTTTCTATCGTGGATGGAACCATTTTAAACATCAAATGAAAGGAGAATTTTGAAAAAATAATTGAAAACAATAAAAAAATTGATTTCAAATATTAGATTTATTTCAAAATTGAGCTTCAACCTTCTTTCTGTTTCTCAAATTTGTGGTCATGGGTATGTTGTCGCCTTCTTATCTAAATCTTGTTGGGTGTATAATCACCAGTTAGGGAAGCCAACTGGGAAGGGCATAAAGAAGGATTACATTACATGGGACTTTTTTAGTGTACCTACAAATGTAACATGTAGTGCTTTTGAAAAGGACTTGTACTTATGACATAAAAGACTTGGACATCCTTTTGCACCCAAAATGAAACTCATTCTTATTTTTGGAAAATTTTGTAATTTAAAAGAATTTTCTTGTAATGAATGCATTCTTGGCAAAATTAAAGCCTTTCCCTTCAATGATAGAACTTTCCTTCCTACAAAACCTTTTAAGTTGGTTTACTCGGATGTATGGGGCCTTCTTTTAAGGTATATATATATATATATATATATATATATATATAGAGAGAGAGAGAGAGAGAGAGAGAGTAATGGGTCTGTGCTAAATGAGTTTTTCAGATTTTTTTTGTTTTATTTTTAAATTTTGACTATACATATGTGATTTATGTACTTGATTTTATATGGATCAGCTCTTGAAGTGTTTGATTCCGACACATGGGTGGGTTTTTATAACGTTCGAAAACTCAACGTTCCAAAATCTTTGTAAATTTTTGAGGCTCCAAATATCATTTTTTCATCCAAAACACATGATCGAGGTGTGGATTCCTCGTAAATCGATCATGCCCAACACATTTATGGGGTCAGAACTGCGAAAAAACCACCAAAAGAGCAGAAAAACCCATTTAGCACGGACCCATTTCTCTCTCTCTCTCTCTCTCTCTCTCTCTCTCTCTCTCTCTCTCTTATATATATATATATATATATATATATATCTTGATATAATATGTAATAAGTAAAACCCATTAGGGGTATTTTAGTATTTTTTTATTATGTAATTAGTTGTGTTCATTAGGGGCACTTTAGGTTTTTTTGTTTTTTTAATTTATTATTTTTATCAAGGGCATTATAGTCCTTATAATGCTCTTGAAATAGAGATGTTGGGAGTGCTCCTAACAACTATATTTTTAGTTGTTAGGAAGTGCTCTAAACAACTACAATGGCTCTTTTTTGCTTCCTTTTGTGTATAAATAGGCAACCCCTCTTGTATGTTAAGCTTGTTCTCAAGCATTCTCTTAATAAGATCTTATACTTTTTTTATGTTTGTGTTTGGCCCATAAGTGGCTTATGTGATTGTAATCTTGTGTTGACCCATAAGACGTCATTGTATCATTTGTTATTATGTTACTTTGTCCATTTCATTACATGGTATAAGAGCATTGCTCTTGAGTTGTAACGTGTACATAAATATCAAGAAGAAGATCGTGAGGTTGGTAGAGCATTAGTTCGTTGGTTTGTTGTCTCGAGAAGTATGACATTAAACTTCTTCAACATATTTCTTGCAATCTTCGTCTCTTCTCTCTATCTATTCTCTTCCCCTACTCTTTCTTTTCTTAGAACAATGGCAAAAAAAGTAGTTACGGTTGTTCCCATCAAATTTGATGGAAAAAACTATAACATGTAGGTCTTGCTATGAAAAGAATTTTGGTGGGCAAAGATTTGTGCGACTATGTTGATGGCTTCATATCGAAACCTCAACCTATTCTCATAAAATCCATTTGTGGGGAGGATGGTGTTACAAAAGAGGAATCTCTTAAAGACAAAGAGAGAGAAAAGGCTACTCTTAGATTACAAAAAGGTCATTAAGGCAAGGGATGTGGGACATGCCAAGGTTTTATCCCTATCTATGGGGAGTATGTGAAAAGAAGTCGTACGGTACATGGGTTTCGATCTAAGACCCAATGTTGTTTGACGCACTGTTTATTGTTATCTTGTAATTCTGTTTTTTATCCGAGGGTATTTTCATACCCTAATTATTATAACCCCTAAATATATATTTCTGAATGTCACATTATGATAGTTCTGAACGTGACTTTCTGCAACCCCTTCTCTCTGTTGTTCTTCTTCCCTGCACAGGTGAATCTGGACGGCAAATTTTAACATGGTATCAGAGCAGTGTTAAAGTTGGACCTGGGATTGTTTTTCCAAAAGGTATATATACAAGGAGATGATCTTAGATTCCAAGTTAAGATTGTTTTTCGATCCTTGATTCTTTGTCTCTTTCTACTTTCTCTTGTTTCTTTCAAACCTGGTCTTCTTCTTCTCTAAAGAAACTGCTTAAAGTTGTTTTTCTTCATAATCGTCTTTTCTTGTCATCAATCTGAAACTTATTTGTCTTGAAATATCGTTTCTTCATCTGATTTTTTGTCGTCAATCTGAAACCTCTTTTTGTTTTGAAATAACGTCAAGAGTTGTGTTCCTTTTTTCTCTATATTCAATATCTTTGTTGTTTCAAACTGAAAAATTCTTTGACGTCTTTGCAATCTGAGTTTTTTTTTTAATCCAGTCCCTTGACGTCTTTGTCTTCTTGACCTGATATTATTTTTTTGTTCAACAAGGGATTTAATCCAATACCTTGATGTCTTTGCAATCTGAGTTTTTTTTTAATCCATTCCCTTGACGTCTTTGTCGTCTTGACCTGATGTTATTATTTTTCTGAATTGAGCTGCTTATAACATGTGATGCTTGTTGAGACCTCTTAAACTTATATTTGATTTGATTTATGTTAATTTCCTTACTGTTAGACTTTGAGAGGGTCTTGTACGAGAACTTCGGTCATTACCCCATTTTTAAAAATGTTTTTCGGGTACTAAGGCTCAATGATGAAGGTACCGGCTTGTTGGAGAGAGCGACAATTATAATATGATAACTCAGGTTTGATTTATTCTATGTGTTGGATTGTGTATATTAAATCTGTAATGTGTCTCGGGTCCCTGGGATATCTTTCTGTAATATTTTAAAATAATTTATTCGTTAAAAAATAATTCCACAAAATTTTCGAAGGTCAATTCGGGGTCGTTACACTATAGGATGCCGCTTGTGGGCTTTACAAATACACAAAAGTGTACACAACAAAAGATCACTTATGGGTCAAGATCAGGGTTATCGAAAATGCTATAGGGGAAGTGTGAAACATGTCGCCTTCGAAACGTGCATAGAAGTGACCTTTTTAAATGGGAAGCATGCTTACCATTCGTTTCCCACTCGCTTCCCAATATCATGAAGTAAGTTTTTTTGTTTTTTTGTATTTTTTTTTTTTTTGGGGGGGGGGGGGGCTTGGAGCCTTTAACAAATTTTATTTTGCCTAATATCAAGAAAACTCGATTCCTATTTGCTTTCCACTCGAATCCTAGATCGTTTCCCCTTCGCTTCCCTTTTCACTTCCGAGACGATTCCAGGTACTTCCTAAAGTTTTAGAAGTGCCTCGCTTTCCGCTTTTGCTTCCTGAATCACTTCCCGCTCCCACTTCCTCGACTGGTCACTCTAGTCAAGATACAAACACAAACACAAAACCCACTAGTGGACAAGAGAGAGAACATAAAAAATATAGGATCTTTATTTCAATAAGTGTTTGAGACAAGCATACATACAAGAGGGGATTCATCCTCTATTTATACGCAATAGAGGGACCCAAAGGGCCATTGGGACTGCTCCCAACGGCTATATTTCTAGTCATTGGGAGCACCCCCAATGGCGCTTTGGATCAAGGGCATTATAAAGACAATAATGCCCTTGATAAAAAGTAAAAAATAAAAAATAAAATCCGTAAAGTGTCCCTAGTGAACACAACTAATTACAATTAGTAAAAAGACAAAAAATACCCCTAATAGGTATTACCTATTACATCAATAGAAATATATATACTATAACGCAGACTTGTTCCAACCTTTATTTAACATCACTTTTATTTGGATCCTTAGCTGCCCCAAAATCCTCTAATTCCAACACAGTTTGATTATTTAAACCCTATGTCACATGGGTGCAGGTACGGGTACGGGTACGGGTGTGACACGGGTGCAGAGCAATTTCAAAAATTTTGGACACGAAGACACGACTATATATATATATATATATAACAATAATAAGATTGTAAATTTTAAAGCAAAAATAAAAAAATAATTCTACTAAAGTAACAACACAAACTTACCAAAATATTGTGAAAATATCTCAAGAGAGATAGGGTGCTAAATACGCACAACCACCACAAAGGGAAAGGTGCACAAAGGCACAAGAACATTTAGAACAATGTACACAAAGGTACAAAAGAGAACTTAAATGCAAAAATATAAAGAGCTTTATTGAATAAATTGGAGAACAATGCTCCAAGCAATGGACTATCTTTCCAATGGGGGTTCACCCCTTTATATAGAAAGAGGGAAGCCTTGGAGGGGCTCCCACTAGTCGTTGGAGCCCCTCCAACGGTTAGAAATCTAACCGTTGGAGGGGTCCAACGACTAGTGTTGGACCCCCCTCCAAGCTTGATTTAGTCAACACAATAAAAAGAAAAAAAAGAAAAGAGAAAAAGAAAAAGAAGAAAAAAGAAAGAGAAAATAAATTACAAACATATTTACAAATGTAAATATGCGTAAAATAGAGCAAAAGACAAAACTATCCCTAGGGGTTACATAAAGGAAAAATATATTTTTATACATATATAACAATAGATACATATACATATATGTATCATACATATATGTATATGTATTTGTCATTATATACATATAAAAATATATGTACATAGGAGATACATTTTAACACCCGCCCTCAAACTTAGGGCGAAATGACCGAGAGTTTGCCAAGAAAAAGTTGAATCGGGGAGAGCATAAAGCCTTGGTGAAGAAGTCTGTCAATTGATATTCGGAGGTCACGTATGGAAGATCGATAATCCTTTGCAAGTATGCTTCTCTAACGTAGTGGCAGTCCATCTCGATATGCTTTGTGCGTTCATGAAATGTGTGATTTTTTGTAATGTAGATTGCACTCTTATTATCACAACATAACTTAGTGGGTCCTTGAACCTGAATCCCCATGTCCTGTAACAGTTGATGAATCCACAGAATTTCCATGGTTGTGGAAGTCATGGCTTGATATTCTGCTTCTGTGGATGACAAAGACACCTTCTGTTGTTTCTTGCATCTCCATGAGATTAGGGATTCACCTAAAAACATACAAAAGCCTGTAGTGGAGTGACGATTATTTGAGTCACCTCCCCAATCAGAATCAGTATATGTAATCAAATTTAATTCAGAAGATGAGGAAAGAAAAACTCCCTTGTTGATAGTTCCTCTTATGTATCTGACAACTCGGAGAATAACCCCCATATGAACAGATGTAGGAGCATGTTGGAACTGGCTTATAGTGTGCACGACATATAAGATGTCTGGCCTTGTGATACTAAGATACATTAGAGACCCCACAAGTTGTCGGTAGGGAGTAGGATCTTTCAAGGGAATCCCATCATCGATTTTCATCATTGATCCCACAACTTCAGGAGTTTCACAAGTTTTATCATCAGTTATGTCAGATTTGTCAAGAATCTCACATGCAAGTTTAGTTTGAGACAAAAAGTAGCCTCTATGAGAATAGGCTACCTCAATACCAAAAAAATAAGTTAGATACCCCAAATCTGACATTTCAAACCTTTCTTTCAAAGTGTTTTTAATACCTTTGATGCCTTTTGTGTCACTACCTGTTATCAACATATCATCAACATATAGCAGTAAAATCACAATACCTGCATCAGACTTTTTAACAAACAGAGCAGTGTCAGTGTAACCTGAAACAAAATCATTTTGAACCATTACTTCATTAAATCGATCATACCAAGCCTTAGGAGCTTGTTTTAAACCATAAAGAGCCTTTTGTAAACAAAGGACTTTTCCCTTTGGAACATCCAAGCCGAGAGGAGTATCCATATATACTTCTTCATTAAGGTCCCCGTTTAAAAAAACATTTTTGACATCCATTTGATAAATGTTTCAGTTTTTAATGGAGGCAATAATGATCAAACACCTAACAGTGATCATTCGTGCAACAGGGGCAAAGGTTTCTTCATAATCAATCCCATATTCTTGACTATATCCTTTAGCGACAAGGCGGGTTTTATATCTCTCAAGAGTGTCATCACTCTTGGTTTTGACTTTATAAACCCATCTACATCTTATTGATTTCTTTCTTTTTGGTAGATCTTGAAAAACCCAAGTTTTTGCTTTGTTTAGAACTATAAGCTCGTTATCCATGGCATCCCACTCTATTCTTTCCTTAGCTTCTCCAAAAATTTTAGGCTCTTGGTAGGAGTGAATGGCACTAAGACATGCTCTATGCTTTGGAGAAAAAGACTCATAGGAAATAAATCTAAAAGGGTTTTTCCTAGATCTTTCGATTCTTCGAGATTGTTTAGAAAAATCACTAGGACCACTATATTTTTCTATTGCACTTCTAAAGGTACTTTTATCTCTATGTGCATAGATGATTGGTTCATTTATCATTTTTTTCTTCATGGTGGACGGGTTGTGGATTACTTACACTTCTATCCTCTTCCTCATTTACTTCATCATCACTAAAAAAATCTTCATTTCTAGATAATAGTTCAAATAAAAAAGAGTAATCGGCATTATCTTCATGAGTTTTGTGTTCTTTAAAACCACTTATGTTTTTCAAAAAGGTCACGTTTCTTGAAACATATAGTTTGTCATTTTTAATATCATAACACCAAAATCTTTTTTGTGTTTCCGAATATCCTAAAAAAGCACAAGGAATAGCTTTAGGAGATAATTTATCATTTTTGTCGGTGAGGACAAAACATTTACAACAAAAAATTCTTAGTCTATTGTAGTCGGGTTCCTTTTTATATAAGGTTTCAAAAGGGGTTATTTGGTTCAAATTTTTGGATGGAAGTCGATTTATGAGGTAAACCGAAGCAAGAGCCGCTTCGGCCCAAAATCTTTTTAGAATTTTTTGAGAAATGAGTAAGGTTCTTGTAGTTTCTATTATATGTCTATGTTTTCGTTCGGCTAATCCATTTTGTTGAGGAGTCTTAAGACAAGACCTTTGATGAATAATTCCATTATTTTCAATATAACTTTTAAAATCATTTGAAAGATATTCTCCCTCAGAATCGGTTCTAAAAATTTGTAATTTACTATTAAATTGGTTTTGTATCATATGGAAAACCTTAAAGGTAGCGAACACCTCATGTTTATGCTTGAGGAAATAGATCCAACTATATCTTGAAAAATCATCAACATAAATAACATAATATGAAAACCCTCCCTTAGACACAACGGGTGCCAGTCCCCATACATCCGAATGCATAATTTCAAAAGGCTTAGTTGAAAACATAGTTCTTTGACCAAAAGGTAAGCTTCTCATTTTACCAAGAATACAATCATTACAATTGAAGTTGTCTTTACATAAAGTTTTGGTAAAATGCAAATAAGAAAGCTTGACAATATTTGGATGCCCAAGGCGTTTATGCCAAACATTTATATCCTTATGTTGGGCAACATTACAAAAAGAGTGTTTTGGAACCTGAAGAAATTCCATAAAGTATAGATCTCTCTTTCTAGAGTCTTCCCCAATCAACTTCCCGGACCGATGATCCTTATCCAACATTTACTTGATGAAAATTTGATATCACACCCATGATCCGATAGTTGAGAGACGGAAAGCAAATTTAAATTTAGTTTTGGAATAAGTCTAACTTTAGGAACAAAAAAACCTTGACTTTCAAAATCTCCAATTCCTTTTATTTCAAGAGAGGCCTCATCCGCCGTAGAGACAAAAGAGTGTGACAAATTTTTTGAGTATTTAGAAAGAGCAAAAACATTTGGAGTCATATGGAAGGATGCACCCGAGTCTAAGAGCCAAAGAATCTTACCGGAATGAGAGAAGGTGGACATGGCGGCTCCGGAAATAGATCCCTTAAGGAGAGGTTGAAGAGCTTCAATTATTTGATTTAGAGACAATGTAGCATTGTTGGAAGTTGATTTCAATTATTTGATTTAGAGACAATGTAGCATTGTTGGAAGTTGATGGTCCCTCCTCCTTGAATTGTTGGAAAGTTGTAGACATAGCCATCTTTTTCCATTTAGGACAAACTGGTTTAATATGACCCGGTTCTTTGCAAAAGTTACATATGATCTTGCTATAATCTCTTCTTCCATATTGTCCACCATTTTCTCTTCCTCCTTGATTTTTGTTGAAGTGAGGGGGGTTTATATGTTTTAACATTATTCCTCGCTCTAGATACGGCATATGCACCCTCATCTTCATCTTTAGAGGGAACGACCAACACATTTTGATTGGTTTTATTCATTCCCAATCTAGTTTCTTCTCCACTTAGCTTGGTAAGAACATCTTCCAACGGAGGATAAGAGAAAGAAGACAAGAGAGAGGACCTAGCTTGCTCGAATTTGGGTCTAAGCCCGTTTAAAAAGTTGAAGAAGTGATCTTCTTCAAGTTGTTTGGTCCTTAATTCAATAGTCTCTCCACTCCATTTAGATTCTTGAAGAGAAAGTTCATCCCAAATGGCGGATAGCTCGGCAAAATATTCTCTAATGAACATTTCTCCTTGTTGAAGGGCTAATGCCTTCTTTTGGAGGTAATATTTATGGGACAAATCTCTCGAAGTATACATTCTTTCGAGATATTCTCATACTTGAAAGGCTTTCTTGAACTTCAAAATATTGGCATTTATTTTCGTTTCAACGGAAGAAAAGAACCATGAGAGAATTTTGTAATTTTTCATCTCTCATTCTTCATGTCTTTTGTTATAGTTTTTCATCTCTCATTCTTTATGTATTTTGTAATTTCTTCACCCTTATCAATAATGGTGATCTTAGGTTCGGGTTCGGGAATGATTCCTTTAACATATCCCCAAAGACCTTTCTCCTTAATGTGAGCCTCCATATTGCCGGCCCACACATGGTAGTTTGAACCATTTAATTTGAAACCAAGAGAGAAATGGGACTCTTTCTCACCCATTAGATAGAGAAGAAGGTAGAATAAATACGTACCACAAAGGGTTCTTGAGTTTTCCTTGTTGCAAGAATCTTCCAAAATATTGATGGAAGAGAAGTCCCTACTTCAAATGCGAGAGAGTCGAAGGCATGCTTTTTGAGGCACTCGAAAAGAACGAAGAATCACACGATCTTTAATCTCTAACCTTGCTCTGATACCATGTGAAAATATCTCAAGAGAGATAGGGTGCTAAATACGCACAACCACCACAAAGGGAAAGGTGCACAAAGGCACAAGAACACTTAGAACAATGTAAACAAAGGTACAAAAGAGAACTTAAATGCAAAAATATAAAGAGCTTTATTGAATAAATTGGAGAACAATGCTCCAAGCAATGG
Organism: Nuphar pumila; assembly: GCF_984573655.1. Classification (NCBI taxonomy): domain Eukaryota; kingdom Viridiplantae; phylum Streptophyta; class Magnoliopsida; order Nymphaeales; family Nymphaeaceae; genus Nuphar; species Nuphar pumila. The sequence continues at coordinate 72,263,051 of NC_143262.1, forward strand.
ACTATCTTTCCAATGGGGGTTCACCCCTTTATATAGAAAGAGGGAAGCCTTGGAGGGGCTCCCACTAGTCGTTGGAGGGGTCGAACGACTAGTGTTGGACCCCCCTCCAAGGTTGACTTAGTCAACACAATAAAAAGAAAAAAAAGAAAAAAGAAAGAGAAAATAAATTACAAACATATTTACAAATGTAAATATGCGTAAAATAGAGCAAAAGACAAAACTACCCCTGGGGGTTACATAAAGGAAAAATATATATTTATATATATATATATATAACAATAGATACATATACATATATGTATGATACATATATGTATATGTATCTCTTGTTATATACATATAAAAATATATGTACATAGGAGATACATTTTAACAAATATCACACATAAAGAAGGAGGAAGACGATCGAAGATCGATTTTTTTTATAGTTTTTATACGTCTTTTGCCTTAAAAAATGGACAAAAATAGACTCGATCAAAGTTGACCGAGTCCAAAATGTAGACAGACTCGACCCCGGTGCGTTGACCGAGTCCAACATTTAGTTTACCGTGTCTTCCCCGTGTCCGAAGCCGCACCCGTGTCGGGTACGGTTGGCGCGGGTGCATCGACCTTTTAGCCGAATACGTGTGACTTAGCTTAATCCATATTGTCGACTCAGATTTGATCCTACACCCACAAATATTGATTTTCTACGACATAAACACTAATATTAAACCCACCTAGATCAAGCCAAACCTGTGGGTACCTAAACTTGTATAAACATGGTTTAACCCAAAGCAGAATTACACTATACCCACCTAGCCAAGTCATGGACTAGTATGTGGATCCATTTGCAATTCTCGCATATCAACCCTTGAAAGATCAGATCTATATACTTGGCATTCTTGACTCTTCTAAAGATCAGATTGCACCACTACTAGACCCTCACGATCTCCATATTTCAGATATGCATGCAACGAGAAGTTGCAATGGTTTATGGGTTCAGAAAAGTCAAACACAATTAGAAGAAACACATGCAAAAGATCCAAACTCAATGACGAGTCATTTTCCAGCTTGAAGAGGATGATGCAGATTCGGAGTGAGGCACATCTGGGGCCTATGGGATCTGCTCTTGTTATTTGGATTTTTTATGTTTTGGATATTGGATCTTTGCATTGGATTTTTTTATTTTAGTTAGGTATATCCATCTTGGTAAAAATCGTGATAATGAGAATTTGGAGAAGTATATGATAGCAAAGAAGGAAGCTAAAAAAGTAGTTCGGAACGCGAGGGATAAGGTATATAAGGAGGTTTATGACAAGTTGGATACCAAAGAGGGTGAGAAGGATATTTATAGGCTTGCAAATATGAGAGATAGGAAATCGAGGGATCTGGGTATGGTTAGATGTATCAAAGATGAAACGCAAAGGGTTTTAGTCAAAGATGAGGAAATTAAAGAGAGATGGAAAGATTATTTTGATAAGCTATTTAATGAAAGTCATGCTCAGGCTCTTGGAGACTTTTCAATTCCTTTTCATGAGATGAATCGTGACTTCATGCGCAAAATTCAAAAGAAAGAAATTGCAGAGGCTTTGAAGAAAATGAAATCAAGAAGGGCAGTTGGCCCAGATGGTATACCTATCGAGGCTTGGAAATGCTTGGGAGAGAAAGGTTTAAAATGGTTGACAAATCTTTTTAACAAGATTTGGCGGACAAATAAGATACCTAATGAGTGGAGGAAGAGTACTTTGGTGCCTCTATATAAGAATAAGGGTGATATACAAGATTGCACAAACTATCGTGATATAAAACTCATGAGTCATACTATGAAACTTTGGGAGAGGGTGATTGAGTCTAGGTTGAGGAAGATTGTCATGATATCGGAGAATCAATTTGGTTTTATGCCTGGAAGATCAACTATGGAAGCTATACATCTTCTTAGACAACTTATTGAAAGAAATAGAGAGAGGAACAAAGATTTGCATATGGTTTTTATTGATTTGGAGAAAGCTTACGATAGAGTACCTAGGGACGTTCTCTGGTGGACAATGATGAAGAAAGGTGTTTCTCTCAAGTACATTAGTATAATTAAAGATATGTATGAAGGAGTAGTAACCAATGTCCGCACTTGTGGAGGGGTGACAACCAATTTTCCTATAACGGTTGGGTTACATCAAGGATCTGCTTTAAGCCCTTTCCTATTTGCTATAGTGATGGATGAGCTTACGAGATCAATTCAAGAAAATGTGTCGTGGTGTATGTTGTTTGCTGATGATATTGTTTTGATTGATGAGTCTAGAGCTGGGGTTAATGCTAAGTTAGAATTATGGAGACAGACATTAGAAGCAAGAGGTTTTAAGTTGAGTAAGAGTAAGACAGAATACATGGAATGTCGATTTAGTAAGCAACGAAGTAGTGATGGGAGTGTAGTGAAGCTTGGTGAGCACGAAATACCGGTGGATGATTCTTTCAAATATTTGGGATCTATCATTCAAAAGTATGGAGAAATTGATGGAGATGTAAATCATAGGATAAAGGTTGGGTGGATGAAATGGAAGAGTGCAACTGGAGTGTTGTGCGATCGTAGAATGCCATTGCGGTTGAAGGGAAAGTTTTATAGGACGACTATTAGGCCCGCTTTACTATATAGTACGGAATGTTGGGCTGCCAAGAGACATCATATTCAAAAAATGAGTGTAGCTGAGATGCATATGCTGAGATGGATGTGTGGAAATACAATAAAAGATAAGATTCGGAACGAGGAGATACGTAAGAAGGTAGGCGTTGCACCCATTGAAAATAAGATGAGAGAGAATCGTTTACGGTGGTTTGGACATATTCGACGTAGGCCTAATGATGCTCCAGTTAGAAGGATGGAGAAATGGGAAAATATATTAGTTAAAAGAGGTCGGGATAGGCCTAGGAAGACATGGATGGAGGTGATAAGAAAGGATATGAATGCTTTAAACCTCACCGAGGACATGGCATTGGATAGAAATGAATGGAGGAGAATGATTCATGTGGAAGACCCATAATGATTTTCTTTGTTGGTTCATATCGCCGACCCCAATTGTTTTGGGATGAAGTCGTAGTTGTTGTTGTTGTTGTATATCCATCTTGGATCCAAATGAGAATCACAGTTTATTTTCTCTATAAATAGTCTTGTAGAGACTCTTGTTGGGGAGATGGGAGATTGATTATTGGTATTTTCTTTAATTTTCTACAATTTCATTTCGATTTTTCAGTAGATTGTAGTGTTTCTATAGTTTAACATACAATAGTGTAGATTGTAGCAAAGTTTTCACAATTTTGCTTTGGAGCTCACCTGCATCATTGATGCAGGGCAGGACCCGATTGGGCCCATCGTGCCACTCGATCCACCACACAGGGCAGATGAAGGACCCCGTGAAGATGACTCACTTGCAGGGACGGAGCCACGACGCAGGGAGGTACCCCTGCGCACCTACGTCAGGCGTGGTGGAGCTCGCACACCCCAGAACCAGCTGCAAAGACATACTGACCCGGATCGTGGGTCGGATCCAAATCTGGATCCACGACCCGGTCCAGTAAACAGTCTTTAAGAAGCCCTATCTAGGGTTGCGTGAGGGGGAGAAGATTAAAAAAAAGCTTCAGCCGACTTCTTTTCTGCAGTTTTCCTATTCTTTATTTGATTGCTATTTTCCTTTACGGGTCTTTACTGTTTATTGCATATTCCCATTTCTTATTGAACATTTCTGAAATAATAAAGAAGTTCAGCCACACCGATTCATGGTGGGCCATTAGTTTCACTCCTCCTCCAACGCAGCTGCATCAAAGTGGTATCAGAGCCGCACCCTTTCTTCACCAGCGAGATGGCTCTTGAAGCAGGGACCGATCCGGTACGCGGCGAGGAACGTGAGGAGGCTTGCAGCGAAGATCCGATGCTGCGTGTGATGGGTATACTTACAAAAATCCAAGAAAATATGTTGCGGATGAGCAGGGATGTTGCCAGTCTATCAAAGAGAATGGATGGTTTTGATGAACGACCGGTGACCCTTGAAGCATCCGGGCCACCAGTCGCCGGCGCAGATCGGGTGGATGGCGCAGCGACAGGCGTGAACCCTGTTCTGTCGTCAGTCTGTCCGTCGACCCAACTCCAGCACAGTCATGTTCCTTCGCTCCCAACGGCACCGATGCAGACTCCCAATCCGGGTACGTTCCAGCAACTTCGGGGCGTTCCAAGGGGCGACGTTTCCTCTGTAGGGGTACCGAACTCAAGGCAGTTAGCCACCATGGCTGCCTCGCAAATAAACTCGACCCCGCAGGGAGTCGGCGTCCCACTGGGTCCTTCCTCGGGCCCAGTTCTGGGGTGCCAGCACCCCACGACCACGACGCAGGCCAGCCCGAACCATCGGGACCCCAGCATTACGCTGGGCCCATCGGTAGGCCCCAGCTCGTGGCCACTGGGGGTACTACAGGCCGGGACGGGACGACAGGGCCCCAGCAGTTCTCTGGGTATTCCATCGGGCCCTGTTCCGTCGACCCGACCCGGTGAAGCAATCGGCTACCCCCCCGACCTAGCGCGCGGATATGCAGTCGCTGGAACAAGGGGGGCCCTGCGGTTTGGATTGAACCCAGGGGGATCCGATCCAGCCCTCTTGACTACAGGGCCCGAGCTCGTGTCACTGGGACCGTCCGTTGGGTCTTAGGGAACGGGCCTGGCGCCAGAACCCCTTCAACCAGCTTACCCCGTTGGGTCCGGTTCGCGGGCTGTCCCGAACCAGATCCAACTCGTTAGATTTTATCCCCATGATGGACCCCTTTCCGACCCAGACCCATATCGGACCCGGACGGAGCTCCAGTTTGGATTTGAGCCGGGTCAAAACCAGACCCATAATCTCTTGGATCGGGGATCGAGTTCAGACCAAGCCTATTATCCCCAAAACTCGAACATCGATCCTTCCCATCCATATCTGGGTCCGACGACTAGTGTAGGAGTGGGCTCGAACCACATCCCATCGGGCGAGTCAACCCATCCATATACCCATCAAGCCCCATACCCATACCCAAACCCAAACCAACCTGTTTACCCAAACCTGACCCAAAACCCAACCCAGTATTCGGCCCAACTCCATACTCCTAACCCACAACCATACTATAACAATTCTACCCGTCCGGAACCAGAACCTCAACCGAACCCTCCCCCGAACCTTGGACTTCCTGTCATTCCAGTACCACAATACCGACCGCAGATGGTACCCGCCCACGAGCAAACCCGACCGAGGCAATGTCAGCAGGAACCGGCGTGCCCCGACCGCCGACCCCCCATCGGGAGAGTTCGACAGCACCAGCATCCCGGCGAACAATACCGCCATACGAGCAATGAAGCAGCATGGGACGACGACATCTTCTGGAACGAGCATCCTGCAGGAATAGTGGAGCCGCGACAACAGAGACCACCAGACCACTCCTCCACCTATGGCGTGAAATTGGATCTTCTGGAGTTTGCGGGGCGATTCGACGCGGAGCAGTTTTTCGACTGGGCTTATGCAGTGCAGTTCTTCTTCGATTATCACAGAGTCGTTGAACATCGTTGTGTCTCGTTAGCTTCTACACGATTGAGAGGCCTAGCACAGACATGGTGGGTGGAGCTACAACGATCAAGGGAGCGGCAGAGATTAGAGCGCGTACAGTCGTGGGAGGAAATGCAAAGACTGATGCAGTCAAAGTTCGTGCCTTCGGATCACGCCGAGCGAGCCTACAAGGAATACCTGACCCTGCGCCAAGGTTCCCGAACTGTAGCCGAGTACACCGCGGAGTTCCATCGTCTTTTCCTGCGAGTGCAGATCGAGGAAACAGCTCGTCAGCAGGTCACGAGGTACATTTCGGGTCTCCGCCCTGCTATCTCTGATGATTTTAGTTGTGTCACAGTCGAAATATTAGATCAAGCCAGCAGTTATGCCATGAACATCGAGGATAAGCTGAAGCGGAGGCAGGAATATCGGACGACCCGTAATGAGCCCTCCAGCCGACCCAAGCCCAGTTTCCCAACCAGAGGAGCAAGCTCCCCTAGTGATTCAAAACCTAGGACAGACCTTAGCAAACCTGACCAGTCAGGTCCAGCTTCACACCCGGTCCAAAGCCAAACCTATGGAGTCGACCCTTCGTTGTTTTAGGTGTCAAGAGTTAGGACATGTCGCGTCCAAGTGTCTGACCATGAGCAAGAACACCCATCTGGTTGAAGTGATTGTCGAGTCTGCAAGTGAGAGTGATAGTGATGACAATTCACTAGTTGAGGTTGAGGATGAGAGGGGAGTTATAGAGTTCGACGGCAACGTCGAAAGTTTGTTGTCCATCCGTCATGTGTTGACCACACCCCGAGAATCGGCTCTATCGAAATGGCTAAAGAATAACATTTTTAGGACCCGGTGCAACTGTGAGGGTCACGCTTGTGATGTCATCATTGACACCGGAGCATGTGAGAACATGGTGTCTGAGAGTGTGGTGTCTACCTTGAAACTCAACAACGAAAAGTTGTCCCAACCTTATAAGATGGCCTGGTTCAAGAAAGGAAATGAGGTTCCCATCACTCAGCGTTGCCTAGTCCGGTTTTCCATGGGGGAACACTACCACGATGAGGTGTGGTGTGATGTGGCCCCTATGCATGCGTGTCACATTCTTTTGGGACGTCCCTGGCAGTTTGATCGCCAGACCACTCACGATGGCCGCAAGAACACTTACTCTTTTATCTTTAATGGCCATAAGATCGTCCTTCTACCTATCCGGGAGACAGGTTTCCCCACAATGGACAAACCTGAGCGAGTCCCCCGACTCGCCGGTCTCGCGTACCGACTTTTCCTGGACCACTGCCAGGAGGATGGTTATTGTTATGCCCTGGTGGCTAAGCCAGTGATGAGTTCGTCTGTGTCCATTCCCGCGGACGTTGCCCCTCTTCTCGAGGAATTCCGCGACATTATGTCGGATGACCTTCCTGATTGATTACCTTCAACAAGGGTGGTTCAGCATGCCATTGATTTTGTGCCCGGGTCGAGTCTACCCAACCTTCCCGCGTATCGCATGAACCCCTCCGAGCACACTGAGTTGTTAAGACAGGTTCAGGAATTACTGCAAAAAGGTTTTATTCGTGAGAGTGTTAGTCCTTGTGTCGTGCCTGCCTTACTCACTCCTAAGAAAGATGGGTCCATGCGCATGTGTGTCGATAGTCGTGCGATCAATCGCATCACAGTCAAATACCGTTTTCCCATTCCTCGTTTAGATGATATGTTTGATATGTTATCCGATGCCTCCATTTTCTCTAAAATTGATTTAAAAAGTGGGTATCATCATATTCGTATACGCGAAGGAGACGAGTGGAAAACGGCATTTAAGACACGTGATGGATTGTACGAGTGGTTAGTCATGCCGTTTGGGTTGTCTAATGCCCCCAGTACCTTCATGAACATGATGACCCAAGTCTTGCGTCTGTGTCTTGGGAAGTTTGTTGTCGTCTACTTTGACGACATCTTGGTCTATAGTCCTTCATTGTCTGATCATTTGAGTCACCTGCGTCAAGTCTTAGATATTTTGAGAAAGGAAAAATTGTACGCCAATGCCAAGAAGTGTGAGTTTATGACATCCAGCGTCGTGTTCTTAGGGTTTATTGTGTCTTCTGATGGCGTCAAGGCAGACCCTGCGAAAGTCCGAGCGATTGCCGATTGGCCTAGCCCAAAGACTATAGGAGAGATTCGTAGTTTCCACGGGTTAGCCACCTTTTACCGACGTTTCGTGAGAAATTTTAGTACCCTTATGGCCCCTATCACGGAGTGCCTAAAAGGTACTAGCTTTCATTGGACGCCAGCGGCTAGCAAAGCCTTTACGATCATCAAGGACAAAATGACCAGTGCTCCTGTCTTAGCCCTCCCAGATTTTAGTGCAGTCTTTGAGGTTGAATGTGATGCCTCTAAAGTGGGGATTGGCGCCGTCTTGAGTCAGAATCGTAGGCTTGTCGCCTTCTTTAGCGAGAAGCTAACTCAGGCCAGGTGTCAATACTCCACTTACGATGTTGCGTTCTATGCCGTTGTACAAGCCCTTCGTTATTGGAGGCATTATCTCATTTATAAGGAATTTGTCTTGTACACGGACCATGAGGCATTGAAGTACCTGAACAGTCAAAAAAAGTTGAGTGCTCGTCATGCCAAGTGGGTCAGCTTCTTGCAAGAGTACACCTTTTCGCTTCGGCATCAATCGGGTACCCTGAACAAGGTGGCTGACGCTCTTAGTAGGAAGAACAACCTTCTGATGACTATGTCGGTGCAGGTCGTTGGTTTTGAGCAATGCAAAGAGTTATACCCTACGGACCCTGATTTTCACAAAGTCTGGGAAGGGTGCACCTCTTCAGATCGCAACCTCGACCCCCGTTTTTGTATTCATAATGGTTACCTCTTCCGTGGTAACTAATTATGTGTACCCAATTTCTCCCTTAGATTTCAGTTGATTTCTGAATTACATGAAGGAGGGTTAGCAAGGCATTTCGGGCATGATAAGACGTTCGCTCTCTTAGATGAACGATACTTTTGGCCCAAAATGCGCAAAGATGTTGTCAAGTTTATCCAAGGCTGTCATGTGTGTCAAGTGTCCAAGGGTCATCGTCAGAATAGTGGTCTGTACACCCCGTTACCCATTCCTGAACGACCATGGGAGCATGTATCCATGGATTTTATCGTGGGCCTTCCCCGCACACCACGTTGTTTTGATTCCATTTTAGTAGTTGTTGACCGGTTCTCCAAAATGGCTATCTTTGTTCCGTGCAAGCGCACCACCGATGCCTCTTTAGTCGCTTCATATTATTTCAAGGATGTTGCCCGTTTCCACGGTCTACCTCATACAATCACTTCCGATCGCGACACGCGTTTTATGAGCCACTTTTGGAAATCGTTATGGGCCCTGTTGAAAACTAAGCTTCAGTTCAGTAGTGCATATCATCCCCAGACTGATGGCCAAACCGAAGTCGTGAACCGCACCTTAGGAAATTTGTTACGGAGTCTAGTGGGCGAAAATGTCAAAACTTGGGATCTCGTATTGCCCCAAGCCGAGTTCGCCTATAACAACTCCATTAACCGTTCTACTGGTAAATCTCCGTTCCAAGTAGTGTATGGTCGATCACCCACCCATGTCGTTGACCTAGCCCCTGTGTCAGATCTCTCAGCTCCAGCTCCGGATGCCTTTGATGCCGTTGAGTATATGCGTGACGTTCACAGACAAGTTCGGGCCAAACTTGTTGAAAGTTATGAGACCTACAAAGCTTTTGTAGATCAGAGTCGTCGTGATGTCCAGTTCGAGGTCGGTCAACTCGTCTGGGTGTATCTGCGTCCAGAGCGTTTTCCTGTAGGCACCTATAGCAAATTAAGTCCTAAGAAGTATGGCCCTTTTAGGATCCTTCAGCGATTGGGTTCGAATGCTTACCTCCTTGAGTTGCCCGATGATTGGCATATTTCCCCTATTTTCAACGTGGCTGATCTATATGCTTACTGTGACAACAACAAGTCGACAGAGCCGACTTCTTCCCAACCAGGGGAGAATGATGCAGGGCAGGACCCGATTGGGCCCATCGTGCCACTCGATCCACCACACAGGGCAGATGAAGGACCCCGTGAAGATGACTCACTTGCAGGGACGGAGCCACGACGCAGGGAGGTACCCCTGCGCACCTACGTCAGGCGTGGTGGAGCTCGCACACCCCAGAACCAACTGCAAAGAGATACTGACCCGGATCGTGGGTCGGATCCAAATCTGGATCCACGACCCGGTCCAGTAAACAGTCTTTAAGAAGCCCTATCTAGGGTTGCGTGAGGGGGAGAAGATTAAAAAAAAGCTTCAGCCGACTTCTTTTCTGCAGTTTTCCTATTCTTTATTTGATTGCTATTTTCCTTTACGGGTCTTTACTGTTTATTGCATATTCCCATTTCTTATTGAACATTTCTGAAATAATAAAGAAGTTCAGCCACACCGATTCATGGTGGGCCATTAGTTTCACTCCTCCTCCAACGCAGCTGCATCAATCATACAGACACAAACAAACATACACACGTGCACAAAGATATATATATATATATATATATATATAGAGAGAGAGAGAGAGAGAGAGTATGATTATGCTAACTCAAAGATGTGGCACTAAGTTTCATAACCTTCATCCAAGAGTGGAGAGGTTAAGAAAACTTCCAACGAACAGAGTCCCAACTCAAGCATACCCAGCTTCAAAATCTTAGGGGAAGGATATTAGTGACACATGTAAACCCTACCTAGCAAAGGTTTCTGACTGAATAGAATTACAAATTCACACCCATTAGATGATAACCTTACATAACATGGTTTAAATATACACTGATTTTAAAATAAGAAAAAAGAGCTACATACTTATTATGTCGAAGTATTTGCATAATATCACATAAAAAAAGATGCTTATATAGCTGCCATGTTACCAAATTCATTAACCCAAAAGTTCTTCTAGCGAGAAAATTGGCTTTCATGAACTTGTTCACATCTCATATTATGCCAACAATAAACTCACATGGCAAGCCTCTATGGCATCTACATATATGATTATTTCATGATTCTGGTGATAAGACTTCTCCAATTAGTCTTCTACTTGTCAATCCATGAGGACTTCTGTACGTCTTATAAAGATGGTAACAGATGACAATTTTGAACTCTAGGACTCTTAACAGAGCCATTTTAGAGTATTAATATCTTTATCAAAAAGCTTCAATTTGTTCTAAGGACCAACTTGGAATAAATATTTAAGGATGTTCCATGACTCCAACTCTTGCAAAAAATATTTATCAAATCTATGAACAAAAAATATTTGCATGCTTTTTTAAAATGGGATTTAGTGGGCTTGATAAGGTAACAAATTATTAACTGAGTTAACTAATAATCTTACTATTTACCTTCATTAAATTACTTTACATTGTTAACTTTTACCTGGAAAAAATGCATAAAAGTTAATAAATAATTTCAAATTTTTTGAAAATATTGTCACCTCTCAAATTTCTTTTATGAAGATGAACTAAATATGAACTGAATGGAAATATGCAACCAAACCATTGTTGTGTATTTTAGATCAAGTCTGTGTCAGAATCTAGGGGAAATTGGCATTTCAATATTTCTTAGATAGGAGTAAAACTGTAAAAGCAACTAAATACACAACGGGTTTAACCAAAGCATAGAGATAGGAAGATGTAAGAAACAGAGCAAAAGCACAAAAAGTTATGGAAGAAGCATGAAAACACCTGCTTGTTGGCAAATATCAATTGAATGAAGCAAGATGATGCCTAACCAGATACATAGAAATAAAATGAATGCTTGTTATAAGTTCACAAGACAAGAAACAACCTATGCAAACAAACTTCAGTTGAACTTTCCCACAGCAACAAAACATGGTTGATGATAGAAATAAAGGACATGGAAACCTTTTCATGAAATTTGTTGCTTCGCACTCATATTATCTAAAGTTGTTAACTGCAAATGAAGTAGCTTTGAACATGGCATGCTGCCAACAACTTTCTAAACTAGTACACAAACTTCTCACAATTAAGTTCTTTGAATATGTCATGAAAAAGAAGGCTTCAAAAATACCAAAATCTTTGGTAAAAATCAACTTATTCCCATGGATTAGAGAGAGCATCCCTCAACCATGTCCTTAGACACAGAAACTTCATTGACAGTGCAAAACAAAAGCTAGTAATGGACATTAACCACCTACACAGACAGGTGAGGATTGCCTTGGGCACTTAGGCTATAAATCCAAAGCTGTCACATGGGTACGGGTACGGATGCCGGGTATGGGTAAAGATGGTACAACACGGCAATTTCAAAAAATGTGGATATGGGGACATGCTATATATATATATATATTTATATCGCATCAATACAAAATAAATTCAAAATAAACTGAATATAATCGAAATATATATGTTATATCTAAAATATATATTATATACAGAAAATATAATTATAAATTATAAATTATAAATTATAAATTATAAATTGAATACAAACTTGTAAGTACGGAGGATAAAATGGCGTGCCCAGGTGTTGACGCGTGTCGACACGGGCACATGTGTGTCGACATGGGTACAGGGGGCAAAATGGAGTGTGTGTTACATAGATCCAAAACCTACTGGATTTGACTCGGTTAAAGACTAGTTCTATAAATAGACCTAAGCCAACCTACAGGTCTAGTTGGATCCTGACAGGATGGATCATCCAATTTGTTCTATCCTACTTGTGCCAATTGCTAAAGGATCAAAGCCACAGATTAGTGATGCAGCACCAGGAGTGGCCTTAGAACAACTGTAAGAGCTTAGGGATTTGTTGGAAGGGCAACCGATGTGTTCTAAATATGAATAAATTTAAAATAACTGAGAAGGGTGGAAAGGAGCTTTGTCAGGTAGGAAGGAGGAAAGAGAAGATTAAAAAGATGAGGAGAAAGGGGCAAGCAGAACAAGGGGAATTGAACAATCTGCACCATAGGAAGTCCTGCAAGGCTGGTTATTCAGAAGTGCTGAAGCCAAAAAAAACAAGTCCTCTTTGTAAAAAACAGAAAATTAAGTTTGTCTAGTTCTCTTAGGGTGCCTCCTCCAACATACTCTGGGTTTCATCCACTAATATAGATAAAGGACGAGACTGTAAAAGATGAAACTATTACCCTTTAAATCAGTGTCCATCTCAATAGTAATCACCTTTCTTGCAAGCTAAGTCACAGGGATACGGCATTTTTGCTGAAGAACCATACCAATCAGATACGGTGGGGATACAGTCAAAACAAGGTTGCCAGACTAGGAAGCAGAAGCGGGAAACAATACGGAAAGTGGAAGCGAGAAGCGATGCATTTTAAAATATATAGGAAGAGGAAGCGAGGAATTAAAAAAAAGGAAATATAAGAATTGAATGATAATCAAAATAAAACACAAATAAAAACTAAAATAAAAGTGACTAATATTAAATTTCATGATTTTTTAGTGTAAGAATTAAATCTTTAACAAAATCTAAAAATGATGACTACCAAATTTAGCGAAAGCACATGGAAGTGAGTGAGAAGAGTCAGAGAAAACACATAAAAAGCATGAAAAGTTGAGTAAGAGAACATATAATAAGAATAAATGAAGTGGAAAGCATAGGAGAAGCATGTGGGAATTGAGGTTCTCATCAAGTTTCGGAAGCGAGGAGTATCTCACTTCTGAAGCGAGTTTCCGGGAAGCGAGCTTCCCACCTATCTAAGAAGCTTCCGGTAACTCTAGGTCAATATCATACCCGATACGATTTTGACCGTATCCCACAACTGCAAACCAAAAAAAAAAAAAAAACTGTCATCTTAAATTTATATAGTTGAGGACTATTTTGACCTTTTAGGCCAAATTCATGGCTAAATGCCATTTAAAAAAATGAAATTCAAACCCACCATAAATGATCCCTTTTGTCCTTAAATGTGATCATGAAAATTAGAAATTGACAATATTGTGCTTGCTGAATTGCTTGTAAAAATGCATTTATGTATTGTTCTTGAGGACTGTGATATTCCTTTCAAATTAGAGACTAATATTGTTGTTTATATGCTTTAGAATGCTTAAATAAATTATAAATAAATAAATAATATATATACCCGTATCCTCGAATCCTATTTTTTGAAAATTGCCATTCATACGATTTGTACCCATGACATATCCCGTTTCTGTATCTGTATCTATGTGACATAGCTTGCAAGGGAGTAAAATTGTTGAAAACTAACACGTGTGTGTGTGTGTGCCCGTGGGCGCGTGCATGCGTGTGTGTGTGTGTGTGTGTGTGTGTGTGTGTGTGTGTGTGTGTGTGTGTGTGTGTGTGTGTGTGTGAAGCAAGAAATTCATAATGGATCACTGTCCTTGTTCTCTTCTCACATAAATGGGTTAAATACACTTTCAACTGAGAACCATAAACAGAGACTCATCAGAAGAAAGATGCTAACTTAAATGGGGAAAATAAGAAAAAGACTTAAAAGGTGACATTAGGTTTCAAAAACTTCCACGATTAGTGGAGATAATATCTGAAAATATGAGACAGAACATAAAAAAGTTCCAAGTATAAAATTAACCCAACAAAGAAAAAACTCAACTAACCTCCTTACCATACATATGAAATGAGGCTGTAACTTCAGATGAACCATTGTCAGTTCTCACTTTGGGAATATCAAACTGACACATCGTATCTGCTTTCCTTCCTGGGGAATGGACCATCATATCACCTGCCACTTGTTAAATCAGAACACAGCATCAGGTTCAGGTCTTTATCAAAAAAAGAAAAAGCCATCAGGTTCAGGTAAAGCATTCAAAGAAGCATGCTGTCAATTCTTTTGTACTTTTATATACCATGATCATAAGAAACTGCCTTCCCTTTCAATGGAGGGTGAAAACAATTCATCCATGGCAAGAATGATGGCTGCTTCCTTGGTGCTTGTGTGTCACTTTTGCATATGTTAAGCCCCATTTCCATTCCAGGTGCTGTGTATGGGTACAGGTCCAAAATCAAGGGAAACGCAACATGGCCCTGAAATCATATATAGCCCATAGTTAATAGAGAAAGAAGGCAGGATGCAAATAATCCAAACATAGAACAACTCTGCCTTCCAAGGTAGACACATACCAGCAGTTTGGTTGACTCACCATATGCACTCAACGAGGCACGCTGCAGGTGAATACACAAAATCTGAAACAAAATATTCAGACTGAAGGGTATGTTCAGATTTTAAACTTTTCAACCACATATATATATATATATATATATATATATATATATATATATGTGAAACAGGGCTAATATAATTAAAGTAATTGGTTTCATATTCAGACCTCTGGGCATCGACCAATAGTCAACTGCTTAACAGCAGAATGAAAGCCACTGGGCCAAGAGATTCCTTCTTGCAAAAGAAAATCCTTGCATTTACAGCCATCATACTCTCTGCAATTCATGAGAGTCTGAATAATTGCCTGAAAGAGATGCCAGCTAAAAAGAAATTATGGAACATTCAAGTCCAAACCCCTGAAGGAGTTGCTTTTCTCATTGATATGACTTCAAAAATCAAAACTAATTGCATAAATGTAACAGCTTTATGGCATTGATCAAATGAAAACACAAGATACCTCATCTTTCTCCATATTGTAAGACAATAATTTTATAGCATCCATATGACAACAACGCCCACATTGATAGCTTTCTAATTGTTCTGCATAAGTGAAGCGCTTCAGGCAATCTTCCAAAGTGCATCCATCTGACTAAGTTATTTAAGTAAAAACCAAAAAAATAAGAAATTAAGCAGAGATGTCTGAAAAGAAAAATGAAACATACAAAAACTGATAAAATAATGTTTTCTTCAGTGAACGTACAATAGTTGATTCCCCATCTAACAAAGGTGAGAGCGGTAAGCTAAAGAAAAATTCAAACCTCATCGAAAGCTGCGAATACATGAAAGGTAGAATAAGTATATAACTTTAGAAAATAAAAAATGAAACAAATTTTACATAAATTCTTTCAGATAAAAGTTATGCCTGCAGATGGCGAATTTCATGTCATAGACAAAGAGAATTATGCAAGGAATAGGTTTGCCAGGTTTCATCACAGATATGAAATACCAATGTAGTGATGTGCAGAACAGAGGATCATCTAAATAATTGACTACCACCAGACATCTTTCTCAAGTAAAGAGACTGAGACAAGTGAATAAAGCATGCAACTGAAACCAGAGGCAGAGAATCACATGTCTCGTCACTTTGGGCATGTTTGCTTTGGTCACAGGTGAGAAAGTAGAAGCTATTATTGTAAATCATAAGGTCAATCTTGTGATGTACTTTCACAAAATTCAAGGCAAAAAGAGGCAAAAACAATCACAACTTTTACTTTTTCATGTTCCAGTAACCTTGAGAAAATGTGGTGATTGTGATTTACAAACAGATCCTCTATTTGATATGAATGGCAGTCAAAGCTTTCACTATGATTTTGCAATACTAGGTTAACACATGATGTAGATAACATCTACGCAAGAAAGATTAACCTGAAGAGAGCAATTTTTGCAGGTTAAAATGCTGCCAAGGGTTCCATCAAAGGGTCCAAGGATGTGTTGTTTCCATATTTGCCGCTCCCTGTAACCTTCTCTCTCCTTTGGATTGAATATCCTGCAAAGATGCATTGCACAAACATCTGCCAAAGAACCATAGTGTGACACATAGTTGTCTGCAATTTCTTCCTTCAATGAAGTCAGAAGATGAAGAAGTGCTTCCGCTGCATCCTGCAGATGACACTGCAATGTTACTGCTGACAAGATAAGCACTTGAAACGTACTAATTAACTTCATATGATAAAACCTTGCAAAGAGATCCACCTGCTGCCTTGTCAAGTCAAAGCTTGTAACATAGGACTCCAAGGCATGCATCACCCTTCGTGGACTAGCTGTTACCCTTTTGTCTCGAAGTGCTGACAAATCTATAGCAAAGGAGGATCCAATCTTATAACTTGCTTGGAATTCAATAAGTCTGTGAGTTGCAAAAAATAAATAGAGCAATTTTCAACACCGCACCCAAGTTTTCAGCATAATTCAAAAATGCACCTAAATCTTGTCACGGTTAATCAAAGAATCTATTGACAATCTTAACGTTAAATTTATAGCAAAATCTAAAATATGACCTTCAAAAATGTATTAATCACTTTTTCTCTCTTCTCCTCTAAAAGTTTGACTGCCCTTTTCTATAAGTTAAACCATTTTTTTATGACAAGGGGACAATGGTGATCTAATACCTTTTAAGGCTAAATTATGCTAAAAATCAAAATGTGAGGAGGAAGACGTCAAATCAAAACCCACCTAGTTCTTAAGCCTCCTAAACCCAGGTTGGCATATACGGCCAAGAGTATATTCTAATTGTTAGAGGGTAAAAAGGTAATAATATCTTTGTACTAAACCAAGATATTGTTAATTTTAAAAAGTTGGTTTTGGATCTAAGTTAACAGAATTTTGGTGCCTCTTTGAATGTTTCCAAATGTTAGGTGCATTTTTTAATTATGTTCAAGGAAACTCTCCATTGGAGGTCACTGGAGAGGTTCCGTGGAATCCACAGCATCCTCCTAAGTTTGGGAGGCATGGAAATATGAGAGAAAGAGGAACTGGTGCAGCAGTTGCTGATGACAGTTACTCAAACCAAAGTACCACCATGAGGAGGTGGTAATTGACAGCTGCTACATCAAGACCTCTTCCGATGGGCATTATCCACTTTACGGTGATCCCTCCAGTTATGCAGGAGCTGAACGGTCCCCATCCCAAAAAGTATTAGGTGGGAGTTGGTGAAGCCATAGCTGGTACTCCCAAACAAGCTAGTGGGAGCTGCTAAATCCACCACTTCCTCTTGTTGTTCTGGATTTCACAGCTGCATTTGTGAAGGTAAGTTTCCAAACAGAGCTCGAAGTTAGGTGTAAGTTATACTTTACATTCAGTTACATGGTCCTAAATAAAGATAAGATGCAAGAAGGCAATAACTACAATACATTTGCAACTAAATAAGCAAAGCAAAAATTTTGATGATTAGCATCATCTTGTCCAGGAAAATGATATCATGATAGCTCTAACCAAAAGCATTGGCCTAATGCACAACCATTATTGCATTTTGATAAGAATAACGTCATGAGCCATCTGCAGTTATCATATTATAGTAAAACTATGACATGTCATATAGATATCAAAAAGTAACAGTTACATTAACAGTGTTGCTTCTTTATTATGTTTTGAAAAACACATTGTATGCCTCTCAATGTTATACCAGCCCACAAAGACAGAACTGCTTTCTTCCCTCACCAAAGGTCTGCATGTAATGGGTACATGCATGTTTGCATGCATCCACGTGTGTGTGAGATTGTGATTCCTCCATCTACAGAACTGGCTGCTGTTCCAGGTTATCAATTTAAAGCACCCAAAACTGTAGTTACACAATTCAAAGTTAAGTTTCTTTCTTAGTAAAGAGGAGTAATATAACCGATGGAATTCCCACACCTTCTAATGTTACCTTCGAAAATTTCAAATGTTATACGGGCAAGAAAACCTATAATACGTGTTCTACTTTTGGAGACTGTTGCAAGGCGCAAAAATAAATCAACAAGCACAAATTCACCATTTAAAGAAAGGATGGCATATATTATATCAGAAAAGGCTAAAATGTGATACTTTCTTTTACCCTCTACGCTAAAATTTCCATTTCCAGAGAACAACAAATTTGCCATTATACTCATAATCTCAGATAAGAGATGCAGGCTTCATCTAGCCACATAGCTTCATTAAAACAACATTTTCACCTATAAATTCTAACACCAGCCGTTCGTTTTCGGGAACCCATTATACATATTGGGGATGTCCACAAGACATATCTGTTCCCAAGAAATTGTTAAGAACACGCACAGCACGCCCAAACACGAACTACTTACATTTGATATCCTCAGCAAAACAGAAAAAATGGGTGCATGTAATGATCAGAAATGGCAACAAAAGTTATACGAAGATGCCATAGCAGCTAATTACCATTCAACAATGCATGCAAGGCAGTCGTAAGGGGCATATTTTCGAGCCGTTCTTCCAGCGAAGGATCATCACCATCGACAAGATTTCGGAGGAAAGCACGGAAGGGACCACAACTAGCCAAAGACTGCATCAAGAATTTCAATTTCTCAATCTTTGAGTGGGCAAACTGATTCAGGAAAAGCCTTCTCAAATAACGCAAACCAATGACTAGTAAATGTGCTCTTCCAACCTAACAACCCATTAAATTTTGGACCAAAACCTTCACACCTAATTAAACTCCGACCGAATTACCCCCAGAAAATTCATTCCAAAACCCAATATTTGCCGCCAAGATATCTAAAAAGGTTATAGAAAAATACCTGCAAAATCACATTCAGGAAGCAATTGTTGCCGAGATTCTGCAACCCCGGCACCAATTGCGAATCACCGTTAGCATCCGACTCTGCAGACGCGATGAACGCTGAAATCCGAGGGAGATGCACCGGATTTCCCTCCTTGAACGCCAGTAGAAGACCGACGATCCCCACCCCGAGAATTCCACACAATTGGGTCGGCGAGAAAGCTCTGAGAGGGCGGGGTACGAGGCGACCATGCTTGAACGCGTACAGCAGATGACGCAAAGCCGCTCGGTTGATCTTCTTCATGGCTCCACCATCGGAACCATAAAACTGCGTCATGGACGAAACCGAGAAACGTCGTCTCAGGAAAACCTAATAGTCATAGACAACCCTGATATCAATTACAGACGATCATAAGTTGCATGATCTACCAAGTTTACTGGAAACCCTTTCAACGAGCTTTCTTTTTTTGTATCTTCTTTCAACCCTATAAATCTCCTTAAACCCGCTTAGAAGCACCAGTACGAATGCGTGCGATAGCACGGTACGGGGAGATGGAAAAACGTCATCTTACTATTTATGCTACATGGAACGTGGTGTATGTTGTTTGCTGATGATATTGTTTTGATTGATGAGTCTAGAGCTGGGGTTAATGCTAAGTTAGAATTATGGAGACAGACATTGGAAGCTAGAGGTTTTAAGTTGAGTAAGAGTAAGACTGAATATATGGAATGTCGGTTTAGTAAGCAACGAAGTAGTGATGGGAGTGTAGTGAAGCTTGGTGAGCAAGATATACCGGTTAATGATTATTTCAAATATTTGGGATCCATCATTCAAAAGTATGGAGAAATTGATGGAGATGTAAATCATAGGATAAAGGTTGGGTGGATGAAATGGAAAAGTGCTACTGGAGTGTTGTGCGATCGTAGAATGCCATTGCGGTTGAAGGGAAAGTTTTATAGGACGACTATTAGACCCGCTTTACTATATGGTACTGAATGTTGGGCTGCCAAGAGACATCATATTCAAAAAATGAGTGTAGCTGAGATGCGGATGCTTAGATGGATGTGTGGAAATACAATAAAAGATAAGATTCGGAACGAAGAGATACGTAAGAAGGTAGGTGTTGCACCCATTGAAAATAAGATGCGAGAGAATCGTTTACGGTGGTTTGGACATATTCGGCGAAGGCCTAATGATGCTCCAGTTAGAAGGTTGGAGAAATGGGAAAATATATTAGTTAAAAGAGGTCGGGGTAGGCCTAGGAAGACTTGGATGGAGATGATAGGAAAGGATATGAATGCTTTGAACCTCACCGAGGACATGGCGTTGGATAGAAATGATTGGAGGAAAAGAATTCATGTGGAAGACCCAAAATGAATTTCTTTTTTGGTTCATATCGCTGACCCCAATTGTTTTGGGATGAAGGCGTAGTTGTTGTTGTTGTTTGTTTGTACTATTTATGCTACATCTGAACCATTATTGATTAGATGTCTTTATCATTGCTTATTTAGTAAAAGGAAGTTTTGTTTGGAATTTTTTTTTTTTAAAGTCCAGCTGGGGTTAGGCAGACCCACCAATGGAATAATGTACCATTGGGTTTTGAACCTGCAACGTTCCACCGTTTTGTTTGGAATTGATTTGACGTGATGAAAATATTTTATCATCAAATTTTAGTACAACAACGACCAATGATTTTTTTACCTCTTCAAAATACACATTCAGCATAAAGATGTTTAATTAAAATTATATTTTTATTAAATAAACAGTGATAAACAAATCTGACGGTTTTATCCAGCATAAAACACCAAAAATTATGATTTTTGAAGAGTCCTAACGAGACCTAACAAAAAAAACATCGCAGCATTTTTCTTATCTTTTGTAATTTTTGGAAAATAACAATAAAGATGAATTTTTGTGCATTTTATGTGTCTAGTCATGTTTTTACAATTTTTTTGAAAAAAATGATCTTTATTTCATCAAAATCTTAGTTGAAATGAGTTTAAAGTGTGCCTGACAAGTCTCAGGAGCATTTGAGTCAATTATGAATTATTTTGAGAGTATTTTTGTCTCGAACGATTTGATCGGCTCAATCAACTGCACGAGGGACATATCCGAAATTAATTGGTTTGTTAGAGTGTCATTCTTGTAATTTTGTTTTAGAAAAATGCTTGAAATAAGCTTATTTGGCTCATTTGACCAATAAATTTTTTAAGGTATATTGATCTTTTCAGCTAGGACAGCAGTTGCAGTTGTCGTCCAGCTCAGCCAACCCCAGTAGGTCAAACCTCTCAGGGTCAGTAGGATCCAACCAAGTGGCAAGCCCTTGCTTTTGACTGTATTTTCCCTTGGTTCGACCAACTAGGTTCGGATTTAGTTAACCCAACTAGTGGGCTAACCCACGATTTTGGCTGGTTGGGATCTGGTTGGAACCCAACCAAATTTTGATCTTTTTGGTTTCATTTTTGCCTAGGTCCATACTTGTGATGTGTGAGACCCTATTTAAACCCCCCTCTAAGGCCACAATTTTCTCTTTTTCCCTCTATTGGCTAACTCTCTTTCTACACACTCATTCTTTCTCTCCCTACACTCTCACCTTCTCCCTCCCTTGGTGGATGACCAACCAGCTTCACCATCACCTTGTGGTCAAGTTGCATCCTTACTGAAAGGTTGCTGCAACTAGAACGGTGTCTAGAGGTACCTCAGTTTGTGTTTGAACTGTGCTTCAGTGTGGACGACTCCCTTGCTCGTGAGTTGTAGATTGGGAATTCATGTTGTGTGTAGGAGCTGTGTAGCGTATGTTGAGAGGTTTATGTTATGCGTTTTGAGAACATATACCTGTTGGATTTAGCAATTAAAGGTAGGTGGTCAATTTTTCTTTTCATAGGTAGTGGAAATGCTAGGACTACATATAGTGTGTGATGCCTTTTGTGAAATAGAATGCATATGATCATATTTAAAATGTTCTAAATATGTTGAAGATTTGATTGTTTATGTGATGTTTGTGTTTGCTGACATATAAATTGATTTGAAATGCCCCTAGTTGTGTTGGGGTTAAGTTTTATTCGAGTTGGGTGCTTCAAACCCCAAGATTTCAGAGTTTGGAAAGAGTAGAACCAAACTAGGTCTTAGAGGTCAACTCTTGTTGTTTAGGGATCAATTCTTGTGAAAATTGTATGTTCTATTGACTTGAGGATTGACCTCTATCTTGTGCTTTGTATAGTATTGTAGAGAGGTTGTGAGTTGATTCTTTTGGGGGTGAGTCGACTCATTGTTGTGAAAGAGTTGACTCATTGGTTTGAGTAAGTCAACTCTTGCACCATTAAGAGTCGACCCATTTTGGGTGTGAGTTTACTTCTTAGTGAGTGAGTCGACTCAAACATGCTTTTTAAGTATAGTTTAGCTCAAGGGTTGACTCCTGAACTAGGAGAGTTGACTCTTGGGCATTGTGTATGTTTTGTTTTGTTTAGAGTCGACTCCAACAATTTTTTAACTGTTTGATTGGGTTTTGGTAGAACTAGCCTAAAGCAAATGTGCATTGGTTGGTTATCATTTATCTACACTCATGTTTTTCATGGATTTTCAATTTAACTGTGTGATTTTCTTAAGAGACTTCATAAGTTCATGGACTTGAGAGTGAGAGACGAGATGGGGCAACTCAGTCGTCTCACGAAACGGGATGCAGCAATATTGAAGAGACAATTATCTCACTTTCAAACATATTTGGGTGGTATCAAATATATGACGGGGTTACTCGATATTGTAATCATCATTGAATTATGAGATTTCTTGCGAAGCAAAATTAAATTAAATTATGAGATTATGAAAGTAAATATACTCGCATTTATTGCTACTGCGTTGTTCATTCTAGTTCCTACTACTTTTTTACTTATCATCTACGTAAAAATAGTCAGTCAAAATGATTCATTTGACTAAAACTTGAGTTAGTCTTATTTTATTAGTTTAGTTCTTTTATCAATGATTCAATAAATGAAAGGGATTACAATTCTAAGTCTTAAATGAAATGAGTAGACTGGATTGAATCCGCGGTATATGTATCCAATAGATGAGAGAGTACGGTGGGAAGAACTATATGAACCTTTCTATCGTACTATATATTGTATGAAGATATGGAATTGATAGAGATCAATCTACAATCAATCTTACAATATGTATCTACGTACATGTGGATGCAAATCCATAAATTCATTATCACATATTATAATATATATATATATATATATCACATATTATATATGTTAATATATATGTAGAATGTAGATTCAAATAGCACTCCCATTCTATCTCTTCGCTCCACCCATCCATTCATATTTTGATGAATCCGAAATAATCCAATGTTAATAACTTAATTGTAATTGCTCTAATTCATAGGTTTCTCTTTAATTAAGTTGATGACTTTCATTTAAGTATTTAAGTTAATAACTTTCAGAATTATAATCAGAAATCAAGATAGATTTTAGTATTGATTAAGTAGTAGAACTAATTAATTTTACTATTGTGAAAGAGTGGAGGAGTAGTATGTGCATATACAAAAGAAAGGCAAGGTAATTTTTGAGAATTCAATTCTGAAGAAAAAGAAATAATTGTGAATTGGATTATTCTTACTAGATGATCCAAGGAGTTCTATGGTAAGTTATTCATATCTTAAATAAATAAAATCCCAGAAGTCTAAGGTAAGTATATGTGTATCACTTGGCGCTCTTCTTTTCTTATGTGTAGCCTCTCTTTATACAACCACTAGGTTGGGTCGCCTACAGTATAAAGTAGATATTGTATCTACATAATAGCAGAACGACTCCCCCTATGAACAGTAAAGAGGGAAACAAATAAAATAGGGTTTGTTGCTCTTCATTGTAATATCCATAATGATGTTAATGTTATGGTAAGAACGGGTTCATCAAAATGAAATGGAATATTTTGGAGGAATGAATTTGATTAAAAAAAATCAATTTTCTATCATTATCCGGTGAGTGCTTTGATTTTCTAAATATGAACGTGGGAATAATTGAAATAGCGGATCCAAAGGTTAAAGGTAATTAATTACTAAATTTCTGTGGAATTTTGAGATGGAAGATATGTTTATTTAAACATAAAATGATCTAATTAATCTATAATCTATTAATTATTATGGATCAAGATACAATACATATTCGTTATGTTAATAGTCTATATCGTGTAGTTATTCATCGAGGTAACTAGAACATACATCCTGACCCTTGTGGATCGGCAAAGTAATAGAATATATTCATTCTTCTTTTTTGTTTGTCCCTACTGCCCTTCCTTTCGCTCATGTTAATACTCCATACATATCTGAAGTTGTCTGAAAGACACAGAAGTCTAGTCTGCCCAGAGGGTTGAGGGGTAGGAATAGAAAAGATCATTTCTGATCCAGTACAAATCCAATATGATCCCTTTTCATTTCTTAATTTTCAGATTTTTTTTCCCCTTCCCACATTTTTTGCTTTTCGGGGCACATCTAAGTGATGTGCACGGTACATAGTTCATGATGTATCTTTTGATTCCTCCTATTGGCTCCGCCCATCCCCCAATGGATATGATACCTTCCAGATTGGGTAATATTAATTTACTCGAATTAATTATATATTATTTATATATATAAAGAATGACATGAGAGTACAGTTACTCTATCTAGACGAGAAAGAACGTAAAAATATGCCTTGAATATCTCGAGTCGTTTAAGCTAAGATTAGTTTCCTATCATTTAATGAGCATCCTGTAGTCCATAGAATTTAGGGGCAATATGATCCTTGCATAGGGGCCAACCAACCCAACTTTTGGGCATCAAAATTTGTTTCATGCGTGGATGATTATCATAAGAGATTCCCAACATATCATAAGATTCTCGTTCTTGAAAATTGGCACTTTTCCAAATCCAAAAAACAAACGGGATTCTAGGATTACTCCTTGGGACAAATATTTTTATGCATACCTCTTCTGGTTGGTCCATGCCATACTGTATTCTCGTCAGATGATACATACTAGCTAACAACCCACCCGGTGCTACATCATAGGCACACTGAGAACATAGATAATTGTAACCATATACATATGAAATGAGAACAATGTAGTACCAATCCTCGAGCTTTATTTGTAAAGTCTATATTCCTTGGTAATCAAAGCCCAAAGATCGATGAACTAGCTCGTGTTTAACTAGCCAAGCGGATGAACGACCCTACATCTTCTTGATCTCCCCCACATATTTGTATGAGTATTTTACATTGACGATGAAATTTATGAAGATTGATCCACCTCACCGTTTGTTATGTTATTCTGCATAAAAACATCCTATCTAATTCACTAATTTGTGAGAAGATACTGAACTCTTGTATTTGAAAAATGCTTCAGAGGGTATCTCTGAAGTCGATGTCGATTTATAGAGTAATCCTTAATCATAATTTATAGAACGAGTACTACGTCCAAGATGAAACTTGTGATTAGTAGTAAAACATCGATTTTCCTGTTGGGACTCCGTTCTATCTTCATAGATTTCTCGAGATACTTTCTTACGAAGTTTTGTTATAGCGTCTATAATTGCCTCTGGTTTAGGTGGGCAACCTGGCAAATAGACATCGACAGAAATTAACTTATCGACTCCTCGAACAGTACTATAAGAATCAGTATGGTGTGGACCAAGATTTTAGAGTTTGGAATCAGTCTTTGCTTAAGTTATATTTTAAGTCAAAAAACATGTTTTTGTAACTATTGAAATTTGTGTATATGCAAATCTTTGTCATTTGATACTATATAAGGTGTTCACAAACTGGTTTTTTTGTAACTATTCTATGAACTAAAATTTTTGTAGCTCCTTATTTTCAAAGTGTTTAAAAATCTGACTTTGTATATGTTAGATGAATTGAAAATTTTTATAGCTCATTTCTATTGCAAAGTGTGTTTAAAATTATGATTTTTGTTCACCTACATGAATTGAAATATTGTTTTAACATGTTGGCTATTTTTTAGTGTGTTTCTTAAAAAATTAGATTGTTAGTTTTGAAGAAATATCTTATTTTAAAGATATTGCTTTAAAAAACTGAATGTGTAATAGATTTTATGTGAGAATGGATGTATGAGCATGTTTCTTGGATTTACATGCTTCTAATTGTGTTGAGGTTTTTGTTTTTTGGGTAAAAGCTAGGTTAGAATGAATAAAATTTTGAGAATAAAAGTTGTATTTGAAAACTTGATACATATAAAACTTAGGATGAAATATGCATATGTGCTAGCTTAAGTAACTCAAGTTCATATCTATGTTATGATTGCCTAAAATTTGTTTTAAGCTTGAGATCTTTATGAATACTGTATTTGAAATTTATTTGTAGCGTGATTGGTTTGGAGTTGGATGGGGTAAACCATCATTTGGTCGTCTTGCAGCTCAAAATGAGGTTTTTGGGTTCTGCAAAGTGTACAAATTGACTCCTGTTGAATAGAAGTTGACCGTTGTTGTTTTGTAGAGGTTGGTAGACCTGAGGGTCAACCCCTGTTTTAGTTGTTGATTCCTGTCTCTCTAGACAAGATCCACCCATGTTTTTAAAACAAAGACTTTGACTCTTATTTCTAAAGAGTTGACCCATTTCAAATGACTTCGTACTCACCTAGTGAGCAAGTTTACACCAATACTGTAAAACCCATAAATTTTTTATGTTTTTTGAGAAATAACATTGAATTAAGGCTAAAACCTTATTCAAAATTAAGTTAAAAATGTAATTATAATTTGAGTATTAATTGGGATTTAGAATAAAGTTTGAGTTGAAAATTTATTTTGATTTAGGGTTTTGATTTTTATCGGATCTAATATGAGTTTAAGTTGAACCTAATTGGATCTTAATTTGAGTTTTAATATTAGTTAGGATTCAAACTAAGTATGTATTTTAATTTGAAATCTTATTGAATTTTGATTTCAATTTCTGAAGTTTTATCAATCTGAATCCTTATTCGAAAATTCGAATTCTGATCGAATTTGGATTTGGATTTGAATTTAATAAATATATCTCGAACATTATAATTAGATTTGAGACTTAATGGAATGTTAATTCAAGTTTGAAACCTAATGTACGAAACCAAAATGAAATCAAATAGTCAATACGACAACAGGTCCTGCCGACTCAGATAGGAATCATTTTCGAAGTGCATTATTGAGAAAATGATATTTTCAGCAGAAAAACTTTATAATGATAATGCTATAGGGTTTATAGGGTTTAGAAAATATTATTAATATGTGAAAGAAACCCCTACATGCCCCTGGGTCTCATCAACCCCATTGAGGTTTGATTTTTTCAAAAATTATTTCTGAAGAATTTGAATTAACCCATAAGAAATAAATGAATGTTTACATTTGAATTTATAAAGATTTGAATTTGAATTTAATTAAAATTCAAAGTTAATCTAGGCTTAAATGACATTTAGAATTTAAGTACAATTTAAGGTGAATTTGAAAATTTAAATCATATTTTTTATTTGTAAAATTCAGAGTTAACCTTAGGAGAATTAATTGAAATAAGTAATTTAAATAATTAAGATTTTAAAAATGTAATTACTAAAACTTAGTTAGAGTAGACTTAATTTAGATTTCATGTGAATTTACATTTCATGTAAATTTACATTTGTATTTATGAAAGATTTTATTTGAATTTAATTTAAATTAAATTAGAATTTCGATTAGTGGAATGAAATTCAAATATTAATTATATTATATAAAATGGTAGGATTCCATAGGTGGGCCATCCCATCCTATGTGGCATCCTAATTTAAAGTTTAAAACAATAAAAAAAACTTTAAATTGAAGTTAAAAAGGAAACTTACCAAAAGTTAAAATCAAAAGAGGAAAAAGTCAAAGTTTCCATATTTTAAAAATAAACCCCAAAAGTGGGGAACCCAACATCTCTTCCGGGTGCCTGGCCTGAATGCCCACTCCTCTCCAAACCAATCAAAAAATTCATAAAAGGAAACTGGAGTACCTTGGCAGCTTGGGCAACATCAAGGTCAAGCTGCATAAATGGATCATAATGGGCATTCTTCTCCTCCTTGGTTTTATGATGGCGATGCTGCTGAGGGCCCCTCATGAAGGCACACTTCATCTTAATGGCTTTCATTACTCCCCTTCACAAAGTAAGCACTATTTTTTGTCAGTTCATGGCACAAAACTGTGGATGAGAGCCGAACCCTTTTTATTTTTTAGGGTTTTTATTATTGGGGTTTTTATTTTTCAAGTTTGATTTGGGCGGATTTCAACATCATCATCTAAATCTGCCCATTTCAACACCACCATGACATTAGTACCGTTAAAATAGTAATTTGTAATTCTAGAGATAAGCATGGTGGCATGAATAAAATGTCTTTTTAGCTTCTCAAAAAATCTTGAATAATGTAGAAATGCTTAGAAAGTATGAATGCTCCTTGAGCTAGAAAGTAGGAATGCTCTTTGAGCTTCCCCAAAATCTTAAAGATTGTAGAAATGCTCTTTGAGCTTCCCCATGAATCTTGAAGACTCTAAAAATATTTATAAGAAGGAATTTCATATTTCTAAGCATTTAGTTAGCATTTAACTCCGCCTCATCTATAGCCTATATAAAGGGTTAGATGCTAATGTTTGAGACTGTAACGCCCCAAAATTTAACCCAAAATTTTGATTTTTTATTATAACAGCGGAAAGATTCAAAATAACCAGGTTAAACATTTTAGGCACACCACAAGAATCATCAAAGCAACTAACATTCATTTTATTTTCAATAAAAGTTTAAAACATAATATCAGAGTTTGGAATAACTGAATAACATAATTACAATAACTAAATTTGAATTAATATCTCGGAAACATAATAGATTATATATTCTGATTTGCACATCATCCCACAACCGCTCTTTATCTTTTACTCTTCTCCTAAAAAATAGTAAAATAATTTATGAAATACTATATTTGCTCAGAAGTTCAATATACAAGGAAATATGATACCATGGGTTTTCAATAATTGAAATATGGAATCTTATGATCAACAAAAAATTAAGCCCATCAATTATTCTCATATATTAACTAACTGCATATCATAATAAACAATCAAGGTCATGAATAGTTGCAAAAATTAAAGCATGACATGTTTTTGCAGGTAACATGGACATATTCAATTCTATATTAAATTTTTTATTCATGAACTAACATATAATGAATTATCACATGTTCAAGTAAATCACATGCTTAAGTAACTAAATACCATGTTTAAATAACTAATAACATGTTTAAATATCTAGCCACATATGCAGATGTAGACTCTCAATATCTTTTGTCTGAGTGACATGCACAACATGTCTTATTTTTTTTTTGAATTATCTCATGTGTACTTGCAGGCCAAGACAACCATAACAGAAGAGAGCATTTAGGGGTTTATTATGCATTGATGTTTTATTAACCCAAACGTCTAACTGAAATTGAAATCCTAAGGCAGCGGTTAATAACTGAGAGAACCTCCCAAAGGCCCAAACAATAGGATGCATCCCTAACTTTTGCAGAAAAACTTAGAGCTATCACCTAGGACAATTTGGTAGTCCGGGTCTCTTAACTCCGAGAACTGGGGACCAACGATCCATTGCCGCTCAAAGCAAAAGGCACACGTCCCTGGAGTTATGTATCACCTATCCTCTCTAAGGTAAGCCCGAATCTGAGTGGGTTGCTATCTTATTCATCTATATTATCCAATTTATCAGAGTTTTCCCCTGATCTAAATCCAGTAGCTTAAAGACACTAGAGTTCTACAAAATTTTTAATCATACCACAGTAGTAGATCCCTAACCCTTCATACCTTAAATAGATATGTTGACCATTTCATTCGTTTACTTGAGCAGTCCCACCCAGAGTGCTCTGGTACCTTTAAACCGTCGAGCATGAGTGCCCCAGTACTTTTAAACCATTCAGGCGATATTATTACATTTACATTTCTTGGGTATTAATTTTTGTAGGCTCGGGCACTAGTGAGAAACTCACAAATCCCGAGCTTGGCAACTCAGGTACCAGCAACAACCGACCCGCAGGCTCGTTCATGTGTTCTTTATTTGAAAATTTTAGGTAAGTTACCTTTCCAGGCAAATCACAAAAGATTGAGTATAAGGCTTCATACCAATATTCATTTTATCAATCACCATATTATTATTATTACCCAATCCTGGACCTAATACCCTATATGAGCATGGCACATACAATCAGTCCTTTGTATATTAAGTGTTTATAAGTAGTTGAATAACTTTAGAAAATACACAGTTTTCCCGTTGTGTGTAACACAATTTAGTTTCTTTATATGCACGATAACGAGTGTAGTACAAGCATATCACCACTAAATGTGTGTGTACTACAAAAATGTGCAGAAAATTTAAGCACGATAGTATATATATATATATATATATGATGTATACTGGTAATGATATAAACATGTACTAATGCAGATGCATAATCTCATACACTTTTAGGTATAAGTGAAATGCAAAATTTCAGATTTATTAATGTATAACCTCATACATTTTTCAACACAGATAAAGTGTAAAACCCATACTTCCAGACAAAAAAAAACTATTATATCTAGATGCATACACAACAGGGATTGCCGAACCATGAACATAGCTCTACAATTTTTTTTCTTTGCATATTGGGAACACAACTTCTCTCATATGTATATTAGAAATGCCACACCGGTTCAGGCGTATACTGAAAATCTAACAACTCTGAGTATTTCGCTGCTGTCTATTAACATTACAAAAATTGCAAAGCACAATCGTATGGTTGTTAAAAATGCAGACACTGAAATTAGATGAACATCATAAGAAAGCTTAGCAAAGTGCATCTTGCCATCGTCTATCATTATGCATAAATTCATTCTGATGCACATCAAAGAAGGATAGGCGTATTCAGACGTCTCTTAATAATGTAGACATTCCATTCAGATGCATCTCATCATAACACATATGTAGACACAGTTGGGGTTAACATACAGGGATACATGTACAATTATAAAATGCAAGCTCATTCATTGCCCCAACAAATTTCTAAACAACTTAAGTTAGATGCATACCGAAACATGTAAATCCCACTAAAATCCCTATGCTACACATATTTCAATAACCCATGAGGTGAAGTTCCAGAACCTTTATTAAATTGTTCCAACACAGAATTCAATAGCTATAGTTCACACGCATGCTCTGTTAAACAAAAATAATACCATATACGACTTTCCAAAGCATAACTCCTTCCCAGAAATACCTTTTTCTCAAAATCACCACATTCATATCATGATTAACGTGCTGACATCCCAAAATTAATAATTTCAAACATGATTTAACATATTTATTTCCCCAAAATCATGTAATAGGACAAAAATTACACAACATACTAGACATGAAACATTGAAACTTAAATTGTACAAATTAATGTCAACCGTAAATATCAAGTGACTGACTGAAAACATTAACATACGCTGAATAGCAGTAAAAAAAAAATGTTAACATACAGACAATACTTAATATAACCTAAGTCACATAGACTCGGCTAAAAGGTCAATGCACCCGCGTCGACATGCCCCGACATAGGGGTAGCTTCGGACATGGGGTAGACACAGTCAACTAAGTGTCAGACTTGGTCAACGCACCAGGGTCGAGTCTGCCCACATTTTGGACTCGGTCAACTTTGACCAAGTCTATTTTTGTCCATTTATTAAATTAATTTGAACTCGGGTCGGGTCTGAATTTGGACCAGACCCGGATCCAAGATGGTATCGGGGTCATATATATATATATATAGTCATGTTCCCGTGTCCAAATTTTTTGAAATTGCATCGCACCTGCACCCGTACCCACACCCATGTAACATAGAACATAACCCATCCACAAGTGGTATCATGCTAAAACAAGTATTTAAAACTACATATTCGGTCCACATACCTCACACCCACATACACGACACTCTAGCATTTGGAAAAAAAAACTAACCCTAACATTTGTATTAGAGAGCATGCCAAGATCAAATTGTGCAGGTTACCAGTTTTTCCCTCTTTTGGTTTCCGATATGTATCAAAAACTCAGGGTAACACACTTCTGACATTAAACCCATGGTAGGACAAAGATCCTACTTTGGTTTGTTGCGATAGATCAGCCTTCCTTGGTTTTTATAGTGAAACCACGAGCAATCCCACCTTTTTTGGTCGTGCGACAGAGAGAGAGAGAGGAAGGGAGAGAGACAGGGGGGGTTGGTTAAATAGAGAGGGGATGGGGAGGCGGTTACAAAATCATGGGGAGAAGGGGAGGGTTGTGGTCGGCTGCAACGTGAACGGAAGTTTCATGCAACCGCCCCTCTCTCACCCCTTTCACTTTTAAAAGAAATCGCAAACCCCACTTAGGGTTTGAGGTTTCTTTATATATATATATATACATATATATATACATATATATATATATATATATATATATTGTGATTTAATTTTAATGCACCATCGGGTGTGGGTTTGGTTCAACCGAACTCGTGACTCGCTTATAGTTGGGTCCACACTTTTGGGCCATTCAGATCCATTCAAGGATCCAAACCTTTTAAAATTTGAACCATCCTCTAATGGGTGTTAATGTGATATGGATCCATAGTTTGATTTGTTCATGGATTCATGTAAGCAAATTCGGATCCAAGGATTCAAAAAATTTTCTCCTTATTACTAGGATTTGAAATTATGGATCCAAATATAAAATTTCAATTAGTATTGAAGTTTTGATGTCTTAGATCCAAATAATGTGATTTGGATCTAGCTTTTTCGACCATATGGTTTTAGGTTTAAGACATTTGGTTGATTGATACAAATCCAATTACAATGTTATGGGCTCTAAACATATAAGTTTTTTTTTCTTTCAAGATCCGCTTATAAAGTTGTGGATCCGCCTAATATATTTGGATCCAATATCAAATTTAACCATGATATCGAGGATTCAATATCAAGGATCCAAACCAAAGATTAAAATCTAAAATTAGATATTTATCAAGATCCATTATCGAAGATTCCAACAGTCTATTCAGGATCAAACATTAAAGATCCAAACAGAGTGTCCAAGATCCAAATAAGAATAAAAATTAAAACAATGAAAATATCCTCGTATCAGCTTATGAATATGAAATTCAAGTTTATTTATCCCATAAAATTCATAGGTATTACATCCTTTCCCCCTAAAAAGAATTTCATCCTCGAAATTCTCGTACAAGGACTATTAAAAAAGACTAGGGTACTTTTCTCGCATACTGGCCTCAGGTTCCCATGTGCTTTCGTCGATACCATGATGTTGCCATCTAACCTTGACAAGAAGAATTGTCTTGGATCTTAGTACTCGTTTGCTTCGTTCCAAAATTTTCACCGGCTTTTCTTCCATAATCAGGTCTTCCCGTATATCCACATTCTCGCACTGAATGACATGGGACAGATCTTGAATATACTTTCTCAGCATAGACATGTGAAATACATTATGAATTTGAGCATACTGAGAAGGTAAAGTTACTCGATAGGCTATTTCACCAACCAGTTCCAAAATCTTGAAGGGTCCCACATATCTGGGACTCAATTTTCATTTCTTGCCAAATCGGAAGATGCTTTTGGTTGGTGACACCTTCACGAAGACCTGATCTCCCAGTTTAAAAGTAAGTTCCCTGCGCCTTTGGTCTGCATAACTCTTCTATTAGCTCTGAGCTGTCAACAATCTATTTTTTATCATATGCACCTGTTGAGTATAGTGTTGTAGCACAATTGGTGATTCCATAAATCGTTCACCAACTTCATCCTAATATACAGGCAGTTTGCAGGGTCGTCCATATAGAGCCTCGAAAGGAGCCATGCGGATACTCGTATGATAACTGTTATTGTAAGCAAATTCGACCAGAACCACATGCTTATCCCATTCGCCTTTCCAATCCAGCATATAGGCTCGTAACATATATTCTAGAATCTGTATGGTCCTCTCGGACTGCCCGTCGGTTTGAGGATGAAAAACAATACTTAGTTTTAACTTTATACCTAAAGCATGTCGTAACTGTCCCCAAAATTGAGAAGTAAACCATGGATCTCGAACAAATATGATTGAAACTGACACTCCATGAAACCGAACAATCTCTCTGATGTATAAATCTGCTAAGCTCTTAAGAGATTGGTTGATCCGTATGGGTAAGAAGTGAGCGGATTTGGTCAACCTGTCTACTATTACCCATATGGCATCATGCTGTCTTTGAGTTTTGGGTAAACCCACCACGAAATCCATGGTGATTTCCTCCCATTTCTACTGCTGAAACTCCATTTGTTGCATCATTCCTCTAGGTTTTTGATGCTCAATCTTGACTTGCTGACAAGTTAGACACTTCAAGACATAACTTACAACCTCGCGCTTCATTCCGTTCCACCAATACCCCTGTTGTAAATCTTTAAACATCTTTGTACTTTTTGGGTGTACGGTGTACTTGGACTTATGTGCCTCACTCAATAGTTTTTCCTTTAACTTAAGGTCGCTAGGGACCCAAAGTCGTTTTTGCAATCAGATAGTGTCATCTTCCTTTAGTGTGAACGACGAATCTTCTTGTTGAGCAAGCAACTTAAGCTTCTCGTATTGAGGATCCTCCTTCTGCTCCTTAATGATTTTGGTGAGAATTTTTGGGCAAGCAGATAAACTAAATAGCTTAATGATTCCTAGTTCGTCTTTGAACAACTTTCAGTCCATAAACTCTTCCACCAACTCCCATCCCTTTGCCACTAAACTAGACAAAGTACAACCCGCTTTGCGACTAAGAGAATCTGCTACGATGTTTGCTTTTCTCGGATGATAGAAAATAGTAAAGTCATAGTCCTTTATGAACTTCAACCAATGCCGTTGTCGCATATTCAACTCTTTTTGGGAGAATAGGTATTTAAGACTTTTATGATCTATAAACACCTCGAATTATTCTTCGTATAGGTAATGTCGCCACATCTTCAGAGCGAAGACTACGCCTGCCAACTTAAGATCGTGAGTTGAATAATTTCGCTCGTGGATCTTTAGTTGACGAGATGCATATGCTATCACTTTGCTATTTTGTATTAAGACACTTCCCAACCCTGTACCTGATGGATCCAAATACACCACAAAACCACCTTGACCTGATGGTAAGGCCAGTACAGGAGCAGTTATAAGCCTATTTTTTTAGGATTTGGAAGCTCTCCTCACACTTATTTGTCCATTCAAACTTGATCCTTTTTCTAAGAAGTTTGGTCATAGGCATGGCGATCCGCGAAAAGTCCTGAATGAACCTTTGGTAATAGCCTGCCAAACCGAGAAAATTTTGATATCGCTGATGTTTTTTGGTTGTTCTCAGCTCAATACAGCGTCAACCTAGCATTTGACACCAATTAGTATGATACTTTTATTGTTTTATTTACATTATTCTTGGCATAACTATGAAAAGGTAGTTACCTTAGCTGGGCCTACCAACACTCCATCTTTCGATATGACGTGGCCTAAGAACATGACCTTCTCAAGCTAGAATTCACACTTGAAGAATTTAGCAAACAACTGTTGTTCCTTAAGAGTCTCTAACACAATTCTCAAATGGTTTCTATGTTGCTTCATGCTTTCTAAATATATCAGGATATCATCAATGAAGGCAATCACAAAAGTATCCAAGTATGGCTTGAATACTCGATTAATTAGATCCATGAATGCAGCTGGGGCATTTGTGAATATGAATAGCATCACTTTAAACTCGTAATGTTCGTACCTTGTTTGAAAGGCTATCTTAGTAATATCATCGTCATTGATTATGAGTTGGTGATACCCAGATCTGAGATCGATCTTTGAAAACACCTTAGCCTTTTGCAACTGATCAAACAAGTCTTCGATGCGAGGCAGTGAATACTTGTTTTTAGCAGTTGTCTGATTCAGCATCCGATAGTCTATGCATAATCTCATAGACCCATCTTTCTTCTTCATAAAGAGAACTGGTGCTCCCCATGGCGATATGCTTGGTCGGATAAAACGTTACTTCATTAACTTATGTAGTTATTTCTTTAGCTCCTCCAATTCCACAGGTGCCATACCATAAGGTGCTTTAGAGATTGGTGCCGTTCTGGGCACCAACTCGATATGAAAGTCCACCTCACGCTATGGAGGCAGTCCAGACAATACTTTAAAAAATACCTCCAAAAAATCATGAACTACCTCAAGTTCATCAAGTGGTGTGACCCTCAATTCAATTAAGGATACATTAACTAAGAAATCTCTGCATTCTTGTCGCATATACTTCTGAGCTTTTAGTGTCGATATTACTCAGTCTTTCATAACAGGTCTGGAGAGTTTGAACTCTAGTTTTGGCAAACCTGGTCTGGATAACATCACTTTTCTTTGACGACATAGAACATTGGCGTGATGTTCATATAACCAGTCCATCCCCAATATGACAGCATACTTAGTCATATCGAGTAGGATCAAGTGAGTAGGTAAATTCTGCCCGTCCAACATTATTTCTATGTTCGATATATAGTTTACACATATCGAGTTATATCCAATAGGATTATACACATCTAATATATGTTTCAATGGTTCAGTGCTTGCACCTAATTGTTTAGCAAAGTTTATGAATATAAACAAATGTGTGGCTCCACAATAAACAAGAATAAGTGCAACATGACAATCAACAAACACCGTACCTTGCACCAGATTTCCCTTCTCTAGATTCTCGACAGTAGTTGCATAGACACATCCTGGCACCCTCTTCTGGACATTTTGTTGTTGTGCATGTTGTTGTTGTTGCTACTGCTGAGGTGGTTGCTTTTGTGGTTGTCCTTCTTCGATGTTCTGCCTCTGCAAGTCTGCTGTAACGCCCCGGATTTCCAAAACAAAGCTAAGTTAAAATTTTCATGAATTTCTTTTTTTTTCTTTGCAGCGGAACTTATAAAAGCTTTTAGCAGCGGAATAAGACGATAATGAGTCGTCGGTTTTAGAAAACTCCGAACACGTTGCAGGTATGTAGCCAAGCAACTCATTGACCACCAAAGTGTTCCATTTTATCGAAAACCACACGTTTATTACAACACTACTGCTTAGAAAAGTAGTATAGGTTCAATAAAAGGGAGCAGTACAACTCTGTCTAGAGAAACCCTGGAACTCGATGCCGCCTTGCTCCACATATCGTCACGCAGGTCCAACACCTGAAATCCCCATTAAACGGGGTCAGAACCACTGATGGTCTGGTAAGCAAGCAATCACGCATCCATTCAACTCAAGTACAAATAATGACCACTCAGGGTCGCAGTTTGTAATAGCGACGCTCAAGCCTTCAAGACTTAGCGTATATCGCAAGAGCCTCCTCAGGGCTATGAGTTGAACATTTACGCAAGTCTTCATGACTTCGCATAAGCCTCTTCAGGGCTGTGAGTTGGAATAATTTCTTAAGTCTTTACGACTTAGCTTTGACCTCTTCAGGGTCTCGAATGAATGTCTAGCTCAAGCCTTCATGCTTGGCACATCCGTATCCTACGAGTCTAAGGACAACTCTCTGAGTTTCATTTAGTCGTACAGATATCAACGAGGTTCTTTCCCAATCGGTCCAATAGTATACCGACCATGACACCTTCACAAAGGTTATGCAGGACTGACTCAACAACGTCCATACACGCATACATTTCAAGTATCGTTGTACCTAAGCTAATGCTTTGTTTCAATAATTGCACCTCCCCCTGGGCTTAGGGGACTCATATCTGGGCGACAACGCGACGATCTGGGGGTTGATTATTCTATGTATTTTAGATACCTCAGAGGCCTGTTGACCCCATCCCCCTAGTAGGACGGTACAACATACCAGAAGAGATTCTTACTAGGTATCCGAATGCATTCTGCTACTGCAGTAGTTGGGTTCAATCCTTAGATATTTAAGGATAACCATGACCTCCATACCTCTGAGTGACGGAGGCCATCAATGAACTCTATCAGGTTCGGGTGAAATATATGTCACTTAAGGTTGCGCCATCACCGTCTTCCTCGGTGAGAAATTCTGAAAGGGGCCTGCCGGTCTTACAATTACTTGACGAACATTGCATGCCTATAGGGCAGCCTTTGAGAAGTATGTACCCGACCTCAATCAACCACACGGTTTTTACCGTGAAACAAAAGTCTTATTCATATGCATGCTTAACTCTACTCTCGGCACTTCGGCCTTGACGAGCACTTCACCTCTTTTGGTGGAAACAACACACTCCGGCTCAGCGGCCCTTACGAGTCTGGTTGTCTGATAATTCTCAATGAGCATGCACATGACTCGATCTCTACGGATCGGCTACTCGGCGTATTTTTACGCAACGAGCTCAGGACCTTATCAAGGCGCTACCACTACTTTGACGCAACGACTCTTACAAGTATGGTGCCCTTGCAGGTGTCAGGGAGACGAGTCATTCTGACTTCGTTCCAACAAAGGGCATCGTTGTGCCACTTAACTGGTTCTGGCAGCTCTTTTGCCAACCATTCTGTCAGCACCTCCTCTGCTCTACTGGCAGTGGTGTGACGAACCCTTTTACATCGTAGAAGGCGTTCCATAAACTGGGTAACACTCCTGCTACGTTCTTTCTGAGCTATTCTTAGCTCCTTTAGAAATTTCAGCAGCACTTCCTCTCTTTAACGGAGAAAGCGTGCGTTTCTTTTATCCATTTCAGCGGCATCTCCCCTCTTTGGTGGGAAATCACTACGCTTAGCTCAAGAAATGGATGCACACCGTTGTGCGTACTTTGCATCCATCCAGGTTGCAAGAACCCTGGGCCATAGCCAGGCCATACGTAATTTATTTTAGTCTTTACGTAAAGAAAATTTTGCCAAAAACCGAAGCCTTTCCCATAGGGGCTTCATTCGTCAAGCAGAATCTTGAACGAGGAGCGGTAAGGGAATCACATTGGCGATTTGGAGTTTGATCTTCATTTGAACGCTCATTTACGCGCCATATATGTAGTATAAGCAGAAGCATGTGCTTTATACAGCGGCGACGTAAAGGAAATGCATATACTATTGTTCAGGGTGTGTAACTGAACGAAATATTCTACATATATAACAAAATAGGAGCCTTGGCATCGTTCGACGCGACGGCGTAAGTAAATACATAATCGGAAGTACAGAAAGTAGGGAGCCTTGGCATCATACGACGCGACAGCAAAGGTAAATTACATAGCCTGTGCGATATAGGACGCGTAGGCAGAATCAACAGATATACACCTAGATCTGTATCCAACGATAGTTACGAGGCGAGCGAGTGAATACCGAAGTGTCCTAGAGGGCTCAACCAAGAACTAGGGCGAGATACTATTTTTGAAGAACACATATACTGCGCATTCGAACATATATATCTGACAATAGTTACGAGGCGAGCGCGTGAACACCGAAGTGTCCTAGAGGGCTCAACCAAGAACTAAAGCAAGATACTACTTCAGAAAGTATATGCTATATACAAACAATCAAATACTTGGGAGAGATGGTTTAATGAAGCGAACTTACTTCAAATTGCGGAAGAAACGGCTCCGGTTGCTTCAAACGCTTCGAACGAGGCTCAACTTCGAAAAAGGATCAACTTCGAACTTCGAACAAAAAAGGACTTGGACTTTGACTTTGAACCAAACCAGGTTCAAGTCAATTCAACTGGGTTCAGACTTAGGTCAGGTAGGTTCAGACCTAGGTCAGGTGGGTTACGACCAGGTCAGGCAGGCTCAGACCAGGTCAAGCAGGCTCAGGCTAAGTCAGGCAGGCTCAAACCAGGTCAGGTGGGCTCAGGTGGGCTAGGCTAGGTAGGGGAGGTTTGGGAAAAGGAGGAGAGAGAGAGGGGTTGGCGATTTTTAAAGAGAGAGGGGGTCCTCTATTTATAGGGGAGGTTGCTTAGGGGCTAAGCAACCTTATTTACCCTTTTGCCCTTGGGCTTTCTGAGAATCCCTTCCATGGAAGGTGCTGGAAGGTCCTGGAAGATGCTGGAAGGTGCTAAAATATTTTCTGAGAAATATTTTTGTGGGTCCCACCAACATTTCTGTGGGTCCCGCAAGAATTTCGGGTTTTCGGCGATTTTTTTCCGAAAAATTCTGAGTACTCCATTCCCTTCGTATTGATGTAACTAAGAAAGTTGGCTCGCAGGAATCCTTTGATTTTGTTTAGATAGGAAGTTATGGCTTCAAGAGTGTTTGAGCATATATTCGCGATTCGACGAATATCCTATGTATAACTGGCTCGCAGGAATTGATTTGTTTCGCATTCTGAGAAAAAAATGCTATTTTTAGCGGTAAATGCCTCATGAATTTTATTCAGATATTTTCTGAAAAATTGTGGGTCTTACATCTGCGGTCTTTTTGTGACACAGACAAGCATACTGGCCCATCTTGCCACAATAAAGACATGCGCCAGTGTCTCTAGGGCAAGGTTGCCCGTTGTGGAACTGATTATATTTCAGACATACTCGATTTTGGTTTTGGTTTCATTGAGGACGATCACCACCGTTCTGCTTCTGCTTCTTATGACGTGGTTGATACTTCTTGCCACCCTGATAATGTTGCCTGTTGGCCCCACTTTTCCAGTAGGTCTGTTTTGATCCTTCTTGAATTTCTCCCATTTTTCGCTCAAAGTGGTAGCCGCTTCAATGGCCTGAGAGAAGGTGGACAGAAGACTAGTATCACCCAGTATCACACTTTGTCCTTAAGTCCCCAAACATACTTGATCGCCCTGGCTTTGTCGTTGGTGAACAAGTTGGAGCAATACCTGTCCAGGTTCCGAAACTTGGTAGTATAGTCTACCAGACTCATGTTCCCCTGAGTCAACTCCAGAAACTCTTGTTGTTTCTGGTCACAGACATGCTGGGGAAAATAAGTCTCTAGGAATGCCTCCCAGAAGACTCCCTATGGAATAGGATTCATCCTGACAAAATTTACTGCTCGGGCTGTATTCCACCATCTCCTTCTATCGCCCTTCAAGCGATAAGTGCCAAAGTCCATCTGCCAATCCTTCGGTACTGGCAGAACACGAAAAGCTCGCTCCGTTTCTTCAATCCAACTCTTGGACATCTCTGGATCAACCATTTCAGAAAAAGTTGGTAGATCTAACTTGAGAATTTTTCATAAGTGATTGCGCTGGTAGTGTGAATCATGCTGGCGGCTGCTGCTAGCTCAGTCTGGCTGCACATTTGGGTATTCATCGTCTGAGCCAGATTGTTGAGGGCTTCCATCATAAAACCTCTCTACTCATGCCAATCATTGTCCGCATTCATATTGGAGTTCGCTTGACGATACACCTAAGAAAATTTTTAATAAGCACATATGTTTATAATTTTTGAATTGTGATATCTCTACCACTATTACAAATATATATCTATACTTATATATACTTTAAAAGAACATGCAAGTAACATGACCAATAAATAAAGAAAAAAGAATTATACAAACAGAGCGCTTGCCAGGTTGTTGTACAACCCTGATTTATGATTTATTATTCCCAGGCTCTGATACCATAACTGTGACACCCTGAAATTTAACCCAAATTTTTGAGATTTTTTTATAACAATAGAAAGATTCAAAATTAACCGGGTTAAACATTTCAGGCACATCACAGGAATCATCAAAGCAACTAACATTCATTTTATTTTTAATAAAAGTTTAAAACATAATATCAGACTTTGGAATAACTGAATGACATAATTATAATAGTCAAATTTGAATTAACATCCCGAGAATACAATATATCATATATCCTGATTCACACATCATCCCGCAATTGCTCTTTATCTTTTACTCTTCTCCTAAAAAATAGCAAAATAATTTATGCCAGACTATAAGCAGTCTGCGTAGTAGAATACTATACCTGCTCAGAAGTTCAATATACAAGGAAATATGATACCATGAGTTTTCAATCATTGAAATATAGAATATTATGATCAGCAAAAAATTAAACCCATCAATCATTCTCATGTATTAACTAATTGCATATCATAATAAAATCAAGGTCATGAATAGCTGCAAAAAATAAAGCATGATATGTTTCCGCAGGTAACATGGACATATTCAATTCTATATTAAATTTTTGATTCATGAACTAACATATAATGAATCATCACATGTTCAAGTAAATCACATGTTTAAGTAACTAAATACCATGTTTAAATAACTAATAATAATTTTAAATATCTAGCCACATGTGCAGATATAGACTCTCAAGATCTTTTGTCTGAGTGACACGCACAAAATGTCTTATTTTAAATTTCTTTTGAATTATCCTGCAGGTACTCATAGGCCAAGGCAACCATAACAAAAGACAGCATTTGGGGGTTTAATATACATCGGTGTTTTATTAACCCAAATGTCTAACTGAAACTGAAATCTTAAGAGAGCGGTTAATAACTGAGAGAACCTCCTAAAGCCCAGACAACAGGATATGTCCCTAACTTTTGCAGAAGAACTTGAAGCTACCACCTAAGACAATTTGGTAGTCCAGGTCCCCTAACTCTAAGAACTAGGGACCAATGAGCCATTGCCGCTGAAAGCAAAAAGTACATGTTCTCAGAGTTGTGTATCACCTACCCTCTCTAAGGTAAGCTTGAATCTGAGTGGATTGCTATCTTATTCATCTATATTACCTGATTTATTAGGTTTTTTCCCTGATCTGAATCCATTAGCTTAAAGATACTGGAGTTCTCTCAAATTTTTAATCATACTACAATAGTAATAGATCCATAACCCTTCATACCTTAAATAGATATGTTAACCATTTCATTCATTTACTTGAGCAGTCCCACCCAGAGTGCGTCAATACCTTTGAACCATCGAACATGAGTGCCTCAGTACCTTTAAACGAGTCAGGCAAGATTATTACATTTACATTTCTTGGGCATTATTTTTTGTTGACTCGGGCACCAGTAAGAAACTCACGAATCCTGAGCTTGGCAACTCAGGTGCCAGCAACAACCGACGCACAAGCTCGTTCATGTGTTCTTTATTTGAAAAATTTAGATAAGTTACCTTTCCAGGTAAATCACAAAGGATTGAGTATAAGGCTTTATACCAATATTCATTTTATCAAGCACCATATTATTATTATTACCCAATCCTGGACCTAATACCCTATATGAGCAGGGCACATACTATAACGACCCCAACTTATACCTGTGAAAAAGTGACAATTTTGTTTTTAACAAGTGCATAAACCTTCCCAGAGACCCGGGGCATTACAGTTAAACACAACCACCACCACAAAGGATCTTATACTCATCTTTTATACCAAACTAAACAAAACTTTATTTATTAAAATGCAAAGTCTGAGACATAAGCAAATAAAGTATAAATAAAGTAAAAAGAAGAGTCATACTATCCAAAAGAATCTGCCAAGCAGTCGTGTAGTTCCCTCGTAGCTCCTCTCAAAAGCAAGTCACCCCACTAGGCATCTGAGGTTGCAGAAAAAACACACAAAAGTAGGGTGTCAGAATCTAAAGAATTCAGCGTACGAATTCGTTTAATGAAACAAACAAGTAAAAAAAATACAAATAAGTTTCATGAAATATTTAAGAGGTATACAATTATGACAAATTCATAATCCAATTAACTATCTACGTAATAGAAAACAATTATTAAACAAGATAAAATATTTAATAAACAACATGGATCACAATTTAGGCAACAAAAATATTTAACATGCATTATGGAGCAAATATCACACATTCATCAATATATTATAATTAAGGGAATAAGTAAATATGCATGATCTAATGCATAGAAGGAATATGCATGATTTTTATGCATATGCATGAGT
The DNA here is from genome assembly GCF_984573655.1 of Nuphar pumila. Lineage (NCBI taxonomy): Eukaryota > Viridiplantae > Streptophyta > Magnoliopsida > Nymphaeales > Nymphaeaceae > Nuphar > Nuphar pumila. The sequence goes on from NC_143262.1 coordinate 72,306,754, forward strand.
AACTTATTATCTTTTATTAGGGTATTCTTTCATATGCATGTCCCTATTAAATGCACACAATTTAATATCCTCTTTTTATTACTGTTGCCCGCAGATACACCAAACGGGTAAAATTTTCTAAGGTCAAGTAGAGTTCTTAGGGTAACTTAGTACACAAATTATATTTTAATACTGGGTTCCAAACTTAGCCCTCGATCGAATAACCTTTGAAACATTAGACCTCCACATCTAATGTCGGGATACTAAGGACCTCTATATCCAATAGTGCAACTTTCTTGGTATACCAAAACAACAACTTTGTCTACACACCACTCCAGGCAAAGAGGCGGATTCTCCCTAAAACCTTGGTCAGAAAAAGAATCTAATATTAGATTCAGGAGCAACAACAATACACACAGAATTTTAGTATCGTCACGGTCCACAAACCGCTAATCCCAAGATTACCTTTTCAGAAAAGGAACATCAAGAGAATGTTAATTATACTATTCTGCTTTTTATCTTGTTGTTAATACGAATTTTATAAATTTGCAAATCAAGATGCAAACATAAGCTCGCAAATCAACATGCGCAACTCTTCATGGTCTACCACTCATGGCAACAATAAAACAGTGCAATTAAAACCACAATATCAAATATGATCTTTGCAATGCATAAGCAATAAAGCAATGAGCACACCGGCCTAAGGCATCCCAGAGCCCATGATGATCGACTTTGATCACCCATGCATTCATATGCGAAAATCATTAGGAATATGCCAATGCATTCATTTCATATCACATGCTTTTCAATGCACAATCATGCATGTCCATTTAAAGATGTGCATGAAACAACAATATCAAATGCATGTATTTACTTTTCGAATGCATGTGTTCACATGATCATGCCCAATACATACTTTCATTCATGAACCAATTCATGTATACATGAGAACCAATGCATGCTTTTATTGATGAATCCTTTCAATTAAAGCATGTAAACACTCATGCAAATATTTACATGCATTAACATATCAATTTCAAGAATGCACATGCACACAAGACTAATTGTGTATTAATACTTCAATTAAGCATGATGTACTAATGTGCAAGCATACAAAATTTTATTCTTTTTTATGCATAAAGCCAAGCTCAATCTGAAATAACAAATCTAGAGATTAACATGCCAATTTAATATGCCATTTTCAGATTCAATGAAGCATATCATATGAGCATCACCAAAAATTCACATATACCCATCTGAACCTGGACATGCCAACCATAAACAATATATATATATATATATATATATATATATATATATATATGATTCTTTTTCTTTGAAAGAAATAACCACCTATTCTCAGTTGACCCAGTTGACTGAGGCTCGGCTCCAGCCCAACCAACATAATCAGTTGGTTTGGCAGCCCAATGCACACGCCTAACCCGGGGCTGTCAGGTCAGCCAAAAATATATTTCAACAGGGCTGACAGTCAACCCAACTGAAAAACAATCTTTCTAGTTCTCTTCTTTTATAATTTCTCTTTTTTTTTCTTGATTTACCTCTGGCATAATATGCATATAAGTATATAATCATGCAAGTGTAATAACAATAAAATTTTTGTGATTCATGTTTTCAATACATGCACATGTCCATACATTCACATGCATGAAAAACTAAATCTTAACACATGTAAACCTGGGAATAACATGAACACTTGTCATATGAGAATCTGTATATAGCCATATGCAATTTGCTGAGTCAATGATATTTACTATAATGATGCAGAATCTGAAAAGAGTTTGGTCAAGCACCAAATATGAGAATATATATATATATATATATATATTATAAGAGACTTTATGCAGTCTAGGTTGCACCAGTTCAGTCGAGTGGCTAAACTGGGCTTCGGCTGGACTGCTAGACTGCCCAACAACACCAGGCCGATCCATTCTAGCTTGACCAGACCACTGCCGAATCGGGCAGGGCCTGGCAATACAAGCCAGCGAAAAAAAAATTGCGGTTGGTCTGACAGCCAACCCCCCCCCCCCCCCAAAAAAAACTTTATATATATATATAATATTATATATATTTGAAAGACACACCTACCCAACCAATCGGCTGGGCCTGGTATAGTCTATCCTCACCTATCATGTGCTTCCAGACTTGCCTCCTTGCCCAATCGATTGGCTGAGCATGGAGGGGACTAAGCTTTCGCCCAGCTGAGTGGGCTCGGCTAGAACTCCACCCAGGCCAACACAAGGATAGGTAAAAAAATATTATTATGCACCTGCAAAAATGCATGTATTTAGGTTTGATGATGCATGTATACACATAGTCAAATTCAGATTGTTTGCATATGAAAATTTTCATCTATCATGTATTCACACCAATTTGTAGGTATAAATAAACTCATTCTTCAAGTATACTTATTCACAATCGAGAATACATTCAGATTTGCATAAATCCATAACCCAATAAACCATGCTCATACTTATTTTTGCATCCTCTAATCAAGATTTAACATGCCCTAAATCTGGGTCAGATTTACACATACTTCAAACATGGCAAATATGTCCCGATTCGGGGATCCACAATTATAAGTGTGTAAATATGAATTTTTCCCATAAACAAGCTTCGAAAAAGATAGAAATCAAACTCTTATTGGAGTAAATATCTATATTTACTCTTTCCTCATGTATTTTTACCAAAACATTGAATAGAATACAAATCTATGCTCTTTTTTTCATTCGAACCAAGAGAGGAACCCATACATTTATCGTAGATAAAAAAAGAAACAAAAACAATGGTGAAAACTGATGGATGATCGAAGAAGAAGCCTTCTACTTCTTCCTCTTCTTTTCTTTTGATTTTTTTTTTTTATCTATTTATAGAGCTCTAGATGAGCTGGAAAAGAGAGTGCAGCCCGAACTAAAACTCTGTTCTCTCTTAGAGTTCTAAAAATTTTTAAACTCTCAAAGTGTTGACTTTTCAAATTTGAGTATTTTTAAAAAAAATCTTTCTTAAAGCTTCTAAGCCATGAACAAGGGCTCTATACAGAGTCCTAAACTCTCTAAAAATAAATTTCAGAATTAATTAAAATTATTTATTTATTTATTATTAATAAATAAATACCTAAAATCTTCCAAAAATTATGTTATTAAACTAGAACACTTCTAAAGTGATTTTATATGGGTTTAAGGGCTCTACTTAGAGTCCTAAACAATTATCAAATTAAATTCTTGGAATTACATTGAATTAATTAATTAATTAATATAAAAAATAAATAAATTTTCAAAAGCTTCCAAAAGTTACCAATTTAACTTGGGAGGCTTCTTAACATTAAGTAACTCTAATTTAAAGATTTCTGATGAAATTAAAGTTGAAAAAATCATTGGGTATGAATTTGGATCTAGATTTGGATCCAAGATCCAAATCCATCTAAAAATTCTAAATGGGTCATGAGCTGGATCAAATCCAAATTAATATGGGTCTTGGATAGAGTCTAAATCCATATTAGTTTGGATCAAATCCATTAGATCCGGTCTGATCCAAATCCGATCCGAACTGACAAACTGCTTAATTATTTAAAAAATATAAATTTTGGGCCAACCGTAGCCTGAATCAAGAAAAAAAATATTGTTACTCTCAAAATTTTGAAACGCATCTAACGATATATAACTTAAATGTCACTTTTGAAATTTGCTAAAAAATAACTTGAATTTTGCTTGAATTTAAAGGTAAAAAATAAAACTTTTTCTCACGTTTTAAGTGACTCATTTAGGCCTTGACAATGGGATCTAGGTCAAGCCCAGACTAAAAAGCATCAGCCTAAAATCGAGAATCAAATAATTTTTCTCTCATACTTAGCCAATTTTTGAAAATCTCAAATTCAACTAACGATAAAAATATGCAATATTACATCCCTACCCGCTTAAAAGAATTTCTTCCTAGAAATTAGAACATAACGATTAAGTGTGGGTATAAATCTAAAACATAAAAACTTTTGAAAGTCATACTCTGATCGATCCTACCCTCTTAGAACTGATCCCGTACGCTTACAATAAATGCAATGTTACAATACATAAAGCTTGCATGATAAATGTATCTCATAGCCTTAAAAGTGAAGGGGACTGCTCTGGAGCACGAGGCATGACTTGCTGACATTCTTGGACATGGATCACCTTTCAAAAGAGAAATTTTGGTAAAAAAAATGATAGAATATAAGATTTTGTGGTGAGCTCTGATACCAAACCTATAACAACCCCAACTCATACCCGTGAAAAAGTGACAATTTTTTTTTAACAAGTGCAGAAACCTTCTCAGAGACCCAAGGCCTTACAGTTAAACACAACCGCCACCACAAGGGATCTTATACTCATCTTTCATACCAAACCAAATTTTATTTATTAAAATACAAAGTCTGAGAAATAAGCAAATAAAATATAAATAAAATAAAAAGATGTCACGTTGTCCAAAAGAATCTGCCAAGCAGTGTGTAGTCCTCTCATAGCTCATCTCAAAAGCAAGTCACCCCACTAGGCATCTGAAGCTATAAAAAAATACAAAAGTAGGGTGTCACAATCCAAAGAATTCTGCGTACGAATCCCTCTAATGAAATGAACAAGTAAAAAAAATACAAATAAGATTCATGCAATATTTAAGAGGGATACAACTATGACAAATTCATAACCTAATTAACTATCCACGTAATAGAAAATAATTATTAAACAAGATGAAACATATAATAAACAACATGGATCACAATTTAGGCAACACAAATATTTAACATGCATTAGGGAACAAATATCATACATTCATCAATATATCATAATTAAGAAAACAAATAAATATACATGATCTAATACAAGCAAGAATATGCATGATTTCTATGCATATGCATGAGTAACTTATTATCTTTTATTAGGGTATTCTTTCATATACATGTCCCTATTAAATGTACACAATTTAAGTTTCTCTTTTTATTACCGTTGCCCACGGATACACCAAATGGGTAAATTTTTTTGAAGTCAAGTAGGGTTTTCAGAGTAACTTAGCATACAAGTTGTATTTTATTACTGAGTTCCAAACTTAGCACTAGAATGAATCACCTTCGAAACATTAGAACTCTACATCTAATGTCGGGACACTAAGGACCTCTACATTCAATGGTGTCACTTTCTTCGTATACCAAAACAACAGTTGTGTCTACACACCACCCCCAAACAAAGTGACAGATTTTCACTAAAACTATGGTCAGGAGAAGAACCTCAATATCGGGTTCAGGGGCAGCAACAACACACGTAGAGTTTTAGTATCCTCATGGTACCCAAACTGCTAAGCCCAAGATTACTTTTTCGTAGAAGAAACATCAAGGAAACATTAATTACACTGTTTTCTTTCTTATCTTGTTATTAATACGAATTCTATAAATTTGCAAATCAACATGCGAACATAAGCTTGCAAATCAATATACGCAACTCTTCACAGTCTACCACCCATGACAATAATAGAACATTGTAATTAAAACCACAATATCAAATATGATCTTTGCAATACATAAGCAGTAAAGCAATGAGCACACCGGCCCAAGGCATCCCACAACCCATGATGATCCACTTTGATCACCCATGGATTCATATGTGAAAATAATTAGAAATATGCAAATGCATTCATTTCATATCACATGCTTTTCAATGCACAATCATGCAAGTCCATTTAGAGATATGCATAAAACAACAATATTTGGGTCTTTAATCACTTCTCGAAAGGATGTGAGTTTTGGATCCCTTTACTTTTCTTATTGAACCCGAAATAGCCTAAGTTAGATCTTTACTCACTTCTCGAAAGGGTGTGAGGTTTAGATCTTTTTCTGTTTTAGGACTCAAAGAATTCAGTGTTGACAAATCATGGATTCGTTCCTCAAAAGGGCTCAAGTTGTATTCAAACTTGAACGTGTGTGGACATGTATCTAGGCCCATAGATTATAAGTGTTGCATACCATAGTCGGGTCCATGAACACTATCAAACAGGTGAATCCAATTTCAGCATGTCAGAACTTTAATTTTAATATTAGCATCTAGTGAATTTATATTATCCACCAAGGAGAGAAGCTTCCCAAAATGCGCATTAACATTCTTATGAGATGTTTAACTTATAGCTAATGTCATCAGTAACACCAAAGCCAAATTATTCAAGATATGAATAATTGTTTCTTTTCTTTCTTTTTTTGTATGGAGAAATGATATTTGCATAAATTTTAGAGTGTTTTAAATTTGTATTGTTGTCGTTAATGACATTCTTCATTTCAAACCTTTGACGCTTCTTTAACAACTCCTTGACATTTTTCATGACCTAATAATTACCATATAATTTAACCTCATGTGACAAGGAGGAAAAACTATTTAACTTAAACTGCAAAGCAATTTATTAGGCATATATATATATATATATTTGTGCAAACACGCCTTGTGGATGACTTTTCGTTGCATAAATTCTATTGATTTTTCACAAGAATAGATCCTAAACAAACCCTCCCATACGTGGGTTTGGCTTAAGGCTATCAAAAGACAAAAAAAAGGGTTTTCTAAGAGAAAACCCTTTTTAAAAATAGGTTTTGCTCAAAAACTGGTTTCTCAGAAAATAAATCTATAAATTTTGAAAATATACAAATTATACTATGGTTTTATTAAAAGTATTGATTTAGATTAGTAGAGTAGGTTGTTGTAGACATTCTGTAAAAATTTGGTGAATTTGTATGATTGAAATTTTAAAATATCACAATTTTAGTCAAATCATTTTTTTAGAAAATATTTTGGTAATTTAGGAAAATCATGAATTTGGTGATATAGATCATGTAATTGGTTTATTGTAGTTGGTAGAATATATGCCTATGGATATTCTATGATTTTTGTAGATTTTTTTGAATTTTATTTACATATAAATTCTATGATTTATTTCATTATTTATGTATTTTTTGAATTAATTTTTGAGAAAATAATGCATGTGAGAGACGGGTCAATTTTTCTGGCCAAATGGTTGAGAAAAAACATGATTTGTATCATTTATAGTATATCAGACTTAATTGTATAGTTTTATTTTAGTTTGCAATTAAAATTATGTAAAAAAATTATAGGTGTACGGATTTAGGTAACTCGGTTTGAGCCTACTCGAAATTACAGTTTTTCGGCCAGACATCCGACCAATAAAATGCTCATAACTCTCTTGTCCGGATGAGTTTTGACGAGCAGTTTATTGTGTTGGAAAGCTAACAAAATTTTCTACCTTATATGAAATTTTTAGCTCTGTTCAGTGTCTGAGCACAGTTCTGCAACTGTTGAAACATAGTCTAATATGTTTGTAGTAAAACATTTATAACTCCCTCATATGAAAGAATTTTTATGAACGGTTTGTGCCTACGGAAAGCTGAGAAAATTTTTTATGATCTGTGAAAATTTTAGCTTTGTTCATTAAACATCAAATTTTCTGTGAACTATGTAACAGTCGGATAGTATTGAGAGATTCGTAATTTAAAGTTGGTCTAAGGGTCCAACCCCGATTCATGCGAAGTTATCTATGTTTCATGAAATTTTTTATATAATTTGGATGCATAATGTATTTGTATATACATGTCTAATTTGTATAGTGTAAGATGTGCCTACCTTATATCTTGAATGAAAATTTTAATAACTCAACATGTTGCATAAAAGGGAGCTAAGTGTTAATCAGTGGACCAAAGGGTCCAATATGTAAAGTGTGATGTTAAATCCCAAATGTTAGTTATGACTGCATATTTGAACATGTTATGATGATAATGATGATGTTGATAAGGATAATGCCAATGTTACAATTATGTGGATGCATGCAAGATATGTTTCTTTATCGTATTATTCATGTACATGCATATGTGTTAGCCAAAGCATGAAATGTATAAAATTTTCATTTATGCATATGTACATGTTTATATTTAAAAGCATAAATGAATTAATGTTTCACTGCTTTGCAAGTGCAACCATTGCCCTATACGAGGCCAAATCCTTTTGATGAATTCAAGTATGATTTCATGTAAAATATCATATAATCAAGTAAAATAATGTAACATCGTAAGTAAAAGATACTTGCTGGGAGAGTGGCAAGTGATACAAAACTTCGTAAGTCAAGTAAGTTTCGAGCACAAAAGGTTGCTCCTCCTCTCCCATGATTTTATAGAGAAACCTCTGCATTAGATTGCAGCGTAGAGGGCTAAGGTACTTATAAGAAAATCTGATGCATCAGGATTAAAGGTGTTGGAAATCTCTCTTGAATTATTGTTCCTCACCCTATCACTGGTGAAAGATGTCTGACCAGGTCAAAGTCACCCTTATATATGAAAATACCCTGATCTAGTTTTCAAGACTGTGTCATACCAGCAGAGCTAAAAAGTGATAACTTAAAGATGTATGCACATTAGTTAGGCATTGCATTCATCATTAAGAAATAACACTTAATCAAAAATAAAAATTTATGCATGCATTCAATGGCTTCTGCATTTGGTAAGTTCATGCATTTTATCCATTGCATTGCATTTGGTTCAAATTAAAAATAAAGAATACATGTTTATTCAAATTTGATATTTTTATGCTTGTTGCTTAATTAAGATACATGTTTAGTCTCTTAGATTTAATTCAATATAGAAAATTAGATGAAATTCATGATTCGTATTTCTGTTTTACAAGTTTAGTATAATCTATCTTACTGAGATAAATTGTGTTTGACCCCTCTAATTTTAAAAATTTTAGGAAGTGAGTAGGTACTTACGAGTGAAGGTGGGAGGTTGCGATGGGGACCGAACCTACCTTTCCTTTACCTTCACAAGAATTTTGGACTCTGATTTTATTTTAATTCAATTTAAGGACAGTTGTAATTAATTTTGGATATTGTAGACATTTGATTTTATTTTATCCATGGTTAATTAGTTGTTAAATTCTGAATTCTATGATTGTATGATTGCAAGTGCTCATGTGAAGTAGCATGCCAAATTTTTGACCCGACATTTTTTTTGTTGTTATTTGTTAAAAGATTTAAAAACATTTCAAATTTTTTTTTTACCATTTTTTGGGTTATAAAATTTGGGGTGTTACAAACCCCATAGTATGCTGAGTTGACGATAAACTTCTCAGCGATGATGGTGTGTTATTGTGGGCTTTATCTTTATCACTGAGGGTGGATCAATCCTCAACTATGGTGGCATAGGAGACATGACTTCTTGTATTGAAGGTCCAAGCTATGTATGATAGCGGTAGTATACTACTACTTTGTCTAGAGAAAGGAATCCCTTAACAAAGGGTTTTGGACCTTGGTGCTAGTGTAACCGTATGCTTTTGGGGTTAATAAAATATATAAAATACCAGTGTTTGAAAATACACCCCTATATAAGCCAATTATCCTATAACGGCTCGAAGTGGTAGTGTCCTCGTGAAAACAATTATTAATATCAACACAAAGTAATTGCATTTGTGCCATATAGAAAGCAAAAGAAAAATCTAAAGGGAGAAAATAATTAAAATATGTGCATGCATTTATGATTGTGCATGTGTTGGTCTATGTAACATGTTGTTGGTATTTTCTCTAGAGTTAGAGAATGTGTTGAGTTTTTTTGGCAGAAGAACGGGTGTATAATTTATGGTTGTACTTTGGACCTTTGGTAGGTCTTGTTTGCTTGTAAACCTTGTCGAGTTTGCTATTGCGAGACAGGAAATTGAGTTACTTACTAAGACAATGGTTGGTCTCGTTCCTGCTTTACTTTATTTTTCTCAGGTTCCTATGGGTAGGTGTGCTTTGGTTATGATGATGCGAGGATCGAGTATCTCTAGAGATGGATCATGGACCCATCCTTGTCTTGGGATCGTTGTGTCTTTTGAGACTTTCACATGTTATGAATTTGTTGTTTTGTAACTAAACTATGTACAAATGGATTTTCTTTTGAATGAAATGAAAAATATTAGTTGGTTTTGAATCTTGAGTTCAATTCAATATGAGAATGGTTTATCTTCAATTGGCTTTCACAAACCAAGTTTTTTTTGCTGAATGTTCTCATTTTTCTTCAAAAAAAAAAATGGGTTTGGTTGGTGTGTTACAAGCACAATCCTCATTTTCATATATATATATATATATATATATATATATATAGAGAGAGAGAGAGAGAGAGAGAGAGAGAGAGAGAGAGAGAGAGAGAGGTGCTTAATTCATAGGTGCTTAATGAAAACACACCCATGTTGAGTGACCATCACATGTGCGATGGACGTTCATCATTTTTTTTATGCAAAAAATGCACAAAACAAGCAAAAATAGTGAAAAGGGGCCGCTAACATAGGCGGAGCTGGGGGGTGAGGGGGAGGGGGCGCAGAACTGGGCTGTAGCCCAGTCCTGCCTCCCGGCCCAGTTAAAATAAAAATAAAAATTTAAAAGCCCAGTCCTAGCCCAGCCCTGATTCCATATGAAATAGATTTTTATCCATTTTTGTAGCCCAGTCCTAGCCCAGCCCTGACTGCAGCAAATAGTTTGATTTGTCCATATGAAATAGATTTTTATTAATAACTGTAGCCATTTTTTATTTTATCTCAAAAAAATTTTTTTTTGGGGGCGCTGCCCCTGAACCCCAGAGTATCACAGCAAATATTTTTTTTTGCTACACCCCTGCTTGCCCCCCCCCCCCATGAATCCTAGCTACGCCCCTGGCCGCTAAAGATACTTTTGAGAAATACCTGGCGCATTCCAAAGTATCAACGTTTTGAAGGGCCACTAAAAGCCTTTTTTGTGCATTTTTTTTTGACATTTTTGCTTGCTTGGCCATCCATCAAGCGCAAGTGATGGATGGTCAGCGCGTGTGTGCTCCGTTTAAGCACCTACCAATTTTTCTATATATATAAAAGAAGAATGAGGGGGCATCAATGGACAAAAACAATTCACTATTTTAACAATTTGAAAATGACAAAGCTATTCACATTGAGCTACATGTCACTTGTTAATTTGTTTTTAACTTTTCTTTTTTGGACAGAGAAAGCTGGGGTTAGGCAGACCCTACCAGTTATACAATCATTCCATTGGGATTTGAATTTGCAACGTCCCAAAACAAGGTGAGGTTCACTAACTGCCCCTTCCAGACAAGCGCATGTTTTTAACTTTTCAGTTTTATGCAAAACTGCCCCGTCACGAACTGATTATTTTCGTATTTTCCTTAAAACTTTAGGCATACAAAATACCACAGAAGGGATATCAGCCCGTTTCTGCTCGACGAGTATGCCTACAACACATTTATTTGTCCCATGGTTGTTGAGCTTTTTCTTTTTCTGCTCAACGAGCATGCCTACACATGTTCGTTGGTTCTTGAGCTTATTTTTCACCTTTTACTCATACATAAAGTGTGATTTGGTTGGCCAATCTCCTACATATAATAAGGTTTTAGTTTTATTTTTAAAGTATTTGGAAGTCCTTATTATGTTGGAATTCTTTCTCCAGATGTGTTTTATGCAACCTCTTTTCGTGGTGGTTTGTGATTATATCTCCGTATCATTTTTTTGGAAAATCACACATATTCCCTTGACCTTTTAATTAAGTTTCAATGCTTCTAATTTTGTTGCCCAACCTATATATTTCTTAAACATGTTATATCTATGTTTGATTTTTACTTGACCAGGTGTGCATTTGATAAGTTTTAAAGCATTTAGTGACACCAATTTTTAATGATAGGTCAAAGTTAGTTTATGATTAATTTTTTAGTCTACATTTATCACTTCCCATTATTTCTAATATTTAGTTAGGTGCAATGATTTTCAGTGTTTTCATATATTTTTGAGAAATATATGAGCAATGCAAACCTTTGTTAGTAGCTGCAGAACACTTGGACATGCTTTCTTAAGTATTTTTCAAAACTTCAGGTCTAGAGTACTGTTGAATCCTAATAAACAAAATAGTTACGAAGGATTTCCTATTTTATTAGTACAGAACACCAAATCACACCTATTACATGTATGTCAAAGTGGCTAAAGCCAAATAAGGTGTTCCAATTTCATTAATATGAAGACTTCAGCATGGTTGCTTAGTGTTTAAACCTTCAGGTCTTGACTGCGGTTGAATCCTAATGAGAATGATAGTTATGAAAAACTTGTGCACCGCTTGTAAACTATCTGAGATGCCGTATGAAAGTTGTATGAACCAATTCTAAACCAAATCAAATCCGACAGATCCCTGGTTCAACAATAATGAAATAGGCCAGATTAGCTCTTCGGTCTAGATCCATAATGTTTTTTAATCATACACAAAATTGGGTATGGTTTATGAAATTTCAGGTCAAACCTCAGCTAGATAAAATGCTCTGAGAAGTGAGAGGTAAACTTTGGACTACGATCGGAGATAATCGAGACCGACACTCAATGCAGTATCTCTTTAACGTAGAGCTCTGCGAGTTTTTTCGCTGAGTACTTGGTATTGATTGACAAGAAGTGAGCAGACTTAGTGAGTCTTTCCATGATCACCCAGATTGAGTCGTGTTGCCTGCTGGATCAATGTAATCTTACAATGAAATCCATCGTAATGTCTTTCTATTTTTATTATTGAATTTTGATTCGTTGCATCATACCGTCAGGGTCGTTGATGTTTTATCTTGACATGCTAGCATGCCAATCACTTCAAGACATACGTAGCCACATCTTTCTTCATACCCCTCCATTAGTATTTTCTTTATAGATCTCAGAATATGTTGGTACGTCTTAGATTGATGGTATATTTGCTATTATGCGTTTCCTTGAGTATTTCTTCTCTTAGCTTATGGTTATTTGGGACTCATAACCTTTCCTCCATCCATATACTCTCGTCTTCATTTAAATTGAAAAAATGTTATCTTTTAGAGCTCTTACTTTCAACTCCATGTACTGGTGATCCTTGATGTGTTTGTGTATGATTTGGGTGAGGATCTCAGGCTGTATTGTTAGATTCGATAATTGAATCTTCCCTGGATATGCTAGAAAAAGCTTCTAGATGACAAAATCTTTCATCAACCTCCATTGTTCTACGATGCTGACAAGTGTGCCAACAGCCTTGCGGCTAAGGAAATCGACTACAACATTCACCTTTTTAGGGTGATAGAAAAGCATAAATTCATAGCCTTTAAGAATTTTCAGACATCTCATTGTCACATATTTAACTCCTAATAGAAGAGGTACTTCAAACTTTTATAGTCTGACATGACCTTAAACTTCTCTTCATATAAGTAGTGTTGCTATATCTTGAGTGCGAACACTATAGCAGCAAGCTCCAGGTCGTAGGTTGAATAATTTTTCTCGTGAATCCTTAATTGTTGTGATGTGTACATGATCACATTTTTGTGTTGCATTAATGCACAACCTAGACCCATTTCTGAGGTATCAGTGTAAGCCACAAAGCTTTCCAAACCAGAAAGGGCTGAAGTAACCATCTGCTTAAGAATTTGGAAACATTCAGAATATTGGTCGTTCCATTCGAACTTGACTCCCTTCTTCAAGAGCTTCATCATTGATAAGGTGTTCTAGGAAAAGTCCTGTATAAATTTTTGGTAGTATCCAGTAAGGCCCAAGAAGCTGCAGACGTCGATAATATTCTCTAGTTTTTTTCAATCCAACACAACTTCTACTTTAGTGGGATCTACGACTATTCCATCTTTGGGGGATCATATGCCCAAGAAACATTACTTTGTCAAATAAACTCTTATTTCAAGAATTTGGCATATAGCTGATGCTCTTAAAGAGTCTTTAAGATAATCCTCAAGTTCTTCTGGTGTTGTTATTTGCTTTCAAAGTAGATGATGATATCATCGATAAAGACGATGACGAAGGTGTCCAAATAGGGCCTGAATAGTCAGTTCATCAAGTTCATGAAGACAACATGCACATTAGTGACTTTAAAAGGTGTTACTATGAACTCATAATGGCATACCTGGTTCTGAAGGCAGTCTTTGGTATATCTTCTTCCTTGATTTTGAGTTGATGATACTCAGATCTGAGGTCAATCTTGGAGAAAACTTTTACATTTCAGAGTTGATTAAATAAATCTTTGATCCGAGGTAATGGATACTTATTTTTTATGGTTATCTGGTTGAGCATCCTATAATCAATACACAATTGTAATAATGCATCATTCTTCTTTACGAATAGCACGAGTGCTCCCTACGATGATACACTGGGTCAAATGAATCCTTACTCCATCATCTTTTTCAGTTGACTCTTCAGCTCATAGAGCTCTGTCGGCACCATCCGAAAAGGTGCTTTAGAAATTGATGTTGTTCATGATAAGGATTTGATCCCAAACTTGACCTCACGTAGAGAAGGGAGTCCTGACAACTCTTCAGAGAATATATTGAGAAATTTTTGCACTACCTCAAGGGTGTCAAGAGGCGTAGAATCACCTCCTCTATCGAGAGATTTATCAGGAAGGCTATACAAACCTTTTTGCGGTACTTTTGTGCTTTCAACACTGATATTACTCATTTCTGTGAAACATGTTTGGATAACCTGTATTCTACCTTGGACTACCCAGGTCAAGACAATATAACTTTACCCTCATTATAATTTTTGCATGGTTTTGAGCTAACCAAATTATGCCCAAGATGACATCGTACTATGTCATGTCGAGTAGGATAACGCTAGTAAGCAAATGCTTCCCCTCTATCTATATATCTAGATTCATTACAAATTTTATACCTTTAGTGCGAGAACCCAATGGGTTATACACTTTGATCATTTTATCCACAAGTTTTACTAAGGTATGGAGTTGTTCCATAAAATCATCAGAGATAAAAGTGTGTGTGGCCCCACAATCAAACAAGATGAAAGCAACATGTCAATTAACAAGTATGGTACCTTCAATCAGGTCACCATTTGTGAGTTGTTTGGATGATATAGCATAAACATGATCCACCGTGAGTTTTTGCTCTATCTTTGATGGTGGCGGTCGTTGAAACGGAGGACGGTGCTACGGTTGTTGGGAAGGTCCTGTCGATCTCGTATTTCTTTATCGTTCATCTGAGGCCTTCTTGTTGCAATCCCTCACGTAGTGGCCTAACTTGCCACAGTATAAACAACCACCCATATCACAAGGACATGCTTTTGTTTGGGTGATACGAGCGACAATTTTGGCAGCTAAAGTTGGATTGCTGGCTAGGTTGGATAGCTCATTATTTTTGTGGTGGCCTCATGGCTGGTGTTCTTTTCCCAAAACTTCCTCTTACGAAAAGGTGGTTGCAACTCCTTTTCACCAGAGAACGTCCTCTTGTTGTTCTTGTCACTTGCTATTGGTTTCTTTCTTACGATCCCTTTGGATCTCTCCCAATCCATATTTATTTTTGAAGTTATCGCTATGATAGTTTGGAATGTTTGTAGCATGTTTGTTATTATGTGAGACAACAACCCTTTCTGTAACTCATGAATGTACTTATCAACTCTCTCCTAGTCGGTCTTGAACAACCTAAAGAAATACATCTTGAGGTTCTAAAACTTGGTAGTATAGTCGATGAGACTAGTATGACCAAATACATCAAACATGGTTTTGCTTTTTCCATTTAAGTCATCTTCTTGAAATGTCTCTTTTCAGCATCAGTACTTGCAAGCCCTTTTCCTAGAGGGCTATTCAATCTCATAGCTTTTCTATCTAGTTAAATTGAAGATGTTTTCTGAGCAGTGCCCAAGTTAGAATTTGGTTTCATCATTATTCTCAATACAGAAGTAGCATTACTTTTGCTTTTACTGTTAAAAGTCATCATTATTATATTTATTATTATTTTACTCGTTCTTGGCTATGCTGGTGTACAGGATGGGAACTATGTGATTGTAACTGATAGATGGCAGAAGTTTAGTAATGTAGTTCATGATGAAAACACTTTAGGCTTTCTTGCCATGCATGCTGATGAGTTCCTGGTTCATGGAGTGGATGTTGAGGGGAAAAGGCATTTCGTTCTAGCAAATTCCTTCTTATCAAGAATGTTTTTAACTCATAGTGATGAAACTAATAATCTTTATCATGCAAAAACCAGTAAATTATGCTATTAGTACCTTTTTAACCTTTGTAGAGATAAACATTTTCTACATGATAATTTGATCCAAAAGGCTTCTTCTGTTTATTGACTGGAATTCAAAATGACATTTTCTTACTGCTTGCAAAAGCAATAAAAAAACATCATAACAAAACTGGTTATTAATTCAATTAGTGCTTTTTAATCTTTATGGAGATTTATCTCAATGATAATTTGATCCAAAAGGCTTCTTCTGTTTTTTGACCAAAATGCAAAGTGATATTTTCTTACTGCTTGCGGAAGCATGCCCACATTTTTTTGTTCTGTTGCATTTACTTCAGTTAGAGATATAAAATATTTACTTACCTATCTCTGCAGGCTTGGAATTGATGAAGAGCTAGTGGCTTTCCTTGGGCAACTCTGTCCTGTGAGTAGTGTCTTCTTATTCTTCTTAATAATCATCATCATCATCAACATCATCTTCACCATCATGGTAATCTTATTGGTTCATATTTTTGCATTTTACCCATTACAGAACATTCAATTTAGAGGCATGTTCATTTATTATTATTATTTTTAAAAGAACCTTTCTGGCTGCAATATTTTCCATTTTGCACTTGCCATAGTATAATGCATCTATAATCAAGTAATCAACTCGGGAATTGGCAATAGACATGGAGAGGGTGGTGTATGTTCTCCCACGATGATTCACTTAATCCCACATATGTGTTCGGGGGTCCGAATGAGCTCCGCGTATGTAAGCACATGGGGCTCGTATTCCTGTGTATGTTGACATCACTTAGCATCGAAGTCTGGTGCGGTTGCAAAAACTTAAGTACCCTTTCTTGCTATTCTTGCCATAAAACAATGGTTTGAGAAAATAACAAAAATGTCCTCCATTAAAAAAAAGAGAAAGAAACAATTCAAAAAAAGGACAAACATGTCCTCCATCCAGAAAGTCGAGGATGGTGTTGTCTCTTTAAAGCCAAAATAGCGAAATAAACCTGAGCCGATGATCCAATGGTGATCCGGCAAAACGAGCCTGAGCCATAAAAAATGTATGTTTGAACTTTTCATCGTCATCATCTTCTTCTTCCTTCTCCGTAAAACACTGTAAAACTCTCTCTCTCTCTCTCTCTAGAGAAGAAATCAAGGGAGGAAAAGAGCCGACAATACGATGGTGATCGTCATCATCTTTCTACTAGTAGTGGTTAGAATGCTGCTCTCGTCCAGCGGGCAACCGACTACAGTGGCTTCTCCTCTGCCTTCGAGGGACACCTACAACAGAATCTTCCTCCAGTACACCTACACGGAGTACAACCTCCGGCTTCCCCATCATGAACCTCAAGACTTTCATCGGGATGGCTGGAGACTACAGCCTAATCACGGCGAAGATCGTGCTTAAGGGAGCGGTGTTCGGCATCAAGATTTATGAAAATCGCGTCGTGCAAAAAAACAGCAAATCGAAAAATTGAGTAGCGATTTATGAAAATCGCATAGAAAAATAAATAAATAAATGGCAAATCGCTATGTGAGTTTCGTAAATCACTATATCGAGTAGCGATTTACGAAAATCATGTAGCAAAAAAAAATAAATGGCAAATCACTATGTGATTTTCGTAAATTGCTATATCAAGTAGCGATTTACGAAAATCACGTAGCAAAAAAAATGGCAAATCGGTAAATCGAGTAGCGATTTATGAAAATCGTGCAACAAAAAAAATGACAAATCGAGTAGCGATTTACGAAAATCGCATAGCAAAAAAAAAGCAGAAAAATCATGGGAAAGGGTGTTATGATGTGATCATCGCAAATTTTTTTCTCTTGTATCCTTCTCTTCCTTTCAAACCTCTATTTCCCTTTTTGAAGGGGAAAATAAAAGACAGAAAAGAAGAGAGAAGAGAAAAGAAAAGAAAGAAGAGAGATGAACTCTTTTGCGAAGGTCTCACTTGACCTTAAAGAGATTTTGAAAATTACTTGCTTCCGTTTTGAAATATTTGCGGGAAAAAGGGAGAGATAGGATTCGCTCGTCGGTACGAGGTTCGACCGTTCTTAGCACCTTTACCAGGGGTAATCGAACCAATGATCGAATTTATGCCTTTTTGCTTTGCATAAATATTATCTAGGAATTTATTCTAAATCTAAATGCACAAAGAATCAGCTTATGCAATGCAAATGCAAAAATGTATGCTTTTGAGAAGTATAATTTAGAAATTTTTGGGATTTTCTAAATGATTTTGAAATAAAATTGAGAATATGGTGAAGAAATGGTTTTTGAAAGTTGAAGTTGATTTGAAATGGATATAAACTCAAAGTTTAGAAGCAACTTGAGTTTTGAGAAAGATAACTTCAAAATTCTGAAGTTGGAATCATATCTAAGATAAAAAAGACTTGAAATGACTTTAGGTTTGTTTTGGAAGAAGGAAGATTCAGTATTAAAGATAGAAAATTGGAATAGAATTTTGAAGATGAGAATGAAATTTTGAAATGGAGATTGAATCTGGAACTTTAGAATTAAATTCGGACTTTGGAATTTGAAAAGTAAAATTGGAAATCTAGATGAATTTATCAAAATGGAACTGAATTCTGGATTTTAGGTGTTTAGATCAGAGGAATTTAGAAATAAAATGGATTTAAGAAGTCCAAAGGGATTTTGGAAATAGAACTTTGGATTTTAAGAAATCCAGATGAGATTTAAAAATAGATATGGAATTCAAGATACGATGTTGATTGGAAATCTGGATTTGGGAATGTATTTTTGAAAATGAAATTGGATTTTGAGAAATCCAAATAGACTTTGAAAATAGAATTGGATTTTGGAAATCCAGATGGAACTTGGAATTGGATTTGAGAAATCCAAACGAAATTTGAAGATAGAATTGGACTTTGGAGATCCAGATGGAACTTAGATTTGGATTTGAGAAGTTCAAATGGAATTTGCAGATAAAATTTGATTTTGGAAATCCAGATGAAACCTGGAATTGGATCTGAGCGATCCTAAATCGACTTTTGAAATTTGAAAGGAAGGATAAAGAATGAAACTTGATTTTCAAACTTGAATTTTGAAATCAGGAGATGAATCTGGAAATTTCAAAGTTGAATTGAACTTTGAAATTTGATTTTGAAATTAAACTTTGATCCTAAAGATGAATTTGGAATTTCAAAGTTGAATTGAACTTTGAAATTTGATTTGTATTGGAAATTGAATTTTGAATATATGAAAAAATGAATTTGAAATTTCAAAGTTAAATTGAACTTTGAAATTGGGATATTGAATTTTGAATTTTGAAGTAAAATAGAATTGAGAATATGAAGATGGATCTGAATTTATGAATAAGAATTAAAGATTAATTTGAGAAATGAAGAAGATATTTGAAGGATTGTCTCAAAATCACTTGAATTTTGAAAAATAATTTTGAAAATATGATACAATTCTATCCTAAATGATGAATGAATTTGAAAGAATTTGAAATTGGGTTTTGAAAAACATATTTCATTCTTTAAACGAATTAAAAAATGATTGAGAATATAATACATCTCTGACTATGGTCATAAAATGTATTATATAATAGTCATATTTAAGTTCAAATGAAGACTAAAACATATTTTGGTGCCTTTATAGAATTTAAAATAAAATTAACTCTCAATATACCCTGACTATGGTCATTGATATATATTTTGAATTAATTTTAGATTAAACTCTAGTAAAGGAAAAAAATTTTGAAAACATGATGATTTTTGAAAAAGATTCAGTATGGATCCAGTGTTATTCCATAAAAGATGAAAACCGTAAGTTTTGTTCACACCCTAACTATGGCTATTGATGCAAATCGTCAACTTAGGGTTTAATCACTTTTTATTAGAATGGTGCACGTGTCATTCGTGTTCCCATTCATGGATTTTTGAAATAGAAGAGGAAAATGACATGAAACAAGCAATTCTAGAAAATATACATGTTCATACATTCTAATCTAATGCGAGAAACATAAATTCTTATTATAATCTAGCTATTACAACTTGAATTGAATAAAAAATCCCTAAACTAAGAAAGAAAAACAACAATTCCCATGTATTCCTGCAAAATAGAGTTAGCAAAATGCAGACATATAAAAGCAAAACATACTGGAATCGATATACATATGGCCACATTTGTATTTAATGAAGAGATGCTTATGCTATATACAATGCATGGTGAATATGTAGTGTATTATGAAAAGTGTAGATGATGTATTACAAGTGGTAGGGGGAAATGACATGCAGGGATTGGAAAATGTTATGGAGGAGTGATGTAGCACACAACATGTAGAGGTACATAGTTGGGATGCTGTGAAACAATGTGATGGTGTTGTGAGTGATGGCAAAGTGTATTGAATCTAAGTGGCAAAGGATGTCGTCTAATGCTATAGGTGGATATATGATGTCTTGAATTGCAACAGGTAAATAACGAAGAAATGGTGATAGTGAGTGTAGGGAAAATGTAATGTCGTGTACATTGGTACAGGGGTATGAGAATGCATAAGTGAAGGTTTAATAAAAATGGAGTGTGTTGGAAATGATGACAACAGGTATATAGGGTATACTATAGGGTATACTACAGTGACAGTGAAGAGTGCTGTGAAGGGGGGTCGTGAAGATGGACAATGAAATGAGTATAAGGAGCACAAGAGAAGCATAAGTGATAGCTTATGCTATGAAGGGGTGAACATGGGATGATGTTTTGGGAAATGGATGTTAAGTGGGTGAGTGCAAGAAGGTGCGGCTGAAGTGGTGGGGATAATGCAGGTGGAAGTGCACAGGTGGTGAACAGTGAGTAGGTAGAGGTGCTGTGAGTGAGTACATAATAAGTGAATGTGGTGTGTTGTATGGTGATATATGTTGAAGTGCATAGATGTGGAAGGTGGAGGATACTGTAAGGGTAGGTACTACAGTAGATGATGCCGGGTATGCTATGGATGGGCAACAAAGAGCACCCAGGTTACTGTTGTAACAATGGATGCAGGTGGATATAAAGTGGTTGTACTTGGGAATGAGGACATCACAGGGGCTGAAGGTAATATTGAAAGGGCAGGTGAGTGACCAGGTGGGCGTAGGTATGGTAATGGTTGTGCATGTGGAAATTGAGGTAGCAAAGGTGTATGGTGGATGAAGTGAAAACGGAAGTGTAACAGATCTATTAAAGGCATCATTTAGACCATAACTAGAAAAAGAATAAGTACTAAGATGATGCTTAGCTATCCTAATGCTCAAGTTTAATCTAATTTTATCATGCAAAATATTCTGAGTTTCAAAAAGTTACTTGCAGTGAGGAACCACCCCAAGTTTGGAGATCTCAAAGTTGATTTTGGCTTTCAAAAGCCTAATGTCTTCAGGTGATAATGGAGACCTATCCATTCATAATAAGCTGCCTCCATGCTAGTGATGATCTCCATCCACTCCCTTTTTTTTTTACATAAATGATGACCCTTTTAAAGTGACCAACACACTATCCATAAGCCATTTTGAATCAGCATATGGCAGCTTCAAAGACCTGCTATAGCATAAAGGTATACAAGAGTGCTCTTATATGCTCTATTAGGTATTTGCTTCTCAGCCCATTGAAGAAGGGATTTCATGTCTAATCAGCCTGTGTGTGGCTGCAAGTGGTATTGGATACTAGAGATGGGTATACAGATGAGGGGCATATCAACACTACAAAAAATGTAAGGTATATATGACATTGAAGGTATTATACTGGAAACAGGGAGATGTAAATGTAAATCTTAAACCAATCTGGACATGCTACAGAAAATATGAAATTAGAGGTAGTTTTAGATAAGATAGAGTTATTGAAAATCTTATTGCTTGGTACCTGATTGGGAAGTGGCTTTCTGAAATATTTTCAGAATAGTCACTCCTTGTATCATGAGGGAAATCATTATTAAGGCACTCTGACATATCAAATTGCCAAGGTCCGTCATCCTCCTTAAAAAAAAAACTATGGCATTGCAAGGCCCTCGAACTATAGATATACGCACAGACTCGACAAAGATTTTTCATGTAAGGTGAATTAAATTTCTTAACACCTGATCATGACTGCCAGTTGCTAGAAGATAGCAACCTTGTGACCAGGCAACAACTTTACACCCGAGGCACCTTCGTGTGCTTGATGTTTAAGCAAGCGCCTCACATTAGGGGAGTACACAATCATCTTATACTCAAGAGGATAACCTCACACTGCAATTATATTATCATTAGATGACCCTTCAATATTAGCTAGGGCTAGTGTAGTCAATCAGAGAAAAACCTCCATTATTTCCTGTACATGACAAGACAACCAGCATATATAATCTCCACTGTCTCGCTGTGTGCACCTTGCAGCAAACTTACCATCTTTGATGAAATAACACTCTCCTCCAGAACATACTGTGACCATTGCACAGACCTACCAACAATTTCCTTACTTCCATTCACAGAGATGGTTCAAGACATAAGAGTCAAGTTGTCGATCAAGCTCCAACTTCTCCACAGCTATACAGTACCTCTCAAATTCGTCCAACAACCATTTAATGGCATTGAGGGCAGTATGAAGCTCCCATCACCATCATCTGAACTCAACTCTTCTTTTTTTTTGCTCCTGTTCCCACGCTTTGTATGCATATTCCATTATACCTTTTAACCATTGATCAAACTGGCTGACTATCTCCTCCCTCCCCCATTAATAATAGTAACATTAAAAACCCACAAAACCAAAGCCCATCTGCCTGAGTACCAAAGCACCCAAACATACAAGCTTACCTTCCCTTATTAATTCAGATCGAGAGGGAGATTCTCAGCAAATTTCGGAAAACAGGAAAACAGGAAATCGATGACATGGAGAAACATGGAACTTCTATACTCAAAAGGGATTATTGAAATCAAGAAAACAAAAAATCGCACTAGGGATTCAAAGAAGGAAATCAATCAAATATAAATAAGAATGGAAACTAATTAGAATATAATGGGAAATGTGAATGAAACACTAATAAAGACATAATAAGGAAAGAAAAAAAAAGGAAAAAAAAAACGTAATAAGAAATGAATAGCAGGAATGCGACAGAACTTTAAACAAATGACAGAAATGCTAACGCAAAATGAAGGATACTGATGCAATGTATACATAGTAGACAATATTAATACCAGAGAGGAAGAGTATCTTCACACCATGGATTACAGAAAATAACAGAGAAATGCATGATGAAAAATAAGAAATCTAAGGCTAAAGGAAATTTTGTAATTAAAGAAATTAGATGTGGGAATCTGAGGATTCCATTTGATATTGCACAATGTGCGTGAATCAGTGTTTGCTATATGCAAAATTGATATCACGGTAGTGCTCTAATGGGGCTACGAATAAGAGAATTCACGAAGAAATCAGAAACAACAAAGGAAAAGAGAGAGAAAAAAAATGAAATGCGGTAAAACATAAGCTCTTACAGAAAATAAAAAATACAAGGAGGAAATGATAGTTACTTACTGTGGCTTTTGGGATTGATCGACTCCTTTCAGTCGGTTGGGGAACTAGGTGATTGGAGTAAGAGGAGAAGTCGATCAGAGAAGAAGGAAAAAGGGGGAAGGAGAGATCGTGGAAGAGGAAGAGGAAGAGGGGTGCGAGGGTGAAGAGCGGTGAGTGAGAGTCGACCCCTTCAACTCGTTTTATAACGGCATGCCGTTAGAAAAATTTCAGAGGAGGTCCTTTAATTTTTTTTTTAAATTTTCAAGAGGGGTTTATATTTACAAGACTTTTTCAGAAAAGGGTTTCAAGCTAATATTTTTTTTTTATTAAAACCTTTTATGTCTTTGAGAGAAATTCTAAAAACATGAGGAAAATACGAGGAAAAACCTGAGGATTTTCAAAAGATAGGATCCAGACGAAGTTTTTGAAAGATTTTATTTGTTTTAAAATTGTAAGATTTTCTGAAAATGAGGTTTTTGGAAAATACTGGGTTAAATTGGGAAATTGGGTTTCAAGAATAGATCCGGGTCCACGAATTTTGATAAAACTTTAGAATTTAGATCTCGAATTGAGATCGGACCCTGAGTTTGAGACAAACCTCCAAGAAAATATGAGGAAAATGATTTTTTTGATTTTTTTAAGAATAGAAGATCCGGGATCAGAATTGGATCCGGATATCCGATTTGGATCAGAAATTGGGTCAAAGATGAAAATTGAGTCTGGATTCTAGTGAATCCAAGAAATGAATGAAAATTTTGATTGAAAATTGAGCCGATTATTCAGAAGATAGGTTCAGAGGCAAAAAGGGATTTTTTTGGATTTTTTTAGAAAATTTGGGATGTTCACAGATGCCCCTTTTTGCTGCTAAGCCGGTAGTAAGCTGAGCTTAGCGGCAAAAAAGACATGCCAAATTTTCTAAAAATGCCCCAGTCAGAAGGTCTGAACTGGGTGTGGAAGAATTTGTTTTTGAGAAACATTATTCTCAGGTTTGGCACCTTATCCTGAGTGACTTTGGGAAGAAGAACGAAATCCTCGAGAATGAAATAATTGGACAGAAGGAAAATGAGGAAATCGTGATGGGACTTTGGGATGAAGATCCCGAAATGATAAAAGGAGAGATTTTTAAAGAAGTCTCAAGGTTGAGACAAAAAAATAAGAATTTTTTAAAAAGACTCAGGTTTTAACCCTTAACCTCGATGGGACGTAGATATTTTTGAAAGACCACGATGGGACATTTTTTGAAAAATACCTCGTGAGACAAGGTTCAGGTATAATCCTTATTTGAATGTATATACAAAGCATGGATTCTTTGATGGGGAAGGCCATGATGGGACTGGAAGAAATACCTAACCAGGATGAGGCAACTCTCTTTGAAAAATATAAACAACGCTATGTTGCATCAAAATAGATATTGAGCATTTATTTTATTTTTGGATAACCAGAAAATTTTGCCAGTAAGATGAAATTGTAATTGATTCACATGCTTGAAAGATGTGCACATATGTGCAAAAGATATTTCCTCTTTTACCTAGAGTATTTCCTCCAACGAGGTTAACTCCCCGGATTCCAGAGCCAGATTCAAATTTTAAAGTTGTTGAGTTTCTTCAAGGAAGTTATCCTTTTTCTTGATATGAACAAAGAAGAAATACTCTTAATTTCATAAAAGCAAGCAGTGAAAAGATATTAATGAAAGGATTTTGCATGAGAAAAGATGATTTCTGGCAATTTTGGCAGTCTGATATCCTGGGGCTTTTCCCATAATGATCTTTCTGGCACTCTTTTTGAGAAATTGAGCTTTCTTGGATTTCAAGAGAAGTTTATTACATTATCCTTCATTTTGGAGATGTCCTGGTTTTTCTTTTTTTCTTCGGGGAAGGGTACGTCACAAACTCCTTCATCTTGGAGATGCTCCGATCCTTCTTTTTCTTAGGAATTATACTGGTGACATTGGCTCATTAGTCAAAAAAATCTCTTGATGATAGCAACAATCAAATATCTTTTAGGGTTTGTCGGAAAGTTCAGCGCAGTCACCTTCATCTTGACGGTGATCTGAACGTTCACTAGAAGGATCTGTCATAAACTCCTTCATCTCGAAGATGATTCAAATCTTCTTTGGCCCCGGGGGTCTAGCTCGCATATTCGTCTTCAACTTGACGACAATTGAGAGATTCCCTTTGCGAATATTTGACTGTAGCTTAAATGGATGAGGAGATATGGATTGAGTGGATTCTTTTTATCGCTCAGGATATTTCCACTGCCTGATTGCCAGAAAGTCGTCTTTAAACATGCGTCATAGCTATGATCAATATCAATTCACTTTCGGCTTTTCAACATCATTGAATATTTCTTTCGGTAATCATACCAAGGATATTTCTTACATCCTCTTGGTTGATCAACAGAGAGAAGATTTGAATTTTACCTCTTTTCGTGAAAAGCTTCACCTTTTTGGAAAGAATACTAGAGATAATCTGAAGTGATTCTTTTGTGCAATAAAATAATGGAATCAACACATATTTTTAGCAAATTTGGCAAAGTTTTTGAGAATCTTTTATGAAATAATCACTCAATATAGATTTTGATAGGACCTCGGGCTGAAAATTTTGATTTTTACAATTTTGATCAGTGAAACTTGATTTTACAGGACCAACTTGAAAACTGAGTTTGGTAAAGGACCTTGGTAAAAGAATTTGCTAAAGGACTAGTGTTAAATTGGAATTTGAGAAGGATTTTGGTAAAGGAATTTTTGGTAAAAAGATTTTGGTAAAGGACCAGTGTTAAACTGGAGTTTGAAGGACAAATTTGAGAAAAATTTGGAATTTTTAAAGGACCAATGCAAAACTGGAATTTGAAGGACCAAAATTAGAATTTTGAAAGACCACTTGGAATTTTGAAGGACGAGTGTAAAACTGGAATTTTTGAAGAACCAATTTGAGAAAATTAGAATTTTGAAGGACCAATGTAAACATTGGAATTTTGAAGGACTTAGTGTAAAAACTGGAATTTGAAGGACCAATTCGAGAAAATTGGAATTTTGAAGAACCAATTGAAATTTGAAGGACCAGTGTAAAACTGGAATTTTTGAAGAACCAATTTGAGAAAATTGGAATTTTGAAGGACCAATGTACACATTGGAATTTTGAAGGACCAGTGTAAAAAGTGGAATTTGAAGGACCAATTTGAGAAAATTGGAAATTTGAAGGACCAATGAAAACATTGGAATTTTGAAGGACCAGTGTAAAACTGGAATTTGAAGGACCAATTTGAAAAATTGGAATTTGGAAGGACCAATGTAAACATTGGAATTTTGAAGGACTAGCGTAAAACTGAAATTTGAAGGACCAATTTGAAAAATTGGAATTTGGAAGGACCAATGTAAACATTGGAATTTTGAAGGACCAATTGGAATTTGAAGGACCAATGAAAACATTGGAATTTTGAAGGACCAGTGTAAAAACTGGAATTTGAAGGACCAATTTGAGAAAATTGGAATTTTGAAGTACCAATGTAAACATTAGAATTTTGAAGGACCAGCGTAAAACTGGAATTTGAAGGACCAATTTGAAAAATTAGAATTTGGAAGGACCAATGTAATCATTGGAATTTTGAAGGACCAGCATAAAATTGGAATTTGAAGGACCAATTTGAAAAATTGGAATTTGTAAGGATCAATGTGAGAATTAGATTTGATGAAGGACCAGTGTCAAACTGGATTTGAAAGGGCCAATGTGAGAATTAGATTTGGTGAAGGATCTTGATGAAGGACCAGTGTTAGACTGGATTTGATGAAGGGCCAATGCGAGGATTGGATTTGATGAAAGACCAGTGTTAAACTGGATTTGGAAGGACCAATGTAAGAATTGAATTTGGTGAAGGACCAGTGTTAAACTGGATTTGGAAGGACCAATGTGAGAATTGGATTTGATGAAGGACCAGTGTTAGACTGGATTTGGAAGGACCAATTTGAGAATTGGATTTGGTGAAGGACCAGTGTTAGACTGGATTTGGAAGGACCAATATGTGAATTGGATTTGATGAAGGACCAGTGTTAAACTGGATTTGGAAGGGCCAATGTGAGAATTGGATTTGGTGAAGAACCAGTGTTAGACTGGATTTGTAAGGACTAATGTGAGAATTGGATTTTAATGAAGGACCAGTGTTAAACTTGATTTGGAAGGACCAATGTGAGAATTGGATTTTAATGAAGGACCAGTGTTAAACTGGATTTAGAAGGACCAATGTGAGAATTGGATTTGGCGAGGGACCAGTGTTAGACTGGATTTGGAAGGACCATTATAGAAGGTTGCGCTGCTTCTATGAATGGTTTCGAGATTATCCCTTA
The DNA here is from genome assembly GCF_984573655.1 of Nuphar pumila. Classification (NCBI taxonomy): domain Eukaryota; kingdom Viridiplantae; phylum Streptophyta; class Magnoliopsida; order Nymphaeales; family Nymphaeaceae; genus Nuphar; species Nuphar pumila. Next base: position 72,334,558 of record NC_143262.1, read on the forward strand.
TCCTGAATGGGAAACTCAGGTTTATCCCTTAACCTAATGGGGAAAGAAATAATTTTATAGAGAATAAACCTAAAGCTTGAAATTTGGAAGGGATTAGTCGTAAGGCTGGATTTTGGAAGAAGGTCCAACCTGGCAGTTGAGTTTTTTGAAAAAGAACAGAGTCCGAGTCGGAACTCGAATACTTAAAAAGAAAGATGGATCAACCTGAGAGTTGGGTTTTTGAAAAAGAACAGAGTCCTAGTCGGAACTCGGATATTGAAAAGGAAGATGGAATATATAAAGGTGAAAACCCGAGTCGGAACCCAGATCTTCAAAATAAAAAAGAAGAGAAAATCGAGTTTGAAACTCAAATTTTCGACGCAATGATTGGTTCCAACACAAGCATTGGATCCAAAAAAAAGTCTGAGTCGGGACTCAAAACTTCAAACGAAAGACGAAAAGGGGAAAACCCAAGTCGGAACTCAGATCTTCAAAATAAAAGATAAAAGAGAAACCCGAGTTTTTGAAAACTCAAATTTTTGAAGCAACGATTGGTTCCAACACGAGCATTGGATCCAAAAGGAAGTTCGAGTCAAAACTCGAAACTTCAAACGAAGGATAAAAAGGGGAAAACCCAAGTCGAAACTCGGATTTCCAAAATAAAAGATAAAAGAAATACCCGAGTTTGAAAACTCAAAATTTTGAAGCAACAATTGGTTCCAACACGAGCATTGGATCCAAAAGAAAGTCTGAGTCAGAACTCGGAACTTCAAACGAAGGATAAAAAGGGGAAAACCCGAGTCGGAACTCAGATATTTAAAAAGGAAGATGGACCAACCTGAGAGTTGGGTTTTTGAAAAGGAAAAGAATCCGAGGCGAAACTCAAATATTTAAAAAGAAAGATGGACCAACCTGAGAGTTGGGTTTTTGAAAAGGAAAAAAGTTTGAGTCGGAACTCAGATATTTAAAAAGAAAGATAGACCAACCTGAGAGTTGAGTTTTTTGAAAAAGAGAAGAAAATCTGAGTCGGAACTCGGGTTTTTAAAAGCTTTACATCAGAAGATTGAATTTTGAAAATTTGCCAGTGCGAGGACCAGATCTAGGATTGAGAATGACCAGTTCGAGGACTGAATTATTTGACTTGCAATGAAGAAGACCGTCATAGTTAATTGTATGTGGTCTAATCTTCAGGATTAACCCCGTATCCTGAATGGGGGAAAAAAATAAAAATTGATAAAATTAATAAAATTGCTAAAAGTTGATAACGAATCAAAAGAATTGATAAAAATTGATAAAGAATAAAAATTGATAAAGACAAAAAATTTGGTATGAATTGGTAAAATTTTGGTGAAAAAATTGAGGATATTTTGGAAGACGATGAAAGTCTTTAGGATTATCCCTTATTCTGAAGGAAGAAGGACCTCGCGGGACGAGGTTCAGGTTTATCCCTTAACCTGAGTGAAAAAAATAAAGAGGAAAGGAATACCGCATTGGAAAGAGGCATCGGGTTTATCCCTTAACCTGAAAGGGTAAAAGAATATATTAACGATTGACAAAAGATGAAAACTCGATAAAATTTGATAAAATTAATAAAGAAAGATAAAATTGATAAGATTGACAAAAGATTAATGAAAACTGATAAAAATTGAGAAAAAAAAGATTTTGTTTGATCCTGCCTGCAAACAGGTTTTCGGAAAAAATGAATTTTCATAAAAAAATGCCCCAGTATAACTAGGAAAGAAGAAAAATATTTGAAGAATGCTATTTGAGAAAAACATGAGAACTTTAAAAATGGGATATTTAGAAAAAAAGAATTTTGAAAGAAATTTTGATAAAAGAAGGAATCGGGTTGAATAGGTTAACAAAATGGTATCCCATTACTAGGGATTGAGTCATCACAAAATTTGTGACAATTGCATTGTTACTCCGTGGGGAGGAATAAACAACTAGAATATGAAGGAAAATGCTATTTTGAAAAGGATATCTCTTGATGAAAAGAAATTTCATTTATGAAAAAGTAAACAAGATTTTTTTTTTGAAATAGAATCAGAAGATACATTGGAAAGATAGGAGGGAAAAGAATTTGAAAATAGATGGTAAAGATTTAAAATTTGAAGAATTGCAGGCAGGATCAAAAGAATTGAAGAAATCGAAAGAAGAAAAGAAAAATATACCTGGGTTTTGAAAACAAGAAGAAAATTTTGAATAATATACCGAGGGTTTTAGAAAATATAAGGTAATAAACATCACAGAATCATAGCTATACAAACAAGGATGCGCACACAACACTCTCTAAAGCTGACTCTAAATGTAATATTTGAAATGGCTTGTAGGACCTTAACCCTAACTCTATGGTTCAGATCATCTGATTCCAATCAAGGTACGCCAATATACTCAAGCCGAAGCTCGAAGTACATGGCATAAAAATATTTCTCCAGTTCTAAGGTAATATGTCCCTTAGGTACGTGGTAGGGGGGCGCTAACCCAAATAAGTGGTCCAGTTATGAGGCTCTCTCCCAAACTATGGTTCAGTGAGACAACCCAGTAACGTGAAGACCGAGACAATATAGGTAGGGATGTTTTTGAAAACATGTTCAACATGCAAGAAATCAGATGGCTCTAATGCAAAGTCCTAAAAGAGATAGAATTTAAATGAAGAGAAGCATACACTTGCATACATTATTTTTGCATTCAATCCCTAGAATTGAGGAGAGTTGTATTTCAGAACTAAGTATAAGTGAACATGAAATAATCTTCTCAATATGGTCCTACCAAACCATACTTAAATCCTATATGCATTATGTCAGCTAGGACAAAGTCTAGGCTCCTAAGGTTTACATGGAAATGAAGTTGACATTTGAAGAATAAAGACTTAGACAATATCAAAGCAAAGCAAAAGGCAAAACTTTGACCGAACGAAGATGAGTCCCATCACGGTCGCCACTTCTGTGATCATCGCAAAATTTTTCCTCTTGTATCCTTCTCTTCCTTTCTTTTTTTCTTTCTAACCTCTATTTTCCTTTTTGAAGGAGAAAATAAAAGATAGAAAAGAAGAGAGAAGAGAAAAGAAAAGAAAGAAGAGAGAGGAACTCTTTTGCAAAGGTCTCACTTGACCTTAAAGAGATTTTGAAAATTACTTGCCTCCGTTTTGAAATATTTGCGGGAAAAAGGGAGAGATAGGATTCGCTCGTCGGTACGAGGTTCGACCGTTCCTAGCACCTTTACCAGGGGTAATCGAACCAATGATCGAATTTATGCCTTTTTGCTTTGCATAAATATTATCTAGGAATTTATTCTAAATCTAAATGCACAAAGAATCAGCTTATGCAATGCAAATGCAAAAATGTATGCTTTTGAGAAGTATAATTTAGAAATTTTTTTAGGATTTTCTAAATGATTTTGAAATAAAATTGAGAATATGGTGAAGAAATGGTTTTTGAAAGTTGAAGTTGATTTGAAATGGATATAAACTCAAAGTTTAGAAGCAACTTGAGTTTTGAGAAAGATAACTTCAAAATTCTGAAGTTGGAATCATATCTAAGATAAAAAAGACTTGAAATGACTTTAGGTTTGTTTTGGAAGAAGGAAGATTCAGTATTGAAGATAGAAATTTGGAATAGAATTTTGAAGATGAGAATGAAATTTTGAAATGGAGATTGAATCTGGAACTTTAGAATTAAATTCGGACTTTGGAATTTGAAAAGTGAAATTGGAAATCTAGATGAATTTATCAAAATGGAACTGAATTCTGGATTTTAGGTGTTTAGATCAGAGGAATTTAGAAATAAAATGAATTTAAGAAGTCCAAAGGGATTTTGGAAATAGAACTTTGTATTTTAAGAAATCCAGATGAGATTTAAAAATAGATATGGAATTCAAGATAGGATGTTGATTGGAAATCTGGATTTGGGAATGTATTTTTGAAAATGAAATTGGATTTTGAGAAATCCAAATAGACTTTGAAAATAGAATTGGATTTTGGAAATACAGTTGGAACTTAGAATTGGATTTGAGATATATGAAAAAATGAATTTGAAATTTCAAAGTTAAATTGAACTTTGAAATTGGGATATTGAATTTTGAAGTAAAATAGAATTGAGAATATGAAGATGGATCTGAATTTATGAATAAGAATTGAAGATTAATTTGAGAAATGAAGAAGATATTTGAAGGATTGTCTCAAAATCACTTGAATTTTGAAAAATAATTTTGAAAATATGATACAATTCTATCATAAATGATGAATAAATTTAAAAGAAATTGAAATTGGGTTTTGAAAAGCATTTTTCATTCTTTAAATGATATAAAAAATGATTGAGAATATAATACATCTCTGACTATGGTCATAAAATGTATTATATAATAATAATATTTAAGTTCAAATGAAGACTAAAACATATTTTGGTGCCTTTATAGAGTTTAAAATAAAATTAACTCTCAATATACCCTGACTATGGTCATTGATATATATTTTGAATTAATTTTAGATTAAACTCTAGTAAAGGAAGAAAATATTTGAAAACATGATGATTTTTGAAAAAGATCCAGTATGGATCCAGTGTTATTCCATAAAAGATGAAAACTGTAAGTTTTGTTCACACCCTGACTATGGCTATTGATGCAAATCGTCAACTTAGGGTTTAATCACCTTTTATTAGAATGGTGCACGTGTCATTCGTGTTCCCATTCGTGAATTTTTGAAATAGAAGAGGAAAATGACATGAAACAAGCAATTCTAGGAAATATACATGTTCATACATTCTAATCTAATGCGAGAAATGTAAATTTTTATTATAATCTAGCTATTACAACTTGAATTGAATAAAAAATCCCTAAACTAAGAAAGAAAAACAACATTTCCCATGTATTTCTGCAAAATAGAGTTAGCAAAATGCAGACATATAAAAGCAAAACATATTGGAATCGATATACATATGGCCACATTTGTATTTAATGAAGAGATGCTTATGCTATATACAATGCATGGTGAATATGCAGTGTATTATGAAAAATGTAGATGATGTATTACAAGTGGTAGGGGGAAATGACATGCAGGGATTGGAAAATGTTATGGAGGAGTGATGTAGCACACAACATGTAGAGGTACATAGTTGAGATGTTGTGAAACAATGTGATGGTGTTGTGAGTGATGACAAAGTGTATTGAATCTAAGTGGCAAAAGATGTCGTGTAATGCTATAGGTGGATATATGTTGTCTTGAATTGCAACAGGTAAATAACGAAGAAATGGTGATAGTGAGTGTAGGGAAAATGGAATGTCGTGTACATTGGTACAGGGGTATGAGAAGGCATAAGTGAAGGTTTAATAAAAATGGAGTGTGTTGGAGATGGTGACAGCATGTATATAGGGTATACTATAGGGTATACTACAGTGACATTGAAGTGTGCTGTGAAGGGGGGTCGTGAAGATGGACAATGAAATGAGTATAAAGAGCACAGGAGAAGCATAAGTGATAGCTTATGCTATGAAGGGGTGAACATGGGATGATGTTTTGGAAAATGGATGTTAAGTGGGTGAGTGCAAGAAGGTGCGGCTGAAGTGGTGGGGATAATGCAGGTGGAAGTGCACAGGTGGTGAACAGTGAGTAGGTAGAGGTGCTGTGAGTGAGTACATAACAAGTGAATGTGGTGTGTTGTATGGTGATATATGTTGAAGTGCATAGATATGGAAGGTGGAGGATACTGTAAGGGTGGTAGAGTAGGTACAACAGTAGATGATGCAGGGTATGCTATGGATGGGCAACAAAGAGCACCCAGGTTACTGTTGTAACAATGGATGCAGGTGGATATAAAGTGGTTGTACTTGGGAATGAGGACATCACAGGGGCTGAAGGTAATATTGAAAGGGCAGGTGAGTGACCAGGTGGGCGTAGGTATGGTAATGGTTGTGCATGTGGAAATTAAGGTAGCAAAAGTGTATGGTGGATGAAGTGAAAAAGGAAGTGTAACAGATCTATTAAAGGCATCATTTAGACCATAACTAGAAAGAGAATAAGTACTAAGATGATGCTTAGCTATCCTAATGCTCAAGTTTAATCTAATTTTATCATGCAAAATATTCTGAGTTTCTTGCAGTGAGGAACCACCCCAAGTCTGGAGATCCCGACGTTGATTTTGGCTTTCAAAAGCCTAATGTCTTCAGGTGATAATGGAGACCTATCCATTCATAATAAGCTCCCTCCATGCTAGTGATCTCCATCCACTCCCTTTTTTTTTACATAAATGATGACCCTTTTAAAGTGACCAACACACTATCCAGAAGCCATTTTGAATCAGCATATGGCAGCTTCAAAAACCTGCTATGCTCTTATATGCTCTATTGGGTATTTGCTTCTCAGCCCATTGAAGAAGGGATTTCATGGCAATATCAACAAGACAAATAACATAGGCTTGATTATGACCAACTAACTAGATTCAATATATGATGAGTTGTAATGATCTAATCGGCCTGTGTGTGGCTGCAAGTGGTATTGGATACTAGAGATGGGTATACAGATGAGGGGCATATCAACACTACAGAAAATGTAAGGTATATATGACATTGAAGGTATTATACTAGAAACAAGGAGATGTAAATGTAAATCTTAAACCAAGCTGGCCATGCTACTAAAAATATGAAATTAGAGGTAGTTTTAGATAAGATAGAGTTATTGAAAATCTTATTGCTTGGTACCTGATTGGGAAGTGGCTTTCTGAAATATTTCCAGAACAGTCACTCCATGTATCATGAGGGAAATCATTATTAAGGCACTCAGTGGAGCGAGCATTAAACTCCATAATGTGAACCACCATATAATCAAAATGCTTGATTTTGGAAAAATAATAAAGGACGAGGGAAAAAATAACCTTTTCTCACCTTTTGCATGACTATCCAATCGCGCCGGTAATCCACCTCAGGAAAGGGCGCTAGTCGTGTAAAATATAGAGTCACTGATAGAGAATCCATGATGGACATGAGCATGGAGAATAATGATGGACTGATCACCAACAAAATAAAAATCAAAATTAGTTGCAGCAGATTTCTTGCCCCCCCTACCAACACGTTTAATGGTTGTTGGAAGCGGGATACGAGGAGTCAAACAAATGTGAGGGGTTTGCCATCGTACACCGAAGATGGTGACGATTTAGCTAGAACCAGAGTCGAAAAGGATTTTCCAGTGAACTGTTTGGCCAGAGCATGCGATAGCCAAATCGGGACCCAAATAGTCCCAATCTTGATGGCATGAAAAGAAATCTTCGATTTCTGAAGATCTCCAATCTGCATCCATGGCGAGAAAGAAGTATGCTGCAGAGGCCGCTTAGAAATCTGATGAGCAAAGTGGCTCCCCAACACAGAAGAATCGCAGAAGTCAAGAAGCTTCACAATTGAATGGTGATGAAAAACATTTATTCGCCTTTGCTTCCAAAAATGATGACGACGAGCAAGGAAAGATGGACCACACCTATGACAATCAAAGCGTTTCTAAAAATTCAGAGAGAAACATGCTGCACACCACCAATCTCTCGGTCTAGCGCAATGTAACTGAGATCTTGTGCGAAGGGCGTAGAAGGAGCTTTGCCATGGAGACGGGACCTGCTGCCAGCCCTGATCAACAACCCAATATGGAAGCTCTCAAAAAAAGAAAGTTGGGTCAAGCAGCGCCATGGCAGAACATGCTTCGAGAAGCTCCCTCCTAACAACATAGATAAATTTTATGATGTCTGAGATATGTAGAGAACCCGCGTCCATGCATGAACCGAAGACCTCCAAGAGATTGAAAAATAATCGATACTTGAGTCTGAATGACAGGTCAACATCGAAACCCCATCGTCAAAGGATGAATGTTGTGCCTCAGTCATTAAGAGCATCCTGAATGATATAAAAGGCCCATTGATTTGCTCCCAAAGAGTGATCAAAAGCAAGAGCTCAGAAAATGTGCAACATGCGACTCATGAGAGAGAGAGAGAGGGGAGAGAGAGAGAGGGGAGAGAGAAAGGATAATATGATTTGGGATGTTGAATGGTAGAACGAGGCTGGACGCCATGACACCGGATTGAATTCTAGTGAATTTCTGGTGGGTTTCAGGTCATGGGTGGAGCAATTTTCTAGTGGGTTTTAGGTTGTGGGTAGGTTTTCATCGTATCGTGTCTCTCTCTCTGTCTATATATATATATATATATATATATATATATATATATATATATATATATAGAGAGAGAGAGAGAGAGAGAGAGAGAGAGAGAGAAGGTTTTCTCTTCGAGGAGATGAGAGCCTTGAGAAGAAGAGAGAGATGGTTCCTCCTACCATCCATACAATGTGGATAATGCTAATTTTCGGTAGTCCAAGCTATATTTTGTGTTCAACAAGGTTCATTTACTAGGAGTTGACTTTTTGTTCATGTTTTTTTATGAAAGAATACAATTTCATAAGCTTCAAAATTTATGAAAATTTTGTTCCCTTGATTTTAAGGCCTTATAAAAACTTGCTAATGTATAAGATCATTTAAAAATTGAATCCTACTAAACAAACCACGTAGATATACAAGATTAGATTCAAAACAAAATCTATAAAATTTTAAGACAGAACCTATATATATCTATATCTATATCTATATCTATATATCTATATATATATATATATATATATATATATATATATATATATATATATATATATATATATATATATATTGGTTCCTTTTAAGGAGTGGATAGTGCTGTTTTTTTACGCTTCAGTGGGCGTGTTCAACATGTTTCATTGACAAGAATTGATTGTTGGATCATGATTCTTGGATGAAAAAATATGATTTTATGAGCTTTTAATTTTATGAAAATATCTGTGTTCAAATTTTGAAGTATTATAAAAACATGCTCATGTCATAATCAGATGATCCAAAAGCCTATTTTTGGGTGTCACTGTAATGTCGCGTATTTTCCATACTTAGTCATTTTATGATCTTGTCGAAAATTTTGCCAAGTCTGAGAGAAAAATCGTTTGAGCCTCAATTTTAAGACCGATATTTTTGAGTCTGGGCTTGGCCTAGGTCTCATCGACAAGGTCGAGGCGAGCCAATCGAAGGATAATAAAGAGTTGTATTTTTGACCTATAAATTTAAGCAAAATTCGAGCAAAATTGAAGTTATTTTTGGGAAAAGTTTAGAATTTCATATTCATGTAATATATCATTGGATGCGTCTCGAAATGCTGAGCGCAACGATATGTTATTTTATTGAATTGAAATATCGATCGACCTAGAAATCATATTTTAAAAAAAAAGGAACAATTTGTCGAACTAGATCCAGATTTGGATCGAATTAGATCCAATAGACTTGGTCCAAATTAATATGGATCTGGACTCTATCCATGACCCATATTAATCTGGAATTGGTCCAGTAAAAAAATTATTTGGATTTTTTGAGATAGATTTGAATCTTGGAGCCGAATCCAAATCCAAATCCATACCCAATGTTTTTCTAGATTTTAATTTAATAACAAGTTTTAAATTAGAGTTAAATAAGGTTAAGAAGTCTCCTAAATTAATTTGGCTATTTTTAGAAGCCTTTAGATAATTATTAAGTAATTAATATTTAATAGTTAATTAATTAATTTTTATTAATTCTGAATTTGAATTAGGTTTGATTAAAAACTTCAAAATAGAGTCTTTGTACTTGCCTAAGAAGGCTAGTGTAAAGTTTAGAAAGGCTCTTAAAAAAGAGACCTACTTAAAAAAAAAGAGAGAAAAGAGAAAGAGAAAGAAATAAAGATGGAAGAAAAGAGAAAAAAGAAAGGGAAAGAAGAGAGAAAAGGAGAAAAAAAGAGAGGAAGGTGGAGGAAGAAAAAGAAGGAGGAGCCTTCTTCTCCAGCCATCAACTCCTTTTCACCATTGTTTTTCCTTTATTCTCAACGATTCAAGCACAAGGAACGAGTCTATTCTCTTAAATCGAGTGAGATAATTGTATATAGATGAATTTTCCATGCATGGTTTGGGTGGAAACCCATGGAAAAAGAGTAAATCGAGATATTCACTCTAAAATCCATGGTTGGGGATTTGTGAATCCTCTTTCATGGATGTATTTTTGAGTTTATGCATCTTTTCAAAAAGTAAATTTCTGTATATGTATTTTCTATGGTAACACAGAATTTTAATCATGATAATAATGGCATATTATGAGCTTGTTTATTAGTAGCTTGAATTCCCATGATTTACATAATATGTTAGTGTCTTAGAGTGTAGGTAGGTTTATGAAAGCCTGCATATTTTCTATACAAGTATGTATAAGCAAGTTAACAACCAATGAAAGTATTCATGCAATATATACTTAAATTTTCAATATGTATAGGGCTGCATACTATGCATATTTGAATGTAAACAAGCATGTGAAAGTATATGCAGAATTCTGAATCAGTACACACATGCAAAACTTTAAGAATATCCATATGCATATATGGTTTAAAACTGAAATTTTGTTTATGTATGCAGCCTGTATATGAATTGACATATGTAGGAAAAAAGTGAGGATAGTTAGATGAGGCTGTTATGGTCAGGTCGAAAGGACCAACCGAGTCCAGCTCGGTTGGTCAGGCCTGACCATACCTGGACACACTCTCACACCCTTGTAAGTTTGTGGGGCCCAACCGAGCGAGCTCAACAGGGCAGATGCTTAAAAAAAAAACCCAAAAATTTTCTGTTTAGCCAACAGTCTGGCCAACATGGGTCATAGTGGGATTCAAGGACAAGGGACTTGCTGGGCCAACCAGGCTAGCAGAACCCAGGCCTGTTGGGCAGCAAACTGTTTAAAAAAAAATCTATGTATATACAACAATATGCTGTCTTGCCTTGGGCATCATGGTCTGACCGGTAGACCAGTCGAGCCCTGCTCGGTTGGTCGGATCTTGCTAGATCAGCTGAGCACTGCTCGACTGGACGGATCCGGCCAGACCTTGGCCATTTGAGGTGCAACCTCGTCAGGCCTGTTCACTACAGGCCTGACTTGGTTTTGCAAGGCCCAGCCGAGTAGGATCGGCTTGGAAACTTGTTGTACATTCTAGAGAAAATTAAATTTTTTTAACCTCGAGCCAACAAATTGTTGGTTGGGTGCAGGTTGAGTTTTAGACTCAGCCAACTGTCAGCCGACTGGGCATGAATCAGAGGTATAGTAACTCAAAAAAAAGGTTAAACAATTATGAAACTGTGGGGCTCCAACCGACCTGCACTTGGTTAAGCCGTGGGCAGCAAACCCCAGTCGACTGGGTCGGCTGGGCTGAGTGAGTGACCCAACCGACTGGGTCGGATGGGTAACAAGTTTATATATATATATATATATATATATATATATATATATATATATATATATATATACTATGAATAAAAATAGCTGAGTGTGTGTTTTTAATCGTAAAAGTTAAGCAAACATGTACATTGAATTGTGATTTATAGTATGAGTATAACTGTGCATGTAACTAGGTAGAAGGTGACATGCCTATGCATTATGCTAAGCACAAGGTGGGTGCACAGTGCATGAGTGTATATGAGACTTATATGGGCTTACATGTGTACAACCATTGAGTGTTTCCATGTGAAATTTATAAATAAAAACATGCATTTTTAGGTATATGCACACTTAAAGAAAACATGGCATTGATAGTTATGTATACACTTGATAAAATTATGCATTGATATGTATATGCATATTCAAAAGAAAGCATGCATGGATATGTGTATGTACACTTTAAGAAATTATGCCTTGATGTGAATATGTGTACACAATGCAAGTATGCAATTGACATGAGTAAGTGTAATGAATGAAAGTATGCAGTTGATTTAAAGATGAGCCATAAATGAAAGCTTGTATTTGTCACTAGCATATGAAATAAACTAAAATTTGCTTATGAATATGTTTGTGTTATGTGTATAGTTAAAGATTTGCATATATGAATGTGTATTTGGAAGGCATGTAATTTATTTCATATATGACATATTTGTAAGGTTTTTGCATAGGGTGCATCGATGGTCTAAATGAATTTTCGTGGGCCTGGTGGGCCTCGAGCTTTAGTTTTGCTCCTCTTTATGTATTTTAAATGCATCACAAAAATCACATAAATAGTTTACACTATATTGCATTGTTTTATGCTTTTCTGCGGGTGGTGGCCCCATGATGGTTCTTACAGGAGAATATGCGAGTTTTTGCCTTTGTTTGTGTACTGAATTACAAATTAAAGAAATAGGATAATAATAATCAAATAAAAAAATAAATAGATAAAAGAATAATATAATATACATTCTGAGATCTCTCGTCAGAAGAATGAGAATCTTAGAGTTTCAGTTTTGGGGGACCTCGAGGATACAAAAACTACATGTGCATTATTGATTACCCCTGAACCTGATATTGAGTTTCTTTCTCTTGACCATGGTTTTAGGAAGAGTCCACCACTTTACGTGAGGGTGGTGTGTAGACACAGTTGTTATTTTGGTATACTAAGAAAGTGACACTATTGTATGTGATGGTCCTTAGTGTCCTGACATTAGATGTGGAGGTATAATGTTCCGAATGTGATTTAGTCAAGAGCTAAGTTTAGAACCTAGTAATAAAATATAATTTATATGCTAAGCTACCCTAGAAACCCTACTAGACCTCAAAAAAATTTACTCATTTGGTTTGTCCGTGGGCAACGGTAATAAAAAGCGAAACTTAAATTTGTGTGCATTTATTAGGGGCATGCATATAATAAGAGAACTTGATCAAAGATAATAAAGTATTCATGCGTATTCACAAACATCGTGCATTTTCTTATTATGCATTAGATCATGCATATTTACTTCTTTACTTGCCCTATATGATTGAATGCATGATTTTATATCCTATTGCATATAGAATATTCTAAATGTTTATCTCAAACATGTTCTTATTGCAATAATATTTCCCTAAAATATTGCATGAATTCTTATCTATATTATTTATGCTTATTTGATTCATTAGAGAGATTCATACACATAATTTTTCAAATTTCTGACACCTTACTTTTGTTATTTTTCATAACTGCAGGAGATCAGCGAAGTGACTCACTTTTGGGAGAGCTACGAGTGCTACACGTTTGCTAGACAACTTCACAGATGTACAATATGACTCTACTTTCTTTACTTTTATTTATATTTAATTGTTCATGCACTCTGATTTTCTTATGCAATAGTCTTGAGACCATTATTACTTAATTAATAAAATTTACTTTGCTATGGTGTGAATGATAAATGTAAGATTCTTGGTGGTTTGTTTGGTTATCCAACTGTGAGTGAAACTGTAAAGGCCCTGGGTCACTTGAAAGATTTTTGCAATAGTTAAAAAAAATTATATTTTTAAGAGGTATGAGTTGGGGTCGTTATAAGTTTGGTATCAGAGCCACTACAAAATCTTACACTTTTATCATGTCTTTAACATTAAGTTTGAATTGTTGGTAAGTGAGCCCTGTCCTGAAGTGTCAGCAAGTCGTGCCTCGTACTCCAGAGTAGTCTCCTTCACTGGTAAGGCTATTTGATACTTTTATTTAAAGTATGTGAATTTATTATGATTGATTGAATTCATAGTTTAATTTTCTTTTTAGCATGAATTCATAACCTCTGTTGTGATTATATGGATGATTTTGTTCGAGATCAATCCTAAGAGGGTAGGATCGATCAGAGTATGACTTTCAAAAGTTTTTATATTTTAGATTTATACCCACACTTATTTGTTACGTTTTAATTTCGTGGACAAAATTCTTTTAAGGGGGTAAGGATGTAATGTCGCATATTTTTCATACTTAGTCATTTTATGATCTTGTTGAAAATTTGGCTAAGTCTGGGAGAAAAATCATTTGAGCTTTGATTTTAAGACCGATGTTTTTGAGTCTGGGCTTGACCCAGGTCTCATCGACAAGGTCAAGACAAGCCCATCGAAGGATAATAAAGAGTTTTATTTTTGACCTTTAAATTCAAACAAAATTCGGGTTATTTTTAGTCGAAGTTCAGAATTTCATATTTGTGTAATATATTGTTGGATGCATCTTGAAATGATGAACGCAACAGTATGTTATTTTATCGAATTCACATTTCGGTTGGCCTAGAAATCACATGTTCTCCAAAACAGAGCAGTTTGTCAAACTAGATCCGAATTTGGATCGAATTGGATCCAATAGACTTGGCCCAAATTAATATGGATCTAAAATCTATCCAAGACCCATATTAATCTAGAATTGGTCCAGTAAAAAATTTATTCAGATTTTTTGAGATGGATTTGAATCTTAGATTCGAATCCAGATCCAAATCCATACTCAATGTTTTTCTAGCTTTAAATTCAATAACAAGCTTTAAATTAGAGTTAAATAAGGTTAAGAAGTCTCCTAATTCAATTTGGTTATTTTTGGAAGCCTTTAGATAATTATTAAGTAATTAATATTTAAAAATTAATTAATTAATTAATTTTTATTAATTCTAAATTTAAATTAAAGTTGATTAAAAACTTCAAAATAGACTCTTCGTACTTGCCTAAGAAGGCTATTGTAAAGTTTAGAAAAGCTCTTAAAAGTACAAATTTTTGGAAACTTTCAAAAGTCAAGTTTTTAAAGAGGGTTTTAGAAATTTTGAAAAAAAGGAAAGTGAGAGAGGGTCCCAAGGGGGAAACCCTCCCTCTCCAGCCCATCTAAAGAGGGTTGGAGAAGGGGGGGAATCACCCCCTTCTTGACCTACTTAGAAAAAAAGAGAAAGAAAAGGAAAAGAGAAAGAAAGAAAGAGGGAAGAAAAGAGAAGAGAGAAAGGGAAAGAAAAGAGAGAAGGAGAAAGAAAGAGAGGAAGGTGGAGAAAGAAGGAGGAACCTTCTTCTTCAGACATCAACTCCTTTTCACCATTGTTTTTCCTTGATTCTCTTTGATTCAAGCACAATGTACAGGTCTAATCTCTTGAATAGAGTGAGATATTGTATATAGTTGGGTTTTCCATGCATGGTTTGGGAGGAAACCCATGAAAAAAGAGTAAATCTAGATATTTACTCTAAAATCCATGGTTGGAGATTTGTGAATCCTCTTTCATGGATGTATTTTTGAGTTTATGCATCTTTTCAAAAAGTAAATTTCTGTATATGTATTTTCTATGGTAACACAGAATTTTAATCATGATAATAATGGCATATTATGAGCTTGTTTATTAGTAGCTTGAATTTCCATGATTTACATAATGTGTTAGTGTCTTAGAGTGTACGTAGGTTTATGAATGCATGCATATTTTCAATACAAGTTTGGATAAGCAAGTTAATAACCAGTGAAAGTATTCATGCAATATATTCTTAAATTTTCAATATGTATAGGGCTGCATACTATGTATATTTGAATGTAAACGTGCACGTGAAAGTATATGCAGAATCCTGAATCAGTACACACATGCAAAACTTTAAGAATATCCATATGCATATATGGTTTAAAACTGAAATTTTGTTCATGTATGCAGACTGTATTCGAAGAGACATATGCTGGCAAAAATCGAGGACAGTTGGACGAGGCTATTATGGTCAGGTCTGATGGACCAATCGAGTCCATCTTGGCTGGCCAGGTTGACCATACCTGGCCCCACCCTCGAAACCCTGTCAGTTTGTGGGGCCCAACCAAGCATGCTTGACAGGGCAGGTTCAGTGGGCAAATGCTTAAAAAAACCCCAAAAATTTTCTGTTTAGCCAACAGTTTGGCCAGCATGGGCCAGACTGAGAATCAAGGACAAGGGACCTACTGGGCCAACCATGCCGACAGAACCTAGGCTTGTTGTGCAGCAGGCCGTTTAAAAAAAAAAATCTATGTATATACAGTTGTATGTTGTCTTGCTTTGGGCATCATGGTCTGACCGACAGACCAGTCGAGCCATGATCGGCTGGCTGGATCCAGCCAAACCTTGGCCATTTGGGGTGCAGCCTCGTCAGGCCTATTCACTACAGACTTGGTTTTGCAGGGCCCAGTCGAGTAGGCTCGGCTGGGCAACCTGCTGTACATTCTAGAAAAAAAAGTTTTTTTAACCTCTAGCCAACGAACAGTTGGTTGGGTGTAGGCCAAGTTTTAGACCCAGCCGATTGTCATCGGTTGGGCATGAATCAAAGGTATAGTAACTCAAAAAAAAAGTTAAAACAGTTATGAAACTATGGAGCTTCAGCCGACCTGCAGTCGGCTGAGCCATGGGCAGCAAACCCCAGCCGACTAGGTCGGTTGGGCTGAGTGACTGACCCAACCGACTGGGTCACGAGTTGATATATATATATATATATATATATATATATATATATATATATATATATGATATTATGAATAAAAATAGTTGGGTGTGTGTTTTTAATCAAAATAGTTGGGTGTGAATAAAAACAGTTAGTTTTTTTTTTATTTTCATTGATTAGGGTTTTTCTCTTTGATTTTTATTTATTAGGGTTTTTTTCTTTGATTAGGGCTTTGATTTTTTCTTCAGTTTATTTATTATTTATTTTCTTGCATTTTAGTTTTTTGTGATTTATTTATGTTTTTGTATTTGTATATAAAAAAATATGAATTCTTATTTTTTATCAAATTACCCCAAATTTAAGCAGAATTTTTCATACTTGGATCCATTTTGAGATCCATATTTGGTGCTAAAATCCATAAAGTTTTAATAAACTTTCATAATTAGATCCAATATGCTATTGATTAAAGCATTTATATATTAATAGAATATCAAATCTTATTTTTTCTCAAATTAACAAAATTTTTAATATTTTTTAGTTTTTAGATCGAATCTGAAATCCATATCTAAAGTTAAAATCCAAAATAAATATGTTAAAACACTCATATGGTTGGGTGAATCGAGTCGTACGATAAAAAACAAAGTTATCTGACATATTGTCTATATGTGTATCAATTGTTTGCATAACATGAAAATCAAACATTGGGCACAAGGAACATCACATGGTCACATATGATCAGAGTATAGTAATCAAGTTCAAGTATCATAGACGAGATGGTATCATAGTAGGTAATGGTCAAATCTTCCAATTGCAAGTATAGGTAATATGTCTCTACCTTTGTCTGAAAAACAATTTATTCTCTTTGATGTTCTACATATGCCTTCCATAAAGAAAAATCTTATATCAGTTGCTAAATTTACTTGAGACAATAATTGTGTTTTTGAATTCAATGCTAACAATTTCTTTGTTAAGGATCATAGGAACGAGACTATTCTCCTAAGAGGTCCGAGTAGAGGATGATTGTACCTCTGGCCTAGTCGTGCACATGAAGGAAAAGAAAATCATGCAGAAATGATTCATGAAGTTAATTTTGCTAGTGTTTCTCATAAGTTTTTTAAGAATGTTTGACATTGTCTCTTGGGACATGTTAATTTTAGAACATTAACTTTGCTTGGTCAAAACAATTTAATAGCATATGAAAATCTTAATTCATGTGATGATCATCTATGTCCTAGTTGCATTGTGAACAAAATTCATAAACTCCCTTTTGAAATGGTTGATTTCTATGCTACCTCACCATTGGAAGTTGTGCATGCCGACTTATAGGAGCCCACACCCTCTCCTTCACGAGAAGGATACTTCTACTATTTTCTTTTGGTTGACAACTACTCTCAGTTTTCATAGATTTTTTCTCTATTAAAAAATCAAATACTTTATCATGTTTTGAGAATTTCAAAGTTATAGTTGAGAATCAACTTAAAAAGAAAATTAAGATTTTTCACAGTAATGAAGATGGAGAATTTGTTAATGATTTTTTCTCTAATTTGTTGAATAAACATGGGATAAATAGATAGCTTTTCTGTCCGCACACACCTTAACAAAACAATATTGTTGAGTGAAAACACAAACATGTCTGTGAGACAGAAACGAGCCTCTTGACACATGTTTGTCTGAATTGAAAATTCTAGGTTGATGCTTTTCGTATTGTTGTATATCTGATTAACCATCTACCAAGCTCAAACTTGGGTGATAAGTCTCTATATGAGCTTCTGTTGAAATGTGCTCAGGTTACGAACGCCTAGTTTTTTTTTTCCGGTATACATGTTATCCTTATCTGGGATAGTATGTTAATTCAAAATTGGTACCTAGATCCAGAGCAAACTTTTATTTTAAAATTGTTATATTTGATGAATCTAAGTTCATGTACAATAGGGAACACAATATTGCTCCTCTAACACAAACTTCTGACCAAACCCAAGTCCCTTAGACCATTCATAATAGTGAAACTCTAGAAGAATCGCCGTATGTTGTCCTACCTAGTCTAAACCAAACTACACATCTAGACCCTAAAAACAAAAACCAAGAGAGTCAAAATATTGTCATTAGCTCATCTTCACCTCCTACTCAGTCTCCCAGTGTACATCTAAATTCATCCAACCTTGAACAAATAAAATTGACTATTGTGAGTCAAGGTCTAGTTAGAACTCATCCTATGATAACCAAGTTCTAAGATAGGACACTAAATTAAAAAATGTTCTCTGCCATGAAGTATCCCATACATGTTTGACTCTTAACTAAAGTCCTAAGTCACTCAATTTTGTCCAAGTTGCCTGAGAACCTAAACGAAAAACACCATGAAAGAAGAGATAGAGGCCTTACATAAAAGCAAAACTTGGACCTTGGTTCCTCATACAACAATCAACAACCTACCATGATGTAAGTGGATATATACGATAAAATGATATGAAAATGAGACCATTGCTAGGTATAAGGCATGACTAGTTACCAAAGGTACAATCAGCAAAAAGGAGTAGATTATTTTTAAACTTTTAGCCCAGTTGTCAAACTCACATTTGTTAGAACGATTCTCTCTATTGATGTCTTTGGTGGTTGGCAGATTCATCAACTGGATGTGAATAATTCCTTCTTGCCCAGGTAACTTAAAGAAGAAGTTTATATGGCATAACCTTCAGGATTTGTAGATAAGAGTCATCTTGATTATATATGCAAGCTTGATCAAGCCTTATATGGCTTAAAGCAGGCTCCTCATGCATGGTTTGAGAGCTTAAAGGTGCACTTTGAAATACCACTAGAGGGGGGGGGGGGGTGAATAGTGATGTATGAGCACAGATCGATAATTAAAAAATAAAACAATAGGCACCACACAATAAACACAGGATTTATACTGGTTTGGTCGAGTTACTGACCTACGTCCAGTCCTCAAGTAAAACCACTTGAGCTTTCCACTATTTAATCCTTGTTACGAGATAAATAATACAACACCCTCTTACAGAGGTCTTCTTCTCAAACCCGAGAAGGAAACAACACCCTCTAACACAGAGGTCTTCTTCTCAAACCAGAAGGAGGTACAACACCCTCGTACACAGAGGTTTTCTTCTTAATTTCCGAGAAGGCAATCAACACCCTCTTACAAAGGTCTTCTTCTCAAACCAGAAGGAAACATAATAAAAACATAAAGTTACAACACTTTCCTATAGAACCTTCAGAATGATATGCAGAATATGAAAGCACGTATAATAATATCACTCTTTTCAGAAGATTCTCACATAATGTTCTCTCTTTGAAAAGTAGGCAAAATAATCACTCTAGAGAACAAAAAATATTCTTTTGCTTTCTCAAATACACACTCGATTTTTGTCAGAGAGTTTTCTTTGTCTTTTTTTCTCTTTCTCTCCTTTTCTCTTTCTTTTTCTCTTTTTCAAAGCTCTGAGTGTTATCTCAAAAATATTTTCTGTATGTGTATCTTTTGACATCTTTTTGTTTGTATATATAGGTATAGAAAAAGTCGAGTTTCTTTTTGAAAGACTATTTCAGATGAGAGTATTATTTGATATGTATCACTTTGTCTTTCAAAAACATCCTTTCTTTTATGAAAAAGAGAGTACAATAATTTGTGTACTATTTTACTTTTTCATAAGTTGTCATTCTTAATTAAATGCTTTGGAAGAACAATAAATGTTTGTGTGTTATAATATTTATTATCTCAAATCGTTATTTCCTAAATGAATATTTAGTTTAACAATAAATATTTGTGTATTAAAGAATGATGATTGTTTTCTCAAATCGTCATTTCTAAATTGATTTGAGGTACATTAAATGGTTTATGTATTTTGAAATGAGAATTGTAATTTATCATTTCTTAAATAAATGACTTGTAGTACATTAAATGTTTGAGTATAAAAAATAAGACTTAAAACACAAATCGTCATTTCTTGAGTAAATACTTGAAAGTACAATAAATGCTCTTTGTACTACTCATTTTTCAAATGGTCTTTTCTTGAGTAAATGCTTTGAAGAAAGAACCACAAATATCTTACAAAAAATGTTTGTGTATTATAAACTAATACACCTTTTCATATTTTGTCTTTTCTTACATAAATGCTTTTGAAATCATGAGCTTTTATATCTTGTCAATTTTGTTTTTTTTATAAATGCTTGTAGGAATACTTGAGTGATTTAAATTACTAATGGTCATTTATTTGAATTAACTTTATAAAATATAATTAATGATTCTTTTTGAAAAAGTTGACAATTCATATGTGAGTGCTCTTATCTTGTCAACTTTTGTCTTTTTCTATAAATGCTTTTAGAAAGTACAATGATTGTTCTAAAAGGTCTTTTTGAAATAATACAATATACTCAAATGGTTACTTTTATGAAAGCTTGCCTTTTTGTGTATAACATATATTCTAATATGAAATATGCATGCAAGCTTATGAAGGTTCTGTTACAAAAGACTCAAAAAAATCTTGAGGTAGCCGATCAACTTGGATAGTCTTTAATCTCTTTGGCTCACAAGTTTTTTCTTCTATCCATGAGTATGATTGCATCAGGATGTTGTACTTGAACATAAAGCCTTCACTATTTTCAGATGAAGGATCCTTGCATCAAATACACGTTAGATTTATAGCACATCATATTCAGTCATATTATAACATATTCAGTTTCATACATGAAAGCATATCATATTTAGCATATCACATATGCATAATCAAAACATAGTTTCTCAACACATTTAAAAAAATTAATCTTTATAGAGTCTAAAGCAAACTCCTTTATATTCATCTAGATTGAAAAAAAAATAAAGTTGTATATTTTGATATATGTTGATGACATAATTATGATAGAGAACTCTCATCAGGAAGTCAGAAATATAATTAAAGCTCTTTGTCAGGAATTCTTGATAAAAGACTTGGGAGACTTTCACTATTTCATGGGTATTGAACTTTTCCCAAGCCCATCAAGTGTTATATTATCCCAGAGGAAATACATTACACGTCTTCTACTCAAGTCAGGCATGATATATTGTAAAAGTATGATCACTCCTGCAGCTCCTAATGTTTCTCTTTCCAGATATTCAGGAGAGCAATTGGAAACCCCTACTTAGTACAAAAGCATTGTTGGGGTTCTACAATACGCTACTTTCACACATTCACATACTACCTTTGCTATAACAATTTACTAATGAGTCCACGCTACAACATTGGACTCATGTAAAACGTATTCTAAGATATTTGAAACAAACTGTTAATTATGGCTTATATGTCAAAAGGTCCACTGATCTCGAATTTGTTGCATTTTTTGATGCAGATTGGACAGGGTATCATGATGACTGAAAATCCACCAGTAGCTATGTCACCTTTTTGGGGCACAACTTGTTGTCTTGGAGTTCTTCTAAACAAAATATAGTTGCATATCAAGTACAAAATCAAAGTATAAAGTCATTGATGGAGCAACTTTTGAATTAATGTGGCTTAATTAAGCAGCTTTTGAAGGATTTGGGTATCAGTTCTACTAATGTTTCAGTTTTGTGGAGTGACAACAAAAGTGCTAAAACAAAACATATCAAAATTGACCATCATTTTGTTAGAAAGAAAACTCCATAAAGTGATATTAAAGTGTGTTTTGTTTGATGTCCTCATCAAATTCCTACGAGGACCAAATTTTTACTATTTCAGAGACAAGCTTAATATCCGAGAGATTAGCTTGAGGGTGCATGTCAAGACAAATTCACATTCAGATGATGTTGAGTTGGGTTCCTCCCAATTAGGTCCACAAGTTGGAATGAATGTAGAGTCCAAGAAGGAAGAAAGATTCATTCAGGACCCCTATTTTAGTTGTTAAAAGCAAGACATTGTAAAGAAGATTCTTAAATCTAAACTTGTTTGTAATCAAAAGGACTCTGAATGCCAATGGAACTCCTTGTATTTGGAGGATTCTCGACAGTGTAACTCTCAAAAATTTATATAAACAAGGCAGAAGTCTCCTATGAGGAGTGTGAAGCCTAGAGAGAGAAAAAAAAAGATTCTACAGTAGGTCACGTTATACCAAACCACTATAAATAGTATATTTTTTCCATGAAATGCATTTTTACAGTCTGCATGTCCCTATTGTAAACACGCAGCCTTCATTCTTTACACGCACACGGTCTGTGGTCCTTCACACCCAACCAACTGATTGAAATGTCTCTAGCCTCACGCTAGCCCACTTGTCGACTGTTGCCATGTTGTCACCTTGCAGATCATGTTTCCTTTGGGCCACCAAGACCTGTGTACAAACCCTAGCCCCTTTAAGATGCAAATAAACTTGTGATCTCAATCGAATACACATGATGTCAAAGGGACCACCAAACTCATGCATCTGTTTTGCACCTTGATCTTAGCAAAGCTTAAGTTTGTAACCACTTACCATGCAGCAGCTGTTGAGCACCTTTACATGACCTTATCAGCCTAAGTTCGAAAATGTTGCGTGCAAACTCTTTCATCCATACATACCTGGTAAAGGAGCAGCTACCAGCTTTCGAGCCAGGGTTGCAAACATGGTCACGAAATGATGGCCCAGAATGCTAACTTAAATAACAATGGATACGAGTCATGGTCTTTGTTGCTGCACCCAATTCGACAGTTCACGGTCACACCCAAACCTTTGCTGACAAGGTTGGTTTGGAACCCCTTATGGCCCCATCCTCAAGTTGCACAATAACAGATTAGATGACCACTTCATCGATATTTCTAAGCGTTCAAGAGAATGGATACAACAATTAAACTTATTTACTCCTTCTATTAGCATGCTTATATGACATATAAGCCACCTGGAAACATGAGCAGGCCCACCAAGATGTTCTCGACACGTCCAGCAAGCTTGCAATGCCGACGCTTGATGGAGGATATGGGCTACCTACTATGCATCGGGCCCATAACAAGAACCACGCACATGATATGGCGTGCGCTGGGCCCCCAGTATGTTGGCCGAGATACAGAATTTCAAGTTTCAAACAGATCCTACCACTGCGGGCCTGGCCAGCGGAGTGGTTGTAAGGGCATTGAGATGAAGACGCGGGACCAAACGGGTGTGTCCGGAGCATTCAGAGGTGGGCCATGTAAGACAGGGTGGTCATGAGGATCCACCGGGGTTTTCCATGCTTAGGTGAGGGTTCCTCATCATTAAAAAAAAAAAGCAAGTTTTAAACTGCAGATCCTACAAGATCATAAAGCCGTGTTTGGATAGAGGCAACATCACTTTCTTGCCACATAGGATCCATGAAGGCTTCAATGTTGAAAGTACCCGAAGCAAACATTAAATGGTCCCCTTGCCTCAAGGACTTCATGCTTGAATAATTCTAAAAGAAACTGCAAAAATATCGAAATAAAGTTAACCGTCCTCTCGCCCAAGAAAAGGGCTCATCCGCATAGATGTGCTTTGGGAGTCAAGTGGGTCATTGGATACGGCCACAGAAAGAGAAATCTCCTTCTGTGCTCCAGGCACATCCTATCCCCATATCCAGAAAATGTCCAAAGCAGAGAGAAAAAGAAACCTCTTTATGAGATCCAGAAATATGGCACCACATTAAAGAATCTCTCTCTCTCTCTCTCTCTCTCTCTCTCTCTCTCTCTTTGTGAGATCCACGAATATGGCACCACGTAAAAGAATCTCTAACAGAGTTGGCACCACGTAAAAGAATCTCTAACAGAGTGTGATGGACAGGTAGAGGGACAGCCCCTGCAGGTTCTCAGCTGGTAACCGCCCAGTTAATAAAGTGAGACACTTGGCATTACCAACTATGGAATTTTTTTTACTCAGATGATGAGATCATCCTCAACAGACTCTTTGCAACTAAAATATGCACTTCCCATGAAAAGCAAACAAATAATCAATCAATTAATTAGTAGGTGCATGTGAAAGGCCGCGGTGCTTTTTGTTTCATAAAGAATCAAGCAACAATCAACACAAACTGTTATTACATGATCTTGAGTCCAGGAATTTCGGCCGACACCCACATCAGCTCCCTAAACTAATCTCCTAAGCTAGCACATTTTCTATAGAGCAGGCCGGTGGTCTGCCCCAAAGAAAGTGGGCTGCAAAAGCCTGTTTTCTATAGCATACCGCCCAATAGAAGACCATACAGCAGGTGTGTGTCAGATGGAGTTTTGCTCAACACGGGCATTTGAATGGATTGCTGGCAATCAGCACATGCCTTGTGGTTTTTCTATAGAGCAGCAATCTGTAGAAAACAAACCCACCTAAACCGGCACCGCTAAAGGTTCCCCTGCAGCAGTTGATGCCTTTTACGATGCCCCGGCTTCCCACACAAATCTTTTTGACCTGCACGAAATGGATACAAAACTGTCACATAGCAAATAAAAGGCTGCCATCACCAATTTTCTTCACTAGTTTCAAGGTATTCCACCGATTTTCATACATGGAAAGTATCAAGTGAGCCGTTAGAATTATTTAATGCCCCAACCGACTGATGGGGTTTTCCTAATATTTTAAATATAAAATATATATATAAGCCACTAACTGGACTTCAAAGCAAAAGTAGGTTCAACTCTTTTATGAATAGGTTGAAAGTCAAGACAGGAGAGAGCATGCACTTGTCTGCGCTTATGTGGACATGCATGTGAATAAAAGCAGAACCAGTTAAAGAAAAAATATCGGCGCGTATCGACCGATATTGGCAGAAAATCTATACGCTCCACCCCTGAATCGGTTATTTTTTTAATAAATCTAAAATTGTTTTTTTTATATTATTTTAATAAAATTTTAATGGCTTTAACACGTGTCACGTTCTGATTGATACGTAATATTTTTTAGTCGATTCAAAACCAAAACGATTCACTTGACTACTCGGCCAATTCACCTGAATGTTGGCCAAACGATACAGGGCCTATACCGATACTGACAACATTTAGGTCAAACAGCTATGCAGGTTTGAAAAGATCAGTGGATTCCAACACTAGTTTTATGTTGGATGCTGAAAACCTACAATAAGAGGAAAAAATTGGACAAATTAGCATCTTTATCATTCTGAGTCTACGTCTATGATCATCAATCTTAGACAATGGTTTGCATGTGTGTGGTCGCTGTGGGCCAAACACCCCTTGAATGTTAACAGCTCGATAACACCATACCCAATCACCTCCATGACCAACCTTTTGTTGGGTACACTTCATCTAAGATGTTGCAGTGTCTCTCTTACTGTGTGTGTGTGTGTGTGTGTGTGTGAGAGAGAGAGAGAGAGAGAGAGAGAGAGAGAGTCTTGTTCAGTTGTGGCTATAGGTACCTTTCCGGTGAGACGTTTCAGTCATGATCTTAGCAATAGGGACAGTCTTGGATGGCCCCATAATTTTTTTCGTCCTTCACTTTTTCATCAATAAAAGGACACCCATTAAAATGGCTCTTTTATGGGCCAAGAGTTCCACAGAGCTACCGATAGAAACTGAGTCCAGATCCCAAAGGTGCACCACGATTTTTTTGTGTTGGTGTCGTGATGTGGTCCCATTATTCGGGTTACCAGTCAAAAAGCCATGGTCGAGATTGGACTCATTGGAAAAGTTCAACTTTCCATAGAATCTATCCACTTTTCACAGTTAATGGCGTGGATTCATTTAGAAAGCGGATCCTATAAAACTCTGGGCAATCTCGCCCAGTGTTTACAACCACAAAACCCACTCCACTGTGGGTCGCACTTGTACTGAGCTACAGTGCAGTAAGGTGGGTTTTGTAGTTGTAAACGCTGGGTGAGATTGCTTTACAGGATCCGCTCATGTTATCCCTAAGGTCCCGTTTGTTCCGCTCTCAATGAAATTAAAGTCTTTCAAGGAAAAGGGCACAAGTTTCTAAAAGGTCTTGTCAGCTTAGCCTTATCTACGAGAGTGCAGGTACAAAGGGATTTACACATGAAAAGAGAAAAGTGGGGAGAAAAAACTGACACCCACTTATGTCAGCATGGTAATCTTTATTTCACCAGTTATGAAAAGGGAAAAAATAGATGTCAGCGTAGCAATTTTCCATGAACACTGCATGAGACGAATAAGCTCTAGGTATATTTTTAATTCGAGACTTGAACAAGAGATTGAAACAGGACCAGGACCAACTCATCGATGGACCAGCTTGAATGCCTAAAGACATGGGAAACCAAGTATCTTGGGCGGGCATGGAAGGACAGCATATGCTGCCACTGGACCAGAATGGAACTCCTAAATAATTAACATAATTAACAAGAATAAAGGAGCGTGCACTCACCAGTAGAGATCTCTTAAACAGAGATTATGGGGGGCGGGGTCAATAAGTCTTATCAATAATGCACTAGGAGTCTAGGAAGCTTTGGATTCTTCTGTTCATATAAGCTACCATCGGCAACTAATCATCCTTCTTGAGCTCACATTGTCAGAATCAACACTATGCTTAGTAAACCCAAACTCCAGAATATCTGCAGGGAATTCCAAGCAAGAAATCCTTAAATCTGATTGCAAAATCATTGCAAACTTCAATGTCCAACAAACAAAGCACGGGAATGAGATGTAGATATACGGTAATATAAAAATTAAGTCCTCAATGTATACAGAGTAGGTATCGTTTAGAAGACAACAAATTCTGGAAACTACTGTCACACCTTTATACATGGCATCTGACAACTGCATGAGCTTGATTTAAAACATACAATCTGATCACACAACCATGTTCCCTAAACAATTGGGAAAACTAACTTTTTCATTCTGCCAAAAGAAAATTTCGATTGCGTTCTAAACCAAGAAAACGTGCAAAAATGACTGTGGATTTATTAAATAGTATTAAAAAGAAAAAAAGCCCTTGAAAGAACACACACTCCATAAACCCGAAGCAGCCCATATCAAGCAAGAATATAGAGAAAAAATCAACTGCAATATCTTGAAAATTTAAGAAAAGCTAATGAACTATAAACTAAAAACTACCACAAGTCAAAAATTTCTTATCGAGATAAAGAAGATATCCTAGAACAACAACAACCAAACGCTAAGCTCACAAAAAAGGTTAGAAACGAGAAAAAAAGGTCATAAAAATTTCAAAACTTTAAAAAAAAAACTGTTTAAGATCATTGGAAACATCATTACTTTTTGGATCTGGTGACAGGCACCAATAACGGGACAACTACGAAGTTGAACAACTAATTTGGCTGAAAAAGTTCATGTCAAGAATAGAACCGAACCAGCTAAATGGAATACCTAACAGAACTTATCGAGCTCATTATCACTAGGATGCCGAAACATAAAAGGAATACAAGAAAACAAATTTTCAGATGAGAAATCAAATCAATCATATGTTCACCTGGCCAGAAGTTAAATCAGAAATGGTAAAACAGAAAATTACACACAACAACAAATTGGGATCTATCGCCATCACAGTATGGCAAGAAAATGAGACACACGTGATAACCTCCAAGCACCGATATTAAAAGGAATACAAAACAGCAAAAAGGCAAAAAAAAAAAGAGTTAAATTTCCACCTAGAAGAGCATGTTTAATCATAATTCCCAAAAAAAAAGTACGAAACACCAGACAAATATCAACAACTCTTTACAAATATCAAAACCATCTTTTTTTCCTGTCGTTTTCAGACTTCCAACCAAAACCCCAAATAGAGGATGCGATTCTCGCCTAACAACTCATGCCCATAATTTAAAACCACCGATGCGAGAAACCCAATTTCGAATACAAAAAGAGTCGACCATATCAACCAACTGTAATTTCAAACAGCAGAGATAATGACCAGAGTTATCAAATTTACCTCGTTCCTCCTCCCCAACGCCCCTGAATACCCAGGAAGAACACCATTCAGGCCAATGTTGTAAACGGGCGTGCCATCCGGGTGAAACAGCCCGT
This sequence comes from Nuphar pumila, assembly GCF_984573655.1. Taxonomy (NCBI): domain Eukaryota; kingdom Viridiplantae; phylum Streptophyta; class Magnoliopsida; order Nymphaeales; family Nymphaeaceae; genus Nuphar; species Nuphar pumila. The sequence continues at coordinate 72,362,638 of NC_143262.1, forward strand.
AATTCCTCTCCGAAGTGGGCCCGGGCTTCAGGTCCTCGTTGAACAGGGCGAACACATACGTATCCAACGGCACGGAGGGCATCAACGGCGTCCCCTGCCTCATCTCAATCCTCTTCAGCAGGTTCCCGTTATAGATCCCCGCGTTCTCCGGCGTCGCCCCAGCCTCGTCGGCATCTCCATTTGATGGCCACCCGGTCTCCGAGATCCTCACCTGCAAATCCGGCCTGCCCATCGCCGCAAGCGCGTGGTAGACGGCGTCGATCTGGGCGTAGAGCATGTTATCGTAATGCAGGTTGGATACAGGGTCCACAATCCCCTGGTTCGGCTGGAACAGGACGTAGTCGAGGGGGACCTCACTTGGATTTCCCTTGTATGCGAAGTAAGGGTAGGCGTTGATGAGGAATGGGGAGCCGGTCTGGGCGTGGAAGTTGAGCAAGGGCTGGATGTAGCCGGCGAGGTCCTGGCGGAAGGCGCCGGAAGAGGGTGGGTAGGAGGAGGAGAGGACGAGAAGGGAATGGGCGGTGGTGACGGTAACTTGGCTGCTGAGGCCGAGGGTGGAGAGGGCCGAGTGGATGTTCTGTATGGCGGGGAGGAGGTTGGCCATGAGGGTGGTATCGTTGCCGGAAAAGACCTCATTGCCGACGGTGATGCAGGAGATGAGGGTCTCGGGTAGGTAGGGTTGGACGTTCAGCTGGACCCAGGCGAGCGCCAGGGAAGGGTTGGTCATGTTGGTGACGTACTCGTCGCCGATTCCCACGACGAACTCGACGTTGGTGCCGGCGAAGGCTCGGAGGACGTTGGGGTCGGCGTCGTAGAGCTTGACCTTGCGGACGTTGAGGGAGCGGAGAAGGACGGACACGCGGGACGGGGACGGCAGGTTGTTGGCGATCTGCCCGTAGTTTATGCCCACCCCGAGGCTCTCTGCCTGATGCTGCAACAACACACCTTCGCAGACACGATAAACAACAGGGAGCAGAATTGTGAGGGCTTTGGCCAATGGAAACGTAATATGGTTGTGTGTGCGTTGAGAGAGAATTGAGAAAGTTCAAAAATTGAGAGAGAGAGAGAGAGAGAGAGAGAGAGAGAGAGAGAGAGAGAGAGAGAGAGAGACCCCATTCAAAGTCTAGTAAAGCTTGTTTAGTGTTCAACTTTGTTTAACGAAGAAGCTTTTTTAGCTTGAGAGGGTAAAAGCAGAGGAAAAACAAATTTTAGCATGAATTGCTCAATTGTTTCCGCAGGACAAAGAGGAAATTACAGATATAAAGATAAATATTAAAGAGCAGAAATGATAATTGCAAACTAGAGAGTTGACCATTTTCACAGAGTTGGTTAAATTTTTAACTTAAAACCAGACTAATCCTACATTGTGTAAGGTGTAATTTATGTCAAAAAGTGTAACATTAGGTCTCACCACACCTATACAAATATTCTGCAAACTGCAACCTTGATAGAGGCAAGGATAGTGGATTCCTAAGATAGAACCATGGCGCGAGTACTTTTATGACAGTCGGCACCTACAGCTTTAGGCAAGTTTGAACCCGAAATGGTATGGTTGTATAACTGGTAGGGCTCTGCTCTGTCGAAAAAAGACAGTCGGCATCTATCAGCATTGGCGATAAGGTCTTTAACTACACTGAAAGGAATCTCGTCCACTTTTTACGGTTGAGCTGGTTCAATCAACCAGCGAAGTTGGTTCAAACACAAATGCATTATCAGGTGCCATACAAAATTCACAACCAATTACCAATCTGCACCTACATGTTAGTGGAGTCAAGCTGAAGATTGTTGAGTTTGAAAAACGAAATATTTTATGGAACAAGTTCACTTTGCAAATGTCATAGTTGAGAAGTCGTAAGCATGCAGCGGATAAGATCATGACATCATTGATAAAGCTCTCCACTAAGAGTCGAGGCAAATCACAATTCTCTTGGGATTGGTATGCTGCTTCAACCCCATGTAATACCATGTGATTACATAAACCAATGTGGACATATTCGTTGGATGAGCCCGTCATCTCCAAAGTATCGTTTTCCATATCTATCGCTAGTGTCGGCCATGCTGTATGACCCCCCCCGACCATGATGCCCATCGCTTCCATCACAAGCAGTATCATTCAATAAATAACATGCCAAAAAAAAGGTCTCTCACTCAACATGCATGATTAGATGCCTCACAATCACTACTCTCTATTAATGAGCATCAAGATTAAGAATGCGTAATCAGGTTTAAAGGTATGTATTGTTGCTGGTATTATAAGGGAAAGTAATAAAAAGCCATATTCGATACCATTAGCCATCGGATCCTTGTTCACAAGGCAAAGGTTTTCTACGCATGATGCATCTAAAAGGCTTGTAGATTACGCTTGGGGGTTCAACCCATGCAGTCGCACCTGTCTGGCTGTCCGCACAACTGGGTGAAAATTTGCAAATATGCACCATGCTCTCTACAATGAGTCAAAACCGTCTTGCTTACTCAGATATAAATAGGAGAAAAGATCCTTTTACCCAAAAAACAAGGCTCCTATAAAACGAGTCTGGAAAGGTGACTGCTGAAACGTTTCAAGCCTTTTTCTTCCGATGGCAGATCAGGTGATCTGTCAAATCATTTTAAGAAAGTGATTTGACATCTTCACCGTCCATTGCTTCATCCCACACAAAGACCTCATGTCCTTGTACATTGTGGACGGTGAGGATGCCAAATCACTTTTCTAAAAAGTGATTTGCCAGAACACTTGATCTGCTCTCCTTGACGACAGGGTTCTATTTACTCAAATATCCAATCACCCCTCATCTCTAAATACATATATAAGACCATCCATATACTGATTAGAAGTACCATAAATTCGAAAGTTTGGGCTACGAAGTTTGTACATAATGTTAGTTCCCGATACTTAGAAGCTGTTATGGTCCATAGTCACAAATTTCATTATTAAGATTTACTCGTCAAAGGAAAATCTCAGGGTAAATTTAAAAATTTGCATTTTCTTCGGAAAATATCAGTATATTTATATTTCAAAAATATATAAATTACATAAAAATATAAGAAAATCATTAAAAATATAAAAGTATATAAAAAACGTAAACATCACATTGATAAGGTACACAATGTTTTCAAAATAGGTGATATTTGAAAAAGTCACATTTTTGGGGGGTTTATAATCGGTTTTTGAAAAATCTCATGAAAAACTGAGAATTTTTTGGCGAGGAGAAAAAGGACAGCAAGTTTATTTGTTCCATAGTGAACAAAAGACCCTGTTTCTTTGAGAAAATGACCAGAAGACGTAATCCACAAATAGGAAAAAATCTTTCATGGAAGGACAAAACAACAAGTGCGGATCAGGTCAGGGATCCACCGGATGCCGTTCACCGTCCATTTTATATATATATACACCACGATTCCTCGATCTAGAAAACTTTCAGAAACGTGAAATTTTTGCAACTCCTTTTTCCTCCTCACACAGGTTTTCTTTTAATAATACTAGCCCCTTCATTCTTCTTAACGCGGTCTGAATTTTTTGAAAATATGGAACCCATAAATTTGGCGGAATTCTAAAGAACCTCGCGCAGTAAAATGCTAGCCTTCCATGACTCGTGATATTTGAAATTCCCTCTTTACGCACATTAAATCTAAAATAATATCTGGATATTAAAAGAAAAGATACCGAGAATCTTGAGAAATACCCGAAAAATCTGAAATTTAAATTCTCGAAACTTCCGGTCACCTTCAGGAACAAATGAAATATAACCCGTTTTAAATTCCAATCAGCCTTCACACACCTGAGATCCGGAAAACTAACCAATTTATTCAAGAAAATTAATGACGATTTCTAAAAAAAACCCGTTTCTCCTAAAAATGGACATAAAGAAAAACAATTCCTTGCGCAAATTAAAATTTCCATTTGTAATATACCAGAAACGCATTGGAAATGATTTCAAATAAATGATCACCTCATTTCTCGTGCACTCTTTTCCAGAATTCGCAAGTACTCTCCAACTCTCCCTTCGTTCGTTTAAGATCCGGAAAATGAGCCTTACAGAATTATCAAAATTTCTGAAAATCACGCTTTTTGACAGAAATTTGCACAAAAACGGCATTCTCCAAAAACCTCATAATTTTTGCACAAAAACAGCATTCTCCAAAAACCTCATAATTTATCTTCGATATTAATTGACAGAAATTTGCACAAAAACAGCATTCTCCAAAAACCTAAGAATTTCTCTTCGATATTGACAGATTTATCTAGACATTAACATCGAAATCAGCAAATAATTTTCTATCACCCACAGATCATAAGAAAAACTCATTGTTGGTTCGAAAGATCCACAAAATCTTTAATTTCTTCCACCCAGTTAAGACGCGCAGAGAGCAAAACGAATGAAAGAAAATGGAAAATCTTATTTTATCTCCCGCCGTTCAAATACCGAAAAACGAAAGAAAAATGGAAATCAATATGTAGCTTAACTGGTTATTAGTTTTCACGACTTCTCCATAGATTAAACTCTGCAAAATTGAGCAACTTCAGTAGATCCAGAGAGAGAGAGGGAGAGAGGTCCATACCTAGTAGTAAGACGTAGACGTAGTAGTGGCGGAAACGCGTCGCACGTGCCATCGGTACGTGTGCTTTTCGGGCAGAGACGAATAGAGGGAGGGGAGGAGAGTAGCCCTAGTGGCTCCGGTTTTATAACGCAACGCAACGCACCGTTGTGGCGAGCGTCCCGTTTCTCTACCGACATGTGTCAGCGTCCTAGTCGTGTCAGCGTTTTAGTGGAGTCCCCATCGCCTTACCGTCGCGGCTTGGATGTCTAAGAATGAAATGACGTTAGTATCCTTGACACTAAAAGCGTGTCAACCCAAGAATTAGCGGCATTTTAAAATTTCTCAAGGGCATTTTAGGGGATTACGTGTTTGACCATTGCCCTGCACTTCCGTGCCGGCTTTGGGTTCAAGGAACGATACCGTTAACGGGGGTAATTTCGTCATATAAAGTCAAACGCCAGAAACGTCCTTTGCCAAAACAAAGGAATTTGGCAGCGTAACGACGTTACTGTCCAAGGCAGTCGTGGACAAAAGGTAAACATTAAACGGGTGCTGACGGTAATTCACGTAGACCGCACGTGCCTAACAATGCAGAAAAGCTGCACGTGACGTGGCTGCCACGTCGTCACGGGCCCAAGAAAACGGCCGAATGAAAAGAATTCCTTCCTTTCTGAGGCCGACAATTTGTAGGATATGGATCTTGGATTGCCTGTTGCCCCGAATTGGACCCGAAATGACGGGAATGAGCTTCGCACTCATTTGGGTCCTTTTTATTTGGCTTCTTCTGTGAACTGGATGGCAATTAGTTTGGGTAAACTGATGGGTATAGTAAAAATGGGGAGAGAATCCAAACATAAATATCACTCTGAACCCAACTGGGATCCAAAAATAATGGGACGAACCAAATCCGAATATCTTGAAGCGAGATCCGATTTTCACTCCTACAACAAGGTCATTGTTGGCAAAATGGTCAAAGTGAAGGTGGTGTTAGCCTTTTGAACTCAGCACTTCTTTTTCCACCCTTTCCACGTATCGTTTGTCCCATCCTTCTATTAGTCATTGTTGACGTTTATATATTGTAAAAAAAAAAGGAGGTAGACAGTATGAAGAATAAATGTCTTTCGGTGCCTCTGATTGCAAAAGAACGGCCCTTGTGGGATTGCACCTTGCATCACCTGGACTGGACCCCAAGACAGTTTGGATTCGCTGTAACTCATCGTTTCATGAGCTCATGGAGAATCAAGTACCCGTGCAAACGGATCGAGTTCAGATTCAAAACCCGACACCTTGTTCTCGGAAACACATCTTTAAAATAAGAGCTGAATTTGAACTTTTAGGATCTAGATTTAGGGTCATGATTTTGCAATCAGATTAATTTATATCAAGAAGCAGACCAAAATTTTGTACTTTTAGCATGTAAAATAGTTGCTTCCAGTCAACGCCAATACCACCCCACCCCTCTTCCTTTGGCGTAGGCCAAACGGAGGCCAACCCCTCAAATCCACGGATTTTAAGTCAAATATTGGTGGGCGATCAGGTGCAGCGGCACACTAAAAGTGTGCCATCACATTGCACCTGATCCTCCCTCTTGAATTATCCAAGGGATTCAAACACACCCTTATTTGATTCAGTTTTCAGTATTTTCCGACTAGTGTTGTGGAACCAGTGTTGTGAGAGGCGTACACCTCAGTACCTGAAGCGTACGCCTCAGAGGTACTGAGGTGCACACTCAGTACCTGAAGCATACTGGAATGTACGACGCCTCATCCGACGGCCTCATGGTACAGATCATCGTCCTCCAATGCATAATTTGGTACACTCTCCTCCTCTTCCTCTTTGAGTACCGCAGCGCGCGGCTTCTCATCGGCGAGCAGTTCTTGAAAAATGCTGCGAGCATCGTCTCATTCAAGGTCGATTCTGACGTCGCCTCCCTGTCCGGCCCCGATCAGTTAATGGCGGACACAGAGATCGGTGATGAATATGATGATGGCAAGATTCAATATGGACTCGAGTTTGGTCTTGATGCAAACGGATCCGGACTTCGGATGTATCTTTGTGTGAAAACCAGTGTTTCCCACGGTGGCTGCAACAAACCGCAGAGAGCGTTTTCCACGGTTCGCGATCCAGGTGCGGCTCTTTTGCACTTTTGTTCTTTTACCAATTCAATCTATTCTCTGAGTAAATAAGGTCAAAGTGGTTCGAAGAGATGTGCTGCATGGTAGTTGTTGGTCTATTAGGTTGGACCCCACTTCCCTCCTACCGACTGTTTTTTGTTGCAGCCACCGTGGGAAACGCTGGTTTTCCCTGTTTCATGCGAGCATCGTCTTTATTTTATTTTCTTATGATTTTGTACTAAAATAACTAAAAGCAAATTAGTATTTTTTATTTAAATTTTTCATTATTTTATTAATATTATATATTTTATTATTTTGATCATGAAGCTTACTCTTCAACACCTCGAGGCTTACGCCTCGCTTCATAACATGCTCAACGCCTCGCTTCGCCTCATCGCATTTAACAACCTTGCGTGGAACTTTTCTTAGATCTTGAGATATATGTTACTTAGAGATCAGATTTGGATTTTGGATATTGGATCGTCTATGACCCACCTCTATCCAATCCATTTGCACCCATATATACATGAAAGCACCACAGGCTTGGACTTTACTTAAGTGTGGCTTTTGACTGGACCAAAGTCTAGAGAGTTAAAGAGCTGAGCTGGCTCAAGAACAAAAAAAAGATAGAATGAGCAAGATTGTCCGACTTTTTCGAAATATCCTGTGGTAAAGTGAGTCTGACTCTGAACACTAAATTAAAGCTGTCCAGAATCCACAACTGCTTGCTCTTTGTTTTTGTTTTCTCCGGTGGGGTGCAACCAAAAATCTAGAATCTACTAGAAAGTGATGGAGAATCCTCATCGGATCTTTGGAATTTGGTAGCATCAGACCCTATCCCTCCATGCTATCAAAACTCTCTAACTTTTCCAAAACTTGGGATTTACTTCAGCAGGAAACTTAAAAATTAAGGAAATATAAAGTGTTTGATCCAAAACATGCATGGTGCATATATAATATTGCAATATCTTTTTTTTTTTATCATGATATTTTCAAAAGCTGATACATTCCTAAAAAATAACATTTTCCACGATATATCCTACTTTTAAAAATAAAAGTGTCTTTAAGTCTTCCGTTTCTTTGGGGATATGAGAGTCACTGTTAGTTTACCTCCATTCTTGGCATTAGCTCCTTGCCCATATTCTGTGAAGGATTCGGAATTTGTGCTGCTTTTTTTTTTATTGGGCAAGCTGGGTACGAATTACGCATCTTAGAATCAGTCTGGAGGCTTATCCTTTCAGATTCTATCACTATCACATAGGGGTGGCAATAGGGTCGGGTTGGCGGGTCAGCATACCTCAACCCGAACCCGACCCGTTTATTAAACGGGTCGGCTGTGGCAAACACGAACCCGGCCTGTTTAATAAACGTGTAACCCGACACGACCCGCCAACCCATTTAATAAATGGGTTGGGTCTGGTAAACGGGTTCTCAGGTTGGCGGGTTGACCCACCCGCCAACCCGTTTATTAAACGGGTCAGGCGGGTTGGCATACCCCTAACACGAACCCGACCCGTTTAATAAATGGGTTAGGCGGGTCGACCCGTTTATTAAACGGGTTCGTTTTTTCCAAACCCGAACCCGCCTAAGAGGCGGGTCGGGTTGGCCGGTCGTGTCAGGTTTTGCCACCCCTACTATCACAATAGCCCTTGACGTCAAATTACAACGGGCTACATAATTATTCTCCTTAGTTACATGGTACATCCACATAGTGACAAATCTTTAAAATGACAAAATATCGGCACCCAAAAACTCGCGAGCAAAAAAAACTTTTTGGAAAACTCGTGTTTTTTTGTTTTTTTCAGAAGAATATCAGCAATAGTAAACAAATTCAAAAAATAAAAATAAAAATTATATGAAGAAATACAAATAAAAATATTAGAAATTAAATCACACAAGTCTTTGTCACAATAAATAGCTGTTGAAAACGTAAATATCACATTTAAAACACGATATTTATGTTTTTACAAAAAAAATTGATTTTTTTTTTAAATATCATGACAATGCTATGAGTACTATTGAATGCCGCAAATCTCATGTAATTTCGTGATATTTTTGTGATTTTTTCACAAATCTCACGATATTTGTCATATATACTGCACACATCCATACTGGATCATAATTGAACATGATGTTCATGAGATTTGTGACATTCAAAAGCACTCGTACTATTATATTTGCGACATACTTTGGGTCAGCCAGTTTCCCACAGAGATGGGTCCATAAACGACTCAGTAGTCTGATCTGGGACAGACCCAGGAGAGAGAATTGCAACTGTCGGACTGAATCATGCTTTGTCCACTTCGGGCTTTTGGTTCGTTTTTTTCCTTGATGACTAAGGACCCTCACTGAGAACTGGGTCACTTAATGGGCCTGCCCGCCTGCGACGTAAACCCTGGGTGGGGCCACTGACTCCCAAGCCCTTATGGAGCCTACCAGTTAAAGGCACCAGCACAAACGGTACGAGATGAACCTGGGACGAGGGGTCAGCACCTTTTCCATAAGCCTGCTGCCACTCGGACGACCCGGACAGGTATCTTGGGCCTTCGGTTCTTCAACATTCCTTCTTTCTTCTTATTTCAACACTATTGGATTTGATTTTCTCAAAATACTGGGGAGCCTTTTGTTTTTTGTCAAGTGGAAGATCTCTTGCAAGTTGCACCTTTCTTTTGTTTTAGAAGAAATTAAGTGAGATATGGAAAAGTAATCCAAAATAGGGCAGTTGCAATTTCTTAAGTGAAGAAAAAACCAACTTGTTGCAATTTTATGTAGTTAATTACCTTCTGTCCAAGTGATAGGCCTGACACTACCAGTGCTTGATGACACTGCTCTCTCGCTCTGCAACTTTATTCAAATTTGGCCTTGCTTTTCATAACAAAAATGACCAAAACTGCCTTCAAGGGCTCCGCTCATTTGGCAAGGGCCACTTGTGAATGTCACCAATTAAGTTGATGGAATGTCACTAGTTCAAAACTACAAGAGGCACCCTCTGTCATGAGGTTGAATATGGATGTACTCCCTGATGAGCAGCATGGACGTCAATGGTTTACTAACCATAGGCCTGCTGTCAGACCCTCAATAAATCATGCACGACAGTGTGCACGGCGGCAGGTGCGGAGGCATGCGCACGGCGGCATGCACGGAATGAGGCGTGGCATTCGGACGGTTGACAGTGTGTGGCGAGGAGGCGCCCGTGTTCGCCAAGGGGTGCGACCCAAGTGACGGTTGATGGCATTGGGCGAGGAGGCGTCTGTGTCCACCAAGGAGTGCGACCCAAAAGACGGGATGCTTGAAGACATGTCTCTTGTAAACTATAATGTTGTGACGTCTGGGCTTGCAAGGCATGCAAGCCAGACTTGAGAGAATTATATTATATGTGTAAATAATACAAGTGTTGGGTTCCTTACATTCTGCTTGTGTCAAAGAAAGTCTTCCATTGCTAAGATGCTGAACGAGGTCGGGGCGACCCTCGTGCCGATGCAAGGCAAATTTCAAGGGTAAAGTTTGAACTTGTGACAAGTGGTATCAGAGTTAGGTTTGCCTACCACGTCGAATAAGACTGCGGAAAGGGTACGAATCTTGGAGGAACGACTAGATGCATTGGGCACTCGGTTGGCGATTTTAAAGACCCGAATGAATGAAACTGATGTCTGCATGAAGTCTTTGGAAGAAAAATTCGAGAAGTCTCACGGGAAGACTCTATTTCTTACCATGATTTAGAATGATGTCAAGTCCTTGGGGGTTAAAGTAGGCCTTTTAAAATTGGCTCTACTTAGTAATTCGGCAGGCACTGAGATGAGAAAGATCAAGGTGCCAGAACCTAAGGCATTCACGGGTGTACGTAATACCAAGAAGTTGGAGAATTTCTTGTGGGACATGGACCATTACTTCAAGAGCATCAAGACACTAGATGCTGAGAAGGTTGCTATCACCGGTATGTACCTGACTGAGGATGCCAAGCTTTGGTGGCGTACTCGGTCAGGGGAAACAGGCCGTCCAACCATAGCCGCATGGGAGGATCTTGTTGGGAAAATGAAGGAACAGTTTTTGCCTAGCAATATAGCTTGGGTGACGAGGAACTCTTTGAGGAACTTAAAGCAAGTTGGTTCTATTCGAGAATATGTCAAGCAATTCTCTTCGCTCATGCTTGACGTCAAGAATATGTCTGAGGAGGAAAAACTCTTCAACTTCATGTCTGGGCTGCAGGGATGGGCTCAGACTGAGTTGAGGAGATAGAGAGTGAAAGATCTCCAGGCGGTAGTAGTGGCGGCTGATGCACTCATCGACTATAAGGTGGCATCATCTGGTTCGAATGACCAAGATGCCAAGGGCAAGTCCAAGGGAAATAGCAAAGGTAAGGGCAAGTTTGAAAAGAAGCCCAAAGAAGATGGCGACTTCAAAAAGATGGATAAGGGCGAGAAGAAGGCTTCTGGTTGCTACATCTGTGAAGGGCCTCAATTTGCTCGGAACTGCCCAAAGAAGGAAAAACTAAATGCTTTGGTGGGTGAGAAAGGATCCACAGAGCAAGTCCGTGTGAATCCTCTCCAACTTCTCAATACGTTGAGAAAGGAGACTGTGAGGAATGAGTTAATCTATGTGGAGACAAAGATTGATGAAAAACCAATAAAGGCTATGGTCGATACTGCGGTGACTCATAACTTCATTTATGCAGAAGAGGTGAAGGTGTTCGGCTTGCCGTTGTCCAAGAATGGAAGTCGAGTGAAGGCAATTAACACCAAAGCGTTGCAGATTAGTGGCATTGCCCATGTCCAACTGCAAGTTGGGGAATAGGTTGGTGGTTGCAGTCTGATGGCAATGCAACTGAACGACTTTCAAGTTATATTGAGGATGAAATTTTTGGCAAGGAATGCGGTCATCGTCATGCCGCATCTAAAAAACATCCTCATCACAGGGACGGGGATGCCTTGTCTCGTTCGGGGCTTGAAAGAAAATCCAATTGTGGGCTTGGTGTCAGCTCTACAACTTAGAGATGGAGTCCAAAAATGGCTTCCTACATATGTTGCAACGTTGATAGAAGGGGGTGGATCAGATTGTGCAGAAAAATCAGAAGAGGTGATTGATATTTTGCGGGACTATGCGGATGTGATGCCGGATGAGTTGCCAAAGAAGCTTCCCAAAAAGCAGAATATTGATCACCTGATCGATTTGATTCCAGGGGCACTTTCACCAGCCCAGATGCCTTACAAGATGCCTCCTTTACATTTGGCTGAGTTGTGGCAGCAACTTGATCAGTTGCTAGATTCTGGATTTCTAAGGCCAAGCAAGGCACCGTATAGGGCGCCTGTGCTGTTCCAGAAAAAGCAAGATGGATCCCTTTGAATGTGCAGAGATTATCGTGCTCTCAATAAGATAACCATAAAAAACAAGTATCTGGTGCCTAACGTTGAAGATCTGTTTGATCGCTTGGGGAAGGCACAATACTTCTCAAAGATGGACCTGCGGTCGGGATATTATCAAGTCAGGATAGCTAAGAGTGATGAACCAAAGACCACCTATGTGACTCAGTATGAGTCTTTTGAGTTCCTTGTAATGCCTATTGGGCTAACAAATGCTACTGCAACTTTCTGCACTGTAATGAACAATGTCTTTTGGGAGTATCTCGATGTGTTTGTAGTAGTGTATCTTGATGACATTGTGGTTTATAGTCAGTCTTTTGAGGAGCATAAGATGCACTTGAAAATGGTTCTGACCAAACTGCGGGAGAATGAACTCTATCTCAAGCGGGAGAAATGTGAGTTTGCAAGGAAGGAAATTCACTTCCTTGGGCACATTATTTGAGAAGGCACAATAAAGATGGATCCATGGAAGATTAAGGCCATTATGGAGTGGCCAGAACCAAAGGTCTCGGAACTACAGTCGTTCCTTGGCCTTACGAACTACTATCGTAAGTTCGTGAAGAGTTACTCTAAGAAGACGGTGGTGCTTACTAAGTTGCTCAGAAAAGACAAGACCTGGGATTGGTCTGCTGAATGCCAGGAGGCATTCACTAAGTTGAAGAGGGTGGTAACGTCAGAACCCATTCTTCGGTTGCCAGATTTTGGAAAGACTTTTGAAGTCCACACTGATGCATCGGACTTTGCAATAGGAGGGATGCTGGTCCAAGAGGGACATCCAATTGCCTTTGAAAGTCAGAAACTCAATGATACAGAGAGGAGGTACTCTGTTCATGAGAAAGAGATGACGGCAGTGGTACATTACCTACGAACATGGAGGCACTACTTGTTGGGCTCCAAGTTCATAGTTCAGACAGACAATGTTGCTACAAGTTGCTTTACGACTCAAAAGAAGTTGTCACCAAAATAGGCTAGATGATAAGACTTCTTGGCAGAGTTCGACTTTGAGTTGCACTATAAGCCAGAGAGGGAAAATTTGGTTGCTGATGCCTTAAGCCACAAGGAGGAACCTGAGGTGGTTGTCACTTCAATAACGCAAGTATTTGGAGATATCTTATAGAGTTTGAAGGAAGAAACTCAAAAGGATCCAGTCACTATCCGCTTGTTGAAGCAAGTGGAAGAGGGTGTGACAAGACAATTTTGGATAGAGGATGGTGTTCTCTATGCTAAAGGAAGGTGACCCTATGTGCCTAACGGTAGCGGCTTGTGTAAGTTGTTACTAAAGGAGGCACATAACACCCCATGGGTGGGGCATCCCGGATAGGAGCACATGATGGCTCTCTTATCATCCAGTTATTACTGGCCGAGGATGGAAGAAGACATTGACTTATATGTTAGGACTTGTCTTGTATGCCAGAAAGACAAGATAGAGATGGAAAAAGGTTGTTGAGTTGGTGGAGCCCCTACCGATGCCGACCAGACCATGGGAGAGCATATCGATGGATTTCATCTTTGGATTGCCCAAGGTGGAAGGGTTTATATCGATTATGGTCGTGGTGGACAAGTTTTCAAACTATGCAACATTCATTCCTGCTCCAAAGGAATACACAACAGAGATTACTGCATAATTGTTTCTAAAACATATTGTGAAGTATTGGGGATTGTCGTTGAACATTGTGAGTGATCGTGACGTACGATTCACAAGAAAGTTTTGGACTACCTTGTTTGAAATGATGGGCTCTACGCTCAACTTCTCGACCAGCAATCACCCACAAACAGATGGTCAAACGGAACATATTAATGCTCTGTTGGAGGAATATCTCAGGTATTACGTGTTGGCCAACCAGCAAAATTGGGTGGATTTGCTGGACATTGCTCAATTCTGCTATAATCTGCAACAGACCTCGATGACGGGTCAGAGTCCCTTCGAGTTGGCAATGGGGCAACAACCCTTCACTCCTCATGAGGTAGTGAAACAGAAGGACCAGGATCGTTGTCCTGCAACATACTGGTTTGTAAGAACGCGACATGAGAGGATAGAAGAGGTGCATGATTGCTTGGAAAGAGCCAAGAGACAGATGAAAAAGTGAGCAGACGAGAGGCGTCAACCACTTGAGTTCCAAGTTGGGGAAAAAGTATGGCTGAAACTCACTCCTTAGATTTGGAAAAGGATCCTAAGGAAGACGGCACATAAAGGACTCATTCCTCGGTATGATGGGCCTTTCAAGGTAACCAAGCGGATCAACCGCTCGACTTACAAGCTAAAACTTTAAAAAAGGATTAAGGTACATCCAGTGTTCAATGTTAGTTTTCTTAAGAAGTATCATGAGGACTAGGAGGAACCCTCGCGGATGGTGCCACGACGTGCTCCACCAAATATACGAACCCAGTTTCAAAAGCAAGCTGAGTTCATCATGGACCGAAGGGTGGAGGGCCAAAGCAAGAAGAATCGGAGGACTTACTTCCTAGTCAAATGGAAAGGACTCCCGATAGAGGAAGCAACGTGGGAGAAGGACACTACTTTATGGCAGTTTGAGGATTTGATCCAAGCCCATTTAAATAAGATTAATCCGACGAGGACGTCAGATTCATCTAGTGGGGAAGGCTTGTCAGACCCTCAATAAATCATGCGCGGCATGCGCAACACGTGCCTGTGCGGTAGTGTGTGCGGCAGCGGCAGCCTGTGTGGTGGTAGGAGCGTGCGCGGCAGCGTGCATGACAGCGTGCACGATGGTAGATGTAAAGGCATGCATGGTGGCATGCACGCGGCGGCATGCGCAAAATGAGGTGTGCCATTCGGATGGTTGACGGCGTGTGGCGAAGAGGCTCCCACATTTGCCAAGGGGTGTGACCCAAGTGACAATTGATGGCATTGGGTGAGGAGGCACCTATGTCCGCTAAGGGGTGCAACCCAAAGAACGAGATGCTTGAAGACATGTCTCTTGTAAACTATAAAGCTGTGACGTCTAGGCTTGCAAGGCATGCAAGCCAGACTTGAGAGAATTTTATTATATGTGTGAATAATACAAGTGTTGGGTTCCTTACATTCTGCTTGTGTCAAAGAAAGTCTTCTGTTGCTGAGAGGTTGAACGAGGTCGGGGCGACCCTCGTGCCGGTGCAAGGAAAATTTCAAGGGTAAAGTTTGAACTTGTGACACCTGCCAATATGTGGTCAGTGATGGAGGGTTTTTGCTTGGCCTAGCAAAAAAAAAAAAAAACCCTCCCATAGACATATGATATTCATCAATATTAGTCTTTCTTTTCAAAATTGTAAAAGAAAATTATAAAATGAACAGTGGAACATTGTGATAGAAACAAACATGATAAAGGGAAAGATATAAGAGTCTATGGTAAGTGTGAAATATTAATTAATTTGCCCCTCCCTTCTTCGACTCTCATTTCTTTTGGGACTCTTATTTCTTTTGGATTATGGGATTCTAGGTTAGTCTATTTAAATATGTATTTCTTATTCTTGATTAGTAATTAATGAAGTTAGTAGATTGATTTTTTTCTTTGTTCACCCAGTTCTTGAAACCCTAGTCTTAGAGAGTGCATTTTTCTCTCTCATCTTTCACGTTTTCTATAGTAGCAGTCCACCCATATAGGGATGGCAGTGGGGCGAAGCAGGGCGGGGCGGGGGACAAGGTCTCCACCCCCGCCCCTCCTCAAGATTAGAACCTCCATCCCTGCCTCCATCCTTGGTGGGGATGGATTTGAACCTTCACCCCCGCCTTCATCCCCGTTTCACGTCCTCCATCCCCGGTTCAAACGGGGATGAGGCGGGGCAGGGCGGGGCGGGGGAGAAGGTCTCAACACCCGCCCCTCCTCAAGATTAGAACCGCCATCCCCGCCTCCATCCCCGGTGGTGATGGATTTGAACCTTCACCCCCGCCTTCATCCCCGTTTCACATCCTCCGTCCCCGGTTCAAACGAGGATGAGGTGGGGCGGGGCAGGGCTATTGCAGAGAAAAGTGGCGGGGACAGGGTCGAGGCGGGGATTAGGCGAGGACTGTGGCGGGGATGGGGCAGGGCGGGGAAAAGTGTACGTCCATCTCCGGATGGGGATGGATTTTAACCTTTGTCCTTGCCTCCATCCCTGTTTCATACCCTTCATCCCCGGTCCAAACGGAGCAAGGCAGAGCGGGGCCCCACTTTCCCCCGGTCCACTGCCATCCCTACACCCACAGGGATCAATATTATCTTTCTGCCTTTCTGCTAGTCCGATCAGACGCAGAGCTTAGCCAATTCGAGAATGGATTTCTCTCTTTCCTGTGCCAAAGACTTCTCGAGGCCGGATTTACAAAAACCATTATTCCCTAAGGTTGGGTTCTAACATTTGGTATCAGAGAGAATCTCTCACGGAATCAAGAATGGTGGATCTGCATTCTTGGTTGATAGATTGGATTTTTTTCATCCAAGATATATATATATATATATATATATATATATATATATATATATATATATATATTTATATTGATTGATCTTCATTTAATCTAAGTCAAGTGTGAAATAAACAAATCCACTAGAACTGGAATGGAGGTCAGTTATACTAGTGAGGCAAAATCATATATGCAACATCGAAGAGAGAAGGTATAATCATTTGATTTTGTAGGCGTATGATAGAAATTTGTTCATATTAGAGAGATTGGTTCATTTCTATATGACTATATATCATAACTTAATTTTGCTCTCTCATGTTTAGAGCAATACTTTATGAGAAAAAATTGGATTGATTGAGATGTATAGATGAACCCACACAAACACTAACGATGACTTTCTAAGCAATATTGCATCCAACAATTATGTAAGTAATTGAATCATTCTATGGTCTTATATATGTAAATATGTGTTTTGACTATAACTAATTCAAGTATATGTTTATGTTGCAGTATGAGATGATATGGCTGTCATCGCAGAAATCCAATATGAAAGATTCTGCTATACTTAAAGAGGTCCTTGGTATACAACCTAGCTATATCAAAGGCATGTGAGTTGTGTCGTACCTACACAAGCATCATTTTCTACCAATATATCAAACAACGCCCTTAGACATGCACTTAAATCAACTCAAAAATAATTGACAACCATCAAAGAAGAGTTGGTGACTACCAAAGAAGAGTTTGGCACCACCAAAGAAGAGTTTGGCACTTGAAGGGTAAGGTGGTTAATATGAAAGCTAAGATGACATAGTTTGAGGGAATGAAAGCTAAGTTGACGCATTTTGAGGGAATGGTTGCAATAATTTTAGAGCAATCATGAAGTTTAAACTAAAATGGTTTATTAAAAAAATTTAGTTTTGAATAATAACATGCTAGTGTTCTACTATTTTTCTATGCCAGCTAAAAGATATTGTAATGCTAGTTTAATTATTTTTTCTTCATGCATGTATATTTACATAGTTAACTAATTAGGTTTGTTTAATAAATAAATAAATAAATAAATAAAAAAAAATATATATATATATATATATGTTCGATGATTGTTCACATTGCACTAAGATCCTCATGTTCCTGTTGGATTTGGATGATTTTGCTTTGTTCTTGTTTTTTCTTCAATAAAAAGAAAGTGAATTAAAAAAAGTTCATCATATAGTTTTGTGTTTAATTGATGATTTGGGGTTTGTAATAATTGAAGTTTATTTTTTGATTTTGATTTTTAGGTTGAGCAAACATAAAATATTATGTTGAGCAAACATAAGATGTTTGTATCAGAGGATATAATGCACATTCTTACATTTTACTGATTATCGATAAAACTTCTTATTGTATATTATTAAAATTGTTGTAATAATTGTTGTTATGAACTATTTTCAATTATATATGTCCGGTTATTTGAATTGAAGAGCAATTTCTATAATATCAGAAAAATCTAAAATTTGAATTGAAGTTTGAAGTATTATGTGATAGCAGGGTTTGAAGTGTTATATTTTTCTATAATAATCAAAGTATTCTGTAATAATTGAACAACAATTTCTGTAAAACAGAGAAATGTACACGATTTCATGCAAATTTCTCAAGAATTGTGCAAATTTCCATCAAACTATGTGAAAGTTTTATGAACATTTGCATTATTCCATGCGCATTTTATTCCAATTGATCAAACTTTCATCAAACTATGCAGAGGTTCTATGCAAATTTGCATGATTTCATGCAATTTTTTTTTCTAATTGTGTGAATTTTCATCAAACTATATAGAAGTTTTGCAAAAATTTGCATGATTTCATACACATTTTTTTTCTAATTGAGCAATTTTTTTATCAAATTATGCAGAAGTTTTATGCAAATTCACACAATTTCATGTAATTTTCTTTATAATTGTATGTATTTTGATCAAACTATGCAGAAGTTCTATGCATATTTGCACGATTCTATGCAAATTACCTTCTAATTGAGCAAATTTTCATCAAAGTATGTGGAAGTTCTATGCAAATTCTCATGATTTCATGCAAAAATTGCCCCAGTAAAAATATATATTTTTTTAAAAAGAGACTTTTACCTACGATATTTATTATCAGTTTTCTTAATTTAATTGACAATATTTATCATCAAAAATTTGAACATATATGACTTGTCAACATATACGATGATAATTATCGTCGAGTTTAATCTATACCCGATGATATTTATCGTTAGATATTTTTGAGATATTTTTTAATATAAGTACGATGATAATTATCATCGCTTTTAAGAGAGAACCAAAGATAAATATCGTTGATGTTATTAAATTTAATCGATGATATTTATGATCATATTTAATTACTATAACCGATGATATTTATCGTTAGCTATTTGAACATATATGATTTCTCAATATCTCTACGATGATACTTAGCGTCGACTTTTAAAATATAATTGTTGATATTTATTGTCAACTTTCAATAATATAGAAGATGACAGTTATTGTTGGTTTCAATTAGTATAGCCGATGATAAATATCGTCGCCTTTAATTCTTATTACTGACGACATTCTAGAGCCGATTGTTTTATATCGACTATATCATATCGTCGAATTTATTTTTAGATACACGACAATATATATAGATTGTCAAAACGAGCAATGACTTGTTTTCTTGTAGTGATTATAGAACATATTGCCTCTCTCTCCACGTGAGCAGACAATGCTTCTCACAAACAACAAAAGACTATCTCATTTGTTTTTTTTTTTTGCCAAACTAGTTTTTATTTTAAAGGCATACTGGAGTTAGGTGGACCCCTATAGGAACAACAGTTGGCCCATGTGGCAAAAGGATTTGATCCTGGGCCTTCAGCTTGACACTGGACCCCACATACCACATGGGATACCACCTTGGTGATGGGTCTCACTCATTTCAACATATATTTTTTTGCCAAAATATTGTTGAAACGAGTGTCATCAACGTGTCAAGTGCCAAAATGTATCATACTTTGTGTCCACCTGTGTCGTCCATGACACAGGCTCATTTGAGCGTGCCACTGTAACTGTAACGACCTTAACTCATACCCTTTAAAAATGCAATTTTTTTTTAGGCCTTTACAATTTTACTCACAGTTGGATAACCAAACAAACCACTAAGAATCTTATATTTATCATCCACACCATAGCAAGCCAAATTTTATTAATTAAGTAATAATGGTCTTGAGACTATTGCATAAGAAAATCTGAATGCATGAACAATTAAATGTAAAGAAAAGTAAAGAAAGCAGAGCCACACTGTTCATCTGTGAAGTTGTCTAGCAAACGTGTAACACTCGTAGCTCTCGCAGAAGCGAGTCACTTAACAACAAAAGTAGGGTGTCAAAATTTTGAGAAATTCTGTGTATGAATCCCTCTAATGAATCAAATAAGCATAAAGAATACAAATAAGAATTTATGCAATATTTTAGAGAAATATTATTGTAATAAGAACATGTTTCAGATAAGCATTTAGAATATTCAACATGCAACACGATATAAAATCATGCATTCAATCATACAGGGTAAGTAGAGAAGCAAGTAAATATGCATGATCTAATGCATAACAGGAAAATGCATGATGCCTGTGCATATGCATGAATACTTTATTATCTTTGATCAAGTTCTCTTATTATATGCATGCTCCTATTAAATGCACACAAATTTAAGTTCCTCTTTTTATTACCGTTGCTTACGGATACACCAAATGGGTAAATTTTTTTGAAGTCAAGTAGGGTTTCTAGGGTAACTTAGCATACAAGTAGTATTTTATTATTGAGTTTCAAACTTAGCCCTCGACCGAATCACCTTCAAAATATTAGACTTCCATATCTAATGTTGGGACACTAAGGACCTTCACATCCAATAATATCACTTTCTTAGTATACCAAAACAACAGTTGTGTCTACACACCACCCCCAAATAAAATAGCAGACTCTCCCTAAAATCATGGCTAGGAGAAAGAACTTCAATATCAGGTTCAGGGGTAATCAATAATCTACACAGAGTTTTTGTATCCTTGTGGTCCCCCAAAACTGAAACTTTAAGATTCTCATTCTTTTGATGGGAGATCTTAGAACATATATTACACTGATCTTTTATCTATTTATTTTTTTATTTGATTATTATTATTATATTTCTTTAATTTGTAATTCAGCATACAAACAAAGACAAAAGCTCACATATTCTCTTACGAGAACCACCACGAGACCACCACCCATAGAAAAGCATAGAATAGTGCAATACAATGCAAACTATTTATGTGATTTTATGATGCATTTAAAATACATAAAGAGAAGCAAAACTAAAGCTCGAGGCCCACCAGGCCCACGATAATTTATTTAGACCATCGATGCACCATATGCAAAAACCTTATAAATATGCCTTATATAAAATAAATTGCATGCCTTCCAAGTGCATATTCATATATGCAAATCTTTAACTATGCACATGACACAAACATATTCATAAGCATGTTTTGTTTTATTTCATATGCTAGTGACAAATACAAGCTTTCATTTAAGGCTCATCTTTAAATCAATTGTCCATTCATTACACTTACTCATGTCAATTGCATACTTGCATTGTGTATACATATTTACATCAAGGCATAATTTCTTTAAGTGTATATACACATGTCCATGTATGCTTTCTTTTGAATATGCATATACATATCAATGCATAATTTTATCAAGTGTATACATAACTGTCAATGCCATGTTTTCTTTAAGTTTGCATATACCTGAAAATGCATGTTTTCATTTATAAATTTCACATGAAAACACTCAACGGTTGTATACATGTAAGCCCATATAAGTCTCTCTCTCTCTCTCTCAGAGAAGAATGAGAGGGTCGGGTAGACCCCATTTGCCTAATTTTTTAATGTATGTGCTCCTTGTCCTATTCTCGAGGGTGGAGCAGTGAAAAGCCATTCTAGAGACACGACAGATGCACATTCTACACGTCCGTTGCATCTCTTGTTTGGTGGCCTCAATGTGATTTGTGGCCGCATCTTCCCAAATCATGCTGAGAATGGTCCACCAAACAAGCCTGTAAACACCCCAAATTTTCACTCACCTCCCCTACATCTCCACCAAACATCATCATTCAACCTCTGAAATCGTCGGAGGGCAAAATGGTCATTTTCTGAGCCCAAACCTTGCAAAAGTCTAAATTTCATCTGAAACTCTCAAAATTTCTCTATTTTTAGCTCAGATGTTCAAAATTTTACTCCTGACAGGAGACAGACATCTCCGAATCTTGGCTCAAGATTATATTGCATAAGACATGACATTGCATATCATTGCATGAGCATTTCAAATCACTGCACTACACAGCATGTCATTTCGAGGTCCAGAACTCTTGATTTCAAAATTTTCAATCCAGATTAGAATTTTAACTCTTTTCAAAATTGACTCCAAAACCCTGGGTCTTCAAAATTATCAATTCTTCCCATTTTACCCCCAGGGCTCTGAATGTCAAAATATTTTCTCAGGAAGACGATCTGGATAGTTTTTAATGTGGATTTCAGTCACTTCACCTCAGATTTTGCCCATTTTGACAATTTCAAATATCTATCTTTTACAAAATCGCTCTTCAAGGGCCAACTCTTTCCAAAACTCCTGTTTTGCCCATTAGTCCAGATTTTATGAAAATTCCAAAAAGAAGTTGTGGTTTTATCCTTATTTCAATAAAGAAGCAATGTGGGACCCACACTGAGGTGGTGTCACACAGGCTTTTCTTTTGAAAAATTTGAATTTTGAAAAACCCAAAAATATAGGAGCCTTGTCCCCTGGATTGGTGTCACTTGTCCCTTCTCTCTCCTCCCATTTACATGCCATGTGTCAGCATAGGGTTCACCTAGAGTTGGTGCCATATGTCACCTTCCCTCTTCTGCCACGTGTCAGTGTGGGGCTACCTTCAGAAGCCGCTACATGTCATCCCATTTATCTGCCATGTGTCACCCTATGCATCCTGCGCCATGTGTCATTTCAAAGAACACCAGGAGATGCCAAGTGTCATAGGTTGTCCTGTCTAGAAAAGTGAAGCTTGTCTCCTCTGAGGTGGCGCCACTTGAAGTGTGTCTCCTACAGGGGACACGTGTCAACCTCTTACTCCTTCTAGAAAAGTAGCCTGACACATGTCTCTCCCTACTTTTCTCAGAAAAGTAGGAGACACGTGTCACTCCTAGATTTCTCCAGAAAAAGTAAGCTTGTCTCCTCTGAGGTGGCGCCATCTGGAGTGTGTCTTCTGCAGAGGACACATGTCAAGCTCTCATTTCCTCAGAAAAAGCAAATGCCATGTGTCATTTCCTGCTCTCTTCAGAAAAACTAGAATTCAAACATTCAAATCTCCTCATAGGTGGCGCAGATCCTGAACTCCTACCTTTTCCATATTGTCTGAGATGGCGCCACATGGCTTGGCCCTCCTTCTCTCCCCTCTGCCACGCGTCATTCTCTGCTTCTTTAAGAAAAAGCAGGTGACACATGTCTCCTTCTACCTCCTTCAGAAAAAGTAGAGGACACATGTCTTCTCCCTACTTTTCTCAGAAAAGTAGGAGACACATGTCACTCCTGGCTTTCTTCAGAAAAAGCAAACCATTCAAATGTTCAAACAGGGCCAAGGTGGCGCAAATCCTGAGCCATGATTTTTTCAGATGGCCTATGAGGGCGCCACATGTCACTTCCCTCCTTTTCCTCCCTCTTGCCACATGGCATTGTAGGAGCCACCCTGAGGTGGCGCCACATGTCCATCCTCCATTCCTTCAGGGCCAACCTCCATTTGAAATTCAAATTCTCCTCTGAGGTGGCGCCATCTGAAGAACCTCCTCCAGCAGGCTGACACTTGGAACCATCCTGGACTGCCACATGTCCAGATCTCCTTTCTCCAGAAAAGGTAGAATTCAAATTCCTCTGAGGTGGCACCTTCTGAGCCCACTGCTCTGTCCTTCTGACATGTGTCAAACACCTTTTGAGGTGGCGCCATTCCAGGACTCCACTTGGCTCCATTTTGATCTTTATTTTATTTTTAATAAAGGTATCCCACCATGAGGTGGCGCCACCTGAGGACTCCCTACAAAAGGTGAGTTTGAATTTCAAGTTCCAAGAGAGCACCCTCTGAGGTGGCGCCATCTGGGAGTTCCCTGCAGAGAGAATCAAGCAAGCTTTTGAAAAAAATTCCAAATTCCCCTATTGAGGTGTCTCACCCACAAAATTTCCATTTTTTTTATTTTTCTCAAAAATCAAAATAGCCTCATGAGGTGGCACCACCTGAGGGCTCCCTGCAAAAGCCAAATTCGAATTTCAAACCCCCAGATAGCAACCCCTGAGATGGCGCCACATGGAGGGCTCATATTGAGCCTGTTTGAAATTCAAAATTTTTCAAAAAATCTATAAAAACAAGGCTCCACGCCCAGGAGAAGGGAGCATCTTTGGAGACCATTTTTGTGAACTTGAAAATCCGACCTAGCCTCTCTAAAATCTGATTCTGAACTTTGGAAATCGTGCCCCCTTTGGCTCATTGGAGAAGGTGGAGTAAAGTTCGTGTAGTGGCCAATTCGATTCAAGCATAGGTCGATTTTGGTGAACCATCCGAAGCCCGGAGTGAAGGACAAAGGAAGCTCGTGATAGCCGCCCCTTTCAAGAGCTTCTACGCTGCGTAACGAAGCAAGGTGCACTTCTTTTCCCCTTGATGTAATTCCATAATCCGATTCGGGAGTCGTTTGAAGAAAGAGCTCATCCGAGAGATGAATTGAGCTATTCTCATAAAACGACATATATAAAACATTTAATTATGCTTTCTTGATGATTTTTAACATTCATGCAGTTAGCTAGGTTTAATTTGCATTTTATTTCATTCATTTAGCACATTTCATGAATTAATTAGGATTAGTTTAGCATTTATTTCAACTCTGCTCATTTTCAGTAGGTCTCTGTTTTTGTCAGTCAGTCCACATGTCATTTCATGCATTTATTTTTTATTAAAAATCCCAAACAAATCACGAAATGCGCCCTTAGGTGTCCCTGAAATTTTTCCAAAAATTAGAAGGCATTTGAGTTTGTTTACTGCGGTAAACATTCAAAATGGCAAGTCGGGTTTTGTTACCCGGGATACGTTTTGAAAATCATTTGCCAACTTGTAAAATCGAGATAGCCCTCATGGAAGATTCAATTTTCGATCCGAAAGATGTTATGAACTTGGAAGAATGTCTAGTTTTTAATATGATTTTCTAAGATTTTTCTGATGTTCTTCAATGTCTAACAAAAATCCTAGAGTTCGGGACACGTGTCAGAGCCTAATTTGGGCCTCTGAGATCTTGTATCGACTTAGGGCTATGGTTTCTCTTTGTGTGTTGCTCAAAATCCAAAACTGTAAAAAGTGAAAGTTGTTTCCGAGATGTCCTCTATTTGCATATGAAAGCCTGTGATTTTTAGAACAGTGTTGATATCTGATTCGGATTTTTTTTGTCAGTCCCCTGTTTTGCTACATTTGTCTGTTCTGTTAGTTTAGGAAGGAATAGTTATATTTTTATCTGTGTTTCCATTGATCAAATGCCAAAGTCATAAACATGAAAGTTGTTCATGTAGATGTCGTGCGTAGCTCTTATTAATTTCATAAATTTTCATGGCAGTATTATATTTTTTTGGCATTTTACATCAGATTAGGGTGATTTTTACCTCTATCAGAACTAAATCCCTGTTGCCGAACTCACCATGGCTCAAATCCCGAGGCTGTAAAAATAAAAAATGTTCCATTTCGGGTATTTTAGCAGTCTGAAAAATATCAGAAGTTTCCATGGTGTAAATCTTGCATTATCATATTAGGCATTGCATTTGGTTCGGATCCATAGGCAAAATCCACCATTTTAGGACTTTCTTTGAATTTTAGCATTTAAATCATATCATTTCGTGATTTTTTAGCATTCTAGGTTGTTTATCAGAGTAAGTAGATGCTTCATACCGAATTTGGTGCAATTTGGAATCCATTTGAGGTTCGGATTAGCCATAATACCAAAACAGGGTCCCGCAGGGCCCGGATCCAAGTGAAAGACAAGCGAAAATCGTTATTTTTGATAAATTGCAAAATATCAAATTCTGATTTTACAGCCTTAGTGTGTTTAGCAGTATGTCATCATGTCTCTTACTGCATTTCATCATCATTTAATTCAATTTGAATTTCGAAATCTCAGTTTTACCAAGTTTTCCTTCAAAAACCCTGATTTTAAAGGTGTAACTTTAATTTTAGGGGTATTTTGGTCATTTTGACCACCAATTCCGATTTTCAAACTATTTTCTACTGAATTTCTTGCATTTTCATCATTTCAAAATATCAAGGAAGCATGAGAATAGGGTTTATATCCAATTAAATCCAATAATTTCATAATATTATTGGAAAATCTTGGAAAAACCCACCTATTTGAGCTAACCCAATTTCAAGTTTGGCAGGAACAATCAAAAGAAGGAGCTGAAGTCTGCAAATTTCTTTTATTTCCTTTATTTAAGTGATGTAATCATGCAAATTTTGGAATAAGAGAGTTAATTTCCTGCTTAGACTAGGATGCATATCATATAGTTTAAATTTATGCAATATCCTGATTATATGATTCATGCATTTTATTTCAAAAGCACTATGGATGTTCACGAATGGCACGTGCACTAACTCTTAGGGAGTTGATGGACTCAATGGGATCCATATTTACGGCCCTAGTCGGAATATGGACGAGACCCAGATCCGTCATCTTTCTACTAGTCACATAGAGCCTACACTCTTAGGCTATCTTAAAATGCACATCATATTTCCAAAGTTTTCAAAATCATGTGCATCAAATCAACTAAGTTCTGAACATATTCATGGCCACAGTCAGAATATGTGAAGGATTTATTTGGACTTAATGCACATTTTTCAACCAATTCCTCAGAAAATCTTTTCAAAGGGCATTCATTCACTCATGTCATTTGCATCATGAAATCATTTTCTCAAGAAAACTTCATTCTCAAGAAATCGATTTCTCAAGAAACTCTATGGATTTTCCAAAATCGGTTTTCCCAAGTCAAGTTTTTCACAGTTTTCCCTGGAAAATGTTACTTTCTTAAGACTTTCAAAAAGAGTTTTCCAATCTTTCTCCAAAATCCAAAATCGATTTCCAAGTATTTCAAGGTTAAGATTCTCAGGTTTTCAACCTCTCAAGTTTCAATTTCCCTTTTCCACAAGGGATTTCCAATGAATTTCCATCATTTTCCTAAGAAAACTCTCAAAGTCCAAGTTTTCCTAAGAATTGTTTCCCTTTTCAAAGGTTCACCCTTTTCTCAAGAATCAATCCCATTTTCCCAGGATTTTCAACCATTCATGATTTTCCCACAACTTCATGAACCTTCCCGTGACTTCAAAAACCCTTTTTCACATGAGTTTTCCTGAGAAATTGACTTTCATCTTTTTTCTGA
This sequence comes from Nuphar pumila, assembly GCF_984573655.1. Taxonomy (NCBI): domain Eukaryota; kingdom Viridiplantae; phylum Streptophyta; class Magnoliopsida; order Nymphaeales; family Nymphaeaceae; genus Nuphar; species Nuphar pumila. Next base: position 72,389,514 of record NC_143262.1, read on the forward strand.
GAGAATCTTTTCAACTCCAAATATTTTCCAAGCATACATCATGTTTTCCCAAGCTGCATTTTCCCAAAACCTCATAGCACATGCCTGAATTCTCTGTGCATTTAGGATAGAACATAACTTCGATAATTTAACTAAGTCAAGCATAGTTTTGGTCCTTTGTTCGATTACCCCTGTTAAAGGCGGCAGGAACGGTCGAACCTCGTACCGACAGGTCGAGCCCCATCCCATGGATTTTCCCGCAATTTTCAAAAACGGAGGCGAGTATTTCAAAAGCAATTTCCAAAATCCGGTCAAGTTTAAAGCGCAAAAGCATTTTCCTTCTCTCTCTCTTCCGCAAGGAAGGGAAGACGGAGAAAAATTTCGCGACGATAACAGGTTTGGCGACCGTGATGGGACCTGTCCTTGTCTGACCTAAATTATGCTTGACTTAGTTTAATTATCAAAATTATGTTCACAAAATTGTCAGCTCTTTTATCATGTGAGCCTAGGAGCCTAGATTCTGACCTAGCTGACATTGATTGCATATAGCTTAGGCATGGTTTGGTAGGACCATATTGAGGAGAAATTTTCATGCTCACATAGACTTAGGTCTAAACACAACTCTCCTCATTTTAGGATCTGAATGCAAACAATGTATGCTTCTTCAAAGATTTTCAAAAGCCTATCTCTCTAGGATTTAGAGCCCTCTATTTCTTGCATGTGATCATTTTTCAAAACCTCCAATTACCTATCATTACGCGATCTTCACGTTGCTGGGCTCTCTTCCAGAACCCTAGTTCGGGACAGAGCCTCACAACTGGGCCAACTATTTGGGTTAACACCCCCTACCACGTACCGCGGGCCACAGTCCGAAGTATATCGGTAGGCGCTCAAGGATGTTGGAAAACCTTACCTTAGAACCGGAGTTGAAATTCTATGCCACGTACCTCGAATTTCGATTCGGGTATATCGGCGTAACTGGATTGGACAAAGATGATCTGAACTTAGAGTTAGGATTAAGGTCCTACAGCTGTTTTCAAAATGATGCATCTAGAGTCAGCCTTTTAGAGAATGCTGAATGTGCATAAATGTTTGTGCAGGATGTGATTGTATGTATAATTTTCTCCATTCTTTATATTTCCCAATGTTTTTTTTTAACACATTAGGTCTTTTTCAAAATATCCTTATTTTCCACAAGGTCTTTTTTTTTTCAAACCCTGGATGATTTTTCCAAATATCCCATTTCTTCCAAAACTCCAGGCGATTTTACATTCTACCCTTCTACTGGATCTCGAATTTTCAGCTGCATTTTTATCCTGCCTGCAAATTTTTTTAAAAAATTTCCCACATTTTCCTAAGTCTCATTCTGAGTCTTTCTCTGTTTTCAGTTCGATGGCATCCAGTCAAGTCGATCCTATCTTTCCTGAAGGTCACATCTCCTTCGAGGTGCGACAAGGTCGTCCTGAACATCGAGCCCTTAGCACCGGAACTTTCATTCCCCGGTGGTATTATTCCTAGCTAAAGAGCTTTTCCCGAATGTTCCCGGACCATTTGAGCGAGTGCGGATTAGAGCTGGCATCAGCAGTCGGAAAGCAGACCATCAATGGCAACCTGATCCATGCAATGGCGGAGCGTTGGAATCCTCGAACGTGTACCTTCTGGTTCCCATGGGGAGAGATGACCGTTTTAATGGATGAATTTTCAGAAATCATGGGGTTACCAGAACCAGCCGGTCAACCAGGAGACCCATTAGAGCATCAATTCCTTATCAATGTCAAGGGTTTGGACCCCCGAGACTCCTTAGCTCGTATGACAGGCCGTCGATCTTGGCCCCTGATCCAGTTGGTAGGAAATGAGTATGTTGACCTACTTGAGTTGTACCGCCAGTACGGGACCTTCGTCGAAGCCAGCTCGCTTTCAAGAACAGCCAAAGAAAGAATTCAGAATGCAATGGTTCTATGCACTGTAGGACTGTCCCTTTTCCCAGATGGACAGAACTACATGGACATCAGGATAATCCAGCTTATGAGAAGATGGGGAAGTCGGCAAACCAATCGCCTCTCCATAGCCATGGCAGCGCTCGACTTCCTATATCGAGGTCTGACTCGATTCTCACTTGTAGAGTCCATTTTAGTTGAAGGATGCATCTACGCACTTCAGTCCTGGTTTTTCCAGCATGTTCCAGCCCGAGCAAGCTCTTTCAGATACAATGGTCAAGAACTCCTTCCGGTGGCGCAGTACCGGTCTATGATCAACAACATTCAAGAGGATGACGTTGTTTGTGACTATTTTGATCGGCAAATATCTCCTCCCAGATATACCTACGCTTATGGCAAGCGATTCAAGTTGCTGGGACCTTTCTTCTGCACTTATTACCAACCAGAGAGATGTGTTCGACAGTTCTCTCAAAGGCAACAGTACGTTGAAGCCCGCTTGTTATCAGGAGTTATGGCAGAGTTTGATCTCACTTCCGCACAATGGTCCGGGGCATATCACTCTGCCCGCTACGGCTGGGATTCCTTTGTCTCTCTTAAAATCTTTCCAGGTCCTAGAATGTCTGCCGACTATCGTGAATGGTGGCAAATTGTTTGTCCCCCACCTCTTTGTCAAGATCAATAAAATCTTATTCTTCTCATTTTAATAAAATTCTCTTTCCTTCTATTGTGGTTTGACGACCTCGCCTAGGCAACAAGGCATATTTTCGTTGTTTATTTCTTTTGCAGAAGGAATGGCAACACAATTGTCGTGATTCCCACGATGACTCAGTCCCTAGTAATGGGACATCTTTTCCAAATTGTCTACCATATTTTCAGCAAATATTTCTTCCAAAAGCTAATTCCTTCATAATCTAATCAGGTCTTTGCGAAGCAAGAGAGCATCCATACCATTTGATGGTTGAGACAAGATCAGGCAAAAGAACCACGGCATCCCAGTACTCGTCAGCCTCGGAAGAAGAAATGGGTTCCCCTCGATCCGAGAAGAGTCAAGAGCAGCAACAAGAAGATGACGACATAGACCCTCAAATGTATGCCATGTTCAGAAAAATGATGAATAAGATGATGAATGAGCAGCCCGGGACCAGCTCAGAAAGGAATCCATTCAGAGAAAAGTTCCATGGTCGTAGGAGTAAGAAGGCTCCCAAGAAGCAGATCCAGCCAGAAGAGATTTCAGATGAATCAGACTCAACTGAAAACACAGATGAAGAATATGAGGTGCCTCCGGCATTTCAGAAGCATGGCCAAAGTAAAAGCCGCAGATCAAAGAGCAGAGATAAAGAAGAGCCTTTGCAAGCGCAGTTTAAAGAAATGGCCCGAGTTGTCAAAGATCTACAAGCCCGCGAAAAGGGCAAGAAAGTCTTCACTAGTGAAGACTTTTACGACGGCTTAGAAGGGGATGATGATCTGGAGAATCTCCCCCGAAAATTCATCAAATTCGATGGTTCTGGCGACCCAAAAGCGCACCTCGCCACTTTCTTTGCTGAATGCTCTCGGTTTAAGAGGGATAACCGGGCATTGTTTCTATGCTTCCCCCGCAGCTTGGAAGGAGTTGCAGCTAAGTGGTATGCTGAGCATATCAACCCCATCGAGCTCAAGGAGTTCGACAAAGTTGTGAATCTCTTTATTGAACGCTTCTTGTTCAACACAGAAGCGCTGCCTACACTAAGTCATCTCTGCAATTTAAGGCAGAATGAGAATGAAAAAGCATGAGATTTCATTCACAGATGGAGATCAGCCTGTAATAAGATGAGAGATCCTATCTCGGAAAGGCATGCATTGTCCTTAATCCTCAACAATTTCTCGCAGCCGTTAAGAGGATTAATCTCCACAGCGTCGTCCAGGACCTTCATTGAGCTGACTGAACGAGCCGAATGGCTCGAGCTGAGTGTGGAAAATGGAGTCTATGAAGGCTTCACCTTTTCCAAGAACAACTCCCATGGTGAGCAGAAGAAGAAAGCTCACTTCACTTATTCTGCCAGCAACAACAACAAAGGCCAAAATCGATACAAAGGGCAGAAGAAAGATTACTGCTACGGCACAGGCAGTTCGAACAACAAGGATCAGAAAGCAAAGCCTGCTCCTCAGTACAACAAACCTCCTCAGCAGGATCAAGGGTCGAAATTGCGTGAGAAGACCAAACATGAAGGATGGAGTTACGACAGAAAATTTACTCCTCTTGACCAATCACTCGAGGACGTGCTCGAGTACATGCTATCAAAAGAGATGGTCAAATTGCCCAGATTGGCCGATCCCCCTGTGCCCATGGGGAAATGGAAAGATCAGTTCTGCAAGTTCCACAGGACAGTGGGACACAACACCGAGAACTGCTTTGTTCTCAAAAACATCATGCAAGATCTCATTGAAAAGAATCTATTGGTAGAAGGAGAAGAAGAAGAGAAAATGGACATTCTCAATCACCCCTTCCCTTCACACACCACAGCAGTAGTGTCTGCACAACCCTTTCTACCGCATGAACATATCAAGCCATGTTCTGCGCAAGATCTCCAAGTTCAGCATCAGGTGATGGTGCTACGACAAGCAGCTCCAGATTCTAAGAAGATGGACTTAATTTCGGCATTCGGTAAAATGAAAGTTTCGGAAGCACCTGTGAAGTCAGTTCCCAAATCAAAAGGAACTCCTGACTTCTTCAAGAAAATCGTTAGACCCAGGCTGGAGAATTCAAGTCAGAAGCCTCTGACCGCTTTATCCAATGTCTCCATCCTTGACTTGGCCAAGAATTCTAGCAAGCACCGACAAGTACTGGATGATTTACTTAGGAAAATCAAAGTTAAGCCCAGTACCGCTCCAGAAGACATGGCACAAATTGTGAACTCTGGCATGACCAATGCACCAATCACTTTTTCGGATAAGGACCTTCCAAAGCCTCATTCTTTTCATAATAATGCTCTTTACATTGTCGTTCGGGTCAGAGGAATGACAGTACCGCATGTGTTGGTCGATGGAGGCAGTAGCCTCAATATTTGCCCTGAAATGACCGCAAAGGCATTAGGGATCAAGGATGAAGAATATATTCCGGATCCCATCACTATCTATGGGTTTGACAATCATGGTCAAACGGCCAAGGGCAAGATATTCTTGGAGGTGTTCATCAACTATTCAGTGCATTCAGTGCTTTTTCACGTGGTTAATGTACCACCAACCTACAACTTGCTGCTCGGAAGGACATGGATTCACAATGCTAATGCAGTGCCTTCCACCCTACATCAATGTGTGAAGTGGTCAAAAGGTGGAATGATTACCACAATACTGGGAGAAGACCCAGAAGAAAGGCTCCCGCAGCCCATGATTCCCCGGCCATCCTTCAATGCAGATATTCCCAGCATCAGGGAAAGCGAAGAGATCAATCTCGGAGAGAATCGAGAAATACTTCAGGCACCATCAGAGCCATCTCTGCACACAGTAGCCACGACACGATGGAAAGGTTCTCAATTCTTCAAGGTTGGAGGTCGAATCGACTACAACACCATTAAGGATCACCCATTGTTTCCTCAATTCATGAAGTCAAGAAAGGGATTCGATTTACTCCTGAAGCATGGCTATCAACCCTTCAAGGGACTCGGCAAGAACGAAGATGGCCGCATCGAGCCAATGATCCAGAAACATCGTCCCCATAGAGCAGGACTAGGGTTTGCCGACGGAAGCTCGTCAAAAGAGACTGTTTTTGTCAAAGGGGCACAATGAAGACCATTTGTTATTTTCTTTCTATTCTTTTCCAAATAAATGTCTCATTTTACCAATGTCATTGATCAATTCAATCAATAAAATTCCAAGTTTCTTTGTCTATCCGGATGCCATCCACTCCCTTTCTGTCTGTCTCTTCATTTTATAATTCAATGCCATTTTATGCATGGTTCTCTTCAAATGATTGCTTGTCTTACTATAGGCCGATTTATCTGAACCAGATTTCTTCTCCAAAATTTTAGAATGACTTCTCGGACAATAAAGAAGCTTGTTCTCAATCCCAAGGCCCTTCAGAAGTCGACAGCAATTCACAGAATCAAAGCAAGCACCGGAAATGACAAGAGTGCAAAGCAGTCTGATGATTGTGTAAAATATGATCAGTCTCTTCAGGAATTACCGGAGTTCGCCGCAGTTCAGAAGCAGGACGAACCATCTCCTCTAGTACAAGATCCAACTGAAGGTGTCAATATCGGTTCAGAGGAAGATCCAAAAATTCTCCAGATCGGAACCAGTCTGAGTTCAGAAGAAAAGAAAAGGCTTACAGATTTTCTCAAGCGGCATGAAGAAGTGTTCGCATGGACGTATGAAGACATGCTGGGCTTAGACCCCAAATTAGTCGAACACCGTCTTGTCTTAAAGCCGGATGCTAAGCCAGTCAAGCAGAAGCTGAGAAAAATGGATCCCAGAATAGAACAACAAGTCAAGGAAGGACTTGAAGATCTGCTCAAAGCAGGATTTATTCGAGCTATTGACTACCCAGATTGGTTAGCCAATATCGTCGTTGTCCCAAAGAAAAGCGGCAAAATAAGGATTTGCATAGACTTCAGAGACCTCAATAAGGCAACTCCGAAGGATGACTATCCACTTCCAAGCATCGATCTTCTAGTCGATAGCACGGCAGGACATGCCATGTTCTCTTTCATGGACGGATATTCCGGCTACAATCAGATTAAGTTGGCCGCCCGCGACCAATCCAAAACTTCTTTCACCACGCCTTGGGGCACTTTTTGCTATACAGTCATGCCTTTTGGGCTCAAGAATGCTGGAGCAACATATCAACGGGCAATGGCTGTTATCTTTCACGATCAAATGCGCAAAATCATGGATGCGTATGTTGATGATATTCTCGTGAAATCTAAAGAGGAAGAAGATCACCTCGAAGCACTTGATCAAGTCTTTAAAAGACTTATTCTTTACAAGTTAAGGCTTAACCCGCAAAAGTGTGTCTTTGGAGTCGAATCAGGCAAACTGTTGGGTTTTCTGGTAAGCAAAAAGGGAATTGAAGTTGACCCGGCCAAAGCAAAGGCTATCATTGATATGCCACCCCCGAAGAATCTCAAAGAACTACGTAGCCTTCAAGGACGTATGCAGTCAATCCGGCGATTCATTTCCAATTTGGCGATGAGATGTGAGCCCTTCAACCACTTACTCAGAAAAGGAGTGAAGTTCGAATGGGGGCCAGAATGCCAGCAATCGTTCGATCGAATCAAGAAGTATCTTCTTAATCCTCCCATCCTGAAGCCGCCAGAATTGGGAAAACCTCTTTTATTATACATCTCAGTCAATCAAGTCGCATGCGGCGGATTCCTAGCACAATACAAAGAAGGCAGCCTGATAGAGCACGCCATCTATTATGTGAGTAAGACTTTCATAGATTATGAAAAGAGATACTCTCAAATAGAGAAGACCTGCCTAGCTCTGGTATGGATGTGTCAGAAGCTAAGACACTACCTGCTAGCATCAGAAGTCAAAATCTTGTCTAAACTCAATCTTCTCAAGTATATCTTAGAGCAACCTTTCCTCAGCGGGCGAGTCGCAAAATGGCAAGTTTTATTGATGCAGTATGACTTAGAATATGTCTCGCAGCAATCAATCAAAGGCCAAGCAATCGCAGATCAATTGGCGGATTTTCCTCTGGCGGAAGAAGAGAAAGCCGAAGATGACTTCCCTGATGAGCAAATTTGTAATATCCAGCAATCTCCAGTCTGGAATTTATTTTTCGATGGTTCTAAGAACATGGCCGGAATAGGCATCGGAATCCTTTTAATCACTCCAGAAAAGGAGATGATTCCATTTTCTCTCAAGCTAGACTTTCAATGCACTCACAATATGGCTGAATACGAAGCCCTGATTCGAGGGCTAAAGATTCTATTAGACTTCAATGTCAAGAGAGTACATGCCTACGGTGACTCATTACTTGTTGTCAATCAAGTTCGAGCCGAATGGCAAGTCAAAGATCAGAAGTTATTTCCCTATCAGAAAATTGTTTCAGCTCTCGTCAGCAAGTTCGAAGAATTTCAGTTATTCCACATCAAGAGAGATTTTAATCAAGTGGTCGATAGCCTAGCCAGTTTAGGCTCCATTATGGCATTCAAGAATGGAGAATCTTGTCGCTCTTTTGAAATTGACAGACTTGACCAACCTGCTTTCATTCAAGCGAAACAGGTAAACCAGGCTGAGCAAAAGAAGAAGCCTTGGTATTACAACATCAAAACTTTCATAGAAACTGGCGAATTTCCTCCAGAACTCTCAAAGAAAGAGCAACGAGCAATCCAGCGTATGTCTACTCGATACTTCATTTTGGACAATGTCCTCTATCGTCGTGGATTCAGTTCAGAGTATTCCAGATGTTTAGATGAAGACGAAGCCAAAGAAGTCGTGCGAGAAGCACATGAAGGCATTTGTGGCGGCCACGTCGGCTACCAAACCCTTGTCAAGCAAATCATAAGAGTAGGGTACTATTGGAAGACTATGCAACAAGACTGTTATCATTATGTGAAGAAGTGTGTGCAATGCCAGATACACGCACCTTCTATTCATGCTCCAGCAACTTATTTACAATCCGTTGTTTTTCCATGGCCGTTCTCCATGTGGGCCTTCGATGTCGTAGGTCCCATCACTCCTTCAGCTTCAAATGGCCATAAATACTTCCTTGCTGCAACAAAATATTTCACCAAGTGGGTAGAAGCCATTAGTCTTCGCACAGTAGAAGGCCGACACGTAGTCTCTTTTATTTACAAGAACATCCTTTGTCGTTTCGGCATCCCGCATGACATTGTGTCAGACAACGGCAGTCATTTCAAGAATGAAAAGATGAAGACATTCTGCTCAAAATTCAAGATCTATCACCATTTTTCCACTCCATATTATCCTCAAGGGAATGGTCAGGCAGAGGCCACCAACAAGATTTTAATTCGTATCTTGGAGCGAACTGTGGAAACAGGCCGTGACTGGCATGAGAAGATCCACGATGCACTATGGGCCTACCGGACCACTATTCGTACACCAACCAATGCTACCCCATCAGAACTGGTCTATGGGACAAAAGTAGTATTGCCGCTACATGTTCAGAAGTCCGCTTTGAAATTTGCTTCACTTCTGTAATTACCTCTTGATCAATACTAGCAGCAGCGACTAGTGCAGCTAGACTTACTCGACGAGAGAAGGCTAAAAGCAGCAGAGCATGCTCAATCCTATCGCCAGAGAGTAGCCAGGCAATACGCAAAATCTATCATTGAAAGAAGATTCAAAGCCAATGATTTAGTACTTCGATCCACAGCTTATCTCAAGCATCGTACCGGCGGCAAATGGTCGCCAAATTGGGAAGGTCCCTATGTTGTCAAAGAAGCATTACCCCGCAACTCATATCGGCTCATCAATGTCGATGGGGTAGAATTGCCAGATCCTATTAATGCTCGACACTTGAAAAAGTTTTATACTTGAAACATTTATCCTTCTCTTGTAATCCTTCCTGTTTCCTTCAAATAATGATCCAACTTTCTTTCCCAGTTACACTGGGGCATTTTAAAATTTTGTTCTATATGCAGGCAGGATAAACAAATTCCTCATTTCATGCACATGTGCATTCATATGCATCAATTCATATTCATTTGCATCCAACTGCATTAACAACAATCTGGTCAGTATTAGGATTTCAACAAACAGTCCCATCACGATTCCTAAATGATTCAAAATTGAAAGGTCATCACCAATACTGAACCAAAACCCAGCACTCTAACTGGTATTATTTCAAAATCCAGTATTCAAACTGGTACATTTTCAAAATCCCAAATTTTCAGAAAACCGAGTTCCGACTCAGGTTTTTTATTCAAATCATTTTCTTTTGTTGATCCGGGTTCCGACTCGAGATCTCTTTGTTCAGTCAAGCTCAGATTCGAGCTTGTCATTTCTCTGTTGATCAGAGTTCCGACTCGTGATCTCATTACATCATTCGAGCTCTTCATTTTCTTTTGTTGATCCGGGTTCCGTCTCGAGATCTCTTTATCCTTTCGAGCTCAGATGCAAGCCCTTCATTTTCATTTGTTGATCCGGGTTCCGACTCGTGATCTCATTATTCATTCGAGCCTTCCATTTTTCTTTTGTTGATCCGGGTTCCGACTCGAGATCTCTTTGTTCAGTCAAGCTCATATTCGAGCTTGTCATTTCTCTGTTGATCAGAGTTCCGACTCGTGATCTCATTACATCATTTGAGCTCTTCATTTTCTTTTGTTGATCCGGGTTTCGACTCGTGATCTCTGAATTTTATTCGAGCTCTGACTCGAACTCATCATTCTCCTTTGATTAATCCAAGTCACTTCAATCATCAAAGTCTGTCAATTGCTCGAATTTGACATTTTGACCTCCAAATTCCAATTTAAATCTTCAAATCAGGCAATTCTCCAATTTCGACCTCTAGGTCACCCAATTTCCAATTCTCAATTTCACTTACCAATTTCCAATTTTCGACCTTTCGGTCAATCAATCTCCAAATTTTCGACCTTCGGGTCACCTAATTTCCAATTTCGACCTTCGGGTCACTCAATCTCCAATTTCGACCTTCGGGTCACCCAATTTCCAAATTTTCGACCTTTAGGTCACTCAATTCTCAATTTCGACCTTCGGGTCACACAATTTTGACCTTTTGGGTCAATCAATTTCCAAATTTGGACCTTTGGTCAAATCAATTCTCAATTTTGACCGTCAGGTCATCCAATTTCGACCTTCGGGTCATTCAATTTTCAGCAACCAATTTTCCAATTTCCAGTTTCGACTTTCGGGTCAATCAATCTCAATATCCAATTTCAATCATTTTCTCTTGCGAGAGACCCTTTTTAGGGAGAGTTCGAGGGAGCTCGTTCTTTCGCATGCTATCCAATTTGTTCACTTAGCTCCTTTTCAGGGAGAGTTTGAAGGGACTCGCGTCTTTGTGAACCATTTGCAAAACAATTTCCAATTTCACACAAGAAACCCTTTTTAAGGGAGAAACTCGACGGAGACTCGTTTCCTTGTGACCCCCCAATTTCATACTAGGCCATCTTCATCATGAAGGACCCTCTTTGCAAGGAGAGTATGATGGACTCGTTCCTTTCATGACCCAATTTTCAGACCTCACTATTATCGGCCCCTTTCCATAAGAGAAGCCTAATATTAGGGAGCTTTGACGAAAGCTCAATTTCTCTTCGAAAGTTCATTTTGCAAACACCTCCTCTTTAGGGAAGAGAGGAGTATTTTCCATTTCTCATTCAGGTAAGGGCTAAGCCTGAGTCTCTCTTTTTGGGGAAAAAGAGAGGAGAATTTTCGTCACGGATGTGTTGAGCCGGATTTCAAATACTCATTTTCACCAAGGGTTTCAAGAAAATTTTGTCAATTTGTCAATCAATTGTTGATTTCAGAATCTTTATTGTACAAATCTTTATTTCAGTTTACCTTCAGCATTACTTCCAAAAGAGTGAAGCTTCTGCGAAAAGAGATTTAAAATTCAAATTCTTTTTATTGGCCAACCAAAAGGATGAAGGATAAGTCCTCGATATGGCCAGAAAAGAAGATTCAATGTTATCGAAAAATCGTAGATGATTGATATTGATCGCAGTTATGGCACATCTTTAAGGATTATTCTTGTAAAGACAAGGCAGTGGAAATATCCTGAGCGCTAGAAAAGAGAGCATTTACCCAAGCCTTGTCTCCTCCAAATCACCTAAGCTGCGATTAAATATCCACAAAAGGGATCTCACCTGTCGTCAAGATGAAGGCGAATAGACCCCCGGAGCCAAAGAAGATTCGAAACATCTCCAAGATGACGGAGTTTGTGACGGATCCTTCCAGGGAAAGTCCAAAGCACTGTCAAGATGAAGGCAGATGCAATGGACCTCTCGACAATCCCTAAAAGATATTTAATTTCAGCTATCGCCCAAAGATCTCCAAACCCATCATCCAAGAATGATCAAAACATCTCCAAGTTGAAGGAGTTTGTGACGTACCCTTCCCAAAAGAGAGAAAGAGAGGAAAAAGAAAGAGAGAAAAAGTCAGAACATCTCCAAAATAAAGGAGAATGTAGCAAAAACCCAGAGAGCCAAAAGAGTGCAGAAAGATTATCATGAGAGAAGCCCTCAGGATATCAAACTGCCAGATCTATCAAGAATCCTCTTTAATCTTGTGAAGTTCTATTATCAATACTCTTTCATCAACTGCTTTCATAATATCAAATTCTCTTTCTTGCTCATATCAAGGAAATTGATAACTTCTTTGAAGAAGGTCAATTGCGAGCAATTTGGATTTCAAGTCTCGATTCTACAAAGTAAACCTTGTTTGGAGGTAATGCTTTGGGCAGAAAAGAAAGAATATCTTTGCAAAAATGTGCAACATCTTCAAATATTTTGAATCAACAATATAATTCTCAATATTTTGACAATATTTTCTAGCTATCTTGACGTGAAGTGAGAGCTTGATGTCCCTTTTTGATACATCCTGACACCAATTTTAAATCCCTCTTAAGGACTTGATTCCTTCCCTTCTTTGAGAGCATGAACTCTCAGATTGCACACTTCCCTGTGTCCCCACTGTCCCACCATAGACAGTCCCATTTCGGTTCGAGGTCGAACCACCAATCATTTTCTCGCAAAAGGCAATTTCAAAAGCTGATTTTAGTCTCAGCAATGAGACGCCCAAAACCGATCCCTTTTCAAGCTTTAGGGACCCCATTTTCCTTCCTTTTGCAAAACCCCTGTCGGATTTACTGTGCAAAATCCGAAGGTTCCATCATGGTCTCTTCCTTCGAGGATTCCATTTCATTTTCCGCCCAATCAGGTTAAGGGTATAAACCTGAGCCTCATCCAAAGAGGTATTTCATTTTCCGCCCAATCAGGTTAAGGGTATAAACCTGAGCCTCATCCAATGAGGTATTTCATTTTCCGCCCGATCAGGATAAGGGTACAAACCTGAGCCTCATCCAATGAGGTATTTCATTTTCCGCCCGATCAGGATAAGGGTACAAACCTGAGCCTCATCCAAAGAGGTATTTCATTTTCCGCCCAATCAGGTTAAGGGTATAAACCTGAGCCTCATCCAAAGAGGTATTTCATTTTCCGCCCGATCAGGATGAGGGTACAAACCTGAATCTCATTTCAATGAGATATTTCATTCCCCAATCAGGTCAAGGGTTCAAACCTGAGCTTCGTTCCCTACGAGGTATTTTATCCCATCCAGGTTAAGGGCATAAACCTGAACTTCGCTCTCATAGAGCAAATCTTTCCTCTTCATTCTTCATTTCACATCTACCATCTTCCTCGGGCTAATTCCTTCACACTCAGTCAAATCCTTCTAACTGGGGCATTTTTTTTATATAGCCCAAATTTGGTGTGTTTTTCTTTGCCACTAAGCTCGGCCATGAGCCGGCTTAGTAGCAAAGAGGGGCATCTGTAAACACCCCAAATTTTCACTCACCTCCCCTACATCTCCAACAAACATCATCATTCAACCTCTGAAATCGTCGGAGGGCAAAATGGTCATTTTCTGAGCCCGAACCTTGCAAAAGTCTAAATTTCATTTGAAACTCTCAAAATTTCTCTATTTTTAGCTCAAATGTTCAAAATTTTACTCCTGACAGGAGACAAACATCTCCGAATCTTGGCTCAAGATTATATTGCATAAGACATGACATTGCATATCATTGCATGAGCATTTCAAATCACTGCACTGCACAGCATGTCATTTCGAGGTCCAGAACTCTTGATTTCAAAATTTTTAATCCTTCCCATTTTCAAAATTTTTAATCCTTCCCATTTTCCAGATTAGAATTTTAACTCTTTTCAAAATTGACTCCAAAACCCTGGGTCTTCAAAATTATCAATTCTTCCCATTTTACCCCCAGGGCTCTGAATGTCAAAATATTTTCTCAGGAAGACAATCTGGATAGTTTTTAATGTGGATTTCAGTCACTTCACCTCAGATTTTGCCCTTTTTGACAATTTCAAATATCTTTCTTTTACAAAATCGCCCTACAAGGGCCAACTCTTTTCAAAACTCCTGTTTTGCCCATTAGTCCAGATTTTATGAAAATTCCAAAAAGAAGTTGTGGTTTTATCCTTATTTCAATAAAGAAGCAATGTGGGACCCACACTAAGGTGGTGTCACACAGGCTTTTCTTTTGAAAAATTTGAATTTTGAAAAACCCAAAAATATAGGAGCCTTGTCCCCTGGATTGGTGTCACTTGTCCCTTCTCTCTCCTCCCATTTACATGCCATGTGTCAGCATAGGGTTCACCTAGAGTTGGTGCCACATGTCACCTTCCCTCTTCTGCCACGTGTCAGTGTGGGGGCTACCTTCAGAAGCCGCCACATGTCATCCCATTTATCTGCCATGTGTCACCCTATCCATCCTGCGCCATGTGTCATTTCAAAGAACACCAGGAGATGCCAAGTGTCATAGGTTGTCCTGTCTAGAAAAGTGGAGCTTGTCTCCTCTGAGGTGGCGCCACTTGAAGTGTGTCTCCTACAGGGGACACGTGTCAACCTCTTACTCCTTCTAGAAAAGTAGCCTGACACATGTCTCTCCCTACTTTTCTCAGAAAAGTAGGAGACACGTGTCACTCCTAGATTTCTCCAGAAAAAGTAAGCTTGTCTCCTCTGAGGTGGCGCCATCTGGAGTGTGTCTCCTGCAGAGGACACATGTCAAGCTCTCATTTTCTCAGAAAAAGCAAATGCCATGTGTCATTTCCTGCTCTCTTCAGAAAAACTAGAATTCAAACATTCAAATCTCCTCATAGGTGGCGCAGATCCTGAACTCCTACCTTTTCCATATTGTCTGAGATGGCGCCACATGGCTTGGCCCTCCTTCTCTCCCCTCTGCCACGCGTCATTCTCTGCTTCTTTAAGAAAAAACAGGTGACACATGTCTCCTTCTACCTCCTTCAGAAAAAGTAGAGGACACATGTCTTCTCCCTACTTTTCTCAGAAAAGTAGGAGACACATGTCACTCCTGGCTTTCTTCAGAAAAAGCAAACCATTCAAATGTTCAAACAGGGCCAAGGTGGCGCAAATCCTGAGCCATGATTTTTTCAGATGGCCTATGAGGGCGCCACATGTCACTTCCCTCCTTTTCCTCCCTCTTGCCACATGGCATTGTAGGAGCCACCCTGAGGTGGCGCCACATGTCCATCCTCCATTCCTTCAGGGCCAACCTCCATTTGAAATTCAAATTCTCCTCTGAGGTGGCGCCATCTGAAGAACCTCCTCCAGCAGGCTGACACTTGGAACCATCCTGGACTGCCACATGTCCAGATCTCCTTTCTCCAGAAAAGGTAGAATTCAAATTCCTTTGAGGTGGCGCCTTCTGAGCCCACTGCTCTGTCCTTCTGACATGTGTCAAACACCTTTTGAGGTGGCGCCATTCCAAGACTCCACTTGGCTCCATTTTGATCTTTATTTTATTTTTAATAAAGGTAGCCCACCATGAGGTGGCGCCACCTGAGGACTCCCTACAAAAGGTGAGTTTGAATTTCAAGTTCCAAGAGAGCACCCTCTGAGGTGGCGCCATCTGGGAGTTCCCTGCAGAGAGAATCAAGCAAGCTTTTGAAAAAATTCCAAATTCCCCTGCTGAGGTGTCTCACCCACAAAATTTCCATTTTTTTTATTTTTTCTCAAAAATCAAAATAGCCTCATGAGGTGGTGCCACCTGAGGGCTCCTTGCAAAAGCCAAATTCGAATTTCAAACCCCCAGATAGCACCCCCTGAGATGACGCCACATGGAGGGCTCAGATTGAGCCTGTTTGAAATTCAAAATTTTTTAGAAAATCTATAAAAACAAGGCTCCACGCCCAGGAGAAGGGAGCATCTTTGGAGACCATTTTTGTGAACTTGAAAATCCGACCTAGCCTCCCTAAAACTGATTCTGAACTTTGGAAATCGTGCCCCCTTTGGCTCATTGGAGAAGGTGGAGTAAAGTTCGTGCAGTGGCCAATTCGATTCAAGCATAGGTCGATTTTGGTGAACCATCCGAAGCCCGGAGTGAAGGACGAAGGAAGCTCGTGATAGCCGCCCCTTTCAAGAGCTTCTACGCTGTGTAACGAAGCAAGGTGCACTTCTTTTCCCCTTTATGTAATTCCATAATCCGATTCGGGAGTCGTTTGAAGAAAGAGCTCATCCGAGAGATGGATTGAGCTATTCTCATAAAATGACATATATAAAATGTTTAATTATGCTTCCTTGATGATTTTTAACATTCATGTAGTTAGCTAGGTTTAATTTGCATTTTATTTCATTCATTTAGCACATTTCATGAATTAATTAGGATTAGTTTAGCATTTATTTCAACTCTGCTCATTTTCAGTAGGTCTCTGTTTTTGTCAGTCAGTCCACACGTCATTTCATGCATTTTTTTTTATTAAAAATCCCAAAAAAATCACTAAATGCGCCCTTAGGTGTCCCTGAAATTTTTCCAAAAATTCGGAGGCATTTGAATTTGTTTACTACGGTAAACATTCAAAATGGCAAGTCGGGTTTTGTTACCCAGGATGCGTTTTGAAAATCATTTGCCGACTTGTAAAATCGAGATAGCCTGCCTGGGAGATCGAATTTTCGATCCGAAAGATGTTCGGAACTCGAAAGAATGTCTAGTTTTTAATATGATTTTATCAGATTTTTCTGATTTTTTTTAATGTCTGACAAAAATCCTAGAGTTCGGGACACGTGTCAGAGCCTAATTTGGGCCTCTGAGATCTTGGATCGACTTAGGGCTATGTTTTATCTTTGTGTGTTGCTCCAAATCTAAAACTGTAAAAAGTGAAAGTTGTGTCCGAGATGTCCTCTATTTGAATATGATAGACTCTGATTTTTAGAATAGTGTTGATATCTGCTTCAAATTTTATTTGTCAGTCTCCTGTTTTGCTACATTTGTCTGTTCTGTTAGTTTAGGCAGGAATAGTTATATTTTTATCTGTGTTTGCGTTAATCAAATGCCGAAGTCATAAACATGAAAGTTGTTCATGTAGGTGTCGTGCGTAGCTATGATTAATTTCATAAATTTCCATGGCTGTATTATATTTCTTTGGCATTTTACATCAGATTAGAGTGATTTTTACCTCTATCAGAACTAAATCCATGTTGCCGAACTCACCATGGCTCAAATCCCGAGGCTGTAAAAACCAAAAATGTTCCATTTCGGGTCTTTTAGCAGTATGCAAAATATCAGAAGTTTCAATGGTGTAAATCTTGCATTATCATATTAGGCATTGCATTTGGTTCAGATCCATAGGCAAAATCCACCATTTTAGGACTTTCTTTGAATTTTAGCATTTAAATCATATCATTTCGTAATTTTTTAGCATTCTAGGTTGTTTATCAGAGTAAGTAGATGCTTCATACCGAATTTGGTGCAATTTGGAATCCATTTGAGGTTCGGATTAGCCATAATACCAAAACAGGGTCCCGCAGGGCCCGGATCCAAGTGAAAGACAAGCGAAAATCGTTATTTTTGATAAATTGCAAAATATCAAATTCTGATTTTACAGCCTTAGTGTGTTTAACAGTATGTCATCATGTCTCTTACTGCATTTTATCATCATTTAATTCAATTTGAATTTCGAAATCTCAGTTTTACCAAGTTTTCCTTCAAAAAACCCTGATTTTAAAGGTGTAACTTTAATTTTAGGGGTATTTTGGTCATTTTGACCACCAATGCCGAATTTCAAACTGTTTTCTACTGAATTTCTTGCATTTTCATCATTTCAAAATATCAAGGAAGCATGAGAATAGGGTTTATATCTAATTAAATCTAATAATTTCATAATATTATTGGAAAATCTTGGAAAAACCCACATATTTGAGCTAACCCAATTTCAAGTTTGGCAGGAACAATCTAAAGAAGGAGCTGAAGTCTGCAAATTTCTTTTATTTCCTTTATTTAAGTGATGTAATCATGCAAATTTTGGAATAAGAGAGTTAATTTCCTGCTTAGACTAGGATGCATATCATATAGTTTAAATTTATGCAATATCCTGATTATATGATTCATGCATTTTATTTCAAAAGCACTATGGATGTTCACGAATGGCACGTGCACCAACTCTTAGGGAGTTGATGGACTCTGTGGGATCCATATTTACGGCCCTAGTCGGAATATGGACGAGACCCAGATCCGTCATCTTTCTACTAGTCATATAGAGCCTACACTCTTAGGCTATCTTAAAATGCACATCATATTTCCAAAGTTTTCAAAATCATGTGCATCAAATCAACTAAGTTCTGAACATATTCATGACCACAGTCAGAATATGTGAAGGATTTATTTGGACTTAATGCACATTTTTCAACCAATTCCTCAGAAAATCTTTTCAAAGGGCATTCATTCACTCATGTCATTTGCATCATGAAATCATTTTCTCAAGAAAACTTCATTCTCAAGAAATCGATTTCTCAAGAAACTCTATGGATTTTCCAAAATCGGTTTTCCCAAGTCAAGTTTTTCACAGTTTTCCCTGGAAAATGTTACTTTCTTAAGACTTTCAAAAAGAGTTTTCCAATCTTTCTCCAAAATCCAAAATCAATTTCCAAGTATTTCAAGGTTAAGATTCTCAGGTTTTCAACCTCTCAAGTTTCAATTTCCCTTTTCCACAAGGGATTTCCAATGAATTTCCATCATTTTCCTAAGAAAACTCTCAAAGTCCAAGTTTTCCTAAGAAGTGTTTCCCTTTTCAAAGGTTCACCCTTTTCTCAAGAATCAATCCCATTTTCCCAGGATTTTCAACCATTCATGATTTTCCCACAACTTCATGAACTTTTCCGTGACTTCAAAAACCCTTTTTCACATGAGTTTTCCTGAGAAATTGACTTTCATCTTTTTCCTGAGAGAATCTTTTCAACTCCAAATATTTTCCAAGCATACATCATGTTTTCCCAAGCTGCATTTTCCCAAAACCTCATAGCACATGCCTGAATTCTCTGTGCATTTAGGATAGAACATAACTTCGATAATTTAACTAAGTCAAGCATAGTTTTGGTCCTTGGTTCGATTACTCCTGTTAAAGGCGGCAGGAACGGTCGAACCTCGTACCGACAGGTCGAGCCCCATCCCATGGATTTTCCCGCAATTTTCAAAAACGGAGGCGAGTATTTCAAAAGCAATTTCCAAAATCCGGTCAAGTTTGAAGCGCGAAAGCATTTTCCTTCTCTCTCTCTTCCGCAAGGAAGGGAAGACGGGGAAAAATTTCGCGACGATAACAAAGCCCTGGATTTCTTGAGTAACATTATTTTGATAATTTTTTAAAGAATGGGTTAAATCGTCCACCCACTCTTCCATGACCTCCGCGCCCTCTCAGATAAAAGAAAGTTGTCATGGAAGTCTTGGAAGCTTGTTGAGAGTGGATGTAGTAAATGTTGTAATAAAGCTCTCATATTCTAATGTTAAACCACAAAAAACTAGAATATCTGTTGTTGTCTACAATTTGCTTGCTAAAGTGGGATACAAGGCGATACATTATTTTAATTTGATTATTTCTAGTGTGAAACTCATGCAGTTAACTTAACCTCCTTAGATTATCTGATTTGGCTTATCCAAGAAACAATGGGGAGAACAATAAATTTCATTTGGCTAGATAGAGTCAATAGTTGAGCCTATTTTCTGTTCTTCAACCTCAGATCAGGATAGAATCTTTGATGATCCTTTCCTAGTATTTGAATCCTCCTTTAAGACCCTACCCAAGAGTAATTTAGTAAAAATTCTGACGTAAAATATTTAATCATATGGCTTCTACTCTGTTTTACTTTCAATTTGTGGCCCACTCTAGAACCATGTCCTTGTCTAGTTGGTTGGTGCTGATAGAGACTTTGAACTTGGTTTGTGATCTACCTAGACATTCATATGATACAATATACATGCATTTCATTGGTGGATTTTTTCCCTAGTTTGTATAATTAACAAATTCATGATTCTAATGCGACAAAGATGCATGTGGAAGGGTGCTAAGCATGCAGTCCAGGGAAAAAGAAAAGCAGGTCTATGGAAAAGATCAACAATATAAGGTGTGTTAACAATGTTCACTGTTTGCTGTAAAGAAATTGGTTGCGTGAAATTTTGAGTTTAAATTCCCTGTCTTAATATCACTTTGCTAGAAACAACATGTTGAACAAAATTTCTATATTGGTAACTATGAGATAAGTTTGTGATCTTTCAAGAATAAAGCACCTGATGATTTTTCCTTAGGTATTCATTGCATTGTATACAATTATTTTGATTGGTTACATGTAGAAGTCTACCTAACCCCAATCAATATAAGGAAGACTTCAGATGAGCTTGAAGCTCTAATGTTACAGATCATACGATAAGGGGGGAGGTATGCATCGTTTGGAGAGTTGGAAAATGGCGTATTGCTTGTCTAAGATTGGACAGAATAGACAAGACACATGTTCTGTAACAACTGTTCTTCATCCAGTATTTGTTTCAACTCAAATAGGAAATCTTATTTTTTCAATTTGAAAATAAATAAACTGTAGAAAAATAAACCAAAATAAACCATAAAATCAAAGAAACTATAAATAAGCAATAAAATTAAATATAAAAAGCACTAATTCAAACCCTAATAAAATAAAATCAAAGAAAAAAAGCTTTAATCAAATAAAAGAAAAACCTTAATCAAAGAAATTCCTTACTTTATATATTTAATTTAAACCATAAAATCAAAATAAAAAATCCCTAATTCAAACGCTAATTAGAAAATCCCTAATTTGTGTGAGAGAGAGATACCCCCAATCCACCCAACTTTTTTTTAAGAGTGAGAATGCTGAAACAAGAACTGCGTTCTGCGTTTGGTGAGATGCGCATAACATGCAATCAAACACACCCTCAAGGTCCTTTCGATCGTGTCCATGTGATGTAGATCATGGCCTCAAAGGTAGGCATGTTGGATGACAACATGTTATTAGGGCCAGTGATCTGTGCATCACTGTATTGTAGCCTACACAACACCTAGCCTTTTTTTTGAAAAAAGAGGTCATGTTGAGTTAATCTGATCTCAGTGAAAGAATCAGACTAATTAAATATGCTGGACCCAATTCTAATGGACCCACGGGTTGGTTTTGGTCTAAAATTTGCACTCATTTGGAAAAGGTTTGCATCTTCGGTATGAAAACTTGTTTTTTGTCTCACCTAAAGGTTTTGTTTAGCAAGGTTCTTTCCTTCTTTCAAACTTTCCTTCTTTCTTTTCCTATCTTCCTTCCTTTTTTTTAACACTCAACCCATCCTAGAAGGATCTAGGATGGGACGTTCCCCCCCCTTGGGAGGTCTTCGCTTTACTGTTTAGCAAGTTTTGACTTGCTCTTACAAATTGTTTTTTAGTAACTTTTTTTTTTGAAAGTTTCAATTTAAAGTTTTAAGTTACCTTTTTATTAGCTAAACTAGGAGGTGCCACATAGGATGGGATGGCCCACTTATGGAAATCTACTGTTGTATGGATTGTAATTAAATCTAATTTCTCATTCTATATTTTATTCATTTTATTAATTGATTTTATTTAGTATTTTGGACTTCAAAATTTTCAAAACTATATTTTAAGTTTAAATGAAATGACCCTACACATAAAACAAATTATTTTCAAATTCATATGAAATTCCTTAAAACACTAATTTATCTAAATTATTTAATTTCTTTTCTAAAAATGTTATTTTCCCAAAAATAAACTTTGAAAGAGATTTCCACCAGGGTTGACAGGACACATAGTCATTTTGAGTTTGTTTTTTGTAACTTGGATTTCAAACCCATAAAACTAACTTCAAATTGATTGAAATTACATTACATACATATCAAATTATCTTAAATTCATCTGAAATCATATTCAACTTTATTTCGATAAAATTTATAAATTATTTATTAAATTCTATCTTTTTCATAAATTTAATTCTAAATGCGAATTTCACTAAAATCAACTTGAACCAACTTAAATTTTTCATAAGGTATTTCTTATAATTCGTCTTAGGCTAATTTATATTTTTATACTCTTTTCTCATAAAATTCTTTATTAATATTATTTTATTCATTAAAAATACCCTAAAGAATCATAGATATTATATCCAAATTCAATTTCAACGAAGATTCAAATTAATGTATAATTGAAACTTAAATTGACACTCAATTAAATATTAATTTAGATTTGAATCAAACCCAAATCCAATTATAATATTCAAAACATATTTATTAAATCTGAATTCAAATCCAAATCTGATCCGAACTCAATTTTCCAAATCAAAATCTAAATTTGATTAAACTCCAAAAATTGAAAGCGAAATCCAATGGGACTCTAAATTCAAATACACACTCAATTTGAATCCCAACTAATATTGAAATTCAAATTAAATTCTATTTAAGTTCAACTTAAATCAAGATTAAATCCAATTACAAATCAAAAACCTGATTCAGAATAAATTCTCAACTTGAAATTTATTCTGAATCCTAATTAATGCTCGAATTACAATTTAATTCTCATCTTAATTTCAAATAATATTTTATCCTTAAATTCAACCTTATTTCTCATAAAAATATAAAAAATTTATGGGTTTTACACAATTCATTTTTATTTAAAGTAAATCGTTCTCTCTAGGGGTTGAACCGATTTCTCCTTGGGAAAATCAAACCAAACCCCTCCTCGCTAATCTAAATCAGAATTTACGAAGGCTATTCTTTTTAAACAACCTATTATTTCCACTATTTTCATGAGAACCCCATTTACTTTTTCTTGTGATTTCCCTCTTGTGCAACCAAGGGGTGAACCTACACACATCGAAGGAGAGGGTTGAGCATCTAGGCGCAGCTACCACATGAAGTGGATGGTTGATTCGCTTGGGAAGAGTTTGTTTTTCAGCTAAGAGGTATGTTTTTGCGAAAAGGTAGGGGCTATTCTCTACACGTAGATCCAAACTGGTAGGCACAAGTTTATTCTAATTTTTAGTTAGATGAACCCTGTACCAAACCTCCCATATGAGGATTCAGTGTTGGATTCGTTAAAAATTAGAATAGCGAAGGCTAAGAAAAACCCTCTCAAAAATCAATTTTGGTAAAATTGATTCTCTTGGAGCTTAATTAAAATTTGTTTATAACACTAATATGCATGCATGCACTCTGAATTAGAGGTGTACATATGCATATACGTGTGAGAAAGGCTATGATTTAAGCCCTAACAATATATATATGTACAACGGGTATTGGGTTCGAATACGGGCAAATGAGGCTTAGCTGATTAGCCCAAATTCAAAGTATTATGGTTGTTTAAATGAATAACCCTCATAAATCTTGACTTATGTTAGTGAAGAAGGGTTTGATCTGATTTTCCTAGAAGGAAATCGGTTCAGTCCCTAGAGAAAACATTTTATTTGAAATAAAAACGTAAAATTTGATGTAAGTCATGTGTTATTGGTTTTTCAGAAATAAAAACCATTTTCGAAATACAATAGTGCAACATATATTGATTTTTTGTGAAAAATTTAGTTAGATTGTTTGATTTAATGTTCTTATTCCTGTTGTAAGCTGTTAATTAAGATTTTGTCATTGTTGCCATGAAAAAAAATATACCTCTATGCTTAAAATTTAGAAAACACTGAAAATATTTCTAAGGAAATAGTATTTAGGAAGACAGATCAATTTTCCAGCCTAACGGCTGTGAAAATAGAATTTTTCTATGATAGAATATGTAAATATCATGTATTGGGATTTTTGATATTTTATTGGATGATTTGTTGAAAAAAAAAACAAAAATATGAATTTAGATGGCCTATTTCTGCGCACCCGAATGCATATTACCCGATATTTCATATTTTTGGCCTGACACCTGACCGGTAAATCATTTGTAACTATCTTATCCAGAGGAGTTTTTATGAACGGTTTATTGCATTAAAAAGCTAACAATATTTCACACAACCTATGAAATTTTGAGCTTTGTTCTCAAAATGAGCACTGAACTATGATAGTCAGAATAGAAAAACATAGGCATACACTAAACCATTCATATCTCCCTCATATAAAGAAATTTTGACGAACAATTTATAGCTTCAAAAAGCTGACGACATTTTCTATAACCTACTAAAATTTCAGCTCTGTTCAACGATTGTGCACTTTCTATGACAGTTATAACAGTCAGACAAAATTGAGTTCTAAACTGAGCAAAGGCCCGGTTAGCAAATACATGCAACGTCTTTAGGGTTTTCGAGTTTGCTTTTGTGAGTTTCATCATGCTGCATACAAAAAATTAAGATAATTTTTATGCAAGAACTCAGTGCCCAATACGAGACACGAATTGAATAAAGTGCTCAAGCACTAACTTGCCTTTGTGGCTATTCACTAATGAACCAGATGAATAGAGTCTCACTTATGATATAATTCAAATGTTTTGTTCATGAGTGTTGACATTGAAATAAATGACATCTGTATGATGATGTGAATGGTTGGATAAATTTAGTTGTTATAATCATTACTTCATGATGAATGTATGCTTAAGCCGAAAATGAGAGAAAAGCATTCTGTAATGATACATAAAGTATATAATTATAAAAATGTGCATCCATGCGCCCAGAAGAGGTTGAATCCATTAATTGGATTCATAAGTGGGTGTGTTGTATGAAATTAATAAATTTAAAAAGTTTAACCATATGACACTAAAATATGATGCTTGTAAGGACAGGGCAATTGATACTTTCAGCTTCATAGATACTATTTTTGAGCACGAAGATAGGAGAACCCTCTACATTAGACTAAAGCATAGAGGATAGAAATTCATGTGTAAAAAACTGATACATCGGGATGACAGTGTTTAGAGTGCTCTCTCGATATCCTTGTCACTCACCTATAGACTGGTGAAAGGTGATCGGCCAGGCTAAAGTCACAATTGTATGAAAACACTGCCTGCGCTATGACCCTAATCTAGGTTTAAGCTTGTGTTAGTACCCATAGAGCTAAGAACTGAAACCTAAAGTGATTGTATATTTAGTTAGGCATGACATGCATCATTTAAAAAGAAAATCAAATTAAAGATAAAAATTCACTCATACATACAGTTTGAATGTTTAGAGTTAAGTGATTACTTTTAATTAAAAGAATTATGTAAATAAATATTTGAAAGTCCTTTAAAGCATTGCATCACATGTATCCTTACTGTATTAATCGATGTTTTGACATGTGAGTATTGGAATATGCCCTTGCATGCGTGTTTTAATTTATGTGTGTTGAATATCACTGCCCTACTAAGGACTTATTAGTCTGACCCTATTATTATCTAAATGTATTCAAGTAACAAATAGAGGACCATGCGATGGTGGGAGGTTGCGGTGGGAACCGAGCCAGATCATTCCCCCATTTGGATTATGTTTTAGATTGCGAGCATTGACAAGTGCTTAAAGACTTTGATAATTATTTAATTAGAAAGAACTTTGTTATTATTTAATTCAAAGTTGTAATGGATGTTTATTTATTTATGAATATTCAATTTTAAATTTGAAGTGTATTTGAAAAAGATATGACAGACCTATAATACGCCAAAGCTTTTAACCCGTTCGAATTTCCGCTGTAATTTTATAAAACCATTTCAAAAAAAAAAATTTACATGATTTTTTTTGTTAATTTTATGCATTATTATGAACTCTTCCTCAAAAGTTTTATTTTTGTGTTTTGTATAAAATCAAAACTTAGATGCTAAAAAGGGACATTAATAGAAAAATTTATGCAAGATTATGAGCTTTTGATAATACCTTCAGGAATTACATATGTATGACTTGAATGATGTATGTAAGAAATATGTATGCTTGAAGTTTAGATGTTTCATGTTATAAAATACACATATTTTGAATTATGAGACATAATTGATTTAATGAATCATAGAAGGTTTAATATGAGTTATTGCGTAGTAGGTGCATAAAGATTTATATTTAGAATTTATGAGGTTCGATGATTTGATAATGAATTTCGAGGACAAAATTCTTTTTTTTTGGAGAATAATGTAATACTTATAAATTTTGTACAGTTATTAAACAAATAAATGATAAAACTAAAACATTTAGAATCTTGTCGACAAGTAACCCTAGTTAAATTTCAAGGATGAAATTTAATTTTTTAAGGAGGGAACGATGTAAAACCCATAATTTTTTGATATTTTTACAAGAAACGATGGTGAATTTATGGCTAAAATATTATTTGAAATTAAGATGAGAATTAAATTATAATTCAAGCAGTAATTAGGATTCAAAATAAATTTCAAGATGAGAATTTATTCTGAATTTGGTTTTTGATTTGTAATAAAATTTAATCTGGATTTAAGTTGAACTTAATGAGAAGTTAATTTGAGTTTCAATATTAGTCAGGATTCGACTTAGGTGTGCATTTGAATTTGGAGTCTTATTGAATTTTGATTTCAATTTCTGGAGTTTAATCAAATTTGTATTTTGATTTAAAAATTTGAATTCAGAACGGATTTGGATTTGAATTTGAATTTAACAACTGTCTTAAATATTATAATTAGATTTGGGTTTGATTTAAATCTAAATCAAGACTTAATTGAATGTTAATTCAACTTTAAATTATGCAATAATTTGAATTTTTGCATAAATTGAATTTGAAATTTTAAATTGAATTTAGAGGTAATACCTATAAATTTTAGGGTATTTTTAATGAATAAAATAATATTAATGATGACTTTTATAAGAAAGAATTGCAAAAATGCAAATTAGCCTAAGATGAATTATAAAAAATATCTTATGAAAAATTAAAGTTGTTTCAAGTTGATTTTAGTGAATTTCGCATTTAGAATCAAATTTATGAAAAAGATAAAATTTAATAAAATAATTGATAAATTTCATCAAAATAAAGTCAAATATGATTTTAGATGAATTTATGATAATTTGATATGTATGTAATATAATTTTAATAAATTTGAATTTAGTTTCATGAGTTGAAATCAAATTTACAAAAAAAAAACTTAAAATGACTATGGGTCTTGCCGACCCTAGTTGACATCGCTTTCAAATTTCTTTTTTTTTTAAGAAAATGATATTTTTAGAAGGAAATTTAGATAATTATGAAAAATTAGCATTTTAAAGAAATTCATATGAATTTGAAATAATTTGGTTTATATGTAGTATCATTTCATCTGAATTGGATTTTAGTTTTAGGCATTTTGAAATCCAAAATAACAAATAAAGTTAATTAGTAAAATAATTAAAATAGAATAGAAAATTTAATTTAACTAAATTGTATTAAATGGTAGAGGATCATAGGTGGGCCGTCCCATCCTAGGTGGCACCTCGTTGTTGACTTAAGAAAAAAAAACTAAGTTAAAGCTTTAAATTGAATTTTTTTTATAAAGTTACCAAAAACCTTCTTTAAAAGCCAAAGTTAAAACTTACAAAAAAACAAAGGGAAGGCATCCCAAGGGGGGGGGGGTGGCATCCCATCCTATATCTTCTTAGGATGGGACATGATATTAAGAAGGAAGGGAGAAAGGAATAGAGAAAAAGAAAGTGGGAAAATGAAAGAAAGATAAAAAAATACCTTGACAAAGTCAAACTTGCTTGCCAAGCAAGCAAGTTTGACAATATACAATATGGAAAGGTGAACCCCATATGGGAGTGTCAATCAAACCATATGAATACCTATTATAGTATATATCCTATATATAATACATAGTATAAAATTAACCTAAGTCACTGGCTAGAATAAATTATATAAGACAAATGAAAAAAAAATTGAAACTTAAAAATTAGAAGAAAGGAAAGTGAGATTGAGATTAGATCAAGGGTTGAGATTAGCCTAGACCCTTGAATTAATCCCTACAACCTATAAAAAGGGAGGAGGGGCTCATGCCCCCTTTATTTGACTCCCTTAGATTTTTTTTTTTGAGTTCTCTATCTACCTTTTCTTCCTCTTCTTTCTTCTTCATTCTCCTTTTACCTCTTTTATTTTTTTTAAAGGCGAAATGGGTTAGGCAGACCCTCACCAGTTACACAACATACCATTGGGTTTTGAACTTGCAACGTCCCAACATATGGTGATGTACTAATAGCTCCTACCAAAAAAGCAAAGCCCTCTTTCTTCTTCTTCTTCCTCTACTTTTCCTTGTGATTTCCCTCTTGCACAACCAAGGGGAAAACCTATACACGTTGAAGGAGTGAGATGAGCATCTAGCCACGGCCACCACATGAAGCAGACGGCCAGTTCACTTGAGAAGATTTCATTTTTTGGCTAAGAGTAGTGGTTTTGCGAAACATGTAGGGGGTTCTATTCTCTACACGTAGATCAAAACTCGTTAGCACACATTTATTCCAATTTTTAATAAAACAAACCCTGTACCAACCCCCCATGTAAGGGTTCAGTGATGGATATGTCAAAATTAGAATAAAGAGGGTTTTTTAAAGAAAAACCCTCTCAAAGATCATTTTTGCTAAAAATCATTTTTCTTCTTGAAACCAAATTAAAATCTGATTTTAATGATATTATACGTGTACAAACTGCGAATATGGGGTGTACACATGTATATACATGTGATGAAAACTATAAGTTGAACTCTAAAAAAGAAGAAGCAAAACAACTATTGGATTCAAATACAGGAAAATCATGCATAACTGATTAGCCCAGATTCAAAATATTAGGTTGTTTAAAAAAAATAGCCTTCGTTAATTTTGATTTAGATTAGCGAAGAGGGGTTTGGTCTAATTTACCTAAGGAGAAATCAGTTCAACCCTTAGAGAGAATGATTTACTTGAAATAAAAATGAATAATTTCATTTATGTCATGTGTTATGAGTTTTTCATAAACAAAACCCATTTTCAAAATACGGTAGGGTAATACATATTGTTTTATTGCAAAAATCTTAGTTAGAATTCTTGATCTAATGTTCTCATGCATGTTGTACGCTGTTAGTTAAGATCTTGTTATTTTTGTCATGGAAAAATATATAACTCTATGTTTGAAATTGAGAAAACATTGAAATTATTTATGAGGAAATAGTGTTTCTGAAAAATGGACCGATTTTTCAGCCTAACGACTAAAAAAATGCGATTTGTCTATGCTGAATAATGTAAAAATCATATATTGGGATTTTTGGCATTTTATGGAATGGTTTGTTGTTGAAAAAAAAACAAAAATATGAATACGGGTGGCCTATTTCTGCTCACCCGAATGCATATTACCCGTTAGTACGTATTTTTGGCCTACCACCTGACTGGTAAATCATTTGTATCTCCCTCGTTCAGAAATGTTTTTATAAATAATTTATTGCATTGGAAAGCCAACAAAATTTTACACAATCTGTGAAATTTGAAGCTCTGTTCTTAAAATGAGCACTGAACTGTGATAGTCGGAATAGAAAAGTATAGGCGTGCACTCAATTAGTCATATCTCCCTCATAATGAGTAATTTTGATGAACGGTTTGGAATATCGAAAAGCTGACAAGATTTTCTACAACTTGTCAAAATTTTAGCTCAGTTTCTCTATGGTGCACATTTCTATGATAGTTGTAATAGTCAAACATAATTGAGTTTCGACAGGTTCTGAACCAACAAAAGGCCCGATTAGGAAATATGTGTGATGTCTTTAAGGTTTTTGAGTATGCTTTTATGAGTTGCATCATGCTGTGTATGAATAGTTAAGATAACTTTTATGCAAGAACTAAGTGCCTAATATGAGGTACAAATTGAATGAAGTGCCCATGCACTAACTTGCCTTTATGCCCATTCGCTAAGAAACTGGACAAATAGAGTCTAACTTGTGATCAAATATAAATACTTAATTGTTCATGAATGCTAATATTGAAATGAATGGTATATGCATGATTATGCAAATGGTTGGATGCATAATCATTGCTTCATGATGAATGTATACTTAAGCCAAAAATGAAAGAAAAGTATTATGCAATGATATATGAAGTGTGTATTGATAAAAATGTACATTCATGGCCCCGAAAGAGGCGAATCCTTTAATTAGATTCATAAGTGTGTGTTGCATGAAATTAATAAATTTAAAAAAGTTTAACCATGTGTAACTAAAATACGATGCTTGCAAGATGATGGCAAGTGATACTTTTGGCTTCGTAGGCAATGCTTTTTAGCATGAAAGGTTACTCCTACCCAACCCTGAAGATAGAGGAACCTCTGCATTAGACTGCAACGTAGAGGATATAAACTCATGAGTGAAAAACTGATGCATTAGGATGATGGTGTTGGGAGTGCTCTATCGATATACTCGTCCCTCACCTGTAGACTAGTAAAAGATGCCTGACCAAGCAAAAGCCACAATTGTATAAAAATACTACTTGCGCCATGGACCTGATCCAGGTTTAAGCCTATGTTAGTATCCACAGGGCTAAGAACTGAAACCTAAAGTGATAGTATATTTAGTTAGGCATGACATACATTATTTAAAAAGAAAACCTAATTAAAGATAAAAAGTCACTCATGCATACTGTTCAAATTCTAAAATGGTAAGTGCATGCATTTTAAACTGCTCATGCATATTTAAATGCTTATAGTTAAGTGCTTGCTTTTGATTGAAAAAATTATGTAATTAAATGTTTGAGAGTCCTGTAAAGCATTACATCGCATGTATTCTTAGTGTGTTAATCGATGTTTGGATGTGTGAGGATTGAAATATGCTCTTGCATGCGTGTTTGAATTTATGTGTGTTGAATAGCACTACCCTACTGAGGACTTATTATTCTGACCCTATTATTATCTAAATGTATTCAAGTAGCAAATAGAGGACCATGCGATGATGAGAGGTTGCAGCGGGAACCGAGCCATGTATTTTCACTTTTTGTTTTATGTTTTGGATTGCCATCTTTCACAAGTACTCAAAGACTGATAGTTATTTAATTTGAAAGAACTCTGATATTATTTAATTCAAAGTTGTAATGAACATTTATTTATTTATGAATGTTCAATTTTAAATTTAAAGTACATTTGAAAAAGATATGGCATACCTGTAATACACCAAAGCCTTTATCCCGTTCAAATTATCATTACAATTTCATCAAACCATTTCAAAAAAGAAATTTACATGATTTTTTTTTTAAATTTTATGCATTGTTATGAACTGTTCCTAAAATATTGAATTTTTGTGTTTTGTGCAAAATCAAAACTTAGATGCTAAAAAGGGACATCAATATACAAATTTATATATGATTATGAGCTTTCGATAATACCTGTAGGAATTACATATATATGACTTGAATGACGTATGTAGAAAATATGTATGCTTGAAGTTTAGATATTTTATGTTATGAAATACACATGTTTTGAATTATGTGACATAATTGATTTAATAAATCATAAAAAGTTTAATATAAGCTATTGCGTAGTAGGGGCATGATGATTTATATTTAGAATTTATCAAGTTCGATGATTTGATATTGAATTTTGAGGACATAAATTTTTTTTTTGAGAAATAATGTAATACCTGTAAATTTTCTATAGTTATTAAACAAATAAATGATAAAAATAAAGCATCCAGAATCTTGTCGATAAGTAACCCTAGTTAAATTTTGAGGACAAAATTTCTTTAAGGAGGGAATGATGTAAAACCCATAAATTGTCGATAATTTTATGAGAAATAATGGTGAATTTAATGCTAAAATATTATTTGAAATTAATATGAAAATTAAATTGTAAGTCGAGCATTAATTAGGATTCAGAATAAATTTTAAAATGAGAATTTATTCTGAATCGGGTTTTTAATTTATAATTGGATTTAATCTGGATTTGAGTTGAACTTAATGGGAAGTTAATTTGAGTTTCAATATTAGTCAGGATTTGAATTAAGTGTGCATTTGAATTTGGAGTCTTATTGAATTTCGATTTCAATTTTTAGAGTTTTATCAAATTTGAATTTTGATTTGGGAATTTGAATTGAAATTGTATTTGGATTTGAATTCAGATTTAATAACTATGTCACAAATATTATAATTAGATTTTAGTTTGATTCAAATCTAAATCAAGACTTAATT
Organism: Nuphar pumila; assembly: GCF_984573655.1. NCBI lineage: Eukaryota > Viridiplantae > Streptophyta > Magnoliopsida > Nymphaeales > Nymphaeaceae > Nuphar > Nuphar pumila. The sequence continues at coordinate 72,421,433 of NC_143262.1, forward strand.
GAATGTTAATTCAAGTTTGAGTTAAATAATAATTTAAATTTAGAAATTTAAATTGAATTTAGAGGTAATACTTGTAATGTTTTAGGGTTTTTTTAATAAATAAAATAATATTAATAATAAATTTTATAAGAAAGAAGTGCAAAAATGCAAATTAGCCTAAGATAAATTATAAGAAATATCTGGGGTTAGAAAGATCCCCACCAATTACATAACGTACCATTAGGTTTTGAACTTGCAACGTCTCATCATATGGTGACGTAGTAACAACTCCTACCAAACATGTGGAGCCCTCTTTCTTCTTCTTTTTCCTCTACTTTTCCTTGTAGTTTCCCTCTTTCACAAACAAGAGGCAAACCTATACACATTAGATGAGTGTGTGAACGATCAGTTCGCTTGAGAAGATTTCATTTTTTGTCTAAGAAGAGTGTTTGTAATAGCCCAACAAATTTCAACCCAAAAATGCCAGGAATATTTTTTTTTCAAGTTTACAAAATGTTGATTCTATATTTTCTTTTTCAAAAATGTAATAATGCAAAAATCTCATCAATGAACTCATTCTAGCCTTACCAAGTAGTAGACGGTTTGCCTGAGTGCAAGCGCGAGCGTGTCTTAGCCTCCTAGTACCAGATCCAGTATGAAACCATCATCAGTGAATTTGATTGAACCATTACACAACATAAATTATTAAGCCAAGTTTTTCATCATTGGCATCGCCTTAATCGAATCAATCTCTAGGGAGTTAGTCTGTGCATGCACTGACATTTAATAGCTCTGAGGAACAAAGTTTGAAGTTAAAGCATCCGAATAACAAAATCTTTATATTATTTCTTAGGTGAGTAAACACAATGAAAAAATATTGATTTTGGAAATCAATTTCATAAACTGGTTTCTTGGTTAAATATCCTGGACACATTATATTTCAAACATTACTACCATAATATACCATGAATAAAAATTTACTGAACATTAAATAATCTCATTTTAGAATTGAACCATTAAAGCAATTGTTCAATTAAATAGTCATTCAAATAATCAATAATCATTAAATTTAAAAGTGACAAGGAGCCCTTAGGATCATCAAAAACATCAAGATGCACAACCTCCTCCAGCATCCTGCACTCACTCCAACAATTACATATCACCTAAAAAATATTTTATTTTAAAAGTATGAGACTTCGAAAAGTCCCAGTAAAATTCGCATAGCAAATGCAAGATACAATACATAAAACTTGCATAATATATATCGATAATTAAAGAACTGCATCAACTATCAAAGAGGCATATACAAGATTTTCTCAAGATATTCATGCATCCATAATTCATAAACAAGTATAAAATAACAATCTCAAGCATCTATAACATGAATTCTAAATGAGATCAAGATATTGATCAATAAGCATGGATCCACAAAATTTCAAGAACATGAATACTATAAAGTAAAGTGAGCAAGTATATTATGTTTCACTTGATTATTTATGCCTATCAGGTATGTGTATGACCAACACAAACACAACACATACTACTTGGGGTGTTTATTATGCTATGTGTTTTAATTTTCCCGAGTAGTTGCTGAGTCACATACTTTCCCAAGAATGAAGTCAGATTGTGAGAGATAGAGGCGTGCTTTGAGAGAATATACTTAAGGGCTATGGCCTCAGGCCGCCATGATGATCATGATCACTCACTTCTTAAAGCATAATCTATATGCATTCAAGACATACAAGTCATCACATAAATATATATATGCCTCTAAGACATTTAGATCATTGCAACATTTTCATATGCATTCATAATTATTATAAACAATAGGTTAAATCATATTTGACCATTACAATGTGAAACACACACACATACATCTAAGTAAATAAGTTAGATGTTCATGATACACATCAATCATGATATACAGGTGTGATATATTCAAATGAGACAATCATAATATAATCATTTGCAACAAAACTATGTAGGCGTGATGTGTCATTCACCTAATAAGTCAACCTAGTCATTTGTAGACGTGATGTGTCATTCACCTATACGCTAACATAAGCTTCATAATCATAACCTCATATCAAGATCTAAAATCAATAAAGATTTGATTCTCACATCTGAGTTCAGCATATAATCATGCTACAACAGAAAAGTCAAATCTATAGATTTATAACTGGTTATCTCAATCAACTCAAAAGATCATCACCATTTATCACAATATTTCATTTATTCATAATAAAGATTTACATGATCCACGCCAAATCACCTGGTCTGAAAAGTGTACGACCTCACAAGGAGTTACCGCCCTAAATGGATGACCTATCTGGCCTTGGACAATGCACTTCCTCACAAAGACTTACCGCTCTATCCAGATTACCTGATCTGATTATAAACAACCTCACAGAGAATCTTTTGAGAAGAGTTCTTCAACGGGTACCATATCCAGTAAAAATTATTGTGATACATGCATCAATACAATTGACCACTCTTAAGGTCGATAGCCACCAACATGGGTACAAGCATGTATATAATCAATATGCATCACATCATACATCTCAACAACATACGCATTTGAAAGAATCAAAATCTAAGAAAGAGCTCAAAACCCTAAATTGATTTTTAAGAAATCAGGGTTTTGATTCTCTCAACCATAACTCATTAAATCCACATTAAGTCAATTATAAATTCAGATATTAAACAAGATAAATATGCTAAACATGATTATATAAATAAAGGTACTCTCTATTGAAAACAAATAAAATAATCGATTAATAAGATAATCAAGATTTAGTCATCTCTTTCAATTGTAACTTGTATAAATTACTATTTAGATCTTTTCTAGATGTTTAGCCCTTTATTTATGATTCAATAAGGTTTATAAACACTGATAATATGCAGTATATGTTAGAAATATATTAAAACCATAAGATACAAACACGTTACTACTTAAACACAAGCATAAGTCGTCAAGAAAATTTAGATCCCTATTGACCCATCTTTTTAAAAATCTGTTCAGAATAACAAAACATATATAAAATCATGATAATTTTACAGTGGTTACATGTACCTATCAAGAACATAACCCAACAAACTGATCTCAAAAATAATAACTACAGAAATAAATAAATAAGGTTTACAAAACCCTATTATGATAGAGTTTCGATCCAAAATTTATAAAGTGTAAGATTTTTATCCGATTAATGTATTGCTTAGAATTTATATAAATCATTTTTGACAAAACCCTTTTTACACAGTCTGTTATTATGTATTAATATTCACCAAATTTTTTATAAAATATTTGGATTTATTTTTCTTGGGCATTTACGTCTTTTATTAGAGATAGGTCAAAACAATCCTCTAACCAGAGTTAGAAACTGGAGCTCTATTAAAATGGATGTCAATACAAGTCCAAAATAGATAAAATGAGATTTTAAATTCAAGATAAGGATGTGTAGATCATCATAATGATTTTATTTAGATTTTTTGGATGATATTTGAAGAGATATCGATTTATTTCTAAAACTAGTTAGGAATAATATATCAAACATCACAGATTTTGGTTTCTCAGAAAATGTTTTTATAAAAATTCTTTTTAAGATCCTAAAAACATTGAAATCTCATTGTTTTAGATTTGATAAGATTCAATATGGATTAACTCATAAATACATCATCAATAATCAAGATATGATTGAATCTAATATGAACCGACAAAGAAACTCTATTTAGGCATATTTCTCAAAATCATTTTTATGAAAAACTCATAAATCTTCTTATTTGAATCAAAATAATGATTTCTTCAAGAAAGAAAACATGTATAAAAGATCAAGATATGTAAATATGCTGCTAAAAATAAAAATAACTCAGATACGCATGCATAATGCACGTAAAAAATATCTACTACATAAATCTTACTAGAAAAATTGATAGATCTTGAAAACAATGAGGAAATTAGGTAGTCCTATCTCTACACTACCACAACCAAAGAAATATATGCAGGTTCAATGGCTGCACAAGCATACTCCAAACCTCACAGACGTTTTAGGAGAAGAGAGAAAGCAAAAAGCAAAAGGGGAAAAAGAAGAGAGAAAGAAAAAGAGAAAGAAAGAGAGAACTAACCTTGTTAATCCTCCTCATGAGGGCCTCTATTTATAAATGGGCTTAGGCAAAAGTCCCATATCTAATATAAAAGGTTAATATCTATTAAATTTTTTTATTAATAAAAAATAAATTATGATTATAATTCATTAAATTTTAAAATTAATTAAGTTAGAGAAGAAAAGTAAGAACTTCTTACCTTGGCTTGGGCTTTAGTGATATGGTAACCTTTCAGGAGGCCTATAGACCCAAATACTCAACATAATTTGATGATTAAATAATCGATTTGATAGCCCTCAAAATATAAATCTTCGTGGTGGTCTTAGATTTAATCATACACATATGGATCAACAAGAAAATTTAGTCAATATAAAAAAACATTAATTTTTGACTTATAATTTGGCATGAATTTCAGCTGATGATAAAACACTCAAATCAACACTAATTTGGGCATGTAGATAGTCAATTTTAATGCCCTCAAAATGCAGAATGACAAGGTTGAATCCGATTTAATAGGTGCGCTACTAATCAGCTAAAACTTCTATTAAAACAATAATGGCATTGTTTAGAGTGTCTAACTATTAGTCCAATCCAATGAGATTATATCCAAATATCCTGAGTTATATCCAATTCAATCCATCCCTAATTAGATTCAAATCCAATATTCATAATATAAAAATATATAAATAATTTACTTTCTTGTTTAGTCTACATATTTTAAAATTTCTAATTATTCTTACAATGTTCTTGGGACTTAATTTCAAAAGATTTTAAAATCAAGAAAATCAAGAATTCATAATTATAGTCATAAATGCATGGATAATTCACTATTTATTTATTAATTATCAAGGAAAAATCTCGAGTTTTACACTATTTTTATGAAACATGTATGGGGTCTGTTATCTATACATAGATTAAAACTCGTAGGCACAAGTTTATTTTGATTTCTAAGAAAACAAACCCTATACCAAATCCCCTAATGCGAGGTTTCAGTGTTGGATTTGACAAAATTAGAATAGAGAGGGTTTTCTAAAGAAAACCCCTCCTAAAGATTGTTTTTGCTAAAAAACCATTTTTTTCTTTTAAACCAAATTAAAATCTAATTTCAATGATAATATAGGTGTATACACTCTGAATCTAGGTTATACACACGTATATGCGTGTGATGAAAACTATAAGTTGAACCCTAAAAAAAAATTATATGCAAGACAACTATTGAGTTCGAATACAGGCAAATGAAGCTTAGTAGATTAGCCCAAATTCAAAATATTAGGTTGTTTAAAAAGAATAGCCTTCATAAATTCTGATTTGGATTAGCGAGGAGGGGTTTGGTTTGATTTTCTCAGGGAAAAATCGGTTCAACCCCTAGAGAAAATGATTTACTTGAAATAAAAATGAATAATTTCAGGTATGTCATGATGATTTATATTTAGAATTTAACAGGTTCGATGATTTGATATTGAATTTCATGGACAAATTTCTTTTTTTTTAGAGAATAATGTAATACCTGTAAATTTTCTACAGTTATTAAAAAAATAAATGATAAAAATAAAACATCCAGAATCTTGTTGATAAGTAACCCTAGTTAAATTTTGAGAACAAAATTTCTTTAAGAAAGGAAGGATGTAAAACCTGCAAATTTTTAATATTTTTGTATTTGTAATCCTTGTAAATATAAGACTAAAATATTATTTCAAAATAAGATGAGAATTAAATTATAATTTGAGCATTAATTAGGATTCAAAATAAATTTCAAGCTGAGAATTTATTTTAAATCAAGTTTTCGATTTATAATCGGATTTAATCTGGATTTAAGTTGAACTTAATGGAAAGTTAATTTGAATTTTAATATAAGTCAAGATTCGAATTAAGTCCACATTTGAATTTAAAGTCTCATTGAATTTCAATTTCAATTTTTTGGAGTTTAATCAAATTTGTATTTTGATTTAGAAATTTAAATTCAGAACGGATTTGGGTTTGAATTTGGATTTAATAACTATGTCTTAAATATTATAATTGGATTTGGGTTTGATTTAAATCTAAATCAAGACTTAATTGAATGTTAATTCAACTTTAAATTATGCAATAATTTGAATTTTTGTTTAAATTGAATTTGAAATTTTGAATTGAATTTAGAGGTAATACCTATAATTTTTAGGTTATTTTTAATGAATAAAATAATATTAATGACAAATTTTATGAGGAAGAATTGCAAAAATGCAAATTAGCCTAAGATGAATTATAAAAAATATCTTATAAAAAATTGAAGTTGTTTCAAGTTGATTTTAGAGATCGAATTTATGAAAAAGATAGAATTTAATAAAATAATTGATAAATTTCATTGAAATAAAGTTGAATATGATTTTAGATGAATTTATAATAATTTGATATATATGTAATATAATTTTAATAAATTTGAATTTAGTTTCATGAGTTGAAATCGAATTTACAAAAAAAAAACTTAAAACGGCTATGGGTCCTATCGACCCCAGTTGACATCACTTTCAAATTTTTTTTTGAGAAAATGGTAATTTTAGAAAGAAATTTAAATAATTATGAAAAATTAGCATTTTAAAGAATTTCATATGAATTTAAAATAATTTGGTTTATATGTAGTATCATTTCATCTGAATTGAATTTTAGTTTTAGGCATTTTGAAATCTAAAATAACAAATAAAGTTAATTAGTAAAAAAATTAAAATAGAATAAAAATTTAATTTAACTAAATTATATTAAATGGTAGAAGTCCATAGGTGGGCCGTCCCATCTTACGTGGCACCTCTTTGTTGACTTAAGAAAAAAAAACTAAGTTAAAGCTTTAAATTGAAAGATTTCTATAAAGTTGCCGAAAACCTACTTTAAAAGCCAAAGTTAAAACTTACAAAATACCAAAGGGAAGGCCTCCCAAGGAGGGGATGGGGGGGGGGGGGGGGGGCGTCCCATCCAAGATCTTCTTAGGATGGGATCTGATATTAAGAAGGAAGGGTGAATTTAAGGCTAAAATATTATTTGAAATTAAGATGAGAATTAAATTGTAATTCAAGCATTAATTAGGATTCAGAATAAATTTCAAGATGAGGATTTATTCTGAATTGGGTTTTTGATTTGTAATCAAATTTAGTTTGGATTTAAGTTGAACTTCATGAGAAGTTAATTTGAGTTTCAATATTAGTCAGGATTCGAATTAGGTGTGCATTTGAATTTGGAGTCTCATTTAATTTTGATTTCAATTTTTGGAGTTTAATCAAATTTGTATTTCGATTTAGAAATTTGAATTCAGAATGAATTTGGATTTAATAACTATGTCTTAAATCTTATAGGTAGATTTGGGTTTGATTTAAATCTAAATCAAGACTAAATTGAATGTTAATTCAACTTTAAACTATGCAATAATTTGAATTTTTGTTTAAATTGAATTTGAAATTTTGAATTGAATTTAGAGGTAATACCTATAATTTTTAGGGTATTTTTAATAAATAAAATAATATTAATGATGAATTTTATGAGGAAGAATTGCAAAATTGCAAATTATCCTAATATGAATTATAAAAAATATCTTATAAAAAATTGAAGTTTTTCAAGTTGATTTTAGTGAATTTTGCATTCAAAATCAAATTTATGAAAAAGATAGAATTTAATAAAATAATTGATAAATTTCGTCAAAATAAAGTCAAATATGATTTCAGACGAATTTATGATAATTTGATATGTATGTAATGTAATTTCAATGATTTTGAATTTAGTTTCATGAGTTGAAATTGAATTTACAAAAAAAAAACTTAAAACGATTATGGTTCCTACTGACCCTAGTTGACATCGCTTTCGAATTTTTATTTTTAAAAAATAGCATTTAAAAAAAAATTAGATAATTATGAGAAATTAGATTTTTAAAGAATTTCATATGAATTTAAAATAATTTGGTTTACATGTAGTGTCATTTCATCTTAATTGAATTTTAGTTTTGGGCATTTTGAAATCCAAAATAACAAATAAAGTTAATTAGTAAAATAATTAAAATAGAATAAACATTTTAATTTAACTAAATTGTATTAAATGGTAGAGTTCCATAGGTGGGTCGTCTCATCCTATATGGCACCTCTTTGTTGACTTAAGAAAAAAAAACTAAGTTAAAGCTTTAAATGAAAAGATTTTTATAAAGTTACCAAAATCCACCTTTAAAAGCCAAAGTCAAAACTTACTAAAAACCAAAGGGAAGGCTACCCAATATGGGGAGACATCCCATCCTATATCTTCCTAGGATGGGGCTGGATATTAAGAAGGAAGTGTGAAAGGAATATAAAAAAAAGTGGGAAAAGGATAGAAAGAAAAAAAAAATAGCTTGACAAAGTCAAACTTGCTTGACAATATGCAATATGAAAAGGTGAACCCATATGGGGGTGTCGACCAGCCCATATGAATACCTTATATATTATATACCTTACATATAATACAAGTATGAAATTAACCTAAGTCACTAGCTAGAAAAAAATATACAAGACAGATGAAGAAAAAAATGAAAAGGGAAACTTAAAAATTAGAAGGAAACTGAGATGGAGATTAGGTCTACTTTTCCCTTGTAGTTTCCCTCTTGCACAACCATGAGGCAAACCTATACACGTTGGAGGAGTGGGCTGAGCATCTAACTGCAGCTACCACATGAAGCAGACAACTGGTTCACTTTAGAAGACTTCGTTTTTCTGCTCAGAGGAGCACTTTTGCAAAACTAGGGGGTTCTATTCTCTACTCGTAGTCACAAGTTTATTTTGATTTCTAACAAAATGAACCCTGTACCAACCCCCCCATACGAGGGTTTGGTGTTGGATTTGTTAAAATTAGAATAGAGATTGTTTTCTTAAGAAAACCCCTCTTAAAGATTATTTTTGCTAAAAATCATTTTTTTATTTGAACCAAATTAAAATCTCATTTCAATGATAATATACATGTATACACTCCGAATCCTGAGTGTACACACATATATGCATGTGATGAAAGCTATAAGTTGAACCCTACATAAGAAAATATGCAAAATGACTATTGGGTTCAAATACGGGCAAATGAGGCTTAATCGATTACCCCATATTCGAAATATTAGGTAGTTTAAAAAGAATAGCCTTCATAAATTCTGATTTGGATTAGCAAATAGAGGTTTGGTCTGATTTTCCTAGGGGAAAATCGGTTCAACCACTAGAGAAAGTGATTTACTTGAAATAAAAATAAATAATTTCATGTATGTTATGTATTGTGAATTTTTCAGAAACAAAAACCATTTTCGAAATACAGTAGGGTAATATATATTGTTTTCTTGCAAAATTCTTAGTTAGAATTCTTCATCGAATGTTCTCATGCATGTTGTATGTTGTTAGTTAAGATCTTGTTATTTTTATCATGAAAAAATATATAACTCTATGCTTGAAATTGAGAAAATATCAAAATTATTTTTGAGAAAATAGTGTTCGGGAAGACAGATCGATTTTTCAGCCTAACGATTGCGAAAATGAGAATTGTCTATGCTGGATTATGTAAAAATCATATATTAGGATTTTTGAGATTTTATGGAATGGTTTTTTGTTGAGAAAAAAAATGAAAATATGAATTCTAGTGGCTTATTTTTGCTCACCCGAATGCATATTACCCACTATTACGTATTTCTAGCCTGACACCTAACCGGTAAATCGTTCATATCTCCCTTGTCCAGAGAAGTTTTTATGAACGATTTATTGCATTGTAAAGCTAACAAAGTTTCACACAATCTGTGAATTTTTAAGCTCTATTTTTAAAATAAGGTTTAAACAGTGACAGTTGGAACAAAAAAGTATAGGAGTGCACTAAATCAGTCATATCTCCCTCATACGGAGAAATTTTGATGAACAGTTTGTGACATCAGAAAGCTGACAAGATTTTCTATAGCTTGTCAAAAATTTTGATCTGTTTGCCTAATTTGATCTTTCCTGTGATAGATGTAATAGTCAAACACAATTGAGTTCTAATGGGTTCTAAACTGGCCAAAGTCCCGGTTAGCAAATACGTGCGATGTCTTTAAGGTTTTTGAGTATGCTTTTGTGAGTTGCATCATGCTGCATACAAACATTTAAGATAATTTTTGTGCTGGAACTGAGTGCCTAATATGTAGCACGAATTGAATGAAGTGTTTATTCCATAACTTTCCTTTGTGACAATTTGCTTATGAACTGGAGGAATAGAGTCCGACTTGTGATCAAATACACATGTTTAATTGTTCATGAATGTTGACATTGAAATAAATGGCATATGCATGATGATGTGAATGGTTGGATCCATTTAATTGTTATAATCATTCCTTCATGATGATTGTATGTTTAACCTAAAAATGATAGAAAAACATGTTGCATTGATACGAGAAGTATGTATTTATAAAAATGTGCATCCTTGGGCCCAAAAAATGGTGAATCCTTTAACTGCATTTATAAGTGTGTGTTGCATGAAATTAATAAATTTAAAAAGTTTAACCATGTGATACTAAAATACAATACTTGCAAGAAGAGGGCAAGCAATACTTTTGGCTTCATGGGCACTACTTTTGAGCACAGAAGGTTGCTCTTCTCCAACCATGAAGATAGAGAAACCCTCTGCATTAAACTGCAACGTAGATGATATAAACTCATGAGTAAAAAACTGATGCATCAGGATGATGGTGTTGAGAGTGCTCTCTCAATACACTCGTTCCTCACCTGTAGACTGGTGAAAAGTGCTCGACCATGCCAAAGCCACAATTGTATAAAAACACTACCTGCATTATGACTCTAATCCAGGTTTAAGCCTGTGTTAATACCTACGAAGCTAAGAACTGAAACCTAAAGTGATTTTGCATTTAGTTAGGTATGCCATGCATCACTTAAAAAGGAAACCTAATTAATGATAAAAAGTCATTCATGCATACAGTTCAAATTCTATAATGGTAAGTGCATACATTTTAACTGCTCATGTATATTTAATTGCTTATGACTCAGTGATTATTTTTTATTGAAAGAGTTATGCGAGTATATGTGATTGCATATGCAAGTGTGAGTATTGGAATATGCTTTTGTGAGGCTTTATATGGACGACCTTATAGGTCTCCTGTATGTTGTAGTGAGGTTGGTGATCGAGCGATCGAGTCACTAATAATTCTTCAGCACTACACCGAACAAGTGCAGTTGATAAAGAAGAAACTTCTGACTGCTCAAAGTCGTCAGAAAAGTTATGCAGATCCAAAGCACCGTGAAGTCACATTTGAAGTCAGGAATCATGTGTTCGTCAAGGTATCACCAACCAAGAATGTGTTTCCGTTTGACAAAAAAGGTAAACTAAGTCTGAGGTATATAGGACCTTTCCCCATCCTCAAGATGATTGGAGGCACATCTTACAGATTGACACTCCTGTTACAGTTCTCGAACATCGATGATGCTTTTCATGTGTCGATGTTAAGGAAATATGTGCCAAACCTGACACATATTATCCAATGCAATGAAATAGAAGTGCAAAAAAATCTCATGATCAAGGAGCGTCTGATAAAGATTTTGGACCGATGAGTGTTGTGAAATAAGACGATTCCTTTAGTGAAGATACAATGACAATACCATGGACTTAAAGAATGTACATGGGATCCAAAAGTGGATATGAAAGCAAAATATCCAAGCCTATTCGATATATAACTTTAGCCAAATTTTGAGGATGCTTTTTTTTAAGAGGGTTGGATGTAATGCCCATGATTTTTCGAAGAATTGTCATAAATTTTTGTGAATATTTCTATAAGTGACAATTTGGATGATAATAATACATATTAGTAAAATAGATTGGGTCTTAGACTGGGACTTAGAAAAAATAATAATACTCAAAACGACAATGGGTCCTATCGACCCTAGTGAAAATCAATTTTGAAATGCATTTTTGAGGAATTAGTATTTTTAGAAAATAATTTAAATAAACTAGCCAAATTGGTATTTAAAAAGAACTCCATATGCATTTGAAAATAATTTGGTTCATATTTAGAGTCATTCCATTTAAACTAATTAAGATATAGTTTTGAAAGAATTGAAATCTAAAATAATAAATAAAGTTAATTAGTAAAATAATTAAAATAGAATTAAAATTTAATTTGACTAAATTATATTATATAGTAGAGGTCCATAGGTGGGCCATCCCATCCTATGTGGCACCTCTTTATTGACTTAAGAAAAAAAAACTAAGTTAAAGCTTTAAATTCAAAGATTTTAAAAGTTACTAAAAATCAAACCATCTAAAGCCAAAGTCAAAACTTACTAAAAACCAAGAGGGAAGGCCTCCCAAGGTGGGGGGACATCCCATCCTAGATTTTTCTAGGATGAGCTGGATATTAAGAAGAATGGGAGAAAAAAATTGAGAAAGGGAAAGTGGGAAAATGAAAGAAAAAAACATATAGCTTGACAAAGTCAAACTTGCTTGCCAAGCAAGCTTGACCTTGTGCATTATGGAAAATTAAAACCCCATATGGGGGTGTCGACCAACCTATGTGCATATATATATTATATGATATACACTATATACATTAAATGGAATAATATTAAACTAAGTCCACTATATAGAAAAAGAAAAAGAAATGTAAGCATAGGAAATTAGAAGAAAGGAAAAGTAGAATGAATTAGATAAAAGATTGAGATTAGCCCAGCCCCTTGATCTCATTTATACAACCAATAAAAAGGGAGGAGAGGCTCACACCCCCCTTATTTGACTCCCTTTAGATTTTTTTGAGTTGTCTCTCTCTCTCTCTACTCTCCTTCTTCCTCTTCTTTCTCATCTACTTTTCTTTGTGGTTTCCCTCTTGTGAAACCAAGGGGTAAACCTACCCACATAAGAGGAGAAGGCAGTGTATCTAGCCACAACCACCAAACAAAGCGAACAACCGGTTTGAGAGTAAAGAGTTCATTTTTCGGTTAAGAGGAGTCTTTTCGCGACAAAAGTAGAGGGTTCTATTCTCTACACGTAGATCAAAATTTGTAGGCATGAGTTTATTACAAATTTTAAGTAAACAAACCTTGTACCGACCCCCCCTCCATGTGAGGGTTCGGTGTTGGATTTGTCAAAATTAGAATAGAGAGGGTTTTCCGAAGAAAACCCGTCTAAAAAATCATTTTTGCTATAAATTGATTTTTCTTGGAATTAAATTCAAGTTTGATTTCAATAATAATATACGTGTATACACTCTGAATCAGGGGTGTACACACATATATATGTGTGATAAAAACTATGATTTAAACCCTACAAAAATATATGCAAAACAGCTATTGGGTCCGAATACGGGCAAATCGGGCTTAGCCGATTAGCCTGGATTTAGAGTATTAATTTCGTTAAAGAACATAACCTTCATAAATTTTGAATTAGGTTAGAGAGGAGGGGTTTGATCTGATTTTCCTAGAGGAAAAATGGTTCAATCCCTAGAAAAATGTTTTGCTTGAAACAAAAATGCAAAATATAAGGTTTGCCACGTGTTATGGGTTTTTTTAGAAACAAAAACTGTTTTTGAAATAAAGTAGGTTAATATATATTGTTTTGTTTCAAAATTTTTAGTTAGAACTCTTGATCTAATGTTCTCATGCATGTTGTAAGATGTTAGTTATGATTTTGTTATTTTTGTCATGGAATTTTTTTTTTGTATCTTTATGCTTGAAATTATGAAAATATCAAAATTATTTATGAGAAAATAGCATTTGGGAAGACAAATTGATTTTCCATCCTAATAGCTATAAAAATAGAATTTGTTTATGATGGATTATGTGAATATCATGTATTGAGATTTGTGAGATCTTATTTGATAGTTTGATGTTAAAAAAAAGAAAATATAAATTTGGGTGACCTATTTCTGCTCATCTGAATGTATAATACTCGTTATTACGTATTTTTGGCCTGACAATCTACCGATAAATTATTCATATCTCCCCTTGTCGAAAAAAGATTTTACGATTGATTTATTGCACTGAAAAGCTAACAAAATGTCACATAATCTATGAAAATTGTGTCAGTCGGAACAAAAAAGTACATGCATGCACTAAACCGGTCATATCTACTTCATACAGAGGAATTTTGATGAACGGTTTATGGCATCAGAAAGCTGACAAAATTTTCTACAACTTGTCAATATTTCAGATATGTCCATAAATTGTACATATTTTTGTGACAGTTATAACAGTCAGATAGAATTGAGGCCCAGTGGGTTCTAAATCTCAGATAAAGGCCCGATTAGCAAATATGTGCGATGTCTCTAAGGCTTTCGAGTATGCTTTTTTGAATTGTATCATGCCTACTGTTAAAGTCATGTTTATGCCGAGATTAAGTATTCAACATGGGGTACAAATTGAATGAAATGATTATGCATGAATTGACATCCTTTTTTTTATATATTATCATTTTCACCATTCCCGTTCTAACGGTAACAAATGGGGAGGGAGAGAGTTGGAATGATAAATCATCATTCTTGGGATGTGGTGAAAGCATTTTCGCTGCATCTAACATTTGGCTACAACCTCATCCAATGCATCTGTAGTGTCCCTTGTGATGAGTGGGACATGCAATCAAACAGGCCCTAAGGGGGATAACATGTCTTGTCTGTCTATCCAATGCCCTCTTCCATTTTTCTTTGGTGGACGTGTGCACTATCATGTCCTCCCTATTCCATGTGGTGGGGCGGAACAACTATAGACACCCACAACGTGTTCACAAGATTCACTACTATAGCATCCACATGTCTGGCATTGGCATGGGTGCACAAATGCTTGTGGGCCCCATGCGTAGGGCATCCTGGGGATGGCGACACAAATGCCCCTTCCCCATCCCTATTTTTTACGTAAGAGCAGGGGTTTGGAACAATGAATAACTATTCTTGAGACATGGCTGATGTGCGTTGTGTGCATCTACCACATCTTTAATTGATGGCAGCGGTGTCCCGCCCATGATGCACCATCAAACAAGCCCACAAGGATGAATGCCACTGCATCCCTTACAGAGTTGGTTGCACCAATTTTTGTTTTTGATATCCATTAAAAATAATCTCTCACTGAGCATCTTTGTTTTTGTGCCAATTAATAATCGACTAGATAATTGGGCCCGCCCAGATAACTGAAATGGTATAAAATGGTTTACATCATATACACTTTTTAATAACAACAACAACTATGCCTTCATCCCAAAACAATTGGGGTCAACGATATGAACCAACAAAGAAAATCATTCTGGGTCTTCCACATGAATCCTTCTCCTCCAATCATTTCTATCCAATGCCATGTCCTCGATGAGGTTCAAAGCATTCATATCCTTTCCTATCATCTCCATCCAAGTCTTCCTAGGCCTACCCCGACCTCTTTTAACTAATATATTTTCCCATTTCTCCATCCTTCTAATTGGAGCATCATTAGGCCTTCGCCGAATATGTCCAAACCACCATAAACGATTCTCTATCATCTTATTTTCAATGGGTGCAACGCCTACCTTCTTACGTATCTCCTTGTTCTGAATCTTATCTTTTATTGTATTTCCACGCATCTATCTGAGCATACGCATCTCAGCTACACTCATTTTTTGAATATGATGTCTCTTGGCAGCCCAACATTCCGTACCATATAGTAAAGCAGGCCTAATAGTCATTTTATAAAACTTTCCCTTCAACCGTAATGGCATTCTATGATCGCACAACACTCCAGTTGCACTTTTCCATTTCATCCACCTAACCTTTATCCTATGATTTACATCTTCATCAATTTCTCCATACTTTTGAATGATAGATCCCAAATATTTGAAACAATCATCCACCGATATTTCTTGCTCACCAAGCTTCACTACACTCCCATCACTACTTCGTTGCTTACTAAACCGATATTCCATATATTATGTCTTACTCTTACTCAACTTAAAACCTCTTGCTTTCAATGCCTGTCTCCATAATTCTAACTTAGCATTAACCCCAGCTCTAGACTCATCAATCAAAACAATATCATCAGCAAACAACATACACCATGGCACATTTTCTTGAATTGATCTCGTGAGCTCATCCATCACTATAGCAAATAGGAAAGGGCTTAAAGCAGATCCTTGATGTAACCCAACCGTTATAGGAAAATTGGTTGTCACCCCTCCACAAGTGCGGACATTGGTTACTACTCCTTCATACATATCCTTAATTATACTAATGTACTTGAGAGAAATACCTTTCTTCATCATTGTCCACCAGAGAACGTCCCTAGGTACTCTATCATATGCCTTCTCTAAATCAATAAAAACTATATGCAAATCTTTGTTCCTCTCTCTATTTCTCTCAATAAGTTGTCTAAGAAGATGTATAGCTTCCATAGTTGATCTTCCAAGCATAGAACCAAATTGATTCTCCGATATCATGACAACCTTCCTTAACCTAGACTCAATAACCCTCTCCCAAAGTTTCATAGTATGACTTATGAGTTTTATACCATGATAGTTTGTGCAATCTTGTATATCACCCTTATTCTTATATAGAGGCGCCAAAGTACTCTTCCTCCACTCATTAGGCATTTTATTTGTCCGCCAAATCATGTTAAAAATATTTGTCAACTATTCTAAAACTTTCTCTCTCAAGCATTTCCAAGCCTCGATAGGTATACCACCTGAGTCAACTACCCTTTTTTATTTCATTTTCTTAAAAGCCTCTGCAATTTCTTTCTTTTGAATCTTGCGCTTGAAGTCACGATTCATCTCATGAAAAGGAATGGACAAGTCTCCAAGATCCTGAGCATGACTTCCGTTAAATAGCTTATCAAAATAATCTTTCCATCTCTCCTTAATCTCCTCATCTTTGACTAAAACCCTTTGTGTTTCATCTTTGATACATCTAATCATACCCAGATCCCTCGATTTCCTATCTCTCATCTTTGCAAGCCTATAAATATCATTCTCGCCCTCTTTGGTATCCAACTTGTCATAAGCCTTCTTATATATCTTATCCCTCGTGTTTCGAACTACTTTTTTAGCTTCCTTCTTTGCTATCATATACTTCTCCAAATTCTCATTATCACGACTCTTACTTAGATTTCTATAATACTCTCTTTTAACCTTAATAGCTAATTTGACATCCTCGTTTCACCATGATGTATCCTTATCTAGCGGTGTACCGCCTTTAGACTCACCAAATACCTCCTTAGCCACCTTTCTCATGCCACCCGCTATATTATTCCACATTGAGTTTGAATCCTCCTCGAGACACCAATCAACTTCCTTAACTATCTGCTCTACAAACATTCTTTGTTAAGCTCCTTTCAGTGCCCACCACTTAATTCTAGGATCTATCCTATGTCTATCCCTTTTGCTATATTGTCTAATTCTAAGATCTAAAATTAAGACTCTATGTTGTGTAGCTACACTTTCTCCCAGTATAACCTTACAATCGATGCAACAACCCCTATCTCTCTTTCTAAGTAGGAAAAAATCTATCTGACTCGTATTAACCCCACTTTTAAATGTTACTAGGTGAGACTTTCTCTTCCAAAACCAAGTGTTTGCTAAGATCATATCATAGGACAAACCAAAATCTAAAATCCTTTCTTCACTTTCGTTTCTTTCTCCTATACCATAGCCTCCATGGATACGCTCAAATCCATCCCTACTAATGCCTACATGTCCATTAAGGCCACCGTCGATGAAAAGCTTTTCACAATAAGATATCCTTTGTACTACTCCATCTAAATCTTTCCAAAATTGATGCTTAATGGAATCATCTAAACCTACTTAAGGTGCATAAACACTAATAATATTAATAATATCCGTACCTAATACTAATTTAATAAGTAAAATCCTATCACCCTTCATACGAACCTCAACTACACTATCTATAAACTCATAACTCATAACAATCTATACTCCATTCCTATTTCTATTTATTCCTGTATACCAAATCTTATATCCCCGAGGTTCTATCACTTTTGCCTTCAAACCTACCCATTTGGTCTCTTGTAGACATAAAATATCAATCTTTTTCCTACACATAACATCTACTAACTCTACCAACTTACCAGTTAAAGACCCTATGTTCCAAGTGGCTAACATAATTTTATGGTCTTGGACTAACTTCTTTACCCCCACCCGTCCAACAAAGTGAGGGAACCCTTGCCCATTTGACACCACACCTAGGCGCCGGTGTGACGCGTCACTTCCGGACGACGACCTAGCAACCTTTGCCCATTTATCACTGCCTCCGGGCCTATAGAGTATAGTGCGTCGCTCAGTAGGGAATGCCCCAACGAAATTCTCATATTGGTTCATATTCATAGGGTATGACTAAATTTTTATGCTGGCTGTCACTGGCCTACCTCAACCCTCCTCCTTTATCCGGGCTTG
This sequence comes from Nuphar pumila, assembly GCF_984573655.1. Taxonomy (NCBI): domain Eukaryota; kingdom Viridiplantae; phylum Streptophyta; class Magnoliopsida; order Nymphaeales; family Nymphaeaceae; genus Nuphar; species Nuphar pumila. The sequence goes on from NC_143262.1 coordinate 72,439,862, forward strand.
GGACCGACAGTGTATAACTAAACAGTTATACACAGGTGGAGTTATATACACTTTTCAAGATTGAAAAAAAACTAAAGCATAAACATTTTTTATAATTTTAAAATATTATAAAATAATTTAGTTTTATGGCTGTTAAGAAGGTCAAGAAAGACATTTGAGAGAGAGGTTATAATTGTAACTCATTAATTTTTTAAAAGATTACAATGTGTCATGTAAGTAATGCTTGTTTTTTTACGAAAACTCTATGCAAATGCCCTTACAAATTTTTAATTACATTCACAACTTAAATAACAAGGATGTCAATTAAGAAAAGTTATAAAGCCTCTAATTTTTTTTGTACTTGATACCCTTCCCTCGGCTTTTATAATGTTTAGGATATCACTCCCTATAGAAAACATTATAGCATCCTTATTTTTCTTCTTCCACCCTAAAACATCCTGGCTTCTATGTCACTTTAGTCAGTTAATCAAGTAATGTTGAAAAAAAAAAGGTTCTGTGAATGTTTGAAGACCTAACTTATAATTAGGAGGTAAATAGCCAATTACTGAACCCGACCTAATTGGGTCTAACCTAATCCGATTCAGGTTTGGAGACATACAGAAAACGTAACAACCAATCGGGATCCGATTATCTAATCGGATATATTTTACATGTAAGCTGGTTGGATTGTCCTTTGGATTCAGAATCAATTCCAAATCTGCGTGCCTAATCCGAATCAAAATCTTATTATTGGTTTAATTTCTACCTCCTTTACTGAATCTGACTAATCGGAATTGGATTCGATCAGATATCCAGTCTAAACTCGATCCATTGACATCAGAACTTTTCATTAGTATTAATTTTCCCTTTAAAATCTCCAATGCATATTCTTCTAGTTTTTTTTTTTCTTTTGTGGAAGAGAAAAGAAACCACCGTTTATTCGAAGATTGAGTACAAGGTTGATGAAGGCAGAAAGTTACACCAAGAGGTGAACATTGGCTACTAATTCTTTTTGTGGGGCACAGTCGAAATGGAAGTTAAAAACATGAAATTGTGCAGAAAGCACACAGCAGAAGCAAAAGCACCACGTAACGTTTCAAAATTGTGCAGAAAGCACACAGCAGAAGCAAAAGCACCACGTAACATTGCACACTGAAACGGCACAACACCCTACAATCGAACCAGGCCTTAATCAGCAGGAGATAACCACGTAAGTTATGGATGCTGTTTGGAAGGACCAACCTTGTGGAGCTCATGGTCGTACCAGTCATGGTCATCATGGTCAAACCAATGGTCGTCATGATCAAACAAATGGTCATGGTCATCGTGGTCAAACCAATGATCGTCATGATCAAACAAATGGTCATGGTCGTTATGGTGAAACCAATGAGGGTGGTCTTCATGGTCAAACCAATGGTCATGGTCATGCCGTTCATGTTCATCATCCTCGTCATTGTGAAGCTCGTGTTTTTCCTGGCCGGGAACGCCAGTGGGATGTGCCCCATCTTTGGGCGTGTTGATGTCCATATGTTGAACCCGAGTTTCAACCAACTGCCTTGTCCCCTCCACAACAAACGAACACAAGATAATTGCTGCAAAGAAGGTGAAAGGCAACACAACTGGCTTCATTTTCTCCAAAGGAAAAGCTGAAGATGATAGGAGAAGAAGATTGCTGTGGAAAGAAGGGATGAAGTAGTAAGATTATATAGAGAAGAGAATGGTTAGTTGCCTCTCAAAACATGTCAACGGTTGTTACACTTGTCATCTTTGTTAATACCCGGATGCCACGATATAGAGAGAGATGAAAGTTGGGCACCTAGCAAATCACCAAAAGTATTCTAAAGTAACAAAGGGAAAGAGGCAAGGTATTATAAAATGCAAATTGTAGGCGATAAATACATGGAAATTAATTTGCATGGCTTATTTGTATGCTTATTCTGTGTTCTCTCTTACTTTCCAACCAAGTTAGGAGAGGCAGGTAAGGAAAAAGAATCCACATGGATGCAGATGCCCTTTATTTTGTTCATAATTACAGTCTCGTTTCTTGGGAAATTTTTAGATGCATTTAAATCCCTTGCTTCTTGATTAGAACAAAATAAAGGGCATCTGCATCCATGTGGATTCTTTTTCCTTACCTGCCTCTCCTAACTTGGTTGGAAAGTAAGAGAGAAAACACAGAATAAGCAGACAAATAAGCCATGCAAATTAATTTCCATTTATTTATTGCCTACAATTTGCATTTTATAATACCTTGCCTCTTTCCCTTTGTTACTTTAGAATACTTTTGGTGATTTGCTAGGTGCCTAACTTTCATCTCTCTCTATATCGTGGCATCCTGGTATTAACGAAGATGACAAGTGTAACAACCGTTGACATGTTTTGAGAGGCAACTAACCATTCTCTTCTCTATATAATCTTACTACTTCATCCCTTCTTTCCACAGCAATCTTCTTCTCCTATCATCTTCAGCTTTTCCTTTGGAGAAAATGAAGCCAGTTGTGTTGCCTTTCACCTTCTTTGCAGCAATTATCTTGTGTTCGTTTGTTGTGGAGGGGACAAGGCAGTTGGGTGAAACTCGGGTTCAACATATGGACATCAACACGCCCAAAGATGGGGCACATCCCACTGGCGTTCCCGGCCAGGAAAAACACGAGCTTCACAATGACGAGGATGATGAACATGAACGGCATGACCATGACCATTGGTTTGACCATGAAGACCACCCTCATTGGTTTCACCATAACGACCATGACCATTTGTTTGATCATGACGGCCATTGGTTTGACCACGATGACCATGACCATGACAATTTGTTTGATCATGACGACCATTGGTTTGACCATGATGACCATGACGACCATGACTGGTACGACCATGAGCTCCACAAGGTTGGTCCTTCCAAACAGCATCCATAACTTACGTGGTTATCTCCTGCTGATTAAGGCCTGGTTCGATTGTAGGGTGTTGTGCCGTTTCAGTGTGCAATGTTACGTGGTGCTTTTGCTTCTGCTGTGTGCTTTCTGCACAGTTTCATGTTTTTAACTTCCATTTCGACTGTGCCCCACAAAAAGAATTAGTAGCCAATGTTCACCTCTTGGTGTAACTTTCTGCCTTCATCAACCTTGTACTCAATCTTTGAATAAACGGTGGTTTCTTTTCTCTTCCACAAAAGAAAAAAAAAACGAGAAGAATATGCATTGGAGATTTTAAAGAGCAAATTAATACTAATGTAAAATTCTGATGTCAATGGATCGAGTTTAGACTGGATATCTGTTCGAATCCAATTCCGATTAGTCAGATTCAGTAAAGGAGGTAGAAATTAAACCAATAATCTGATTTTGATTCGGATTAGGCACGCAGATTTGGAACTGATTCTGAATCCAAAGGACAATCCAACCAGCTTACATGTAAAATATATCCGAGTATTCTGCTGTAAACCAGATCTTAGAGCCCTTGTTTGCTTGATGGTCGGATCTGGCATGTACCCACACTAGATTGCACCTTGGGCCAAGATATCAAAGGATCCAGGGCAATCAATCTTGTCCTGATTGGATGAACCACTTATCCGATCGTTTTGCACAATCACTTCATATTTTAATATCTATATATACCCCAAAAATAATGTGTCAGGTTTGGATTGAAAGTCCCCTAGCTAGGAGCTTATTAAACAAGAGATGGAAAAGTTTGAAGTACGAGGCCTGATGAACCGAAGCATAAAACAGGTGATGGGTTCATGGCTGGTCACTCTCTTTGCATTATTTATTGTTGTTTCTTTGCCAATGAAGATGTCAATTTTGACACAAGAAATTTCATTTTTTTCTAAGGGTGTGTTTGGATAAATTCTCAAGAGCTCTAATGGGATTGAGAATTCTTGATGCAAATAATTGTCAAAGTATATATATTGAGAATTCTTAGTCTCTTGTTTGGATATTTGGATACATATGAGAATTCAAGCAACTCATCTTTTGTCTAATGGATATAAATAAATACTATTTTTTTCCTTTGTCTAATATATGGAAATACCACGTTGCCCAACTATTAGATGTGTGTTATGATTCCAATGTGTGAGTAGCTTTTTACAGCTATCCAAAAATCGATGGCCATAATCACTTCAAAATTTCATGATTTAGAAAACACATTTTTTCATAAAAAAACATGACCAGACAGTTGATTCCTAATAAATAAACTATCTTGAACACATCCACGGTATTAGGTTGAGTAAAAAACAACTTGCATCATAAGATCTCAGGTTATTTGTACATATAAATGATTGTAGCAGATCTATTTTCATATACACAGCATAAGCTAATTTTAATCCTGACAAGCAGCCAATGAACCTTAAAATATCCAATTGCAATATTTCTTGTGCTCAACAAGAAAAAGAATGCACCCATTCTATGACTGCCTAACAAGTACCAAGTAACATTAACAACAATAAGCAGTGGTTGGTTGAATGAAATCTAAAGCATAAAGGTAAACATATCATGTTTACCTGTTTAACTGTAACAACTTTAAACAAGGCTTTCCACCGAGCTGAACAAGCAATGGAAGATATATAAGCAAGTGATATACCAACTAAACTCCCCAACGTCTTTGCAAGTGAAATAAGAGAGAAAACTAACATGTGACACATTTAGAAACTTGAATTGTCACCATCCAAACATATATACCAACTGAATTTCCCAACACGTTCAGCATCAACACTTATGAAATTGATAATCTCCCCAGTAGTGTGGAAAATGCTGAGCTCAACTAAAAAGCAACATACCCTTCTCATAAATCAAGGCAAACAATGCTTTCCCGGCCTGAACCCAACACCAACCAGCTGCAACATGAAAAACCAGTCTTTGAGAGAGACACTTCACCATTTTGCTACAAAGAATACAAAAGCCAGGACATACGCTTCATGGGCATTTCACCAACCACCACACTCTTAACAAGATCGAAAACTTTCTCTGATACCCCAGATCTCAAAAACCCAAAACACACACACCAACCCACAACTTGCACCAAAAAATCAACTTGGACCATGATGGTCTAAGAACTTGGGCAATGATGGTCTAATCTCACCAGCTTGCAGATGGAATAAGATATACAAGCATGCAATTAAAAGATCAAGTACCTCACTGCTAGATGCTCTACTGTTGATCATAGAATGATATAACCAAAAAAATCTCATGATCTAAGCACATCTCTTGATCTACTCAGAAAGTATGGAGCAACATCGAGAACATTTAAGGATCATACTAGGAGTCCTTAGAGAACATCAATTGTTCGCTAAATTTTGAAATATGAATTTTGGCTCAAAGAAGTGATGTCTTTGGGTCACATGATATCGGAGAATGGAGTATCCGTAGATCCTACCAAGGTAGAAGCTGTACTGGATTGGAAGCAGTAAAAAAATATCAGACATTAGGAGTTTCCTTGGATTAGCAGGTTACTATCGGCGATTCATTCAAGACTTCTCTAGAATTGCCTTACCTATGACCAAACTCCTACGAAAATGAATCAAATTCGAATGGACAGACAATTGTGAAGAAAATTTTCAGATCTTGAAGACAAAACTAACAACAACTCCCATCTAAGCTTTGCCTTTTGGCCAAGGTGGATTTGTAGTATATACAGATGCCTCTAGAACCGCCTTGGGTTGTGTGCTGATGCAAAATAATAAAGTTATAGCCTATGCATCACGATAATTAAAGATATACGAACAAAACTATCCAACCCACGATTTGAAACTTACAACAGTGGTGTTCGCACTAAAGCTTTGTCAACACTACTTGTATAGAAATAAATTTGAAGTCTTCTCGGATCACAAGAGTCTCAAGTATCTCTTCTCTCAAAAGGAGTTGAACATGAGACAAAGATGATGGTCAGAATTCATCAAGGATTACGAATTTACCTTATCCTATCACCCAAAAAAGGCAAATGTCATAGTAGATACGCTTAGTCGTAAGTCTAGTAGCAACTTGTCCAGTCTTGTGAGTAGTTGGAAGCTTGTGAAATATTTTATTGCATGAAAATCACTTCTAAGTGACCATGGAATCATTCAATTGTTGGGTCTAACTATACAACCAGAGATCATCTCCTGAATCATAGCAGAGCAAAAGCAAAACGTGCAATATGAAAAGTTGAAAGCACAAGTGCAACAAGAAGGTGCATCTTTTCATATTGAAAATGACAAAAGTATTCATATGAGAGGGCGACTCTGGGTTCCAACTAACCCAGAACTGAGGAAATAAATTCTCGATGAAGCCTATAAGACCAAGTACACCATACATTCTAAAGGAACTAAGATGTTCAAGGATTTGCAATGAAGTTATTGGTGGAACGATATAAAGCGAGATATAGCAGCCTATGTCTCTAAATGCTTGACCTGTCAACAAATCAAGATCGAGTACCAATGACCTGGAGGAACGATGTAGAGGATCGAGATTCCCTAATAAAATTGGGAAGACATTACCATAGACTTTGTAGTAAGTTTGCCTTAGATACACAGAAAACACGATGTGATTTGGGTTATAGTCAACAGACTCACCAAGTCTATTCACTTTTTACCCATCAGGATCAACTAATCATTAGAAAGCTTGGCTGACCTATACATTAAGGAAATCATGAGATTACACGAAGTACCATTCTCAATCATCTTAAACCGTGATTCACGATTCACATCGTGATTTTGGGGACTACAATAAGCATTAGGTATAAAACTCAAGTTCAGTACCACGTTTCATCTATAGACCGATGGTCAATAAGAAAGAACAATTCAAACCTTAGAGGACATGCTATGAGCTTATATATTCGATTGAAAGAATGATTGGGATGTGCACCTAAGTTTAGTTGAATTTGCATACAACAACAACTATCATGCAAGCGTTGGTATGACTCCATACGAAGCTTTGTATGAAAGACCATGCAGATCACCAACTTACTGGAATGACATTGGTGAGAAATCAACTGAATCACCAATAGTTTTGCTGCACTACACTCAACAAGTCCAAAGGATTCAAGACAAATTGAAAGCTGCCCAAGACAGGCAAAAGTGTTACGCTGACCAGCGGCATAGAGAACTCACTTTCGAGGAAGGAGACATGATGTTTGTAAAAGTATCTCCTACCAAAATCATATTTCAATTAAAATAAAAATAAAAATTAAAATTAAGCTCGAGATATGTTGTACCATTCAAAATTTTGGAATGGATTGTCGAAGCAGCATATTGTGTGGAATTACCACCACAGCAAGACCTGATTCACAATGTATTCCATGTATCAATGTTACAAAAGTAGATTCACAACCCATCCCACATCATTGATTTTGAAGATATAGATGTCCAAGAATATTTGACCGTGACAAAAGAGCCAATTAAGATCATTGACCACCAAAATCAAGTTCTACGATCAAAGACTATTCCATTAGTCAAGGTATGATGGCAGCACTATGACATCGAAGAATGTACATAGGAGCCAGAATCTAGCATGAAAGAAAAGTATCCTGACTTATTCATATAGTTTTGAGACAAGATTTCGCAGACAAAATCCTTTTTAAGAGGAGTAGGATGTAAGACCCATGAAATTCCAGGTGTTTTTTTCATATTTTTCTTATTTATAATTAATGTTTCTAAGATCTTGAATAAGAAACTGATACAACTAATTAAATCTAGAATAATTAGTTAGAAATGAATTTTAGAAAAATATAGCCTTGTATTTGAATTTTGGAAAAATACAATCTTGTATTTGAATTTTTTGAAAAAACATAACCTTTTATTGAAATTTTGAAAAGAAATATAACCTCTTATCTGAATTTTGGTAAAATATAACCTTGTATTTAAATTTTGGAAAAATATAGCCTTATATTTGAATTTTGAAAAAATATAACCCTTTATATGAATTTTGGAAAAATATAACCTTATATTTAAAATTTGGAAAAATATAACCTTGTATATGATTTTTGAAAAGTATGACCTTGTAAATGAATTTTTGAAAGTATAGCATTATAATTGAATTTTGAAAAATACAAGATTCAATATGGATTTTTTATAAAGTAAGTAAGAATATTCCAAGGAATAAAAAGGTGCATAGTTAAAGTAATTAGAAAAGACAACTCAATAGTTAGAATCTAATTGTAAGAAATAATATAAAATTTAAAGTAACTAAAAGGTACACATTAGGTAAAAATTATCAATTTGATTCAAACTAGATGAAAGTACACTAGAGGGGGCAATTTTGCCTAACGATTAGATTAGATTCTAAAATCCAATAAAATCTCAAGAAAATCTATTAAATATCCAAAATATCTTTTAAGAAGCTAAAATAGCTAGCTTAATAGGTCTTCTTAATAGGGTCAAGGGTTATACTTGGGAGAAAGGTATTGGAGAATTGAGATGATTTAATCTCAACCCTTTAGTCCTTGTAATTCATCTCAACCCTCCATTTAGAAAGTAATCATTACTCCCCCCTATAAATACTCCATCAAATTGAGAGTTTTAAGCATTCAAGAGCTTCTCTCTTCCTTCACTCTCTTGTTTTCTTCTCTCCTTTTTGGTTTTTGAGTTTTTATTCTTTCTTAACTTAAGAATAGTGAAGGGTGCCTCTCTAGGAACTCTTCTCTATTCTCTTAGTGCCTTGAAAGAGTCCAAGCAAGAAGAGGTTCAAGCCTAGATCCCAAGTTAAGGTAAGTGAAGTTATCCTTCATGCATCTTGATATTATTCAATTTATATTCTCACTCCTAATCCTTATTCTCATCCATATAGACAAGTGTTTTCATAATACATGTAGGGTTAGAAAATGAGTTGTTATTATACTTTCGATTTTGTTTTTATCCCTTCCCAAGATACACAATTTTTTCTTATTTTGTTCATATGAAAAGATGAATGATTTTTATGTCCTAATGATAATTCATTGCCATGAAAAGTTAATTAGTATTAAGAAGAAATTTCTTGATGTATGCATTCATGTATTTTAGAATTATGCAAGTCATGCTTCATTCAAATTTAAAAGATTTCTTTTAAAGTCTATGTGCAAATGACAAGAGAAAAAATATACTCTTAAAAATTTGTGTGAACGGATATGTCTTGATCCTACTTGAATTTTTGAATTTGATTCATGTGAATATAGGAGAATGAATGCTCAAAATTCGTATGATGTGCAAATCAATTTTTGAGAAATCTGTACAACCATGATCACTAGAATCATGCCCAAAGCAAAGTAATTCAGAGTTGTGGTTCACCTAATTTAAAGGAAGATTTTTTATCTCTTCCAATAAAAACCAGATTTTTGAAATGAATATGGGTTTTTGAACAAATAGATTTTTTGGATTTGTATTGTCGGATTGTGATTATCTAATTCTCTCTAATTGAATCCCTCCAATTGAACTCTCTAATTGAATTCTTTCTAATTAGTTTTTCTCTAATTGAACTTTCTCCAAATTGGATTTTCTCAAATGGATCTTAGATTTGGATCTTTCCCAAATAGAAATGGATTTGGATCCTTTTCACAATAGATTTGGATTTGGATTCTCTCAAATGGATCTCAGATTTGGATCCTTCTCAAAATGGATTTTTAGATTTGGATCTATCCAAATAGATCAAGATCCTTATCAAAATGGATTTTTGGATTTGGATCCTTCTCAGAATGGATCCAAGATTTGGATCTATCCAAATGGATTTGGATCCTTCTCAAAATAGATTCGGATTTGGATTTGGATTTTCTCAAATGAATCTCGGATTTGGATCTTTCTCAAATAGATTTGGTTTTGAATCCTCTCAATTGGATCTTGGATTTGGTTCAACCCCAAATAGATTTGGATTTTCTCAAAAGGGTTTGACTTTACCCAAATGGTTTTGGATTCTCTCAATTGGATTTTGGATTTGAATCAACTCAAATAAAGTTGGATTAATTCAATAGAAGCTTTGTAAATTGACATTTACTTAATGAATTTCAAAGAATCCGTATTCACCCAACCACACCTTGGGAAAACGTAAAAAATATTTTACCAAAGGAATCCTTTCCAAATATGAGTCTTATGCAAATCCTTAAAATGGATTCGATGTGATACCACATACCTTTTGGGTGTAATACTCAAAGAATTGAGGCTACCAAGAAGCTTACATCCAACATTTAAGTTATCATGATTTCAATCACCATACGATTCACAAATATCGTTGTCGTGAGAGGGCTAGACTTATCTATACTTAGACTATAATGAACAGAGTTCACATATGCAAAGATACACTATGAACTCAAGACAAGGGGCTAAGCAACAATACAACAAAGTTGCATGTAAAAAATACATACATGTGCTTACAAATATGATGAAGGTGCATTGGCTTAGACATACAACTTATGCTTGAATTACATGCTTAACTATGCATTAAATCCAAATATCATGTGATAATGTATGATGCCTACAAACATAAAAGGGTTAGGCAAGCAAAGATGCACATGACATATGAAATGCACAAGTAGCACATGTTGCATATAGGCCAGTGATATTGATGTTCATGCTTTCATACATGATGCCTGTGTAAAATAAAAGATTGTTGCACTTAACTTAGCATGCTAATTATTGTTGCATTAAGGCATGATGAACATCCCATATGTGTATGGAATGAATTAAATTGCAAAAGGCAATAAATGCTCTATTGAGACCTAGGTGGCTGTGCCCCATGAGATGAAGTCCCACTACTTGTACTAACTCCCATACATTTAAATCTAAGATTTTGTCATCGCTAGCAAGGTGCATTTTCCAAGGAGACACGCGATTTGGGCTGAGTATAGACCTTGTCATGACATACTACTTTATAGGGAGTATGGAGTTGTTGAGCCTTTAAAAACCTTGTATGACATGAAAGCATGACTACTAACATACCCATAATGAAAATGGAGCAGCCCACGTCACCCATTCATAATAGGTTTACCAAGAGAGGGTGGATGGTACACCGCGAGTGACAAATGTCGCATGTAGAGTTTTATAACTACATGTCATACCTGACTTAAAAAATGAGGAGCAAAGCATCCTTAGACCTTCGTCATTCGAGGCATGGAGGTCCGGTCACCTAAGGGTGTACCTTAGATGCTGCAGCAGTAGGGATTGCAATCCAATTTGCCCATGAATCGATTATCTCTCTCGGTCCTAAAACGACCGCAATATGGGTTAGGGATTCGAGCATCTGAAGCTACGACAAATTCACCCCTTGCATAATTAACCCCATAGTAACTCTCGTTGTCGCGATGACCACCTTTGCATACCCGAAAGAGTAAAACTATTGAAACTTAATACTGACCATGTTGACTTACTAATATAGTTACCTGCAATTTATTTTGATTATATTGCTGAGATCATGATGTTCTTATTAATGTCTCATTATCATCTTGCTACTGTTATCAACTTATGATCATGACATTTCATATGATTCTAGCATGTTAATACTGCATAATAGATATTGATGACTTATCATAGTGCATGATGTTTAATTTTACTTACCTATTCGCAAGAGTTTGACCCTGTTTGTTATGGGGCATAGGTAATAAAGAATGATGCAGTGCAAGAGCTGGATGCGCGGCAAGACCCTGATCCAAACCTTCCTAACTAAGTTTCGATCTTGGAACCAACTTTTTCTTATCTCATTCTTATGAGATATTTTGATTAAATTTTTATGATGTATAAACTTTGATGACTTGTTATACTGCAATGCATGAAATGGTTTTGATTTCTTAAGATTATGCAACTCTGTTTCAAATATATTTCTCATCTCTGTAATCCACTGGAATTGTCTGACTCTTTCAAAACCCAAATTATTTTTGCTGTGTTATTTCAAAAAAAAATGAGGTTAAAATTCTAAGTTTTTAAGTTGAAAATTTTGGAGCGTTACAATAATATACCCCCAGAATGCTTCGTCTGAATGCGAATGTCATCCCCTATATACCAGAGTGGATGGTAAATATCAAAACAAAGACCTCTCTTGCACAAATTGATGCAAAAATATGCCTTGTTAATATATCACATAATCATAGTTTAAGTTGCATAATTGTTTATAGAAGCATGCATTTTTATTTGTTATATGAATTTGAATTACTGAAATCATATTTAATATTTGAATTGTCTGAATTTCATAATCACTTACCAGACTATCATAAGTCTGACCCCGTTTTATGGGAAATAAAAGTTTAGGTATGGAAAATTCAACACAGTAGTGGATACTGGACCGGAGCAGCATCGAAGAATCTTGATTTCCAAGATCTCGGGAATACTTTAGGATTTTTAAATTGTTAATCCTAAATGTTTAACTTTTTGGATATTTTGTAAAGGACTTTGTATATAATGCATGATTTTCGATGTTTATTTTAAAGGAAAATGATTTTTTTTAATTTTTATATATTTTCAAAGGTTAAAAATCTCGGGGTGTTACATCAGTGACCAGGAGATAAACCTCGCTAAGACATATAGTAAAGTATAGGATGTATCCAGAACTAGCTGCAGTAGTTGGAGATCTATCACCTAGGACACATTTGATAGCTCCGGTCTCCTAACCTACGAGTGACTGGAGACCAATAAGGATGTCATTGCTCTCAAAAAGTTATAACAGAAGGTCACTCGAGGTTATACCCCTTACCTTCTCCAAGGTAAGACAAACACTGAATGAGTTATTGAGTTTTGTTAAATTAAGGCTTGTTTGTTAGTATATTGATGCCTACCATATCTAGGCATCTTAGGGCTCACTATTCCAAGTGCCTCAGATCTCGTGCAAAATCTCATAAATGCATGTGTGGTCAAAGCTCTCTTATGCGGGTTCGACGGTCACCAAACAGAGAAGATCACTAAGTTGCGGTGATGGAGTTGTCGACATAGCAAACGAAGAAGAAGACCACGGCAGAGAAGGGCGATGGGTAACCTTGCCGGTGGGGCTGTTGCTCGCCGAAAAAGTAGAAATTGAAGATGAAGCAGGAGTAGCATCACTGTTGCTCAGCTGAACAGGAAGAATTGGCAGTGGGTAGTGACATCAGCCGAAAACCGCAAAAGAAGGGGAAGAAGGAGGTGAAGTAGGGTGATAGGCTCGACTGAACCGAGCTCAGTGGCGAGGCTGGGCTGATGCTCACTGAAAAATAGGAGAAGAAGAGAGGTAGGGCGACGGTGAAGGGCGTTGTCTGACAGAAAGAAGGAGGAGGAGGAGGGGTGGGGCATTGGGGGTCATCGGTGAGAGTTGGGTGGCGCAAGGGAGACAATGGTAGGTGGTAGTAGAGGGAGCAGTTAGGTGGTGTGGCTCGGGTGCTCTCCGATAGAAGCTGAGATGAAATGAGGGAGTGTGGCTAGGGTCGTCGGCTGAATAAATCAGCAGTAGTCATAGTTGTTGCTTGCTAAAAACACGAGAAGAAGAGTAAGATAATGGCAATGGTCGGTAGCTGCCACTGCCACCTGAAATCAAAGGAGGATGAGGGAGGTGGTGACTCGCTGGACCATGGACATTGGTGGTGGCACCAGCTATGGTGGTCGATGGGTTATGCCACCGATGGTTCTCCTTACTGAGAGAGAGAGGCGACGAGGAGGGTGTAGCTAGGTGGTTACAGAGGGTGGCCTCCATGAACCATGAGAGAGAGAGAACATGGGAGTTTTGTGAATGTGAAAAGGAGGGTTTCATGGGCGTATTTATAGGGTTTTTTTTTTGGGCCGGGGGGGGGGGGACAAAGGAAAAAGAGAGAGAGATTTGGGGGTGGGGGACGGCGTTTTGAGTTTTTATTTGATTTTTGAATTTAAGGGGGGAAGTTTTGAGATTTTTGAAATTGAGAGGGAATATGTGTTTGGATTTGGTGAGACCCATTTAGGTCTTATAGAATCCAAATCCAAATCCATTAATAATATATATATATATGTATGTATATTTCATATAATATTTATATTTATATTTAATATGATGCATTTGGATCCCGAATGGAGCTAAATTATTTTGACTCTAGTGAGATCCATTTGGGTTTCAAACAGATCCAAATTCTTATTTAGCTTTAGTGAGATTCATTTGGGTCTCAAATGGATCCAAATCCCCATTTAGCTTGAGTGAGATCAATTTGGGTCTCAAATGGATCCAAATACTCATTTAGCTTTAGTGAGATTCATTTGGATCTTTAAATGGATCCAAAAATCTTATTTACCATAAGGAGATCTGTTTGGATCTTTAATGGATCCAAATCTTTAGTGAGACTCATTTGGGTCTTAGATGGATTTGAAACTCTTCTATATCTGGTTTAAACCTCAATATAAGTCTAAACATATGCAAACCCATTTGGGTTTCAAAGATACAATCCTAGATAACTTAAGATCCAGCTAACCCTATGTTTTCATTCGGGCAGTTCAAACTTGCATTTGTATGGGTTCATCCTCTTGGATCTCTACTAAGGTCCATATCCAAATTCCTCATACAGAGCCTCATAAATCTCAATTAAATTTGTTAATTAATGATTAATTACTGATAGTAATAATAACTCGCTAAATATTTGAAATTCACCATTGTAGACCCAAAAATCTAACAAGTAAAGTCCTTAATATTTTATTAAAATATTCACTAAATTTTTTGGATATTACATAGATTTTTTGATTGTTCTAGTTTGTAGAGCATGTTTCTATTCCAGTTTGGAACTGATAAACAAGAATCATAGATGGGTTTTTGGTTCTGACTCTAAACAGGAAAGTTAGAGGCCTATGTCTCAGTTTTCCAATGACTATAAAAATATAGGTTTTTGACATCAGATCGAAGAGATACAAATATGATAACAAAGACTATTCTACAAAAAATATGTGAATATGCAAATTTTCTCCTAAACATGTGAATTTCCATCTAAATATGTGATTTTCTTCCTATATGTGTGATTTGTCTCTAAAATATATGAATTTCTTCCTAAATATATGTGTTTTTTCTCTCAAATATGTGAATTTTCTCCTAAATATGTGAATTTTTGCTCAAATATATTCACATTTTTTCCTAAAAATATATAAATTTTCTCTTAATTTTTTTCTTAAATATATGCCATTTTCTTCCCAAATATGTGAATTTCCTCCTATATATGCACATTTTCTCCCAAATCTATGCACATTTCCTCCTATATCTGCAAATTTCTCCTAAATATTCAGAGATTCACATATTTGCATATTTAGGAGGAAATTCACATATTTGAGAGGAAAATTCACATATATTGAAGAGGATATTTGTATATATTTGGGAGGAAATATGCATATATTTGAGAGGAAATGTGCATATTTGGAAAGAAATTCACATATTTAGGAACAAATTTGTATATTTGAGTGGAAAATCAAATATATTTAGGAGAAAATTCATATATTTGGGAGGAAAATAGTATTTATAGAAAAAAAAACATATATATTTAGGAGAAAAATCATATATTTAGGAGGAAACTTACATATTCATATATTTTATGCAAAATAGTCTTTGTTCTCATATTTGTATCTCTTTGATTCGATATCAAAAACCTGCTATAGTCATTGGAAAGCTAAGACACATGCCTATAATTTTATGTTTTAAGTCAAAACTAAAACCCCCTCTAGGGTTCCTATTTCTGAGTTACAAAACCGGAATAGAAACATGCTCTACAGACTGGAATAGCCAAATAATCTATCTTCTAGAGAATGTTTCTCACCAAGCACTCATCAGATCAAGGAGATCTTGTTGACATTGGAAAGATAAAGTCTCAATCTGTCTCTATCCTTTTTATTTGTTTTCATATTCCTGGCACAATGGCCATAAAATAGCATAAAATAGATAGAAAAGCCGCAACCATGCTTGTCTATCTTTTGTTTTAGAAACTCTGTCGGGGTTGTATCTCAATGCCCGTTCATCATTTTTCAGTAAATTAGTTTTCATTAGAAAGATATTTCTGTAATGCCCAAGATTTTTAAAATAAAACTTTGTCCAAAATTCATGGATTTCTTTTTTTTTTTCTTTGCAGCGGAATTTGAAAAAGATTTTTAGTAGTGAAAATAGATGATAGTTAGTCATCGATTTTAGAAGATGCCGAGCATGTCACAGGTATGTGGCCGATCACTCATTGTTCACCAAAATATTTTATTTAAGCAAACCAAAATGAGTTATTTATTACAAACAGTACTGCTTGGTAAATTAGTACTAGATAAAATTGGGTTTGTAAATAAAATATTTAACATAGTTTGAAGAAACCTTAGATCTTGATGCTACCCTGCTCTGCATATCACACTTTAGGTTTAGTACCTGTATTTCACATAGAATGAAGTCAAAATCATTGCTGGTCTGGCAGAAAATCATTCCAATTCTAATAAGTATAATACTTTGAAGACATAAAAAACCACTTCAGAGCCACAGTTGAAAATATCGTAACTCAAGTCTCCACAACTTAGCATATTGGTATCCCATGAATTGAAGCAGGAGCTCCTCGTGCCTAGCTTAGCTATGTGGATATAATTTGGGTCCTTTGCCCAATCAGTTCAATAGTGTATAGAGATCAATACCTTATACAAGGTGATGCATGAGTAGCACTAACACACATTTATTCATTCATTCATCATTGTATCTATAGCTAATGCATTATTTTAATAATTATGAGTTCACCGCCTGGTATGTGGGATAACTTAACTTCGATGTTAAACAAAGCCATCTGGGTGTTTATTATGCTATGTATTTTGGTATGACTAGAGGCCTGAGTGACTTTGTCCATAGTGGGGTGACAGTTTTTATGCCGGGATAAACCCCACTAGGTTGATTCAGATGTTTCCTTCTACCGCAATAGCAGGGTTCAATCCCTAGATCTTATGGGTAACCCAGTCTCCTAACCTCCGATTGATGGGAGACTGCCTGAATTCTTTTATCCATAATATTATGTATGTCACTTGAGGTCATATCATCATTGTCTGTCTTGATATGCGTAAAGTCTTGAAGGGGTTTGATGACAAAATCTTTCTTATTAAGACATCAAGTGCCACATAGGCAATCTAGTGCATTCTACATGAAGGGAATATAAACCCAATCCCAATTAGTTTTCTGAAGCATGGGTTGGTTCCTGTGTGGTTAGGGACTACCTTTATATTTTGTTCATATGCATGTAAACATCGTTCTTGACACCTATGGGATTCACAAGTGCTTCACCTCTTGCGGGTGGACAACCAACTCCGACACAAGAATGGTTGCGAGTGTTATTGTAGTATAGTGTTTCATAGAGGCATGCATAGACAAGGATTACTTTGGATCAACTGCTTGAGTTATTTAGTGGCATCAAACACTAGCCTAACAAGGCGAAACACCTACTCTGGTGCATCAACCCTTACGAGTGCAGTGCCCTTGAAGACAAAAATAGAACGAGCCTTTTAGGCAGAGTTCTAACAATGGGGGCATCATCGTGCCATTCATACTTTCTTAGATGGTTATTTTGTCAGACATTTTGGCAGCATCTACCATGTTTAACAGGAAAAGCGCAATGTTTCTTGTAGCTCGAAGAGTATCTTGTCAGAAATTTTGGCAGCATCTCTCCTGTTTAGTAGGAAAAATATGATGTTTCTTTTAGTTCAAAGAGCATCTTGTCAAAAATTTTGGCAACATCTCTCCTGTTTAACGAAAAAATTGCTATATTCATTTTTGGATAAATGTGCATGATTTATTAGAAACCTAGGCCTTAGTTAGGCCATATGTGGGTGACTTAGATATTTACATAAATGTGGTTTTGCATAGATTTGAAACCTTTCCAATAAAGGTTTATTTGCCAAACAATATTTTGAATGAGGCAAGGCATTTGAAATCACTTTGGTGATAGAGATGAGTCACCATTTGTACGCTTATTATACCACAACTATATTTAGAATAAGCAGGAGTCAGTGCACATAACAATGCAATGACAAAGTAAAGTGTATAAAGCAAGGCCTAGTGAATGAAACCATGCATCAAGCTAAGTAAAGTGCGTAAGCAAAGCTCGGTGAATGAAACCACGCAACAGGCGAAGTAAAGTGCATAAGCAAAGCCCGGTGAATGAAACTACTCATCGAGCTAAGTAAATTGCATAAAGCAAGAGTCTGTGCACATAACGGTGCAACAACAAAGTAAAGTGCATAAAGCAGGGCTCGATGAATGAAACTACGCATCAAGCTAAGTAAATTGCATAAAGCAAAGTATATATATTTTTTACATATATAGTAAATAGAGAAGTAGTCGTAAGGATGCGTGCTTGGACACTGAACCAAGCTTGCGGTCTCCTAGAGGATGTAAACCAAGGACTAAGACCTTATGGTATCTAGTTCACCGTAAATATCAAGTGATAGTCGCAGGGGTACATGCATGAACACTAAAGTAAGCTTATGGTACCCTAGAGGGTGTAAACTAAGGACTAGGATAAGATGTTATTTTAGAAAGTTGTACGGTAAGGAAAACCCCACCGTACACAACAATCAATCCACCAAATAACTTGAGAGAGAGATCAACATGCAAACCTACCAAAATTTGGTAGTGGTGGCTCAACGCAGTGTTTGAGGCGCTCCTAGGTCATGGTCAACACATCCTTATGTCCGGTACGATCACATGTAGGCAGAACTTGTCAGCATGACGAAACGATGAGGTGTATGTCAGAAATGAATTAGACCTAGTTTAGGTCCAACTAGGTTTGAACCTACCTCAAGTGGGCTAGGTTAGGCTAGATGGGTTGGACCTAGTCAAGGAAAAGGTAGAGAAGGTCAAGCTATCAAAGCCAAGGGGTCTTGATGCAACTAAGTTCAGTCTAGGTTAAGTGGGTCCAAGTTCACCTCAGATAGGCTCAGTCTAGGTCAAGTGAGCTTAACCTAGGCTAAGACTAAAACAAAGGAAGAGAGAAAAAGGCAAACCTGGTTGGTCAAGTGGTTTTGACCCAGGTGGGCTCAGGCTAGGTTGGGCAGGTCCAAGCTCACTTCAAGTGGGATTGGTCTAGGCTAGAACCAAGAGAGAGGAAAGAGAGGCTAGAGAGAGAATGTAAGACTCATAAATTTTCTAAAATTTTAATCCAATAAAAAGGAATTTTAATGTAAAAAATCAAAGTTGATTTAATGTTTAACTTAGCTAATTAATGTTGTTTATATTTTTAGAATATAGAATTTTTGTATTAATTAACCAAAAGGATTAAACCATTAATTATTTGTTAAATGATCTTAATTGATTAGAAACAATGTCAAATTAACCTTAGAGTAGCTAATTACTTTTTATTCTTTAAGCTATGATTTTAATTAAGGAAAAATATATTAAAGTATTAAATAGAGTTTGTACCTAATTGGATCAGATCCAACTGGAAGATCCAAAGTAGCGAAAAAGTAGTGAAATGGAATTTCAAGAAAAATAAGTACTAATATGGAATTTCAAGAAAAATAAGAATTAATATGAAATTTTAAGAAAAATAAGAATTAATATAGAATTTTCATAAATTGAGGTTCCTAAAAGTAATATCAACAAATAATAAAAATGATAAATAATAAAATATAGTAAAAAGGTAACTAGGTAGTTAAGATAGTTGAATTAGAATTAAACTAGAGGACAACCAAAGGGTGGGCAATTTTTGCTAATCATTACCTTAAGATTGACAATCTAAATGAGATCTACTAAATCCCAAGTAGAATCTCTACAAAATCCTAGGTAAATCAAAAGAAGAAAAAAAGCTAGAATCCTTAGCATTAGTGTAGGTTTTTATATTAGAAAAAGTCTTCATGTGCTACAGAAGTCAAGGGTTATATATGAAAGAACATTTTTGGGAATTGGGTTGGACAAATCACAACCTTCCATTCCCTCCAAATGATCTAAGCCACATATCTTTCTTGTAATCATTACCTCTTACCTATAAATACCACTCAAAATTGAGAAGGAGAGGCATCCAAGAGTTCTCCCTCTCTTCTCTCTCTCTTTTTCTCTTCTTCTCCCACGATTTTGGTATTTTTCTTATCTTTTTCACTTTAGTATAGTGTAGGGTGCCCATTGAGGAACTCTACTCTACACTATTTATAAGTTAAGGATCCAAAGGTGAAGTAGTTCAAGCTAGCTGTAACAACAAGATAAGGTAAGTGGATTTATGTCTTATGCATTTTGATATTTTATTCAAACTCTTCTCTCCTCAAACCATATAAACATGTGTTTCATAATACATGTGGGTATGGTAAAAGAATTTGCATAATATGAACCATGATAAATTTTTTTTTTTTTATGTATATACTCCTTGAACCACAAACGATTTTTGGCAAGGTACATGGCTGAAATGGATGTGCACCATCTCTAATGGTATTTCCTTATTTCAAAAACCATGATCAATCATAAATAATAATTTGTGTTTTAATAAAGTTATCACTCTTGAAAATTTTAAGCATCTCACAAATTCTATTTCTCTCTAACCAACCCCTACTTAAGAAATTATTATATTTACTATGTAATGTTCCTCAATGATAAGGAGGACTTGAAAATTCATGTGAATATGATAGGAATCACAAATGGAAAACAATTTCTTGAAAATTCATGTGAATGTGATAGAATTTACAAATTGAAAACGATTTATCAAAACTCCATGTGAATGTGATAGAATTTACAAATTGAAAATGATTTCTTAAAAAATCGTGTGAATGTGATAGGATTTACAAATTGGAAACGATTTCTTGAAAATTCATGTGAATGTGATAGAATTCACAAATTGAAAATAAATTCTTAAAAATTCATGTGAATGTGATAGAATTCACAAAATGGAAATGATTTCTTTTAAATCCATGTGAATGTGATTGGATTCACAAATTGGAAATGATTTTTTGAAAATTCATGTGAATGTGATAGAATTTACAAAGTGAAAGTGATTTCTCGAAAATCTGTGTGAATGTAATAGGGTTCACAAATTGGAAATGAATTCTTGAAAATTTGTGTGAATGTGATAGAATTGACAAATTGGAAATGATTTCTTGAAAAATCTAAAATAACTCATGGAGAAAAAAAAAGTGTTAGATAGTCATTTGTGACTTACTCAAATTCTTTAAACTCTTTTATAAAAGAAAATTGTCTTAATAGGTAATGAATTATTTCAAAAGGTGAGGAAACCAATATGCATATTTATTTTGATAATTCTCTCTTTTCTTGAGGTTTCACTCTTGAAATTAAACAACAAATGTACTCAAAAAATCTTTTTCCATACATATATTATCGAAATTCTCAAACTATGATGAAACAAAGATTGGTCGGACAGTCCCAGTCCGGGCCCCCAATTGTTGTCCAGGCTAGGTCTGAACCATGCCTAGACCGTACAGGTATGAATCAACAATGGGTTCAGACTTGGGTCCATTTGGGTTGGCACAAACCTACCCAAAACCGAGCAGACTGGTTCGAGCGGTCTGCGCTGGGTCGGTTCAAACTGGCTGGACTAAATGGTTCGGTCTAGCCAAGTCTGAACCAAACTGTATTGTCTGGTCTATATTGGTCACAAGTTGGTTGGACAGACCAACAACCACTGGTTCCATTGACAATGAAACCCAAACAAAAAAAGAAGAAAAGAAGAAAAAAAGAGAAAAACAAAAAAAAAGGAAAGGAAAAAGAAATGAAAAGCAAGGTATTTACAAGAATCGGTTTTGACAACAGATGAAATAGAGTTTACAACTTGAATAGATTGCACAATGTTCAATGCAAACAATACTCTCCTACGCATACTTGAAAGAAAATCTTTGTGTATGCCTAAGCTTTTCCATACATGAAAACAACATCATATCGAGTTAGATGTGCATACACTTTTAAAATTTAGGGTTTAATTTCCTTAAGATCAATGCAATGCAAAGAATGAATTTGTTTTTACCTACACGAATGAGTATGATCAAAGCGACATTACATTGTACAAAAATCAATACATGTATGTATATGATTCCAAATAGTGCGTGATGATTTTCACACGAAAGGCTTCCACTCGTCTATACTTATACTTGAGACAAATGCAATATGAAAATAACATACGGGTCTATGCATATGATAGACACATGACAGATATTTTTACACATGCTTATGATAAAGGAAAGGTGACATTGCACTATCTATGCTTAAGGAATTCACCATATGACAAACGCTCAGGGAAATCATGTTTATCTATGCTCATGACTGTGATAAGTACACTTTGACATATAAAATATAACATTTATGATTATGCTTGACATAAACACATTGAGTCATAATGTCTATGCACGGAACAAGTGCCATATGATAACTCTTGTTTTGTATTGTGCTAAATATAAATTGCCTATGAAATAGTAAGGCTATGCAAAAAAAAGAAAGATGCATATGACATAAAGGAATACTTGTATGTGCATAAGTAGCATATGATGCATAGAAACGTGTATTCATGATGTTCATGTTTTTTATATAGATTATTGCCTCTCAAATTGGCTATGATGACTTTACAAAATGATATGCATAGTACTTTGTAGAAATACATCTAATTGTATCTAAATTGTTATGTTTTATTACGCAGGCATATATGAACAACAATAGACTTATGTGTGGTTATGAACTAACTGTGAAATGCATTGGTGCTCTAATGAGAGCCTGGGTGGGCTATGACCCCACATCATGAGAGAAAGTCTCACCATGTATGCAAACATCCACACATTTAAGATCTTGGTTATCACCTTCATAGGCAAGGTGCTCACTTGGGCTCAAAATGCCAGAGCACATGATTTGGGTTGGGCAAGACCATGTCATGTCATGTATACTACCCTGAGGAGAGTATGGAGGCTATTGAGCCTAACTACCTTGTGAAACAAGAGCATGGACTACTAACTACCATAATAAAGATGAAACTGCCTATATAACTCATCACACCCTGGTCCACCTTAGAGAGAGTAGAATGGTATAGCTCTGAGTGATAAATGTCGCATGTAGGTTTTAGCTACATGTCATACTGACTTTAAAATTAAGGAGCAAAGGTATCCTTGGGACCTCTAGTCACTTGGAGTTAGGGATGTCGAGGTTACCTAAAAACAGTAGGCCTCAGCTATTGCAGTGGTAGGGATTGCAATCCGGGTTTGCCCTTACATAAAAAAACTCTCGGTTTTAGACCACGAGCTTGGGTTGGTTTATTCGGTTACTAAGATGCTATGACAAATATATAATTTTCATAATGAACATCGTAGTATACTCTAGTTGGCACGATGCCAATTGCCTCTGCATACCTAGAAGAGGTAAGCCTATCGAAACTAAAAGTACTAACCCTGCTAACTGACTAATATAGTTAGTTGTGATTTATTGCATATTTGAAATTCCAAGTTATGATCATGTTATTGCATATTTGAGATTTCAAGTTATGACTATGTTATTACATAGTTGAGATTCCGAATTATGATCAGATTATTCATATTGTTTACTTGAGATTCTATGATATGATATTAAAGTTACATGATGATTTATCTGTAAGCATATGACTGCCCTAAAGCATGTTATGATAGATGTTTGATTACTTATGATGATGCATGTTGTGTAAATTCGCTTACCAGCTCACAAGAGTTTTGACCCCGTTTCATGGGACGCAGGTGACGAATGATGATGCAGTGCGAGAGCACGATGTGCGGTAAGGTCATGATCCATCCTTCCCTAACTAAGTTGTCAATCTTGGAATAAGTCTTTGGGTGTCTCATTTTTAAATGAGATATTTTATTAACATTTGAGGATATGTAATATTTCAAACTATATGAACTCATAGAATGAAAATTATTTCCTTGGTTCGTAAGATGGATCTTTATTTCAAATACATAACTTATTTTTGTAACCCATCGAGATTGTCTGACTTTTTAAAACCTAAATTGTTTTCGTTGTGCTATTTCAAAAAAAATTTATGGTTAAAATTCTATATTTTTAAGTTAAAAATTTTGGGGCGTTATAAAAAAAAGTAGAAAGGGAGGGGAGACAATTTTCTAAAAGGGGTCTCCTACTATTTATAGAAAAATAAATGGATCTTGGATTTGTGTATGGACTGAGTCTGATCCATTTAGTCCATCTGATCAAAGATCCAAACTTAAGACCAAAGTAATATAATGACTTCCATAGTCCTGTGGAGCCCACTTGATTTTTCTATGAGATATTTATGTAGCGCCCACAAGATATTTTTTTGAGATATTTATGTAGGGCGCCAGATATTTTTATAGGGCTTGTGCATTTTTGGGGTTTCACCGATATTTTTTGCGAAAAAAGTGAGTATACTATTCTTTTCGTCTTGACGAGATGAAGTGAATTGGCTCTCTGATTTTTTTTAATTTTGTAGAGGGAGTGAGATATGACTCCTTGACTGTTTGAGCATATTTTTTTGAGGATATATGCATCCTAAATATAATTGGCTCTGCGAAATTCCTTTGTTTTGCATTCTTGGTGAATACGATAAATTGACATAAATACCTCTCATTTTTTTTTCAGAATTTTTATTGAAAAGTTGCGGATCTTATAATTTCTGTTTAGTTTCTTGGTTTTTTATGTGTTTTTTGGAATCCTTTATTTTTTGGATCAAAACATCTTTTGAAAGATGGATTGTTCAATTGTTTCAATCTATAGAGCATATTTTTGTGCTGATTTTACAACTCAGAAATGGAAACCCTATAGGGGTTTTCAGTTCTTACTCAAAACAAAAAAGTTACATCCCGTGTCTTAGCTTTCCAACGACTATAAACATGCAAATTTTTTACGACAGATCAAAGAGATACATATATGAAAACAAAGATTATTATGCAAAAAACATCCATATATTTTATAGAAAATTTGCATATATGGAGGAAATTCCTTTGTTTTGCATTCTTGGTGAATACGATAAATTGACATAAATACCTCTCATTTTTTTTCAGAATTTTTATTGAAAAGTTGCGGATCTTATAATTTCTGTTTAGTTTCTTGGTTTTTTATGTGTTTTTTGGAATCCTTTATTTTTTGGATCAAAACATCTTTTGAAAGATGGATTGTTCAATTGTTTCAATCTATAGAGCATATTTTTGTGCTGATTTTACAACTCAGAAATGGAAACCCTATAGGGGTTTTCAGTTCTTACTCAAAACAAAAAAGTTACATCCCGTGTCTTAGCTTTCCAACGACTATAAACATGCAAATTTTTTACGACAGATCAAAGAGATACATATATGAAAACAGAGATTATTATGCAAAAAACAGCCATATATTTTATAGAAAATTTGCATATATGGAGGAAATTCCTTTGTTTTGCATTCTTGGTGAATACGATAAATTGACATAAATACCTCTCATTTTTTTTCAGAATTTTTATTGAAAAGTTGCGGATCTTATAATTTCTGTTTAGTTTCTTGGTTTTTTATGTGTTTTTTGGAATCCTTTATTTTTTGGATCAAAACATCTTTTGAAAGATGGATTGTTCAATTGTTTCAATCTATAGAGCATATTTTTGTGCTGATTTTACAACTCAGAAATGGAAACCCTATAGGAGTTTTCAGTTCTTACTCAAAACAAAAAAGTTACATCCCGTGTCTTAGCTTTCCAACGACTATAAACATGCAAATTTTTTACGACAGATCAAAGAGATACATATATGAAAACAGAGATTATTATGCAAAAAACAACCATATATTTTATAGAAAATTTGCATATACGGATTTTAGAAAAAGTGGTTTAGCTTTTTCCAAATTATAAGCAAAATTTTGGTTTCTAAATGATTTTTTTTTATATATATAAGAAAAAGAATTGGGATCCACTATGAAGCCTACAACTTGGCAGTAGGGCTGGGAAACAAGTCGAGCCCCTCGTGGCTCCGCTTATGTTTGACTCATAAAAATTCCATTGGAACTCAAAATATGGCAAGCTGAACATAAACAATAGGTACTCGACTTGGCACGACTCATATTAGCTTGTTAAGTAGCAAGAAATATATTTTGCACCATAAAATATAATAAAGAATATAGGATTAAACTATTTGATTTGCAAAAAATTAAGTTTGGTGGTAAAATCTTATTGCTTTTAGCTGTGAAACAATGTATTTTCATGTAATCGTATTTCTTCGAGTTGTTTCATGCAACTTGAATGCGAAAGTGCTGAACTCGCAATGCCCATGTAATCCTTTTTCACCAAGAATGAAACAAACATGGAATCATCATGGTGGGAAAGTGCTATGCTAGTACAATTGGGCCTCAGTTTTTCTCATCACCTATTACTTTTTATGTAAATACTTTCATACCTTCCCCATGAAAGTTTTTTCATGAGAAGGCTGAGCTGGCATGATTTTTAAGAAATTTCTGCCTATTCTCATGTAAAACCTTTCCTTACATGAATGAAACAAACGAGCCTTAAAAATATCAACCATTTTGAACACATCTACGAAGTTAGATTGAGTTAAAATGACAGCAGGTGTTTTGTGAAGGATGATTGTCACAAATCCCATTTTCTCATGTAATATTATACCAAATTTCGATCCACATTCAAATCTTTTTCATTGGTTTCGATTTTTGGATTCACATTTATAGTTAATATTCAAAATTAATTTCCAATTTGGATTCAAATCAATTATGATACTGCTCCTGTCGCATCCATCAACTTGCACTTGTAGAAGCAACACTCACGTGACCATAATATGTACAGGTTCAGCGAGAACACTTGGAATTTGACAGGGTTTATATGGATGCAAATTTTTGAATGGGTTTGGGTTGGATATCCTACCAAACCCCCCTATTTGATTAGTCAGATCTAGTTGGAAGAATCAGATCTGATTAGTTAATCCATGAGGTTGGATTCAGTTGAGATGTAAATGATTCAAACCTGGTACCAATTACGGTCACTTTGAATCCTACTAGGCTGCATCTAATCATACTTGGGTCCGATTCATTTTCATCCATACAAGAGGCGTGGTGGTCTAGATTGACCTACACTGGCTCCTGGTAACATTCCTGAAGGGCATAAATGGGTATACACCTAGGGATGACAGTAGACCGGGAGGAAACGGGGCTCTGCCCCGCCTCACCCCATTAATTTGGACCGGGGATGAAGGATATGAAATGGGGATGGAAGCGGGGATGAAGGTTAAAATCAAAACCCGTGCAGGGATGGAGGCGGGGATGGACTTACGCTTTTCCCTGTCCCAATTCGTGCCTTGCCCCATCCCATCCCCAATCCTTCTAAGGGATGGCAATGAACCGAGGGGAAATGGGGCCCCGCCCCGCCCCACCTTGCCTTGCCCCCGTTTGGACCAGGGATGTAGCACATGAAATGGGGATGGAGGTTAAAATCCAAACCCGTGCGGGGATGGAAGCGAGGATAGAGGTTCAGATTTTGAGACGGGGCGGGGGTGGAGACCTTGTCCCCCACCCCCGCCCCGGTCCATTGCCATCCCTATATATATACACCTGCCTGTTGTGCCCTCTCCAAATCCAAACCTACCTACTGTCGATCCATTATTGGCTCACTAATGTGCTTGTAGCTCATGGGATCACGTTTGGTCTGAAGCAACATCTTTCACCCAATCGGTGGGAACCATGTCAATAGAAACCAGAACCTACATGGTTTGGTAGAAATCTACCCGACAACAAGAAGTCTGAAAAAAAAAGATGAGTCTCATGGCTCGGTTTGTTTGGTTTGTTTTCAGCTCATAAAGAACTTGTTCTGTAAGACGAACATGATTAATTCGTGCTTGGCTTGGCTTGACTCGGGTTAGCTCAACTCATTAACTAGTAATAAATATATTTACATTTATTTTATATCATACAAGGCAGATAATTAAAGTATTATGAAATATCTTTAGAGCTCCAGTCTTGTGGCTTACCGTTTTGGAACAATGTATTTTGTAAATGAGTCGGCTTGAGTTTGGCTCAATAGGGTCTAGGGTCCAAATTATATTATTTTCAATTTGATAATGTAGTTTTTCTTAATGAGCCAGCTTGAGCTCGTCTTAACTTGCCACAAGAACAAGTTAAGCATGAACATCCTTTGCTCAGTTCGTTCCTCTCATTGACCAACTCTACCGCCAACATCCTATTTGGAGCTAAATAATGTTGAGTCAAATTCGCCCAAATTACTTCATATCTTAAAGTGAATTTGAATTTCAAGGAAATCTAATTATCATTAAAAAATTCATTTGGATTTCTTTATATCATAGAGTGAATCCGAATTTCAAAAATCTAAATGTTGTTGAGAAATAATCTGAATTGCTTTATATCATAGAGTGAATCCAAATTTCAAAAATCTAATTGTTGTTGAGAATAATCTGAATTGCTTTATATCAAAGAATGAATCCGAATTTCTAAAAATTGAATTGTTGTTGAGAATAATCCAAATTGCTTTATATCATGGAATGAATCCAAATTTCAAAAATCTAATGTTGAGTCAAATTCTCCTAAACTACATATCTTAAAGTGAATCTGAATTTTAAAGGAATCCAATTATCATTGAAAAATCATCCAAATTTCTTGAATGAATCTAATTTCAAAATTTCTATTTTTTTCAAATCAACCAAATTACTTTAGACATATTCTCATAGATTAATCATGCTTGCACGGATTTTTAAAAAATATCTTTTTCCCCTAATTGCCTTTCATGACTTCATACTAACTTTGGGAAATTCCATGAGAATATAATTTTTTTCACATTCATATTGAATGCATTTTATAAGAATACCTTCACAAAATTCATGCACTTTGGGAGAAGCACAACTCTTCTTAGGTAGCCTTGGAAACAAAATTCGTGATGTGCCTTATGCTTTAGAAAGTAAGAATTCTTATAATCATTAATGAAAACCTTTCATGATAATGAAAAAAATCTCTAATTGCTTCCTTCAAATCATGAGCATGATAAAATCATGTAACTTAAGAGAAGGGATCATAAGATAGAAAGAATGGCAATATTGCCTATCCCTTTGCCATATTTACATGTGTTATGAATGCACATGTCTATATAGGTGAGGAGAGAAAGAGATTAAGAAATAGAAGAAAATTGAAACATTATCAAGATGTATAAATTCTAAATCTATACTTACCTTGACTTGGGAACTTACTTTGAGCTTCTCCTTGATTTGGGTCTTTCAAAACACCAAGGGGGTAGAAAAGTGTTCCTAGAGAGTGAAGAAAGGAAAACTCCAAAAATGTGAAAGGCAAAGAAGAACAAGAGAGAGAAGGAAGAGATGAACTCTTGAATACTTGAAACTCTCAAATTGATGGGGTATTTATAGAGTGAAGGTAATGATTACTTTCTAAATGGATAGCTAAGATCAATTACAAGGAATAAAGGGTTGAGATTAAATCATCTCAACTCTCAAAAATTTTCTCCCAAGCATAACCCTTGACCTACACAGTTTATGCTGAATTTTCTTAATATGAAAACCTATTCAAGCTAGATATTTTAGCCTTTATACCTTTCTTTGTTCCACTTATAAAATATTTGGAGATTCACATGGGATTTAGTGCATCTCTTTTGGATTTTATGAAATATTTGGAGATTTTAATGGATTTAGTGCATTTCATTTGGATTTAAGAAATCCAAATCTCATCATTAGAAAAAATTGCCCCCTTCTAGTGTACTTGTATTTGATTTGATTCAAATTGGAAATTACTACCTAGTTGTACTTTCTAGTTACTTTAACTTTTCATCATTTCATTTGGTTACATTCTGTAAGACCCGTAATTTTTTAGTAAAAGTTTTGAATAAATTTATGAGGCATTTTCATTTAAAAATAACATATAAATCCGAAATGCAGAACGAATAGATTTCAATGAACCAGTTATACTTACGATATACGTATCCTCGCAAATATATGCTCAAACAGTCAGAGAGGCATAACTTCCTCCTTGAGTAAAATTAGGAGATTTGTACGAGCCAACTTTTTTAGTTTCATCGCTACAAAGAGAATGACATACTCAGAATTTTTTGAAAAAAAAATCATTGAAATCTCAATATTTTTGTGAAACCCACAAAAATGTTTATGAGCCTCACATAAAAATATCTCATAAAATATCTTGTGGGACCCACAAAATATCTCATGGAATTAATTAGATGGCCCCCATAGAGATATAGAAGTCCTTTTGTTACTTTATCCTCAAGTTTGGGTCTTAGATCAAGTAAAGGGTTTTGGATCAGTCTGAGACCCTATGTGGATCCAAGATCCACATTTATACCTATAAATAAGAGGAGACCCCCTCCTTTTTAGAAAAAATTCCGCCCTCCCTCTCTCTCTTATTTCTCACTCTAAAAACTACCCTAACTAGCCTGTCCCACCTGAGCCCACTTGCAATGAGCTTGGACTTGCTTAGCCCAGGTTAAGCCTAGTTGGTCAAGACTCACTTGACCTACCAGGTTAGCTTTTCTCTCTCCTCTTTGGTTTTGTTCTTAGCCTAAGTCAAACCCACTTGACCTAGACTTAGCCTAGTTTAGGTGAACTTAGACCCACTTAACCCAGTTTGGGCATGACCCCTTGGTCTTGCTAGCTTGATCTTCTAAACCCTTTTCTTGCCTAAACCTAACCCATTTGACTAAACCTAACCTAGTTGAGGTCGGTTTAAACCTAGTTGGACCTAAGCTAGGTCTGATCCGGTTCTTGGTCTAGACTTTATCGGATTGTTGTTTCGTTGAAAGCTGCAAGAGACACTCTTATTTGTCACAGTATCAGATATAAAGGACATGTCAGCCATGACTTAGGAGTGCCTCAACCACCTTGTTGGAGTATTGTCACGTATCTTAGTAAGTTTGATTCGTTGATCGCTCTCTCTTAAGTATTTTATTGATTTGTGTTATGATGTATATATATCATATATGTTCTGAAAGTAGTATCTGACCCTAGTCCTTGGTTTACGCTCTCTAGGACAGTTCGGTGTTCATGTGCGTCTTCTTGAGACTATCGTTGGATATTTTATAATAAAAGCTCCTGCGTATTGTAGTATATATGTATTTGAGATTGTCATCGCGTCGAATGATGCCAATGCTCATGCTTTCTACATATTACATATATATGTATTTGAGATTATCGTTGCATCGAACAATGCCAAGGTTCTTGCTTTCTGTAATTTATATTATGCTTTTAAGATTGTCGTCACATCGAATGATGCCAAGGCACCTGCTTCCTGTAATTTACTTTATGCATTTAAGATTGTCATTGCGTCGAACGATGCCTAGACTCAGGCTTTCTGCACATATATACGTATTTGCTTTTTGCAAGTTATTTAGTTTGGTTTCTCCGTCCAAACATTAAATATGTCTTCAATTATGCCACCACACTATAAAGCACAAACTCCTATTTATATTACATATAACTGCACGTAAATGAGCATTCAAATGGAGATCAACTCTAAATCATCGATGTGATTTCATATGTCGCTCCTTGATCAAGATTCTGCTCGACGAAAGAAGCCTCTATTTGATAGGCTTTGCTTTTGCTCAAAACTGTTTTTTTATAAAAACCTAAGTCACTTGCGCATAGTGTGGCTAAGGCCCAAGGTTCCAATAAACCTCGATGAATGCAAAGTATGTACAATGGTGCATATCCATCTCCAAGTTAAGCATAGCGTTCCTCCATCAAAGAAAAGAAGTGTTGCCGAAATTTTTAAAGAAGCTCAATAAAGCTCAGAAAGAACGTAGCATATTGCTCCATCATATAGAGAAAGTGCTGTCAAAATTCTGTCAAATACTTTCTACAAAATAGAAAGGGTCGTTACACTTCTGTCGTCAAAGCAGGAAAAATGTTGTCGAAATGGTTGGCAAAAAAATTGCCTGAATCGATTGAATGGCATGAGGATGCCCTCTTGTCGGATCGCTGCCAGAATGACTCATTCCTATGTTCACCTGTAAGGGCACTTTACTCGTAAGGACCAAAGAGCTAGAGTAGTTGTTGTGCCTTGACTAGGCCAAGTGCTCGTTGTGGTGACATACGTTGAGTAGTTGATCCGTTGAGATCATGTTATATGCATGCTCATGAAAAATATTGTTGTATAACTAGATTCGTAAGGGCTAGAGAGCTGAAGTTCTATGTCCACCCGAAAGAGGTGAGATGCTCATGATGGTCGTAGATACCGAGAGCAGAGTTAATGTAAAACCCGTAATTTTTAAGGATTATTAATAAATAATGAACTTACTTTTTTTATCTCCAAATTAGAAATGTGTTTCTAGCTTTTAAATTTCATTTATTTATTTATTACATATTCATTTGTTCATTCAAGCCAATCATGGTATAATTTGTATTTATAGAACTATTTTGCGCTATAATTCACTATATATATATATATATTATATTTAAATATATTTTTGATAGAGTTTATAGATTATTGGAGTGTATTTGTGTGTTATTTGGCTTTTGATAATGATTTATAGGGTAATTTGCTATTTTTGGCCAATCTTGTTATAATTGGCATTTTTTTTAGTTTTTGAATATGCGACCGCACACGAAGGACTCATTGTATTGCTTAGGTAGCGGTCTTTGCGAACTTCAAAACTCCTCGGTCTTTTGAGTTTTGATTCATTGCTTTTCAGATTATTAAGATAAGACACCTTAACTGAACTTATAGAGAGCATGTCTAGGCATTAATTGTGTAAGTATAATGTTGCACTGAATATCTAAATGAATTGCAAATACAAGTTATGCTCACATATTTCACTTAGTTGTGGATATATAGGACTTTTGTGATTGTAGTTCGAAGATCATGCTTATCATGATTGTAGTTAGCAGAATATGGAGTGTGTTTGTTGCATGTACACCTGTATGGGGGTTTGAATGCCTGTGCACTTATGAATGTATAATATGTACGAAATGTGTGTCATCATACTTTGGTTTGCGCATACTATGTTGCTTTGTGTGTTTGTATGAATTTGATACATTGTGTACATATAACTACTATGAATATATATAAGTGTGTTTGATGCATACTGTGAATGTTATATATATTGTCTTGTCATATGATGGACTTATTTATTCTTGTATAGAAGAATGCATGCGAATGTTATAAATTGTTTTGAACTTGTATGTCTTGTTTGCTTGAGAAATATATGCGTATGATGTATGGTAGGATGGTCAATGCGATTTTGACCAACCCTTATACAATTATATCTAAGGTGATATATCGATTCATGTGGTGAAAAATGCATATAATTTTTATTGTTTGTGCAAATCTCGAACTACATAGGAGTTATGTATATTGAAGTTTAGTTGCTTCGTATTATGCAATATGTATGTTCACGTCTGCATGCATAGAACTCATATTTTGTTTGTGCATGCTTCGAGGTTCAATTTACAAGTGCAATGTTTTTTGTGACGATGATATGATGCATAGGATAATATGCTTATGTATGATATGATTTAAATGCCACATGAAATAAAATTATGAATGCATGTGATAAATGTGTAAGTTCAATAGTGAACTTTGATTCATGAAGCCTTATTGGTTAAATGTGTGATTTTATAATTTTAACGCCATATGAAGTGATGTATGATGTGATGCTTTGATTGTATACATGCTTATGCCCGTGTGGATAGCTATCAACCCTGAGAGTGGTAAATTGTATTGGTGCATATATTACAATAGTTTTCACTGGATATGATACATATTGAGGAACTGTTCCCAAAGGATTCTCTGTGAGGGTGTGCATGACTAGATCAGGTAATCCGACTACAGCGGTAAGTCTCTGTGAGAAAGTGCATTATCCAAGAGTGGGTAGCCCGTGAAGACGGTATATTCCTGTGAGGAAGTGCATTGTTTAAGATCAGGCAGACCATCCATCTAGGGTGGTAACTCCTTATGAGGTTGTACATTTCTCAGACCAGGTGATCTGGTGTAGATTTTATAAATCTTTATTATGAATAAATGAAATATTATGATGAATTGTGATGATCTTCTGAGTTGATTGAGATAGTCAGTTATAAATATATAGATTTGGCTTTTCTATTATAGCATGATTATATATTGAACTCAGATATGATAATCAGATCCTTATTGATTTTAGATCTTGATATGAGGTTTTGATTGTGACACTTATGTTAGCGTATATATGAATGACACATCATACCTACAAATGACTAGTTTTGACTTATTAGGTGAATGATACATCACACCTACATAGTTTCATTGCAAATAATTCCATTATGATTGTCTGAGTAAATATATCACACTTATGTATCATGATTGATGTGTATCATGAATATCTATCTAAATTACTTATAAGGTATGTGTGTGTGTTTCACGTTGAAATAGTCAAATGTGATTTGACTTATTGTTTATAAGAATTATGAATGCATATGAAAATGATGCAATGATATGAATGTCTTACATGCATATATATATATATATATATATATATATATATATATATATATATATATATATATATATATATATATATATATATGTGTGTGTGTGTGTGTGTGTGTGTGTATTTATGCGATGACTTGTATGACTTGAATGCATATAGATTATGCTTTATTACGTGAGTTAGGGTTGAATAGAATATTAAGTGATGAAATATATTTAAATGCTTTATGTTCGAATGCTTGAAATGAATGACTCATAGGACGTTATTTCCTTGTCTATCACTTGACGATGGATAAATAATATATCTTTACCTTTAAATGCTTGATATGTTTTCTTTAAGTTTGAGTTTGGGTTGCTTTACCAGACTTAAGCGAGTCTGACCCCGTTTTATGGGGGACAGGTAATGCAGGTAAAGTATGATGAGTAGCTGGAGCGAAGGGCTGGTCGAGCTGTATCCTCGAGGGTCCACTCTTACCTTGCGATCTTGGTATTCATGATCTTTTCGTTTTAAGTACTTGATCATGTAGATACTGAAGTATTGTTTTCATACTCTGATTTGAAATAAAATTAAAACTCTTCATATTTCAGTCTTATATTGTACGTGGTTTGAAATGTGTATATCCTGTACATTTTGATTTGATTGTTATATTTAGTGTAACCGTGCCCAGTCTTAACCATTTTTAAAAATCGTTTCTGCATTATAAGATCTGATTTACTTATACTTATCAAAAATAAAATGGTCTCAAAACTTCAATATTTGAACTATAATTAAGGTTAAAAAATTTTGGGCGTTATAGTTAAGCATGCATATGAATAAAACTTAATGTCGTAAGAACCCCACGGTTGGACCGTGCTTGAGAATACTGAATGGGGTTGGATATATATTTCCACAATGCAGGATATAATGGCTTGCTCGAATGACATTCAAATATCTAACAAGTAATGGTTAGACTGTCAAACCCCTTTAGGACTATTGCTCATCATCAAAGATGATGATGGTACGGTCGTGAGTGATACGTATTTATCATGAACCAAAGAGTTCAAGGGGCCTCCTGTTACTTAGGATGTTTGGAGGTCATGATTATCCTTAATTATCTAAAGATTGAACCCAACTACTTCAGTAGAGGATGCATCCGAACCGACCTGATAGGATTATCCCGGTATGAGTTCTATCGCCTTATCATGGACATGATCAACAAGCCTTTGGGGTCTCTAAAATATATAGAATAATCAACCCCCAAAACGTCGCGTTGATGTCGAAGTTCAAATTTCTCCCGTATACCAAGGGGTGAACGATTAATATCAAAACAATGCATTAGTTCTAGGTTCAACTATATATGAATATATGAGTGAATGGACGTTCTGTCAAGTCATGTATAACCTTGATAAAGGTGTCATGATCAGTATACTACAAGACCGATAGGGTAAAGACCTGTGTTGTATCCACACGACTAAGCTAAGATTGAAAAGCTCACGCTTGGATCTGTGAGATACAGATGTGCCAAGTCTTGGAGACTTGAGTTTTGACATCCCAAATGAGGCCCTGAAGAGGCCTACGCTAAGTCATGGAGACTTGAGCAAGATGTTCAACTCGTAGCCCTGAAGAGACTCTCGCGATATAGGCTAAGTCATGGAAACTTGAGCGTCACTATTGCGAATTATGACCCTAAGTGGTCTGTGCATTTTCATGAGTTGATATTTGATTGAATGCATGAATGAATGCTTTCTTACCAGACCAGCAATGGTTCTGATCCCGTTTAATGAGGATTACAGGTGTTGAACCTGCTATGTGATATGCGGAGCAAGGCGACATCGAGTTTCAAAATTTCTCTAGACTGTGCTGTACTGCTTCATTTATAAAACTAAATACTACTTTTCTAAATAGTGATGTTTGTAATAGACAAGTTGTTTTGATAAATAGAACACATTGGTAGTCAATGAGTGCTTGGCCACATACCTGTGACTTGCTTGGAGTTTTTTAAAACCGATGACTCATTATCATTCATTTTCACTGCTAAAACCTTTTCTAAATTCTGCTGTAAAAAAAATCATGAAATTTTTAACTTTGCTTTGTTTTCGAAATCCGAGACGTTACAGATTTCAATTATAATTATTATTTAGTTGTCTTTTCTATTTACTTTAACTAATTATTCTTTTATCATTTCTTAGATATTTCATTGGACAACCTCAATTTATGCTAATTCTATATTGGATATTATTTTTCTCAAAATTTTATATCGAGTCTTTAATTTTCCAAAATTCATTTACAGGGTTATATTTTTTTAAAATTCATTTATAAGGCTATATTTTTTCAAAAATCATTCACAAGGTTATATTTTTTCAAAATTCAATTACAAGGCTATATTTTTTCAAAAATCATTCACAAGGTTATATTTTTTCAAAATTCATTTACAAGTCTATATTTTTCAAAATTCATTTAAAAGGCTATATTTTTTAAAAATCATTTATAAGGTTACATTTTTCCAAAATTCATTTACAAGGCTATATTTTTCTAAAATTTATTTACGAGGTTATAATTTTTTCAAAATTCATTTACAAGGTTATATTTTTTTCAAAATTTATTTACAAAGCTATATTTTTCCAAAATTCATTACTAACCAGTTATTCTAAGTTTAATTAGTCTTATCAATTTCTTATTCTAGATCTTAGAGATATGAACCATAAGTAAGATTATTATAAGAATAATACTTAAAAATTCATGGGTCTTACACCAAAAACTAGTGAAAACTCATTTATATGCATTATAAGTGTCAAACTTGTTTATATTACTAACATTGTACATGCAAAAAGCAATTACTAATACAAAAAACACTATTCTCATAAGATTTTCAAATATTATAATAAAAATAAAATACAAATGATTCATTAAAGATTCTCTTGTTCAATATAGTGGGGTCGCCATCTTTGAGTATGGATCAATCATGGATACACATTCATGACAAAAATTTTAAACTTTGTACATCTGAAATTAATTGATTCATTGAAGTGTCATATGCTCATGTTGATTCCACTAGTAGAATGAGATGCCCATGATATGACTACAAGAATAAAAAATATAAAGTTCTACCACTGATCAAACTACACTTGATTGAATGTACTTCTACCATGAAATATATTCAGTCTCATTTAAGTGTGGCTCAAACCCACGTAGATGCAGTGTATGTACATCATGATGAGAACAAGGATATGATAAAAGTTCATAATCAGGTCGAAGAAATGTTGAATGACGATATTATGGAGACAACATTGAATCCAACTCCAAACGATGATGGTTAATATAGGCCCCTTCAATACTTAATGGTTGATGCCTAGAGTAATCTATACCCAGGCTATATAAAGTTAATAAAACAGACTTTCATTCTCAAGTTGTTATATATATCAAATCAATGAACAATTTGAGTAACAAATTGTTTGACATGCTGATTGATTTGTTGAAGGAAGTGTTGCTTGAGTGAAAAAGATTGCCAAACTCTTACTACGAGGCAAATAAATTTGTGAATCACATCAATTTTGATTACATGAAGATATATGTATACGTGAATGACTACATACTTTTTTGAGAGGAGCATGAGAAGAACGAAACATACCCAAAGTACAATGCTTCAGGATGAAAATCACACAAAGGCAAAAGAATAAAATTTTCTCAAAAGGTGTTATAATATTTTCTCGTAAAACTGAGGTTGCAACGCTTGTTCATGATAATGCAAACAACATCAAATATGAGATGACACAAGACTCGCTGTGCAAGTGATAAAAATATATTAATTCATCTATCAGATTCTACAGTGTGGAAGGAGTTTAACAGAGAATATTTATCATTTGTGTTCGTCTCGGCTTAGTAAGCAACAATTTCAATCCATTCAAAAATATGAGTCTATCATATAGCACGTGGCCCATAGTGTTATTGTCATATAATTTACCTCCATGAATATATATGAAAGATCTTTTCATACAACTTTCCCTATTCATCCTTGGACAAAATGCTTCTGATAATGAAATATAATCAAAGATTTGCTAGAGTTATGGGATGAAAGCATTAGCATGTATAATGCATCAACTAAAGAGATATTTTGGATGTGACCAGTAGTAATGTGAACTATCAATGATTTTCTAGCATACGCTAACTTATCAGGGTGGCCTACGAAGGAGAAGCTTGTGTTTTTAGTTTGCAACATCGATACATGGTCAGATAACTTAAACTTTGGCAAGAAGACGTGTTACATGACACACCGTTGATTCTTGCCAAAAGATCACCCATGGCATCGTCAAAAGAAGGAGTTTGACGATAATGTGAAGCTTAAATGGTCATCAAATGAATTATCTAAAGGTGAACTAGATGTACAGTTAAGTAACGTTAGTGTTGATTTCAGAAAAGTATGGGTTGGTAAAAAAAGAAAAGAACATGTTGACAACAAATAGTATCTAAATTAGACAAAAAATATATATTTTTTTCGACTACCATATTGGTCATCAATGAAGCTAAGTTACAACTTAGATATGATGCATGTTGAGAAGAATATATGTGACAATATCTTATATATATTGCTCGAGAACAATTGCCGCTATTGACTCTCATCTTTATATATATATATATATATATATATATATATATATATATATATATATATATATATATATATATATATATATATATATATATATATATATTACAAGGACTGACTGGCCATATTGATGGATGCCCAATCGTTAAACTAATGTCAATTTATTTTTTTGGCATTTTTTAGACTCTTAGCGGTGGTCTTGAACTGCCTTTAAAGACCTGGGCGAAAAATCCATCTTTAACAGCGCCACTAAAGACTTATGTCGTCCTCCACTCTTACACCCTAATCTAACAAGGACTAGTGCTCGATATTACAGTAATTGAGTTTTTCTCATGTCCGAGGTTTGGGAATCACTAACACATTTAGCTAAGCATACAATGACAATGAAATTTTTTAGCATCATTGTATATGCTTTTTCCTGTACTAGCACAATGCAAACTAGACCTTGCTATCAGTATACTTGGATAATAATCGAGTTCCAGCTATTACATTATATCTAAGATTTTCATCTTGCATCCAAGCATGTGAGTGAAGTATCCATCATGAAAAGTTAGATCATCCCCATAGCAGAAACAAATCTTGCACATATATGGCATTTTCTAATTTCATGAGTTGGGTTTTCTGCTTGCCATGTGGACACTGTTAATGTGGAGAACATCTTCATTACCATGCACATTTACAAGATGGGTCTCAAAATTGCTATTTTACTCTTGAGAAATAGCTCATGATGATCAAAACTCAATCTCATTGCTGCATTTAAGGAAACAAATTTCAGTAAAGCAACATCTGCGAGAGTGAAAGTTTGACGAGATCTGTACATAAGGGTTCCCAAGGAAATGATTTTTTCTTTTCTTCTTTTATTTATAGCGAGGAACCCTCGCCCATGTGAAAACAACCCCGAGTGGAGCCCCATGATAATCCTGCTTTACATGACCTATACAGGCATACCCGTGGGCCAGTGGGGTTTGATCTGTGTGCCTTCCTTTCAGCACCCTCACTACCACTCCACTGGACATGCGGTGGTCCCGAGGAAATGATTTTTCATTTGTCTCTATCTTGGGATTTACATGATCTATACAGATACACCCATGGGCTAGTGCTCGATATATTGGGATTTTCACGGGTTGTATCTTTCAATAGCATCGTGAGATCTCAAAATCTCAGTAATATTTCCGGTTATATATATGGTCTCTAATAAAAAGACATTCCGTATCAATTAATATGGACCTCCCATGGATCTGCACAGACGAAGAAACTTGGATTGAGTTCACATCACATCTGGTCAGGTGGAACTGCACAATGTGCCAAGACCTAGTAAGATCAAACAAGGCTAAACCCGTCTGCAAACACCCTAGTGGCAAAGCAGGTTATATGTTCCCCCCCGAACAGGGCAGTTAGCTACATCTCAAGTTCGGGGGTCCCAAAGAGCACCACGTATGTAAGCATGTGCGTCTCGTATCCCCATGTTTGTCAGCATTAATTAGCATTGAAGTTTGATGCGATTGCAAAGACTTAAGTACCCTCTCCTCCATTGGTGCCAAAAAAATGACGATTCTTGAAAAGGAGTGGTTGTAAAGACTTAAGTGCCCCAAAGATGATTATTTAAGACCCAGTCTCTGCACTGCAGGATTATCTGAGAAAGAAATCTCCCCTGGAGGAGGCCATAAACATCAACCCTCTCACTCTCTCTCCCCCCCTTCTCTTTCTGCTTCTATGCACATCCAACAGAAGAACTTACATTGCTCCATCAAGCACCGGCTAACCTGCACATTGACTGTTGTGGAGCCTGATTCAGAGTTTTTATCCTTACAGGAGGAGGGTTTGGTGGCTCCTCCCAGCGTGGGTAGCATCATTTAACTAAATGAGTTGTAGATCCTGATTCAGAGTTTTTACCCTTATAGGAGGAGGGTTTGGGGGCTCCTCCCAGCGTGGATAGCATCGTTCAACTTGATTCATTGTGGAGCTTGATTTAGAGTTTTTGCCCTTATAGGAGGAGGGTTTGGGGGCTCCTTCTAGCGTGGGTAGCATCGTTCAACTTGATTCGTTGTGGACCTGATTTAGAGTTTTTGCCCTTACAGGAGAGGGGTCTGAGGGCTCCCCCCGGCACAGGTCCTGGGTGTCGTGGTCAAAAAATGCACAGGGTATCGTGGTGAGAAAGACATATTTTTGTTCCAAGCAAGGTTGGAAGAAATCAATGGAAAATCCAACAAGGAGCATGTCAGAATCAAGATATGGATGTCAAGCGAGAATGGTGTTGTGCAACTCACATAACACAAAATAATAGGGGAATGGTTTTTATTTAAAATGATGAATGAAATGACAATAGAAATTGATGAAAATTTAAAGAAATAAACTAGACTCAATAACGAAGACATCACTTTTTACGGATTTGGAATATGACTTTCGGTTAGGGAGATATGGCCCTGACAAGTTGGTCCTAATTCGGGTAGCGATTTACAGCGATTTGCTTACTGAATAACACTACAAATCGCTATAGCGATTTGCGGAAGACACTACAAATCGCTATAGCGATTTGCGGAAGACACTACAAATCGCTATAGCGATTTGCGATTTGTAGTGTCTTCCGCAAATCGCTATAGCGATTTGTAGTGTCTTCCGCAAATCGCTATAGCGATTTGTAGTGTCTTCCGCAAATCACTATAGCGTTTCGTTAGAAACCCGAAAATACTATAAATTGTTGTAGGAAAGCCCGATAATACTATAAATCGTTGTTGGATCCGCGTCGGGGGGGAGCCCCCGGACCCCCCTCCTGTAAGGGCAAAAACTCTAAATCAGGCACATAAGTAGAGAGAGAAGGGAGAGAGAGTGAGAGGGTTGGTGTTCATGGCCTTCTCCAGGGGGAACTCTTTACCTCCCTTGATTTCTTCTCTGAAGAGAGAGAGAGAGAGAGAGAGAGAGAGAGAGAGAGAGGAGGGGTTTTACAGTGTTTTACGAAGAAGGAAGAAGGAGAAGATGGCGATGGAGCAATGTAGGATCGTCTGTTGGATGTGCACAGAAGTAGAGAGAGAAGGGAGAGAGAGTGAGAGGGTTGATGTTCATGGCCTTCTCTAGGAAGAACTCTTTGCCTCCCTTGATTTCTTCTCTAGAGAGAGAGGGTTTTACAGTGTTTTACGGAGAAAGAAGAAGAAGACTTTGAAGAGTCAACATCATCCTCGACTTTCTGGATGAAGGACATGTTTGTCCTTTTTTTGAACAGAGAAAGAAGAAGAAGACTTTGAAGAGTCAACATCATCCTTGACTTTTTGGATGAAGGACATGTTTGTCCTTTTTTTGAATAGAGAAAGAAGAAGAAGACTTTGAAGAGTCAACATCATCCTCGACTTTCTGGATGAAGGACATGTTTGTCCTTTTTTTGAACTGTTTGTTTTTTCTTTTTTGAATGAAGGGCATTTTTGTCATTTTCTCAAACCATCACTTTATGAGAAGAATAACAAGAAAGGGTACTTAAGTCTTCGCAACAACACCAGAGTCCGATGCAAAGTTATGTTACATGGGAATACGAGTCCCATGTGCTTGTATAGGTGGTGCTCATTCAAAGCCCAGAACACAGACGTGGGATTCAGTGAATCATGGGGGGCGAACATACACCACCCGGTGCTAGTTGGGTGAAAAAATCAGCCCATAGGTAGCAATCATTGATGTATGCGTGGGGGTTGGGGCTGATGGAATGAAAAAGGAGGGACTCCATCCATCCCTTAATTTGATTGATTTTGTTGGGGGGCAGGGACAGCCATATATAATAGTTGGGCCTGTTGGTGTTTGGGGATGGAAGAAGAGAATAGTTGGGCCTGTTGGGGTTTGGGGGGATGGAGGAAGAAGAGAGAGCGTGTCGAGTTGAGACGGAAGGAGAGACAGCGT
This sequence comes from Nuphar pumila, assembly GCF_984573655.1. Lineage (NCBI taxonomy): Eukaryota > Viridiplantae > Streptophyta > Magnoliopsida > Nymphaeales > Nymphaeaceae > Nuphar > Nuphar pumila. Next base: position 72,482,510 of record NC_143262.1, read on the forward strand.
CTCGAGTTGGGAGGCAAGAAACTGTCGCTGCCGAGACCGCGTGGAAACGCTAACCCTTCCCCCCCAAGAACTCGGTAAAGGTAGAGAAGAGCTTCTGGTCATTTCTGAAAAAGCCACGTACGATCTCAGTCCATCACCAACATCACCCGATCTCTCTTCCTTTCCTTGCTGCTTCCTGCAAACCACCAGACAATTGCCTCTCTCTCACCGGTACTAATTGTCTCTGTCTCTATTTATATAAAATTTAAAGATTATCCAAGGGATTCTCTTTCTAGAATCGTAGTGTTCGATTTCTCTCCTCTCCTTCTCCCGCTGAAGTATTAATTATTCTCTGTAAAATCCAACTCGGTAGGATACCAATAGTATTATTTGTTATTCACTCCTCTCATCTCTCAAAACACATCCATCTCTCTGTATATATATCTATATATATATTATCGCAGCCTCCTCTTCCCCCTAATTTCTTCGAATCCTCTGTGAGGTCTCTCTCTCTCTCTCTCTCTCTCTCTTTCTCTCTCTCTCTTGCCCATCCCCTTCCTGATCTCCTCCTTTCCATGGCGCTAGGCTCTTTGATGGCCACGGATCCAACTAAGCAGATACCAAGTCAGGTCCTCCAAAAACCCCCAACCATCCTCACCACCACCCACTTTTCCTCCCCCAGGGCCGAACCAACCCTCACTTCTCTTCCTTGCGGGCTCTTATCGGACCCGGACGTTGCCGCGGCTCGACAACTGCTCCATCTGAGCACCAGCGATGGCGATGCAGACGACCTTCATGGCCACTCCAGGAAGGACCGAGCCGAAACCCCCACCACCACCACCGCCGAGATCCGGAAGGGCGACGATTGCCACGCCGTTTCGCCGGCGCTTTCTCGCCGGAAACGTCGGTTCGCGTCGATCGCCTCCATCTACGCTCGGACGAAGCCGTTGAAGGTTCGGGGAGTCTGAGTTCTTATCCTTCCTTTCCGCGCGCCTTCCTCCTCGTTGGTGGACACCAAACCATTTTCTTCCCTCCTCGATTCCGGCAATCAAGCTCGTCGCGGTATTTGGTTTCTCATTTTGTATAGAGCCGTGACGTGCCATCAATGATAAAAAAAATATATTGGTATTTACCTCTCTCTCTCTCTCTCTCTCTCTCATGGTGAATATGAACTAGTAGTAGGGATCACGTTGATGTCTGGTATCAAGAGTACGAACATTCTGCGTGTTTGGCTTTGAGGTTTCTGGCTGAGCTGACATTATTTCCCACCCAAGCATGGAATCACCCGTTTGTTTGGCTTGAATTTCTTGGTGGAGAATTTATTTTCCTTGCGCTCTGCACTAGAATGCATTCATATTTCCAGGAATTTAAGCCGTGTTCTTATCACAAGCGACCTGTTTGGTGCATATATAGGAGTCGGAGTTGGTAGAATTCATTTGCCCCGAGTTGATAAAATTGCAGCGGCCAGCTAATACGCTTATGATCCACCAACCCGGTAGCAAATGAGTGATGTTCTAGTGTGGTGAATAAGCTCCATAATGGAACTTGTTTACCATCAGTCTAAGGGCTCCTGCAACTCAACTAATGTTTCATACGTTATGTAGTTGCTTGTTTTGATATTTGCTCAATGGGTTGTTCATGAGGGCTTTGGACCTAATTTAGGTTTGTTATTATTAAATTTAGCATCAAGCATTAGATAATGGTAGATTATTCTCATTATAACCGGTGGCTGGAACAATAAGCTTAGGTATGCACTATAAATGTGTGTGTGTGTGTGTGTGTGATTCATAGATAAGTTAATGACAATGCAGGGTTACATTCATGAATTTTTCGATCCATAATGATCAATATAACTTGACCATTATGAATATTGCATGTGTTTTAGACAAAAATTTTCATGAATAGTGTTGGAAAACATAATGAGCTGCTCATGTTTGGATTGTAAATAGCGCTTTCCAACTCGTGACGAGTACTCTTTGAAGCTTTCAAACAATACATTTATTTTGTAAATGAGCGGATTTGAGTTTGGCTCAGCAGGTTTAGATTCTAAATTTTATAAATTTTCCAATTTAAAAAAAAAGTAAATTTTTTTTTAACAAGCAAGCTCCAGCCCATCTCATTTAACTTGATCTCTCTGCTTGGCTCACCACAAGAACAAGCCGAACTTGAACACCCTCTGTTAGGTTCATTCGGCTCATTTACTAGTCCTATTCATGAATAACTGGACTTTCATGTAAAAATTTGTGGTAGAAAACAGTCAGTGATTTGTTAAAAGCTGGAATATCACGTTGTACTTGAGATCTTAGTTGAAATTTTTGAAAATAATACTTATATTTTAACGAGTAAAAAGACACGAACACAAACAAAAAAGAAAAATCATGAAACAGTGCACGAGTGTCCAACTTTAAACCAAGATGTCGAATGGGAGAGAGCTGGCCTATATATGATGTGCTAGGTCAAAAAGAAGTCTTAAGAAGATTCCTCCATTATAGTTTTATACATACTCGATAACTTCTTTTCTTGGTTCTTTTCTTTTCTTTTCTCTGGGTTCCCCCATCTAAAGTTGATGTAGAAAGTTGCGATAGCGTTGTCTATAAGGTAGCTCTTAAAGCTTCCAATAAGATTCCGGAGGATAAGCCCTTCTATCGCTTGTCATTAACCTATCTTAACTTTGTTTTTACACATGCATTAATTATTCACAAATTTCTAGCAAGAAATTAATATATTAGGGATGGCACCAACGTCGCATCACACGGATACTCTACATTTGGTTCTCCTTTCATATTTCCTGATATGTAAGTCATATTAAAAAAATTCATAAAAACAGTTTTATTTTTGAAAAAAAAAATGGTCGTATCCCCCTGTCTATAGCTGAGTACGTGTGATATAGGATGACACTGATTTTAAGCATTTAAAACTGAAACTGTAAAAATATTTGGTTTTACATAAAATGAGATTTTTTTTTTGAAAGGCAAGCTGGGGTTAGGTGGACCCCCTACCAGAACAACAGATGCCCCCATGTGGCAGAGGGATTCGATCGTGGGCCTTCAGCCCCGCTTACCACATGGGATACCACCTGGGTGGTCATGAAATGAGATAGATGGTACTCACTTTTGGCACCAAACCTTGTTTTGGCTAAGACTAGAGAAATATGTCAAACATGGCCAATTCATTACTCAAAATATGTCAAACATGCTCACTTGATGTTTTAGACAATTTTACCCTTTTGTCGCCTCACAAATTTGATGCCTTAGTCATGTAATTGTCATCTGAAAAAGATCAAACGCCATGCTAGTTGTCACCTGAAAAAATCTGTCACCGTGTAAGTTGTTGCTTGAAAAATCAGATGCTTATTAATTTTTTAAGTGACAAAGGGCAAAAGTATTAAGTAAACAGTAAATTGGTCATGTTTGTTTATATTTTCTAAGTTGTGGTTAACAATGGCATTTTTAGGAAAGGTGAGGGTCATCTACATCATTGTCCATTGTTTTTATGATAGGGAACCTTTGTTGAAAACCCGGTGTAAACACCCCAAATTTTCACCCTCATTCACAAACACCTACCTCCTGCCATCGGGACCCATTCTCTAAACCCTTCAGGGAACCAATTGGTTGATATCTGAGCCAGGGCCATTTAGAGCCTGGGTTTTGCCCCAAATTCGAATATTCCAAAAGACAATCTCCATTAGGGCTCAATTTCAATCATCAATTCTTGCTTCTGCCAAAGGTCTGGGACTTCAAATCCCTTAGCCAAAGTTTGTCTTTTGCATTTCATTTCATATCATCTCGCATCATTGTATGTTATTGCATGACATTTCATTGCATTGCATGTCATTGTATCTTATTGTCGAGATTCATCATTCCTGTTTTCAAAATTTTCAATCCAAATTCAATTTTAAAACTTTTCTTTCAAGACCAATTTCAAAAACCTGGGTTTTGCATCGATATTTTTCATTTGTTAACCCCCAGGATCTTATTTTCTTCAGAAAAATAATCTGGATTTGTTTTAAAATCAATTTTTAACTGATTTCAATCCTCAGATGAGACCCATTTAGGTGATGTCGTTTTTGGATTCCTTCATTTATCAAAGTCCTAAAAAATTCTAGAGTTCTAGTTGGATCAAGACTCTGTCTTTTCATCTTTTTAAACCTTTTCAAAACTTCATTTTGATTTTAAACTAGATATAGTCATATCCCTTACCCATTTTTTTCATTTTGGCCAAAATCTTAAAGTCCCAATCGAATTAGGACTCTTTTCTAGAGTTCTAATTGGATCAAGATTATATCCCGATTTCATCATTTACTCCTGTCCTACACTTGTTTTTGAAAACCTTCTCATATGACTATCAAAAGAGCTAAAATCACAGAGTCCCAGTTGGATTGAGACTCTTTTTCAGAGTCCCGGTCGGACCAGGACTCTCCGTATTACTGTCATTTCTATCTATTTTGAGAAAACTTTTTCAAACTCTTTCATTTTGGCTCAAAAATTCAAAGTTTCAGTCGGATTAGGACTCTTCTTCAGAGTTTCAATCAGATTAGAACTCTATCTTTCATTGCCATTTTTACTTGTTTTCAACCAAATCTTTCAAAATCTTTCAAAAGAAGTCAGAAACTTGGAGCTTTAGTTAAATCAGAACTCTATTCAAAGAGTCCTAGTTGGATCAAGACTCTAACACTGACTTGAATTTTGAGAGAATCTTTCAAAAATCTCTTCATTTATCCCTTTAGAAACCAAAATCATTACACTTTTATCACAGAGTTTCAAAATTCTGGGACTCTATCCCGGAGTCCTAATCAAACCAGGACTCTATCCTAATTTTATTTTTTTAACTTCATTTTCACTTATTTTCAAAAGTTCTTTTCAAAATCTCATCTTTTGCTTTCTAGAAAATAAAAAATTCTCAGAGTTCTAGTCGGATTAAAACTCTTCCTCAGAGTCCTAGTCAGATCAGGACTTTGAATCGGACTTCAATTTCTACCTTATTTTCAACTGCTTTCCAAAATTCTCTTGTTTGTTTTCTTAGAAAATCTAAAATTCTAAGAGTCCTAGTCAAATTAGGACTCTGTTCTTAGAGTCTCGATTGGATCAGAACTCTTTTCTGATTTCACCGCTTGTTACTATCTTCACTGGTTTTCGAAGATTCTTTCATATATTTTTCAAAAAATACTAAAAATCTATAGTTTCAGTCTGATTAGGACTTTGTCCCAAAGTCCTAATTTAGTTAGGACTCTATTCTGAATTTTGTTTTTACTTTCATTTTTATTTTCTCCACTTGTTTTTAAAAATTAGTTCATTTTGCAGAGTTTCAGTTGATTCAGGACTCTATTTCATAGTTTCAGTCGAGTTAGGACTCTAACCCTGATTGTATTTTCCAACTTATTTTCACCAGTTCTGAGAAAATCCTTCAAAAACCTCTTTGTTTGGCTTTCAAAAACCTAAATCTCAGAGTTTTAGTTGGTTCAGGACTCTGGTCTAGAGTTTTAGTCTGATTAGGACTCTATTTTCAAAACCTCTGAATTTCATCTGTTGATTTTAACTTCATTTTAAAACCATTTTTTATCTTTATTTCAACTTTTTTTAAAACTCTGATGTGGGGCCCACTCAGTTGGCGCCACATCTAGAGGTGTTCTGATCTAATCGGGACTCTGTGTCATTTCAAAACTTTGAAATTCAATGCTAATTTTAAACCTCTTTTGAAAATCTCTCATTCTCAAGTTTTAAAATCGTTCTCAAAAAATCAAACGGGGCCCACTTTGGGTGGCGCCACATTTGTGAGAGTTAGGGTTAGCTTAGGGTTAGTCAGTTTTCTAGATAGGTTAGGAGTTTAGAAGAGTCAAAATTGATTTTAAAAATCCAATTTTACTTTGGTTTTTAAAGTTTTTAAACTCAAGTTTTAAAAACCAAATATGGGCCCACAGGGGTTGGCACCACATTTGGATAGGTTTTAGGGTTTAATTAGGAGTTAATAAGGCTAGTTAGAGTCCTAGGTAGGTTAGGTAATTCCAAAAAAATCGTCCCCTATGGTGTCTATCCAAAACAAATTAGGAAACTTAAAAACTTTCCAAATTGATTTTCCTAAAAAAACTATAAATAAGGGCCAAAAGAGGGGGTCAACCCCTATGCCTTCTTCCTCTAATTCTTGGAGCTTCTCTCTCCTCCCAGCCAACCTTCCTTCCTCCATTAATATTGCAGCAACCTAAGGTGACATTTCCATCTTTTATTTCATTGTTTTTTATGAATTTTTTTTGCCTTTTGCCATGGTTTTCACCATTGTCGCCCAATGGTTATGAGATTTAAGGTTTTCTTTCATGCAAGAACCATCAAATCAACTCAAGAAAGCGATCTAACGCTGCTCTAGGATGGTTTTCAGTATTCTAATATGTTGAAATTGATTAAATCATCATTTTTTATGTTTTTGCCAAATGAAAGATGAGATTCACCTGTTAAATAGGTCAAATCTTTCTTTTCAAAGGCTAAATCAAATCTAACCATGCTTCTTCTAATTTTTTTATTTTATTTCACTGTATTAGAGCGTATTTTGATCATCCAAACATCAAATTCAATTTCGTTATGTTGTTTGCATATTTTTTCATTATTTTTCATGTTTAAATCATGGTTTTTAGTATTTTATTGAATATCCATGTGTTTCGATCCCAGAGCCATAAAATTGTATTGTTTCATGCTTAAATCTTCATTTAAAAAATCTGGTTTTTTAGGGCTGGTTCAAAGACTTGTTAGTGAGTCCCTGTAAAAAAATCATATAATTTTGGGTTCGGGAACTCTGTAAAAAAAATAGAAAGTTGAACCATGATTTCTAACCCGAGAAACCGCTATTGAGATTCATGCACAACTTGCAGATGCGATATTTTTGTCATTCGAGATCTGATTTATGATCCGTAAATTGAAGTAGTTTTATATTAATGTTTAGTATTTACTTTATTTTTTTCATATTTTTTTGCATCTGTTTACTATTTTTCCTCTGTCAGAAGGTAGAATCGGTTTCTCAGAACTCGTTATATCTCGGTTAAACCCTAAGTCAACTTATGTCGATTGTATCTCCCTAACCGGAGATTTGATTGACAATCTGCAAAAAGAAAAATCTTTCTCTGTGTGTCTGCTATTTACTGCTAAAATTTTATAATTTTTTAATATAATTTGTTATATGACTCTGTACCCAAAATCAGAAGTACTTGTTTTAATATGTTTTATATTTGTTATAATTGATCGTATATTGATGAAATGATATATCCCTAATCAAAGATGATTTTTCTGATCTGTAAAAAAGAAAATCTTTGTTTTTTTGTCTATTATCTCTTTGTAAAATTTTATGAACTTCTATGATGATTGGCTCTTGATTTGGGTCTGACACTGTGACAGGTATATGCCCGCAAGCAAAATCACATATTTTAGGGTTTTATGCAATTTTCGTATTAAGATAATGTCAAAAATATATATTTTTTATTTTAGTTTAATTTTAGAATTATCAGAAGTGCATGTGTTAATTTTTATTAATTTTGAAATTCGTTTGAGGCTTGGTTTGATTAAATTGCGAAAATAGGGTGCTCACGTAGTCCCGATTCAAGCAAAACACTGACAAAATCATGATTTTTGTGATATTTCTGATTCTTTTCATAAAAGTTTATGTTTTTAGGGTTTGGTCATGTTTTTAATCATACTAGGGTGCTTCACACCAGATTTTGTGGTTATTTGATTTTATTTGAACCCTAAATCCAAAATTTTACCAAAATATTTTCTGAAAACCCTCATTTCAAGGTCATAGTCTTGTTTTCAAGGGCATTTTTATCATTTTTCTCCAAATTCTAAATTTTAAAGTTATTTATTTTTATTATTTCTTTAATTTTATATCATACTTTATTATATTTATCTCAGAGAATCATGGAAAAAGGCTTATATCTGGATAAATCTAGTAATTTCTAGATATTACTGGATAAATCCAGAAAAGCCCATATATTTTTACTAAAAAGTTTTTTAGTTTTGCAGGGATATTCAAGGTTGTACTTCTTTTATTTAAATTCAATTAGTGATGTAAATTGTAAATAAATTTGGAATAAGAATTTACTTTTCTTGCTTAGATTAGGGTTTGCATGTGCATATAGTTTAATTTTATAATAATGTCAATGTGATGAATGATGATTCATGTATATTCAAATTCACCATGGTCTACACGAATAACACATGCACTAGCTTTTAAGGAGTTGATAAACTCGGTTGAGTTCATATTTATGACCATAGTCAGAATACGAATAAAATCCAGATTTATCATCTTCTTTGAAGCCACAATCAACCTACACTCTTAGGATATGTTCAAACACCATTGCATATTTCAATCTTTTATAAATGTTTTTCTCTTTTTAGAATCAAATGAGATATATTCAATGCACATCTGTGGCCATAGTTAGGGATATGATGCGAATTTACTTCATTAAAGTTCTATAAGGCACATAAACTTCATTTTTCAAATAATTTTCTCAAAAGTTTTTCATAAAATATTTTCTTCAAAATTACATTCATTCATCTAGGTTTAGAGCGCATCATGAAAGTATTTCATAGGGCCACACGCCTGATCTTTTGATTTATTTCTCAATATCACCTCAAAAAATTTGATTTTCCTTAAATTTTCTTTGATTTTCCTCAAAATCGATTTTCTAAAAAACCCTTGGGTTTTTAAAGGATTTCCAAATGCTTTTCAAAGCTCAAAAATCAATTTTCCAAGTTATATTCTCAATTCTAAAGTTCAAATTCAGAGAAATCAACTTTCTCGAAGTTATTTTGAGTTTTCTCAGAAATCAATTTTCCTTTTCTTCAAAAAAGTTTTTCCAAATGCAATTCACAATTTTCAAAGGTGTCTTTCTTCCAAATATTTTCTAATTTTTCCAAAGCAAACATCTTGTTTTTAAATCTGCATTTTCTGAAATTCATAGCACATGTCTGATTCTTTGTGTATTTAGGAAATAAAACACGATTTAGACAGTTGAATAAAGCAAAACACATGATTGATCCTTGGTTCAATTACCCCTGGTAAAGGTGCCAGAAATGGTTGAACCTTATACCGACAGGCGAGTCCCATTCCTCGGAATTATCCTGGGCGAGTTATTTTCAAAATCTTTTAAAAATGTCAGTTTAACTTGCAAAAGTAAAATTTTGCAATGATAACAAAAGGTCAGTTTGACTTGCAAAAGTAAAATTTTGCAATGATAACACCCGGTCACTTAATGAGCCTGCTCTCTTTCAAGGTAATTAAGCCTTGGGTGAGATCACAGGGACTCAAGCTCTTATGGAGCCCAAAGGGTTAGCACCTTCTCCCCAATTGCTGCCACTCTGGGACCAGGGCTAGTGTTTAAGTATACGCTTTTACAATGTTGAAGTCTAGGAACTTGGTCACATTTCAATGTGAAGACCGTATGTTGGAGAAACTCTTGAGAAAAAAAATTTCTTGACCTTTGTCACCCTTGATGCGTAAACAAATCCACACAAAAAAAATGCAAGCCATTAGGCCACGGGCAACAACGAGGAAATAATAGGAAAGGAATAAATTGCAACTGCTCTTTTTTTGTAGAATTTATAGTTGGGGAACTAATCATAACTGTTCTTAGATGTAATAATTTTATAAGCTAATTTAGCTAGCACTTTAAAGTAGTAACTTAAATAAAAGCTGATAACCAGGAATTTTCATAAGTGAACATCAAAAACAATGTTAGGATATAAAAATCTTGAATATTTATTACGGCACACTTAAAACTCTTATAAGAGATACAAATAAGCTGGTTCCAAAGTCTCTTGATGATTACTGGCCTTGATTGATCTTATTAATGCAAACGCTTTTTTTTTTGTCATTAAGAAAATGCCGGTTCCACTAGACAATTTAATGTGACAATAGGATGTAACAAATTCAAGGGTGGCACGAGTTGTTTGTTTAACAATATATCAAATTCGGCTTTAGAGTTGGTCTCTATTAGCAATTTATTCATTTCGGCTTAGCATACACCTTCAAGTATATAATATATATATATATATATATATATATATATATATATATATATATATATATATATATATATCACCAGATTGGGCGTATCATCGAACACCCAATCGTTCAACAAAGGTCGGACACACGTCCGATTAATTTTTTATGTGTTTATGACTAAAGGTCTGGGCAAAAAAATGTTATCAATTTTGCAAAACAAAAGGCGCGCTGCTGATCACGTGCATGTTTATCGATGTGCATTTGTCTGAGTTCGAAGCCTAAAATATATATAGGTTTTAAGTGTTTTATGATAGATCTGAACCGTTAGATTTGTTTAGCATGATTGATTTAGTATGAATTGATGTAACTTTTTCAATAGAGTATTTTAAAAAGATATTTTTAATAAAAACGTTTGTGCAAATCATGCATCAAATAATAAAAACTGGCTTGCACGAGTGGTGGAGTCCGGGTCGAACTCAAAGAATGGAAAATATTTTGCATTCAATCACACAACTAACTATTCTTTATTTCCAAAAATAAAAAACAATTAATTGAGTAAATAAGGAGAGAGTGTAGCCCTCTACGGAGGACTTTAACAAATGAATAAGCAGCTTTATTACAAACCCAATTAAATGAATAAAATAAAATAAACCCTAATATAAAAAGAAAAAAGAAAAGGTCTTCAGTGCTTCGAGTCTTTAGTCCCATTGATCTTCTTCTATGTTGAGCACGTTTGCATGGTTTGATTGAGGGATCTCTGAAGGCCTTGAAGGGTCTTTTGAGAGGACCTTTTAGAGACCTCAGAGGGCTCTTCGAGGGTATGAAAATAGTTCTTTTAAGGTATGAAAATGAGTTCACCGCACATCCGATCACTTCCCTGCAAAACACAAAAATGCAAGCGCAACATCAACGAAGAAAACTAAACTAGATCTACACTTAAAAATCAGCAAAAACACAATCGAAACTAACTAACTAACTGCCTACACTAGAGGACAAAATAGCATAACTAACTACAGATTATGAAACTGGTTATGAAACTAATGTATCTAATACTAATTCAGGAAAACGTCAAATAGTGGACTAACTATTTAGCAAACCGTAAAATAAGAAAGGGTATAAGGAATAGAAACAAATACTACACTAAGATTAATTAAAGTAGTAGTTTTAAACTACACAAATTGAAACTAACAGAGAACAAAATATCTTATTGGTAAAACACTAAACTATGATCAAACTAAATTAACTAAGACAACTAATTTCAATTAACTAATGACATGAAATACGCATACTATGAACAACGAATGAAATAAACTAATAACGTCAGTGTTTAAAGAACTAGTTAAAATTTATAACTCTAACTTGAATCTAAAGTAAATAAAACTATGATTACCTACAGCTATCACTTGCAACTAAACAATAGATGTGAGCTAAAGGTCAAAGAAGAAAATACACTAACAGCATCACACGTCACTAAAAGAAAAATTAAATAGCATAAACCTAATACTGAACAGTATATAAAAAAACTATTTGCTGCAGTGACTAAATAAAATCGATTCCATGTTCACACACGAATCAACGTGTTTTCCAAACTGGATGATGCAAAGAAGTTCAGGGCATTGTCTGGAACACGCAAATCAACTAGATGATCTTGAGGATGTTGCAGCTTCAATGTTGATCTGTGTGAATCACGACTCACACAAACCAGCGTAAAGACTCAGTTCTATAAATTCGTTCTATACTCAAGACCAGACTGCAACAGAAATATCATTCCAGCGTCAAACACGCTGGATATGGTCCAACATCAAACACAACAGATCATGGTTGACGCTGAATCGTGATTCACGATGTGTGTGAACTGAGTAACAGAAGATTAAATCTCGAGCAGCCAATAAACAGTAAAAAAACATTAGAACTAATTTAATGTTAGATTTTAAAGACCTAATCTACGCTAGCTAGGAGATCGATAAAAATCAAATATGGTAGAAAACAAAAACCAGTAAAACTAATCTCTATGACGCATATAAAATCTTCTAAAATACGAAAACACAATAATTAAAATCCAGATTAGAAGATGCAAAAATCGAAGACAATGCATGCGATGATATGATTCTAAACTACGGAGATGGGGGAGAAGACGCAAATCGTGATTCGCATCCGATGGAGGGGTTAAGAAAAAGAGTGGTTTTTACCTTTGATCAATGCATGCCTTCATCGAATAAGATAAAAAGAACCGGCAACAGAGATACGTTAGAAGCAAGACAAATCCGAAGGAGAAAAAGAAGAGAATGAAAGAGAACCGGTTGGGATTGAGAAGAAGGAAGAAGAGAAGAGAGAGAGAGAAGAAGAGGCTGCATTTTTCTCAAGAGGCAAAAATGACTTTTTTGCTGAAAAAAGAAGTATTTATAAGCTATTCTATGTCAAAACATGAATTTTCAAAGAAGGTCTGAAATATTTTCGCAATTTTCAAAGAGGGTCTTCCTTAAAAACATGTTTTGCCAAAAGGGGTTTTTCCTAAAACTAATTAAAAACAATTAATTAAATCCTAATCTAACTAAACTATAATTAAAAAAATTCTAAAACTAATAAAAATACAGGAGTGGATCAGAAAATGCAATGTTTTCTTGAAAATTTTAATTTAAAATAAAACCTCGAAATCAATGATAACGATAAATTTTTAATGTGATTTTATCATGGATCATGCATAAATAGAGATGAATAAAATATGAATATTATGTATGATCAAATTCCTCCATGCTTATCATTTGTTAGTCCTCGAGCAAATTGAAGCAAAAAGCAAAAATACTAAACTAATCAAAACAAAAACGTAACTTACTTTTGTAGGAATCATGATTGTATTTAGCATATACAACATGCTCTTTCAACCCCTAAGGTATCCCAGTGGACGAGTAAGGTCTCATGAGGGTTTGTAGTGATGCTACCCACAAACATCTCTGTCATGTGTACATAAAAATTCAACTTCAAAAAGCATTAGGCAATTAAGGAGTTTGTTTTCACAAATATTTCATGACATTACATTATCAAGACATGATTAGAGTCTTTTACAGGCCACCAGGGGATAAAACTTTTTCTTTTACTTTTCTAAACAACATAATCATTTATGCTTTATTCTTAAAAAATTAACTATACACATGTCATTATTTACTTATCCTCACTCATATGTCAAGTTTTCTCAATAATTATATCTAAATAGTGAACTTTTTCTTTTATACTCTTTTTTTTTTCTTTGATTTTCAATTTTTCATACTTTTTCTTTCTTTCTTTTATTGAGCACTATATCAAATTTTCAGTTTATGTGACTCGTGTAACGAGCTTTGGGCCAGTGACTCACAGACCAGATGGCTTTAGGGCACAAGATACTAAGTACGCCTCAGACTTAACTGTTCAAATTACTAGATCTTCAATTTTCATAGTTTTATGTATAGTCTACTTCTCTGTCATATACAATGTCAATATCTATTAGTCTCTCTATAAAGTCCATGTAATGAGCTTTCGGGCCAGTGGCTCCCAAGCTAAATGGCTTTCGGGCACCAGGTGTAAACACCCCTCAGGCTCTACTTGCTCGAACAAAATAGGTCACAGATATCGACTTAGTCAAAGAAGTGATTTGCTTTGTTATCTTTTTCGACATGAAACTCAAACACTTCAACTTGTGTCTGAGCCCAGCTACTGGGCAATACGAAGACATCAAACAACTAAACATATGGTCTTTTCACTTTTTGAGCTCATGAATACAATGTTGTTCATTTGCTTAGTTTTCAAAAGTAAATTATATATATTCATACTTATGATTCAAAATAAACTCTAACATACATCTATCATCATTTCTTTGAAATCCACATAAACAACCATGATTTTCTAAATCCGTGTTAGAAAAAATTTTTGTGGGGCTTAAAAATCCTCTAAAAACATTAGATTTTGCAAAGCATTCATATAAGTTCAAACTCATTCCTTAAAAGCCTAATTTATATGAGTTGTCATCAAAAGTGCAAGTACAAAGATAAAAAAATATTTAGGTGTGCAAACTACACCCCCTCCATGCTTGAATGACACTGTCCTCAGTGACACTCCCCTATGCTTGCATGAAACTGAGTGAATGCATATGAGAACAAAAATAAATGGAAGAGAAGTAGTAGAAGTCACATGATCCATACTGTGGAACCTTACTTGATATGGCATATGAATGGATCTGCAAAGGTTGCACTTGTCTCACAGTTTGTAACTCATAAAAATACAGAAAAATGCAATGCATACATACTTTATCATTCATGCTCACGAAAGAAGAAAACTAACTAAAAATAGAAAACTACTAAGACTACTAATAGTACATCACAAATATGGGTTGCCTCCCATAAAGCGCTAGGTTTTATGTCTTCAGCCAGACGGATCTTTAAAGACCCTTCATCGTCCATGAGATCAATGGATGTGAAATCATACTCAATCAGGGGCTCTGAGGAAAAAAGTGTCATCTGTGACATTGCACACTATGTATCCTCCAACTCTACCCCTAAGTATCTTACGATGACTCTCTAAACTAGCTGGAAGAACGAGATTAGTCTTCATATAGAGGCTATTCTCAAAGGATGGAGAGCCATAACCAAATGACTAGCAAGATACACATCCAACTATAGATCAGATTGCTTCCCTTTAACGTCTCTCACTTGGAAGCATTCATCATTTCTTGTCACTCTTATGGCTACATCAAAGATATGTAATCATACACGCTTGTTGTCAAAAGAAACTCCTATCTCTCCAGTATTACAATCGATACGCGCATGGGTCATGGTCAAGAACAGTCTGGCCAAAATAATAGAGATTTGGTGAGCGACATCAGTGCTCTCCATGTTTAGGACAATAAAATCGATAGGAAAGTAGAAGTCCTCGACCTTAACTAACACATCTTCCAAGATTCCTCATGAACGCTTGGTAAACCCGTTAACCAACTGCAAGACAGTAGTCATGGGCTTCAAATCTCCAATCCCAAAAGTGTCCTATAGGGAACCCAGCAAAATGTTCACGCTGGCTCCAAGATCACGCTCGATGGTCTTGTTTCCTATGACATAATAGATGATCGGTGCCCCCAGATCCTTGAGCTTGGGTGGGACTTGGTGCCAAAACACAGAGATCACCTACTCAGTCAAGAAGATCGTCTTGGGCAACAACCTTGATTTTCTTTTTTATGTGCCAAGTTTTTTGAAAAAATTTGCATAAACATACACTTGTTGGATGACACCAAGTAGGGGGTGTTTATGTGAACCTGCTTGAACATGTCAAGCATCTCATGCATGCGCCCCCCCTGCTTGCCAAAATCATGCGGTTTGACCAAGTCCTTAAGAAATGGGGCTCTAGAAACATACGAAGAAGGCACAGGTTGTGGGGCCCTGCTCATTCTCCTTCAGCCTAGTGGAGGAGATCGACTGGCCAGTAGGTATGGTAGTGCCAGTAGACTCCTGAGTAGGGTGGAATGCCTTCCAACTTTAAAGGGTCATAACAGAGTTAGTCTGCTCTTGGTAAGACTCTATGAGGTGCAGGCCATGATACATGGGTGTCTTACCCTTCAAGTTGACGACAGACTGACTTAAGAGGATTTTCTTGCTTCGCTTGCTCAATGCCTCAACCAACTGTCTCATCTAAGTCTCTAGCTTCGCTATCGACTGCGTGTGGAAATTATGGTTAGCCTTAATGTCAAAAAAGGCCTCAAGCAGCTTCTCCTGAAAAGATGGGCTCGATATGAGCACTTGAAGAGAAGGCAAGTTAAGCTGGGGAGGGGCCTGTGAAAATATGGGATGCGACTAACCTTGTGAGAGGTTACCCTATCTGTGTTGTATTTTGGGAGGCATGTGGGGTGACTCTTATGGATTTCTCTGCGCAAAGTTAGGATGATTTTTCCATCCCGGGTTACAGATAGGTGCATAAGGGTCATGCACCAGTCTGGCGAAACCTTGGATAGCATTCACTTGCTCCTGAACAAATTCAGGATAGAGTGGTGTTGCCGGACACTCAGAAACAAAGTGTGCAGGGTTAGCGCATAGCTCACACACTTTTTCTACTGGATTTAGTGAAGCCGGATTGGATAGTAATTGATTTACTTTCTTGGTCAACTAGTCCACTTTGATTTGTAAATCATGTCCAGACCCAACTTTGAAAATTCCTTTGTTCTTAGGACGACTAGAAATAGGTGTAGTCCTATCAAACTGTGAGGACAAAGCATGGTGCAAGGCATTATTGCTCAATGTATCAAATAATGTCCATGTCTCATCCTCGCTCTTGAGCATGAACGTGCCCCCATACGAAGAGTCAACCATTTGCCTATCCTTCTCAGTCAGGCCATCGTAAAAGTATTGCACCAGTTTCCAATGAGTCATCTGGTGGTTGGGGCACTTTCAAAGAAGATCTTTCATCCTCTCCTACGTCTTATGGAATTGTTCTCCCTCAATCTGAGAAAAACTGGTAATGGCTTTACGAAACTGTTCGCCTTACCAATTGAGAAATACTTCTTGAGAAACTCATGCTACATGCATTCCCAAGTGGTAATTTAAATAGTATCGAGGGCCTTCAGTCAGTGCTTAGCTTTGTTCTTGAGGAAGAATGGGAACAACGTCAACCTCAATGCGTCATCCCCAAAATTATTGATTTGCACCGTAGAGCAGATTTCGAGAAACTCATCGAAATGACGGTAGGGGTCTTCGTTGTTCAGGACATAGAAAGATGGTAGCATTTATATAATGCTGGCTTTTATCTCGAATTGGGGCGCTCCTACAGTGGGTCTAGCAATGGAGGAGGCGGTAGTATATTCATTAGTAATGAAATACTCCCTCAGAAGATGGGTCAACTGTTGATCCTAAGCCATGGGGCCAGATCGATGGGCTCTCCTAATAAGGGACTCTGGGTCCTTGACTATCTCAACAAGCTCGGGGTCAAGCGAGCATCACCCTTGTATGCACCTCGAGGTAGACCGATGCAACAACCATCCTAAGACACTGATTTTCTAACTACTTAACGTGCAATGCGACCAAACTACATCAAACCACAAAGCAGGTAAAAGAAAATTAATATTAAAAACCAGTAACAAGCACCACGCAATTGCACTCATCAGATATCCTACTGAAAATAAACTAAGAGCATGATATCAATCGTACGAAGTCACCTCTAAGGGTATCCTAATAGGTGGGCCATGAAAGAAAGGTAAGATGATATCTAGAGTGTGCAAACATGTGGTTCTAAACCTAACTACTGAAAAGAAACTAAATAATCCTAAATAATGAAAAGGGAAAGACAACTAAACAGTCCTAAGTAAAGAACAGAAAGAAAACTAGTAACCTAACAAAACGTGAACAAACAATGACAATAAAGTGAATACCAACGACGCCAAAAATTTGACGCAACTTTTTTAATAGAGTATTTTAAAAAGATATTTTCAATAAAAATGTTTGTGCAAACCGTGCATCAAATAATAAAAACTGGCTCTCACGAGTGGTGGAGTCTGGATCAAACTCAAAGAATGAGAAATACTTTGTATTCAATCACACAACTAACTACTCTTTATTGCCAAAAATAAAAATCAATTAATTGAGTAAATAAAGAGAGAGTGCAGCACTATGTGAAGGACTTCAATAAATGAATAAGTGGTCTTATTACAAACCCAATTAAATGAATAAAATAAAATAAACCCTAATCTAAAAAGAAAAAGGAAAAGGAAAAGGTCTTCAATGTTTCGAGTCTTTAGTCCCCTTGATCTTCTTTTATGTTGAGCACTTTTGCATGGTTTGATTAAGGGCTCTCTGAGGGCCTTTGGAGGGGACCTTTTAGGGACCTCAGAGGGCTCTTTAAGGGTATGAAAATGGGTTCACCGCATGTTCGATCACTTCCCTGCAAAATACAAAAATGCAAATGCAACATCAACGAAGAAAACTAAACTAGATCTACACTTAAAAATCAGCAAAAACATAATCTAAACTAACTAACTAATTGCCTACACTAGAGGACAAAATAGCATAACAAACTACAAATTATGAAACTGGTTATGAAACAAATGTATCTACTACTAATTCAGGAAAATGTCAAATAGTGGACTAACTATTTAGCAAACCGTAAAACAAGAAAGGGCATAAGGAATAGAAATGAATACTACACTATGATTAATTAAACTAGTAGTTTTAAACTACACAAATTAAAACTAACAGAGAACAAAATATCTTATTGGTAAAACACTAAACTATGATCAAACTAAATTAACTAAGACAACTAATGGCAATTAACTAATGACATGAAATACACATACTATGAACAACGAATGAAATAAACTAATAACGTCAGTGTTTTAAGAATTAACTCGTTAAAATTTATAACTCTAACTTAAATATAAACTAAACAATAAAACTCTGATTACCTGCAGCTATCACTTGCAACTAAACAATAGATGTGAGCTATGAAAGGTCAAAGAAGAAAATACACTAATGGCATTGGTTGTACTTTTGTAATGGTATTTTTAACACATATTTTTCAATAAAAACTTTGAAAAATCGACAACCAAATATAAAAACTGACTTTCCACTTTCGTGGCGAGTACGGGTTGAATCCACAGGCAACGAGAAGAGACAACAAGAATAAGTTCAAATTTCTCTCTTTATTAATATTCGAGAAATAATAGAGATTACAATGGTTACCAGAATAAAAATCTAACTGAACACCAAATATAAGCAATTCTAAGATATGTTGTAGGACTTCAATGAACTTTAGAATGCCACTAGAGATTTTTACTTTTATGCGCTCCTTGATGTGTCTGAAAGACCTCTCAACAATTTCTAGGGTTGTCCGATGACTCGGGAGGGAGGAAAGAGCAGTTTGATGCTTTGGAAGATCCACCCATATGCTTCCAAGGGTCTGCTATGTCTGCAAGTGGTTGCACCCGTGTAGGAGATCGATTGGCTAGAGAGGATGAAGGTTCATGAAAGAGATGAAGGTCGATTGGGAGAGAAGGCTGGCTGGTCTCCAGTGATGTAGATGGCACACCAACGCGAAGCAAACCTCCACATGATCTGCACCCTGTATAAACACAACAACCACAAAGAAACCCAACCCAGAGAAATAAAAAAAATGGAGAAGAAAAAAAAAAAAGTAGAAGGGAACAAATTAGAGAGAGAGAGAGGAATGGGCTGGGCATTTTTCCAAAGCAAAAAACATGAATTAGGTTTTCTCAAAACTATTTAAATTTCTAAAAATAATCCTAATTCTAAAAAGCTACCTAAAAGCTAACCTAATTCTAACTAAAGGCTAAAAGTATCTCTTATTTGCAACTAAGTACCTAAATGCATTGTTGTGAACACCCCAAATTTTTCAAAGTTTTGTAAAAATGACCCTTTTGCCCCTAACTCCGTTTTCTGAGAAAATCAAGTCATTTCTTCAGATTCTCTGAATTAAAATTCATATTGATATATTCAAAATCAACCCCGGATCTGAATCCAGCACTTTAAATCCATATTTCCTCAAAATCCGGATCAAAACCCATTTCTGAAGAAATTTTCTCAAAATAGTTTTTAAATTCTCAAAAAAGTTCCTTTTGTAAATATTTTTTGCAAAAATACAAAAAATTAGTTTTAATCTTTGTTTTCTCGCAAATCTTAGAACTTTTACTTAAAAATACAAAAAAATTGGAAAAATAACACCCAAAAACCAAAAATTTTGAGAAAAACGAATGAGTTTAAGACTTTTAAAAATCGATATTTTGCTAAAAGCCTCAGGAGCCCCCTCTTTGTAAATTTTCGAAATAACAAGGGGCCCCTTCTGCAAAACAAGTTTTTTTTCTTTATGGTTTTCTTTTTACCCTTCGTAAGGAAGGAGATGGGAGAGGAGCGCAGCCGCCTCTCCCGAAACCCTCTCCGTCGCCCAAGCCCTTCATCGCCAGCCTCCACGAGCTCCTTCCATCCTCTCCTCCATCGCCCACCGATGGATTTCCTTCCGTCGATCCCCAACGGCATGGCCCCTTCCCGAATCGTCCTCTCCCTCTTTAAGAGGGGCACAATGGGGAAGCATTCGTTCACCGTCTTCACCCCCGCATGCTTCCACTTGACGATCACCCTCTCGATTCTGATTTCCTTTTTTTTCCACTCTTTCACCTTTTCTCGGGATCTTCTCCATCGACAGAGGGAAACCAACCTCATTGCAGAAGTTCATCAAGAAGAAGAGTTCACCGCGATTGAAATATCAGACTACATTCCCCAGCCAAGCTCCCCTTTCTTCAAAATACCTGCAAGCAAGAGGCATTTGCAGAAGTGTTGATCACCTCCAGCACCGCTCATTGCCTTCACAAGCGTTTCACCAACTGATCCTATTTCTCTGTTCGGATCGAAGGGTCTTTAGCTCTGGTAACACAAGCAAACCAGAAAACTCCAAGTAATTCAAAGAAGATCGCCTCTCTCCTCTTTCAACTCTCCTTTAAGGGATCAAAAGACCTTCAGCTCCCAGCAGAGGCAGCCGAAGGTAAGTGCCTATTTTCCCTATTTTCCTTTGATTTTCGGCATAGGTTTTTTTTTTTTTAATAATCCAGCGTAGTTTTTCTTGTTTCTCTTCTATATTCTGAGGCATCCATGGTAGGATTGACCTGCTCTTAGCAGGGCCAACCTACCATCTGCTATATTGATGGAATAACCGATTCTGACATTTTTTTTTTTTTTTTTTTTATTGCTTACCATCTCAATGTCTAGTTTGTTTTATTTCTGACTTCTATTTCCTATTATGATCTTCTGTTTGCATATGGTTTTAGATTCCCTTTTGGATAATCGGTTTGTATATGGCTCCCTCTTTGGGTTCGATGCATTGTTTGATCTTCGATTTCCTGTTTCGTGTATTCGTTATTTGTTATGCCCAAATTCACCGTGATTTCTCATCTGCACCATGTTCGAGCATGTTCATTAAATCATATGCCATTTTACCAAATTGATGTTGTTTAGACTTTTACCATTGATTTCTATTATATTTTGAGGGTTGATAGTTACAATAAGAATCATCCTAACCTGTTCTATTTTAAGGCTCCTGTATATTTTACACCTTATGCTTATCAATTCTGGATTTCAATTATGATGGTTCAGTCAGGAAACCTGAGCTGATCATCTTCTCGATTTTCGTTTGGGTATCACTGATCACTCTGACTTTTCAGCATAAAGCCGAGGGGCTATAGCATCAACCTGGGCTTCCAAGCGTGAGCACACCATATCTCCATAACCCCTCACTAACCAACCAATATTCTTTTTCAGTGTAACCTGGGTTTATGTTTTGCAGCAACATAGGGGTATGCCTCTTCGCCGAGAATTTTGTACTTTTGTTTTTTTCATTACGCTCATTTACCTTCGTATTACAGTCTTGCATTATTCTTTGTCCTCGTATCATACTTCCTTTTGCATAAACCTGTATAGTGCTCCATCATATCTCATAATATTATGCTATAGGGTCTTGTATATGTCAATAGCGTCATGTTTAACTCTAAAAACTTTCTGTATCCGTTATCTTTTAGGTCATTACAGGTTTTTACTTTCTTTGTATCTCGATCAGTATCTCCTTATGTTGGTTTTCTGCCATTATTAGCCTTCATCCATATTTTGAAGTATGAACACCACAACAATCAGGTTATCAAAATTAACTGCTTATATGGATCTATGAGGATCAATTCACTTGCCCAGGTTAGCTCTTGGTTAGCCGACTGGGGGAAATATTCAAATCATTGCTTTGAGATTACAGGATATATGTTTAAAAGTTATTTACCTGTTCAAACTGTGGTCATCGTGCCATCTGATAATCACTTTGTCACCTTTAAGCCTAGATTTTTTTTTTCTTCTTTTTCTGCTATGATTTGTAAGGACATTTGTTATATTTATTGTCCCATTAGATATCATTTTTATTTTCAGTTAACTAGGGAATGACGAAACAATTGCTCTCATAAGTAAAATTGAGTCGTGGCATCTTATGCATCATAAATAATTTGGTTTTGGAAATTTTCCTTTTATTGTCGGAGAATCTCTGCTATCATGAAATTTCTGTTCAATGTGAAGAACCCAGCACCACGACATCGCCTGCCCTCCATAGTCGCCTCTCATAATCTCTGGAATAACCCAGCCTATTCCTAATTTAGCATTTGCCTACTTTCTGATGGATGAAATAACTATGGGCTCAGTACCATTAATCGCCAGTTTACTTTCCATCTCCGAGCAGCTGGTGGAAACATACAACAACTTCATATTACTCCTACATTTTTCAAGTTTAAAGGTTGGTTGATTGAAATGGCTCATAGGTGAGACAAGCTCTTATGCTCAAAATTTCGATTTCGACTATAATTGTCGAGATATGTTGATTATAATATTTAGAGTTACAGGTTCATGTTAAGTGAAGTTACTGTCCAAACCATTGAAGTAAGTCATTAACAGTTGGTGATCGTCTTGCATAAATACAGATTCTTACTATTTCCTGATATTGCAGGTTTTCGGATAGTCAAATCCTGCTGCAGAGGCTGGGTTGCCATGTGAAATCCAGACTGATACTCTCCATTTGTTTGATCATGGTAATATATAATTGAGCTGCTAGGATCGACTCTATTATGCAGAGTTAAGATTGCCCCACAGGTAAGTTCAAAACTCATGGCAATCTAAAAACAGATCATACAAGTGTTCATGCTTTCTTTAGGTTCAAGTCTACATTGAATAACAATCTGGACTGAATCGAACTTACCTGAAATTCTGAGTAATTTTGCCACTTCAAAATTCTGGTATGAGATTTGTCTGTTTATTAATTGCTGATTTTATCTTTATCCCTAGCAAAACCCTTTTGTATTTATGTGTATGGGTTTTAACGTTGTCATAGGGCAATAATAGTTGACAACATTTCATCAAGTCCATTATTTCAATAAACACCTAGTTGAATCCATGGGTAAGAGAATGAATTTCATCAGTCGGCTTCAAGGTTGGAAAACTCCTTTGTTTTCGTCAGCAGCCAGGTTCCCGGGTTCCTTTATCCTTGGGTAAATCGTGTTCTATGAAATGGAGGCGTGATCTCATGACTGAATTAAATCCGAGTATTGATATTGTTTTGGTGAATTTATGTTTGATCACCTTCTTTGTAAAGAATGGATCCAATCCTCAGGGTTTCAGGATGGAATGCTTTAGGGGTTCTAATGAATAAGGTATAATTTCTTTTCTCTTTTAGAATCAGTCATCATCGCAGGGCATCTGTAATGTCAAAATATAGATATTTCCCCCTACTATACACTCACTACACTCACCTATAGGCCCACTAGCTGAAGCATATTGCTTCCATTCCCAGCATCTTTACCACTTGCATTCAGCAGTGTCTCTACTAGCACAACACCCTACTGGCATCACATTACAGCAATAACCCCAGTTCCTTCAATTAACCTACCTATGCCTGTAGCATTGTTAACTGTCACTTCCACACATTTTGTTACAGCCTCCTCTTTACCCTTCTGCTTCTTAGGCCACCATATCTTTTTCACCTGGCATGAGCAACATAGGTAGAAATAATACACATTTCATCATCAATGTGAGTATGATGTTTGAATAATACATGGATAATCTCGTACCAACCATATACATGTGCCTAGATAAACATCTCTAGATTTTCATTGTAGATTAAGGCACTATGCATATTTCCTCACATATAGATTATCATTAGTTTAAAGATGTCACGGGTATACTCGTGTATTTAAATGGCCTCATTAGCATATACATGTATACTTCATCATTGATACAAGCACAACAAGTTGCGTAGATATTCCTCACTGGAATAGGCATGATCTTGTCCATCTTATTCTTTAAGATAGTATTTTTCTTTTGTACATTATAGTGCTAACCCTGTTTTGCAGGAAATATGTGGATAAAGTTATCATTTGTTGTAAATTTGATTGTACATGTTGTAATAGCTAGATTGAAATGAAAATTTATATTTCTTGCTTTAGGTAGAATGGATGAGCATTATAGACATCATAAATTGTTTGTTCTCATGCATTTCTTCCTTTATTTCTCAAAATTCCCACAATGGTGAAACACGAATGGCACGTGCACCACTTCGTAAGAGGTACGTCAATTCTAAGCTGACGATTTACATCAACGGCCATAGTCGGGGTGTAAACAAAACTTAGAATTTTTATCTTTTACAAAATAACACTGGATCCACACTGGATCCACTTTCAAAATTCATCATATTTTCTCAAAATATTTTCTTTCTTTTATCAGAATTTAACTTATGATTAACTCAAATATATACCAATGGCCATAGTCAGGGTATATTGAGGGTTGATTTCATTTTAAATTCTATAAAAGCACCAAAAAAATATATTTTATTCTTCACTTTAATTTAAATGTGATTATTATATAATATATCCAATGACCATAGTCAGGGAAATATTATATCTTCAATCTCATTCTTAATTCATTTAAAGAATGAAATAGCTTTTCAAAAGCCAATTTCAAAGGTTTAAATTCATTCATCATATAGGATAGAATTGCATCATATTTTCAAAACTTCCTTTTCAAAATTCAAGTGATTCTTCTTCTTAAATCAAATCTTATCCAAATCCAATTCTATCTCATTTCAATAATCAAAAATTCAATTTCAAAGTCCAATTTGACTTTGAAATTCCAAAAATCATTTTATATTCAAACTTCAAATTTCCAACTCAAATCAAAATCCAAATTCAAAGTTCAATTTAACTTTGAAGTTATCTTTTGATTTCAAAATCAAGGTCATCCCCTTATCTTCACTTAAGGTTTAGATTTGAATCTCAAGTTTAAAATTTGGGTTTTCTAAAACCCAGATCCATCTTTAAAGGTCCTATTTGGACTTCTCAAAACCCAAATCCAAAGTCCAATCCTAGTCTCAACTTGGATCCAGATTTCCAAGTATAAACTCCATTCCACTTCGGATCTCCAATCACAGATCCAAATTCCATTTAGGATCCAGATCCTTATTCCATTTTAGATCTCCAATTACAGATCTAAAATCCATTTAGGATCCAGATCCTCATTCTACCTTTGGATCTCAGATTCAGATCCAAATTCCAATTCTTAGGATCCAGAATCCAACTCTACTTTGAATCTCAGATTTCAGATCCAAATTCAAATTCTTAGGATCCAGAATCCAACTCTACTTTGGATCTCAGACTTCAGATCCAGATCCATTTCTAGGATCCAAAACCCAATTCACTTTGGATCTTAGACTTCAGATCCAATTCCTCTTTAGGATCCAGATTCCAATTTCACTTTGGATCTTAGATCCAGAGTCCAATTCTACCTTGAATCTCAGATCCAAACTCCAACTGTTAGGATCCAGAATCCAACTCTACTTTGGATCTCAGACTTCAGATCCAACTCCATCTTCCAACTCTGTCTTGGATCTCAGATTTTAGATCTAAATACCTTCTGGGATTCCAAATCTTGAATCCAATTCCCTTCAAAATTTCCAAATCCAAATTCCACTTTAATTCCAATTCTTAAAACCAATTCCACTTCATTCCAGATTTCAAATCAAGTTCCAATTTCGGATCCTAAATCCAAAAAACAACTTTGAAACTCTATTCAAAATCCAGATATTGGATTCGAATTTCATCTTAAAAATCCAACTTTTAATTCATTTCCATTTCTCAATTTTTGTTCAAATTTCCGAATTCTATCTTTTCTTCTGATTCAATTTTCATTTCTATTTTGATTCAAAGTCCATTTATGACTTTGAAAATTCCTTTTATCTCAAAGTTTCAAGATCATTTTTTTAAAAAACCAGATTCATATTCCCAACCTTTTGATTATTCTTAAAACTTAGAACTTTATTCTTAAGTTCTAAGTTAAAATCATTTCTTCACTTTATCAGATTCATCTCACTTGGGAAATTCTTCAAAATATTTTCAAAAAGAGCATACATCTTTGCATTTGCACAAGCATGATTCATTGTGCATTTTAGACTTAGGATAAATTCTTAGCAAAACAAAAAGGCATGAATTCGACCCTTGGTTCGATTACCCCTGGTAAAGGCGCAAGGAACGGTCGAACCTCGTACCGACAAGCGGATCCCATCTCCCAGTTTTCCCGCAAATATTTCAAAAATGGAGGCGAGTTATTTCAAAATTCTTCAAAATTAAGGTCAAGTGAAACCCGCAAAAGAGTTCTTCTCCTTCTCTTCTCTTTCTTTTCTCTTCTCTCTTTTCTTTCTGTCTTTAATCTTTCTCCCTTCAAAAAGGAGGAAAATAAGAGGTTGGAAAGGAAAAGAGAAGGAAGAGAGAGAATATTACGAGAGGAAAAATTTTGCGATGATCGCAGGTTTGGCGACCGTGATGGGACTCGTCTTCGTCCGGTTGAATCTATGCCTTTTCTTTTGCTTTGATATTATCTAAGTCTTTATTCTTCATATGTCAGCTTCATTTCCATGCAAACCTTAGGAAGCCTAGATTCTGTCCTAAGCTGACATCATTTGCATATAGGATTTAAGTATGGTTTGGTAGGACCATATTGAGGAGATTATTCCATGCTCACATTAGACTTAGGTTTGAAATACAACTCTCCTCAATTCTAGGGATTGAATGCAAAACAATGTATGCTAGTGTATGCTTCTCTTCATTTTAATCTATCTCTTTAGGACTTGCATTAGAGACATCTAATTTCTTGTATGTTGAGCATATTTTGAAAACCTCCTTACCTATATTGTCCCGGTCTTCACGTTGTTGGGCTGTCTCACTGAACCATAGTTCGGGAGAGAGCCTCACAACTGGACCATTTATTTGGGTTCGCGCCCCCCTACCACGTACCTAAGGGCCATAGTCCGAGGTATATCGGTGGGTGCTCAAGGATGTTGGGAAGCCATTACCTTAGAACCGGAGAAATATTTCTATGCCACGTACTTCGAGCTTCGGCTTGGGTATATCGACATATCTTAATTGGAATAAGATAATTTGAACCCTAGAGTTAGGATTAAGGTCCTACAAGCCATTTCAAAAATTTCATTTAGAGTCAGCCTCTAGGGATTGTTGTTTGTACATCCTTGTTTGTATATTTATGATTATATGATATTTTATATTCCCTATATCTTCTAAAACCCTGGGTATATATTATTCAAGATTTCCTCCTTGTTTTAAAACCCAGGTGCATTTTCCTTTTTCTTCTCTTAAATTTCTTCTAAATTCTTTTTGATCCTGCCTGCAATTCTTCAAAAATTTTCTTTATTCTGTTCCTTACCCTCATTTTCAATAAAACATCTTTTGTCAGGATATGTCTTTTTCAAAATTTATCTTTATTCACATTTTACTTGTCTATCCTTTTTCAGAAAAACAATGCGGTTGTCGCAAATTTTGGTGACAACCCAATCCCTCGTAATGGGATGTTTTCATATTCAAATTATGATTTCCTCATTTATTAAAAAATTCTTCCTAGATCTTTTCTAAAAAAGACCCGTTTATGCTCTACAGAGAGCATCAGCGCTATCAGTTGAGTCAGGCAAAGTTCAGGAGATTACACTGCTCTAACATCCCAGTTATAAGCGGAAAGAGTAAAGAATGAATTCTCAAAAGTTTGTCAAAAGAGGGGCTCAGGACAGCAAAAGTGAGATCGATCTCGCGATATACCAATTATTCAAAAAGATGATGGTTGAGATCTTGTCTGAACAAGCTGAAGCCAATTGCGGAAAAGCTCCCACAGAAGGAAAGGCACCTGTCACCTTCCCCATGACTGAACACAGCCACATTAGTGCAGGAAACTCTAAAGCCAATAGGGGCAGCAATCAAGGCAACCAGGGCAGCAACTTGAGAGAGCATAAGAGCCAGATTGGGAAATATTGTGAAAACCATGATAGACCTCTTCAATACAGTCCTCAGCAAAAAGGCAAGAAGCAAGAAGAACCAAAGCGCAAGGATTGGAGCAGGGATCGAGATTTCACTCCTTTGGATGAACCGCTCGACAAAATCCTCGAATATATGATGTCTAACGGATTACTCAGGCTCCCAAAAGCCGCCAGCCCTTCCACAGTCATGGGAAAATATATAGACCAGTTCTGCAGATACCATCAAGTAACAGGGCATGACACTGAGCATTGCTTCATCTTCAAGAATATCGTTCAGGATTGCCTTGATAAAAATCTCTTTGTCCAAAATGAAGGAGAAAAGCATCCGGATCTCCTAAACATGCAAGCTCAATCTAGTTGCCAGATAGGGGTCAGTGCTCAGCGGAAGCCAAACAAGCCGAAGAAAGCAAAGCATGAAGGTTGGGGTTATGATCGTCAGCTTACCCCTCTAGGTCAGCCGATCGAAGAAGTTCTCCAATACCTGCTCGAGAAAGAAATGATCAAGCTCCCAAAGCAGGATGATCCGTCTGTCACCAAAGGGAAATGGAAGAATCGCTTTTGCAAGTTTCATCGAGCGAGGGGGCATGACACGGAGCGCTGCTTCGTCCTCAAAAACATTGTGCAGGACTACATTGATAAAGAGCTTCTGGTACCAGAGGAAGGAGAAGAGCAGCCTACAGTTTCAGCCGAACCATTTCCATAGAGTTCAAAATACCAAAAGTTTTCCGCTTTCATCCTTTTCTGTCAGTCGCTTTGTAGGGGCAAGTCAGCCCAGTCTTTGTGACTCTTTTTAGTTAAAATGCTTGTAAATATTCATTTCTGTTATCAAACTTTCGCTTATCAATGAAATGTCGATTTTCTTTATACCTTTGGTATTCAATACTTTCTTCTTTTACTACATTGGGGCATTAAATTTCTTTTTCAAAAATACGGGACAATCCTGACATCGTTCATAAGAGAAATGATATTACCTATGAGGGTCTTTTCAAAAACCATGAAAATTTTAGTTCAAATATTTTATTAAAACCTTTTTCAAAGATCAACCCTTGTGTTGATCATATTTTTCTACAAATTGATTTTGAATCATTGCATTTCAAAGATCAACCCTTGTGTTGATCATATTGATTTCGAATTATTGCATTTTAAAGATCGACCCTTGTGTTGATCATATTTTCTAAAAATTTGGTTCTCAAAACCATTACATTTCAAAGATCAATCCTTGTGTTGATCTCATTTTTTTGATTTCATTACATTCAAACATCAACCCTTGTGTTGATCTCATTTTCCAAAATTTGATTTCATTGCATTCAAAGATCAACCCTTGTGTTGATCTCATTTTCCAAAATTTGATTTCATTACATTCAAATATCAACCCTTGTGTTGATCATATTTTCTAAAAATTTGGTTCTCAAAACCATTACATTTCAAAGATCAATCCTTGTGTTGATCTCATTTTTTTGATTTCATTACATTCAAACATCAACCCTTGTGTTGATCTCATTTTCCAAAATTTGATTTCATTGCATTCAAAGATCAACCCTTGTGTTGATCTCATTTTCCAAAATTTGATTTCATTGCATTCAAAGATCAACCCTTGTGTTGATCTTATTTTCCAAAATTTGATTTCATTACATTCAAATATCAACCCTTGCGTTGATCATATTTTCTAAAAATTTGGTTTTCAAACCATTACATTTCAAAGATCAATCCTGGTGTTGATTATGTTTTCTAAAAATTGATTTCAAATCGTTGCATTCAAAAATCAACCCCTGTGTTGATCATATTTTCTAAAAATTGATTTTCGCATTCCAATATCAACCCTCGGGTTGATCATATTTTCTACAAATTGATTTTCAAATCATTGCTTTAAAAAATTAACCCTCATGATGATCTCTCATGAATGATCCCCTTTCAAAGATTAGCTCTCGTGGTTAATCCTTCCTTCAAAAAATGATTTTTCTCGTCATCTTCTCTCATTTTAAAAGATCCCACGTGCAGGCAGGATCAAATTCTTTTCTCAACTTTTGTCAACCTTTTGTTTATTCATCTTTATCAGTTTTATCAATTTTATTCATTTTCATTATTCATCCATTTTATTAATTCTCCTTGATTCTTATTTTCAAAAAATACCCTTTCAAGTTAAGGGATAAACCTGATGCCTCTTTCCCATGAGGTATTTCTTTTTCCTTCTTCTCTTTCCCCCCCTTCAGGTTAAGGGATAAACCTGAAACCTCATCCTACGAGGTCCTTCTTTCTTCAGGATAAGGGATAGTCCTGAATGTCTTTTTCTTTTAAAGCTAAATCCTTTTCTTCATTCAATTTTATCAGTTTTATTTCTTAATTAAGTTTTAATTCTTCCAAATCTTTATCAAAGCTTTTCACCAACTTTTTGACTATATTTTATTCCTTTCCCATTCAGGATAAGGGATAATCCTGAAACCCTTCATAGGAGCAACAATGCTACCTGTGAGAATTCTTTCCATAAAATTTCCTTGATTCTTCTCTTTTGTCAAATCTCCCAGCAATTTCTATCTCTTCTCATTTGTTCCTTTTAATTTTTATTTCCTCTCCAATCAAGATAAGGGGGCAATCAGATCATTCAGTCCCCTAAATGGTCATTCTCAATCCCAGGTCCGGTCCTCGCGCTGGCAAATTTCCAAAACTCAATCTCTTGTCAAAAACCCGAGTTTTCACTCGGGCTTCTCCCTTTATTCTTTCGTTCGAAGTTCTGAGTTCCGACCAGGACTTCCTTTTGAATCCAATCCTTGTATTGGAAATCCTTCATTTCTTTAGAAAACCGAGTTCCAGCTCGGGTTTTTCTTCTATTATTTTCAGTCGAAGTTCTGAGTTCCGACCAGGACTTCCTTTTTCCAATCCTCGCATTGGAAATCCTTCATTCCTTTGGAAATCCGAGTTTCAGCTCGGGTTTTTCTTCTATTATTTTCAGTCGAAGTTCTGAGTTCCGACCAGGACTTCCTTTTGAATCCAATCCTCGCATTGGAAATCCTTCATTCCTTTGAAAATCCGAGTTCCAGCTCGGGTTTTTCATCTATTATTTTCAGTCGAAGTTCTGAGTTTCGACCAGGACTTCCTTTTGAATCCAATCCTCGCATTGGAAATCCTTCATTCCTTTGAAAATCCGAGTTCCAGCTCGGGTTTTTCTTCTATTATTTTCAGTCGAAGTTCTGAGTTCCGACCAGGACTTCCTTTTGAATCCAATCCTCGCATTGGAAATTCATCATTTCTTCTTCCCCTTCAGGTTAAGGGATAAACCTGATACCTCTTGCTAACGAGGTATTTCTTTTCTTCTTTCTCAGTTCAGGATGCGTGGATAAATCCTGAAAACAGACCACATGCAGTTAGGATGTGATGGTCCATTGAATTCAAAGTTTCTCATCAAATTTTATTTTTTTAGCTTATCTTCACAACCCAGTCCTCGCACTGGTTATTTCTCAAATTTTCAATCACATATTGAACTCATTTGAAGGATCTGGTCCTTGTACCGATAACTTTCTACATTCAATCTTTTGATCAAAATCCTTTCTTCTACCAAAATTCAAGTTCTGATTTAAAATCTCCCAAAAAGCTGATGTATTTCAAACGTCCCAGTTTTTACTGGTCAGGTATTTCAAACGTTCTAGCTTCTTGCTGGTCAGGTATTTCAAACGTTCCAGCTTTTGCTGGTCAGATATTTCCAAAAGATCCAACAACTTGTTGGTCATATATTTTAAACGTCCCAGCTTCTCGCTGGTCAGGTATTTCAAACGTCCCAGCTTTTGCTGGTCAGGTATTTCAAAAGATCCAACACTCGTTGGGCATGTATCTCAAACGTTTCAGCTTCTTGCTGGTCAGGTATTTCAAACGTTCCAGCTTTTGCTGGTCAGGTATTTCCAAAAGATACAACAACTTGTTGGTCATATATTTCAAACGTCCCAGCTTCTCGCTGGTCAGGTATTTCAAACGTCCCAGCTTTTGCTGGTCAGGTATTTCAAAAGATCCAACACTCGTTGGGCATGTATCTCAAACGTTCCAGCTTCTTGCTGGTCAGGTATTTCAAACGTTCCAGCTTTTGCTGGTCAGGTATTTCCAAAAGATCCAACAACTTGTTGGTCATATATTTCAAACGTCCCAGCTTCTCGCTGGTCAGGTATTTCAAACGTCCCAGCTTTTGCTGGTCAGGTATTTCAAAAGATCCAACGCTCGTTGGGCATGCATTTCAAACGTTCCAGCTTCTTGCTGGTCAGGTATTTCAAACGTTCCAGCTTTTGCTGGTCAGGTATTTCCAAAGGATCCAACACTCGTTGGTCATGTATTTCAAACGTTCCAGCTTCTCGCTGGTCAGGTATTTCAAACGTCCCAGCTTTTGCTGGTCAGGTATTTCAAAAGATCCAACACCCATTGGACATGTATTTCGAACGTTCCAGCATTCCGCTGGTCATGTATTTCAAACGTTTCAGCCTTTGCTGGTCAGGTATTTCAAAAAAAGATCCAACACCCGTTGGTCATGTATTTCAAACGTTCCAGTTTTTCGCTGGTCAGGTATTTCAAACGTTCCAGTTTTTCGCTGGTCAGGTATTTCAAACGTTCCAGCTTTTCGCTGGTCACGCATTTCAAACGTTCCAGCTTTGCTGGTCATGTATTCCCAAAAAAGAACTCAGCTTTTGGTCGTGTATTTTCAAAAGACCCAGCTCTCGCTGGTCATATATTTCAAAAAGTCTCAGCTCACAATTTTTGAGCTCCCAAATCAACCTATTTTCCATAAATCAAACCTTCAGGGTGCGATTCCTCCATTCTCTTCTTTCCAAACCTTCGGGTTTCAATCTCTCAAATATGTCATTTCCTAATCTTCAAATCTCTCAAGATTATCAATTCTCCAACCTCTGGGTACAATATTTTCAAAAAATTCACCATTTTCTCAACCCTCGGGTTAAAATCTCCCAATTTCTATCATTCTCAACCTTTTTATTAAAACCCAGTTTTTCATAACCATTCGTATATTTCCCAAAAGACCCAACACTCGTTGGTCATGTATTTCCAAAATGTTCCAGAATTATTGCTGGTCATGTATTTTAAATGTTTCAGTTTTACTGGTCAAGTATTTCAAAAGGTTCCAGCTCCTCGCTGGTCACGTATTTCAAGGGTTCCAGCTTTCGCTGGACAGGTATTTCAAAAAGATCTCAACATCTATTTGTCATGTATTCCAAAAGGTTTCAGCTTCGCTGGTCATGTATCTTGAAAAGGTTCCAGCTTCCGCTGGTCACGTATTTCAAAGGTTCCAGCTTTTTGCTGGTCATGTATTTCAAAAGTCCCAGCTTTTTGCTGGTCATGTATTTCCAAAATCGAAGATACAACTCAAGTTCTCATCAAAATCTATATTGACTGATTATTTCACAAAGAATTCGTGAAAACTTTGCCGATTTGCTAAAAGCATTTGCTGATTCTAAAAGTCTGACTACACAAAAAGAATTTCCTCATATTACCTCTAATATTTTCTTCAAAAAGGTGAAACCTTTTGCGAAAAAAGAGGTAAAATTCAAATCTTTTCCTGTTGATCAACCAAACGGATGTAAGAAATGTCCTCGATATGATCAATAAAAGAAATCTTCAGTGATGTTGAAAAGCCAGAAACGAATTGATATTGATCTTGGCTATGGCGCGTGTTTTAAAATGACTTTTTCTGGCAATCAGGCAGTGGAAATATCTTGAGCCATAAAAAGAATCCACTCAATCCATATCTCCTCATTTATTCATTTAAAGCTTCAATCAAATATCCGCAAAAGGGATCTCTCGATTGTCGTCAAGATGAAGACGAATTAAGCGAATAGACCCCCGGGGCCAAAGAAGATTTGAAACATCTCCAAGATGACGGAGTTTGTGACAGATCCTTCCAGGGAAAGTTCAGATCATCGTCAAGATGAAGGCGAGTGTGATGAACCTACCGACAAACCCTAAAAGATATTTGATTCCAGCTATCATCTGAAGACCTTTTGAGCCAATATCATATATAATCCTTGAGAGAAAAGAAGGATCGGAGCATCTCCAAGATGAAGGAGTTTGTGACTTGCCCTTCCCTGAAAAAAGAGAAAAAAGTCAGGACATCCAAATGAAGGAGGATGTGAAAAACCGAGAAAGCCCAATGACTCAAAAGAGTGCAAAAAGATAATCGTGGGAAAACACCCAGATATCAAACTGCCGAAGTTGCCAGAAGTCATCTTTTCTCATGCAAAATTCTTTTATCAATATCTCTTCATTTCCTGCTTTTATGAAATTAAGAATATTTCTTTTATTCTCATATCAGGGAAATGGATAGCTTCCTTGAAGAAAATTATCAGTGCTAAATTTTTGAATTTGATTCTTAAAACTGAAAAGTTAACCTTATTGGAGGAAATACTCTAGGTAAAAGAGGGAATATCTTTGCACACACGTGCACATTTAGAAGCGTTTGAATCTACTCTGATTTTATCTTATTGGCAAAATTTTCTAGCTATTCCAAAAATGAAATAAACATTCAATATCCATTTTTTTGGTGCAACCTAGCGTTGTTTATATTTTCCAAAAGAGTTGCCTCATTCAGTTGAAGTATCTCTCCCTGTCCCATCACGGTTTCTTCATTCAAGAATTCCGTATGGTTGCTACTCACTCAGGATAAGGGTCAAAACTTAAAATTTCTTGCGAAAGATCATTTAATTTCAAAAGCTATTTCAGTCTCAGCAATGAGACGCCCAATTTCTCCCCCTTTTCAAAGATTTAGGGACCCTATATTTCCTCCTTTCGCAAAAACCCCTCTCGGATTTGTTCGTCCAAATTCCGAAGGTCCCATTATGGTTTTCTCCATTTTTGAGAAACCTGTATGGTAGATTCCCCCCCCCCACTCAGGATAAGGGTCAAACCTGAACCATTTGAGAAAGATTTTTTGATTTCAAAAGCTATTTCAGTCTCAGCAATGAGACGCCCAATTTCTTCCCCTTTTCAAAGCTTTAGGGACTCTATATTTCCTCCTTTCGCAAAAACTCCTCTCGGATTTGTTCGTCCAAATTCTGAAGGTCCCATTATGGTTTTCTCCATTTTTTTTTGAGAAACCTGTATGGTAGATTTCCCCCCACTCAGGATAAGGGTCAAACCTGAACCATTTGCGAAAGATTCTTTGATTTCAAAAGCTATTTCAGTCTCAGCAATGAGACGACCAATTTCTTCCCCTTTTCGAAGCTTTAGGGAATTCTGTATTTCCTCCTTTCGCAAAAAACCCTCTCGGATTTGTTCGTCCAAATTCCGAAGGTCCCATCGCGCTTTCTCCATTTTTGAGAAACCCATATGGTAGATTTCCTATCCAGATTAAGAGTTAACCCGGAACCTCGTTTCGTGAGGAATATTCCTTGCAGGTTTGGGTTAAACCTGAGTTACATTCCAATGAGATTCCTCGTTTTTGACGAGATATTTTCTTCCAGTCCCACCATGGCTCTTCCCATCTAGGAATCCATGCTTTGTACATCCATCCAGAATATGATCCTACTTGAGCTTCAATTCACGAGGCATTTTCCAAAAAATGTCCCATCAAGGTCCTCGTGTATTTCTTTCCTCATTTCAAATTCATTTCTTGATATATCTTCGTCCCATCCAGGTTAAGGGCTAAACCTGAATCATTCCGATAAGAGTATCTGGTCTCACCCATGAGACCTGATCAAAATTTTCATTTCCCACCATTTCAGAATTTCCATCTAAAGTCCCATCACGATTTCCTCATCTTTTACTCAATCACATCATCTTCGAGGATTTCGTCTCCCCAAAACCATTCAGGATAAGGTTTCAAAGCCTGAAAAACCATATTTTCAAAATAATTCTTACACACCCAGTTCAGACCTGCTGACTGGGGCATTTTCAAAATTTGGAGTGTTGTCTTTGCCACTAAGCTCGACTCTCAACCGGCTTAGTAGCAAAGAGGGGCATCTGTGAACACCCCAATTTTTTCAAAGTTTTGTAAAAATGACCCTTTTGCCCCTAACTCCGTTTTCTGAGAAAATCAAGTCATTTCTTCAGATTCTCTGAATTAAAATTCATATTGATATATTCAAAATCAACCCCGGATCTGAATCCAGCACTTTAAATCCATATTTCCTCAAAATCCGGATCAAAACCCATTTCTGAAGAAATTTTCTCAAAATAGTTTTTAAATTCTCAAAAAAGTTCCTTTTGTAAATATTTTTTGCAAAAATACAAAAAATTAGTTTTAATCTTTGTTTTCTCGCAAATCTTAGAACTTTTACTTAAAAATACAAAAAAATTGGAAAAATAACACCCAAAAACCAAAAATTGGGAAAATTTCGAGAAAAACGAATGAGTTTAAGACTTTTAAAAATCGATATTTTGCTAAAAGCCTCAGGAGCC
This sequence comes from Nuphar pumila, assembly GCF_984573655.1. NCBI lineage: Eukaryota > Viridiplantae > Streptophyta > Magnoliopsida > Nymphaeales > Nymphaeaceae > Nuphar > Nuphar pumila. The sequence goes on from NC_143262.1 coordinate 72,518,699, forward strand.
CCCTCTTTGTAAATTTTCGAAATAACAAGGGGCCCCTTCTGCAAAACAGGTTTTTTTTCTTTAGGGTTTTCTTTTTACCCTTCGTAAGGAAGGAGATGGGAGAGGAGCGCAGCCGCCTCTCCCGAAACCCTCTCCGTTGCCCAAGCCCTTCATCGCCAGCCTCCACGAGCTCCTTCCATCCTCTCCTCCATCGCCCACCGATGGATTTCCTTCCGTCGATCCCCAACGACATGGCCCCTTCCCGAATCGTCCTCCCCCTCTTTAAGAGGGGCACGATGGGGAAGCATTCGTTCACCGTCTTCACCCCCGCATGCTTCCACTTGACGATCACCCTCTCGATTCTGATTTCCTTTTTTTCCCACTCTTTCACCTTTTCTCGGGATCTTCTCCATCGACAGAGGGAAACCAACCTCATTGCAGAAGTTCATCAAGAAGAAGAGTTCACCGCGATTGAAATATCAGACTACATTCCCCAGCCAAGCTCCCCTTTCTTCAAAATACCTGCAAGCAAGAGGCATTTGCAGAAGTGCTGATCACCTCCAGCACCGCTCATTGCCTTCACAAGCGTTTCACCAACTGATCCTATTTCTCTGTTCGGATCGAAGGGTCTTTAGCTCTGGTAACACAAGCAAACCAGAAAACTCCAAGTAATTCAAAGAAGATCGCCTCTCTCCTCTTTCAACTCTCCTTTAAGGGATCAAAAGACCTTCAGCTCCCAGCAGCGGCAGCCGAAGGTAAGTGCCTATTTTCCCTATTTTCCTTTGATTTTCGGCATAGGTTTTTTTTTTTTTTAATAATCCAGCGTAGTTTTTCTTGTTTCTCTTCTATATTCTGAGGCATCCATGGTAGGATTGACCTGCTCTTAGCAGGGCCAACCTACCATCTGCAATATTGATGGAATAACCGATTCCGACATTTTTTTTTTATTTTATTTTATTTTATTTTTATTGCTTACCATCTCAATGTATAGTTTGTTTTATTTCTGACTTCTATTTCCTATTATGATCTTCTGTTTGCATCTGGTTTTAGATTCCCTTTTGGATAATCGGTTTGTATATGGCTCCCTCTTTGGGTTCGATGCATTGTTTGATCTTTGATTTCCTATTTCGTGTATTCATTATTTGTTATGCCCAAATTCACCGTGATTTCTCATATGCACCATGTTCGAGCATGTTCATTAAATCGTATGCCATTTTACCAAATTGATGTTGTTTAGACTTTTACCACTGATTTCTATTATATTTTGAGGGTTGATAGTTATAATAAGAATCATCCTAACCTGTTCTATTTTAAGGCTCCTATATATTTTACACCTTATGCTTATCAATTCTGGATTTCAATTATGATGGTTCAGTCAGGAAACCTGAGCTGATCATCTTCTCGATTTTCGTTTGGGTATCACTGATCACTCTGACTTTTCAGCATAAAGCCGAGGGGCTATAGCATCAACCTTGGCTTCCAAGCGTGAGCACACCATATCTCCATAACCCCTCACTAACCAACCAATATTCTTTTTCAGTGTAACCTGGGTTTATGTTTTGCAGCAACATAGGGGTATGCCTCTTCGCCGAGAATTTTGTACTTTTGTTTTTTTCATTACGCTCATTTACCTTCGTATTACAGTCTTGCATTATTCTTTGTCCTCGTATCATACTTCCTTTTGCATAAACCTGTATAATGCTCCATCATATCTCATAATATTATGCTATAGGGTCTTGTATATGTCAATAGCGTCATGTTTAACTCTAAAAACTTTCTGTATCCGTTATCTTTTAGGTCATTACAGGTTTTTACTTTCTTTGTATCTTGATCAGTATCTCCTTATGTTGGTTTTCTGCCATTATTAGCCTTCATCCATATTTTGATGTATGAACACCACAACAATCTGGTTATCAAAATTAACTGCTTATATGGATCTATGAGGATCAATTCACTTGCCCAGGTTAGCTCTTGGTTAGCCGGCTGGGGGAAATATTCAAATCATTGCTTTGAGATTACAGGATATATGTTTAAAAGTTATTTACCTGTTCATACTGTGGTCATCGTGCCATCTGATAATCACTTTGTCACCTTTAAGCCTAGATTTTTTTCTTCTTTTTCTGCTATGATTTGTAAGGACATTTGTTATATTTACTGTCCCATTAGATATCATTTTTATTTTCAGTTAACTAGGGAATGATGAAACAATTGCTCTCATAAGTAAAATTGAGTCGTGGCATCTTATGCATCATAAATAATTTGGTTTTGGAAATTTTCCTTTTATTGTTGGAGAATCTCTGCTATCATGAAATTTCTGTTCAATGTGAAGAACCCAGCACCACGACATCGCCTGCCCTCCATAGTCGCCTCTCATAATCTCTGGAATAACCCAGCCTATTCCTAATTTAGCATTTGCCTACTTTCTGATGGATGAAATAACTATGGGCTCAGTACCATTAATCGCCAGTTTACTTTCCATCTCCGAGCAGCTGGTGGAAACATACAACAACTTCATATTACTCCTACATTTTTCAAGTTTAAAGGTTGGTTGATTGAAATGGCTCATAGGTGAGACAAGCTCTTATGCTCAAAATTTCGATTTCGACTATAGCTGTCGAGATATGTTGATTATAATATTTAGAGTTACAGGTTCATGTTAAGTGAAGTTACTGTCCAAACCATTGAAGTAAGTCATTAACAGTTGGTGATCGTCTTGCATAAATACAGATTCTTACTATTTCCTGATATTGTAGGTTTTCGGATAGTCAAATTCTGCTGCAGAGGCTGGGTTGCCATGTGAAATCCAGACTGATACTCTCCATTTGTTTGATCATGGTAATATATAATTGAGCTGCTAGGATCGACTCTATTATGCAGAGTTAAGATTGCCCCACAGGTAAGTTCAAAACTCATGGCAATCTAAAAACAGATCATACAAGTGTTCATGCTTTCTTTAGGTTCAAGTCTACATTGAATAACAATCTGGACTGAATCGAACTTACCTGAAATTCTGAGTAATTTTGCCACTTCAAAATTCTGGTATGAGATTTGTCTGTTTATTCATTGCTGATTTTATCTTTATCCCTAGCAAGACCCTTTTGTATTTATGTGTATGGGTTTTAACGTTGTCATAGGGCAATAATAGTTGACAACATTTCATCAAGTCCATTATTTCAATAAACACCTAGTTGAATCCACGGGTAAGAGAATGAATTTCATCAGTCGGCTTCAAGGTTGGAAAACTCCTTTGTTTTCGTCAGCAGCCAGGTTCTCGGGTTCCTTTATCCTTGGGTAAATCGTGTTCTATGAAATGGAGGCGTGATCTCATGACTGAATTAAATCCGAGTATTGATATTGTTTTGGTGAATTTATGTTTGATCACCTTCTTTGTAAAGAATGGATCCAATCCTCAGGGTTTCAGGATGGAATGCTTTAGGGGTTCTAATGAATAGGGTATAATTTCTTTTCTCTTTTAGAATCAGTCATCATCGCAGGGCATCTGTACTGTCAAAATATAGATATTTCCCCCTACTATATCCTCACTACACTCACCTATAGGCCCACTAGCTGAAGCATATTGCTTCCATTCCCAGCATCTTTACCACTTGCATTCAGCAGTGTCTCTACTAGCACAACACTCTGCTGGCATCACATTACAGCAATAACCCCAGTTCCTTCAATTAACCTACCTATGCCTGTAACATTGTTAACTATCACTTCCACACATTTTGTTACAACCTCCTCTTTACCCTTCTGCTTCTTAGGCCACCATATCTTTTTCACCTGGCATGAGCAACATAGGTAGAAATAATACACATTTCATCATCAATGTGAGTATGATGTTTGAATAATACATGGATAATCTCGTACCAACCATATAAATGTGCCTAGATAAACATCTCTAGATTTTCATTGTAGATTAAGGCACTATGCATATTTCCTCACATATAGATTATCATTAGTTTAAAGATGTCACGGGTATACTCGTGTATTTAAATGGCCTCATTAGCATATACATGTATACTTCATCATTGATACAAGCACAACAAGTTGCGTAGATATTCCTCACTGGAATAGGCATGATCTTGTCCATCTTATTCTTTAAGATAGTATTTTTCTTTTGTATATTATAGTGCTAACCCTGTTTTGCAGGAAATATGTGGACAAAGTTATCATTTGTTGTAAATTTGATTGTACATGTTGTAATAGCTAGATTGAAATGAAAATTTATATTTCTTGCTTTAGGTAGAATGGATGAGCATTATAGACATCATAAATTGTTTGTTCTCATGCATTTCTTCCTTTATTTCTCAAAATTCCCACAATGGTAAAACACGAATGGCACGTGCACCACTTCGTAAGAGGTACGTCAATTCTAAGCTGACGATTTACATCAACGGCCATAGTCGGGGTGTAAACAAAACTTAGAATTTTTATCTTTTACAAAATAACACTGGATCCACTTTCAAAATTCATCATATTTTCTCAAAATATTTTCTTTCTTTTATCAGAATTTAACTTAGGATTAACTCAAATATATACCAATGGCCATAGTCAGGGTATATTGAGGGTTGATTTCATTTTAAATTCTATAAAAGCACCAAAAAAATATATTTTATTCTTCACTTTAATTTAAATGTGATTATTATATAATATATCCAATGACCATAGTCAGGGATATATTATATCTTCAATCTCATTCTTAATTCATTTAAAGAATGTAATAGCTTTTCAAAAGCCAATTTCAAAGGTTTAAATTCATTCATCATATAAGATAGAATTGCATCATATTTTCAAAACTTCCTTTTCAAAATTCAAGTGATTCTTCTTCTTAAATCAAATCTTATCCAAATCCAATTCTATCTCATTTCAATATTAAAAAAAACCAATTTCAAAGTCCAATTTGACTTTGAAATTCCAAAAATCATTTTATATTCAAACTTCAAATTTCCAACTCAAATCAAAATCCAAATTCAAAGTTCAATTTAACTTTGAAGTTATCTTTTGATTTCAAAATCAAGGTCATCCCCTTATCTTCACTTAAGGTTTAGATTTGAATCTCAAGTTTAAAATTTGGGTTTTCTAAAACCCAGATCCATCTTTAAAGGTCCTATTTGGACTTCTCAAAACCCAAATCCAAAGTCCAATCCTAGTCTCAACTTGGATCCAGATTTCCAAGTATAAACTCCATTCCACTTCGGATCTCCAATCACAGATCCAAATTCCATTTAGGATCCAGATCCTCATTCCATTTTAGATCTCTAATTACAGATCTAAAATCCATTTAGGATCCAGAACCTCATTCTACCTTTGGATCTCAGATTCAGATCCAAATTCCAATTCTTAGGATCCAGAATCCAACTCTACTTTGGATCTCAGATTTCAGATCCAAATTCAAATTCTTAGGATCCAGAATCCAACTCTACTTTGGATCTCAGACTTCAGATCCAGATCCATTTCTAGGATCCAAAACCCAATTCACTTTGGATCTTAGACTTCAGATCCAATTCCTCTTTAGGATCCAGATTCCAATTTCACTTTGGATCTTAGATCCAGAGTCCAATTCTACCTTGAATCTCAGATCCAAACTCCAACTGTTAGGATCCAGAATCCAACTCTACTTTGGATCTCAGACTTCAGATCCAACTCCATCTTCCAACTCTATCTTGGATCTCAGATTTTAGATCTAAATACCTTCTTGGATTCCAAATCTTGAATCCAATTCCCTTCAAAATTTCCAAATCCAAAATCCACTTTAATTCCAATTCTTAAAACCAATTTCACTTCATTCCAGATTTCAAATCAAGTTCCTATTTCGGATCCTAAATCCAAAAATCAACTTTGAAACTCTATTCAGAATCCAGATATTGGATTCGAATTTCATCTTAAAAATCCAACTTTTAAATCATTTCCATTTCTCAATTTTTGTTCAAATTTCCCAATTCTATCTTTTCTTCTGATTCAATTTTCATTTCTATTCTGATTCAAAGTCCATTTATGACTTTGAAAATTTCTTTTATCTCAAAGTTTCAAGATCATTTTTTTAAAAAACCAGATTCATATTCCCAAGCTCTTGATTATTCTTAAAACTTAGAACTTTAATCTTAAGTTCTAAGTTAAAATCATTTCTTCACTTTATCAGATTCATCTCACTTGGGAAATTCTTCAAAATATTTTCAAAAAGAGCATACATCTTTGCATTTGCACAAGCATGATTCATTGTGCATTTTAGACTTAGGATAAATTCTTGGATAAATTCTTAGCAAAACAAAAAAGGCATGAATTCGACCCTTGGTTCGATTACCCCTGGTAAAGGCGCCAGGAACGGTCGAACCTCGTACCGACGAGCGGATCCCGTCTCCCAGTTTTTCCGCAAATATTTCAAAAACGGAGGTGAGTTATTTCAAAATTCTTCAAAATTAAGGTCAAGTGAAACCCGCAAAAGAGTTCTTCTCCTTCTCTTCTCTTTCTTTTCTCTTCTCTCTTTTCTTTCTGTCTTTTATCTTTCTCCCTTCAAAAAGGAGGAAAATAAGAGGTTGGAAAGGAAAAGAGAAGGAAGAGAGAGAATATTACGAGAGGAAAAATTTTGCGATGATCACAATTGTGAAGGGGTGGTTTTCGGAAAAGACTCATGTAAAACAATTTGAATCACGTGGGTTTATGGATCTACAAGGTTTGGGTACAGTCCATGATCCAAATATGAGCTCTTGGGTCAGATCTGAATCCAACTGGCCTAAAAAACAGCTTCAAAACCCTAAAATTTTGCTCTATTTTTCTTAATTTAATTCTGATTCTAGTAAAATTCAAATCGTAGCTCCTTCACATCTAAATACACCAAATACATAGGTTTTAATCCTTAGAAATACCCAAAAATGCATGAATAATGTATGAAAATGATGTGCATTTCATGCATCATCAAATACTCTCATGCTTGAATGTTTGTTAGTCCCTTAACAAACTAAAAAATAAAAACTACTACGCTAAGAACTAGAAATAAACAAAGCATGTAATGAAATACTATACAATTTCTAACTCACTTTCGTAGGAATCACTGTTGTATTTACCTCATGCAATAAACCTTTTAAACCCCTGGGTTACCCTAGTGGATGAGTAAGGTCTCGTGAGAGTTTGCAGTGATGCTACTCACAAACATCTATGTCATGCATGAATGATAATTCTTTTTCAAAAAGTATTAGGCAATTAAGAAATTAGTTTAAGAAAATATTTCATGTAATTTACATTCTCATGACATAATTAAAATTTTCATGTCTCCACAGTAAAAACTTTTTCCTTTCATTTTTCTAAAAATTGCAATTATCCATGCTTTTTCATCAAAAAAATCAAGTATTGTCATGTTCTTTCTCATTGATCATCACTTGTATATTTTCTGCACAATTTTTCACAATTACTTCTAAGCAATGATTTTTGTTGCTAAGCAATCATTCTTTTTCTTTTGATTTTCAATTTTCATATTTTTTTCTTTTTCAATTTTTACCTGAGCACTATTTCAAATTTTCAGTTTTTGTGACTCGTATAACAAGATTTAGGTCAGTGACTCCCAGGCCAGATGACCTTAGGGCATCAGATACAAAGTATCCCTCAGGCTTACTTGCTCAAGTGACTAGACCTTCCATTTTCATAGTTTACGTATAGTCTTCTTCTTGTCATGTGCAATGTCTATTTCTATTAAGCTTTGTATGAAGTCCATGTAATGAGCTTTCAAGCTGGTGGCTCCCAAACCAGGTGGATTTAGGGCACCAGGTGTAAACACCCCTCAAGCTCTACTCGCTCGAACCAAATAGGCCACAAATATTGACTAGACAAAGAAGCAATTTCCTTTGTTATCCTTTTCGTCATGGGACTCAAACACTTCAACTTGTGTCTAGCCTCAGCTACTGGGAATCGCGAAGACATCAACAACTAAATGTATGCTCTTTTTCTTTTAAGTTCGTATTTCTTTCTATTTTTCATTTGCTTAGTAGCTAAAAAACAGACTGTGCATACTTATATGTATGATTCAAAATAAACTTAAACATTCAAATATGATATTTTCTTTGAAATTTACATAATTAACCACTATTTTTAGATTAGTTCAGAATTTTTTTTTACATGGGGTTTAAAAATTTCTGAAATGTCAGATTATGTCAAAAACATTCATATATGCTAAAAATTTGTTTCTTAAAGGCCTAATTTCATGAGTTTTTATCACAAACAGTTACGTAAACAAATTTTTTTTTTTTAGTGTGCATCTGATACCTTCCCCCCATGCTTGAATGACACTATCTCAACTGACATACAAAAATTGCAAACATGCATTGCAGATGATCACTACAGAACCATAAAATAAATATGGGAGAAAAGAAAGATACACTTGATTAGGTGCAGGGCCTCTTAAGTTGATAGTTGCCTTGACTTCGCACCACCACTATGCATATACAAATGCATAGTTTTCTGCTGGTCTGGCCAATGGTATGCTCCTATAGCAGTGCCATGTGTCTGGTAATCTGAAACTCATACATTGAAGCATCAAATATTAAAGCACACATGCATGACAAAATGATCAAAGTAAAAATAAAATCAAAACAAGTAAATAAAATAATAAAAAATAAAACTTCTATTCCTACTATATACATATGATACATAATATCTATTCAGATTCTATCATATTCCTCTCTTAGGCACAATATGCTCGAGCACACTCCCCTCCTTTGACACGACAAAAGGCATCTTAATAAAATCATTGTCTAGGTTATCTTCTACTGTATAATCTACATTGAACGGATCTCTAAACAACAAGCCTGAGTCTTTTTCCAATAAATTCTAAACAATATCTACATGGCAATAAGAAGGTGAGACTGAATATCTTTAATGTTGTCACGGGACCTACCGAAGATGAATCTTGTTTCCATGTAGATACAACAACAACAACTACTACGCCTTCATCCCAAAACAATTGGGGTCGGTGATATGGACCAGAAAAGAAAATCATTCTGGGTCTTCCACATGAATCCTTCTCCTCCAATCATTTCTATCCAATGCCATGTCCTCGGTGAGAGTCTAATGATGGCTCTCTACGCCCTCCATGTCCAAGATGATGAAGTCAATTGGAAAATAAAACTCATCAACCTTGACTAGTACGTCCTCTAAGATTCCTTTTAGAACCTTGATAGAACGATCTGGTAGCTGCAAGGTTATAGGTGTCAGCTTCATTCCTCCTAACCCAAAAGAATCATAGAAATATGCAGGTAGGATATTCACATTGGCCCCTAAATCCAATAATGCTCTCTCGATTTTGATATTTCTAATAACACATAAGATGATCGGGGTGCCAGGGTCCTTGAGCTTAGGTGGGGCTTGGTGTTGAAGCACCAAACTCACTTGCTCGGTCAGGAAGACCTTGGTAGAAACTTTTCCTCTAGATTTATGTTTCTGCGTACATAGTTCCTTCAAGAATTTGGCGTACACTGGCACTTGCTGAATGACATTCAACAAGAGAAGGTTGATCCGCAAGTGCTTGAATACTTCAAGCATGTCTTGCATCTTAACCCCTTGCTTGCTGATGCCAACGAGAGATTCTAATGCTTTAGGGTAGGGTGGTTTAGGGATGTATTCTGGGGGTTCTTCCTCTTACTGAGGAGACTCACCTCTATTCTTTTTCTCATCAGGGGGGGGGGTGACTGAGCAGAAGTAAATGACATGGTTTCACTGGGCTCATCGGTCATCTCTCTTGGGGCTACATGATACTCGTGTCTACTCCTAATGGTCACAATTTCTTTGGCGTACTACTCATGACTATCAATCATGTGAAGGCCAAACATGAGTTCCTTGCCTTTGGGGTTCATGACAGGTTGGCTGGATAAACTACCCTCAGTTCTTCGCGTTATGGCCTCTGCTAATTGTCTCATTTGTATCTCGAGTTTGGCAATAGACTGCGTATGGGTATTCAGCACTTGATTGCACTTCTTGAAGGCATTTTGATTAGAGTTTTTCACCTCCTGAAATACTTAGAGAAGTCTTTCTTCGAAAGATGACTGTTGTGGAGGTTCTTAAGGAAGAACTGCGGGATAAGTAGGAGATGACTGAGGGTAACTAAGCCTCTAGTATGTCTGCATGAAAATGTTAGGCCTAACCTGCTGAGTGAGAGGTACAAAAATTGATGCTTGTGGATTTCTCCACGACAAATGAGAATGGTTTTGCCAACCCAAATTATATATAGAAGAATACGGGTCATTCATGGGATTGGTGAACCTTTGAGCACCCTGAACTTGTTCGTGAACAAATTCAGGGTACTAAGTTGCTGAAGTGCACTCAGTGACAGAATGTGCCAGACTCACACAGAGAACACACACCTGATGAGATTGGGATGGGTCCGCAAAAAGTTGATCCAACTTCTGAGAAAGCATATCCACTTTCCTTTGCAGCTCAACAGTCAGACCAATCTCTAAATCACCACCCCACTTGGGAATGCTATGTGTGGGTCTCTCGGTACGAGAGCTAGAGGCATGATATAGGGAGTTTTTGCTCAAAGTATCAAATAATTGTCATGCCTCATCTTTCCTCTTCAACATGAAGAGTCGATCATCTGACGATTCCTCTCAGACAATGCATCGTAACAGCTAGCTCTGCACCAATTACCATTTCGACACCTAATGATGGGAACATTTTCTAAGGAGATCCTTTATCCTCTCCCAAGTCTCATGAAATTGCTCGCCATCCAGTTCATAAAAACTGATGATGGCTCATCAAAATTGATTGGTCCTACATATGGAAAAGTATTTTTTCAGAAACTCCTTCTATAACTGATCCCATGACCACCCTATCACTATCGTGTCTAAGGATTTCAGCCAATACTTGGCCTTGGCCTTCAATAAAAATAGGAAGAGGGTCAACTTCAATGCATCGCCCCCAAAATTTTGTATCTTCACTGTAGAACAGATTTCGAGGAACTCATCTAAATGCTAGTAGGGATCCTTATGACTAAGGCCATAGAATGATAGAAGCATCTAAATGACACTGGCCTTAATCTTGTAATGTGACACCTAGACATTGGGTCTCCTGATACAGGATGCCTGGGTATACTCCATGGGAAGGAAGTACTCCCTGAAAGGACGGGTGGACATTGGAAAATCAATATCACCCATTTCTCTTGGACCTTGAAGAGAATGTAGAATTCTCTCTGAGTCTTCGATAAAAGGATATAAAGGGACACCTAAAGCTCTTTGCCCTTGCATACACTGGTACCAAGACCAGATGTATGGACACAAACCTAATCTATCTACACTAAACTAAACACAAAATAACAATTCACAACAAACACAAAGTAAATGACAATAAACTAATCTAAGTAATGTCAAACTACTTTAACTATTCTAAGAAATTTTAAATAACAAAAATAAATCTAACTCATAAGATTAGCACAAATAAAGGAAATCACAACTATGTCCTATAAAACTCACTTGTCTATTCGCTCCTTGAATCATGCAGTTCAATGAATCCTAGAAAAATAGTACGTGAATCCTATATGTACTAACTAAGTGATAACCTGAATCTATCTAACTACGTTAAAAGCTAACTACCCAGATACTAATAAAACACGAAATTGAACTATTTGCCTTGCGTTGTTCCCCAGCAATGATGCCAAAATTTGGTTGTACTTTTGTAATGATATTTTTAACACATATTTTTTAATAAAAACTTTAAAAAATTGACAACCAAATATAAAAACCGACTTTAAACTTTCATGGCGAGTACGGGTCGAATCCACGGGGAATGGGAAGAGGCAACAAGAATAATCTTAAATTTCTCTCTTTATTAATATTCCATAAATAATAGAGATTACAATGGTTACAAGAATAAATATTGAACTGAACAACGACTATAAGCAATTCTAAGATATGTTGTAGGACTTCAATGAACTTTAGAATGACACTGGAGATTTTTACTTTTATGCATTCCTCGATGTGTTCAAAAGACCTGTCAACAATCTCTAGGGCTGTCCGATGACTCGGGAGGGAGGAAAGAGCGGGTTGATGCTTCAAAAGATCCACCCACATGCTTCCAAGGGTCTATTATGTCTGCAAGTGGTTGCACCCGTGTAGGAGATCGATTGGCTAGAGAGGATGGAGGTTGACGAAAGAGATGAAGGCCGATTGGGAGAGAAGGCTGACCGGTCTTCGGCAATGTAGATGACACACCAACATGAAGAAAACCTTCACACGATCTGCACCCTGTACAAACACAACAACCACAAAGAAACCCATCCCAAAGGAATAAAAAAAATGGAAAAGAAAAAAACAATAACAAGTAGACGGAAACGAATTAGAGAGAGAGAGGAATGGGCTGGGCATTTTTCCAAAGCAAAAATTATGAATTAGGTTTTCTCAAAACTATTTAAACTTCTAAAAATAATCCTAATTCTAAAAAGCTACCTAAAAGCTAACCTAATTCTAACTAAAGGCTAAAAGTATCTCTTATTTGCAACTAAGTACCTAAATGCATTATCAAGGGGTGGTTTTCCAAAAAGACTCATGTAAAACAAATTGGATCATATGGGTTTATGGATCTACAAGATTTGGGTACAACCCAAGATCTAAATGTGAGCTCTTGAGTTGGATCTGAATCCAACTGGCCTCAAAAATCGCTCTAAAACCCTAAAAAAATACTCTATTTTCCTCAATTTAATTCTGATTCGAGTGAAATTCGAACCATAGCTCCTTCACACCTAAATACACAAATACATGAATTTTAATACTTAGAAATACCCAAAAATGCATAAATAATGTATGAAAATGATGTGCATTTCATGCATCATCAAGCATCACACGTCACTAAAAGAAAAATTAAACAACATAACCTAATACTGAACAATATATAAAAAAAAACTATTTGCTGCAGTGACTAAATAAAATTGATTCCTTGTTCACACACGAATCAACGTGTTTTCCAAACTAGATGATGCAAAGAAGTTCAGGGCATTGTCTAGAACGCGTAGATCAACTGGATGATCTTGTGGATGTTGTAACTTCAACGTTGATCTGTGTGAATCAAGACTCACACAAACCAGCATAAAGACTCAGTTCTATAAATCCATTTTATACTGAAGACCAGAATACAATAGAAATATCAATCCAACGTCAAACACACTAGATATGGTCCAACGTCAAACACAACAGATCGTGGTTGATGCTGAATCATGATTCAAGATGTGTGTGTTATCATCGCAAAATTTTACTTTTGCAAGTCAAACTAACATTTTGAAAAAGTTTTGAAAATAACTCACCTTCATTTTAAAATATGAGAAAATTTTGAAGAATGAGACTCATCTATCGTTACGAGGTTCAACCATTCCCGGTGCCATAACCAAAGGTAATAAAACCAATGATCAATCTTGTGCTTTGCTTTGATCAACCGTCTAAATCGTTATTTTATTCCTAAATGCACGAAGAAGCAGGCATGTGATATGACTTAGAAAAATATAGATTGAAAATATGATGTATGCTTCAAATATTTGGAAAAGGAGATGCTTTAAAAATCGTGAGCCACACTTGGAAAATATTTTTGAATAAAAGAGAACATAGAAAATTTGTGAATTGGGCTTTGAAAACTGAAGATTTTGAGAAAGTCGATTTTGAGGAAAAAGACTTAGAAAATGATGTTGACTAACCTATATGATGAATGAAATGTGGTTTTATAAAATCATATTTGGAAAAAGGAAACTTGAAAAGGCTTTGACAAATCCCCTTTCTTTCAAAAATTGATTTTGAATAAAAGGGTTTTTATATGCCTTATAGAATTTAGCTGAAATAAATTCACCATATATCCATGACTATGGCTATAGATATATTTTGAATATATTTCATTTGATTCTAAAAGGAAAATACTTGGAAGAGCTTTTGAAAATATGCAATGATTTTTGAAGATAGCCTAAGAGTGTAGGTTGTTTGTAATTTAAAAGAAGATGATAAATTTGAGTTTCATTTGTATTTTGACTATGGCCACAAATACAAAATCCACTCAGTTTATCAACTCCCTAGAAGTAGGTGCACATGTCATTCATGTTGACCATTGTGTATTTGGAATATGCATGAATCATCATCCATCATAAGTAATATTAGAATTAGACTATATGCAAATGCAGCCTTAATCTATGCAAAAAAAGAAATTCTTATTCCAATATTATATTTACATTTTACATCAATAATTGAAATCAAAGAAAGAAAAGAAAAGAAAGGAGAAATAGAAGAAAATCTAATCTTGAGCTTTCTTGCAAAATTATCAAACATGTTAGTAGCAAAAATATTGGCTTTTCTAGATTTATCCAATAATATCTGAAAATTGAGGGATTTATCTGGATATAAGCATTTTTCTATGCTTCCTTGAAATAAATACATAAAGGATGATGCATAACTAAATGAATAATAAAAGTAAACAACTTAAAAAGTTGGAAGTGAGAGAAAAATAACCAAAATACCCTTGAAAATTGATATTATTTGTAAAACAGGGTTAAAAATAGGGTTTTTCAGAAAAAAATTTTGTAATATGTTTAATCCAGGTATCAAACAAATTCAAAATGATGCCAAATTGGGTGAAAAGCGCCCTAATATGATTATGAACATGATCAAGTTCTAAAAATATAAAATATTTCATGAAAAAGATAAGATAATAGAAAATTATTAATTTTTGCCCGTATTTCAGTTAAATTAGGACTCTATGAGCATCCTGTTTTTATGAAATAACTAAATAACATATCAAATGAATTCTAAAAATTCTAAAAATTGACATGAACACTTTTAATAACCCTAAAATTAATATGCCTTCAAAAAATATATATTTTTGATTATTTAAGTAATAAATAATAAATAAAAAGGGGGAAAATATGTTATTTTACCTGTAGTTTCATACCTATCACAATGTCAGACCTGAATCAGATATCAAATGACAATGAAAATTAATGAAATTTGATAGAAAAAAACTAGATAGATCAATAAAAATAACGCTTTTTACATATCATGAATACAATATTTGGTTAGGGAGATACGACTTCGGCAAGATAAACCTAGAACTGAACCGTGCTTGTCAGTTCAAGAAACATAGGGTTTGAGGTCGGGTCAAATAAAAATAGCAATCAATCATAGAAATTTATAAAAAATTTCACAGAATAAACTAGACACTCTAATGAGCATGCTACTTTTTGTGGATCATTAATACGATCTTTGATGAGGGAGATACGAGCTCAGAAAGATGCTCCTAGATTTTTACAGTATTTTTCCGGTTTAGAAAATAGGTTCCGACTTTGATTTTTGAAAATAGAGTTACATATTAAAAAAAATCCGAGTTTTTTTATTAGAAATTGTAGGCATATGCATGATTCTACCACAAAAAAATCAGATTTACTTAACAAATATAAACTAGTAAAATAACAACATTAACAGATGGCCGGAATTCAAGATATGGAATCTAAAACCCTAGAACAAAATAAGTCTAATTAAGCATGTTAAAAACACTAAAAACGTGTAACGAATGCTATGGATCATGATTAAATGCATGAACAACTGAAAATAAACATGAACAAGATGAAACAAAAATAAAAAATTAGGGAAGCATGATCACGAATTTGATTTAGTCATTAAAAGAGGATTCGATCTATAGAGGGGTCAAATCTCGATCTTTTTTTGGGCATTAACAAAATAAATGAATTGCAAACATTATTCATGGATAAAAAATGTGTAAAACATATTAAACACTCATCTTATCACCTTCTTGAAGCTCTCACATGGTTTCTTGAACGAAAAAAAAAATGTGTAGGAGGGGGCGGTAATGGTAGAAATAATAAAAAAAAAGTAAACAAAAGAGGAAGAAGAGGGAGCTCACCTTGAGCTGCAATGGAGAAAGAGGAGGAGGCTGCTGGAGCAAGGAGGACTTGAGTGAGAGAGAAGGCAATGATGACATGAGGGACGACCCCCCTATGGGTCCCCTTTTATAGATTTTTTTGACTTTAGGTTTAGAGAGTTCCGATCTAGCCGAAACTCTCTTAATCAATTAAGAGATAGGCCAAAAGGTAAGGGGGGGGGTGATTTTATTTAATTGATTTGACTTTTCAAACATTGATTTAATTAAAGCTCTAACTAACCTAAGCTAACTTAAACACCTTCAAATGTGGTGCCACCTAATGTGGGCCCATTTGGTTTTCAAAACGATTTAAAAAGGGTGAAAATAAAGGAGTTAAAAACAAGATTTTCAAAAAGTTTTTAAAAGGCACCAACATTTGTAAGATTTTTTATATTTTTGAAATGAGTAAGACATGAAATAAAATGAATTTGAATAAAAGTCAAAAATTTAGGGTTGGTGCCTCTGGAGGGTGGGCCCCACTTGAAGAAAATTGGTAAAAATTAGAAGTTGATTTAAAAATCAAGTTTAAAACAAATCCAGATCATTTTTCTAAAAAAAATGCTTTGAAATAATGGAAAATGAAGCTCTGAGGGTTGGCCAAATGGCGAAAATTGGTTTTAAAACCCAAGTTTTTGAAATTGACGAAAGAAAGGTTTTAAAATTGAGTCTGGATTTGATATTTTGAAAACAAGAGTATTGGATCTCGAAAATGATATGCAACGACATGAAATGCAATGAAATGATACAAAATGACATCAAATGATATGAAATTACGTGAAATTATATGCGAAATGCAAACCCTGGATGAGGGATTTGAAGTTCCAGACCCCTGGCAGAGACAAAGAATTGGAGATTCTCGTCTTAGGATAGAAATTGGGTGTTGGATATCAGATCCGATATTGGATCCAATCCAAATGTGAATTGGATCTCGAATATAGCTAAAATTTTAGAGAAGGAATTGATCTGAGCCCATATTGGCAATTGTACCAGCTTGAAAAATGATAAAATTGATTTTTGAATAAAAATGACCTGAGAAATGATTTTGCCCTTGCAGGGCAAAGAATGACACTGGAAAATGAGGTTTGAACTGGTTTAGAATTGATTAGACTGGGTTCTAGGGTTTTTAGACTCAGATGAACTAAAAGACACTGACCCAACTAAACTCCTAGACTGGATGATCGAGAAATGACACAATTCCAAGAGAAATGATAAGAAATGCACACTAGTGTGAAGTGGATCACAAAAATGAACTGGGTTTGAGCTAAAATAGAGGTCAAAAATACTAAGATGAAGTAAATATAGTGCTCAAACACTAGCTGGACTGACTGGGATTAGCTCAATTTTAGCTTAAATGAGCAAAAATGGATTCCAAGACTGTAGAAATTGAATTTGAACTAGAATATGACTACTTGAACTCTTGGTGAGCTCGAGTTAGACTCAAGGAAACAGAGACGACTAGAAATGATTGACTTAGAAACAATTGGCTAGAATTTGAGCTGAAAATGAGCCCATTTATCAAGAAATAAACTAGATTCAGCTAAGATAAACAAAAATGAATAGGATTCGCTCATTGTGAGCTCAGGGGAGCTAGAAATGACTGACATTCTAACTCTTCTGAACTTAAAAATGAGCTTGACTAGGTCTAACTGACAGGAGTCTAGGGTTACCTAGGGGTAAAATGATAGTTTTACTAAAAAAAAAAAGGCAAAATAACTCCTAAATTGGGACAAACTTAGGGGTTAGACTCTTACACTATACTACAAAGGGTCGACATCTATAAGAGAGGTGTCCAAAAAACAAATAGAGAAAATTTGGGGTGTTTACAGATGCCCCTCTTTGCTACTAAGTTGGTTGAAAGCCGATCTTAGTCGCAAAAAAAAAAACACACTAAATTTGGGCTATAAAATACCCTAGTTAGAAGAATATGACTGAGTATGAAAGAATTAGCTAGACACTCTAATGAGCATGCTACTTTTTGTGGATCATTAATACGATCTTCGATGAGGGAGATACGAGCTCAGAAAGATGCTCCTAGATTTTTACAATATTTTTCCGGTTTAGAAAATAGGTTTCGACTTTGATTTTTGAAAATAGAGTTACATATTAAAAAAAATCCGAGTTTTTTTATTAGAAATTGTAGGCATATGCATGATTCTACCACAAAAAAATCAGATTTACTTAACAAATATAAACTAGTAAAATAACAACATTAACAGATGGCCGGAATTCAAGATATGGAATCTAAAACCCTAGAACAAAATAAGTCTAATTAAGCATCTTAAAAACACTAAAAACGTGTAACCAATGCTATGGATCATGATTAAATGCATGAACAACTGAAAATAAACATGAACAAGATGAAACAAAAATAAAAAATTAGGGAAGCATGATCACGAATTTGATTTAGTCATTAAAAGAGGATTCGATCTATAGAGGGGTCAAATCTCGATCTTTTTTTGGGCATTAACAAAATAAATGAATTGCAAACATTATTCATGGATAAAAAATGTGTAAAACATATTAAACACTCATCTTATCACCTTCTTGAAGCTCTCACATGGTTTCTTGAACGAAAAAAAAAATGTGTAGGAGGGGGCGGTAATGGTAGAAATAATAAAAAAAAAGTAAACAAAAGAGGAAGAAGAGGGAGCTCACCTTGAGCTGCAATGGAGAAAGAGGAGGAGGCTGCTGGAGCAAGGAGGACTTGAGTGAGAGAGAAGGCAATGATGACATGAGGGACGACCCCCCTATGGGTCCCCTTTTATAGATTTTTTTGACTTTAGGTTTAGAGAGTTCCGATCTAGCCGAAACTCTCTTAATCAATTAAGAGATAGGCCAAAAGGTAAGGGGGGGGGGTGATTTTATTTAATTGATTTGACTTTTCAAACATTGATTTAATTAAAGCTCTAACTAACCTAAGCTAACTTAAACACCTTCAAATGTGGTGCCACCTAATGTGGGCCCATTTGGTTTTCAAAACGATTTAAAAAGGGTGAAAATAAAGGAGTTAAAAACAAGATTTTCAAAAAGTTTTTAAAAGGCACCAACATTTGTAAGATTTTTTATATTTTTGAAATGAGTAAGACATGAAATAAAATGAATTTGAATAAAAGTCAAAAATTTAGGGTTGGTGCCTCTGGAGGGTGGGCCCCACTTGAAGAAAATTGGTAAAAATTAGAAGTTGATTTAAAAATCAAGTTTAAAACAAATCCAGATCATTTTTCTAAAAAAAATGCTTTGAAATAATGGAAAATGAAGCTCTGAGGGTTGGCCAAATGGCGAAAATTGGTTTTAAAACCCAAGTTTTTGAAATTGACGAAAGAAAGGTTTTAAAATTGAGTCTGGATTTGATATTTTGAAAACAAGAGTATTGGATCTCGAAAATGATATGCAACGACATGAAATGCAATGAAATGATACAAAATGACATCAAATGATATGAAATTACGTGAAATTATATGCGAAATGCAAACCCTGGATGAGGGATTTGAAGTTCCAGACCCCTGGCAGAGACAAAGAATTGGAGATTCTCGTCTTAGGATAGAAATTGGGTGTTGGATATCAGATCCGATATTGGATCCAATCCAAATGTGAATTGGATCTCGAATATAGCTAAAATTTTAGAGAAGGAATTGATCTGAGCCCATATTGGCAATTGTACCAGCTTGAAAAATGATAAAATTGATTTTTGAATAAAAATGACCTGAGAAATGATTTTGCCCTTGCAGGGCAAAGAATGACACTGGAAAATGAGGTTTGAACTGGTTTAGAATTGATTAGACTGGGTTCTAGGGTTTTTAGACTCAGATGAACTAAAAGACACTGACCCAACTAAACTCCTAGACTGGATGATCGAGAAATGACACAATTCCAAGAGAAATGATAAGAAATGCACACTAGTGTGAAGTGGATCACAAAAATGAACTGGGTTTGAGCTAAAATAGAGGTCAAAAATACTAAGATGAAGTAAATATAGTGCTCAAACACTAGCTGGACTGACTGGGATTAGCTCAATTTTAGCTTAAATGAGCAAAAATGGATTCCAAGACTGTAGAAATTGAATTTGAACTAGAATATGACTACTTGAACTCTTGGTGAGCTCGAGTTAGACTCAAGGAAACAGAGACGACTAGAAATGATTGACTTAGAAACAATTGGCTAGAATTTGAGCTGAAAATGAGCCCATTTATCAAGAAATAAACTAGATTCAGCTAAGATAAACAAAAATGAATAGGATTCGCTCATTGTGAGCTCAGGGGAGCTAGAAATGACTGACATTCTAACTCTTCTGAACTTAAAAATGAGCTTGACTAGGTCTAACTGACAGGAGTCTAGGGTTACCTAGGGGTAAAATGATAGTTTTACTAAAAAAAAAAGGCAAAATAACTCCTAAATTGGGACAAACTTAGGGGTTAGACTCTTACACTATACTACAAAGGGTCGACATCTATAAGAGAGGTGTCCAAAAAACAAATAGAGAAAATTTGGGGTGTTTACAGATGCCCCTCTTTGCTACTAAGTTGGTTGAAAGCCGATCTTAGTCGCAAAAAAAAAAAACACACTAAATTTGGGCTATAAAATACCCTAGTTAGAAGAATATGACTGAGTATGAAAGAATTAGCTCTGGTGATAATGGTAAATATGGAATGAAGAATGGAGAAGAAGATTCACCTCATCGGAATGAGGCTCAGGCTTGACCCTTACCTGAATAGGGAAAAGATACCTCACGGAGGAGGCTCAGGTGTAACCCTTTACCTGAATAGACATGAATATACCTCATGAAATGAGGCTCAGGTGTAGCCCTTAACCCGAATAGGAAGGTGAATATCTCACGAAGTGAGACTCAGGTTTAACCCTTACCTGAACGAAAAGGCAAATATCTCACAAAGTGAGACTCAGGTTTAACCCTTACCTGATTAGGAAGACAAACAAAATCCTCAAATAAAGAAACCATAATGAAACATTCGAATTTCACACAATAAATCTAGAAGGATTTTGCAAAAGAATGAAAGAGGAATCCCCTAAAGCTTTGAAAAGGGATTGATCTTGGGCATCTCATTGCTGAGACTAAATAACTTTTATGGTGACCTTTTGCTGAAAATATAGATGTTGGCTCAACCTTAGACCAAAAAATGAACTATCTATGGCGAGACAGTGGGGAACACAGGGAAGCATATGAATCTGAGAGCCCGGGCGCTCAGATTAAAAAGAAATGAAGGATCTTGAAAACTTCTATTATCAAGTCCTAATAAGGGATAACAACAATGCCAAGATATATCAAAAATGGACATCAAGCTCTCGCTTCATGTCAGGATAGCTGAAAAATATTGCCAATAAGATAAAAGTTGTAGTTGATTCAAGATGATTAAAAGTAAGCACATTTGTGCAAAAAATATTCTCTCTTCTACCCAGAGTATTACCTCCAACTGAGTTAACTCCATAGAATTAAGAATCAAAATCAAATTATTATTGTTGGGTTTCTTCAAGGAAGCTATCAATTTCCTTGATATGAAAAGAAAGAAATTACTCTCACTATCATAAAAGCAATCTATGAAAGGATATTGATAAAAGAATTTCACATGAATAAAGATAAGTCTTGGCAGATTTGACAGTTTGATATCTAGGGTTTACCCATAATGATCTTTTTGCACTCTTTTGAGATATAGAAATTGAGCTCTCTTGGGGTTTGGCGAGAATTTCATTACATCAGCCTTCAACTTGGTGATGTTTTGATTTTTTCTAGGACATGTCACAAGCTCTTTCAACTTGGAGATGATTCAAGTCTTCTTTGGTCCCAGACATAACATTGATAATATTGTCTCTTGGATCAAAATCTCTTGATGATAACAACTATCAAATATCTTTTGGGGATTGGCGGAGGGTCATCGCATCAGCCTTTAATTTGGCGATGATTTGAACTTTTTCTGGAAGGACACGTCACATGCTCCTTCAACTTGGAGATGATCCGAGTCTCCTTTGGCCTCGGGGATAATATTGACAATATGGCCTCTTTGATTGAATTCTCTTGATGGTAACAGTGATCAAATACCTTTTAGAGATTAATGGGAGGTTCATCACATCAGCCTTCAACTTGGCGATGATTTAAACTTTCCCTGGAAGGACATGTCATATGCTCCTTCAACTTGGAGATGATTCAAGTTTCCTTTGTCCCTGGGGATCTAACTCATCCATCAGTCTTCAACTTGATGATAGTTGAGAGATCCTTTTTGCAGATAGTTAATTGTAGATTGACGATTAGAGAGATATTGAGATTGAGTGGATTCTTTTTATCACGCGAGATATTTCCACTGCCTTATTGCCGAAAGAATGGTCTTTAAAAATGTACCATAGCTATGATCAATATCAATTCACTTATGGCTTTTCAACATCATTGAACTTTTCTTTACCAGTCATATCAAGGATTTTTTTTCATTCTTTTGATCGACCAACAAAAAAAGTTTGAATTTTGGTTATTTCTTCGCAAAAGCTTTACCCTTTTAGGAATAATATTGTTGGTAATATGAGGTGAAATTTTTTACGCAATAAAAGTTTGAGATCAACAACTATTTTTTATGACAAATTGGCAAAATATTCTTGAAATCCCTGGTGAAAGAAATTGCTTGACGTCCAACTGACATATCCGTGACTAAATTCTTCTCTCCTTTCTCCAAAGGAGAGACTCAGGCTTGACCCTTACCTGAACGGGTAATAAAAGATATTGCTCTCTTCCCTGAAGAGGAGGTGTTTGCAAAATGAAACTTTTGAAGAGAAATTAAGTTTTTGTCAAAACTACTAAACTTAGGCTTCTCTTATGGAAAGGTGATCGATGAATTGTCATAGAGGGGCGAGTCCATCACACTCCCTGGAAAGACGGTCCTCGATGATGAGATAGCCTAAAAAAAGACATTGGGGGCCACAAGGAAAATGAGCTTACGTCGAAACTCTTCCTGAAAAAAGGAATCTGTGTGTAACAATAAAGATTATTTTGCAAACAGATTACGAAGAAATGAGTCTCTTCAAACTCTCCCTGTAAAAAGGGTTCTTATGAACGAAAGATAATTGCATGTGAAAGGAACGAGCTTGCTCGAACTCTCTCTGGAAAAAGGGACCCTTGTAAAAAAAATGATTTATAATTGAGATAGTGAGACAATTGGAAATGAGTTCGATGCGAATGTCAAATCTTGAAAGACCATGATTGACAAATGCAACCCATGGGTCAAAAAATGATTGACTTTGATAATAATGATAACCTGAAGGTTTGATTTCTAAAATTGGTTGACTCAGCAGTCTGTCTGATAAAATTGATTGACTCAGAGGTCTGAAAAATGACATTGAGCCTGAATCTTGATGCGAAACCAGTATAAGGACTGGATATGAAAGAACAACTAGTACGAGCGTTGGATTTCAATAAGATACCAGTACGAGCATTAAATTTCGATAAGATACCAGTACGAGCACTGGATTTGAAAAGATGACCAGTACCAGTACTGAATTTTGATAAAGCACCAGCACGAGCACTGGATTTTGATGAGATACCAGCACTGGATTTGAAAAGAGCACCAACACGAGCACTGGATTTTTATGAGATACCAGCACGAGCACTAGATTTTGAAAGAGCACCAGCACTAGATTTTGATGAGATACCAGCATGAGCACTGGATTTTGAAAGAGCACCAGCATAATATGATCATTGCAAAAAATTTCTCTTTCTCTCTTCCTCCTTTTTAGGGGAGAAAGAGAAGAAAGAAACTCTTTTGCAAGGTCTCACTTGACCTTTATTTGAAAAAGATATTTGAAAATTAACTCACCTTCGTTTTGAATTTTTTGTGAGAAAATGAAGAGACGGGATTCGCTCGTTGATACGAGGTTCAACCATTCCTGATGCCTTTACTAGGGGTAATTGAACCAAGGATCGAATCACTGCCTTTTGCTTTGCCTAAATTTGTCTAAATGATTATTCTGAAATCCTAAATGCACATTGAATCATGTTTGTACAATGAAAATGCAAAGATGTATGCTTTTGAGAAATGTATCAGAAATTTTGGATTTTTCAAGTGATTTTGAAATAAGTTTGAAAATATCCTTGAAGAAGAGGTTCAAAATTAAACCTGTTTTGAAAAACTGAAATCTGAATATAAACTTGGAATTTGAAATGAATTTGAGATTTGAAAAAGGAGATTCGAAATTTTGAGGTTGAAATAATCAAAGATTGAAAACAGATTAGAATTTGAATTAAAGAAGGAGAATTTGAAAGAAAGTGAAATTTGGAATTTGAAGTGAAATCTTGAAAATGGAACTTGGAAATAAGAGTTGAATTTGGAATTGATATTGAACTTTGAAATTTGAACTTTGAAATGGAATTGAAAACTTAAATTAGAAATAGAATTTAAAGTGGAAATTGAATAGAAATTCAAATTGGAACTTTGAATAGGTTTTGAGATTGAATTTTAACCATTGAACTTGGAAATGAATTTGGAAATTGAAATTGAATTTAGAATCCAAAATTAAGATTGAAATTGGATTTTGAAATTTAGAATAGGATTTGAAATTTGAAATGAGAAGAGAATTTGAAAATTGAATTGAAATCCAAAGTAAATCTCAAAATTTAAAAAAAATGAATTTCAAAACTTTGAATTGAAATTGAATTAAAACTCAGGATTTGAATAGAATTTGAAAATAAAAAAATGAATTTGAATGAAATTTAAAATATGAAATTCAGAAAGGTGAAATTCAGAAATAAGAATTAAAAGTTTGGAATTTTGAAATAAGATTTAAAACTAATTGAGAATAAAAGATGAATTTGAATTTGAATTTGTAAATGAAAAATGAAAATGATTTGAATTTGGAAATGAGAACTATATTTGAAAATTTATCTCAAAAATCACTTGGAATTTGGAAAATGATTTGAAATAATTTGACAAAGAATGCAATTCTATCACAAATGTTGAATGCTTTGAAATTTATTTGAAGATTGGAATTTAAAAACATATTTGATTCTTTAATAGAATTAAAATAAGATTAAGGCATAATACATTCATGACTATAGTCACAAATGTAATATTACATAATCTTTATTTAAATTCTAATAAAAAATAAAATAAATTTTTTTGCCTCTATAGGATTTAATATAAAATTAACTTTTAATATATACATGACTATGGCCACAAATATATCTCAAGGTAATTTACATCTTAAATTTTGATAGAGGAGGAAAAGAATTTTTAGAAAAATATGATGGAAAATCAAGTGTTATTCCATAAAAGATAAAAAACCTAAGTATTGTTCATATTTTGACTATGGCTATAAATGTGAATCATTTACTTAGAATTATTTACCTTTTATTAGAAAAATGTGCAGGCCATTCGTGTTTCACCATTGTGAATTTTTGAGATAAAAGTAAAAATGAGATGAAACAAGCAATTGTGAGAATATACATTCTATTCTAAACTGAAAAGTAAAGAATTCTCATTAATATCAACTTATTACAATTTTGAATTGAAATTGAAATATAAAATTCCTAATCTGAGAAAAAGAAATCAACTTTTTTCACCTTTTTCCTGCAAAAACTGAGTTAGTACCAAGCCAAAGACAAAAATAGAAGCAAATGGAAGATATCATGGTAAAATTAATATGCATATGGCTATACCTAAACTATAATGGAAGGACTCATATTAATGAAGATATGATACTTAATGTATGCATGAGGTGCATTTTCCTAGGTATAATATCTATACCAAATAAAGAGTGCCCATGCATACACTAAAAAATGTATGTAGAAGAAGCTTGTTGAACAGAAAGAAAATGCCTATGTGAATATACATGCAATGGAGAAATGCATAGGAGGAAGCCTTCATTTTTAATGAGATGTATGAAATGGGACTTATGCAATGTTAATGCTAATAAAGTTAAATACATGAGAGCGTATGTGAGATGATTTGAATGAGTCTAATGAATCCAATGAATAATGGTGAACAACACCTAGATGCAGAAGCTATACCTTGCCTAAATGCTTAAATTGTAAAGGACTCGAATGTCGGGTCATGTCAGCAAATTTCACCATACCAGATGAATGTGAATGAGCTTTTGCCTAAAACAATTACCTTCAGCAGGTTGAGATTGAGTGTGATGCAGTGTTACAGGGTTCACAGGTTGCTCGGATTCAGAAGGTATTGAGATCAAAAGTGGTGATTCCTCTACATGTTGCTGCTGGATTTGATAAAAGCACTAGCACTGGATTTGGAAAAAGCACCAGCACGAGCACTGTATTTTGATGAAATACTAGTCAAAACTCGAATTTCTAAAGAAAAACTAGACCAACTCAAAAATTGGATTTGAAAGAAAACTCGTGTCAAAACTCGATTCTTTAAAGGAAATTTAGAAAGTTCGAGTCAGAACTCAAATCTTCGAAGAAAAACTAGACCAACTCGGGAGTTGGATTTAAAAGAACGTCTGAGTCGAAACTCGAATCTTGCAAGGAAAACTGGAAAGTTCGAATCGAAACTCAAATCTTTGAAGGAAAACTAGAAAGTTCAAGTCAGAACTCGAATCTTCAAAGGAAAATTAGAAAGTTCGAGTCAGAACTCGAATCTTTAAAGAAAAATTAGATCAACTCAGAAGTTTGATTTTGATAAAGGACCGGTTGAAATGATTTTGGAAATAGGCTCAACCTGAAGGTTGATTTTGACATGACCGACAAAATTGGCTTCGATAAAAGACTCGACTTGAAGGTCGAATTTGAAAAGAACTGGTGTTTTGAAAGTGCTTGATGATTGTGATAGAAGATTTTCAACTTCACCCTCACGATGACTTAGACAACTGTCGGGGTCTCAGGATTATCCCGTATCTTGAATGGATAAATGAATTCGATACAAATTAATGCAAATGGATGCGAATGAATGCAAATGGATGGTAAGAGATTTTATTTGATCATGCCTGCATACAAAACATTTGAAATAAAAGACAAGTTTTCATAACAAAAGATGCCCCAGTATAGCCTGGGAGGAGAATATTGGATCATTATTGAAAGAAACTCATTGAAGAATACAAAAGATAGAGCAGACATTCTAAGCATAGAATTTCTTCAAATGCAGGGCATTGATGGGATTGGGCAATTCTACCCCATCTGCATTAATAAGACGATATGAGTTACGTCGTAATGCTTCCTTGATCACGTAAGGGCCTTCCCAATTCGGTGATCATTTGCCACATGAATGATGTCTGAGATGAGCCATTGATCTGAGGATCAGATTGTTAACTCAAAATCTTTTTTCAATAACTAACTTGGCATATTGTCTGGCTATCCTCTGATGATAAGATTGAGCATGCTCGGCTACCTTGAGTCTTCTCTCATCGAGTAAATCATGTTATACCAACCTCTGTTGCTGATACTAATCGAGGGGTAGCTCTAGAAGCGATGCGAACTTGAGAGCAGGCTTTTGAACATGAAGAGGTAGTATCACCTCAGTTCCATAAACATAATAGAGTGGCATTGGTTGGGGTTTGAATGGTGGTTTGATATTCTCAGAGTGCATCATGGATTTTCTCGTGCCAATCATGACCCGTCTCAATGGTCCTTTCCAAGATACAAATCAGGATTTTATTAGTGGCCTCTGCCTGACCGTTTCCTTGAGGGTAATAGGGAGCTGAAAAATGATGATGAATCCTGAACTTCGAACAAAAGGTCTTCATTTTCTCATTCTTGAAATGACTGCCATTGTCTAAAACAATGTGTGGTATGCCAAAATGATAGAGAATATTCTTGTGGATGAATGAGATCACATGTCGACCTTCTATTGTACGTAGAGTAACAACTTCAACCCATTTGGTAAAATATTTTGTTATAGCAAAAAAATATTTGTGGCCATTGAAAGCAGGAGTAATTGGGCCTACAACGTCGAAAGCCCACATAGAGAATGGTCACGAAGATACAATCGATTGCAAATATGTGGCTGACACATGAATGAAAGGTGCATGCATCTGACATCAGACACACTTCTTCATAAAATAATAGCAGTCTTGTTGCATGGTTTTCCAATAGTATCCTGCTTGAATGATCTGCTTAACGAGGGTCTGATAACCGACGTAGCCACCATAAATGCCTGTGTGCGCTTCTCAAACAACCTCCTTGGTTTTATCTTTGTCCAAGCATTTGGAGTACTCGACACTGAACCCACGACGATAAATGACATTGGCAAGAATAAAATATCGAACAGACATGCGTTGAATCGCTCATTGTTCTCTCTTTGGAAATTCTGGTGAAAGCTCACTAGTTTCAATAAAATTTTTAATATCTAGGTACCAAGGCTTCTTCTTTTGCTCCACTTGGTTGATTTGCATAACTGGAATAAAGGTTGTTTGATTGAGTCTGTCAATTTTAAAAGAATGGTAGAATTCATTGTCTTTAAAGGACATAATGGAGCCTAGACTGGCTAAGCCGTCAGCTATTTGATTGAAATCTCTTTTGATATGATAAAGCTAGAATTCTTTGAAACTATCGATGAGAGCTAAAACCATCTTCTGATAAGGAAGTAGCTTATAATCTTTTAACTACCATTCGGCTTTGACTTGGCTGATGACGAGTAATGAGTCACCAAAGGCGTGCACTCTCTTAACGTTGAAGTCTTGCAGAATTCTCAAACCTTGTATTAAAGCTTTATACTCGGACATGTTATGAGTACATTGAAAATCAAGTTTAAGGAAAAAAAGGATTATCTCCTTCTCAAGTGTGATCAATAAGATCTCGATCCCTATGCCAGCCATATTCTAGGAGCCATCAAAAAATAAACTCCAAACTGGAAACTGTTAGACATTATGAATGCGCTCATTAGGAAAATCATCATCGGCTTTCACTTCTTCTATCAAAGAAAAATCTGCTAATTGATCGGTGATAGCCTAGCCTATGATTGACTTCTGAGAGACATACTCTAAGTCATACTGCATCAATAGAATTTGTCACTTGGCAATCCATCTACTGAGAAATAGTTGTTTAAGAGTATACTTGCGAGGATTAAGCTTTGATAGACTCTTGACTTTTGATGCTAACAAGTAATGTCTCAATTTCTGACACATCCAGACTAGAGCTAAGCACGTCTTCTCTATTTGAGAATATTTCTTCTCAGAATGGATGAAGGTTTGTTCACATAGTAGATGGCATGCTCCACTCGACTACCTTCTTCATATTGTGTCAAGAATTCGCCACAAGCAGTTTGATTAACTAAGACATATAACAAAAGGGGCTTTCCCAATTCTGGTGGCTTCAATACAGGTGGGTTAAGAAGATATTTCTTGATGCACTCGAATGACTGCTAACACTCTGGTCCCTATTTGAACTTCACTCATTTTCTGAGTAGATGATTGAAAGGTTCACACCTCATGGCGAAATTGGATATGAATCGTCAGATTGACTGAATGTGTCCCTAAAGACTACGCAGTTCTTTGAGATTAGTCAGAGATGGCATATCAATGATGGCTTTTGCTTTAGCAGGATCTACCTCTATCCCTTTTTTGCTGAACATGAAGCCAAACAACTTGCCTGACTCTACTCCAAAAATACATTTTTGAGGATTGAGTCTCAACTTGTATAGAATGAGTCGCTTGAAGACTTGACCAAGAGCTTCAATATGGTTCGCTTCTTCCTTGAATTTGACCAGGATGTCATCGACATATGCATCCATAATTTTATGTATTTGGCCATGGAAAATGACAGTCATTGCACGGTGATTGGTTGCCCCATTATTCTTAAGCCCAAATGGCATGACTGTGTAATAAAAGGTGCCCCAAGGCGTGGTGAAGGATGTCTTGGACTGGTCACGAGCAGCCAGCTTGATCTGATTATACCCAGAATATCCATCCATAAAAGAGAACATGGCATGCCCTGACGTGTTGTCGATCAGGAGATCAATGTTGGGAAGTGGATAATCATCCTTTGGAGTAGCTTTATTGAGATCTCGAAAGTCGATGCAAATTCAAACTTTTTTGTTCTTCTTAGGAACTGCCATGATATTTGCTAACCAGTCTAGATAGTATATGGCTTGAATGAATTTAACTTTGAGTAAGTCTTCAAGTCCTTTCTTAACTTGTTGCTCAATTCAATGATCCATTTTTCTCAACTTCTGCTTGACCGGCTTAACATTCGTCTTCAAAATAATGCGATGCTCAACTAATTTAGGATCCAAACCCGACATATCCTCATAAGTCCATGCAAACACTTCTTGGTGTTGCTTAAGAAAATCGACGAGTCTTTCCTTCTCATTTGTGCTTAGACTCGTGCCAATCTTGAGAATCTTCGGACTATCCTCTGAACCAATATTAATATTTTCGGTAGGATATTGAACTAGGGATGATGGCTCGCCTTGCTTTTGAATCGACGCAAACTCTGGCAATTCTTTGAGAGATGAGTCAAACTCTACAGACTCCTCTAACTATTTCGCAGTCTTGCTATCCTTTGCTCTTGCTTTGACTCGATGGATCCTTGCGGGCTTCAGAATGATTGAGGGAATATTTGGATTGATGACAAACTTCCTTATCGATTTGGAAGACATTCTAAAAATCTTGGAAAAGAAGAGTATTCAAAAAAATCAATCATCATAAGATAGATTACAAAAATAAAAGAAAATAATGACGAATTATAGAGACAAATTGCAAAGAGAGAAAAGAAGGATGGCATCTAGACATATGAGAAAAATTGATATCTTTATTGAAGACTTGAATAAAATAATTACAATAAAGGAAAAGAAACGAAGTGGGACATCGTCCCTATAGAGTGCAAAAAACAAAGGAATAAAATGAAAGAAGGTGATGGTAGATGCTCTCAATGCTGGAGAAATGGCTTGGTAAATATAGTCTATTTCTTGTCCTCATCATTGCCACCTTCTACCAGAAGGTTTTTGTCAATACAATCCTGGATGATATTCTTAAGAACAAAGCAGTTCTTTGTGTCATGTCCCACGGTCTGGTGGAACTTGCAGAATTGGTCCTTCATCTTTTCCATGACGATGGGAGGATCGACCACCTTCGGGAGCTTCACCATGTCTTTAGCAAGCATATACTTGAGCACAGTCTCGAGTGAATGGTCTAGGGGAGTGAACTTACGATCATAGCTACACCCTTCGTGCTTTGGCTTTCCCTGTGGTCTTGGCTTCTGTTGGAGAATTTACTGAGGTGGTTTGTCATTCTGCTGAAACGACTTGCCTTTCTGCTCATTCTTATCGGGATTCGAGCTTTTTGAACCAAAATTGTAGGCTTTTCTATTGCCCTTGTGATGGTTCTTTCTGTTGTTGCCGCCCGAATTGGCGAAGTGAGCTTTCTTTTTTTGATCTTGCTGATTACTACTTTTAGCAAGGGTGATGCCCTCGTAAACCCCACTTTCCATACCCATCTCGAGCCATTTGGCTCATTCTGTTAGCTCAATGAAGGTTCTTGACGGTGAAGTTGAGATAAGACTCCTCAATGGCTGTGAGAAATTATTCAAGATAATTTGGAGTGCATGCTCCTCCGAGATCAGATTTCTCATTTTATTGTAGGTACCCCTCCACCTGTGGATGAAGTTCCTGGCTTTCTCATTATCTTTTTGCTTCAGGGTGCAGAGGTGATTCAAGGTTGGCAGTGCTTTTGTGTTAAATAGGAGTCACTCGATGAAAAGATTAACCACCTTATCGAATTCCTTTAATTCGATGGGATTAATATGCTCTGCATACCAATTAGTAGTTGTACCCTCTAGGTTGCGCGGGAAACATCTGAAGAGAGCTTGATTGTCCCTCCTGAATTGGTTGCATTCTATAAATAACATGACGAGGTGAGCCTTGGGGCCGCGTCAAACTTGATGAATTTTCTAGGGAGATCTTCGAGACTGGCATCCCCTTCCAAGCCATCATAGAAGTCTTTTCTCGTGTAGACTTTCTTGCCCTTATCATGGGCCTACAGATCCTTAACCATCATGGTCATCTCTTTGAGTTGTGCCTGAACTAGGTCTTCCACAGACTGATCTTTTAGCTTGTTGGTCGACTCGTGTGCTTGAGTCAATTTCTAAAATGTCTGCTTAGTCGAGATGAAGGCTTCTCACTCTTCATCGGTGTCACCTATTGATTCGGATTCATCAGAGGTATCCTCGTACTGAACTTGCTTCTTTGAGATCTTTAGGTGCTTTTTCATGGAGCGACCCTTGACCTTCTTCTTAGTTAGAATTTTGCCTGAACTGGCCCCTGCCTGCTCAGTCATCATCTTATGCATCATTTTCTAAAATAATGAGTACATATGTGGATCAATGTCATCATTGGCTTGCTGGCTTTGATTACTGGCAGATCGCGGAGAAGTCATTTCTTGCTCGGATGTGAAAGAGTAACTGATATGCTGGACAGATGCGGTCTTCTTGCCAGACCTTGTCTGAACCATGTGAAACTGCAGGTGCTCTCTGCAGAATAAGGCATATGATTAGATTTGAGGATGAAGAATTGGATGGAAATGAATAGAGGAAAAATATTTAGTGAGAATCAGGTCAACAATTTGAAGGATATCTCATTACCAAGGATTGGGTCGTCGCTGAAATTACAACAATTGTGTTGCCATTCTCAATGAAAGAAGTGAGCAACTAAGATATGCCTTGTTACCTAGGCAAAGTCACCAATCCATGATAAAATGAAATTTATTGAAGGAAAATAATTTTATTAATAGTAAACTTGACAAAAAGGGGGTGGACAAATGATCTACCACCACTCGAGATAATCATGAGATACTTGAAGATAAGGAAAAACAGTAAGGATGACAACAGAACCCCAGCTATATTTAGTGGAGTGGCATGTTCTAGACCACTGAGCAGACTTTAGATTGAATTCTGGCATAATGCCTAATAATAATTGAGTATCAACACGCTTCTGCCTCTGCGAGAACTGCCTGATGCATCACTCTGACTGGTAATAAATGAAGAAGAATGGTTCGAGTAACTTGAGTTGCTTTCCAAGCACATAAGTGTATTGAGGAAGCGACTCTCGATAGTCAAAGTAATCTCACACGATTTCTTCTTTATGGAGGTTCTCGATCAAGAATCTGTACTGAGGAGTGGGTAGTGGCTCCTTGTCGTTATATCTGAATGAACTTGCTTGAGTTGGCACATGCCAGAAGAACCAAGACTGCAATCCGTAGATGCACCCTTCTACTATGATCAAATCTTTGAGCGTGAAATGGGTCAATCCACGATATAAGAAGGCAAGTGTGGCTATGGTGATCGAGAGACGATTGGTTTGCCGACTTCTCCATCTTCGCAAAAGCTATATTGTTCTGATGTCGATATAGTTCCATCCATCTTGGAAGAAGACTAGTCCTACTGTGCACAAAATCATGGCATGCTGAATCCTTTCTCGCGCTGCTCAGGATAAGAAATCAACTTCTTGAAATGCCTCATATTGTCGGTATAACTCAAATAAGTCGACATACTGACTCTCATATGCTTCTATCAGTGGCCACGATTGGCATCCAGTCATCCGAGCTAAAGCATCTCGAGAGTCGAGTCCCTTAATGTTGATCAGAAACTACTTCTCTAATAGATCTTTTGGCTGACCAGCTAGCTCAGGTAGACCCATAATCTCTGAAAAATCATTCAATAGTAGAGTCATCTCTCTCCATGGGAACCAGAAGGTGCAGATGCACAGATTTCACCACTCTGCCATTGCTTGAATCAAATTGCCATTGACAAACTGCTTGCCAATTGTTGATGCCAGCTCTAATAGTCGCTCGGATGGTCCACAAATATACAAAAGAAGTTTTTGAACCAGGAATAATACCACCGGGAAAGAAAAGGTCTGATATTTACTGTCCGATGTTCAGGGAGACCTTGTTGCACCTCGTAAGAGATATGACCCTCAGGAAAGATGAAATCAAGCTGACTGGATGCCATCAGGATAGACTAGAAACAAAGAGGAAATCAGGACAAGACTAAAGGAATATACATGATTTTTTTGAAAAAGTTGCAGGCAGAATCAAAACAATGCTGAGAATTCGAGATCCAGAGGAAAGAAAGGATAGAAATCGTCTGAAGTTTTGAAGGAAAATAGAAGATTTTTTGAAAAATCATCCAGAGTTTGATAAAATCTTTGTAAAAATAAAAGAGAATTTAAGGTAATACAGGAAAAATAGCAGAAATACATTCACATATCATGCACAAACAAGTGTGCGCATATAGTAATCTCTAAAAGGCCGACTATATGCAAAAGTTTTGAATTAACTGTAGGGCTCTAATCCCAACTCTAAGGCTCAGATCATTTGTGTCCAATCATGCTATGCTAATATACTAGAGCCAAAACTTGATGTATGTGGTATAAAAAAAAATCTCTGGTTCTAGGCTCATGTTTTCCAACATCCTTGAGTGCCTGACGATATACTTTAGGCTATGACCCTCGGTACATGGCAGAGGGGGTTCAACCCAAATAGGTGTCCCAGTTGTGAGGCTTTGTCCCAAACTATGGTTCTGGAAGAAAGCCTAACAACGTGGTGGCCAGGTAAAAATAGGTGAGGTTGTTTTTGAAAAATGATAAACATGCAAGAAAACAAAAGGCTCTAATGACCTAAAGAAGTAGAGTTTTGAAAAGTTTATAAGAAGCAAACAATGTTTTCAATCAGATCCTAGATTGAGGAGGATTGTATGAGACCTAGGTCTAAGTGAGCATGAATAATGGCTCCTCAATCGGTCCTACCAAACCATGCCCAAGTCTACATGCAATCCATGTCATCTGGGTTTGATTCTAGGATCCTAGGTTCACATGAAAATAGAGTTGACATTGTAGAACACGATTTTGACAAGTTGAATAGATCAAAGCACTAGATTGATCAGGCGAAGACAAGTCCCATCACGGTTGCCAAACCTGTTATCATCGCAAAATTTTACTTTTGCAAGTCAAACTGACTTTTTGAAAATAACTCACCTCTATTTTAAAATATGGAAAAATTTTAAAGAATGGGACTTGCCTATCGGTACAAGGTTCAACCGTTTCTGATGCCATAACTAGGGGTAATCGAACCAAGGATCAATCATGTGCTTTGCTTTGCTTAACTGTCTAAATCATTATTCTATTCCCAAATGCACGAAGAAGCAGGCATGTGATATGACTTAGAAAAATGTAGATTGAAAACATGATGTATGCTTCAAATATTTGGAAATATTTGGAAAAGAAGATGCTTTGAAAATCGTGAGCCACACTTGAGAAATATTTTTGAAGAAAGGATAACTTAGGAAAATTGTGAATTGGGCTTTGAAAACTGAAGATTTTGAGAAAATTGATTTTGAGAAAAAGACTTAGAAAATGATGTTGACTAACCTATATGATGAATGAAATGTGGTTTTATAAAATCATATTTGGAAAAAGAAAATTCAAAAAGGCTTTAAGTAATCTCTTTTCTTTCATATATCGATTTTGTATAAAAGGATTTTTATGCGCCTTATAGAATTTAGATGAAATAAATTCACCATATATCCATGACTATGGCCACAAATATATTTTGAATATACTTCTTTTGATTCTAAAAGGAAAATACTTAGAAGAGCTTTTAAAAATATGCAATGATTTCTGAAGATAGCTTAAGAGTGTAGGTTGATTATAACTTAAAAAAAGATGACAAATCTGAGTTTCATTCATATTCTGACTATGGCCACCAATACGAAATCCACTGAGTTTATCAACTACCTAGAAGTAGGTGCACGTACCATTTGTGTTGACCATTGTGTATTAGAAATATGCATGAATCATCATCCATTAAAATTAATATTAGAATTAGATAATATGCAAATGCATCCCTAATCTATGCAGAAAAAGAAATTCTTATTTCAATATTACAATTATAATTTACATCAATAATTGAAATAAAAGAAAGAAAAGAAAATGAGAAATAGAAGAAAATCTAATCTTGAGCTTTCCTGTAAAATTAGCAAACATGTTTGTAACAAAAATATTGGCTTTTTAGATTTATCCAACAATATCTGGAAATTGAGGAATTTATCTAGATATAAGCCTTTTTTCATGCTTTCTTGAAATAAATAAAATAAAAGATGATGCATAACTAAATGAATAATAAAAATAAACAACTTAGAAATTTGAAATTGAGGAAAAAAAAAACAAAATGACCTTGAAAATTGATATTATTTGCAAAACAGGGTTAAAAACAAGGTTTTTCAAAAAGATTTTTGTAATATGTTTAATCTGAGGATCAAACAAATTCAAAATGATGCCAAATTGGGCGGAGAGCACCCTGATATGATTATGAACATTATCAAATTCAAAAAATATAAAATGTTTCATGAAACAGATAAAATAATAAAAAAATATTGATTTTTGCCCGTATTTCAGTTGAATTAGGAATCCACAGGCATCCTATTTTTATGAAATAACTAAATAACATAAAAAATGAATTCCAAAAATCATAAAAATTGACATGGATACTTTTAATAACCCTAAAATTAATATGTAATAAAAAAAAATATTTTTGTGATTATTTAAGCAATGAATAATAAATAAAAAAGGGAAAAATATGCTATTTTACCTGTAGTTTCATACCTGTCTCAATGTCAGACCTGAATCGGATATCAAACCGCAATAAAAATTTATAAAATTTGACAAGACAAATCAATAAAAATAACACTTTTTACAGATCGGAAATATGATCTTCGGTTAGGGAGATACGACTCTGGCAAGATGAACCTGAAATTGAACCATTCTTGTTGATTCAAAAAACATAGGTTCTGAAGTCGGGTCAAATAAAAATAGCAATCGATCGTAAAAATTTATAAAAATTTCACAGAATAATCTAGACACTGACAAACACGCTGCTTTTTACAGATCATCAAAACGATCTTTGATGAGCGAGATACGACCTTGGAAAGATGCTCCTGAATTTTCATAGCATTTTCCCGGTTCAGAAAACAAGCTCTGACTTTGATTTTTGAAAATAGAGTTACAGATCTAAAAAAAATTGATTTTTTTATTGAAAACCGTGGGCATATGCATGATTCTACCATAAAAAATTCAGATTTAATTAATGAATATAAACTGATAAATTAATAGCATTAACAAGCGGCCAGAATTGAAGATATGAAATCTAAAACCCTAGAACAAAATAAGTCTAATTAAGCATGCTAAAAACATGTAACCAATGCTATGGATCATGATTAAATGCATGAACAACTGAAAATAAATATAAATACGATGAAGCAAAAATAAAAAATCAGGGAAGCATGATCACAAATTTGATTTAACCATTAAAAGAGGGATTCGATCTATAGAGGGGTTCAATCTCGATCTTTTTTTTGTCATTAACAAAATAAATGAATTACAAACATTATTCATGGATTAAAAACACATAAAACACATTAAACACTCAATTGATCACCTTCTTAAAGCTCTCACACGGTTTCTTAAAAGGAAAAAGAAAGAAAAACATGTGTAGGAGGGGGTGGCAATGGTAGAAATAATAAAAAAAAGTAAACAAAAGAGGAAGAAGAAGAGGAAGCGCACCTTGGGCTGCAATGGAGGAAAAGGAGGAGGCTACTAGAGCAAGGAGGACTTGAGGGAGAGAGAAGGCAATGAGAGCATGAGGGTCGATCCCCCTATGGGTTCTCTTTTATAGATTTTTTTGACTTTAGGTTTAGAGCGTTCCGATCTAGCCAGAACTCTCTTAATTAATTAAGAGATAGGCCAAAAAGGTGGGGGGAGAGAGAGAGAGAGAGATTTTCCTTAATTGATTTGACTTTTCAAACTTTGATTTAATTAAAACTCTAACTAACCTAAGCTAACTTAAATACCTTCAAATGTGGTGCCACCTAATGTGGGCCCCATTTGGTTTTTAAAACGATTTTAAATGGGTGAAAATAACGGAGTTAAAAACAAGATTTTCAAAAAGCTTTTAAAAGGCATCTACATTTGTAATATTTTTTATATTTTTGAAATGAGTAAGACATGAAATAAAATGAATTTGAATAAAAGTAGAAAATTTAGGGTTGGTGCCTCTGGAGGGTGGGCCCCACTTAAAGAAAATTGGTAAAAAATAGAAGTTGATTTAAAAATCAAGTTTAAAACAAATCTAGATCATTTTTCTAAGAAAAATGCTTTGAAATAATGAAAAATGAAGCTCTGAGGGTTGGCCAAATGGCAAAAATTGGTTTTAAAACCCAGGTTTTTGAAATTGACTTTGAAAGAAAAGTTTTAAAATCGAGTCTGGATTTGATATTTTGAAAACAAGAGTGTTGGATCTCGAAAATGATATGCAACGACATGAAATACAATGAAATGATACGAAATGACATGAAATGATATAAAATAACATGCAAAATGCAAACCCTAGATGAGGGATTTGAAGTCCCTGGCTCCTAGAAGAGACAAAGAATCAAAGATTCCCATCTTAGGATAGAAATTGGGTATTGGATATCATGTCCGATATTGGATCCGATCCAAATGTGAATTGGGTCTCAAATATAGCTAAAATTTCAAAGAAGAAATTGATCTGAGCCCATATTGGTAATTATATCAGCTTGAAAAATGATAAAATTGATTTTTGAATAAAAATGACCCGAGAAATGATTTTGCCCCTGCAGGGCAAAGAATGACACTGGAAAATGAGGTTTGAACTGGATTGAATTGGGTTCTAGGGTTTCTAAACTCAGATAAACTAAAAGACACTGACCCTACTAAACTCCTAGACTGGATAATCGAGAAATGGCACAATTCTGAGAGAAATTATAAGAAATGCACACTAGAGTGAAGTGGGTCATAAAAATGCACTGGGTTTGAGCTAAAATGGAGGTTAGAAGTACTGAGATGAACTAAATATGGAGCTCAAACACTAGCTAGATTGACTCGGATTAGCTCAATTTTAGCTGAAATGAGTTGAAATGAGTAGAAATGGACTCCAAGGTTGTGGGAAATGAATTTGAACTAGAACATGACTACTTGAACTCCTGGTGAGCTCGAGTTAGACTCAGAGGAACAAGGTCGACTGGAAATGACTGACTCAAGAATAATTGGCTAGAATTTGAACTTTAAATGAGGTCATTTATCAAGAAATGAACCAGATTCGGTTGAGATGAACAGGATTCACTCATCGTGAGCTCAAGGGAGCTAGAAATGATTGACATTATAACTCTTCTGAACTTAAAAATGAGCTTGACTGGGTGTAACTAACAAGGGTCCAGGGTTACTTCAGGGTAAAATGATAATTTTACTGACAAAAAGAGGCGAAATGACTCCTAAACTGGGACAAACCTGAGAGTTAGACTCCTACATTGTACTAGAGAGGGTCGACAACTGTAAGGAAGGTGTCCAAAAAATGAACTGAGAAAATTTATGGTGTTTATAGTGTGTGAACTGAGTAACAGAAGATTAAATCTCGAGCAACCAATAAACAGTAAAAAAAAATGTTAGAACTAATTTAATATTAGATTTTAAAGCCCTAATCTATGCTAGCTAGGAGATCTATAAAAATCAAATATGGAAGAAAACAAAAACTAGTAAAACGAATCTCTATGACGCATATGAAATCTTCTAAAATATGAAAACACACTAATTAAAATCCAGATTACACTAGATGCAATGAAAATGCGAAAAATCAAAGACAATGCATGCAATGATATGATTATAAACTACGGAGATGGGGGAGAAGACACAAACTGTGATTCACATCCGATGGAGGGGTTAAGAAAAAGAGTGGTTTTTACCTTTGATCAGTGCATGCCTCCATCGAATAAGACAAGAAGAACCGGCAACAGAGATACGTTAGAAGCAAGTCAAATCTGAGGGGAAAAAAGAAGAGACTGGAGGAGAACCGGTTGGGATTAAGGAGGAGGAAGAGAAGAGAGAGGAGAAGAGGTTGCATTTTTCTTAAGAGGCAAAAACAATTTCTTTGATGGAAAAATAAGTATTTATAAGCTATTCTAGGTCAAAACATGAATTTTGAAAAAAGGTCTGAAATATTTTCATAATTTTCAAAGAGGGTCTACTTAAAAACATGCTTTCCAAAAGGGTTTTTTCCTAAAACTAATTAAAAACAATTAATTAAATCCTAATCTAACTAAACTATAATTAAGAAAATTCTAAAACTAATAAAAATACTAAAAACGCAGTAGTGGATAAGAAGATGTGATGTTTTCTCAAAAAATTTAATTTAAAACAAAACCTTGAAAACAACGATAAAGATGAGTTTTTAATGCAATTTTATCATGGATCATGCATAAATAGAGATGAATAAAATGCAAATATTATGCATGATCAGGAATCAACTCCTAGATCATGTTTTTTGATAAAAAAAACATGATTTTATGAGCCGAGAAAAATTGGTACCTTCATAGCCATTGATTTTGGATCACGGGAAAAACCTATATATAAGTCATATTCTAGCGATCCAAAAGCTGGTTTCCACTAAACAAAACTTATAGGTCACATATACGATGTTAGACGTGAGAAAAAATACTTAAAACTATGATTTTTGTGGGGGCCTAACGAGACCTAACAAAAAAGGTGGCCTAAGTAATGCATTACTCTATGTATGAGAACTGAACATATTAGGCCTCATTTCTCGTTGGGACCCATTCTGCCCTATAGGTTTTAAGTGTTTTATGATGAATTTGTACCGTTAAATGTGTTTAGCATGATCTATTTAGTGGGAATTGACTATTGGATCATGTTTTTTGATGAAAAAACATGATTTTATGAGCTGGAAAAAACTGGTACCTTCATAACCATTGATGTTGGATCACCGGAAAGACCTGTATACATGTTATATTTTGACTATCCAAAAGCTGGTTTCCACTAAACAAAACCTATAGATTACATCTACAATGTTAGACGTGAAAAAAAAAAATTAAAACTATGATTTTTGAAGGGCCCTAACAAGACGTAACCAAAAAGGAGGCCTTAAGGAACACATTATTCTATTTATGAGAACCGAGCACATTAGGCCCCATATCTCGTTCTGCCCCATTCTTCCCTTTAGGTTTTAAGTGTTTTACGATAGA
Organism: Nuphar pumila; assembly: GCF_984573655.1. NCBI lineage: Eukaryota > Viridiplantae > Streptophyta > Magnoliopsida > Nymphaeales > Nymphaeaceae > Nuphar > Nuphar pumila. The sequence goes on from NC_143262.1 coordinate 72,559,551, forward strand.
TCTGAACTGTTAGATGTGTTTAGCATGATCAATTTAGTGGGAATTGACTCTTGGATCATGTTTTTTTGACGAAAAACATGATTTTATGATTCGGGTAAAACTAGTACCTTCATAGCCATTGAATTTGGATCACCGAAAAAACCAGTATACAGGTAAGATTCTGGTGATCCAAAAGCTAGTTCCCACTAAGCAAAACTTATAGATCACATCTATGGTATTAGACGTGAGAAAAAATATTTAAAACTATGATTTTTGAAGGGGCCTACTCGGATCTAACGAAAAGGGGGCCTAAGAAACACATTACTCTCTCTCTCTCTCTCTCTCACTCTCTCTCTCTATCTCTATATATATATATATATATATATATATATATATATATATATATATATATATATATATATATATATATATGGAGTAACGTTGACGTTGCATCGGACAAGCTTGCATGATCAGCGGCACATGGTAATTATGCACTAAAACACCCTTTGACCGCTGGTAAAGTGTTTTTTCTGCTGGGTCCTTTAGTGTCGATCAGAAACAGCCACTAAAGGGTCTTTTTTTAATATTTGCACATCCTCGTTTTATTTTTTTTCCATTCCACGATACTCCAGTTTATATATATATATATATAGAGAGAGAGAGAGAGAGAATTGTACCTGCATTCTTGTTGGAATCTCACGATGCAGGTCGTTTAAGTCAACCTAACCTTGTAGATGTGTTCAGCATGATTGATTTAGTGGAAATTGACTATTGTATTATGTTTTTCAAATGAAAACACTTGTCTCAGAATCAATATTTTCATTGGCTTTGATTTTGCATTGCAAAAAAAAATCTGTACGCAGGTGCAGTTTTGACGGTCCAAAAGCTGGTTTCTACTAAAAAAAACAAAGTAGAGAAGAAAAAAGAAAAACTAGGCTTTGATAAATCCATCATAAGTGTAACTGAATGCACCAAATATAAAACTATATATATATATATGTGTGTGTGTGGAACCGTCCAACCAAAGAAAGGTTCAAAATCAACAATCAACATTGATCGGACAGCTCCCTCTTCTTCAATGCTTGAGCATCTCATTGACCGGTTCTCATATTTTTTGTTCTTTACAATTTATTTAGTAAGAAATATGCTTTCATTAAGATTTTATGACATATAGGCATGTTTTTCGAAAAGTGAAAATTCAATGGCTCACAAAGTATTGTAGGCCATTGATTTTTAGCGCTTTAAAAATGCATCTAAGCATCAAAAATTTATATTCTAAAACATGTCACTCACTAAATAAATGATAAAAAATCCAATATGTGAATTCTGATTTATAAAAAACTCAATCGTTACGTAAAGAATGTCGTTTATTATCATCGGTTGTAGATTTTGAACTTTCTTTTTGTTGGAATGTCCCTCTTTCCTATATATATATATATATATATATATATATATATATATATATATATATATATATATATATATATATATATATATATATGTTTCTTTTTCATGAAACTAATCTTACATGTATAATCTACCTGGTTTGGAGATTAGGAATCTGTTGTTTGATTATCTGACTAAGATACATGGTCACCATTTCATGAGTCTTAAAAATCAATGACATAAAATGCAATATTTTCAAAACTCCAAAAATCATAATTTTCATAGAAAATACGCGGTCCATGAGCTGATTCCTAGCATTTAAACTGTGTTGGGTCCATCTATGTGGTCAGGTCAACACAACCTGCCTTATGATTTCTAGCTCAGTTGGATGGTTATGGTGTCATGACCATATATATATATATATATATATATATATATATATATATAGAGAGAGAGAGAGAGAGAGAGAGAGAGAGAAATGGAAACCTACCAGATAGAAAACATATGAACCCTACTCACTAAGATTTTTTTTTGTGTTGTTTTGAAATTCTGACCATACAGACATGTTCGGTATGATTGATTTACTAGAAATTGACACTTGGATCATGTATTTTGGATGAAAAAATTTGTATTTGAACCCTCAAAATTTTATGAAAATTTTAGACTGTCGATTTTTTAACCTTATAAAAACTTATCTATGCATCAGATGATCCAAGTGTTAATTTTTAGTGAATCAATCAATATGCTTTACACAAAGACTTTATGAAATATAGGCATGTTTTTTGAAATGTGAAAAATCAATGGCTCACAAAGTACTGTAGGTCATTGATTTTTAGCGCTTTAAAAAATGCATCTAAACATCAAAAATTTATATTCTAAAACGTATCGCTCACTAAATGAATGATAAAAATCCAATATGTGAATTCTGATCTATGAAAACCTCAATCGTTAGGTAAGGAATGTCATTGATTATCATCGGTTGTAGATTTTGAACCTTCTTTTGGTTGGAATGTCCCTCTTTCCTATATGTATATATATATATATATATATATATATATATATATATATATATGTTTCTTTTTCATGAAACTAATCTTACATATATAATCTACCTAGTTTGGAGATTAGAAATCTGATGTTTGATTATCTAACTAAGATACATGGTCACCATTTCATGAGCCTTAAAAATCAATGACCTATAAAATGCAATATTTTCTCAACTCATAAATTCATAATTTTCATAGAAAATACATGGTCCATGAGCTAATTCCTAGCATTTGAATTGTGTTGGGTCCATCTATGTGGTCAGATTGAGTCAACACAACCTGCCCTATGATTTCTAGCTCATTTGGATGGTTAGGGTGTCATGACCATATATATAGAGAGATGGAAACCTACCAGATAGAAAACATATCAACCCTACCCACTAAGAATTTTTTTAGTGTTTTTTTGAAATTTTGACCATACGGATGTGTTCAATATGATTGATTTACTAGAAATTGACACTTGGATCATGTATTTTGGATGAAAAAATTGTATTTGAAGCCTCAAAATTTTATGAAAAATTTAGACCATTGATTTTTTAACCTTATAAGAACTTATCCATGCATCAGATGATCAAAGTGTCAATTTTTAGTGAATCAATCATGTTGAACACATCTGTAAGGTCAAAATTTTGAAAAAATACAAAAAAATGATGATCCCAAGCAATCAGCTACCATCTGTTAGGGATGCATTAAGGTAGCTTCCCACTACTCTCTCTCTCTCTCTCTCTCTCTCTATATATATATATATATATATATATATATGTGTGTGTGTGTGTGTGTGTGCGTGAAAAATGATTGTACTGTTCTTGTAAAATGGTATGATTTTGGAAATGTCTCATAATTTTGGCATAATAATATTGTTAAGAATGTGAAGGCCAGATCTAAAATATCGGTGAACACTGTTATTTATAGTTTTTAGAGAAGATTTGGATATGTTTCTTGCATATTCAGGATCCAAAACTTTGAACCTAGTCCAGATTGTAATGGATGGTTCTTAATAGGTTATTTTTAATGCACAGTTGAGATTTATCCAAGGTACGTTGCTTAAGATAGAGTTTTAAATTTTGAAAAAAGATTTTAGACTTGAGAATATTCTATTCTGAGTTTGGAAGGTGAGTGGGTGAGGATAAGAGTGGTTTCATCCAAATGGCGCACAAAAAAAGGTGGTTGATGACAATTCTAATAACAACAATTTCTGATAACAATATATTTTTTATGCTTAACGACACTTGTTTGGTAATAACAACACTTGTTTGGGTGTTAACAATACTTATTTGGAGTGACGTCACGACTGAAAAAAAGGGTTGCAATAAGAACAATTCTTGGGACAATAATGACACTTCTTGGTCCAATAACGATAATTCTTGGACAATAATGACAATTCAAGGTCCAATAACAATACTTCAAGGTATAATAACGACAATTCTGACTTCAATAACGATACTTGTGATTTTGTGAAACAAGTTAACTTGTTTCAGTCATAACTTCCTATCTGGATGTTGGTTTGATGTGATTTTTTATACATTAAAAAGCAAGCATCCTCAAATTTATTTCATGATTTAAGTACAAACTAAATTTGATCATTTTTATGATAAAAAATATGCTTAAAGTGGACCTTACTTGAAAACAAGTTTACTTTTTCCAAACAAGTCATCTTGTTTTGGTCATAACTTTTGGAAAGCTAAAATCCTCTAGTTTAATTTCTATTTTGGACACAAATCCTGAAGATGCCTTTTTAAAAAAAAATAAAGTTAAAGTTATCAAAACTTTGAAATATGCCAAAAACACTAGATTTTTTGTATGAAATATATTTTGGTTCAAAATTGGGTGTTTACAGTTATAACAGAACACGTCAATAAATAACTAATTCACTATTGCATATACATCAATATATTCAAAAAGTACATATCCACGAGCACTAAACCTTATGACTTGTTGCGACCTCTTCATGGGAGCACTTCCTCCTCCATGGGATAATATTTCCCCTTCTCTTTCTATACCCTCTTATCATTGTTATCCTCCACCTCAATTTGATCATCATCCCTCTCTACCCTCTCCTCCACCTCAGCCTCCTCTATTTGCTGAGAATCCTCCTCTGCCCTCTCACTACCCATGCTCTCACTCTCTACCTCAGCCTTTGCCTCCTCCCTTTGTTGAGGTTCCTATTCTGCCCTCTTACCACCTATACTATCAATCTCTACCTCAGCATTGACCTTTTTATTTGCTTGAGGTAAATTTTTTCTCTTCTCCACCTTCTCCTCCACCTCATCTTTGGCTCTCTCCCTTTGTTGATGTTCCTCCTCTATTGTCTCTATCCTTACAGTGTTCACCCTATCCATCTCTATCTCATCATTGCCACTACAAGTAGCTATGTCTCATACTTTCTTCAATCAGGCTTGCAGGTTAGCAAAGATCGAAAAATCAAGTCATGGGTTCCTTACTCTTCTTACCTATTGGTTTCTCACTAATACCCTTATCTTTAGATACTTCTTGGATATTAAGTGCTGAATGAATATGAACACAAATGCATCAACCTTTTTTTTGCAAGATTTTTATTACAAAAACCTCCTTTTTCAGTGTGGTCTAAGGATTCTTATTTGATCGCAACAATCTCAGCCTCATCTTATTAATGTTGCATTTCTTGTGAATTGCATCAGAAACCCATTCTCTTTGCTATGGAGTAGATTCCATGTCTAGCCACTAATCAAGCTTATCTCATACATCATACTATGAACCATTAGCCAGTGGGTATTATTTCTAAAAAAAAATAATATTCAAGATAGTGCAATTTTAGTATATTATATAAGGTTTATGGTAGAGAGCAATTTTAATCTGTTTATTTGTAGCATGTACATATCCTACATATTTTTGTGATGGATCAGTAGGAATTGGTGCCTTGATGACACTTTCTTTACTCATCATCTTTATAATGCAAGATGAATAATTTCTTACACAACCAAATTTGAGGATAGATGGTCAGGAAAAAGAAACTCATATGAAATTGAATTACAAAAAAAAATGGAATAGGCTATTGCAATACAAAAATAACTTGAGAATTATGTCATTGTTCTCTCATCGTCTTTATAGTATATGATAAACAAAAGATAAACAACCAAATTGGAGGATAGAGGCAGAACAAATTAAGAAAAAAAATTACAATTAATTGAATTAAACCAAAAACAAAATAGGCTATTGAATATGCAAAAATAACTTGAGAATCATGTCATTATTTTATAAAATAACTAATTCATATCACTATTTCAAAAATAACTAATTCAACTGTTACAAGGAGAAAAACTTGTACATATCAAAAAATCTTGTTGTCGATGACGTGTCATCACGTGATGAAGATCAGGAAAGAACAATGGCACCTCGCTGAAAAAAAAGCTTGCCAGGATAAACATGTTGGAGACCATAAAACCCTTACTAAGAAACCCTAATATTACACAAAAATAGTCTTTAAATACGAAATAGATCTTTTACATATGAAGAGTCGCATTTAATGTGCATATGGAGGCTCATAAACATTACTAGTAAGGGTAAGAAGATTCGCGAAAACCTCATGAGAATATTTGCAAATCACATGTTGAATATTTGAATATTTGAATGTTTGGTATGTCCGCAACTGAGGTCTAAAGTTCTGAGGATGTTCATATGTGATCAGAAGCAGAAAACATGCAAAGGTAAGGACATTTGCAAATGTACATCAAGACTTTATGTGACTTTAGTTAAAAGAGATTTGCATGTTGTGTGTGTGAAGGTCGTGACACTCATAAATGTATAACACGAACCTGTCGAGCTTGAATAAAAAAACAAGCGAAGGTAAGAACATTCACAACACATATTTGTGAATGTCAAATATACATTTGCGAACGTACGTCTAGACTTTATGTGAGTTTTTAGTTAAAAGATATCAACATGGTATCTATATGAAAGTAATGACATTCGCAACTATATGACACAAACATGACAAGCTCGAATCATAAAACATGTAAAGGTAAAGACATTCACAATAGACATTTGTGAAAGTCAAACATACATTTGTGGTCGTACATCCTGACTCTAAGTGAGTTTTTAGTTAAAGAAGCTTTGCATAACGTTTATGCGAATGTCAGGATTATTGCAAATGAATGGAGTGAACCTGCCAAGATCAAACTTTTAAAGGTTTGCAACAAGCTTGCGAATCTCAGAAGATCTATGCATTTTAAATGTGAATCTCCTATGTTGGGATTCAAGTTAGTCATATTCGAAAATACTTTACATGAATTTCATTAGGTCCATGAAATATTCATGTGAATCTCCTTTTTATTGAGATGTTTCAACCTTTGGATGACATACATATCTATCACACAGCAGGTTCGCTTGTGTGAACGATTAAAATATCCTAAAAAGTTAGGAATCATAATTTTGGGCATGGTGAGAATTTCGGCAAATTGTGAGAAATTTTCAAAATTGCAGCATTTTATCAGGACAGTATGGTTATTTTATGATGTATATATATATATATATATATATATATATATATATATATATATATATATATATATATATCTGTGTGTGTGTGTGTTGAAAAGTGTTCAATTGAAACATGAAAACTTGTGTGTGTAGCTTAGCAACAGTGGACGCATTATAAGCATCAAACTGTTGGACAAACGAGAGGAGTGTGGTTGCGCACAACAACAACCTTTAACGGTGGTTAGTGAACTCCTTTAAAGGTCGTGATCAGCAATGCTCCTTTTTCCAATATGGGCATCCAATGTTACTCTATCAATACATGTAGGTTAATATTTTGTAATATTGAAGGCACTGAACTATAGTATAAATCACCTTTTTATTTTTTGGATTTTTTTGTAAATATGTTCTTATAGATATTATCTACAAGGTTTATTTAATAGAAAATGAATTTTATATTATGTGACTATGACACATAAGCAGGTTTTTTTAAAAGCTTCAAAAATCAATGGCTCATAATTCATTAAACTTCCTTATTCAAAAATTTATATATATTTTTAAATCAAAATAACATGATCCAAAATTTGATCCTTAGCAAACAAACCATGTTAAACATATCTATGTGGTCAGATTGTGTCAATAAAACTTGAACATATGATTTGATTTCCTGCACAATAGTTACGTGCCTTCCATAGCACCAAATAATATATACATACATAGAGGTTAGCTAATCGAGCTTTTGAAGGGTTTATCTATGTTTTTCTTAAATCTGAAGATAAAGAAGTAATACACAAGTAGGTTTTTATAAGCTTAAAAAACATGTTTTTTATCAGAAAAACATAATCCAAGTGTCATTTCCTAGTAAATGGACCATGTCAAACACATTTGAATGGTCAGATTTGAGTCAAACATGGAAAAAAAAACTCTTAGAAAGCCGGGCTAGCTAGAAAAGTGGTTAGCAACTAACCAGTTTTCTAGCTAACCACCTAACTAGCCTGACTTTCTAAGGGTTTTTCAGGTTTTACTTAAATCTTGCATTTTACATGCTTGATTTTATAGGAATCAACTCTTGGATCATCTAATTCTCATTGGCATGTACCTTTTTATAAGGTTTAAAAAATTGATAAACTAAGATTTTCTTAAATATTCAAGGCATAAAAAATTATGGTTTTATAAAAAAAAAAACCTGATCCAAGTGTTGTTTCTTAGTAATAGACTAGCCAAAACTGCCCTCCTAATGGAGAGCTTAGATCAAACTCTCTCTTTCCAAGGACATTTCCTATTCCATCCTCTCTCCTTTCTCTCTCTATATATATGCATATATATGCTAACTTTAAGGAGTTTGTTAATGTATACATAACTAATTGCCTATTTTACTCTTATATGTGCTTGACGAGGGCATAATAACAAAAGTTTTCAACATTTTTGAAAAGGACATCTATACTCAACAATAACCTATGTCATTTTTAAAAAAGTTTCTAAGAAGACATTTCTTAACATCAGTGCCCCTCGTCCATCTTTAAGAAGTATATATAAATATATAGAGAGAGTCACGAACTAATGTGTGAAATGTGATTTTCATGGATTTTTTGTTACAAGGATGTGATTTACATGCTTGGTTGTATAAGAACATATTCTAGTGACTCTTGAATCATCCGGTTTTGATGCATAAAGGACATTTTTTTAAGCCTTTAAAATCAATGGCTCATAATCTTCATAAATATTCAGCATTCAAAAATCACATTTTTTCATTGAAAGTACATGATCCAATGCTAGCAAATTCACATTGCTAAGCACATCCACATGGTTAGATTTGCAAAAAACCTGCTATATTTTTAGTTCTCATGTTCTAGTTCTCATATTCTAGTGACTCTCTCTCTCTCTCTCTCTCTCTCTCTCTCTCTCTATATATATATATATATATATATATATAGTGAAGGGGGACTGTCCAACCAAACCAAGGTACAAACTATTTTTAAATTTGATTATAAAAGTGTTTTTCAGCAAATGCGATCATACATGCGTGATCTTCATGGTCAAAACCTAAAAACTGGCTCTTGTAGCAAAATTTTTTGATGTGTGCATAAGATTTTATAATGTGTTAAAAAACAGTGGTTTGAAATTTTTAAAGTTTTCTAGACCATAATATATATATATATATATATATATATATATATATATATATATATATATATATATATATATATATATATATATTCAGCATCCTCGTGATGCCCTCGTAAACAGCGTAGGCCTAGGCGGAAGTTGCAAGTTCTTTGAGCAACGCCATCAGTTGTCTATATATTAGACGTTAGGCCCTGTTTGGAAACTGCCAGTCGTGGCAGCTAAGGATGCAGTTATGGAATCCCCAAAATTTGTGGTCTTAGCAAATCCATTTGGGATAATAAAAACGGTTCAACTCTACTAATTCCACTTGTGAATCTGTTTGGAAAGCAGCTAAAAAACTAAAATTAATACTAGAAGAACATTAAGATAGTCGTCGGAGCAGCAAACGGTGTGGGAACTGTAGTATTTTTTGTTTTTTTAAAGGCAAACTGGGGTTAGGCAGACACCTACCAGTTGTACAACTATACAATTGGGTTTAACATCCCAACACAAGGTACCCTGCACCGGCTGTTCCTACCAGACAAGCGGAGCCCCCGTTGGTTGTAGTATTTGGTGACTACCACCTGTGTCAAATACCACCCCAGTTCCATCGTTTCCTACAACTCCTCTGTCCCAACTGACATTTGTACTGGGTATTCCCCCCACTTCCCACTCCTGTTACCTCTAACAGCCAGTTTCCCAACAGGACTTTAAGCTCTTTATTTTGATAGGTTTGGAGGTGGCTGCTCACCTTGATTAGCATAATCACTATGTTTTTCTAACAATTTTTTCTTTTTTTCAAAACACACAAAAAAAAAAGAACGCATGAAGACCACCTTCTTTAAAGCCTAATCAATATTATCTACTTGCAAAAAATCAATTTTAACATGTTAGTATATATCACACTAAAACTGTGATATTTTCATAATAGGTTTGTGTTTTTGTGAATATTGCATTTTTAACAGCAAAATAACAGCCAAATTCACAATATTTTCAAAAATATCACCGTTACTGTGTTTTTGATATGGTCCATTTGGTCTCCAAGGAAAATTATTTCTCGAAGTTTTGGATTTCATGGCCCTAGTACGGTATGTTTGGATGTCAAAGTCTAGAACCACCTAGGCTATTCAAAGCAGGTTATATGTTCCCCCCCGAAACAGGCAGGTGCGTGTTCTCGGGTCTGAATGAGTGCCACATATGTAAGCACGTGGGGCTCGTTTCCCTGTGTGTGTCTGCATCACTTAGCATCGAAGTCCGATGCATTTGCAAAAACCAAAGTATCCATTCCCGCCATTAGCGCCATGAAACGACATTTCGAGTAATATACCAAAATCTCCTTCAACTAGAAAATGGAGGATGACCTTTTGTTTTCGCCCTAAGCAACCTCTGCTTAAAGAGTCTCAACCTTGAAATATGTCACCATCTCCGTTTCGGATCACCCTTTGTGTCATCTGCTGCCGTGGGAGCACCATTCGCCATCGTCTGTTGCCAGAGCACCTTTTACCGTCGTCTGCTGTCGAACCACCTTTTATCATCGTCTATTGTTGGACCACCCTTTGTCATGCAGCTGAGGATCTATCAGATATTAAATAAAAAAGCGCAGATTCAAAAGTATACTCTGCAGTTGGTAGCTCCATATTCTTCTGCAGAAGTTCTGACAACAACTTTGTATCAGGGGTTAGATCTCACATATCCTTTGCAAGCAAACTAGCTCATTCGTAATGATAACTCACTGCACCATTCAAATCGATATAGTTTCTTAGATGTTTGTTATGTTCAATATTGTTTCAATTGGTGGTTGTACATACTTATCGAAGAGAAATAATTGAAGATCTTTACAAAGAATGGGTTGACCCTGCCAAAGGAAAGGTGATTCAGTTATTTGTAATGATCTTCGAGCTATTATTTATCATGCTAATAAAAGTAACGATTTATAGTATTAGCATGTTTTGATGAGATTCATACTATAAATATCGTAATAATTGATACTAACAAACACATAATATCTATTTACAATGATTCATACTTTAAATAATGTGCAGCGAGTTTAATAGAAATCGTTAATTGAGCAACGATTTGAACACACACATCGATGTACATATCGCATATTATACTACAAATCGATATGATAATTCAGCATAATCGCTTATTCATATTACAAATCGATACGATAAACGTAAGTACTTTTATGCCTCACAAACCCTAAACAACAACAATCGTGGTAACTTCATAAATCATAAATACAAATCGCAAAGACTGAAAACTTAGATATTGAATGACACATATTTTGGTAACAAAGCCAAATCAACACGATTTATGAGTTATGATTTATACGTTTAAAGAAATAATGATTTATACATTTAACACAGTAGCGATTTATGATATATAAAGTTACCAAGATTTGTACTCAAGTTTGCTAAATCGTACAACGAGGTTTACTGTTGAAGCCCGAACGTTACAACGATATGTACTTATGAAGGGTGCGATTTATACATCGATTTGTAAGTTTGAAGCAGTGATTTGTATGTTTAAATTAGAAATGATTTATATGTTTGATGCAATAGCGATTTATAATTGTTGATGATAGCGATTCACGTGACAACTATTTAATTATAGGTATGATGCTTTAAAGCGATTTTCATAGAAATCTCTAAAGGAGCAACGATTTGAATACACAAATGGCCACCTCATGTCCCTACAATTGTTATTCCTCATGCACAAGTTTCAATTACATACTACAAGTATCTAACCCTAAAACCAAAACCATAAACTATAAACCATAAACCTAAACCCTAAATATCTTACTAAACCCTAACGGCAAACACTAAACCCTAAACCCTAAATCTAAACCCTAAACACTAACCCTAAACCATATCCCCTAAACCTGAAACCCTAAACCCTAAACCCTAACCCTAAACTCTAAACCCTAACCACTAACCCTAAACCATAACCCCTAAACTTGAAACCCTAAACCCTAAACCTTAAACCCTAAACCTAAGCCATAACCCTTAAACCCTAAAACCTGAACCTCTAAACCCTAAACCCTAAACCCTAAACCCTTAATATCTTACTAAACCCTAAACCCTTAATAAATTACTAAACCCTTAACCTTAAACCCTAAACCTTAAATAAATTATTAAACCCTTAACCTTAAACCCTAAACCTTAAAACCTATACCATAACTACGAATCCCGAAACCCTAAATCCTAAACCCTAAACATCGTGTCGATTTGTTCTTTAGTACGTCTAAACATTGTGTCGATTTATTTAAAGCTATTTCATTTTCGCCTTTTATGAATCAGTCATTAGGTAAATTGTGATACAATATATCGTTCACGTAGAAAATGCTCATAAAAGCAAATCGCTATAGGATATCCTTCACATAGAAAAAGCTGGTAAACGCAAATCGTGATGGGACAAATCATTAAGTATTTAGGTTCATTGTTGTACAGATCTTGATAAAACACTTCTGCTATAAAACAATGAAACGATCTTGAACTTTAACTTAATGTTTGTTGTTGTACATATCGTGATATAACACTTCTTTTATATAGCAGTGATAGCGATTTACAACTTTTTAATAGTTATCAAATTGTAAATCGATTTGTACTTTAGTCTAAACATCGTGTCAATTTGTATACACGTGTGTAAAACCCTATTCTATGTAAAACCCAAATATAGATCTATGTAAAACCCATCCTGACTCGTTGTCCATATCTAATACCCTAATCTATTTAACCTCTCTTCCTCTTTTCTGCGGCAGCGCAGCTTCTTCTTCTTCTTTTTTCTCCTACGCCTTCTTCTTCTTCTCCTTCTTCTTCGTCCTTGTATTTTTCTTTCTTCTTTGTTCTTCTGTGTTCCTTCTACCTGTGCTTGATAGATGGGTTTTGATGCTGATAACGTAGTTGTTTCACGCTGTGAGGAAAGATCTGTATAATCTTCGATGATGATTATGGTTGTTATCTTCTGTGTATACATCGATATATTCATGACACATATGACTATGATGTATTTGTCGTGAAGTATATCAAAGCTTACAAAATATAATGACCATAATCATCTTCAATTATTGCCGCCATACCGGAGCAAGCATAAATATTCTGCATGATAGATAGAGGATGATATTGATGTTCATCTATTTGATCTATTCCTACTGTCGGACCCTCCATTATTTGCAAACCATAATTCGTAGTTGGAAAAATATTTGCCTACCTTTGATATACTTCATGAAAAATATGCACATAGTATTGTTTCCTTCTAGCAGTGAGTGCCTGAGCATTGGTTTGTGAAGAATATTCTCAAGAGTGCGCTCATTTTCTGCTGCATTGCGATTCTATGTGTCGATTGCATATATATCTCTCTAGAGCTCTTGCCAACTGGAATATGAACTCCGTGCCAAGAGTAATAACATTAGAGGATCTCTGAAAACAAAGAATGTGCAATACTTTGAAAGTAAAGAATGTTCAACTGAAGATATTTGCATGAAAAGCAAAGAATGTACAACACTTATATATTTTGTAAATGAATGTGGTTGTAATGTATCATTGAAGTTAACTCGATTTATAGTTTACTATGCCTAAATATCGTGTCGATTTGTTTATTGTATTTTCGTTTTCACCTTTTATGAATCAGTCATTGTATAAATCGTGGTAGGATATGTTCACTTATACAAAGCTCATAAAATTAATTCGCAAAAGGACAATCGGTATCAAGCAAATCGCAATAGACAAGGCATAATATATTAATCATCGATACGGCAATTCAGCATAATATTGATTTCTATCGTGATTCTGTATATCGATTTAAGATATTGTTTTGATTATTAATGTCGATTTAAGATATTGTTTTGATTCTAAATATCGATTTTTAAGATATCAATATGATTTTTCAAATCGATTTATGATATTGTTTTGAATCTTAATATTGATTTCTATGCTGATTCTTAATATGGATTTAAGATATTATTTCATTCTTAATATCAATTTAAGATACTATTTTGATTATAAATATCGATTCTTAAGATATCAATAGGAATTTGCATATCGATTAAGATATTGTTTTGATTCCTAATATTGATTTAAGATATTGTTCTGATTCTAAATATCGATTTGAAAGATATTAACACAAATTTCCAAATCGATTTAGGATATTGTTCTGAATCTTAATATTGATTTCTATGTTGATTCTTAATATCGATTTAAGATATTGTTTTGATTCCTAATATCATTTTAAGACATTGTTTTGATTCTAAATATCGATTTTTAAGATACCAATATGAATTTCCATATCGATTTAGGATGTTATTTTAATTCTTAATATTGGTTTCTATCCTGATTCTGTATATCGATTTATAAGCTATCAACGGTAATTTCCATATTAATTTATATGATATTTGATAATCCGATTGTGTTATACTATGACAATATTTTTGTAACAAAGACAGATCTTTGTGGCCAACAACGACGTCATTTTAAAATCTTTTATTATAATACATGAACCGTAAAAAATGTGAACTGACAAAAAAACTTTGGCAGGTCCCATAAGCATTAAACTCCTCGGCTATAAAAGGAGTTCTTCTCAATATTTCCCCCTAAACGTTCCATAAAACATCTAATGCTTCATCTTTTTTCGCCAGAGCACCCTTTGTCGTCTTGGTAAGTTTTTATGTTGTGCAAGTTTCCAATGGCTTACATTCCTAAGAGAAGAAATGCTTTGTCGTCAGCGGGGAAAACTCTTAACGTAATCGTCTAAGAGTATGCTTTGTATGAGTAAGTAGAAGCATACTACATAATAATGAAGATTGAGAATGATAAAGAAAGGGAGCAATTGCTAGTTAAGTATAGATCGAAGCCTTATCCATTAGATATTGAAGATGATAATCCAACGATGAAAAAGAAGAAGAAGAATGATGAAGACAAGCAAAATGAAAAGGAGGAGGATAATGAAAAAAAGCAAAGGAAACCAAGGCAAAGAAAGGAGGAGGTGGAGGATAGGGGAAAGCAAAGGAATAATAAAGAGAAGAAGGAAGAGAAGTGAAGGCAAAAGGTAGGAGGAGGAGGAGAGGGAAAAGCAAAGAAAGAATAAGGAGAAGGAGGAAGAGAAGCAAAGGCAAAAGGAGGAGGAGGAGAGAGAAAAGCAAAGAAAGGAGATGGAGGACAGAGAAGAGAAGGAAAGACAAAGGAACAAGCAGGAGGAGGAGGAGAGGGAAAGGCAAATGAAAGAAGAGGAAGAGAAGGAAAGGCAAAAGTTGAAGAAGGAGTTTTTAGCAAAGCGTAAGAGGATAAGGGAAATAAGGAGGAGAGGGAAAGACAATTGAAGAAGATGGAGGAGGAAGAGAAGGAAAATCAAATGATGAAGATGGAAGAGGAAAGGCAAAGGAAGAAGCATCAGGATGAGGAAGAGAAATAAAGGCAAAGAAAAGAGAAGGAGGACGAGGAAGAGAAGGAAAGACAAAGGAAGGAGAAGGCTGATGAGGAAGAGAAGGAAAGGCAAAGGAAGAAGAAGGAGGACGAGGAAGAGAAGGAAAGACAAAGGAAGGAGGAGGAGGACGAGGAAGAGAAGAAAAGAGAAAGTAAGAAGCAGGACGAGGAAGAGAAGGAAAAAGAAAAGAAGAAGCAGGAGGAAGAGAAGGAAAGGGAAAGCAAAAAGCAGACAATGGACGAAAGGAAAGAAGAAGTACAAAAGCAGAGAAAGGGAGGGGATGAAGAGGAGAAAAGTGTGACCAAGGTACGTTAATCGCTATTGTATGTCGTGATGCACTGTTGTAGGTATTATTATGTACAACGATTACGATGAATAGCGATTACTATGTATAACGATTACTATGTACAACGATTATGACATATAGTGATTTATCTTTAAAGCGACAACTGCGATAGCGATTAATGCGATAGCGATTACTCTGTATAGTGATTACTATGATTGTGATTATTATGTATAGCGATTAATGTGATAGTGATTACTTTGTATAGCGATTACTCTGTATAGAGATTACTAGGTATAGCAATTAACTATGATTTGATATTTTGTGTTACAGGCAGGTCATAAGAGAAGCAAAGCAACAGGTGAAAAGCTGAAAGAGAGGTGTATGTGGAATGTAGTTTATCGTGGTTCAGAAAACTGAGTGAATATTAGAAGAATTGATTACGAAAGATGCACTTCGGCGGCTTTCTGAACCAACATTATTTTGAAAATTACTGGAACACCATGACCCACCTGGTGTTATCGTCGTAAAATTTTCCCGTCTTCCCTTCCCTTGCGGGAGAGAGAGGAAAAATGCTTTCCCGAGTCAAACTTGACTGGATTTTGGAAAATTGTTTTGAAATACTCGCCTCCATTTTTTTTTAAAATAGCGGGAAAATCCATGGGATGGGGCTCGACCTGTCGGTACGAGGTTCGACCGTTCCTGCCGCCTTTAACAGGGGTAATCGAACCAAGGACCAAAAATATGCTTGACTTGGTTAAATTATCAAAATTGTGTTCTATCCTAGATGCACAGCGAATTCAGGCATGTGCTTTGAAATTTTTGTGAAATGTAGGTTGAAAAACATGATGTATGCTCAGAAAATACTTTGGAGTTGGAAAATATTTCTCAGAAAAAGGATGAAAGTCCAACTCTCAGGAAACTCAGACGAGAGGGTTTTGAAATCACGAGAAAGTTCATAAAGGTGTGGGAAAATCATGGATGGAGGAAAATCCTGGGAAAGTGGAGAGAATTCTTGAGAAAAAGGGTAAATCTTTGAAGGGAAAATGCTTGTCAGAAAAACTTCAAGTTTTGAAAGCTTTCTTTGGAAAATGGTTGAGATTCATTGGAAAATTCTTTGGAGATGGAAAGTCAAAACTTGGGAAATTGAAATCCTGAGAATATTGCCCTTGAAATATCTGAAAATCGATTTGGATTCTTGAGAAAGATGAGAAATTCCCTTTGAAAAGAATCCTAAGAAAATAACATTTTCAGGAAAAATCATGGAAAAACTTGACTTGAGAAATCCAACTTCAAAAATCTTCACAGTTTCTTGAGGAATCGATTTCCATGGAATGAAATTTTCTTGAGAAAATCATGAGAAAAGCAGATGATGTCCTGATGCAGATGATTTGAATGAATGAATGCACTCTAAAAAAAAAAAATTGAAAATTTTGTTGGAAAATTGTGTATTAAGCCAAAGTAAATCCTTCACATATTCTGACTGTGGCCATGAATATGTTCAGAGTTTATTTGAGTTAATTCACAATATTTTGAAAAATTGGAAATATGAAGTGCATTTTTAAGATAGCCTAAGAGTGTAGGCTCAGTGTGACTAGTAGAAAGATGATGGATCTGGGTCTCGTCCATATTCTGACTAGGGCCGTAAATATGGACTCCACCGAGTTCTTCAACTCCCTAAGAGTTGGTGCACGTGCCATTCGTGTACATCCATAGTGCTTTTGAAATAAAATGCATGAATCACATAAACAGGATATTGCATGAATTCAAACTATATGATATGCATCCTAGTCTAAGCAAAAAATTAAACCTCTTATTCCAAAATTTACATTATTACATCACTAATTAAATGAAATAAAAAGAAATTACAGACATCAGCTCCCTCTTTGAATGTCCCTGCCAAACTTGAAATGGGGTTGGCTAAAATATGTGGGTTTTTCCAAGATTTCCAATAATATTCTGAAATTATTGGACTCAATTGGATATAAACCCTATTATCATGCTTTCTTGATATTTGAAATGATGTAAATGCAAGAAACTCAGTAAGAAATAGTTTGAAATTCAAAATTATGGTCAAAATGACCAAAATACCCCTGATATTGAAGTTACACCTTTAAAAGCAGGGTTTTTTGAAGAAAATTTTGGTAAAATTGAGATTTTGAAATTTGAATTGGACCAAATGATGATGAAATGCAAGATGAGACATGATGACATGTTGCTAAACACATTAGGACTGTAAAATCAGAATTTGACATTTTGCAATTCATCCAAAATAACGAATTTCGCTCGTTTTTCGCTTGGATTCGGGTCTCGCGGGGCCCTGTTTTGATGATACGGCTAAACCGAGCATCAAACGAATTCCAAATCACACCAAATTCGGTATGAGGCACCCCTATACCCTTATGAACAGCTTAGAATGCTAAAACACACAGAATGACATGATTTAGATGCAAAAATTTATAGAAAATCCTAAAATGGGCGAATTTCGCCTGCGGACCCGAACCAAATGTAACACTTAATGCAGTAATACGCGAATTCCACCATAGAAACATCTGAGATTTTTCAGACTGCTAAATGACATTAAAATAAGCAATTTTGTCTTTTAAAGCCCTGGGATTTGAACTACGGTGAATTTGGTAGCGAGAATTTGGTTCTGGCAGAGGCAAAATCAACCTGATCCGATATAAAATTGCATACAAAATAGCATCCGACCATGGAAATTTTTGATATTTAAATGAGACACTACTGACTTATGCAGGAACAACTTTTATTTTTATGATTTTGGCATTTGAACAACAAGCACAGAGATAAAAATGCGACATTACTTGCCTAAATCAACAAAACAGACAAATATGACAAAACAGGAGACTGACAAGAAAAATCCGAAACTGCTATTACGACAGTTCTAAAAATCATAAAATTTCAGATGCAAACAGAGAACATTCCGGACATGACATTCACTTTTTACAGATTTGGATTTGGAGCAACACCCAAAGAGAATCCATCGACTTAAGTCGATCCAAAGTCTCAGAGGCCCAAATCAGGCTCTGACACGTGTCCCGAACTCTTGGATTTTTGTCAGATGTCAAAAAAATTCAGAACAATCTGAGAAAATCATATTAAAAACTAGACATCATCCCTAGTTCATAACGTCTTTCGGATTGAAAATCTGACCTCATATGAGAGAGATCCTGATTTTACAAGTCGGAAATAAATTTCTTTCGTCCTTCGATCCGGGCTTCCGAAGGTTCACAAAAATCAATCCACGCCTAGATCGAATTGGGATTGATGCGAGCGAGGTTGGTGCTTCAATGCACCCTCTTAATTGAGCCAAAGGGGGGCATGAATTCCAAAATTCAAAATCGTGTTCTGAAGAAGATCTAGGTTGAAGTTCAAAATCTCAAAAGGAGCTCCCCTAAGCTGGGCGTGAGCCCTTGTATTTGTAGCATTTTTTGAGATTTTTGAATTTCAAACAGGCTCAATCTGAGCCCTCCATGTGGCGCCATCTCAAGGCATGCCACTTGGATTTTTGAAATAAATAAAATAAGAATTTTGTAGGTAAGACACCTCAGTAGGGGAATTTGAAAATTTTCAAAAAGCTTGCTTGATTTTCTCTACAGGAGTCTTCCAAATGGCGCCACCTCAGAGAGTGCTATCTGGGGTTTAAAATTCAAAGTTTGCTTTTTGCAGGGAGCCCTCATGTGACGCCACCTCATGGTGGGCTACTTTTATTTGGAATAAAATAAAACAAAAAAATGAAGCCAAGTGGGGTTTTGGAATGGCGCCACCTCAAAAGGTGTTTGAGGTTTGAATCTAGAAGCAGTAGGAGCAGGCCATATGGTGCCACCTCTGAGGAGTTTGAACATTAAAATTTCTGTTTTTTCTGGAGGGAGCAGAGGCCGACATGTGGCGCCACCTCAGGGTGGATCCATACTGCCATGTGGCAGGAGGACAGGAGCAGAGGAAGCCAAATGCGCCACCTCAGAGGGGGGTTGCTTCCCCTTTTTTTGATGCAGGAAGATTTGGACACGTGGTGGTTCAGGATGGCTCTGCTTCTGACAAGTGTCAGCTAGCTGGAGGAGTCTTCTCAAATGGCGCCACCTTAGGGTAGATTTGAAATTCAAATGGGGTTGGTTCTGGAGGAATGGAGGGTGGACATGTGGCAGCACCTCTGGGAGATCCTGCAATGACACGTGGTGGAAGGGAAGAGAAGGAGGAGAAGAACCATGTGGCGCCACCTCAAAAATAAAATAAAGATGAATTTATGCAAGAAAATCAGCATTTGCGCCACCTAGGCCTTGTTTGAAATTTTTTGAATGGTTGCTTTTTCTGAAGAAGGCCAGGGGTGACACGTGTCTCTTGCAGGAGACACATTTCAAATGGCGCCACCTTAGAGGAGACAAGCTTTACTTTTTTGAACAGGGCAGCACATGACACCTGGCATCTCATGGTGACCTTGGAATGACACATGGCCCATGGTGAAGATGGTGGATACTGACACGTGGCATAGAATGAAGAGAATGTCTAATGACATATGGCGGCATCTTAAGGTGAACCCCACGCTGACACATGGCAGGGAAATAGGAGGAGAGAGAAAAAGACAAGTGGCATCAATCCAGGGACAAGGCTCCTATATTTTTGGGTTTTTCAAAATTTAGGTTTTTCAAAAGAAAAGCCTATGTGACACCACCTCAGGGTGGGCCCCACATTGCTTCTTTATTGAAATAAGGACAAGACAGTAAACCTCTTTTTGAAATTTTCATAAAAATTTGGACCAATTGGCAAAACAGACATTTTGAAAGGATTTGGCCCCTGTGGGGTGATTTTGCAAAAGAATGATAGTTGAAATAGCTGACAAAAGGGTAAAATCTGAGATGAAGTGGCTGAAATCCATATTGAAAACTATCCAGATTGTTTTCCTGAGGAAATATTTTGAAATTCAGAGTCCTGGGGGTAAAATGGGAAAAATTGATAATTTTGAAGACCCAGGGTTTTGAAATTGATTTTGAAAAGATTTGAAATTTGAATCTGGATTGAAAATTTTGAAATCGAGAGTTCTGAACCTCGAGATGACATGTTGTGCAGTGCAGTGATGTGAAATGTTCATGCAATGCTATGCAATGACATGTCTTATGAAATGTAATCCTGAACCAGGATTTGGAGATTCCTGTCTCCTGTCAGGAGTAGAATTTTGAATATCTGAGCTAAAATAGAGAAATTTTGAGAGTTGCAGATGCAATTTAGACTTTTTGCAAGTTTCAGGTTCAGAAAATGACCATTTTGCCCTTCGGCAATTTCAGAGGTTGGATTATGATGCTTGGTGGAAATGTCAGAGAGGTGAATGAAAATTTGGGGTGTTTACAGATGCCCCTCTTTGCTACTAAGTCGGCTTGTGGCCGAGCTTAGTGGCAAAGAAAAACACACCAAATTTGGGCTATATATAAAATGCCCCAGTTAGAAGGATCTGACTGAGTATAGAGATATTAGCCTGGTGAAGATGGTAGATATGGAATGGAGAATGAAGAGGAAAGATTCACTCTATAAGAGCGAAGTTCAGGTTTTTGCCATTATCCTGGATGGGACAGAAATACCTCGTATGGAATGAAGCTCAGGTTTGACCCTTAACCTGATTGGGGAATGAAATATCTCGTAGAAATGAGACTCGGGTTTGTACCCTTAACCTGATCCGGTGAAAGATGAAATACCTCATCAAAAAAGGCTCAGGCTTGTACCCTTAACCTGATTGGGCAAAAAATGAAATACCTCTTTGAATGAGGCTCAGGTTTGTACCCTTATCCTGATTGGGCAGAAAATGAAATACCTCTTTGAATAAGGCTCAGGTTTGTACCCTTATCCTGATTGGGCGGAAAATGAAATACCTCTTTGAATGAGGCTCAGGTTTATACCCTTATCCTGATTGGGCGGAAAATGGAATACCTCTTTGAATGAGGCTCAGGTTTATACCCTTATTCTGATCGGGCGGAGAATGAAATACCTCTTTGAATAAGGCTCAGGTTTATACCCTTATCCTGATCGGGCGAAAAATGAAATACCTCTTTGAATGAGGCTCAGGTTTATACCCTTATCCTGATTGGGCTGAAAATGAATGGAATCCTCGAAAAAAGAGACCACGATGGAACCTTCGGATTTTGCACAATAAATCCGACAGGGGTTTTTGCAAAAGGAAGGAAAATGGGGTCCCTAAAGCTTGAAAAAAGGTTGATTTTGGGTGTCTCATTGTTGAGACTAAATAGCTTTTGAAATTGCCTTTTGCGATAAAATGATTGGTGGTTCGACCTCGAACCGAAATGGGACTGTCTATGGTGGGACAGTGGGGACACAGAGAAGTGTGCGAATCTGAGAGTTCATGCTCTCAAAGAAGGGAAGGAATCAAGTCCTTAAGAGGGATTTAAAATTGGTGCCAGGATGTATCAAAGACGGACATCAAGCTCTCACTTCACGTCAGGATAGCTAGAAAATTTTGTCAAAATATTGAGAATTCTGTTGTTGATTCAAAGTATTTGAAATTAATGCGCATTGTTGCAAAATTATCCTTCTTTTCTACCTGAAGCATTACCTCCAAACGAGCTTCACTTCGTAGAATCAAGATTGGGAATTCAAATTGCTTGCGATTGATCTTCTTCAAGGAAGCTATCAATTTTCTTGATATGAACAGGAAAGAGAATTTGATATTATGAAAGCAATTGATGAAAGAATATTGATAGTAGAATTTCACGAATTTAAAGAAGATTCTTAATAAATTGGGCAGTTTGATATCCTGGGAGCTTCTCTCATGATAAATTTTTTGCACTCTTTTGGCTCTTTTGGGTTTCGGTTACATTCTCCTTCATTTTGGAGATGTCTTGACTTTTTCTTTCTTTCTTTTTCCTCTCTTGCTCTCTTGTTGGAAGGGTACGTCACAAACTCCTTCAACTTGGAGATATTTTGATCCTTCTTGGACGATGTTGGCTCATGGGTTCAGAGATCTTTGGGTGATAGCTGAAATTAAATATCTTTTAGGAATTGTCGGGAGGTTCATCGCATCTGCCTTCATCTCGACAGTGCTTTGGACTTTCCCTAGAAGGATCCGTCACAAACTCCGTCATCTTGGAGATGTTTCAAATCTTCTTTGGCCCCGGGGGTCTGCTCGCTTAATTCGTCTTCATCTTGACGACAATTGAGAGATCCCTTTTGCGGATATTTAATTGCAGCTCAGGTGATTTTGAGGAGACAGGGCTCGCGTGAATTCTCTCTTTTTTTAGCGCTCAGGATATTTCCACTGCCTCATCCTTACGAGAATGGTCTTTAAAGACGTTCCCTAACTGTGATCAATATCAATCACCTATGGCTTTTCAATAACATTGAATCTTCTTTTCTGGCCATATTGAGGATTTATCCTTCATCCTTTTTGGTTGGCCAATAAAAAGAATTTGAATTTTGAATCTCTTTTTGCAAAAGCTTCATTCTTTTGGAGGTAATGCTGAAGGTAAACTGAGGTAAGAATTTGTGTAATAAAGTTTTGAAATCAACAAATAATTTGATTGACAAATTGACAAAATTTTCTTGAAATCCTTGGTGAAAAAGAGCGTTTGAGGTCCGGCTCAACACATCCGTGACGAAAACTATCATCTCCTTTCCAAAGTAGACGACTATCAGTTCACTGAGAACAATATCAGTTCGATTAAGAACGACCATCGGTTTGCTGGGAACAATATCATTTCAATTAAGAACGACCATCGGTGGAAATAATATCAGTTCAATTAAGAACGACTATCAGTTCTTTGGAATACTATCAGTTCGATGAAGAACGACTATCAGTTTGCTTGGAACACTATTAGTTCACTTGGAACACTATCAGTTCAATGAAGAACGACTATCAGTTCACTTGGAACACTATCAGTTTGATGAAGAGCGACTATCAGTTCAATAAAGAACAACTATCAGTTCACTTGGAACACTTATCAGTTCACTCGAAACACTATTAGTTCAATGAAGAACGACTATCAGTTCACTTGGAACACTATCAGTTCGATGAAGAACGACTATCAGTTCACTTGGAACACTATCAGTTCGATGAAAAACGACTATCAGTTCGCTTGGAACACTATCAGTTCACTTGGAACACTATTAGTTTAATGAAGAACGACTATCAGTTCACTTGAAACACTATTAGTTCAATGAAGAACGACTATCAGTTTACTTGGAACACTATCAGTTCAATGAAGAATGACTATCAGTTCGTTGGGAACACGATCAGTTCGATGAAGAATGACTATCAGTTCGCTAGGAACACTATCAGTTCGATGAAGAACGACTATCAGTTCGCTGGGAACGCTATCAGTTCGATGAAGAACGACTATCAGTTCGCTGGGAACACTATCAGTTCGATGAAGAACGACTATCAGTTCGCTGGGAACACTATCAGTTCGATGAAGAACGACTATCAGTTCACTTAGAACACTATCAGTTCAATGAAGAACGACTATCAGTTCGCTGGGAACACTATTAGTTCGATGAAGAACGACTATCAGTTCGCTGAGAACGCTATCAGTTCGATGAAGAACGACTATTAGTTCGATAAAGAACGATTATCAGTTCGCTTGGAAACACTATGAGTTCGATAAAAAATGATTATCAGTTCACTTGGAACACTTATCAGTTCACTTGGAACACTATCAGTTCAATAAAGAATGACTATCAGTTCGCTTGGGAACACTATCAGTTCGATGAAGAACGATTATCAGTTCGCTTGGAACACTATCAGTTCACTTGAAACACTATCAGTTCAATAAAGAACGAGGACCATTATAGAGAGTTGGATCTCTTCTATGAATGGTTTCAGGATTATTTCCTTATCCTGAACAGGGAATGGAAATTGGATGACCTGACGGTCGAAATTGAGAATTTTGGTAATTTGAAAATTGGAAATCGGGTGACCCAGAGGTCGAAATTGAAGAATTGAATGACCCGAGGGTCGAAATTGAAAAATTATGGAAAATGATTCAGGTTTATCCCTTAACCTGAAGGGGAATGTTGATGTAAATTTAATGCAAATGAGTATGATTGAATGCAAATTGATGCAAATGAATGCAAAATTAATGCAAATGAGTGCATATATATGCAAAATGAGAGATTGGTTTATCCTGTCTGCATACAGGATGTAAAGATAAATTTTCAAAAAAAAAAATGCCCTAGTGTGACTAGGGAGGAAAATTTTGAATAAAAGAAGGATAATTGATGAGTAAGGTGACAAGCTTCTTGACTGATAGATGTCCTCAAGATCATTCCTCACAAGAGAGACATTGTGAAAAGGAAGAAGAAGCAAATAAGATGGTGCCAAGCTATTGAAAAAATTGATGACTTTATTGATGCTTTAAAATCAAGGAAAGAGAATGGGATTACATTATTCTTTTGAAAAAGCAAGATGAGAAATGGGAAAGTGTCGGCATTGTCATCTTCTGGAATGATTGTGAAAAAATATTTGTCAGGATGACTAGTCCTCCTTTTCATCTTCAACGAGGAGCTTCTTGTCGATGCAGTCTTGAACAATGTTCTTAAGGACGAAGTAGTTTTCTGTATCGTGCACTATTGCTTGATGAAACTTGCAAAACCGTTCTTTGAATCTGCCCATAATTGTTGGAGAATCAGCGGCTTTAGGCAACCGAACAATGTCTTTAGCAAGCATATACTCGAGGATACTCTCGAGTGTCTGATTCAGAGGGGTGAATTCTCGATCAGTTCTCCAGTCCTTGCGCTTTGATTTTTCTTGATCTTTCTCCTTATGCTGAGGGCTGGATTGGAGAGGTTTATCACTGTTGAAGTCCTTCCCTTTTTGCCTTTTGATTCTCTCCAAACTGTTGCCATGATCATTCTTGTTGCCTTTGCTATTATTGAAAGATTTGGCTGAAAAAATGAAGTGAGCCTTCTTTTTGGCATCATGACTATTTCTTGCAATGGTAATGCCTTCATAAACCCCATTCTCCACTCCCATTTCGAGCCATTTGGCTCGTTCAATGAAAGATTTGGAGGGTGAGGTAGATATTAATCCTCTCAGAGGTTGCAAAAAATTATTGAGGATCAGCGATAAAGCATGCCTTTCTGATATAGGATCCCTCATTTTGTTGCAGGTCTCTCTCCATCTGCAAATGAAGTCCCTAGCTTTTTCACTATCTCCCTGCTTCAGATTACAGAGGTGATTTAGCGTTGGTAGTGCTTCAGTATTGAACAGGAGTCGTTCAACGAACAAATTCACAACTTTGTCGAACTCTTTCAGTTCTATAGGATTGATATGCTCTGCGTACCATTTGGCTGCAACTCCTTCCAAACTGCGGGGAAAGCATAGAAATAGTGCTCTGTTGTCCCTCTTGAACCTTGAGCACTCAGCAAAGAACGTGGCGAGATGGGCTTTTGGGTCGCCAGAACCATCAAACTTGATGAATTTACGGGGGAGGTTTTCGAGATCATCATCCCCTTCGAGGCCATCATAGAAGTCCTTGCTGGTGAAGACTTTCTTGCCCTTGTCGCGGGCTTGCAGATCTTTAACCACTTTGGCCATTTCCCTGAACTGTGTCTGCAAGAGCTCTTCTGCAACTTGACCTTTTGATTTGCGACTCCTCCTTTGTTCTCGGCTATGTTTCTGAAATGCCGGAGGCACCTTATATTCTTCATCGGTGTCTTCCTCTGATTCTGATTCATCTGAAATTTCCTCTAGCTGAACTTGCTTCTTGGGAGCCTTCTTATCCTTGTGCCCGTGGAACTTCTCTCTGAATGGATTCTTTTTTGAACTGGTCCCGGGCTGCTCGTTCATCATCTTGTTTATGATCTTGTAGAACATGGCATACATTTGCGAGTCTATGCCATCCTCCTCTTGCGGCTGATCTTGACTTCTGGGGGGATCCATTTCTCCTTCTGAGGCTGAGGAGTGTTGTGGTGATGTGGTTCCTCTTCCTGACCTTGTCCTAACCATCAAATGCTGTGGATGCTCTCTGCAGGATAAAGTCTTGATTAGACTCTAAGGGAATTTTGGATTAGGAGGAAAATGATTATTGCCGATATGGTAGACGATTGAAAGAATATCCCATTACTAGGGATGGAATCGCCGCTGAAATCACGACAATTGTGTTGTTATTCTTTGTAAGAGAAATAAACAACAGAAAATGTGCCTTGTTACCTAGGCGAGGTCGTCAACCACGAGGAAAACACATTTTTGAAGGAAAGAGATATCTCTTGGAAAAACAATCCGCAAACAGATTTAGAATAAGGAGAAGGCAAGTGGGTAAACAATTTCCACTGCAATAATCAAGGTATGCACGGGGAAAATAAGATTAAGAATTTTGCAAATAGACAAAAGGATTGAAAATCCAATGAGAGAAAACATATGATTTTTGAAAATTGCAGGCACGATAAAAATGCAGCTGGAGATTCGAGATCCAGTACAACGGAAGAATGAAAAATCACCTGGTGTTTTGAGAGAAATTAGATGTTTGGGAAAATCATCCAGGGTTTGAGAAAATATCTCATGAAAAATAAGGATATTTTGAAAAAGGCCTAATATTTTGGAAAACATTGGGAAATATGATAAAATGAGGAAATAATATACAATCACATCCTGCACAAACATTTATGCACATACAACACTCCCTAAAAGGCTGACTCTAGATGCATCATTTTGAAAAAAAAGTTGTAGGACCTTAATCCTAACTCTAGGCTAAGATCATCTTTGTCCAATCCAGTTATGTCGATATACTCAAATCGAAATCCGAGGTACGTGGCATATAATCTCAACTCTGGTTCTAAGGTAAGGTTTTCCAACATTCTTGAGCGCCTACCGATATACTTCAGACTGTGGCCCGCGGTACGTGGTAGGGGGTGTTAACCCAAATAAGTGGCCCAGTTGTGAGGCTCTGTCCCGAACTAGGGTGTTGGAAGAGAGCCCAGCAACGTGAAGACCGGGTAATGATAGGTAATGGAGGTTTTGAAAAAATGATCACATGCAAGAAATAGATGGCTCTAAAACCTAAAGAGATAGATTTTGAAAATCTTTAAAGAAGCATACATTGTTTGCATTCAGATCGTAAATTGATGAGAGTTGTATTTAGACCTAAGTCTGTGTGAGCATGAAAATATCTCCTCAATCTGGTCCTACCAAACCATGCCTAATCTATATGCAGTCAATGTCAGCTAGGTCAAAATCTAGGCTCCTAGGTTTGCATGATATCAGAGAGTAAAGAGCTAACATTTTGAGAACACAGTTTCCATAATCGAACTAAGTCAAACACACTTTTGATCAGACAAGGACAGGTCCCATCACAGTCGCCAAACCTGTTATCGTCGCAAAATTTTCCCGTCTTTTCTTCCCTTGCGGGAGAGAGAGGAAAAATGCTTTCGCGAGTCAAACTTGACCGGATTTTAGAAAATTGTTTTGAAATACTCGCCTCTGTTTTTTTTTTAAAATAGCGGGAAAATCCATGAGATGAGGCTCGACCTGTCGATACGAGGTTCAACCGTTCTTGCCGCCTTTAACAGGGGTAATTGAACCAAGGACCAAAAATATGCTTGACTTGGTTAAATTATCAAAATCGTGTTCTATCCTAGATGCACAGAGAATTCAGGCATGTGCTATGAAATTTTTGTGAAATGTAGGTTGAAAAACATGATTTATGCTCAGAAAATGCTTTGGAGTTGGAAAATATTTCTCAGGAAAAGGATGAAAGTCCATCTCTAAGGAAACTAAGACGAAAGGGTTTTGAAATCACGAGAAAGTTCATAAAGGTGTGGGAAAATCATGGATGGAGGAAAATCCTGGGAAAGTGGAGAGAATTCTTGAGAAAAGGGGTAAATCTTTGAAGGGAAAATGCTTGTCAGAAAAACTTCAAGTTTTGAAAGCTTTCTTTGGAAAATGGTTGAGATTCATTGGAAAATTCTTTGGAGATGGAAAGTCAAAACTCGATAAATTGAAATCTTGAGAATATTGTCCTTAAAATATCTGAAAATCGATTTGGATTCTTGAGAAAGATGAGAAATTCCCTTTGAAAAGAATCTTAAGAAAATAACATTTTCAGAGAAAATCACGGGAAAACATGACTTGAGAAATCCAACTTCGAAAATCTTCACAGTTTCTTGAGGAATCGATTTCCATGGAATGAAATTTTCTTGAGAAAAGCAGATGATGCCATGATGCAAATGATTTGAATGAATGAATGCACTTTAAAAAAAAAATTGAAAATTTTGTTGGAAAATTTTGTACTAAGCCAAAGTAAATCATTCACATATTCTGACTGTGGCCATGAATATGTTCAGAGTTTATTTGAGTTAATTCACAATATTTTGAAAAATTGGAAATATGAAGTGCATTTTTAAGATAGCCTAAGAGTGTAGGCTCAGTGTGACTAGTAGAAAGATGATGGATCTGGGTCTCGTCCATATTCCGACTAGGGCCGTAAATATGGACTCCACCGAGTTCATCAACTCCCTAAGAGTTGGTGCATGTGCCATTCGTGTACATCCATAGTGCTTTTGA
The DNA here is from genome assembly GCF_984573655.1 of Nuphar pumila. Classification (NCBI taxonomy): domain Eukaryota; kingdom Viridiplantae; phylum Streptophyta; class Magnoliopsida; order Nymphaeales; family Nymphaeaceae; genus Nuphar; species Nuphar pumila. The sequence goes on from NC_143262.1 coordinate 72,588,742, forward strand.
AATAAAATGCATGAATCACACAAACAGGATATTGCATAAATTCAAACTATATAATATGCATCCTAGTCTAAGAAGGAAATTAAACCTCTTATTCCAAAATTTACATTATTACATCACTAATTAAATGAAATAAAAAGAAATTGCAGACTTCAGCTCCCTCTTTTGAATGTCCCTGCCAAACTTGAAATGGGGTTAGCTCAAATATGTGGGTTTTTCCAAGATTTTCAATAATATTCTGAAATTATTGGACTCAATTGGATATAAACCCTATTATCATGCTTTCTTGATATTTGAAATGATGTAAATGCAAGAAATTTAGTAAGAAATAGTTTGAAATTCGAAATTGTGCTCAAAATGACCAAAATACCCCTGATATTGAAGTTACATCTTTAAAATCAGGGTTTTTTGAAGGAAATTTTGGTAAAATCGAGATTTTGAAATTTGAATTGGACTAAATAATGATGAAACGCAAGATGAGACATGATGACATGCTGCTAAACACATTAGGACTGTAAAATCAGAATTTGACATTTTGCAATTCATCTAAAATAACGAATTTCGCTTGTTTTTCGCTTGGATCCAGGTCCTGCGGGGCCCTGTTTTGATGATACGGCTAAACGGAGCATCAAACAAATTCCAAATCACACCAAATTCGGTATGAGGCACCCCTATACCCTTATGAACAGCTTAGAATGCTAAAACACATGGAATGACATGATTTAGATGCAAAAATTTACAGAAAATCCTAAAATGGGTGAATTTCGCCTGCGGACCCGAACCAAATGTAACACTTAATGCAGTAATAAAAAAATTCCACCATAGAAACATCTGAGATTTTGCAGACTGCTAAATGACATTAAAATAAGCAATTTTCTTTTTTACAGCTTCGGGATTTGAACTACGGTGAGTTTGGTAACGAGAATTTGGTTCTGGCGGAGAAAAAATCAACCTGATCTGATGTAAAATTGCATAAAAAATAGCATCCGACCATAGAAATTTCTAATATTTAATGAGACACTACTGACAGATGCAGGAACAACTTTCATTTTTGTGATTTTGGCATTTGAACAACAAGAACAAAGATAAAAATGCGACATTACTTGCCTAAATCAACAAAACAGACAAATATGACAAAACAAGAGACTGACAAGAAAAATCCGAAACTGCTATTACGACAGTTCTAAAAATCATAAAATTTCATATGCAAACAGAGAACATTCCGAACATGACATTCACTTTTTACAGATTTGGATTTAGAGCAACACCCAAAGAGAATCCATCGACTTAAGTCGATCCAAAGTCTTAGAGGCCCAAATCAGGCTCTGACACGTGTCCCGAACTCTTGGATTTTTGTCACATGTCAAAAAAATTCAAAACAATCTGAGAAAATCATATTAAAAACTAGACATCATCCCTAGTTCATAACATCTTTCGGATTGAAAATCTGACCTCATATGAGAGAGATCCTGATTTTACAAGTCGGAAATAAATTTTTAAAATGTATCCCGGGTAACAAAACGCGACCTATTATTTTGAACCTTTACCACAGTAAACAAATTCAAATCATTCCAAATTTTTGGCAGATTGTTAGTGACACCTAAGGGCGCATACTATGATTTTCTCAGCATTTTTAACAAAAAATAAATGCATAAAATGACGTGTGGACTGACTAACAAAAACAGAGAGTTACCTAAATGAAGCTGAATGCTTGAAATATTAATAAATTCATGAAACATGCTATTTAAATGAAATAAAACATAAATCTAACATTTTTTAATGCATGAACATGATGGAATGCAAAAATCTAATCAAGAAAGCATAAGAAGCATCCTTTGATATGTGTTATTTTACGAGAATAGCTCGATCCATCTCTCGGATGAGCTCTTTCTTCAAAACGACGATTCGAATTGAGTAGGGACATTAATATAATGAAATCAATAGGAATAGAAGTGTACATTGTGTTTTCCTGCAGCTTTGGAACTCCTCAAATGAACGGTTTCTTTCGTTCTTCGATCCGGGCTTCCGAAGGTTCACAAAAATCGATCCACGCCTAGATCGAATTGGGATTGATGCGAGCGAGGTTGGTGCTTCAATGCACCCTCTCAATTGAGCCAAAGGGGGGCGTGAATTCCAAAATTCAATTTTGTGTTCTGAAAAAGATCTAGGTTGAAGTTCAAAATCCCAAAAGGAGCTCCCCTAAGCTGGGCGTGGGCCCTTGTATTTGCAGCATTTTTTGAGATTTTTGAATTTCAAACCGGCTCAATCTGAGCCCTCTATGTGGCGCCATCTCAAGGCATGCCACTTGGATTTTTGAAATAATTAAAATAAGAATTTTGTAGGTGAGACACCTCAGCAGGGGAATTTGAAAAATTTCAAAAAGCTTGCTTGATTTTCTCTACAGAAGTCTCCCAAATGGCGCCACCTTAGAGGGTGCTATCTGGGGTTTAAAATTCAATGTTTACTTTTTGCAGGGAGCCCTCATGTGGCACCACCTCATGGTGGGCTACTTTTATTTTGAATAAAATAAAACAAAAAAATGAAACCAAGTGGGGTTCTGGAATGGCGCCACTTCAAAAGGTGTTTGAGGTTTGAATCTAGAAGCAATAGGAGCAGGCCATGTGGCGCCACCTCTGAGGAGTTTGAACATTCAAATTTTTGCTTTTTCTGGAGGGAGCAGAGGCTGACATGTGGCGCCACCTCAGGGTGGCTCTATACTGCCATGTGGCAGGAGGACAGGAGCAGAGGAAACCAAATGCGCCACCTCAGAGGGGGGTTGCTTCCCCTTTTTCTGATGCAGGGAGATTTGGACACATGGCGGTTCAGGATGGCTCTGCTTCTGACAAGTGTCAGCTAGCTGGAGGAGTCTTCTCAAATGGCACCACCTCAGGGTAGATTTGAAATTCAAATGGGGTTGGTTCTGGAGGAATGGAGGGTGGACATGTGGCAACACCTCTGGGAGATCCTGCAGTGACACGTGGCGGAAGGGAAGAGAAGGAGGAGAAGAACCATGTGGTGCCACCTTAAAAATAAAATAAAGATGAATTTATGCAGGAAAATCAACATTTGTGCCACCTAAGCCTTGTTTGAAATTTTTTGAATGGTTGCTTTTTCTGAAGAAGACCAGGGGTGACACGTGTCCTCTGCTTTTTTTGAAGGAAGCTAGAAATGACATGTGTCACCTACTTTTCTGAGAAAAGTAGGGAGAGACATGTGTCAGTCTGCTTTTTCTAAAGAAGGGAGAGAGTGACACGTGTCTCTTGTAGGAGACACATTTCAAATGGCGCCACCTCAGAGGAGACAAGCTTTACTTTTTTGAACAGAGCAGCACATGACACTTGGAATCTCATGGTGACCTTGGAATGACACATGGCCCAGGGTGAAGATGGTGGATACTGACACGTGGCATAGAATGAAGAGAATGTCTAATGACATGTGGTGGCATCTTAAGGTGAACCCCACGCTGACACATGGCAGGGAAATGGGAGGAGAGAGAAAAAGACAAGTGGCGCCAATTCAGGGACAAGGCTCCTATATTTTTGGTTTTTCAAAATTCAGGTTTTTCAAAAAAAAAGCCTATATGACACCACCTCAGAGTGGGCCCCACATTGCTTCTTTATTGAAATAAGGACAAGACAGTAAACCTTTTTTTGGATTTTTCATAAAAATCTGGACCAATTGGCAAAAAAGACATTTTGAAAGGATTTGGCCCCTGTGGGGTGATTTTGCAAAAGAATGCTAGTTGAAATAGCTGACAAAAGGGTAAAATGTGAGATAAAGTGGTTGAAATCCATATTGAAAACTATCCAGATCATTTTCCTGAAGAAATATTTTGAAATTCAAAAATGAGAAGAATTGATAATTTTGAAGACCTAGGGTTTTGAAATTGATTTTAAAAAGATTTGAAATTTGAATCTGGATTGAAAATTTTGAAATCGAGAGTTCTTGACCTCGAGATGACATGCTGTGCAGTGCAGTGATGTGAAATGTTTATGCAATGACATGTCTTATGAAATGTAATCCTGAACCAGGATTTGGAGATTCCCGTCTCCTGTCAGGAGTAGAATTTTGAACATCTGAGCTAAAATAGAGAAATTTTGAGAGTTGCAGATGCAATTTGGACTTTTTGCAAGTTTCAGGTTCAGAAAATGGCCATTTTGCCCTTCGGCAATTTCAGAGGCTGGATGATGATGCTTGGTGGAAATGTCGGAGAGGTGAATGAAAATTTGGGGTGTTTACACCTGGTCAATAAGTGGAACCATAAGACGAACACGTTCCAGTTTGAGGGTTTTGAGATGACCATAACCCTAGAAGATATGGCACGAATTACAGGTCTTAAGTGCCATGGGAGTGTTGTCCTAAGATGGGATTCAAGCTATAACCCAAAGGACAATTGCACGACCCTTCTATGAATGTCGATGGAGGAATGGCGTGAGTGTATTTCTGGTGAAGGCAATTTCTCATCAATGAAAGTTTTTTTTTTTGTATTTCTGCATGTGCATCTGAAGCAGCTGACCAAGAGTTGCGCGGCTTCCTTCTTTATTTTTTTGGACTTACTTTATTTTTCGATTGTTCTGGATCGAGAATAAGTTACTTATGGTTGCAGTTCCTGGAAGACTTAGATGAAGTCGACAACTAGGCATGAGGTGCTACTATGCTCGCACACTTGTACAGTCAACTTTATTGAGTGAGTAGGGGTACGAAAACCGTTGGAGGGTTTTGGTTATTTGTTCAGGTATTTGTTTATTACATATTTAGTGCTTGTGAACTAAGTTCTTTGAAGGTTGTAGTCTTACTAATATATTGTTTTTGTAGGCCTGGACTTGGGAGCATATTATTGTCTGTGTCCTCAATGTGTCCCAGCGGTTTGTGGTTTTCCCATGATTGGCACGTGGGCTTCAATAAATGTCAAGTGCAAAAATGTTCAATTCATTTTAGATGGGTTGCAATTAAATGAGGTAAATGGTTTAAAATTGTTGTAATATTTAGCATTCTTAAGTAATCATCGCTTTATGATTTTTTCTTTCTTAGTACAAATCGTTATCTCCTATGCATCTAACTTTCATTATCGTAAATTGTTATATGGTCTAGCATTCTTAAGTAATCACCGCTTTAGGATTTTGTCTTCCTTATTAAAAATTATCATCTCATTTGCATAACTTTTATTAGCGTAAATCGTTGTAATGTTTAGTATTCTCAAGTAATCATCGCATTCGACATTTCATTTTCCTTAGTACAAATTGTTATCGCATTTGCATCTAACTTTCATTATTGTAAATTATTGTAATGTTTAGCATCCTCAAGTAATCATCGCATTCAACATTTCATTTTCCTTAGTACAAATCGTTATTGCATTTGCATCTAACTTTCATTACCATAAATCATTGTAATGTTTAGCATCCTCAAGTAATCATCGCATTCGGCATTTCATTTTTTTTAGTACAAATAGTTATCGCATTTGCATCTAACTTTCATTACCGTAAATCATTGTAATGTTTAGCATTCTTAACTAATAACCGCATTCAGCATTTTATCTTCTTTAGTACAAATCGTTATCGCATTCAGCATTTTGCATGAATAATTATTTCTATATCTAAACCACAATCTTGATTGTACAGGTTGTGTGGAGATCTTATGGGGATGGGAAGGACGAGGATAATGAGGTTATTGTTGAGGCTGCGTGATTGTCTGTATGCGATATTTGGCTCTTTAGCAAATGTGAAGCCGAGATGCAGCATGGTAGTCGAGTACTCCTATAAGCTAGCTTGAGACAATCGATACCAAAATTGCCTCTGGCATTGAAAAGGAAGATGAATAGTGGCGGGGCCACAAACGTGAATTGGCATGAACACTTCAGAGAATAATTGGATAACTGGAACAAAGGAGGTGTTTGTGCCATACCATGTGATTATAAAGAACAACAATATGATCCCAACTATTTCAAAAAATATTAGAAACCCATGCGTGAAAATCGACAGATTGAGGAGAAGCAACCTAAAAGTGAGGTCACTCTTATCCCCAAGCATGTCATCCTCCAGCATAGACGTAACGTCCATCGTGTCCATTTGGTGGATACTATGTTTCCATTTGTTGCAGTACACAATAAGGAGCAAACACATCTCCCAAAGGAGAAGGTATTGTTCGACCAAAGGTTTGCAATGTTGGAGAGTGATAATAAGGAGTTATGGAAGGACATGCAAAATTTGAGCAAACAAATTGGGTCGCTGGTTCAGTTGATTAGCAGTGGGTTTAATAAGATCAAGGGAACAAAGAGGCCACCAAATAAAGAGACTCCACCAAGTGCAAGCAAGAGACGAGTTATAGGTCTATCTGACTCGTCAAGCGCAAGTGAATAAACATACGTGATTTGTGTATATCGATAATTCTATATTATAATTTTAACATTCTTTGTTGTAATTATATAATTCTTTCCTTAATAAGTGTAACACAGAAGTGCTACTAACTCTTTCATGATGTGTACTTACGTATATCGATTATTGGCTTCGAGTTTATTATGTATCGTGATTCCTGTGATAGCGATTACTCTGTAGAGCGATTAATATGTATAGTGTTTAAGAAGTTACAATGATTTGTCCTTACGTTTGCTAAATCGTATAGCGATTACTAGCTTAAAGTTTATTACTTTTAGTGTTTCTTGTGATAGTGATTACTTACTATGTCGATTACTCAGTATAGTGATTATGAAGATACCATTATTTATACTTACGTTTGCTACTCTGTATAGCGATTACTGGCTTAGGGTTTATTATTTATAGCATTTTGTGTGATAGCGATTACTTAGTTTAGCGATTAATAGGTATAGCGATTATGCAGTTACCACTATTTGTACTTCCTGTGATAGCAATTATAACGATTACTAGTTTTGAGTTGCAAGAAACATCACATAACATTACTATAGGGTTTAGGATCTGACATGCTACTGATGTTATGCTACGTGTCATTCATTTACATGTACTAACATTGTGTCGATGATACTGGCAAATGAAACATCTTTTATTTAATGCGCAATATAATTTATTTATTTGTTAATAAACTTTCATTGCGTGATTTTTGAAAACTGGCAGGTTGTGAAACAACGTGAATAATAAATGAAGGAATCATCGTGTTCTGCAAGGCACACAAGACGTTTTCTTTAATAGCATGGAACATATGACGTTTCATTTAAAGAAGAAAAGAAGCCTTTCCTATAACCTGCTTCATGAGCAACGAACAGAAAAACTGATGTTTCCTCTAACCTCCTTCTAAGCGCAAGCTGTATCGATGTCGAAGAAGGACGCTATGATTCAGTCAAACGTCCGCAAAAAAGGGTACCTTTAATTTCTATAACCTGCTTCAACCTTTTTATGTCGTTTATAATTTGTTTACTGAATATAATGCTATAGTTATTTTACTGAATATTAAGCTAATTTCAGTGCAGTATCTACAAAACAAGGTGTCAAAAAACTCAACAAAGTACTCGAAGAGAACATCGACCGGATGCGAGATGAATTTGCAGAAGGACGCACTATCAGTAATTTTGTACGTATGAAATCACTCTCAGTTATACATTAATGTATGCCATGGGTATGTATATTAACAAATGCACATTTGTTCTAAACAGACTATAAGAACTATGTCGGTCTGCGTCGTCACCCTTATTTTATGGTATATCGGTTATCTAATATGTTTATTTTGTTATTTTATTTATTAATGTACCTTTATGTTTTAAACTTACTATTATTACTATTTCGTTCAATAGAGTATTGCCCGTCGAATGCCATACGCGGCTAAATTTCTAAACGGAATACAATACTAGGGTGACGATAACCAAATGACAAACTTTTTTTCAAGTGAAAAGGTTTGTGACCATATCAATTTGTAAGATGTTAAATCTATTTAAGATCCTATTTTTATTCTTAATATCGATTTTAAGTTATCAATAGGAATTTTCATATCGATTTAAGATATTTTTTTGACTCTTAATATTGATTTCCATGCTGATTCTAAATATCAATTTTTAAGGCATTGTTTAGATTCTTAATATCGATTTCTTTGCTAATTCTTAATATTGATTTAGGATATTGTTTTGATTCTCAATATCGATTTAAGATATTGCTCTGAATCTTAATATCGATTTTCATGCTGATTCTTAATATCGATTTAAGATATTGTTTTGATTCTTAATATTAATTTCTCTGTTGATTCTTAATATCTATTTTTAAGCTATCAATAGGAATTTTCATAGCGATTTAAATGTTGTTTTGATTCAATGTTGATTCCTAATATCGATTTAAGATATTGGTTTGATTCTTAATATCGATTTATATACTGATTCTTAACATCGATTTTTATGGTATCAGTACTCATTTTCATATCCATTTTTTAAAATATTTTATAATTGATTTACAGATATTGATTCCTACATTATGGCAATCAAAAAAGCATTGGGTCTTATACGTGTTGGATGTACGAGAACAAAAATTATGTCTATACAACTCCTTGGACTATGACATTGGTGTAAACCATGACATTGTGCATTTGGTTAAGTTTCTATCTTTAAGATTAATGTATCTTGTATCGTGGCCTGAAATTTACTTGCTTTTGCATAAACCAAAGGTTGGATTTTTCAAAGACATGTTGGGTGTCGACATTGGCCCGTGGAGGCTTCACGTCGCAGAGGATACTCCTTTACAAAATAATGGTGTCGATTGTGGTGACTTTGTAATTAAGTATATTGAAGCAATATACTATGGACGAGCACCAGAATTCACCGTTGTATATTGTACACTTAAACATTATTTATTAACCTTTGTTATTGATTACTACATTTTTATATTGTTCTCATTTTTATTTTTATTTTTATTTTTTTCAAGATGATATACCTAGATTCCATAAAGAACTATGTGAGGAATTAAAGGATTTTTCTAGTTGAGGATGATACAAAAACCCAGGCTGCAAGATTACCTAGAAAGCTACGAAGGACGCGAGGCCCCCAGGAGTAAGAGGAAGGCATTTTAAACGTCTACCTGTTCTCAAGGATAACGTGAAGATGGTTATGTTCTATTGCTGAGAGAGAGAGCAATTTTTTGTTCAACTTTCAATTTCCAATTTTTTTGTGTACAAACATTTATAACAAATTTTGTAAGACTGTGTACAAAATTCACATTGTATAAATTGTTAATATCGATTTATAATATATTATGCTGAATTGTCGTATATAGATTTATAAGATATTATGTGTTTTCTAATGTCGATTTATGAGATATTGTTTGGTTGTTAATATCGATTTGTAATATATTATGCTCAATTGTTGTATATCGATATGTAAGATATTATGTATTTTCTAGTGTCAATTTTTACGATATTTGTAGTATGATTTCTATTATAGAATTGCAAAGAATTATAATATTACAACATAGAATTATCGTTTTGAGTTTTGTAGCATAAAAATGTCACTGATTTGCTTTTATGAGCTATGTTTCTATCGTGATTTACATAATGATTGATAAAAGTCTAAAATGATTTGCACAAACATTGATCATGCAATTTTACCGTGATTTGTACTCATGCACAGTGCGATTTTTATTCAGATGTGGCCGACATAGACATCATTGTGTAAATCGTTATACCATTGCAATTTACATAATGACGTATGTATTTTAGACAATGAGCTTGTTGAATTTTCATTAATGAAGAGCGAACATTACAAGTCTTTGTAAACCGCATACATCACTAATCCCTTTTGCGATTTGTAAGATATTATGTGTTTTCAAGTATCGATTTGTGAGATATGATTTTGTTTGCTAATATCAATTTGTAAGCTATTATGTTGAATTTTTGTATATTAATTTATAATGTATTATGCTCAATTGCTGTATATCGATGTTAAGATATTATGTGTTTTCTATTATCGATTTTTATGATATTTGTAGTATGATTTCTATTGTAGAATTACAACAAAGAATTATAACATTACAACATAGAATTATCAATTTACAACAAAGAATTATAGAATGCTAAACATTACAACGATTTGTAAGATATGAAAGTTAAATGCTACAACTATTTTGAAGCTGAAGAATCCACACACAATAACTGTGTTGCGTTGCTCACTTTTGAATTGAACAAAGTCTGTCATGAAACAGAACAATATCAGACACTACATTAAGTTCAACAAGAAATGCTAACATCCTCCTAAAATTGTTACATACCAAAAGACTTGTCATACTCATGACATTGTTTCACTCAAACAGGTCGGGTGGATTGCAGGTTACAACATTGTAGTGCACGTTTGTATGGTATTGTTGCATATTGGAAACTATACAAGTTAGATATTGATAGGTTGCACGTAATACAATTTACATGGGAAGCAATATACTGTATTACATACATGTTCATGCGAAGGGCTTGGTTGCTTAGGAGTTGGTTGTTTCTTAGACATTTTCTTGCCAACCAATTCCAATGCACTCTTTATCCTCTAACGACTGCGATCAGAGACATGTTTCCTTTTGATACTTTTCGCTAGGTGAATATTCTCATCATAATCAACAATGTTTACTTCTGACTTGTCGAAGATGATGTTTACGCTTTGGCCCAACTTCTCATAAGGGTTAGGGAAAGCATGATTTTCACCTACGTTGTTCGATCCCGTTTTCTTATATTGGTCTTCACAAGGTGCAACAGACTCATGGTAAATTAACTGCACTTTTTCAAGTAATTTCCTTGACACGTTTCTCATACATACATAGACTTTTTTGCTTTTTGATGTCAAATCTGCAACATGCATAAGTGACCTACATAGTTGTTGGTAACGGAAGGCTATATGACACTTCTCATCAACACTAGATGGATTGACATTATTTGTCTCCAGCAGTTCAATCTTTGCTTGTCTCGTTCATCTTCGCATTATATTTGACTTAGGTATTTTTTGTATCTTCTCTTGATTAAGTGTCTTTAATGTATGACGACATAAAATATCTTTGAATTCAAACATTTTGCATGTACATTCAACTGTTTTGTTGTCAACATTGTACGTAACATGTGCTTCTTGCCTTTTTGGATACTCTTTGTCATCCCATACAATATGGTATTTGTGCACATTCCCATATTGCATGCATCCTTCTATGTTGCAATTCATGACCTATATAACCTTTTTCTTAGCTCATTCAAATACAATTAGTGTATACAGATCTGCAGGTCGCGTCAATATTTTTATGCCCAAAGTTACAGGGCGGGTGTTAAAGCATTTCACATCTTGTTCAAGCTTATTCTGTCTAAGACCGTCTATAAATAATTCATATTGTTCCATGAAAAAAAACATTGTTAAACATGAATACAATATTTTTTTCAGTGTGACATGCATAGATTTAGCTCTTTGTGTGTTTATGATACATGCACAAAAGTATTGTCTTCCATATGCCAATGTCCACTTCTCTTTGTCTGCATATAAATGTTGTAACCACACACAATCTTCAAGGCCGTACATCTTAATCATTTGCTCCCAATCAGATATAAAGGTGACCTCGTCTATGCTCTCAAGTACACACTGCCTAAATTTTTTATCAAACCCTATATTCTGATTAAAAATGTATCTTATATTCTTTGTTGTATTTTGAAAGATATGCCACAAACATAGGCGATGATGTGTATATGGCCATACATGAGACACTGCAATTGCATGATCACTATCTATAAGTACAGCTCTAGGGTGCTTCCCATTCATTGCCTGTGTAAATACTCTAGACAACCACTCAAAGGTTTCCTTGGTCTGGTTATACAAAAAAGTATCGCCTAATATGCAACTCCGTGAGTGATGGTTCACTCTGACAAACTGTGCAAATGGCCACTGTTCTGTATTAATCTTCACAGTTGTATAAAAAATAAGCATATTATTGAAGCATTCATAATCCACTCTTGACTTTGAATCTTCCCAAAACATATTCACAGCATACCCATCTCCATCCAATTACATTGCACTAAAGAAACCATGGTCAATGTTTGATTTTTTCTATAGGTAATCAACTAAAGAACATATTCATCCATTCTTTATATTTTCTAACCTCTTCCTTCTTAAGTGGTTTCTTAGATCCATAGGTGTGAATGGTATATTCTCGCAACCACAATCTACGTGCATGCAGAAATTATATGTCCTCCTTGGTGCCCAGCGGTATCAGCTATTTCAGCAATTACAGCATGCGCTGCAGTTACTTTACGATATGACCTTAACATAGGAGTCATAAATGAAGTGGCTAATTCATGGTTATGATCATTGATTAAAGTACGAACTACATATTTCTCATTCGAAAGTCTTCTTAACACCATTCTCACTGGACAACCACATCTTGAATCTGACTTGCTTCTTGTTGGATTTCCACTTGACTTCTTCCAACCTTTCTTTGAACAAACATATGCATTTCTCACCACGACACCTTGTGCATTTTTTGCCCAAGAATACCTTCTAGCACTGAAGCTAATTTTTAAGGCATAACCATTGTAAAATTTGTATGCAGCTTCCTCATTATTAAACTGCATTCCCTCTACGAGAACATAGTCAAGTGTACTATCATGTAGATTTGAGGTGCCTGCACCTTTGTCAAGTGCATTGTCATGATCGTCTACCTCATTATCGAATTGCAATTCGTTTGTTGGAATATTCAAGTCAAGATTGAATCAAATGTCTGCACTCTTCTTATCATGTGCATCATTAGTGCACATATTCAATTCCTCAAGTGTGTCAATAGTACGGATGTTTGTTGCTCCATGACTTTCCAATGATTGAGATACGTCATCTTCACTGCAACTAGTTGATATGCTCAATACTGTCATGTGCAAAATATCAATTTGCGTTAGCTAGTGCATACGTTTACTACGATTTATTCAAGATGCATATAACAACGACTATCGATTAGTTAAGCATAATAGCTTACAAATCGATATTAACAAATAACACCATATCTAACAAATCGATACTCAAAAAAACATAATATCTTACAAATTAATATACGACAATTCAGCATAATATATTACAAATCAATAGTAACAAACAAAACAATATCTCACAAATCCACAATAGAAAATACATAATATCTTACAAATTAATATACGGTAATTCAACATAATATATTACAAATTGATATTAAAAAACAAAACTATACCTGACAAATCGATAATAGAAAACACATAATATCTTATAAAACGATATACGGCAATTCAGCATAATATATTACAAATCGATATTAACAAACAAAACAATATCTCACAAATCGTCACTATAAAACACATAATAGCTTATAAATCGATATACGACAATTCAGCATAATATTACAAATTGACATCAACAAACAAAACAATATTTCAGAAATCGACAACAGAAAACACATAATGTCTTATAAATTGATATACAGCAATTCAGCATAATATATTACAAACGAGACAATATCTCACAAATCGATATACATGTTACTACAACCGCAATCTGTGTTACATTGCATATACTGAGTGAATGGATGATACCGAGTGGGGTAGAGACTCTTGCTCGCATCTGTAACCAAGCATTCTTGTCACTAGGTCCCAGCGTCTTACAAATGTCTTCAAGTTTCTAACCGTTGAAACGATATAATTTACCTGCAATAACAAAACAACTCCTTAATGACACTCATGATGACATACGTTCTTCAACAATAACATGATGACATGAAAAGGTACTCATGACGCTTTAATGGCACTTGTTGGAATGTTTGTGCTTCATTGTTTTTTTCCATACTGCCTAACAAAAATGAAGAAGAAGAGAAGACTGTAAAAAGAGATGGCCAACAAATCTCCCTTAACGCCCACCAATGATCGAACCAGTCGTTCGATTTATAGTTATCTCCACGAGGTAGGAACGAACTAGGAAAAGTTTTCTAGAATGAACCAGGAAAAGTTTTATATCTAACAAGTGTCTTTCTTTGCTTCTTTCTCTCCTCCTCCTCCTCCTTCTTTTGCCTTTGTTATTAGCTTGTGCTACAACAAAGGCGGAACATGCAAATGTATATACGGGAAGCGGGAGGACATTTTCGTCCAACGCATATCTATCTTACAGGAGGATATTTTTGTCAAAAGCATATCTACCTTTTTTATATGTTATTTTATTATAAAGTCATTATGGGCAACATTGGCATATGAATTATCGTGGGTCCCAAAATATTCCTCCGTATACACAGGAACACGCAAATTTGTGTTTCGGGGAGAACACACAACACCCTCCCTAGGCTATTGATGTTCCTAGTAATAGCAAATAGTAAATAAAATATAGTTTCATTGGTACTCGATACACCCTAGTGTATTGCAGTGAAACTGAGTGGTCCAAGCCAGGAAAAATCTTGCAGACCGATGCATAGTGTGAGAGGAAGATCGGACCACCATCCGTGTCCGATCACCACCGGTGGTGGTGATTTCTTCTTTTCTACTCAAAAAAAAAAATCGAAGAGAGTTGAACCCTCTTTCTTTTTCCCTTTTTTTTTAAGTTTTCGCAAATTGAGAACCCACGGTTCACCGATTTGTCTAAAACAAAAAATAAAAATTGACCTTTTTGCTCTTTTCAAATTTTTTTATGTTCTTCTTTTTCGACGATGAGTCTCTACCATGAAAGGGGTGTTCCGGTCTGACGTTACCGGCGTTTGATTCCTGCGTCAATACACCCGTATGCACAGGATGCTTTCGGCACCATCAGGGATCTATCAAACCCGCTCTAATACTAATGTAAGGACTAAAATGCTCGGATGCAGAATTATTGTGGGGGTGAAAAACACACTGTTATTGCTCGAAATCACCAGAGAGGTCTACACTCTCAACTCACTTACAATTTAAATATCTTTCTTGTAACCGTATGTTTCCATATTATTTCACTGTATTTATAAACGTTTAAGTTTGAGACACAACTTTAAGAGAAATCTCTTCGGCCCCAAAAAACACGTCTCTTTGAATTGACCAATAGAATAGCCCTCAACAGTCACCTTATGCTCATATAACCTTACATTTTTTTTCTGTTGGTGCCCGGCCTTCAATGTAGTCCATCATGGCCGTGATGTTCTCTTCTCCTCTCTTTTCTGCTCTTTATTTCACTCTCGTTCTTTGGGTAGGAGAACAAGTAAAGATTTTCCCCATTTCTTGGGTATCCTTGCATTATGAAAGAACTCACTCATTACCTCAAACAAATCAACTTTACATAGGTCCCATAGTTCTCTGAAAATCTCATTGAGGAAACCATCGACCCCTGGTGCCTTCCCCGTTGGAAGTTCTTTCACGACCAACTTGAGCTCGTCCATGGTAAACGGTGATTGTCTCTTGTGCTGAAGCTTCAAGAGACCTTTAAAGAATTCGGTTTATTACTCTATATGAAGGAAGAAAATATTTTATTATTTTGCCATCCCATATTCTGAAAAGATTTTGCAAGTCATGCCTCTGTGACAATTCCCTCAACCACTAGATGTCACCGACATAAAACATATTGTATGATTAAACTTTTGTTTTTTCCAATAGTTATCTTTAGGCAAATTAGACAAAGCCATGATCAGATATTTGCGGAGAAAGGCTCAACTTTTTCTTATTACATACTTGCAGCTTTGTCATGATTCTTTATTAAAGAAATACATGAGATATTTTAGTTCTTTTGTTTCACGTTCTAACGTGTGTTTTGAGATATAATAATAAAAAGTACAGGAATTAAATGTAATAAGCGAAATGCTGTGTGCCTCTCTGTAGTTTGCACTATTTTTTTATCATTTTAGTACAAAGCAATGCGCTCTCACTATTTTCATCATCCAAACAATATTTGTTTATACATTAACTTAGCATAATACATAAACTGCTTTTAGGCATCGATTCTGTTCCATAGTGATGACATAAATAAATTAAGGTGAATTCATTTCATTGTTAGTCCATACTGAACACTTTGAAAGTTCCTGTTTAGTTTAGTGATAGCAGGATTCCAGACACTGAAAAGACTTCTAGAAATAGAAGTGCTGGATCGTGTGGAGGTACTTAAACATGGCCAAATCATTCCAAAATCACATACTTATATAAAAAAGAGATGAAACAAACTTTATTTTTTGAAACGACACATATAGCACCAAAGATGCAAGTACATCCATTAAATCCCAAAATAAGCACCAAACCTAGTGAAGACTTTGGGATGCCCTGCAGGAAAGGCTATGGGGTAAGGACTCTATGGACCCTTCTTGGGAGGGACTTGGTTTTGTAGGACTTGTTGTTTGCCATGAAGCTCATGCACACGCTTATCCTCATCGAACCAATGGTGATGCTCTTCTTCATCGCAGTCTTCGCATTCATGGTGTTCTTCATCGCAGTCTTCACATTCATGGTGATGCTCTCCTTCGTCGCAGTCTTCAAACTCATCGTGATGCTCTCCTTCGTCGCAGTCTTCAAACTCATCGTGATGCTCTTCCTCATCACAATCGTCATCATCTTCGTGAAGTTCATTAGGATGAATTTGTTTGCCATCGCTACTCACGTTAGCCGCCCAAGTAATATTGGTAATGTTAACATGGGCTGTTTGCACCTGTGTTTCCTTCAATTCTCTCCTTCCATCCACTATGAACAAGCACGAGGCAATGGCTAGAAAGAGAGAAAGAAGAGGCACAAGAAGCTTCATTGCTCACTAGAATAGGCTGAACAAAGAAATGAGTGAAGAGAGCAAGGGAGGGAGCAACCAATTTATTGGATGTTTCCAACTTGGTGTTTCTTTATAGCTGTCAATGGTTGTTGCACTGGTCTTCAATATAGATGCAATTAAGAACGGCAAATTATGTATAAGATATTGATTAACATTTAAATAAGCAATGATTGCTAATCATTAATGCATGTCAAGTTCCTTGTCAAGAGAAAACTTCCAGCCTTTGGCCATTAAAAATGATTAAAATCTACAATCCCACAGTTTCTTTAAGATGACAAACTTTTTCCTACTCGGCAAAATTTCTTGGTTTCAAGTAGGGAAGGGTGTGAGAGCTTGAGACGACCAAACCTGATGGGTCCAGTTACCTTAAAAGCTCAATTGAATAGTAGGAACCAACGTCCATCTGGACCATGACTTGGATATGGCTCCTTTTTTCCATCTGAAACACCAAAAAACAAACTATAAATACTGTCATTGACCAATTAAGCGGAATAATGGCCATGCTCCAATCTGATTTAGATATTCATACCGTGGATATATATCTAACTGGTTAAAGGATCACCAAAGGCATAATTCAGTCCAAAATCATATCCATTTGTTGTTCCAATACTTCAGTGAACCTTACTTAGATCAAGTGCAAGCAATGGATCCTGCCTTTGTGACCTAGGTCAGAAATGCACTTAATGCCCAAGGAACAAGACCTTATGCAAAGGGTTCTCCTTTTTCACACAGAGCTTCTACGATCCGTAGGTGCTCTGAGTCTTGGTCTATGCATTGCGTCATCTTCCAAGCCTACCTGATCTCACTCAATAAGTTTCGTGGTTGCAGGACAGATTTGGGTCCGGATCCAACCCATTGGAAGCAGGGGAGCCACATACATAATTGTGATGACGGTTGCATGCATCTGCTGCAAGCATCTGATCTGGGAAGGGAAACTATCCCACCAAATCCTAATAAGGTATATATAAACTAACTTCTTAAAGCTTCCTTTATGATATCCTTTCAACTAAGTACCATTTTTTATAAAAGCCCTCACATTGAAGCAAGTTTGTAGCTTCCATTTCCTCTTGCAGTACTATTATAATCTCAGTATACTGAATGTAGGGGACGTTTGGATGCACCTAGCAACATATCCAGAAAACTCATATATAATTTGGGAAATTAAGTTGAGATCTACATGCAATATCCCAGCTAATCCATGAATTCTGAATGTATAAGTGGGGTGCATGCAAACATCCCCTTAACTGGTATTATGAAGAACAAAATTACCAGCCCATCACCTATGTTACAAAGATATGTGGACATGAAGACATGGCATACGGGTTCGACTCGAAAGTTTAGTTTTTTTTTTCAAAATGGGATACGAGGACAAGTAATTTTTTAATCAATAAAAACTATTTTTCTGATAAATTAAGATTAAAAAGTAATAAAAATGTATTAAAATATTAAAATAATGCCTGCAAGGATTTGTGTCTGAATCAACGTGTCTGTGCATGTCACCAGGGTCATGCGTCCAAAATGGCATGTCCATGTGACATATCTCATCACTTTAATCAAAATACTCAAATGCCATCACATGATTCATATGGAATGGGATGAAAATAGTACTATATGTTAAATAAACTTTCAATTTTTGTCTGAAGGAATAGAGAATTTTCATGAATCTAGGGATGGCAGTGGACTGGTGGAAAACGGGCCCCGCCCCGCCTCGCCATGTTTGGACCAGGGATGGAGGACATGAAACCTGGATGAAGGTTAAAATCAAAACTCGTGTGGGGATGGACTTACGCTTCCCCTGCCCCACCTTGCCCTGACACGCCGCATCCCCGATCTCCGTTAGTAAAATGCTAGAATACTCTTTAGGGATGACTGTGAACCGAGGGAAAATGGGGTCCCACCCAGCCTCGCCCCGTTTGGACCAGGGATAGAGATATGAAATGAGGATGAAGGCAGGGATAGAGGTTAAAATCAAAACCCGTGCATGGATGGAGGACAAAATTTTGAGATGAGGTGGGGGTGAAGACCTTGTCCCCCACCCCCGCCCCGGTCCAATGTCATCCCTACATGAATCATTTTTTCTCTCTAAGGCCATGCTTGAAAGCTTATGAGTCAGTGTTGGGCTTTTGAGAACCCAAATAACGCAGTGGAAAGTGGTATGACCAACAAGGAACACTAGATAAGGAGGTGCGAGGCTAAGAAAACAAACACTCAACACAAATCACTCACACACCTATTGCACACACTGACTCCCACTTAGTCACTCAAGAGAAATTTCATTTTATTGCTTGATGCTTGAAAGGAAATACATGAGGGTATATATAATGCCAAAGAGGCTGGGATGATAAATACGTCCCAAGCTAATTTTGGAATAGGCACAATAACCTGGGAGCCCCCATAGGGAATCCAAAAGCACCTCACTATTTTTGGCATATGGATAAATGCATGAGAGGCCCATTATTGCTGACTTCTCTAACAATAGAAAATAGGGCTATTGACTTGCATGAAAATGGAAAAATCACTTCGGATTTTATTCTTTACAAATTACTCATTTTAACATCTCTCTTAATTTGTAATTCCCAAAATAGCTCAAAAATTCTCAAACTTGTCTTTGGGCAATGGTTTGGTGAACATATCTGCTACTTGCTCATTGTTTTGAACAAACTCTGACAAAATTTCTTCTTTCTTGACCAATTCTTTGATAAAATAATGTCAAATTTAAATGTGCTTCAATCACTTGTGAAAGACTAGATTCTTTGTCATTGCAATATCAGACTTGTTGTTGCAAGTGATAGTGGTTAGTCCTTCAGGCTTTTGTTGCAATTCCAAAATTATTCTCCTTAGCTATACTTCTCCACTTGTTGCGGTAGTGACTGATCTTTCCCAATCACTATTGATATAGCCAAGAAATTTTAAATTGTTCTCGGCAACATATTTGATTCCAAAACTTTTTGTGCTCTGCAAATACTTCAAATTTCTTTTTGTTGCTGCAAGGCGGACTTTGCTTGGTTCACTCATGAACCTGGAAACCAAACTTACTGCATTTACGATGTTAGGTCTTGTATTGGTGAGGTAAATTAAAGACCTGACCAACGTTGGATACATCAAAGCATATATCTTTTTGGTGCCATAATTTTTTGATAGCTTCTCATTTATAACCATTGGTGTGTTAATTGGTTTGCAATTCACTATATTGAATCTTTTCAATAGATCTTCAAGATCTTTTTCTTGAGAAATGAAAAATTCTCCTTCTTTTTGCTTTACTTAGATTCTGAGAAAATATTTCATAATCTATAGATATGTCATCTCATATTCTTTCATTATGTATTTTTTTAATTTAAGAACCATTTTCACATTTAATCCAGCATAGATCAAACCATCTATATATAAGCACATGATCAAAAAATCTTCTCCATCTCTTTTCACATAGAAAAATGATTTGCTTGGACTTCTTTGAAAAGCATTCTATTGAAAATATTGATCTAATTTTATGCCCCAAGCTCGTGGGGCTTGTTTTAGGCCATACAAGCCTTTTTTCGCTCATAAACTTTTTCTTCACTTCCTTTCTTTTCAAATTCAACAGGTTGCTCAACCTAAACCTTTTCTTTGAGCTCTCCATTCAGGAAGGCAGATTTCACAGCTAGTTGGTAAACTGAAATTTTTAATTTAGCAGCAACGGGTAGTACAACTTGAATTGTCAACATTCTCACAATTAGAGCGAAGGTTTCATTGAAGTCTACTCCAAATTTTTTAGAGTAGCCCTTTGCTACAAGTTGTGCTTTATGCTTTTGAATTGAATCATTTTCATTATATTTTTTTTTGAAAATCTATTTTCTGCCAATGACATCTTTTCTTTTTTGCCTATCCGCCAACTCCCATGTATGATTCTTCTCTTTTGCAAAGATTCAGTCATTCATGGCAGTTTTCCAAATTTCATATTGGACAACTTCTTTATAATTTTGTAGCTCAAAAAAAAGTAATTCAAAATCACATGAATCATAAATGTTTACAAGAGATCTGACCTTACGTGGAGATGACTCGGATTCTAAATCGCTTGTCAACATCTTCTTTTATTGCAACTAGATCTTGCTTATGCTATAGTGACTGCACTAAGTTTATTTCCCATCTCTATTCACTTTCTTCATCAAATATCATGTCTCTCGAGATTATCAATTTTTTTGAATTTGGATTAAAGAGATGACAGGCTTTAAAAGTATCACTATAGCCAATAAATATAAACTTTTCTTTTTTTTGTCGAATTTTTTTCTATTTTGAGAAAAAAATTCACTGTAAGCAACACAACCAAAGACTTTGAAATAACTTAACTTTGATTTGTTATTATACCAAGCCTCATATGGAGTTTTGTTGTGAATAAATTTTATAGGATCTCTATTCAAAATATGCACGACAGTGTTCACACCTTTGGCCCAAAAACTTTTAGGGAGAATTTTTTTTTTTAGCATGATTCTTGCCATTTCCATAATAGTTATGTTTTGCTGCTCGACCACACCATTTTGCTCTAGTGTTTTTGTTGGAGTTAGTTGTCTCTTGATGCCATGCTTTTTACTGAAGTTCCAAAACTCATTGGATGTGAACTCTCCTCTGCAATCCATCCTCAATCTCTTTAGATTATAATCGCTTTCTTTTTTGACATAAGCTTTGAATTCTTTGAAGACGAAAAATGCTTCCAACTTTTGTTAGAGGAAATAGACCCACATTATCCTACTATAATAATCCACGACGTGCAAAAAATATCTCTTTGCACTATAAGACTCAGTTTTCATTGGCCCATAGATGTTCGCATAGACCAATTCGAGTGGACGTTTTGCCTTTCAAGATGAGTCTGGGAATGGCGGTTTATGAAATTTGCCATAGATGCATCCTTCACATATTTTCTTTTCTTCATTGATATAAGGGAGGCCAACCACCATAATTTGTTGTTTTAACAATTTCAGGCTTTGATAATTTAAATGACCAAATCTTAAGTGCCAAAGATTTGACTCATCTAAATTTTTATTTTTCAAGGCATGTCCTTCACATGGGGTTATAGTCAAAGGAAAATTTTATTTGCATCCATTTTTACTTTGACTGTCACTTATTGACTTTTTTTGTCAACTATAGTGCATTGATCATTATTAAAATTTATTGAGTAGCCTTTTTGCATAAGTTGACCAACACTTAATAAATTTTAAGCTAAACCAGAGACATCATGGTTAAGTTTAGTTTGACCTATCTTAGTTTTAACAACTATGACTCCCTTTCCTTCAATATTTTGAGATTTGCCATCTTCTAACCTTACTTTAGAAGTGGTAGTTTTTTCAAGGTTGATGAAACATTTTCAATTTTCAATCATGTGGTTGTTGCACCCGCTATCCACATACCACACGTCATGTGACTCTTGCTCAACATTCATGCAAGAGAAGAACATTTGGCCTTTGTCATTGTAATTTTTTGTAAAGTTTGCTTTATTCTTTTCTTGAAACCAACAACCTTTCTAGAAGTGGTTTGACACTCGACATCTTGTGCACTTATATAAAAAAACTTTTGATTTATGACCAGGCTTTTTACACACATAGCAATTCTTTTCAGATTGCTTGTGGTTTCTAAGCTGATTAGAATAGTCTTTTCCTTGATCATGCATAAAATTTTCATTTTATACATATATTTTTATGCATGATCTATCAAAAAATTGCATTAAAAACTCATTCTTGTCAATATTTTTTGAGAAATTTTTTTAAAATCAAAATAAAGTTAAAATCACCAATTTCCAAGTCTTCCCTGCATTTTTCAATGTTTTGATTAGTTTAAGACTTTATAAATTGTAGTTTAATTAATTTAGGAATTTCAACTAATATTTTACTTTGTTTAGAATTGCCTTTTTATAAAACATGTTTTTCTAGAGGTGCTTATTTATTCTTAAAAATTTAATAGAGTTTTTAGAAAATCATGTTTTGACCTAATTAATTAGTATAAAAATTATTTTCGTACACAGAGGAGGGCATCTCCCTCTTGAAAAAACACGTCAGCCTTTGTCTTCCTCCCTCTCTTCTCCTCCTCCTCCTTTTCATTCCCAATAGATTCTCCCTATTATCTTCCTCTTTCTCCCCCATTCTCTTCTTGCTTCTAATCCCTTCTAGCATTTGTTCTTATTGTCCTCATTGTCGGAGGCACGTGCAACTCAGAGAAAAGATCATTTATTCTTCTCAACCCCTCTATCAAAAATGGATTGTGAGGTACGTTTCTTCTCCCCTTATCTTTATTTGATTTGCACGTAGTTTAGTTTTGTTTTGTTTTATTTTGTTGCATACATAAAATATGCATTGTCATTGCATCTAGCGTAATATGTTAGTTTCAGTTAGTTTAGATTCATTTTAGGTAGCACATGCATTATAGTTTATTTTCAATAGTATTGATTTATTTAGAGTAGTCGATTCTATTAGTTGTCGCAGCATGTTAGGTTAGAACATAATTTCATTATCATTTCATTATTTTTCTTTTTCTTTTTTCTTTTGTTGTTTAGTAAAGAAACTACAGTCCCATTGTTTTTGTTTGGATGTTGGTGCATAAAACAATAAAGAGAAATCTACGTGAAGTTTTAAGTTAACGCAGAATCCAGCGTAAGCTCATCGTGACCAACATAGTCACGCAAATCTGTTCAGATCTGAGAACATTGATCTAATTTAAAATATAATATTTTTGTTGATCTGGATCTGCTTTGCGTGAACTCGGCCCATACATTTTTCTTTTGCTGTATAGATCGGTCAATGCAGACATGATTTGCACACAACTATTTTTTTTTATCATGGGGTCTGTACTCGCATGAATCAAATCACGCAAATTTGGTCCTGCATGTTCTGATCAAGCAGTTGTGTTCAATAATTCCTTTATTCTGCGTTTAGGTTGTTTGATCCAGCATATTGTGTTATTTCATTTGATCCAAAATTTTGTTTATTTATATTTTATTTTGTTCAACGTTATAGTGTATTTAGCCTTGCATCGTTCAATTAGTTCAAGCATGAATTAGTTAGATCACTTTTTCTGTTAGTTCAAGTATTGTTAGTTAGATATTTAATTCATTGTTCTCTTTAGTATTTCCTTTGATTTCAGTTATTAGTTAACTTAATAATCCAACATTAGATTAATTAGAGTCGAAATTCACTTTTAGACCATTTGATTAGATTTTTTTAAAGTTCTTTATTGTTTTAAGTTGGTTAGTTAGATACATAGTTTGTTATATAGTTGTTATTTTGTTACATGTTAGTTTCTTAGTTATTGTATGTTAGTCAATTTGTGATAGTTTGTTAGATTAGGTTGTTAGAGTCTTGTTTTAGTGATTTTTTTTTTATCAAACTAACCTTAGTTTTTGGCATAGTTTGTTTTGTTTGTTTTCATTGTGTCTTTTTATCTTGTAGGAAAGTGGTTGTGTGTGTGATAGACCCTCAAAAGTGCCCTTGAAGAGCCCTCTGAGGTCCTTCAAAGGTCCCCTGAAGGTCCCTAAAAGACCCCTAAGAGAGCCCTTAAAGTACTGATCATATTAAGATATGTAAAAAACATAAGCAGTGAAGATTAAGGGACTAGAGCTCAAGCAACTGAAGACCCTTTTTCCTTTCTTTTAGATTAGGGTCATTTATTTTTAATTTGGGTTTGTAATAAGGTCATTTATTATTCTTTTTGAGCCCTTTGTAAGAGGGTAATTCATTGTAATAGCTAGCTATTTTTACTTATTTATTTTTAAAAGCAATAAAGCTTGTCATTACGTGAAATACAAAGTTTCTTCTCACATTTCCTGAGTTCGACCCGGATCTCACCCTAGTGTGAGCCGGTTTTTATTATTTAGTGTCTGGCTTTCAAAAAACATTTTTTATCCAAAAATATCTTTTTAAAATATCATTTCATAAAATTTACACCTCTAAATCTTGGACTTTTGCTCTCTTACAAAATGAGATTTTTTATTGGCACTTTCTTTTTCTTTATCAATATTGAGCTTTTATTGGAGTGCATGCTTAATATTTTGAGATTCAGACCTTGATATTTGTTTCTCATGTACCTTGAGAAAACTGATCAGCTCTTGTCATGACAAGGTTGTGAGGTCTTTCGATTCTTCTATAGCAGCTACGACATAGTCGTATTTCATCGGCAAGCTTCATAGATTTTTTTCAGTAATTTTTTTCTCTTTAATTTTATCGCCATAGCTTCTTATTTGATTTATGATTCCAACAACTCTTGAAAAGAATTTTTTAATGGATTCACTGTCTTTCATTGACAATGTATGAAAATCTCTCCATAATGCTTAAAGCATGATAAAAATGATTTTTTCGAAGCCTTGGAATTCAACTTTAAGAATATTCTAGTCTTCTTTTAATGTACATGTATTCATAATCCAGGAAAATATTGAATTGCTTACCCTAAGTTGGATGCAAAGAAGCGCCTTCGGGTCCTTCTTATTATTCTCCTTAAACTCTTTTTGTTTTGCTGGAGTTCATGATGCAAGAGTTGCATCATCAGTTGCTTCTTTGAGACTAACTTAGATGAGCTCTCAAGGTTCATATGAGGTGAATAGAGTCTTCGTTTTATGACTTCAAAAATCATAGCCTTCACCATCAAATACGAGTATTTGGAGTTAGGAGAGATTGGTGATGGAGTTGCTTGAGCTTGCTGCCATAGTTTTTGTGCAAGTGTGATTACCTTCGACAAAACTTTGATACCACTTGTTGGGATTTTGAGAACCCAAATATTGTAATGAAAAGTAGTATGACCAACAAGGAACCTGAAAGAAAAAGGTGTGAGGATAAAAAAGCAAATGCTCAACACAAATCACTCATAGACACTCACTCTCACTTAATCACTCAAGAGAAATTTCATTTCATTGCTTAAAGCTTGAAAAGAAATACATGATAGTATATATAGTGCCAAAGGGGTTGGGAAGATAAGTAGGTCCCAAGCTAATTTTGGAATAGTCACAATAACCTCATAGACCCCTGTAGGAAACTCAAAAGCATCTCACTATTTTTTGCCATATGGATAAACACATGAGAAGCCCATTATTGCCGACTTCTCTAACAATAGAAAATGGGGCTATCTACTTGCATGAAAATGGAAAAATCGATTAGGATTTTGTTCCTTACAAATTACTCATTTTAACATTTATGAGGTGGGAGACCAATTGTATAGTGCAAATTGGGGAATGATAACGGCAAAAACTTTGTGAATACAGCAAAAACTTTTTCGACCAAATTTTCACATTTGTGAACCCCATCAAATGCATTCTCAGCTGAGAAAAAATAGCTATTTTTTCCTCAAGTGAGAAAAGTGTTTCGGAGACATAAGAGAGCACTTTTTTCACCCCAAAATGTGGGAAAGAGTCTCACACGGGCTGAAACAGACACCTCCTTGGGAAATTGCTAGTGAGAACCATTGTTTTCCCTCAAAAATGTTGTTTTTTTAATGAATCAACACTAAACTCATGGTTTCCTTTGAAAACAGGGTTGCACCTTCCCCTCCGATGAGGGCACTTTTCCGCAGGGGCGTGCATTTTGCACGAAAGGGTTTTCCCAATGTAGAATTTTCACAGGAAACGTCCCATGATTGTTTCAGGTGGACTTTTCCATTTGATCCCATGAAAAGGCATCATTTGCTTCTGAGGTTCCTGTGAAACAGGTCTCTTTCTCCAATCCAAACAATGGCTCAAGGTTCTATAAGCGACACGAAGAAAAGTAAAACATACTCTCAGTAGTTAGAAAACATTTGGTGAGTACTCCCCCCATCGACTTTGAAGGCCCAAAGACACGCATATTATTAGTAGGTTATTCAGCCAGAAGGTAGGTACATTATTTGGACCAACTTTATTAATTCATGAGCGTTCTAGATGGATGCTGAGTCACAAGGATAATCCAATTTACTGCCATGTTGTTTCTACTTAAATGCTACTCCTAGTGGAAAATTAGACAAAAGTATCATGTTCATTTACCCATGGTTATGTGACATAAGATATGGATGTGTGCAAACAAAGTGTATCATTGGGACCAGTTTTGCAGTTGGTGTTTGAAATGTCTCTACACTTGCTACTATTTTACCTGTCCCACAAATATGGTTCTCTATAAATTTACGAAAGCAATGTCAAATATCCTCTTAATATTTTTTTTCATTTTTCTTGATCAATTGAAGAATAAATTCAAAATAAAAGCATAACAAATTGAACCTGTCATTTATTTTCATGCATTTAACTATTGGTTAGAACATCCTTGTTATTTTTCTTCTTTAATTTTTTTTTTTTCGTTTTTTTTTATAGCCAAAGTTGGAAGATGTTTCTGATGGGATGCAAACTTGAGGTCCCTTGGTTAAAATTTAGTTGTCAAATTAAACCAGAGTTACCAGTCGAGGAAGCGGGAGCGGGAAGCGAGGCACTTTCAAAAATTTAGGAAGCGGGGAAGCGTGGGACTACTTAGAAGAAAATTCTGAACAGAACCGAAAGCGACCTAGGAAGCGAACCGAAAGCGACCTAGGAAGCGAACCGGAAGCGAGGGGGAAACGAAAAAAATAGAAAAAATGGGGAAGTGAGGGGGAAGCGTGAGGGAAGCGTGCTTCCCATAAATGGGAAGTGTGTTTCCCATAAAAGGGAAATGCGCTTCCCATAAAAGAAAAGTGTGCTTCCCAAAAAAGGGGGACGATTCCCCTCACGCTTCGGAAGTGCAACGTTTCGCGCTTCCCATTTTACCTAGGCGCTTCCGGTAACTCTGAATTAAACCAAAGAATCTCCTAATTAATATGTTATATTTCTGACATAGAATTGTACTATAGAAGCAGCATTGCCAAGTTAACAGGCACAGCAGATCCAATAAAGTACTCGGGCCACACAAAACACAGAAAATTGTTGTTTGTGTAGTGATTTTCTGTGTTTTGTGTTTTACACACAAATTCGCTGTTTGCATAGTGATTTTGTGTTTATGTTTTACACAGAAAATCGTCAGCGGTTTTCTGTGTTTTGTGGGCGCCTCAGTAACAGGAATATATATCACTTTGCTGGGTTTGGTTCATATTCGATGGATATGCTTTTTTGAGGGGTATTCATCTGCTTCATGCCTTTTCCTATGAAAGAGGGCCTCTTTCCAAAGAACGGTGAAGCAAACATATCCATACGGAATATGAGGTGGAGCCAGAACGATAAATGCAAAAAAGCCTCTTCTCTAGCAAAAATGGGGTCATACCTCTCCCCACGCGGAAACACTTATCCACCTGCGGATACCTTTTGCAGTAAAGTGGCTTTCCATAGGTGGGGATGTAATGAATGCCCCCAAGTGTTATAAGGTTCTGAAATTGGCTGGAAGATGGATCCAACATTTGTCTACACTTATTAGATCTTAATTCCTCAAAGAACGTGGATTTGCTTGTTTTGGTGTGATGAAGATCCAGTCATTATAATGACATCTGACTGTAACTTGATTAAGCCAGTCGATATTCTACACGAACCTAGGCCGTTGGATCTAAGCATTGACCTTATATATATATATATATATATATGTGTGTGTGTGTGTGTGTGTGTGTGTGTGTGTGTGTGTGTGTTGGACATGGTCGATTTACGAGGAATCCATCCAGACCTGGATCATGTGTTTTCAATGAAAAAATGATATTTTGAGCTTCCAAAAATTACAAAAACCCACCCATGTGTCGGAATCTAACACTTCAAGAGCTGATCCCTATAAAATTAAGTATATATGTGTACAGTCAGAATTTAAAAATAAAATGAAAAACCCTGAAAAACTCATTTAACAGGTATCATTTAGCACCTATAATTTTGCACCAACCCATTACTCTCTCTCTCTCTCTCTCTCTCTCTCTCTCTCTCTCTCTCTCTCTCTCTCTATATATATATATATATATATATATATATATATATATATATATATATATATATATATATATATAATCACTAGAATATAAGAACTTAAAGCTGAGAACTAGAAATATGAGCATTTCCAATGTTTTTTTTTTGTAAATCCAACTATGTGGATGTGGTTGGCATGATGAATTTGCTTTTTATGAAAACTGTGATTTTTGAATGCTTGAATATTTATGATGATTATGAGCCATTGATTTTAAAGTCTTAAAAAAAACTCATTTATGCATCAAAATAGGATGATTCAAGAGCGGGTTCTTATAAAACCAAACATGTAGATCACATCCGTACTATTAGATTCAAGAGAAAATTACAAAAAAAATCATGAAAATTGTAGTTCACACATTATTTCTAATATTTTCGGTTCTCATATTCTAGTGACTATATATATATATATATATATATATATATATATATATATATATATATATATATATATATATATATATATATATATATATATATATATATATATATATATATAGTAGAGTATAGGTACTTCAACACTAGGTGGTTACGACACGTGCTTGATAGGTTTTTCAGGATTTTTTCATTTTATTTTTAAATTTTGACCATATAGATGTGATCTATGTAGTTGATTTTATAGGGATCAACTCTTGAAGTGTTCGATTCTGATACATGGGTGGGTTTTTATAAGGTTCAAAAAATCAATGGTCCAAAATCTTTGTAAAATTTTGAGGTTCCAAATATCATTTTTTTCATCAAAAACACATGATTCAGGTATGGATTTCTCGTAAATCGGCCATGGGGTCAAAACTGTGAAGAAAATACTGGAAGAGCAGAAAAACCCATCAAGCATGTATCACAAGCACCTACCCTCTAATATATATATATATATATAGTCACTAGAATATGAGAACTGAAATATGAGAACCAAAATATGAGAATTGGAAAAATGGGCATTTTCAACACTCAAATCCTACCATGTGGATGTGCATGGCATAATGAATTTGCTAGGAAGGAACCATTGGATTGTGTACTTTTGATGAAAAAATATGATTTTTTAATGCTTGAATATTTATGAAGAATATGAGCCATTGATTTTATAGCCTTACAAAAACTCATTTATGCATTAAAATTGGATGATTCATGAGTGTGTTCTTATGAAACCAAGCACGTCGATTACATCCTATCAGATTCAAGAGAAATGAATAAAAACTTCAAGAAATTTGTGGTTCACACATAGTTCTCATATTCTAGTGAGGGGTAAATGAAATATGTTTACCAACCAAATATGTTTACTGGTATGAACTAGGATTTTTATAGGTTTTTTATTTTTTTCAAAAATTTCACCGTATGGATGTTATTTAGGACTTGGTTTTATAGAAATAAACTCTTAGATCATCCAATTACGATGTATAAAAAGAATCTTCTAAGTGTTGAAAATCAATTGCTTAAAAATTTCATAAATATTAAAGAATAAAGAATGGCATTTCTTGATCCGATTATGTTGATCCAACAGTCCATTCCTAGCAAATAAATCATGCCAAATGCATCTACTGGGTTAGATTTGCAAAAAAACCTATGAAAATCTCGATTCATACCAGAAAACATATTTGGTTGTTAAACATAATTTAGTATATATATATATATATATATATATATATATATATATATATATATATATATTGACCATGGTTCATGGCCAGTAGCACAGGCTATCGGCTGGATGCTCATACCCAGTTAGAAAACTGGAGCTTGGGAGAAACCGATAGAGTGCAGATTTTGACAAAGAATCCGCAAGCTAATCGGATCCATAAAATTTTATGCATTACACATTTTAAAAAGCCAAAAGAAAATGAGAGAAAAAAAAAAGAATCTTAGCCTCTATCACAAGACAAGATGTCACTGGATAAGACCTAGACCTAAAAATGCTCCAAAGATGGAGTATAGATCAAGGGAAACACTGGTTTACAAGAATGAAATCAAGCTCCTACTAAAATATTTGCTACCAGTAATAGTTTAAGCAGAAGCTTCTTGACCCATGTGGTAGCTTAGGAAAATAGCAGCCGCCATAGAAGCTTAATTAATTAATACTCCACATGTAGCAATCAATAGAACAATTTCATATGTAACGAGAGCTGCAACAAGACTTTATGTAACTAGCTAGCTGCAATAACAAGTGCAGAACAATTTCATAAGGTGTGCCACTATATAGTCTATCAATTTGTGAAAAAAGTGGATTGCGTAATGATTATGGATTTACCAAATCATTACCAGTTGTTGTTTTTTAGAGCACTCTGAATCTACTAGGGATTACCAGTTGTTGTTTGCAATGCAGTTCTTACCCCGAAAAATAAACTGAGGTCACCTAAAGTCACCGGTGTGACCATCAGAACTGTAACAGGTGTGGCATTTTGGTAATTACCACCTCAGTAAAGGTCATTCCAGTCCCTACTTTTCCTGGCTTCAACAATTTTGGATGTGAGGATGTTACACTTACCACACCCGTATCCTCCGATGGTTACTTTCCGAACAGATCATTGGGGTTGGCAAAGAAGAATTGTTTTTTAGCAATTGACTACTAATACAATTTTTGGAGATTTAGAAATGAAAGAAATCATTTTTTTCCTACTAATGGTGGTAACATCAACATATTGCCACAGCATATCCTTAATTGATGCTGAACCACCATAACTTATTGTAATACATACTTGATTTAAAGAAATCTAATCTTCAAAATAAAAACTAACCTTTAGATAACATTTAGCATGTTCTATCTACTACTTTCATATGTTAAAGTTGACTTTAAGATGATGATGCCTTAGATCAAGTTTAAGCCATTGCTATCTTGGTGAATTGTGAGCAATGGATGTTTCACCCTATTATAATTGAATCTTGTGGTATGTTAGACATTATAAAGCCACCAAACATATTAAATAAACATTGTTAAACATATCTATATGGTTATATGTGACATTTGGTATCTATATCCATTCTAATAAGATTTTGTACCACCAGTGGTTTTGAACCACTACATTTTCTATTTTAAGAGCTCATTTTCTTGGGTCATAGGTGGGATGAGCCATTACACTTGAGAAAGTTCAAGCTGTGATTATTGGTCACTAGGTCAGTCTTGTGACTACAAGCTCGGCTTGGGTAGGTAAAATGGTGCTCAGGCTCAGTTCGATAAGCTCGTCCTAAGCGCAACAAACTGAGCTGGCCCATGCTCGACTCAGTTCGTTAAGCTCCGTTTGGGCACACACAGAGAGAGAGAGAGAGAGAGGCAGCGTCGTGGAAGTCATCTTTGGTTGTCGTTTAATGTTGGTGATTGCTCGCGGTTGGGAACAGTTATGGAAGATGGCGCTTTAGAGAAGACACGTGGAAGCCTCGGGCAACAGCTGTAGGTGTCTCTTTTGGACCATCCATGAACCAAACCGAACCTTTTTCACATCTCTTCTTCAACCCCTTCCCATCTGGTGAAGGGTAGCTCGGGAATGCAGTTGATCACTGTCGTGGCAATCTTCGGTTGCAGTCTGCTTCTCATGGCTTTGAACATCAGGGGCCTTCTAGTCATTGGCAGGGTCACCAAGAGGAACCCTTCTGTTGAATCTTGGACACCATGATGTCCACCAACTCCATTTCCCATCTCTCCTTGCCCGTCTCCACTCCCTTCTTCCTCGACACCAGCTCCAGCACCACCACACACACACACATATAGAGAGAGAGAGAACCCCGCCTCGAGCCTCCTGCCCACCGTGGGAGAGAGGGGAGAGCAAAGAGGGGCACAAGGCTTGAGGCTGGGGCGGGGCTCGAGTCTGGGTGGGGGGCTTGAAGCAGGGTGGGTGTAAAACTCGCAAAATTTCAATAATTATCAAAATAAATAAATATTATCATTCTTGGAAATAAATACGATCAAGTGATATAGAGTCAATCCAAATGGATCTTGTATCCAAACTGGACCAAATGGATCCAGGATTTTGGATTCGGACACGATGTATGGATTCAGATCTTGGATGGAT
The DNA here is from genome assembly GCF_984573655.1 of Nuphar pumila. Taxonomy (NCBI): domain Eukaryota; kingdom Viridiplantae; phylum Streptophyta; class Magnoliopsida; order Nymphaeales; family Nymphaeaceae; genus Nuphar; species Nuphar pumila. The sequence goes on from NC_143262.1 coordinate 72,621,284, forward strand.
CTGAAACCCAATTAAAATCCAATTTTTAGTTTTCAATTTCAGCTAAATTCTCAAAGCATATCTTTAAATCTTCATCTCTTGCGAAAATTGCCCTTGTTATGACCCATATCCCATCGATATACGCTTTCCAGTAATTCACATGAAATAACGAAGTTTTTTCCTCGTTTGGGTCCCAAATTCGGGGATTTACTAGGCATATGTATTATGACTTTGATTTACAATTCTCGGGACTTGATTCCTCATAAACAGTGCTCCCGCCACTTTGTACGTCTTACGCGATTTCGAACATCGCTCATCATTGAAGTAGTTTTATTCGCAAAGAAGTGCAACCAAGTAAGAATTGGCGCACTGGTATGGTTGGTTGACTCACAGGGAGGAGAACTCAGGTTCAAATCCCTTGAGTGCTAGAATGTTTTTGCTAAAGAAAAGGTTTTATTAATAAAATTCATTCCACCATAACGAGGTTAAATACAATTTGGCTACAAGGATTTGCAACGAAACAAACAATAGCGCACGGGTGGGATTCGTTACCCCTTAGGGAAGAGAACCCATGTTTAAATTCCCCTGTGCGTTGTTATCTTTTTATTAAAGACAGTTTTTGAAAAAAAAAATCAAATGGTGTAATAACTCCTCCATTAAGAAGACCTTAATGGGGGGAGGTCTCAAAACAAAGAAAATAGTGAGCCACCCAAATTTTGAAATTTGGGTGGGGAGTTTAAAGACCTCAATTAAGGAGGTCGGTTACTAAGAGAAAAAGAAATAAATACCTAAAACGTTATTTTTGGAAAAAACCATCAGACGTCTATAAGTGGTTAAATAAAATTTCGTTGCAAAGATATGCAATGAAATTGTGTATAGCACACTGGTGGGGCTCGTTATCCCTTACAGAAGAGGTCCCCAGTTTGAATCCCCTTGTGATGTTTTTTTTTTAAGGACGTTTCAACTTACTATAATAAATAATTTTTTTGAAGGGGGGAGGGGAAAGACGTTTCAACTTGCCCAATAAAGACGTGTTGGGGGAGGCGTACATGGAAGAGGGGCTGGACGAATTCCTAAATGGGAAACTCAATAATGGATAATGGAAGGTGGAGGGGCTCCTTGAATTTCGAATATGGAGGAGGAAGTTTCAAGAAAAGGGAGAAGTGGGCTGCCATTTTGGGAAGGATACATTGAAGGCAAATTTAGTAATACGTTTTTGAGAGAGACTTTACAAAAAATGAGGTGCCTTGATGGCTCCTCTCCTTTCCTCTCTCAACTCTCTCTTTCCCATGCCTATTCTCTCTCACCATAAGCGTGGACTCCATTGCTGGATGGGTGGCTCATCCTCAAGAGTTTTGCTCCACTACTTCCAGCAAGAAGCTTGCTTGAGGTCGTTCAATGCCCGAGCGAAGGAAGCACGACTACCTCCGGATTCGATCTTCAAAGAGGTAAGGGCATTCTATCCTTATGCGTATGCCTAGTAACATGTAGCACTCGTATTAAATTCTACACCCCGAATATATGTAAGAAAATACATATACTTAGTCGTGGGTGTTAACCATGTCGGATTCAAGATCAAACCGATCTTAGGTAGGTGAATGGGGTGTAACGTATGGAGTTAAGTTGTAACATGTATTGGTATGTGCATCGATCCCCTCTACACAGTGGGATCAGTAACATCAGCCTTGTATAGAATGCTTGCAAAAATACAGTTATCACCAGAGGGGTAGCTCGGATTATCATTTATGAATTATCATTTGGTTTTGTTTGATCTTTTGCTTAATAAACCATTCAGGCCATGTATATTGAACTGCCCTAATATGATCAGAAATTTTGTATACGTGGTTATGATTTCACGTTATTGCAAGATATATCATTCTTGTTGTGTAACTCGATTTGCCACAAAACTCATCTGAATGACGTATATAAATATGACTCATTTCATGTTATTGTGCGACATTTAGCATATTGTTTCATCGTTTATGTGAACCGTGAATCTGGTATGTCAACATACATCTATGCGTAAGGATTTGTGGTTGGGTTCATTAATATATTTATGGCAAATTGGGAGCACGGTTGGGGAGGGCTGCAGGCCCGACAACATTGGACATCTATTTTTTTCTGATCAAGTCAATAACGGGTGAGCCTGACTAGACCGACGAGGGTCTATCCACCTTAAACGGGCTGTGTGTTTCAGCACCACTGATGCATAATCAGTGCAGGGTACTTTTGACTGGGCACAACATACCCAAACCAGATTTCATATTGTCCCAGTTCAGGTCGGTTGCAACCCAGCTTGTTGTGCAAAAAAAAAAAGATGGGTTTCTAACGTATTCCTTTGCTGAAAATTTTCCATGTTGAAACTGTGCCTTCCTGTATATCAACGTGATAAGAAAAAAAATTTATGTAAGCAAGGATCATTTTAGTTTTTTGGATCATTAGTGTATGCTGACATTAACTCATGTACCTCAGATTATTAGATATGTATGAGCATGTCTTAGGTCTTCAAGGAAAGAGCATATATATAATTGTGAGATGTGAATATGATTTTTCTTAACGCATCTTTTGAAATGAATCTTAACGTTTTATTCTGCCTGCATATGCATTTGAAATCAATTTCAAATGCATAGACTAAGGTTAGCATATAGCAAGTTTTATTTGTATTTTTGTTTTCACATGCTAGTATAGTAATGTGATCTCCTTGTACAAAAAAAAAAAAGGCACGGTTGAGTCTAAGTCCAAATGCTATACCTAAAGTTTTGATATTTTTTCCAATGCCTATACCTTGCATGGTTAGTGGTTGTGTTAGTTATTAAAAATATGCAAGTACTAATTCCTCTCACTCAACGCCCTAATGGGGGGAGGAGAAAAAAAAAACGTTGATGTATATGGTGTATGCGATAGAAGTGGAGAATGGGTAGGGGTCAGTTTGAACCCAACCCCATTTGTTTGTTTTTTTTAGTACGCTCACAATCGTGGACACCCCATACCATATCGTTCAATCTGCTCCAACTGGAGGTGGGTTGGCCCGGTGTTATCCGAAATAGGCTGGCTAGACCCAGGACACACTTTTCACGGCAGGGCGCGTCGCTTCCTGTGGGTGCTGCTGGCACAACAGGTTCTAATGAATCTGTTGGCACCGCTGGCATTGCAAGTGTTGTTGGAGCTGTTGGCACTGCAGGTGTTGCGGGCGCTACGGGCACTACAGGTGTCGCAGAGGCTATTATTGTCTATCATCACCTAAAATACAACATGGTTCTGCTGCCCCGTTGAACACTATAGTGTCAAACTGTGGTAGTTAATGGTGGCAGCAGTTGGCATAACCATGGAGGTGTTATAAACTGGGTCTACGAACTCTAGCAACGAGCTAAAATGTTGGCATGTCATTCTGCCCATGTACCACCCACTTACATTTGAAATTTCATAAATTCCATTCGTGAATGGCATACCCTAACATACACCAACTTATTGAGATTATATATTAGTCATTGTATTAATAAGGGTCTTACAGTGGCGCGAACCTGATAGGATAGTGAACATGTCATTGCACTTATAATTGTTCTACACCAGCCAAGGTAGTTATATCTGAGAAATTCAAATCGTGAATACAAATGTATAGCATCATCAATGAACTATAGTACACATATCTCAAATCGGTCGAGAACCCACCAATATGGATATATATTGGTTATAGGATAAAACACTGCAATGCACATAGTCACTACCATCATGAAATTTTGATTATCTTCTGTTGAAAGGAATGTATGTGATTATGGTAAATGAATGAGATGTCACTGACACAATCATATTGCACATGGTTTTGTGTGTGGTTGGCGTAGATACGTTGCGACCAAGGTTTAATGCATAAATCACATGCAGAAACCTTGTGGGGCCATAAGGGGCACTTATGATGCAAATTAATTTGTATATAATGTGGATTGTGATTGCGTACAAACGTTATGACGTGTTTTTGTGCTAGTTGATATATATGTGTGTTCTGCAAAAAATTGCCTAATACAGGGCATTTGTCATGTCATGATCATGTGAAAGCTCAAAACCGAGCTTACGGTCTTGAGGGACCATTGTAGTGCCATACGTGCCCTTATGAATTTTTAAAGTTGTGTTATGCCAGGTTGTAGCATAATCAGTGGGGTACGATACATATACCCTAGCAACAAAGATAAAAGCTAAATTAAGATATGTTCACATAAATGAAAAATCTAGATCCTGGATATACCCGAAAGACGGTATATATTACCAGTTTCTATCGGGATTTTGGGTATACCTAAAAGACGGTGTATGTTACCGGACCCAAACAAACAAGAATGAAAAATATACACATATAAAATAAATAAGGGATTCTGGGTATACCTGAAAGACGGTATATGTTACTGATTTTTTGGGATACTGGGTATACCTGACAATGGTATATGTTACTGGTTTCCCAGGGCTCTGGGTACACCTGAAAGACGGTGTATGTTATCGGACCCATGGTCTACCTTGGAGAGGGTAGGTGGTACAAGCTTCGTGGACATTCTTGTTTTCGTGAGAGTTAGGCGTCTCACCCGGTCTCCAGTCCACGGAGTTAGGGGGCCAGGATTATCAATGCGTCCTAGGTGGTAGATCCAAGTCTTCTGTAGAAGTATAGGGTGCATCCAAATTCTAGTTCTAGCCATTGGAGAGTACTCTCTCGATCATGAACCGTCCCCTTTGGATATCCGTACGGCTAGTCATACATGTTATAAAATAATAAACCCCCGTGTGGTCTCGGTCCGCTACGATGTTGAATGTCTGTGCGTACCCACAGGGTAATTAACAAGATGAAACATAAAGTTAGTGCATTAAGAAAAATCTTCAAGTAATTGCATACTGCTTGATGTTGAAATTGTTGGAGTAAGTTGTGTCTCCTGTAAGGCATGGTTCAAATCGGTTTTCCTACACATGGAAATTGCGATAACTTATGAATGATGTGTTGAGCATTGATGTTTGTGCTTTATGCACACGTTACATGAAATGCTTTAGTTAAGTCAGGTGCAGATCTACATTAGTTCTAAAGTTGTTATTACTTATATGAATATGGTTTATGCATATGATGGATTGTGCTTTGATATTGATGGAAATTAATCATGAAATACTCGACTTTAGTGACCTGTACATTTATCACTTATTAAATGGTTAATAGTTCTATCTAAACTTGTTGCACATATACTTGTACACTTGACACTGTGCATATTCATATGGATATTATGCTTCTTACTCAGACGTGGTAGTCTGACTCCTTCTGATTTAATATTTTTAGGAAACGGTATGGTGAGCAATTGCGGTCGTCACTGCGAACAGTGCTATGTGACCATATCTTCTTCGGATGTCCTGAGGAATATGACTTGTAATAAATCATTAAGTTGTAAATGATAACTTGTAGTATTTTAATGCAAGAATTTATTTTACTTAAATGCCTTGAGTCTGTGCTATTACTTGTAACCCGCCCAAATAATTTGATGAAGGATTCAATAAAGCTTTTCCGTTGTTGTTTAGAAAAAAAAAATTATTCCAAAAATTTCAAGTTAAATATTTGGGGCATTACAGTGGGGCCCTAGTCAGAGATGGGGACTCGAGGCGGAGCGGGGCTCGAGTTGGAGTGGGGCAGAGTTTTTAATATATAATTAATGTATATTATATATTTTATATATTGAGCCGAGCCTTATTGAGCTTGGTAGGCCGATCAAGCTTTGCTCATTTTTTCGGTCAAGCCTCAGTTCATGCTCGGTTCATTTATGGGACGAGCCGAGCTGAGCCCGAGCCAACTCTAGTTGTTCATCCATACTCCACATCATTTACATGCATAAATTTTAGTGTTGCCCATTCTTCCACATCCCTCATCCAAGCGGCTATAAAGAATTTGTTGCCTAAGTGCATTCTTAGGGGAACATTTTCAAGGCCCTGTGAAAGTTGGACTTTCTCAAGTGTCTGTAATTGTAAATCACAATCACAAGACTTTCTCAAGTTTGGTGAAAGTTGTGATGGAAATGCTCACTTGAGAATGCTCTTTGAACTTGGCAAAAATTGTTTATGTCTATGACCACACTTATTGAGATACACAATAAAGAAGATGATGTCTCCTTAAATAAGAAGTGTACGAATTTTACATGGGGTCTATAGTGTTGCTACATACAACAAGAAAACTACAAGAATTGTAGTTTGATCCTACAAGAAGTCTAGGATAAAATTATAAAAATACCTTCCAAGCTTATCCAAAAAATTTGTATCAGAGGCTAACACTCATGAACCTCCACCTTACGGGCAAGGAGTCGTGAGTCCCGTGCAACCCCCTACCAAGTTACTGTAAAGTTGGATCGACAAAAATTAAGGATTTATATCCAGATAAGAAACATGTTCTACACTCCTCCAACAATCTCCCACTTGGAGACTGATTTCTATTCAACAACCACACCTTTAGACTTTCCTCCTTAAGCAATCCAAAATCTCAATGTGATGCCTTTAACTACTATCCATGAAGGCTAATTGAGGTTGTGTAAAACCTCAGCTTGTTAGCAATAACTGTTTTGGTCAACATATCTACCAGGTTTTGTGATCTGTCTCTTTTCAAGTGATAGTGCGCCATCAACCAACAAATCATGAATAAAGTGAAACTTTATCTAAATGTGTTTTGCTCTGGCATGGAATGTTGAATTCTTTGCCAATTGAATCACACTTTGTGTCACGGGCCTATTTCCTTCAATGGGCCAGCGTGGCGCGATGGTCCTTCCCACCGCCGCAAGCCTACTTGTCAGCTCGCTTGCCGATCGCGGAAGCTTGTAATCAAAGTGCAAGAGAGCAAGAGAGAATAGAGGGAGAGAAATTGCAATCACAAGAAGCAATCACAACGAGGGTGAACAAAAGAAAGCTCAACGCATTTACTTCATTCACAATTTTGCCCGTAGGCTATTACAGTTCAAGTATACGGGGTATTGATTCACCTAAATCGGGCAGCTTATATCAGACTCAACAAAATCAAAACAGACTCTAAGCGCAATTGTACACTGTAAGTCGCAAGGGAACATGCTCCCCCCTTCAAATCATGCGTCGTCCTTGGCGCCATCTGTTTCGTGGTAAGCCCTGACTTCAGTCGGGTAGCGGTTGTTCATTCGAAATGCAGGCTCCCACGTTGGTTCCGCTATTTCCTCCCACTGCACCAAGTATTTCTTCGCTTGTCCCAAGTAGTTGACCTTGTGGCGAAGGATCTGACTGAGGTGCTTCTCGGCCCGTTGTGCTGTCGGGGCCCTCTGCATGATGGGAGCGCGTTGTGGCACACTGCGTTCTGGGTCTTCATCATCTGGATGAAACTACTTGAGGTTGCACACGTGGAACTCCGGGTGCACCATGAAGTCTGGGGGCAACTCCAGCTTGTATGCCAGCTTTCCCACCTTCTTTGTGATGGTGAAGGGTCCCTCATACTTTCTGAGTAGTCCGCGGTGCCGCCCGCGAAAGATGTCTGTGCGACCAGGATATAACTTCACCAACACTTGGTCCCCAACTTGGAACCCTACGGGCCGACAGTGTTTGTCCACCCACTTCTTTATTCTCTTTGCCGCTTTGTGTAAGAATGCCTTCGCCAACTCATTTTGCTCGTGCCAGTCGCGAACAAACTGATAGGCGAATGATGGCCTTCCCTTTTCTTATGTGGCAAGAGTGTGCAGGGTCAGTGGCTGCTGCCCCGTGGCTATCTCAAACGGACTGTGGCCTGAAGACTCGCTCTTCTGCAGATTATAACAAAATTGTGCCACATCAAGGAGCTTCACCCAATTTTTCTGATTGGCACTAACAAAGTGCCTAAGGTACTGCTCCAGTATCCCGTTGATAGGCTCTGTCTGCGAATGGAAGCTTGTTAAAAATATCAACTCAGATCCAAGTAGCCGAAATACTTCACACCAGAACTTGCCCATGAAGCGAGCATCGTGATCACTCACAATGCTCTTTGGTATGCCCCAGTGTTTCACCACATGCATTAGGAACAACTCTGCAGGGCACTCCTTGGAAGCTGGGATGAAGGTGGCATACTTTGAGAAACGATCTGCCACAACCAAAATAGAACTGAGGCCCTCTACCCTCGGCAGACTAACAATAAAGTCCATGGAGATACTATCCCAATGACGTTCTGGAATTGGTAGAGGCTTAAGGAGACCGGCAGCTTTCTGGTTTGTCCCCTTATCTTGTTGGCAGATGAGGCATGTCTGCACATACCCTTCAACGTTGTCTCTCATCTGCGGCCAATAGTAGCCGCGCTCAAGGAGTGCTAAGGTCCGCTCCTGACCAGGATGGTCGGCCCATAGTGTATCATGGCACTCCTTGAGTAGCTCTCGGCGAAGGCTTCCCTACCGTGGTACAAAGATGTGTCCCCCTTTTGTTACGAGGAGGCCATCCTGTAGCCAAAATCGCCGAGTCTTCCCTGCCTGCGCTAGAGAAACAAGGTATTGTGCGGTCGGATCCTGCTACGCACCCTCGCGGATGCGGCTCAGCAATGCACCCTCCAAATGCACTTCGGAAGACTCCGCGCGCGCAACTGCCAGTTCATCCCTACGGCTCAGGGCATCCGCCACAACATTGGTCTTTCCAACCTTGTACTCTAAGGCAAAGTCGAACTCAGCCAAAAACATCTGCCATCGATCTTGTTTAGGCGTCAACTTCTTCTGTATCTGAAAATAGCTCATGGCCACATTGTTCGTCTTGACGACGAACTCGGCACCCAAAAGGTAGTGCCGCCAGGTCCTGAGGCAATACACAATGGCGGTCATCTCACGTTCATGCACTGTGTAACGCCTCTCTATATCCTTTAGCTTGCGACTCTCATATGCGATTGGATGACCATCTTGCATAATAACTCCGCCAATGGCAAAGTCTGAGGCATCAGTGTGGACTTCAAAGGGTATCGAATGATCAGGCAGTCGCAGCACTGGCTCCCTCACTAAGGCTTTCTTCAAGCCATCAAAGGCATCTTGGCACGCTATTGTCCAGAGCCATACCTGATTCTTCTTTAACAAATCTGTGAGGGGCGCAGCAATGAGGGAATAACCTTCGATGGAATGCCGATAATAGTTTGTCAAACCGAGGAATGACCGCAATTATGGCACTTTGCTTGGCGAAACCCATTCCTGGATGGCCCTTATCTTTTGCCCATCCATACGCAGCACACCACGCCCCACAACGTGGACAAGGAAGTTGATCTCCTCCTGCCCGAAGAGACACTTCTCTCGTTTGACACAAAGGTCATTCTCCTTCAGCACCTGAAACACTGTTCACAAGTGCCCGACATGTTCCTCCATGTTGCTGCTGTAGATCACGATATCATCCAGGTAGACTACCACAAACTTGTCTAAGCAAGGGTAGAATATCTGGTTCATTAAAGTCGTGAACGTGGCTGGAGCATTTGTCAACCCGAATGGCATTACTAGAAATTCGTAAGCGCCATAGCAGGTGACGCAAGTTGTTTTCGGCTCATCACCTTCGGCAATCCTCACCTGCCAGTAACCTGATCGTAGATCTAGCTTGGAAAATATACGGGCACTGCCTAGCTGATCGAACAAGTCCGCTATCAATGGCAATGGGTATTTGTTCTTCACCGTGACCTTGTTCAAAGCACGGTAATCCACACATAATCGTTTAGAGCCATTATGTTTTATCTGGAAAAGGACTGGGACACCAATTGGGGCTTTTGATGGACGAACAATGCCTGCGTCCAACATCTCGTCTAGCTGCCTGCGCAGCTCCTTCAGCTCAGCTGGCCCCATACGGTATGGAACCATTGCAGGAGGCTTCGCTCCCAGGGTCAACTCAATCTTGTGGTCGACCTCACGTCTTGGCGGAAGACGTTTTGGCAATTCCGGGGGCATCACCCCCCGAAACTCCTCTAATAGTGGGGCTAGGGTCGGCGACACTGCTGCTTCTACCTTCCCTTCATCTGCACGCACTGCAACTAAGAATGTCTGCTCCCCATGCTTGAACACCCTTCTTCAGTTGCATTGTCGATAACATGGAAGACTTGCCTTTCTGCGTAAGGCACTGCACTATGTGTGACAGGTCTGACCCCATGATCGTCAACGTGTTAAACTTTGGCAGCATCATAACATTCTACCTTCGCAGAAACTCCATACTCAGAATCACCTTGAAATCGTTCAGGGGCACCACAGAGAAGTTGGCTTTGCCGACCCAACTCCCCACTTGAGTAGCCACATCTCTTGCTTCACCAAGGATGGGCTTGGCCTCAGAGTTTACTGTTTTGATAGTCTTTTGCTTTGGCCCAGTTTTCAAGCCCAACCGCTTTGCCTCTTCCCGCGAGACAAAGTTGTGTATGACCCTCGAGTCTACCATTGCTGAAGTAGACTTTCCATTGATAATGACTTCTACGTACATAAGTTCCTTACTAACCTGCATATTCTTAGCTGTGCAACTTCTAGTTGCGTTAATCGATCACATGACCCCCATCCTTGGTCGCATGGTCTCAGTGTCACTGCATTCAGTATCGCTGCATTCTTCCTGTGCAGCATTGGCTTGCCCGTCGTCCTTTACAAGGAGCTTTGGGCACTGCCTGGCGATATGTTTATCGTCGCAGAACCAACATGTCACAACTGCACCCTTGTTGTTGTTATGCTTTGTGAAGTTCTGTTTCTTTTCGGATTGATGGTGTGTCGACACCTCACCTTTATCATTGCACTGCTCATCCTTCTTGCTTCCGTGGTCAGGCTTCTTCCCAACTTTGGTTGATGGGGTGAAAGGCTTGCGCTGAGTGTCAACTAAGCGCTCTGCCGCCACATATGCATCTTCCAAAATACGAGGGTTGCTCCTTTCCACTTCAGACTGTGCCCATGGCTGAAGTCCCACAATGAACCAGTTGAGCATGTCGTCTTCTGACATGTTAGGTATCTCCAACATAAGCTTCTGGAACGTTCTGACATAGTCTTGCAACGAACCAGTGTGTTTGAGCTCATGAATCATTCAATAAGCCTGTCTTTGTGCATTTCTTGGCATGAAGTAGTTGTGCAACTCTACTTTGAAGTCATCAAAGGTGTCTATCACACATTGACCCATCTCCATGTCATTGCGCTTCCGCCTCCACCAAGCGATAGCATCACCATCAAGTAAGGCTGTTGCAGCCTTAATCCTTAGATCTTCAAGGGTCACATTCTGGATATCCAAGTAGTCTTCTACTTGGAACAAGAAGTTCTCAATGGCCTTGATGTCACGAGAACCATTGAATTTTGCGGGTCTTGGCACATCAATCCTTGATGGCCTCTCACCATTTCTGTCATTTAGGGTCACCGTCCGCTGCAACGTATGGTTCTTCAACTGAAGCTCCCCTACTTAAGTCTGCAAGTCGGCCATTGTAGTCGTCAACGAAGTGACCTACCCCATTAATAAGGTAACCTGCTCTTGCAGGCTCGCCACTACATCATTCAGTCCATTGAATGATTCACATGCGCATGAAATCGCTTCCTCATGCGAAGTCACCTCTTCCACCAGCTTGTTAACAGTTGCAGCCAACTCTTCTTGGCCCCGAGGTAAACCCATCTCCTCAGCTTCAGCAACTGCCTTGCCTTTGGTGTTGCGCAAGTTTTGATAAGGTGTCACGATGTCTTGCTCACAAATCGTAGCTTGTCGGCGTGTCTGACGACACCGACTCCGGAGTCCCTTCCTCAGCATAAGAACAGGCTCTAATACCACTTGTCACAGGCCTATTTCCTTCAATGGGCCAGCGCGGCGTGACGGTCCTTCCCACCGCCGTAAGCCTACTTGTCAGCTCGCTTGCCGATCGCGGAAGCTTGTAATCAGAGTGCAATAGAGCAAGAGAGAATAGAGGGAGAGAAATTGCAATCACAAGAAGCAATCACAACGAGGGTGAACAAAAGAAAGCTCAACGCATTTACTTCATTCACAATTTTGCTCGCAGGCTATTACAGTTCAAGTATACGAGCTGCCCCTTCGGGGTATTGATTCACCTGAACCGGGCAGCTTACATCAGACTCAACAAAAGCAAAACAGACTCTAAGCGCAACTGTATATTGTAAGTCGCAAGGGAACACTTTGATTGTCGTATAAAAAGATATTATTGTTCTACTTTCTGCTAAACTCTTTCAAATAGTTGTTCAACTAGATCATCTCTTTGTTGGCTTCAATAACAACATATTAACTTCAATGGTGGAGAGAGCCACAATCTGCAACTGAAAGACCCAGCTTATATCAGTATCACCCAAAGTGTAGACACAACTTGTATTGCTTTTACGATTGTCAATATGACCACCTAAATCCGCATCAACAAAGCCTTGCAAAATTATGTCACCTTTGTCAAAAAAAAGTGTCATGTCTATGGTACCTCTTTAAGTATCGAAGAATTCATTTCACAACTTTTTAATATTACTTCCCTGGATATGCCATATACCTCATGACTCTCGTTGTTTGTACTGTGTCTAACCTGATACAAATCATAGCATACATTAAGTTGCCAAGTGCTAAAGCGTATGAAACTTTGGACATATACTCATAGTCCTCGTCTAACTTGGGTGATTGCACTTTTGATAAATGTGATTTCATGTGCTAACTCCAAGTAGTATAGATTTTGTATTTTTGCATTTTTGTTTAGTGTTTTTGCAGAAGAGCGCCATTTCTTGATTCCATTGTGCTGAAGAAAAGTGAATTTGGATTTCAAGTGAATAGGTGAAAGGCGAAAAGGCTCTATTTTTATTTTAGTTTTTAGTTAATTAGAGCTTTTTGGGCCATATTAAAGGCTTGTAATTAATTTCATTTTCAGTCATTGGGTTGTAATAAGCACTTTAATATTTCATTATTGAACATTATAATTAGTTTTAATTTTTCTTTTTTAAGGCAATAAAAATTGAATTGAGTGAAATATAAAGTTTTATCAATCCGTTTCTCGAGTTTGACCCGATTCTCACTATTTGCGAGAGTTGGATTTTTATTATTTGGTGGCCAACTTTCATAAATACTTTTCATAAAAATATCCTTTTAAAAATACATTGCTAAAGTGCATACCATCTCCGTACATCTTTTTAATACTCTAGTCAACTTTTGGATATAATCCTAAAAAGAAAAGCCATAAGCTAAGAAGTCATCCATGAATATTTCTAGGACATCATTCACCATATCTGAAAGAAAATAGCCATCATGCACCTTTAAAAGGTCGTTGGGGCATTTTATAGCCCAAACGGCATATGTCTGTATGCAAATGTGCCATAAGGACATGTGAATGTGGTCTTTTCTTGATCCTCTGGGTGAACGACTACTTGGTTATATCCTGAATATCCATCCAGAAAGCAAAAAATAACTTCGGCCTGCGAGTCTCTATAGGATCTAGTCAATGAACGGCAACAAAAAATGATCATTTTTCGTTGCATTGTCCAACCTCCTATATTCAATACAAACTCGTCACTCAGTAGTGGTTCTCATGGGAATGCTTTCTCCATGCTCATTCATCATCAATGTGAGCCTCAATTTCTTGTGGACAACCTGAGTAGGGCTCACCCATTGACTATCAGATATGGGATAGATAATCATAGCATCCAACCACTTTACCACTTTATTTTTCACCACCTCTTTCATATTAGGATTTAACCTCCTCTACATTTCTCTGGAGGGTTTATCACCTTCATCCATAATAATCCTATACATACATAATGAGGGGGCAATCCCCTTTAAATCTGCAATTGACCACCCTATCACTGGTTTATGCTCCTGAAGGACCTGAATCAGCTGATGCTTCTGATCGCTTGTCAAGTCTAAAGCAATAATAACGGGGAGTGTTTGTCAATCTCCTAAAAAGGCGTACTTAAGAGTAGCTGGTAAGGGCTTCAACTCAAGTACTATTGGACACTCGACAGAGGGTTTGGCAGGTAACTCTGCCATGTTTTGGGAGAGGTTCAAAAGTCCAGGCTGCTCTTCTTTCGCCTGGTAAGACCATCATCACATCATGAAAATCTAACTCATCTTTTGGGAATAATCCATCATCCTCATCATGAGGATAGTCACTAGACATCCATAAAGGCTCCGCTTCAACCAAGTCTTGGACAACATCTACCTGGAAACAAGCGTTATTGTCTGCATGTCCCATGGCAGCATTGAAGATGTTTAATCGCATCTTTTGTTGCCAAGAGATATGTCCATGACTATGATGTGACAGTTAATGCAAGCATTAGTTGTTGTCAAGAAAGGGCAACCCAAAATGATGGGTGTCTGTCGGACGTGGTCTATGCCTTCCATATCCAAAATGACAAAGTTGTTGGAGAAAAAAAAATCTTCCACCTTGACCAATACATCTTCAAGGATTCCTCGCGGGACTTTGACAAATTGATCTACCAGCTACAGGTCAAAGATGTAGGCTTTATGTCTTTAAGCCCAAATGTATCATAAAAGAAACCTGACAAGATGTTAATTTGCCCCAAGATCGAGCAATGCACGCTCTATAGTGATGTTTCCTATGACACATGGAATGATGGGTGCACATAGATCATTAAGCTTAGGCGGTGTCTGGTGCAAAAGCACTAAACTCACCTACTCAGTCAAATATAACTGCTTGGATGCATTCGACCTCGACTTCTGCTTTTGGGTGCAAAGCTCTTTGAAAAACTTTTCATAGGCAAGAACATGTTGAATCGCATCAAACAATGGAAGGTTTATGTGAACTAGCTTGAACAATTCAAGCATTTCATTCATTTTGACTCTCTGTCTGCCAAATGATTTTGACTTCTCTAAGGTCTGAGGGAAAGGGGCTCTAAAGATGTAGAAAGTAGATGACTCAGGCTATGTTCCCTGACCACTTTCCTTGGGTCTGGTGGAGGGGCTCGACTGATCTATGGGTGGGTCGTTGGGGTCCTCAGTCGTCTCTCTAGGTGGGTGAAACTCCTTCCCACTTTGAAGGGTCATAACGGCCTTGGCTTGCTCTTGATGATCTTTTGTCAAATGCAAACCATGGTGCACGAGTTCTTTTTCTCTCAGGTTAACTATGGGTTGACTTGGTAAGCTCCCCTCACTGCGCCTGCTCAATGCCTTGGTCAATTGTCCTATTTGAGTCTTTAACTTAGCTATTGACTGCATATGGGAACTGAGGTTAGCTTTTATATCTAAAAAGGCTTCTAAAAGCTTCTTCTGAAAGGCTTGACTAGATGTGGGTTCCTAGGGAGAAGGCTGGCTATATTGGGGTAGCGCTTAGAGAAAATTGGTGAATGGGTAACTTGACTGGAAGTTACCCAGTCTACCTTGGTTCTGGGAAGGAAAGGTGGGTGGGCCTTATGGATTCTTCCATGAAACGTTTAGATAGTTTTGCCATCCTAGATTATAAGTTTGCACAAAAGGGTTGTTTGCAGACCTAGCAAAATCTTGTGCCACCTGAACTTGCTCCTGAATAAATTCACGGTATTATGGCACTACTAGACAATCCACAATATGGTGTGTTGGGCTAGCACACAAAAGCGCACACCTGTTGTGTTGGGGAAGAGCATAAAACTGACTGATCCAATTTTTGGGTCAATGTATCCACTTTCTAATGCAACCCTAGGGAGGCCCCTACCTCATATATCCCCCCTTTCTTGGGTCCCGCAGGTGTCCTATCAACTATCGAAGTCGTGGCATGATACATTGAGTTTTTGCTTAATGTTTCAAACAGAGCCCATGCCTCATCTTTGTTTTTCAGCATAAATGTGCCCCCATATGAAGAATCTATTGTTTACCTGTCTTTCTCAGTCAAGCCATTATAAAAGTATTGCACCAACAGCCACTTCGGCACTTAGTGGTGAAGACATTTCCTGAGTAAGTCTTTCAACCTATCCCAGGTTTCATGAAAGTATTCTTCCTCTATTTGAAGAAAACTGGTTATGGCCTTTCGATATTTATTCATTTTGCCAATAAAAAATTGTTTTTTAAGAAATTCTTTTTTTATTTGCTCTCAGTTAGCAATACGAACTCTATCTAAAGATTTAAGCTAATGTTTTGCTTTATCCTTTAAGAAGAAGGAAAAAAGAGTTAACCTCAAAGCGTCATCTCTAAAGTTATGGATCCGCACAGTGGAGCAAATCTTAAAGAATTCATCAAGGTGACAATATGGGTCCTTATTACTAAGGCCATAAAAAGATGGTAGCATTTGTATCACGCTAGTCTTAATTTCAAATTGATTTGCTCTCACATTTGGTCTCGTGATGCAGGAGGCAGGGGTGTAAATATTTAGAATGAAGTATTCCCTAAGGGGATGGGTAACTCTTTGATCTTCCGTCATGTGGCTAGATCGATGGGCTTTTCTGATTAAGGACTCGGGGTCTTTTGACCTTTGCTCATGCATACACCTGAACCAAGACCCGTGTAGGCAACCATCCTAAGGTGGTTTTCTACCTAATTCTAACATGCAAGCGTGATCAAACCACAAAGCAAGCAATTATTTTGCAAAAATGAAAAACAAGAAGTAAGCACAAACAAACACGCACTTGAACCCACGTAGTTATTTTTGCAAGAATTAAACTATGTGCAAGGTACCAATCATGCACAGTCACCTATAAGAGGGGTACCTTACTAGGTGAGCAGGGCAAGAAAAGTAAGCTAGCGTTATGGATAGCAAGCAACATGGTTCAAATCCTAATTAATCATGAAAGCAAACTAACAATCCTAGTTCAAAATGCACGAAAAGTAACTACCAATTCTAAAAATTTTGTAAAAAGGGAAACTAACAATCCTAAGTAATATGTGAACAACTAAGAGGCAATAAAGCGAATACTCATTTTTTAATCGTCGTTCCCCAACAACGGTGCTAACAATTTGATGTACTATTTTTGAAATGTATTTTAAAGATGTATTTTGATGAAAATTATTTGTGAAAGTTAGCCACCAAATTCTAAAAACTAACTCTCACTTGTGTGAGAACCGGGTTGAACTCAAGGAACGATTTTTGATAAACTTTGTATTCCAATCAATGCTATGTTTATTGTCTTAAAAGAAAAATTAAAAGTAATTAAAATTTAATAATCAAATATTTAAGAGCTTATTACAACCCAATCAAACTGAAATGAAATTAATTACAAGTCATGAATGTGTCCAAAAGGCCCTAATTAACTAGAAATTAAAAAATTTAAAAAAATAGAAAATAGAGCTTTCGCCTTTTCATCCTTCAATGGAGATCCAAATCCTTTTCAATTCAACACACTCCACTCAACAAATGGCCTCTACCTGCTAAACACTTAAAAAGAAAATATGAAAATACAAAATTCTATACTAATGGGGTTAGCACACAAAATTATAATTATGTCATTCACATTCCAGAATTTCTTGTCAAAATAGATTTTTGTAATTTAGCAGAACAGGATATCAATCGGACTCGGATCCTTCTGAAATTTTACAAAGATGATCTTAACACATGTTGGAATTGAGTCCAATTTACAGAATTAAAAAATTCTATATGAAACTCTAGTTACTACTAAATAAACAGTGATTAAGAAAAACAGAGAATTTACTATCAATTATCTGACAGCTTCTTGTATCCGATTGTTTCAATATAGCAAATTGAATTGAAAATGGATGAAAATTTTATATTGAAACTAGATTTATACAAAAATCTACTCCAATTTTTTGGATTTGAATTAAGAGTTCAGAATCTTCAGATAATTAAAAAACAAAATACAGAAAAATAACGGAAAACTACAGAGCAAAATTTTAGAAATTTCTGGATATATCATTGGAAAAGTCTGTAACAGACCATGAAATAGAATTCGATCTTACTAAATTTTTGTAGAGAGAAAGTAGATTCAAGCAAAAAACAGATCTAATTTATGGATCTCAATTTGGATTCCAAAAACTTGATTTACACTAAAATCAAAATCAAATAGAAAATTAGAAAAACAGAATTCCAGAATTATCAATTTTCACCTTTGATTCATTTGATTGGATCAAAGAATGAGTAATTTGAAATTTAAGGAATGAAATCTAAGATCTAATTTAACTAATTACAGAATTCAAATCTAGAAACAGGATTTAAACTATAGAAATTAGATCTACAATTTATGGAATAAAATGATCACATCTATAATTGGATTTACACCAATTGAGCATGGATCTTCATTCTCTTTTTGTGTTCTTACTAAAAATTGAAAAGAAAGATTAGATCAAACACGGATCAATTGATTTGATCTGATCTAAAAGAAAAAAAAAGTGAAAACAATATTGAAATTGAATCTAACTAGAAGATCCAATCACTCGATTGGAATTGTGCCAATTCCAAGAATGTCAATCAAGCCTCTCATATTATATTTTTCTATGATTTTCAATTAGAAGAATGAACAATAACTAATCAAGAACAGAAAATTACAAAAACTTACAGTAATTGAATTGATCAAAACAAAAGAAAATGAAAAGAAGAAAAACAAAAGGACATGCAATAGAGAAGAAGAACTCACTGAATGGACGATCTAGCAATTCTGATTGCTTTGATTGAGAAGAGAGTGATCTCCACCTCTCTTGATGTGCAGCACTACCTTCGGATCAGACCTCCATGCTCAAATCTTAAGTTAGAAAGGAAGTGAAAGAAAGGAAAAAGAAGAAGAAATTTTGAAAAGAGGAGAAGAGAATAAGCTTTGCATGGGAAGAAGAAGAGGAGGGAAAAGGAGAGAAGCATTGGGCATGAATTGGGATGGAAATGCTATTCACGCCCCTTCTAATGACTATTTATAGGTATTAAATATATTTTATAAATTAAGTTTTGGAATTCTTTCAAATTCCAAAACACTATTTAATCTACTTAAAATTATAATTACAAGGTGGTGCCAATCTAAAAGGGGTTTTCTAGAAAAAACTTATGATGGATTTGAGTAAATGTGTTTACTGAACACATTAACATTGGATTCAAGATCCAATTAATGTGTTTTGGACTAGATCAAGATCCAAATCACCTTGAAATTCGCTCCAATGCCATAAAATGGCCATAACTTGCTTGTTTTAAGTCTGAATTTTGCAAGATTCAAACCATAGCTTCTTTATTCCTGAAACATCATAAACATGAAATGTAAACCAATAAAAGACACATAAACGCGTGCTTTTTGTATGAATTGTGAAAACATTATCATTGACTTTCTCCTACACTAGCATGTGAGAATTTTTCACAAAATGACATGCTACCTAAGAACCTCACCACATGCATTCTTCTTTTGTTTTTTCTTGGGAAAGGTGGAGATTTTTCCTTGGGATCCCATGTGAGGAGGCTCTTTGGGCCTCACCCCTCACACGTTTTCTAAGGAGGGTCCAAGTCAAAATCTCCCCCCCCCCCCCTCCTTATGGTTGGCTTAGTTGGTTCCATTCCAACTAAGTTCAACTGACTACATAAATATTATTTTATATATATTTGTTTTATTTAAAAGTATTATCTCTTTGATTTTTATTTTAGAAATCCTTAAGTAATTTCTATATTAGATCCCCAATTGGATCCAACCTAAGCTTACTTAATTTATTTAATACTTAGTATTTGTCTTCAACAACCATAGTTTACTTAATTCATCTAGTTAATACTTATTTGTTAGGGTAACTAGCAATTGACATAGCAAGAAGTAATTTTTTTCTCTAAATGGCTAATTGATTAACTTCCTTATTTTTTTTTATTAGTTATCAATATGAACAATAGTTGTCACATTACTTGAGAAAAATCTAGAACTTAGGTACTTTCATAAATCCAACACACATACAAACCCATTTAGACCGGTGAAGTGAAATTTTCTCATATTGAATATTGAAAGTCTTGTCTAAATTACTGAGCTTTTTATGGATCTTACAGGGAATCCTAGGAGTTTTACATGGATAAGGACTCTTTCCTAACCAAAAGGCATGATGCCATTTTTATGAAAACTGAAAAAGAAATCAAATTTTTGTCATGCATGTGCTTCTTTCTATTTGAAAATTTCTTAGCCTTTGAAACAGGCAGTTTTTGGAGGGAGTGGTTGGGTCTTATCTCAGCCCCCCATCTTCATGATTTAATCATGGCAACATATCACTAAAACCCTCAAAAAAACCTAATTGAAATCTATAAATGAACTGAAAAAGTAAGAGAAACTCACTTTTGAAATTTATTTCTCTCTTCCCTTACTATCTCTTGTAAATCGAATTCTCTAAGTGTGCACTTGAGCTTGGAGTTGGTCTTCTTCCCTAATCTCAAAAGTGTAGAATGAGATACCAAGAGGGACTTCACCCAACACGATTTGAAGAGAGAGGATTCTTCATGTTTTCTTGATTTTTTGTGGGGTTCTCTTCGTCAAAGAAAGGTAAGGAAATTCGACATATCTCTTGTACATCCTAAAGTTTGGTTTACCCCTCCTACATCCATGCATTCTAGTAATATATGGAGGTAAGGGCATGGGTACATATGGGGAAAAACTCATGCATATGTTTAATGTTGTCATTTTTTGTAAGATATATATTTTTCATGGTTAAACTCTATTCATATGAATTTCTTGTAATAACCCAATTTTTATAACCCAAAAAATGGTGGAAAACTTTTTTTTTGAAATACTTTTAAATATTTTAACAAATAACAGCAAAAAAAATTATCAGGTCTAAAAGTTTATGTGTTACTTCCCATATTCATGCATAACCATACAATTGTAGAAATTTAAAAGAAATGAATTTCAACATACAACAATAAATCAATATCCACAACCACTCATAATTAATTATATTTATCTTTTAAAATAAAAATTAATTAAATAACCAGAGTACAAAATCTTCGGAGATATAGAAAAGGTAGGCTCGGTCTTCGTCGCAACCTTTCGCCTTCGCATGCAAGTCCCTACTCACTTCTTGAAAAATATTAAATCATATGGGGTTAGACATAACATGTCGCAGTAGGGTGAAATATACTAAACTCATAAAACAGAATACAAAACAAGAGTTTCATCTAATTTTCTATAAAATAATCAAGCAAAACTAAGGAATTAAGCATATGTTCTAATTAAACAAATAAGCACATTAACATTAAATGAAACAAATATGCATGAATAATTAAAATGCATGTACTTACCATATGCAGAAGCCCTTCCTTGCATGAATTCATTCTTGTCTTTAATTACATTTTCTTTCTTAAATGAAGCATGTCATGCCTAACAAATGCGCATACATATTAGGTTTCACTTCTTAGCCCAGTTGGTACGACACAGACTTGAAAACTGGATCAAGTTCATGGCGTAATAGTATTTTCATATATAAGGGTGGCTTTGACCTGGTCAAGCATCTTTCACCAGGGACAGGGTGAGAGACGATAATCCGAGAAAGAATCTCAATACGTTTAATCTTTATGCATTAGATTTTCACTGATGAGTATCTTATCCTCTACGATGTAGTCTATTATAGAAGTTTCCCCATAAAATCGTGGGAGAGGAGGAACAATCTTCCATGCTCAAAACTTACTTAACCCACAAAGTTTTGTAACACTTGTCACTCTCCCAGCAAGTATTTTTTACTTGTGATGTTGCATTATTTTACTTGATTGAATCCCTCAAAAAGATTCAACCTCTTATAGGGCAATGGATGCACTTATAAAGTATTGAAAGATTCATTCATTCACGCTTTTATACATAAACATCTGCATATGCATAAATGAAAATCTCATTCATTTTCATGCTTTGGCTAACACATGCATGTACATGGGTAAAGCGATAAAGAAACATGTCTTCCATGCATTCACATATTTGCAACATCAATATCATCATTATCAACATCATCATCATCATAACATAATCAGACATGTAGCCAAAACAACATTTGCAAATAAATTATATGTGTTGCATTTTTGGGCCCTTTGGTCCCTTAATTTAAAGTGTAGGCTCTTTTTAGGCAACATACCTAATCATTTCAACATTCAATCATGCCTTAGGGCAGGCAGATCATACCCTGCATAAAAATCAGACTCACATATACATTCATATTCTGCATGCTAGTCGTAAGGAAGAAAAATTATATGAAACATATGCCCAATATGCAAAGGTCGGAATTTGGTCCTTAGACCGACCCCAATTTGCGAAATACTCAACTTTGTTCAACTGTTACAGAGTTAACATAAAA
Source organism: Nuphar pumila (assembly GCF_984573655.1). NCBI lineage: Eukaryota > Viridiplantae > Streptophyta > Magnoliopsida > Nymphaeales > Nymphaeaceae > Nuphar > Nuphar pumila. Next base: position 72,643,346 of record NC_143262.1, read on the forward strand.
TTTTACATTCATTTAACAGAATCAAAATTTTCATAGATTAAAGAAGATTTGGTCAACCTTATGTAGCTACAAAGCGTTCGTAAAAATTCCTCTGTACGAGGGAGTTACGAATGTTTTACTATAGACATGTCATTTTATGTTCTGAGTGTCACTAAATTATGCTTAGTCCATCAACAGAGCCCAATATTTCATATTAGATGTAAAATTTTGTTAGCTTTCCAACGTAATAAACTGCTCATCAAAATTCGTAACTCTGAATCTGTACACTCAACAAAACAGGGAGTTAGTGTTTTATTGGTCGGATGTCTGGTTGAAAAACTATAATTTCGGGTCTATGCATTCGGGTGGGGCCAAACCGAGTCACCCGAATCTGTGCACTCATATTTTTTTGACATAAATTAACTTAAGAAAAATAAATAAATTACATCTAAGGCTAATATATTCTAAGTTAGACAAATCATATTTTTCTTCAGCCATCCGGCTGGAAAAAAAAATGTCTTGATTGTGGCTTAATTCCTCAAAAATACTTTTGATAAAATACTCAATTAAACAAATACAACAACAAACAACAACAACTACGCCTTCATCCCAAAACAATTGGGGTCGACGATATGAACGAACAAAGAAAATCATTTTGGGTCTTCCACATGAATCCTTCTCCTCCATTCATTTCTATCCAATGCCATGTCCTCGGTGAGGTTCAAAGCATTCATATCCTTTCCTATCACCTCCATCCATGTCTTCCTAGGCCTACCCCGACCTCTTTTAACTAATATATTTTCCCATTTCTCCATCCTTCTAACTGGAGCATCATTAGGCCTTCGTCGAATATGTCCAAACCACCGTAAACAATTCTCCCTCATCTTATTTTCAATGGGTGCAACACCTACCTTCTTACGTATCTTCTCGTTCTGAATCTTATCTTTTATTGTATTTTCACACATCCATCTCAGCTACACTCATTTTTTGAATATGATGTCTCTTGGCAGCCCAACATTCCGTACCATATAGTAAAGCGGGCCTAATAGTCATCCTATAAAACTTTCCCTTCAACCGCAATGGCATTCTACGATCACACAACACTCCAGTTGCACTCTTCCATTTCATCCACCCAACCTTTATCCTATGATTTACATCTCCATCAATTTCTCCGTACTTTTGAAAGATAGATCCCAAATATTTGAAAGAATCATTCACCAGTATTTCTTGCTCACCAAGTTGCACTACACTCCCATCACTACTTTGTTGCTTACTAAATCGACATTTCATGTATTCTGTCTTACTCTTACTCAACTTAAAACCTCTTGCTTCCAATGTCTGTCTCCATAATTCTAACTTAGCATTAACCCCAGCTCTAGACTCATCAATCAAAACAATATCATCAGCAAACAACATACACCACGGCACATTTTCTTGAATTGATCTCGTAAGCTCATCCATCACTATAGCAAATAGGAAAGGGCTTAAAGCAGATCCTTGATGTAACCCAACCGTTATAGGAAAATTGGTTGTCACCCCTCCACAAGTACGGACATTGGTTACTACTCCTTCATACATATCTTTAATTATACTAATGTACTTGACAGAAACACCTTTCTTCATCATTGTCCACCAGAGAACATCCTTAGGTACTCTATCGTAAGCCTTCTCCAAATCAATAAAAACCATATGCAAATCTTTGTTCCTCTCTCTATTTCTCTCAATAAGTTGTCTAAGAAGATGTATAGCTTCCATAGTTGATCTTCCAGGCATAAAACCAAATTGATTCTCCAATATCATGACAACCTTCCTCAACCTAGACTCAATCACCCTCCCCCAAAGTTTCATAGTATGACTCATGAGTTTTATACCACGATAGTTTGTGCAATCTTGTATATCACCCTTATTCTTATATAGAGGCACCAAAGTACTCTTCCTCCACTCATTAGGCATCTTATTTGTCCGCCAAATCTTGTTAAAAAGATTTGTCAACCATTCTAAACCTTTCTCTCCCAAGCATTTCCAAGCCTCGATAGGTATACCATCTAGGCCAACTGCCCTTCTTGATTTCATTTTCTTTAAAGCCTCTGCAATTTCTTTCTTTTGAATCTTGCGCATGAAGTCACGATTCATCTCATAAAAAGGAATGGAAAAGTCTCCAAGATTTTGAGCATGACTTTCATTAAATAGCGTATCAAAATAATCTTTCCATCTCTCCTTAATCTCTTCATCTTTGACTAAAACCCTTTGTGTTTCATCTTTGATACATCTAACCATACCCAGATCCCTCGATTTCCTATCTCATCTTTGCAAGCTTATAAATATCCTTCTCGCCCTCTTTGGTATCCAACTTGTCATAAACCTCCTTATATACATTATCCCTCGCATTCCGAACTACTTTTTCAGCTTCCTTCTTTGCTATCATATACTTCTCCAAATTCTCATTATCACGACTTTTACTTAGATTTCTATAACACTCTCTTTTAACCTTAATAGCTAATTTGACATCCTCGTTCCACCACGATGTATCCTTACCTAGCGATGCACCTCCTTTAGACTCACCTAATACCTCCTTAGCCACCTTTCTCATGCCACCTGCTATCTTATTCCACATAGATTCTGAATCCTCCTCGAGACACCAATCAACTTCCTTAACTACCCGCTCTATAAACATTCCTTGTTTAGCTCCTTTCAGTGCCCACCACTTAATTCTAGGTTCTATTCTATGTCTATCCTTTTTGCGGCATTGTCTAATTCTAAGATCTAAAATTAAGACTCTATGTTGTGTAGCTACACTTTCTCCCGGTATAACCTTACAATCGATGCAACAACCCCTATCTCTCTTTCTAAATAGGAAAAAATCTATCTGACTCGTATTAACCCCACTTTCAAATGTTACTAGGTGAGACTCCCTCTTCCTAAACCAAGTGTTTGCTAAGATCATATCATAGGACAAACCAAAATCTAAAATCCTTTCTCCACTTTCGTTTTTTTCTCCTATACCATAGCCTCCATGGATACTCTCAAATCCATCCCTACTAATGCCTACATGCCCATTAAAGTCACCGCCGATGAAAATCCTTTCTCCATAAGATATCCCTTGTACTACTCCATCTAAATCTTCCTAAAATTGACGCTTAATGGAATCATCTAAACCTACTTGAGGTGCATAAACACTAATAATATTAATAATATCCGTACCTAATACTAATTTAATAAGTAAAATTCTATCACCCTTCCTACGGACCTCAACTACATTATCTATAAACTCACGACTCATAACAATCCCTACTCCATTCCTATTCCTACTTATTTCTGTATACCAAATCTTATATCCCCAAGGTTCTATCACTTTTGCTTTCTCACCTACCCATTTGGTCTCTTGTAGACATAAAATATCAATCTTTCTCCTACACATAACATCTACTAACTCTACCAACTTACCAGTTAAAGACCCTATGTTCCAAGTGGCTAACCTAATTTTATGGTCTTGGACTAACTTCTTTACCCCCACCCGTCCAACAAAGTGAGGGAACCCTTGCCTATTTGACACCACACCCGGGCGACGGTGTGACGCGTCGCTTCCGGGCGATGACCTAGCAACCCTTGCCCATTTATCACTGCCTCCGGGCCTATGGAGTACAGCGCATCGCTCAGTAGGGAACGCCCCAACGAAATTCTCATATTGGTTCATATTCATAGGGTATGACTAAGTTTTTATGTTGGCTGTCACAGGCCTACCGCAACCCTCCTCCTTTATCCAGGCTTGGGACCGGTAGTGTATAACTCAATTAAACAAATAAATAATGGATTTTATATGCAATTAAAAATTAGAATAAATCTATAAAAATCATAGAATATACACATGAACCTACTCTACCAACTACAATCAAAATATTGCATGATCCTATTTACAAAAATCATGATTTTCCTAAATTTACCAAAATCTTTTCTAAAAAACCCGATATGACTAAAATCGCAATATCTCAAAATTTTAATCATAGAAATCCACCAAGTTTTTTTAGAATGTCTATAACATCATATACTACTGACTCTAATTAGATTTTGCATAAAAATATTAGCCAAATTTATGTATTTTAAAAATTTACAGTTTTATTTTCTAAGAAAACAATTTTTTTAGGAAAACATGTTTTTAAGATGGTTTTCTCTCAAAAAACCATTCTTTTTCCATCTTTTGATAGCCCTAAGCCAAACCCACATATGTGAGGGTTTTTAGGGTCTATACTTATAAAAAATCAATAGAATTGATGCTAAGAATTTCATTTCGCAAGAGAAGTGTAGATCCACCTACCTTTTATCAAAACATTTGCTCCTACATAAACCGGTGGGTCTTTTCGCATGATCCAACCATTCTACCCTTACCATGCCCTTGATGAGATCATCCTTAAGCTACCCTCAATCATGTGAAGCCCTCTCTTGTTAGCCCAAGAGAGAAAACACTAAGGGATTGGGTGTGAAATGGGGAGAGAGAAGAAGGGTTTTGGGGATAGAGAGGGGTTTTAAGAGGAAAAATAAAAAGAGCCAAATGGGGGGGATCCCTCCTCTACCTTTATAGGCTCTTAAATTAGGTCAAGGGCTGGGGCTAACCTCAACCCTTGATCTAATCTTAAATAAATTTCTAAATCTCAAGGTGATGCAGAGTCGGCGATGAAGTCGATCCACAATCCGGGACCCAAATGAACCTTAATGCGCGAAAGTGAATATCTGGAATGAAAGAGTCCGAATAGGACTCAATTGGCCTTCATTTACAGGTAGGGCCACTCTGAACTGACAAACAGTGCTAGCATAGAAAAGATGCACAATGAATGCACCTTTCCAACGGGTCTGAAAACACGATTTTGGTGCTATGACATCCAATTTACAGAGCGTGCACCGGACAAGTTATTGAAGACTCCAAACAGAGAGTCATTGATCAACTCACAGGAAACAACCAGAACATGTTGGTTCCATTTGGATCTAGATGATTTTGAAATATAGGGGTTAAAAATAAAATGTTAACAGAATCAGAGTAGAAGATTTCACACAGGACAGAGCTCGTTTGGTAGAGTTCTGGTTGGAACTCACTGACAGGATGGTCAAGCAGTCGGATGACCAACCTATTGAGAGTCTGTCGAAGTCCAGAGGATTTTTTAGTCCTCAGGTGACTGAGTTTGAAGAAACTCAAAACAAGAAACTTGTACAAAATTGTGTTATCTTTAGAACATGCTAAAATTTGGGATTTTTGAGTAAAACCAAATGGAGTTATGCTTAAAATACATTAAGATGTTTTGTGTGTTAAACTAAACAAAATAACGATTTGAGATTTTAACATGCAGAAAATAGGCTCAATTTTGAAGGCACAGACAGACAAATCACAAATCGTCTAAAACATGAAAGTTGTCACTAAAGATGTTATCTTTTCAGAACAGCAAATAGATTGACAAACAAAGTAGTATTGAATGAGATATGACTCAAACACTGAACTCTATCAGGAAATGTATTAAGCAGTTCAGTAACTTAGATCGCATTCAAACAAGAGAGATTTCTAGTCTTTTTAGACATGTCATAACATGGATTCAGAAAAAATGATAAACACAAAAGTTGTTTGGTCTGATGTTAACTTTTCAACAAGCTAAAGCTCATAATTTTCTGTTCAGCCATTTAGGATAACAGGCCAAATTATTGAACTCTATCAGAGGGCTTATCCACATGCATCCGACTATTACTCAGTCCCAGAAATAGAGACATTTTATTTCTGGCATCGATTAATTTTGGTGAAGGTTCAACCTACAATCAATGACACTTCTAGGGTTCATTTACCTCGGATAAATTATCTTTCTCCTTTACCCCAACTCTGATTAGAAACAGAAATAGATGAAAACTCGATTAACACTTGAAATAACAAGTTACGTGTTCTTTTTCTAAACTTTAGTTAAACAGGAACAAACACAACAGTCAATCAACAAGTTAACATAAATTCAACACCTCTAGCGATTCAAGCATGCAAAAAAGATAAAGGATTTTAGCGTAAGAGACAAATATTTGGAAGTGTAGCCACGAGTTCAGCTCCACATGAGCTTCACGGCCGCTTCAAGGTCTCAAATGCATGCCTCAACCGATTGGTGTCTAGCAACTTTCATACCACCATTTTAATTTTCTTTCTCCAATTTTTTTTTTCCAAAAAACAAAAGCCCTCTTACCAAATTTTCTGCTAGAATTTAAGGGGCTCAAAAGAAAGAACAAGGTCTCTTATTGGCCACGTGAGAGGCAGCCTCCCTTGAGGCCAATGAAGGAGCTTATTTCAAACAAGTCTCAGCTCTCATTGCACCTGAAGTTGGCCCAATGGAACAACACCCATTTTGAATTAATTGGACCAGTTGGGCGGCACCTCAATCACGCCCAATAAGGATGGACTGATATGGTTAATCAAGGGAAGCTTTGAATTTCATTGACCCAGGTCCATATTGTTCCAGCTCTAGGGGCACCAATATGGATCCAGGTGGTGGTATTGGATCTTATTACAAGATCCAATACTTAAACTGGATCTTTACACTTATATTACTTTGGATCTAACATTAAAGTTGTAAAAAATAAAACTATCTAATTACCCTGTACACCCTCTAGTGCCACAAAAAGATCCTACAAGGCACTAGAACTACCTGGATCCGTAGAATCTGACTCCTATAAAAAAATAAAATATCAAAAGTGATTCCTAGCCTACCAAAATGGAATCAATACCGCAAAATATAAATATTAATGGAAATGGGTTACTCCGAGGATTCAATTGGACCATAAAAGTCCTAAATGGGATTGGATCATCTCAGGTATAACTGCCCTTATTTGGTTTGGAGAGTTGTATTAGGATCCAACTTGTTTGGAATGTTCTGGTACTCGAGAGGCTCTGCATCACAAGGCCCCTCTTTCCTATTCTTTAGTTTTTTTTGTCTTGATATCTCTCTTTTTTTTTCTCTTTTCTATTAAGTATAGCCTATATTATATGTATCATACATACTATTAATATCATATAGAGGGTCTCCATATGGTTGGTCGATACCCTTATGGATATCTTTCTTTCCCATTTACAAAACTTAGCAACTTGCTTGCAAGTTGATTAAGTCCATTTTTTTTCTTTCTTCTTTTTCCTCTTTATTTCCTTCTTCCCCTCATGGGTCCAGCCCATGTTGGACCCTTATAGGGTCTTCCAAAGCTGGCGCCCCCTTTATGGGGTTCATTTAAAAAAAATAAAAGGTTTTGACTTTTCAACCCTTGCTTTGTTTTTTGGTAACTTTGATTTTAACTTTATTTTCAAGTTTATTTTTGGTTTTTAATAAACTTTACATTAGAATGCCACATTAGATAGGATGGCCCACCTATGGACTCCTACCATTTTATAAACTCTAGTTAATTTTTGAAATCCATTCCATGAAACTCAAGTTAAATTCATTCTAAATTAAATTAAAATATATCATAAATTAATTTAGAATCCATATAAAATGATAATAAATAAAATTTAATTAAATCATACCTAATTAAATTTCATTAATATATTTTTAAAGTCTTAAGCATTTTAAATGATTTATTTTTAATTAATTCCACTAAGGCTAACTCTGAATTTTACAAAAAATATGATTCAAAATTCCAAATTCACCTTAAATTATACTTAAATTCTAAATGTCATTTAAGCCTAAATTAAATTTAAATTTTAATTAACTTCAAATTTAAACCTTTACAAATTCAAATGTGAACATCCATTTATGTAAATTATTTATATTTCTTAAGGATTAATTTGAATTCTTCAAAAATAATTTCTAAAAAATTCAAAACTCAATGAGGTCAATGTAACCCTGAGGCATGTAGGGGTTCTTTTTTAATATTTTTAATTTCTTCTAAACCCTACAAACCCTCTAGTGCATTTGTTGGCTAGAACTTGAGAATTGTAATTAAAATCTAAAGATTTCATAAAAAGCCTTGAAATTCTCGGGTATTATATCTAAATTCAAATCTAGATCCGACCTAAATTCATAAATCAAAATCTACTTTCGATAAACTCTAGAAACTAAACTCAAAATTCAATAAGACTTCTAATTCAAATTCAAATCTGATCCAAATTCAAATTCTCGAATCAGAATTCAGATTGATAAAACTTTAGAAATTGAAATCGAAATTCAATAAAACTTCAAATTTAAAATATACAGTTTGAATCATATCTAATATTTAAAACTCAAATTATGATTCGATAAAAATCAAAACCCTAATTCAAAATAAATTCTCAACTTGAACTTTTTTCTGAATCTCAAATAATACTTGAATTATAATTAAATTTATAGCTTAATTTTGAATAATATTTTTATTTTAATTTACTATTATTTCTCGTAAAGTATCAAAAAATTATGGGTTTTACATTTTTAACAATGAGTTTAAATTTCTAGTTCATATTCATGGTTGTTTCAATCTATATGCATTCTAATGTGTTCTTCATGTTCTATGTTAGGTTGGTACGTACTCAAAATAAAAATAAGTTTTATGCATGACCAACGGATAGAAAAAATTTTATATATGCATATTTTGTTTTGTTGAGTGCATGTTTTGTCGAGTTGTATATTCGTTGGCTTTCAAAACATAGATTCAATGATGAACCTTGCTTTGGTTCTGAATATAGAACTAAGCAAGGATTCTAGGATCAAGTTCATAATGAATTGTTTTTTATGTTTAGTCGGTCCATTCAGACCAAGGTCTGAACCCGCAAGAGTTCTGACCATGGCCTGGATAGAGGTTGGCAACACACATGGTAGTGAATGTCATGTGCAGACTCCATCTCATACATAGACTGCATAGGCGCAAGTCTGCATATATTTTTATATAAACAAAAAAGATATGCATATGCTATGGTTTAGTAATATGGCAGCCAAAACCCTATGCATGATGTGTCCCATACGCAGACTGCATCTCACACGCAAGCTACATAGGCAGAGATCTACACTATAAAAATATATATATAACTATATCAGTGTGTGCGTGCATGTGCAATGATTTTCACCACAAACTTGTACCCTATAAAAAAATACAATTTTGGACCCTAGCCCGAACCCAGCTGGGTCAGACCAAGGTTTGGACCCACAGCCTAACTTGGCAGCGCCAGACCATCATGGTCAATCATGGGTGTGGGCTGGCGAGCCTGTGATTTTCAAAAAAAAAAAGGAAACCATCTTGTTGGTGTTGGCAGTGCCAAACTTTAGGTTGGCCACTTGGTTGGACTAGGCTAGCCAGATTCAGACAAAGGTTTAAATTTGTCTGCGCCAGACTTGGGTCAGGCCAACCGGTGAGACTGACCTGGGCTGACCAGATTTAGACCAAGGTCTGAATCTAGTAGCACCAGACACTGGCCAGTAGTGGTGTGGGCTGGCAGGCCTGCATAGAAAAAAAGAGAGAAATATTTGTTGCTCTAATCAGATTTGGAAAAAAATATGATCAGGGTCAACAAAAAAAATTGATCAGATTTGGAAGATTTGATCAGGGTCAACTATATATATATATATATATATATATATATATATATATATATATATATATATATATATATATATATATATATATATATATATATATATATATATATATATATATATATATATAGCATTCAAAAACAACTCCATGTATATGGTTTTAACTCATATACCCTCTCAGCATATACATATTTATATATATAAATTTGAAAAAAAAAATCTATACATGTATTTTGAAATTTAAGCGCATACATATGAGTATGGGGGTATTGTGCAAGTCCAATAAAGAGTTTATCTCTACATATATCTATATGCCTAGATATGCACACTTACAGCTCTACAAATTTTACACTTGTACGTAAATGTCTATGATAGTTTGGAATTTCATATGGGAGCATCTGTTTGGATTTTTTTGAGCTTGATAATGATATTATGAATGAAAAGAACATTTGTTAAAAATTCATATGAATGATATGCATGTTCTCATTATCTTGCTTAAGTTTGAGTGAAGGACTCAAGAGACCTTCATGGTGTGATGCGTACATTTGTTTGAATGTTCTTATTGTTGAACTTGATGTATGATTCATGTGAACCATTGGTTAAACATCATTATCACATGAGTGAGTTGGGGTCTATTAAGAACTCATGAAGCACGTAAAGAGATGTCATAATATATGAATAAATCTACACTTATACTTTTTGGTCGCCTTCACAGGTGGTATGCTCTTGTGGGCTAAAAACACCCGAGCAAGAGTGGAAATGGGTTGGATTCACATAATGACATTGATGTGATTATTCCCTAAGGGGGTACTTGGGCTTCTGAACCCTGAATGGCCTCAAGGAATGAGGTGCATGATATAATAATAAATCTAATGAAGATAATAAACCCAGTAACCCATCCATGATAAATTTACTTAGAGAAGGTAGAAGGTACAACCTTGAGTGATGTTGAGGATATAGGTTCACCTACGCTACAATTTTGTTTTGACAGCGAGGTATCACGTTGGTCTCCAGTCACTCAAAGTTAGAGAGGTTGGGTTTTTCAATGTATCTAGATGATTGCCCCATCTACTGCAATAGTGTTGAATGCATCTACTTTTATTTTATGGTTGACATTGCGAGAATTCTCTCAGTCATGGGCTGACCATTTTGGAACCCCTGGTCTGGTTGACTCGTCGGGTACATCAAATAATACACCCCTGAAGTAGCATTGTTGATGGAGTGAGGACGCGAGTACCGCAAGTCAAGTAATTAAGATGATACAAAGATATATTTATACAGTTTGAGAATTATTATCATTTGTTGATATTTCATCTTGTGTAAATCGTATCACAGATTCGTAGTTGATGAATCATGAGATTTATGCAAATTGTTGCATTATTATCATATCATGGGTATATCGCTAAATGAATCATGTTGTGTATATATTATGAATGCTTTTTTGAAATTGTGATCAACATGTGAAAAATGAATACTTTAGAATATACATACTTTATGTTGTATTGGATCTTATTAGCTCGAAAGAAATTGACCCCATTTTATGGGGAATACAGGTGAGGAACGTTAGTTGGAGCGATGGCACAGTGCAGGACAAAGGTTGGTGAACCATGACACTATCAATAGTTGTTCCTAGGACTATTTTGGGGTTCTAGTTAGGCGGAAACCATTTTGACAATATATATTGATGTGATACTCTAATATTAAATTTATTACATTTTTATTTTGGAGGATGAATATCAAAGTTGAATATATGGAATTGTTGGTTTCGGACCGGGATCCAAGTCCCAAGGATAATGGATCCAATCTTTTGTAGTTTTCTTTTTATTGTAACTCGCCCAGAATTGTCTAACTTGTATTCGAACATTTTTGTTTAAAATATTTGTATCTACAAAAAAAAATCTCAAATTTTTAAGTTGAAAATTTTGGGAAGTTACAATGTGGGTGTGGTCCCCTTCTTATTTGTCATATTTTATTAATAAATAGATTTAAATTTTCCTACCATAACAATAAAGAGAATATTGAACAAGCATTGAAGAAATCAAACAACATATTTGTGTTTTAAAAAGCATTTCAAAAAAAGAGGGAACATTGTGCTTACCAAAAATAATAAAAAAGCTTTTCATTTCAAGCCAAAAAAACAAAAGTGAACATTGTTCAGTGTTTGATTTAGTTGTTAAACAAAATAGAACAGTGTTTGATTCAATCGTTTAACAAAAGAAAAAATTATGCTTACTAAAAAACATGCTATCGATGGTTCAACAGCGATGAAATGCCTTCGATGAATAGTTACCCGAAATAGTTGCCAAAAATAGTTGCCAAAAATATTTGATGAAAATAGTTGCTAAAAGAAAAGCAGGTTGGGAACCACTGGTTGAGGACAAAAGATAAAAAAAAACACTAGATTATGCTAAAATAATCAAGTTAGGGACCACAGCAAGTTTATATATGATTCAAAAAAATTGTAAAAAATAAAAAAATATTGCATATTTGTCAGTTTCACAAATAATTAAGTATGATATTTGTGATATCTGGAGATTTACAAATAACTTTATACGAGAGCATACAATATATGTGAAAAAGTAAGTTATTTGCGAAATTAGTGGTAAGTGTTTTATACATAAATTTATGTGATTTTGGAAAGTATATGCGAAACAGTAAGATATTTGCAAGAGGTGTTTCATAAATATATTTTATTATATGCGAAAGAGTAGGATATTTGCAATTTTTGTTGGTTCAGTTTCACCAAAATTTCACAAAGAAATTTATGTGAGTTCATGAGGTCTAAATTCGCATAAAAAACCTGTGATTCTTTATTTAAGTGGGTGTTGGACATAGTCGACGAACATTATAATTTTATTACAAAAATGCTTAAATTTACAATTGCAAAGAGTAAAAGGGTCCTAACAATGTCAGATATTTACGGTTTTGAACATCGAAAGAATATTTGTATGGTACAATCATTTTTTCGATGAATATAACTAATCAAAAAATCCACAACAAATAGAGATGCAAAGTATTTCATTTTAGGGTTTCTAATGGCACCAAATGATTCCATTCATGTATTTATTTTAGGGTTCAAAGAAAAGGTGGATGAAAGGGGATACCATGCATTTCACAATCTTAAGGTTCTAACAAAATCCAACAAATAAGGAAAAACTGAAGATGAAACAGAGATAAACAAGTATGAGAACAATTTTCATTCTTATATTGCTTTTTAGGGTTTTCATTTACGTGAGAATGCTTCATCACATATTGCAGTCGTCTACCCAAGAGAGAGAGGGCGAGAGAGAGAGAGAGAGATGATTAGGAGGGAGGCAGGGACAATGGGGAGGGAGAAGAACGAGAGGAGGGAGTGGTATCGAGAGGGAGCTCCCGATATATCGAGAATTAGGGTTCCCACCTGAGGTGGAAACTCTAAATAAAGATTTCTAGAATTTTAGAATTCCCTTCAAAAAATTATGGCATCCAAACAAGATTACATCTTGTAAGAATGTGAATTCTCATTCCTGAGAATTCACATGAATCAATACGTACTCTTACACTTAACAACAGCTGTTGGCTAAGAGCAGGAAAAAGCAAGAATGGTTTAATCTCCCCTTCGCCATTCAAACACCTAGAAAGATAGTTTTCCCTTCAAGTGCCTTGTAAAACCAATCTCCCCAATGCATCCCAGTAGGAACAAGGCAGAACCTTAAGGCCGTATTTGCATCACAGGACAAACACCTTGCAGGCAGAACATGTGGCGTTTATCTTGGGCTTGCCAGTAGAGACGCCGCACGCCCTGCGCATCAAATGCATGACAGCACCCGTGCAGGGACCAATCAGTGTCTGCACTGGTCCCGCATATCAAACACCCCTTTAAAAGGCTTAGAATTTGCACCATGACCAAAAAAATGAACATTTTATGTAACACGTATGCTCTTCCCATTTTGCAAAAAGATTAGCTAAGAAATCACACAGACAAATGTATTAAGGTTCAATGGTACACGAGTGGCTATATCAAACTGCTGCATTTACTGTGCAGCAGCTCTCTGTTTTGGGCTTTTAATTAGACAAGTCCTACTCTTATGCTTAGGGCAAATCAGTAAGGCCAGAAGAGTTAGACAGGTCTTACATTCTGAGAATGACTTGAAAATATAAAAAAAAAAAAGCAACCCAAACAAGTTTGCCATACATGGAAAAAGCTAGTTCAGTTTTATTTCATGCAGGGGATAGCTCCGTTTCATGCACCAGGTGCTTATTGTCATCGTTGGTCTTGAGTCCTGACAGCAATGACTTTCACAAGTTTCATGAACAACACACTGGCCTGGATCGGCTTTGGGCAATACTCCTGCAATTGAAGTGGTAGATAAAGTCATCTTGCTCGAGGATCCAGTAATCAACTACTAGAGCAGCGATTTAAATCAAGTTCTACCATAATCCCAGCATGTCCGATTAACAAGATTACATACTGCAACATAAAGGGGCAAAAAACAAACATGGGTTAAGAGGGAACACAGACTGTTTGCACCATAAGATTGTCCTTTTGCTTTATGCATCACTAGAACCAAACTGTTTATGAAATACACAAATAACCTGGACAAAATATATTGGATTTGAGCCCGTTGACAGGAACCCCTGGAACAGCAGCTCTTCATTTCCTTTTGCAAGTTTGGAACTCCTAGCTGGGCTTTGAAAGCCACATCAGTAGCTTACTTTGATTATCCGCACAACTAGAGACAGTAAAGTACTACAATACAAGCATCTTATTACACTCATCTATAATGAAAACTGTGAAGAGGCATACTGATGTTAACTTTGTTACAGGAAAAATGTACACCCTTTCTCACCAACCTTTGGGTCCTTCGGATGATCTCACAGTGTATTTGCAAAGATCAAGGAATCAATCTTCAAAACCACCATCATCAATGTCTTGCTCCTGATCAGCAGCATACATGTCTGTTTTCATTATAATCTGCGGACACATCCACCCCAGGCCTTTGAAGAGTTTGGCTATTGCCCTCATCCATTTGTTTGTGTTTTCCCACAGTAATTTTAATGGAGTTCAGTCTGTCCTCAGCAAAAAATACAGAGTACGGATTTGATACCTGAAAAGAAAGTTTCAACTATTAGGATGAAGGTAGAATGAATTGTGACATTTTTAACTGGAGAAAAATGAAATTTTATTCATTTAATGATCCAATTCAAAGGATTCTAACCTAACAGGAAGTGCAATCTTTTCTTTCTGCTCCTATCTATTTCTACTTGGCTGGGGCTCTGCCAACAAGAGATCTAAATTGCCTACACATTGTTACTTAGACCACATCATATACACAACTTCCTTCAACCATACTAGTTTATAGAATTATGCAACGATAGCTGAAAAAGTAGGAACACAATTCAACCCATACTTTTAGCATATCTTCTTTCCCTTCCTCTAGATATCTCCGACTAGACTTTTGCCATCTTCTGTACACTAACCCAATACAGAACCATCTACAAACGCACAATCTTGTGCACAATCTTGGAATTATATAGGCCTACTGTGGTTCGCAGGTCGCATCTTCAGAGATTGTAAATTTTTGGTGCATTGTGGGCCAAACTTTTGGAACTTTTTATAAACCTCTTTATGCATCAGAAAACCACAATAAACATGTTTCTCACTAAACGAGCTATGTATACCTATAAGGTTTGAACCACGAAGCATGAAAAAAAAGATTAAAAGACTGGTGGAATCTATTGCGTAGCATATAACAAGGACCAGTATAAATATAGTGACAATACTACACTACTAGGAGAGAGTAGCAGTTCTAGGGGATATCTACTCAATTGAATCCTAGAGACTCATTTATCATGATTTTCTTTTACTAGTGAATAAGATGTGTTGAGTTATTTCAACCATAGTCACCTATATTGTTCAAGGATATTATATATATATAAGATACATTAATTTTAACAAAAATATCCTAAAAAACCCAGATCAAGCATATCAAAATTTTTCTTTAAGATAGTTTTGATTTTCATCAACTCCCTTTTTGCCATTTCCGATGATTATCATATAATCTACATACAATAGTAGAATAAATACTTGTTTTCTTGATAAAAAGAGTAGTGGCAGTATGACAAGAACAATAACACAAATTAACCATAACAGTACTGAATATATCATACCAAGCCTTAGGGGTATGTTTAAGTCCATATAAAGCCTTTTTAGTTTAAGAGTTTTTCCTCTATCAATGTCAAACCTCAATGGAGGATCCATGTAAACTTCTTTGTTAAGTCCTCCATTGAGAAAGACATTTTTGCCATCTAACTGATAAAAGGGACACTTTTAAATGGAGGCAATGGCTATTAGGGTTCTTATATTAATCATTATCTCTAGCGGCATAAAGGTTTCATCATAATCAATCACATATTCCTGAGCATACTCTTTAGCAACTAACTTAGCTTTGTATCTTTCAAGAGTATCATCACTTTTAGTTTTAACCTTAAATACCCATCTACATCCTACAAATTTCTTTTCTCATGATAGACTAACTACTTTCCAAGTGTTGGTCTTACGAAAAGCATTTAGTTCTATGTTCATGGCTTCAATCCAATGAGGATAGTTTTTAGTTTCATTGTAATGTGATGGTTCAGGATAAGAGTGGAGTGCCATTAAACAAGCTCTATAGTTTGGAGAAAAAGAGCCATATGGCATGAACCTATTTGGTGGAATGCATATTCGGTTAGATCTCTTAAAGGTTGACTCTTCTATGGGTAAATCTTGTGAATAACTTTTATAAGAACAAGGTTGATCTCTTTGCTCATACCAAGTATAGACATGCATATCATTAGAGGAATTTTCAACCACATTATCATCATTATGAGATGACTCTAAATTATCAATAACATTATGATGCCCATTATCAACCTTATTATCTAAAGAGTTATCACAAATATAATTACCATCGTGATTTACCTCACAATCATTTAATTCATGGGAACCATGTTGTTCTTTTAGTAAAAGATCAAACAAGAAAGTATAGTCTACTTCCTCTTTGTTATCTTTTTTTATAAAAACCATTTTTATTTTTCAAGAAAGTTACATCTTTAAAAACATATAGTTTGTTATTCACTATACCCCAAAAAAATACATTCAAAGGCTTTTGGAGACAATTTGTCATTTTTCTGAGTAAGAACAAAACATTTGCAACCAAAAATTTGTAATCGCTTGAAATCGGGTATTATGTAAAATAATTTTTCAAATAAAAAAATATTTTGCAAACAAGACGAAGGCATTCTATTTAGCCCAATGGTTAGGAATATTTTTAGAAATAAGTAGGGTTCTAGTGGTTTCTATGATATGTTTATGCTTTCTTTCCACTAAATCAATTTGTTGAGGGGTCCTAAGACAAAATCTTTGATAAATTCTATTTTGTTTTAAATAATTTTGAAAATTTGTTAACATATATTCTCCACCAAATTCAAACTTAAGTATAAAAATATTGCTTTGAAATTAATTTTTAATAATCATGTGAAACTTTTTAAAACATGAGAAAATATCTGATTTGAAGTTAAGAAAGTAGACACATACATATCTAGTGAAGTCATCAATAAATGTAATATAATACAAATAGCTACCCTTAAACATGACTAAGGATGGGATTCATACATCTAAATGCACTGACTCAAATGGTTTTGTAGAAATAAAGGTTCTATTTGGAAAATAAAATGATTTTATTTTCCCAAGAATGCATTGTTTGCAATTAATTTTTTTTCTAAAAAGGGGAAAAGATACATCTTAGATAAACTTGGATGTCTAAGTCTTTTATGCCAAGTTACAATATCTTTATCTTCGATATAATTAAAAAATGATTTGGATGGAAGAGACAAAATCTTTGCCCAATCAGCTTCTCTGACTGGAGATCTTGCATAGAGCAACATTTAGATGAGAAAGAGATTTTATATCTATGGTCAAAAATTTATGAAATAGAAAAAAATTTAAATTCAATTTAGCAACAACTCTAATTTTTAGAACAAAGATTTTTTGAAAGTCTAAAGTTCCAATACTGTTGATTTTTAAAGATGGCCCATCTATGGTTAAAACACAAGGTAATTTTGAGTTAGTTCATACATTGAAAAGAACATTTTCATACGGAGTCATGTGAAAGGAGGCCCTTGAGTCAAGAATCAAAGAGCACATACCTGAATCAAGAGCGGCACCTGAACTTGAAGAAGATGTCTTAAGGAATTATTGGAGTGCCTCCATTAATTGACTAATAGAATTTTTAAGATATTTATTTGTCTTTTCATTCTTCCTAGATGTGGATTCTCCAACAAAAGCCACCTTTTTGTTAAGTTTTGGACATGCCGATTTGATATGTACTCGTTTATTACAATTGTGGCAAATAATTTTTGAGATTATCCATTATAGTTTTGCCTCCCAAAATATGGAGACATGTATGCTTTCATATTGTTATCGGACCTAGACACGACCAATACTTCATCACCTTTTGTAGTCATTCCAAGACAAGTTTTCTCATTGCATATTTCGGCAGGAACCTCTTCAAGAGGCATAGTGGGGGATCTATGGAGAAGGGAAGATTTAACTTGTTCAAACTCTAGGTGTAGACCATGCAAAAACTTAAAAAAATATATATTTTTTATTTGCTCACGCCTAAGTTTCATGACTGCGGCGGCTTTTCACTTAGGTTTAAGAAGTGCCAACTCATCCCAAAGAGGAGACAAGGCACTAAAATAATCTTGAACACTTGTGTCCTCTTGTTTAGTGGTTCTAGTTTTTTCTTGCAAGAAATCATATTTTGTAAGGCCTTTTTGGGTATACATAACCTTCATAAAGAACCATGTCTCATTTGCCTTTCTGAATTTGATAATATTGGCACACATCTTAATATCGACATTGTTCATGAACCATGCTAGAATTTTAGCATGGTTGTTTTTTTAATCCTCTACCTTTATTTGATGATTGTAAATAGCATTGGTTCGATCTTTTTCAAGAGCTTTCTCTATGCCTCCTTCAAGTTTGGTGAGCTTTAGAAGAGGCTTAAGAATGGTGTCTATTACGTACCCCCAAAACTTTTTTCTTTGAAGTGGTTAGCGACGAACGCTATTTGTTGCTAATCCATCGCAAAATTCGTCACTAACGTGTTTAGCGATGGATTAGCGATGAATAGTGTCCGTCGCAAAATCCTAGTCGCTAAAATGTGACAGAATTTATTTGTCGCTACTTTTGTCGCTAATATGTGATGGATTAGCGACGAACATGCTCTGTCACTAATCCATCGCTAAATAAGCACATATTTAGTTTTGTGATGGATTATATTCTGTCGCTAATCCATCATTAATTTATCGACAGAATATAATCTATCGCAAAACATCAAAAATTCATCACTGAATATTAGCGACGAATATTAATCGTCGCTAATCCATCATAAAATTTAAAAAAAAAATAAAAAAAAAGTGCCTTGAGGCATACGCCTTGAGGCGCACGCCTTGAGGCGCACGCCTTGAGGCGCACGCCTTGAGGCGCACGCCTCGAGGCAAGGCGCGCCTCAAGCTGAGGCGTACACACCTTGAATTTTTTAGTCAAATAAGGGTCAAAGTCCTCATTTGACCAAAAATTAAGTTTTTTTTTACGTATACGCCTTGGATTTCATGCATCCACCTTTTGTTTTAGAGAAAGCTGGCACATGTTCTTTTCTTCAAACTAACAGAGAAAAAATAAAACAAAACCAATCTTCCATATAAAAAACCAACATGTGGAATCAAAATGCCACAAACAATTTCCCTACCAAGACAATTGGTAGCTCAAGATGTTGTGTATAATGGCAATTTTCAATCAACAATTTACCAGGTAGAGTTGAACCACCTACCATTGTGAACAAACTTGAACTTCAAGATGTTATGAATAAGAGTGGTTTTCAGTCCATTACCTCCGGTATGAAGAGCTCAAGACGAAACTTGTGGCCATCATAATGATGCAGAACAGGCCTGAATAAGTCTTCCTCCAGTGGTTTCTAAAGCTTCCGCACACGAATTCTCACATGTTGATTTATGGAGACACCAAATCAGGGAGATATTACTAACTGATCAATGATGTATGATGACAAAAGGAAAATAGAAAGTGGTTGATTGCTTATTCTACCTATGCAAGAAATCTTGATTCACCTTTACATTTTTTGTCTTCCCAAGCCGTAGGATCAATATTAGTTTCACCAAAATTGTCAGTCTATACAAGAATCAATAAACAATATGGTAGGGTGAAAAGGTTTGAGGCAGATCACAGTAAATAAGAAAAAAAGGGAACAAGATAAGAAAAAAACTAGCACATGATCATCGATGTGGTAATCCTGCAAAGAAAGAACGACCATGGCTCTCCTCCAAAACCCTAAACCCTCCCTCCTTTGCCCCTGCCTCTGCCTCTGCAAACTCCTCTTTCTCCGCCACTCTCCTTCTTCCTGCCTCCTTCCCTCTCCCCGTCCCCTCCTCCTTGGAAAACCCCTCCTAGGGTTAGGTTTAGGGTTTTCCCCCAATTTCAGGTGATTCTCAATGAAGGCATCCCAGAGAAACCCGAGCAAGCACATTGAATTCTCTAATTCTGATGACAAATCCGACAGTAATCGATCGACGAAGACGAAGGCAGTCGACAAGGGCAAGATCCCCCCGCCCTACGACCCCTTCCCGACGACCCCAAGAACCTTCAGGAGGTCTTTCATAGGATGCGCACCGAGGGCCTCACCCCGAACGCCATCAAGATGTTTGATTTCCTCTCTAGGGACGGCCGGACCCATGAGGTGTTGGAGCTCTTCACCGTGATCAAAGACAAAGGGAACATGTCGGACATCGTCGCCCACACGGCCGTGATCGAGGCCTACTCCAACGCTGGCCAGCCCAAGGAGGCCCTCAAGGTTTACTTGCGGATGCTAACCGGCCCCAGTGCCTACACCTACCATGTCCTCGTCCAGGGGCTCGCGGCGGCAAATCGCCCGGGCGATGTCTGGAAGTATGTTGTGGAGATGTTGGATTAGGGGATCCAACCGGGTCTGGCAACGTACGTGGCAGTTTTCGAGTCGTTCTGTCGGATAGAGAAGGTGCCACCACCCGTCGCTCCAGCGGAGCCCTTGCACACAGAGAGAGAGACGCGCCCGTCGATGCATTTGGTGTAGAGGTTGCGAGGAGAAAGGAGGGAAGAGGGAGAGATTGTGCCCTAAATGGGGCTTTTTATATCGCAAATCAGCGATGGATTAGCGATGGACAATTTTTGTCGCGAAATCCATCGCTAATTTGTGACATATTGGTAAAAAAAAAATTGTCGGTATTCTGTGCCTATTCTGCGATAGATTTTGGGACGAAAATTTTCCATCGCTAATTAGCGACGGATTTCGCAATGAAAAAATTCCATCAAAAATTTTAATTTTGGCGACAGCTACTTTTCTCTAGCTAATCCATCATAAATTTGCGACAAAAAAAATCCGTCACAAATTTTCGTCGCTAATTAACATTTTTCTTGTAGTGGTTCTCCATGATGGTGGACCACATCATATAGTTAATTCCATTGAGTTTAAAAGAGACTCCAACCCTTGATTCATGTTCCATGATGAAAAAAGGAGAAGAAAAGAGAGACAGAGAGAGAGAGAGGAAGGAAGATGAATACAAACATTTCAACCACAAGCACATGTTTCCTTGATCACCACGAGCAACACATTTCGAGGTCCAAGAACCCATGAAGCTTTGATACCATGTAATGAAACAAGCAAAAATGCAAAAACAATGTGCTTAGACAATACAAAGGGCAAAAGTCAATACAAAATCACAAAAATACAAAATTGCATACAATGGCTACTAAGGACCAAAGTTGTTAGTCGAAGAAGCGGGAGGGGGAAGCGAAGCACTTCAAAAGTTTTAGGAAGTGGAGAGTGCGGGATGACTTAGAAGCAAACTAGGAATCGCCTCGAAAGCGAGAAGAGAAATGAACCAGAAGTGAGATAGGAAGCGAACCGAAAGCGACATTTGAAGTGAGGGGAAAGCAAAAAATGGAAAAAAGAAAAACAAGAAGAAAAAAATTAAAAATGAAAAAAAGAAGGAAAAGCGAGGGGGAAACGAGCTTTTCCTAAATGGGAAGCATATTTCATAAAAAAATTTTGCACTTCCCAGCACATTTTGGAAGCGCCATGTTTCGTGTTGGCACTTCCAGTAACTCTGCTAAAGACCAATCAACTCTGCTAAAGACCAATCAAGAGAACATCAATAACATATATTTGTCTAATAAATGCATAAGCATTAAGAAAAGAGGGGGGGAACACCCTCTATATATACACATGAATGGCCTTGGGGAGCTCCCAATAGTCGTTGGGAGCTCCCAATGACTATAAATATAGTCATCAACTCTATGGTCTTTTGACCATAGAGCTCCTACACAATAAATGAAAGACAAAAATATAAAAAAAGAAAAAACAAATTTGTACCTATTGGATAGAACCTATTACATAGGCAAAATGACCAAAACACTTCTGATGGGTATTGCTTATTACATCAATATCTACAATTATATATAACTATATTTTAACACTCTTCTCATGTATTCTCTAGGATGTTAAGAGGGTAAACCTCTCATTTGTCATCCCAAAACTCAATTTTTTTGTTAATTCATTTTGTTGCCTTCCAAGTTCAACTCTATTCAGCACATCTTGGTACTAAAAACTTGTGCACAAGGATAAGAGTGTAAGGCATCTTTCTGCTATCTGGTTATCTTAGTTATTGGTGTAAATTGGGTTTATAATTTTTGGTAGTTTCGTTCATTTGAATTGCTTTTATTTTTCTTTGCCATTTGCATTGATTTATCAGTTCTTAGGTGATTGCTTTTTCAGATAAAGAGTTGATTTTTTTGCGGTCTTACAAAGTTGAAATGCACACCAATTGTTCCAACTAACAATTGAGATTTAACAAGTCCAGATGTTCAGTGTTGCCATTTTCTCAAATTTTTTCAATCTATTTTTTTTCATTACACTGAAATTTTCATAGAGAAGTTTTCAAATGAGAACTTCTCATATGTAAAATTTTCTTTTCCTATGAGATTTTTGCTAGCTTCCTAACGTACCCTTAAGCTCCAAGAAGTTTATCTTCAACCATAATCCATCCCAAATTACAAGCATTATGGCATAAGTGTTAGAATAGGAGAAGGGTAGAGTCATCTTTTTCATGGTGACGTCCTAGTATGGGTATTTTTGTAATATTTTGTATTTTGTGTATTCTTTATGTGGCATCTTATATTGGACAGATTTGTAATGTATTTTACATTACTGGGATCTTTTGTATTCAGCCCAATTAGAGCATACCTATGTCACATAGGTACGGGTGCGGGTGTGGCACTTTAAAAAAACTTGGTGCGAGGGTGCAGGAGGGTATATATATATATATATATTATCATTTTTAACTTTTATAATAGTTAACACTAATGAAATAAAAACAATTATCATATCATCAATTCATTATGCATAAATTCATGCAATAAATGAAATTAACAATCTACAATTGTTATTCCTCATCAATAAAAAATAATACCAAAATTAAATCAACCTAAATATATTATGATTATGCTAAGTGAATTAAGAAAATAGGAAACAATCAAATAAGTCAAGTAGAAATAAAGTAAATTATACTAAGAAAAGAAGCAAACAATACATAATTGCATACCAAAAATATATCCTACACAATGTATTGCTCCATCATCAAATTCATCATAAGAAGGTTCTAGGCTCAGCAGAGCCGAACCCAACAAGCCTGGGTTCGACAGCAGAGCAGAGCAGAGCCAAACCCAGCCCTTGGCAAAGCAAAACCCAGCATAACAAGAAAATTATTTACACAACGGGAAATACAAAGTAATTTTATTCATTGAATATTTCAAGTTTCATGCAAAAGTTCAATAAAATGCAGGCTATTACAAAATCCATCTTTTCTAAATGCAATGTTTATACAAACAAAAACTTGTTGAACAACAAATACTGTTTACAAGAATAATGCACCCAACACAGGGTAACAGTACAAAAAGAAACAAGGGTCCCAATACATAATCGACCCAATATATAAAATAGTACAAAAAGATAATGTGGTCCCAGAAATAAAAGAGTCCATAATGAGCTTCAGAGGTGACCGATCCCTCAAGCATCCATCATCCTCTATGTGCGTCTTTCCACAAGAACCTAAAAAAAAAAAAAAACATGGGTGAGACTAACCACATCTCTCTCAGTAGGAACAAGACCACCCATCTTGCAATAGTGGACACAGATAGGTCACTAGGCCAACCGAACTCCAACTATGTAGGTGGCTCAACACAAGTTCAAACTCCTGACTTTTCATGGGAAAGACTCGACTCAACTCAACCTCTAACAAAGAGATTGAAAAGACACATTTATGTCTTAAATGCAGGACATATTTTTTTTATCATTCATTTATTTTATTCTTTTGCTCTATACATGATACATTAAATTTACTATTTTGCTTTCATATAATCTTCTCCGCAGAGGCACCATTGCTCGAACTGCTCTAGGCTCACCAGTTTACTTGGGGGTATATTTTCACACACTAGTATTTTTACCATAGTTTACTTCGTCAAGGTGTTCCTTTTCTTGAAATTTTGTAGTGCAATACTGCTAGCATACATAGCCCGAACCTCCAACTAAAAGGAGTCATTGTCTTCTAGATCACCATGGTTGGGACTGGTCTACCCTCAGTGACCAAGATGGGGCCTACCAGAAACCGTCATCGCCTTCAACACGACATCCACGGGGTTGATGCTAACTTGCTCAATGAGTCGAGTCCATTTATAGGTTACCCCATCTTTCAGGGCATGACTTCCAAATTTTGTGTAACTTGTTTCATAATTATTTATCATGTATTATGGGTTTAGTTCTCACAGTACCCCTTAGGTTCACAGGGTCTTGCCTCATCAAACATTAGTGATTAACTTATGAGAGTATTTATTTCATGTGCCACATAACTGCACACTTGTGTTCACCATCGAGCCCTAAACAGGATCATGTTCATCTTAGCCTTATTGTATCATAGTAAGCTTACACTTGGGAAATTTTACTTCCCAAGATCTAAAATCATTCTAAGGATATATTTATAAAATTAGCATTTTACAACACCCATTACATAATGTGTAGTCTACTCAGACCTACGCTTCTGCAACCTAGTGCTACCCCAACTTATTCAGCACAGGTACATAATTCATATACATATCCTTGATGATTCTATTAACTACATGTATGCATGCTTGATTTATTTAACTAAACATTTGTTCATATGTATTCACAGAATCATGCTCACATACACATCATTATCTCATACGTATCTAGACTGGAGGAATGCACAATATACTATCTCATAAAATCACTCACATGCTTCACACAATACATCCCAACTTAGTTCGGGTCCCTTCTTGGGATACTGATCTCAATCTGATGCATACAACCCATAAATGCATCAAACACTATCAGCCTATTCTAGGGTTGATCCAACCAAGAACTAGGCTAAACAACCTTTATCCAGTTTCATAACACCAAAAACATGAAATCTGGTGCAAAAGAGTTGACTTTGTCAACTCAAGTGTCGACTCTTTCTGAACAGAAACTATTTTGTTCCAAAAAGAGTCGACTCATATCATTCCAGTGTCGACTTTGTTACAAACAGGAGTCGACCCTCAAGACTGCCAAGAGTAGACTCATAGGAACGGGGGTCGACCCTAAGGTTTGTCCAACACCCAATGAAATAACAAGGGTCGATTCCTGCATCACAAAGGTTGGCTCCTGTACTTCACAACAATGGGTAGCCTCTGAAACAACACCACAATAGGAAATATTCTCAATAAAATTTCTTTGTAATACAATCATTCAAAAATTTACTAAAACTTATAACCATAAATACATGTGCATTTTCAGAATGCATCCATATTTATACCATAAAGAATATGGAAAACTAAAAGCATACATAAATTTGCAAGTTTTCTAGATTCAAAAAATCTTTATAAGTATGCAAACTTGGTAAACTTTCCAAAAATCTAGAGGTTGTCTCAACGAGCATACAAATCTGAAAGTATACTAGATTTCAAACAATATTTCCAAGATAGAAGTGGATCTGAAGCCTTCAATAGTATAGAAAAGCATTTCCAAAGTATTTAGAAATCCTAGCTTTCAAGAACATCGAACTCATTTTCAATAACATGGGTTTTGGAGATTTTCTAAAATCATATGTTCATAGATTCACAAATGAAAACCCAAGATTTATTTCATCAAAATATCGGAGAAATACTATTTAAAATACTGAAAATCCATTCACCCATTGCAAGGATTGATTCTTGTTCGGCAAGGATCGACCCAGACACTTTAGGATCAACCCAAGACTCAACAAGAGTCGACTCCTGGAACCATGGGTTGACCCTCGTGGGTCTGGGTCAATACCACAATACAATTCAATAGTAGGGGTCGACCCTCAGCCCCTCTTTAAACCAAAGACAGCAGCAGGGGTCAACCCTCCAGAACAGGGATTGACTCCTCTGATACAGGGCCCCAATCTGTATAGAAAGGGTCAACCCTTTAAAATCAGGGGTCGACTCTTTCTTTGAACTAGGGCAAACTGCCACCCCGAGTGTCGACCCTCCAAAACTAAGGGTTGACCCTCAAGCCTACATTAAACCTACTGTAACAAGCAAAGGTCGACTCCTATGTTTACAGAAGTCTAAAAACCATAGGTAAACATAAGATTTTTCCAAAGATCCCCTTTGGAATGTCATAACAACATCAAAAAATCATCAAGCCAACATTTTATCATTACATAGGGCCTATCAAGTGTGTGTCCCAAGACCTGATGGAAAGCGATATGGTGCTTAATGCATAATTTTTTGTGCAGTCATATTGCAGGACTATCCTGAGCCCTATATAGCTCCACCCCTGCTCTGAATCAAGGGAGGATCGGGTGCAATGCAATTTCACACTTTTATTGTGCTACTACTGCACCTGATCACCCTCCATTTTTGCTTGGGCCCAGTGATCAGGTGCAGTAGCACACTAAAAGTGTGCAATCACAATGCGCCTGATCATCCCTCACTGAAAAATGGCCTTATGAGAAGAATTCTCTCATAAATATGGAAATGATATGCAAAGATAGGTGTTGATGTATCATTTTAGCCATATGTGACATACGTGAGCACGCGTGATAAAGCAAGGTGCCGCTATCACAAATATGCAAAAACAGGATGTTGCATGCTCCAGTTGTTATCGGTAATGTCTTTATGTTTAAAGAATAGAAGAATAGCATCATGGTGTGTGTGTGTGTGTGTGAGAGAGAGAGAGAGAGAGAAGAAGGGGGAGTGGGACTGATTTTTTTTTGTTTGTAAATTCAAAACTCCCCAAAAAATAGATTCTGACTGGTAGCAATTCTAATTCTCGGTTTATTCATAAATGAACTTTTAGACCTTGGGAGTCTATGAATTTCAGTTTTCCACCAAACAGTTCTGAATTTAACTTTTTGAGAGAGAGAGAGAGAGGCAATTCTACATTATCGTGTCACTGAAAGGGAAAGATTATATAATTCAGAAAAGAACCTTACAGTTCAAAACTCAAAAAGAGAATGATACTCAAATAGGAGATGCTTGGATCATAGCAGCTCTCCGAGACATTGGCAATTATTCAGGAGCTTTCTTCTTGTGTAAATCATGATTAATTTGGAAGAAACCCAAACGCCCTTAACAAGGTCAACTGCTTGAATAATTAGGACCTGTTTGGAATCTTGGTGCTGGGATGGGCGTTTGTGCATTTAGTATTCCCAAAGCAAAATCTTGGTCAAACGCCCATGGTGGTCCCGTTTGGAATCTTGGCGCTAGGATGGGCGTTTATGCATTTGAGATGGAAAGCGAGGCCCTTTTTCCTTTGTATTTACACTAAAGGATGGATTTTGGGCTAGAGGTGGTAGCTTGCAAAGCAGCACCCACTTCCGCAAATGCATAAACCCAATAAACGCCCATCCCAGCTACCGATCCCAAACAGGCCCTTATAGTATATCAGGATTCCCAAAAATCATGATTAATTTATTAATCATTATCTTTCTTTTCAAACTTTTTATTATAAGAACAGACACGTTTTTCCGATCTCCACCAAGCACATAACCAAATTACTCAACAAAATATTAGAATTGATAAGAGTATAGCTGAAAACAGTAAAAACGAATAAAAGGCCAAAATTAGCCAAACAATATTTGTTTCATCCTCCATTTTAAAAGAATGTGACCAGCCGTTCACTACATTTCTGAATCTCTTTTGTAACGCCATCTTATGAAATAATTAAAAAGAAAAGAACTTTGGATTGCTCATATTTATTTTTTTCATTATTTTTCTCTCATGCGTCTCTCTCTCTCTCTCTCTCTCTCTCTCTCTCTCTCTCTCTCTCTCTCTCTCTCTCTCTCTCTAGCTAACTATTGAGATAGTTTTTTACAAACCATGCTAGAACGATTTTTTTTTATCTTGATTTTTTTGTTGAGAATCCATCTCTCCCTCTATAGACACACATAAAATTACATAAATCGCTCCTTGTTTATCGGTGACTTGGCTATCCAGTGATTTCCTAAGAAAATTGGTTTAGATGCACACTAAAAAAAAAATTGTTCAGGTAGTTAAAACTCACAAAATTAGGTATTTAAGAAACAAGTTTGTAGCATATATGAATGTTTTTGACATAATCTGACAATTTAGAAACTTTTAAGCCCCATGTGAAAAAAAATTCTGATCTGATCTAAAAAGAGTAGTTATTAGTGTAAAATTCAAAGAAAAGATAGTATTTGAATGTTAAGATTGTTTTGAATCACTAAAGTATAAGTGATGCAGAGCATCATGAAGATCCGAGTTTTGAAGACGAATTGGATCTAAATCCAATTCCCAAGATGCAATCCAGGGCAAATCCAATTTTGCAGGACTATCAGGGTCCAATTGGATCTTTGTCAACCCAGAGCCATTTTGATTATCGTGCTACAATATCTGAGATATTTTGCATCTTTCTCAAAGATTGTATTTTTATTATTCAATTTTATTTCGGCATGTGAGGAATCACGTTAAATATGTTTTTATTTGTAATCTTTTTTTTCTTTTTTTTCTTTTTTTTAGGAGTCAAATTCTACGGATCCGAATAGTTCTGGTGTCCTGTAGAATCCTTTTGTGGCACTAGAGGGTGTATGGGAGAACACGAGTAGTTTTTATTTTTTCATATTTGCATTTTTCTAATACGTTTTATGCAGGATCAAGTTCACTGCCTGTTTTAGATTTGGATCAAGATCTGTTTCTAAATGGGGTCCTAATTGGCGTCATTTTTGAGTGGACCATCTTGGACCTCATTTAAATCTCAGTCTTGACTGATCCAAATCAAAAATAGTTGTTGGACCTTTTAATGCTCATGGACAAAATTAGCACAAGTCAAACTCGATTTTGAAGCATGGCTTGGGAAGGCCATTTGGCTCTTTAATGTGGCCCTTTTTCAAGCCCCAAGCATTTTAATGTGTGTAGGTCAACCAAGGGGGGGCTTTTATTTTTGGAAATTTTGAATTTTTTTATTGGTGGAGAAAAAGTGTTTTGAAGGGTAAAGATAGTCTCAGTAGTTTGATTGTATCTCCCTAGATACTGATCCAAATTACATGATCCTTAGCTTGTTGGAAAACTAAGATCGTGCCCTACAAGTTTGTTATTTACCATTTTATGTGATTCGGCTTGGTTAAGTTGCTAAAATCCTTGGTAAGTTTTCTATTGACGGCATCAAGCTCTTTGGTTGGTGGAAAAGCTCGAGTTTGTGATCTTTAAGAAGATCGACCTTGACGTGGCTGTGTAAGCATTCTTGGTTCATGTTGGCTGCTAGTTCGATCTATGGTTCAAGAGACTTCTTCTCGGTGTCGACTGCTTCCCGCAACATCTATTGCCACTTTCATCCTGTTATCATGTTCACTGGTTCATTTGAGTTTCATTTGTGTTATTTTTATCTTATGTGTTTCGTCTCCTTCATTACAAATTGCTTGAAAGTTGCAAGTAAATCATTTGTTGTTTGATTGGAATGAATGTTTGAAGTATTTTCATTAAGAAGTGATTCTATTATTCATAAAATATCAAGTTTTATTGGTTATTATATAACTCAGATTTTCTATCAAAAGCATGATTCCTGAATCTTGAGTTGTCAGAAATGTCTCTAAAGAAATGATTGTATCGGGCTCGATACTGGTTGGTTTTTAACGTTTTTTAGCTTCTCAGAAAGCTAAGACATTTTCATACAACTTTGTAGTTGAGGATATTTTGTGAATCATCTGTTTGAGTCCCTGAAAAGTATTGTCAAAGTCTCGGTCTAACAGGTAACCACTGTCACCAGTTTGGTTCAGAATACTCCTAGTGGTGTTCAGTATTTTTTCGTTATATGGAGATTTACTGCATTAAAATTCATTTTGTTTGATTATGTGGAAAGCTAGAACCTAGATCTAAAATTTTCATGTTTTGAGTTTTAATTGAATCTTCGTTTAAGTGCCTTAAAAATATTAATCTTTATTGTTGTTGTCGAATAGTGGAAAATTTAGTTCTTTATTCAATAACTCATTCCATTTTTCTGAATTCAAAATTTTGTATAGCCTTGTAGAAGACTCAAAAAATTCCAAAAATTAGTTTGTTGGAAAGGTATGGATCTGACCTTCGATTTCTCAGTTGGGAGTTTTCACAAATTCTGTTGTTTGTTGGGTCAAAAACTCCTTTGAATAGATTGTCTGCAGAATCCAAAAGTCTATCATAGCCTTGTTCATCCATCCTAGTCCTGAGTCTGTAGAACGGACACCGATGATCTGAATCCAGTGATGTCAGATTCGTTGGAAATTTGTGCAAGTCGCGTACAACTTTTATTTAGGCTACATCTATCTAAGTAGAGTGCACGGGTCCTGAAATTCCATTTTCCCATAATCCTATTCAGACTCATTGTCGTATAAGCTTTTGCGTGTGTCAAGATCTGTTTGGATCTTGGATCATGAATCGGTGCATATCGAGTTCATATTGTGTTATTGCATCATTTTGGTTTCAAAGTGAGGGTTGTCAAATTTTTCAATCTGACACGATTCTCGGTGTTGTGGGGAGTCCAAAAAAAAATAGGATTTATGTGCCATGTCTGGGCGAACAGGCTATAGGAGTCATAGCGAGTATAACCTTGAAAATGAAATATGTGACCTTAGGTATGGAACTCAAACTTTGTGGCGTAAAATCGAAGATTTAAGTTATAGGATGGAAGATTTTACCAAGGAGCAGGAGAGAGCATTCAAGTGAAGTCAGCACGATTATTGAGGAATGCATAAGACATATTATTATGACTCTGATAAAGAATTTGAGTCAGAACAGGATATGAAGACTCAGAATCTGCAAAGTCAACTTCGCGCTGAGCAAATGTGAATTGCAGAGATAAAATCAAAGCTTTGTGAACTGAAATTAGAAGAAGAGCGTCATCACAGATCGGATCTACATCGATCCTTGAGAGCATATGGGTGGTCTGAATCCGTTCGTGGGTCTGACCCACATCAGTACCTATATGCGGGTAGAAAGATGGATTCGCCTAGGAGATCCAGTTGAGAGTCTGGTGCTCTAAATCTGAAGGTCCATTATGTAAATTTTTCACAAAGAGAATCAAGGCAGAGTCCTCATTCACCTGTCTCATTCTTTAGGCCCCGACCCAACCCCACCTCATTTAAATCTAATAATTCTAGGGTTTGGTTTGAGAAAATCTCGTGCGTAAGTTGCGAGGATGAAGAAAGTTCTGATTCTTTTGACTTATGATCTCAACAATTCGAAGAAGTCATAATAGAAAACGAGGATTGGGATAGCAAAGAAGAGTCTCAGTGCGAAGAAATTAATCACACTCTTGTTATTTTCATAAAGGATCCTCCCGAAGAGCCTTTTCGTAAAATGGTTGGTGGATCGATATTCGATAAAGAAATCAAGAAGGAAACCTCACTTGAACTTGAGGATGTTCCTATGAGTGTGTTCATTTTCGATCCAGTCTTTGAAGAGATGAATGCAAAACCCACCCTCGTTAGAGAGAACGATGAGTTGTCCGATCTTTCTTTACTTTTTGACATAGAAGATCGTGAAGAATGATCTCACATCATTTTTGACAATCCTTTATTCATGGAGAACCCCGAAGGTTGTCTAAGCTTGGTCAAGGACAACTTCATTTTTAAAAATCCGCTCTTCGAAGAAGTTTGTGAAAGCATCGAAGATGAAGAGATGCTTGCATGTGAAGATGTTGTTGATGACTTCATGCATGTCAATTATACTCATATTTTCGAGGCTGATGTCGAAATTGAAAAGCTCAATCCATGCCTTAGTGAGTCTGTGGACATCCTTGTCAATGAACCCAACATTTTTGAAAACTCTCATAGTGAATCCATGCATGTTACGGTTTACCCCTGCGTTGCATCTGACATGATTGTCAACATTGTTCCGACAAGTCTCATTAGTATATCCATTGTCGAGTCAACTGTCAAAAAAGTGAATTTTATTGATGAGAATCAACAAGACATATATGTCAATAAGCGCTTAGATGTTGAAACTCCTTCTACGAAGTTGAATTTAGAGTCTTATTTTAGTCGTGACACAATAGATCTAGTTGGCATTAAAGCCCCAAATCATGTTTATAACAATCAGGGTTTAGTAGATAATATTGATTTTGTCTCTTTAACAAATTTCAATAGTAAATTTGGTCTATTGTTATATTGTATTGCTTGTGACTTATCTTGTGATTATCAAAATCTTAGTGCAAAATTTGACATTTTGAATTGCATGATAAATAGTCAATTGTTATCCATTGTTAACCCAAATTTTGTTATTATCTGCAGCGTGTTGATGCAAGGTAAGATTATTAAATATAATGTCTTAGATGCTTTTGAGATTCAATTCCATTGTTCTACTTTGAATTTTTCTAAATTGTATTTTATAGAGCATATTGCATCAAATATTCTTGTCATTCTTATATAGAATTTCTTGTCTTGTTTAGTTCTCTTTTATTTACTTTGAACAGATTCTGCGTTGATTACATTTTGAATGCGTATAAGGATTATGGAGTGGCATTGGAGC
This sequence comes from Nuphar pumila, assembly GCF_984573655.1. Classification (NCBI taxonomy): domain Eukaryota; kingdom Viridiplantae; phylum Streptophyta; class Magnoliopsida; order Nymphaeales; family Nymphaeaceae; genus Nuphar; species Nuphar pumila. The sequence goes on from NC_143262.1 coordinate 72,675,938, forward strand.
AGAAATAGGCTCCAAGGACGAAGCCTTTCGGCCCAAAAGAGAATGATGCAGAGCATCCTGAAGATCCGAGCTTTGAAGACGAATTGGATCCAAATCTAATTCCTAAAATCCAATCCAGGATGCAATCCAGAGCAGATCCAATCGTGCAAGACTATCAGGGTCTAATTGGATCTTTGCCAATCCAGAACCATTTTTATTATTGTGCTACAATATCTGAGATATTTTGCATCTTTCTCAGAGATTGTATTTTTATTATTCGATTCTATTTTGGCATGTGGGGAATCATGTTAAATATGTTTTTATTTGTCATCTTTTTTTATTTTTTTTAGGAGCCAGATTCTACGGATCTTGATAGTTTTGGTGACCTATAGGATCCTTTTGGGGGCACTAGAGGGTGTATGGGGAACGCGGGTAGTTTTTATTTTTTTGCATTTGCATTTTTTTAATGCGTTTTATGCAGGATCCAATTCACTGCCTATTTTAAATTGTGATCAAGATCCGTTTTCAAAGGGGGTCCTAGTTGGTGTCATTTTGGAGTGGACCATCTTGGACCTCATTCAAATCTTAATCTTGATTGATCCAAGTCAAAAATAGTTGTTGGACCTTTTAATGCTCATGGCCAAAATTAGCACAAGTCAAACTTGATTTTGGAGCACGGCTTGAGAAGGTCATTTGGATCTTTAATGTGGCCCTTTCTCAAGCTCCAAGCCTTTTAATGTATTGAGGTCGACCAAGGGAGGGGGCCTTTTTGTTTTTGGAAATTTCAAATTTTTTCTTGGTGGAAAAAAAGTGTTTTGAAGGGTGAAGAGAGTCTCAGTATTTTGACTGTATCTTCTTAGATATCGATTTAAACTACATGATCTTTAACTTGTTGGAAAGATAAGATTGTGCTCTACAAGTTTGTTGTTTACCATTTTGCGTGATTCATCACGGTTAAGTCACTAAAATCCTTGGTAAGTTTTTTGCTGACGGCATCAAGCCCTTTTGTTGGTTGAAAAGCTCGAGTTTGTGATCTTTGAGAAGATCGACCTTGACGTGGTTGTGTAAGCATTCTTGGTTCGTGTTTGCTGCTGGTTCGAGCTACGATTCAAGAGACTTCTTCCTGATGTTGACTGCTTCCTATGACATCCATTGCCACCTTCATCCGGTTATCGTGTTCACTGGTTGATTTGAGTTTCATTTGTGTTATTTTTAATAATCTTATGTGTTTTGTTTCCTTCGTTACAAATGGCTTGAAAGCTGCAAGTAAACCATTTGTTGTTTGATTGGAATGAATGTTTGAAGTATTTTCATTAAGAAGTGATTCTATTACTCATAAAATATCCAGTTTTATTGGTTATTATATAACTCAGATTTTCTATAAAAAAACTGGATTGTCAAATCCCGAGTTATCAGAAATGTCTCTAAAGAAATAATCGTATCTAGCTTGATACTAGTCGGTTTCCAGCGTTCTTTAGCTTCCCAAAAAGCTAAGACATTTTCCTACAACTTTTTAGTTGAGGCTATTTCGTGAATTAGTCATTTGAGTCTCTGAAAAGTACTATCAAAGTATCGGTCTGACAGGTAACCACTGTCACCAATTTAGTTTAGAACACTTCTAGTGGTGTTCGGTATTTTTTCGTTATCTAGCGATTTCCTCCATAAAAATTTGTTTTGTTTGATTTTGTTGAAAGCTAGAACCTAGATCTAAAATTTTCATGTTTTGAGTTTAAATTCAATCTTCATTTAAGTGCCTCAAAAATATTAATCTTTGTTGGGGTTGTCGAATAGTGGAAAATTTAGTTCTTTATTCAATAACTCATACCATTTTTCTGAATTCAAAAATTCGCAGAGACTTGTAGAAGACTCAGAAAATTCTGAATATTAGTTTGTTGAAAAGGTCTAGATCTAACCTTCGATTTCTCAGTTGGGAGTTTTCACAAATTTTGTTGTTTGTTGGGTCAAGAACACCTTCGAACAGACTATCTATAGAATCCAGAAGTCTGTCATAGCCTTGTTCATTTGTCCCAGTCTTGAATCCGTAGAACGGACACTGTTGATCCAAATCCAGTGACTTTAGATTCGTTGGAAAGTTGTGCGAGTTGCGCATAACTTTTATTTGGGCTGCATCTGTCAAAGTAGAGTGCACAGGTCTCAAAATTCAATTTTCCTAGAGTCCTATTCAGACTCATTATCGTATAAGCTTACGCGCGTGTCAAGATCCGTTTAGATCTTGGATCGTGGATCAGTGTGTATCGAGTCCACATTGTGTTATTGCATCAATAAGTATGCACAATATGCTTTTGAAAAACTAAGGAATTGAAAAATATAAAGAAAAATGAGCTTAAAAATAAAAGAGCTTACGTTTAGTTGTTGATGTCTTCGTGATTCCCAGCAACTGAGCTTAGACACAAGTTGAAGTGTTTGAGTCTCATGACAAAAAGGATAACGAAGGAGATCACCTTCTTGTCTAGTCGATATATGTGACCTATTTGGTTTGAGCAAGTAGAGTCTGAAGGGTGTTTTACACCTGGTGCCCTAAAGCCACCTGATTTGGGAGTCACCGACTCGAAGGCTCGTTACACGAACTTCATAGAAAGCCTAATAGATAGAGATATTGCACATGACAATATGAGGATTATACATAAACTATTAAAATGGAAGGTATAGTGACTCGAGCAATTAAGTCTGAGAGATACTCTGTATCTGGTGCCCTAAGGTCATCTGGCCTGGGGGTCACTGACCCAAAGCTCGCTACACGAGTCACGACACTCGATATTTGAAATAGTGCTTAATTGTATCTTCATTGTATAACAGATTTTGAGAAATTCGTCAAGGTGCCTATAGGGATCCCCATGACTAAGGCCATAAGTGGATGAGAGCATCTGAATGACACTGGCCTTAATCTCATAATGAGGTGCTCCTATATCGGGTCTCCAAATGCAGGATGCCTGGACATATTCTGTGGGAGTAAAGTATTTTCTCAGAGCGCAGGGAGAAGCTAGAGCTAGAGGATCCATGTCACCCATTTCTCTCGGACTTCAAGGAGAATGTAAAATTCTCTCTGAGTCATCAACAAGATGATGCAATGGAGTACCCAAAGCTCTTCGCCCCTACATACACTGGTGCTAAGGCTAGATGTATGGAAACGAACCTAATTCTATCTAAACTAAAGTAAACTAAATACAGAAATAAAATCATAAAATCAAAGAGTAAATATCAGTAAACTACTATAAACTCTGTCAGAATTACTCTACGAAATTAAAATAACAAAAATAAATCTAATTCTAAATTAGCAAAGTTAGCAAATATAGAAAATCACAACTATATTCTCTAGAACTCACTTGTCTATTTGCTCCTTGAGGTATTAATTCAGTGAATCATAGGAAAATAGTACGTGAATCCTATATTTACTAACTATGTTAATCCTAGTAACTAGAACAAATAAAAACAATTAACTAAACAAATATTAATAAACTGAAATCTCATAAATAATAGAATATAATCGCCGTTCCCGGCAACGACGCCAAAATTTGGTTGAACTTTTTGCAGTGGTATTTTTAAAATATATTTTCCATTAAAAGATTTAGAAAATCATCAACCAAAAATAATAAAAACTGACTTTCCACGAATGTAGCGAGTACGGGTCGAAGCCTTAGGGAACGGGAAGTTACTCAAATTAATTCTAAAAAATTCAATTTATTAATATCAGAAATGTTACAACTAAGTCAAACAATACAATTCTAATTAAGTTACAAACTAAAAACAAAAATTAACTAAAAACAGGTTTCTAAAGTCTTCTACAGATCACCAGGGGTGTTTTCATCTTTTCACCACAACTGCATTTGTGCTCTCATTTTAAATACACCTTTTGACCTATTGTAAACTTATCAACCTAAAACAAAATAAAATACAAAATTAGTAAGCAATTACGACAATTGAATCTTAACAATTACACTAAAACCAATTCTAAAATTAATTACTAAAACTAAATTACAATTAAAATACACAATAACTAAAATGTTATTTCGAATTAAACTAACTAATTAAATGAAGTCTATCTAAGCTAACTACTACAACTATAGTAACTAAAATGCATAAAAACAAGAAAAACTATCGAAAATTAACTAATTAGCTAAATAACTCTTTTGCCCTCAATGTAGTGCAAAATTGAAATCTGATAAGTTTTCAAAAATAGGCTGTTTGGATGCCAAAACAGAATCTGAATTTGATTTTTTTTTTCTCTTCTTGACAAATTCAAAAATCTGTCAGATTTTACGGATCTCAAAAATTCATCCGAGAGCTCCGGATATAAGTGTTTCAAGTTTGGAAAATTTCTAAAAACAAGCCTGTCCCAAAATTAGAATTTCTAAAAATCAGGTTTTCGTAGAACGCTTACAATTCAGACTAAATCAACTTCAACCGAGCTGATTTTTGGTCTGCTGACAGTGAACACACCAATGAAGAGAATAGAATAAAAATTTTAGAAAAAACTCAAAAAAATGCACATAAAATGATGAGTGCAAAATGGTGCAAAAGCCAGTTTGGAAATTCAGTGCACTATTCACTTGAAAGAATTTAATTTATGCACTAATAAATTAAAATACTTGCAAAACAGTCATTTACAAATCTAATAACATTAACTAACAGTAAATACAATAAAGACTTCAATCTAATCAAGAAAATCTAAATTACTTAAAAATAATACAAGTTAATTTTAAACTAAGTTTCTAAATAACATGTAATTGTCAAACTAATTTAAAATACAATACAACTATGGGTTCAAGTAACTAAAGTAATGAAGTCATCTAACCTAATTCAACTAACTTAATGTAAACTAATTAATTAATTTGACAAAGAAAATTGAATTTGAAACTAACTTTAAATTAAAGTTAAAGACTAACTACACCTAACTAAGGTTAGTTACCTAACTAATGCACTAAGGGCCAGTTATGGGTTTGACTTAGGCTCACGCCCCCCTAGATGGACCACTAGGCATTACTTACTAAACTAACAAGGATTAGACTTACATAATTAGACACCTACACGATTTTTGGCTAACTTCTAAAATGCTACAATAAATGAAAACAAATCAATTAGAGTATGAAAGTTGAGGAAAGTAATTCAAAATAAGAATCTATCCTAATGTAAGGTTGTAAACTAAATTAGAAACCCAAGCAAAGACACACTACACGATTTTGACCCTCTAAGGTAAAGTCAATATTTACCAAAATGAAATGCAAAGAATGCAATGTTAATAAATAAATGCATGCACTACTCCACACTTCTAAATCAAACTTCCTAGCTTAGTAAATATGTTATACTATATTAATCTAAATGCTTGAACGAGAAAAGGCCTTAATTGAGTTAGCTAATTTGGTATTAAATGGGTCCCATATCATACTTGCTTTAAGAGAAATTCTTCTCTTTCAAGGTCAAACATGCCAGCCTCTAGGGCCCCCATGGTTTTGAATTGAAAAATGAATAGGCTATTATTTCTAAATTCGCTCAAGAAGGCTTCTAGGCATCATTTGTAATTCAAGTCTCATTGCTTAATTTGGAAAGCAATTCAACTTCTCTTGAATCTCCTTCCTTAATTGCTTAAGGAAAGAAGACACCAAGGTTGGACCAATGAAGAGGGCATCCAGACTTTCTAAAATGCTTTTGGGAAAGAGTAAATCTCACTCAATTGCCAAACTCGTCAAAAACAGAAATTTCCAACAATGCCCTTCTTTCAACAAAATCGAAAATGCTACTCTTACATTAACCTAAACTAATTTAAACTAATTATCCCTCTACTAAACTACCTAATAACTAATTAAATGTATGGACTAAGTGGGCATGAAAATGAAAATCGTGAAATGCTAGTAAATTACCATAACTAAAGAAAATCTAATTAAGTTAATTATAAGCTAACCTAGATGCAATGAACCTAGACCCTAAATGAACCCTTCTAAACTCAATAGGACTTACTAGAAATGACTAAAGCTTGATGGGATTGACAATGGTTGTGATCCCATTGGAGAAGACGACAGCCTCCTAAGACACACTAAACAATTCAACCAAAAATGCAAAAACCTAATTTTTGATTCGCAAAATAAAGCAAAAGAAAAATCTAATTTTTTATTTAATCTATGCTATGATCTAGACTCAATCTTAGGGTAATAAAAACATAATTCTAACCTAATGTTATCTGCTAAAAATTCTAGAACAATGAAATAAAGAAAACACAAAAATCGATTTTCACAATTACTAAGAGAAATTGATTTTTAACTAACAAAACAAAGCTAATGAAAATCTAATTTCATCTAAACTAATCCCACGACTAAACTATGACTCTAGACTATATAAAACACCTAACTAACATGTTGTTACATGCAGCACAAGACAGAGAAAAAAATGGACACAACACTAAATCGGCTAAGCTATACTTAGCCGATTTTTACTATTTAGACTAAACACAATTCACAAAAATGGTTTAACACCTTAAACAAAATTAGAACTTGATCTTAACATGCAAATGACCATGGTTTACAGACAGAGGTTTTGCTATCAACAAAAATCAGAAAATAAAAATTGTAAAACAGGTATGATTGACACAACTAGGTGACTCGATTTACACTAAAAGAATGGAGGAAGGGAAGACCTACCTCAAGGGTGATCTGACGAGGGAGGAGGAGAGGTAGAGCGGTTGATGGAGGTTGGATTCACGCCCAACACAGCCTTGCATGTTGATGTTATGGATCCTTGCAGCTGCACTCGTCCGGAAGTCGATTCAAGAGGGTTAGAAGAAGAAGAAGAAGATCGTGTTGGGGAGAGGATCGGTCCTTCCCGTGGATGTAGATGACACACCGACGGGGACAACTTTCTTAGGTATGCAACCTGAAAAAATACAGCATACACACGCAAGAAAGTGCTATGAAACAACGTGAAGGAAAGAAAAGGAGGAGGGAGAAGGGAAATAAGAAGAAAAGAAAAAAGAAAAAAGAAAATGGTGAAGAGATGAGAGAATGGAAGGGGGAGAGAGAAGGGAATAGGGGGTGATTTTTTTAGCTCCAAAAACATGGACCCCTCTTTTTTCATACTATTTATACCCCCAAGTTAGCCTAAATTCAAAAAGGCACTTAATTCTAAAACTAGTTCTACCTAAATGCTTAAATTCTAGGTTATTTGCATTTAACTACCAAAACAAGTTAGAACGAGAGGGTTTTCGGAAAATATTTATGAAAATCTCTTTAAATCACATGGGTTTGGAATATTTAAGGTTTGGATCCAGTCCAAGATCCAAATTAGAGCTTTTGGGTTGAAACTGGATCCAGTCTACCTCGAAGTCTGATCCAAAACCCTAAAAATATGATATTTTTCTCGTTTTAACTCTGATTCGAGTGAAATTCGAACCAAACCCTCTTTGAATCTAAATACATTCATTCATGGGTTCTAAACCATTAAAAATATGTAAAAATGCATGAATATTGAATAAGAATGATGTGCATTTCATGCATCATCAAAAATCAAATCATGGAATCGCCTGCCTCACTTGAAATTCTCCAATATCATGCTAAGAATAACTAGAATTTCCAAAAAGATGTCATTCATTCAATGAGAAATACAAAGGAATATAAAAAATTATAGTAGTTAAAGCTGAAGAAAGTATTTTCGAACGGCCCGAGTGAATCAGGGTTGAAAAGTAGATTCCTCGTTTCTTTCTCCCATTCAAAGTTGTGCATGAGTCTCATCTCGCATAGCTCCTAACCGATAAAAGAAGGAACTCATCATTCTTTTTTTATTGTCTTCTTCTAGTATGTACGAGACCAAATCCATTTGATATATTAAAAAAGATAAACAATTCTTAACTTTTTGAAGAATCCTTCATCAGGTTGTGAATGATAGACTTTCTCAATCTTTTTTATCTTGATTCTCTAAGAGCAGTCAGAAAGATTGAAAAATAAAACCATCTTATTTGATGTGTTCTCAATGGCCATAGATGATGATCTTATATTGATGATGATGCATCTCAATTAAGCTGATTAATAGGCATTTACTCTACAAGAGTTTGCATGCACCCCGTTTTTTTGGCAAAAGCAGCAGAAGTTCAATAATTGCATCTAGGAGTGTAAGGAAAGCTCCCCTCTTAAACTGGATTTATGGATAAGCAAGTGCATCCAATCACCTCTAAGGAGTTGAGATTCAACAAGACTGATAGAACCCAAACTAAGGGCATGTTTGCAATGGCCTACACTTTCTCAAGGTTAGTGAAACATAAAAAAGTAAAAGTTGTGATTGTGATTGCCAACCATGATTGTTTTTGCCTTGTGCCTTGAATCTTGTGAAATTAGATCACAAGGTTGACCTTGTGACTCAAAATTACAGCTACTTTCTGAGGCTTCTATTTTCTCACCTGTGACAAGCAAACATGCCTAAGTTTATCCCAAGTCACCAGTCACCAAGGGACTAGATGTGCTTATGCTGGGCAGTGAAGCCGCAGCATCTCACCTAGTTCCAATATCAATTGGTGATGATGGTGATAATGCTCGTTGGTAATACCATCTTGATTGAATAAAATGAAGAACCAGAAAAGGATGCGGCCTCGAACACAATTCACCTCACGTCACACCAGTTCAATAGTCCATTGAATAAAAAAGGAGACCATGGAATAAATATAACCTGTCCTTTTCAGGAAGGGAAAAAATGATAACAGTTCGTTACAAGTTCCTCTAGTTTGACGACTTCTTCAAATTACATATGCTCCTGAAACTGACACTGACAGAAGAAAAAAATGGAAAATGAAACAAAAAATTGGAATTTTTAACAGGTATGCATGAAAAGAATGGATAAACAGAGCATGAATATGAAATCTGTCAGAGCCATAGTTTTTTTATCTACATCAGGCCTCCATGGCACCCTTCTGTCAGCTCCAACATTTATGATGCAAATAAACTTTACCAAACTCGTCACCCTGAGGAAGTAACCCTCTTATGCAGACTCCCCACAGCCCCCGCAACATGGCCATCCATTGAAAAAGCTTATTCTAATTATTATCACAATCCAACCCACAAATTTCTAGTACAGGCCCTGTTGATTTGCTTACAAACGGATTGACTCGCACCCACACAAGTGAGAAAATTGAAGCCAGTAGAATAGACCAAACCACGACTATAGTGGGTGTCCTGTTCTGCTTGCCCATCATACCTTTCAGGAAAGGATAGAGATGAACAATGACCCAGAAGGCAAAGAAGAACTTGCCGAAAAGGGGACCCCATGAGTCATACCCATTGTTGATCGCACTTGCTACTCCCGACACCATCCCGATTATATTGATGATCAGTAGTGTCAAAGGAGGAATCAATAATGATGTCCACTTGAATACATAAAGCTCTGAGAATTCACCATCATCTCCACTTTTTGATGTAACAGTGAAACTGGTATCAACTCCTGCGAGTACCTTGAGCAGGCCTTGGAAGAGAGCAAAGAGATGGGCTGAAACACCACCAATCACCCAAAACTGTTCATTTCTCCACCAGTCATCGATTCCTACTTTGCCCCACTGCATCTCAAGCACGCCAGTTGCTATAATGCATAGAAATAGAGCGATAAATGTGAGGCTTGCATAGTTGCTCATCTGTTACATAAAATGATACAAGCATTAGTATTAGGTGGACAAAAGTAACATATAACAGCATATGAACAAAAAGACTCGGCAAGAGAGAGAGAGCATCCTTGATGAAATTATTTGAAGTGTTTTTGTTGATGTACCTCAGGGATGATGAATTTCCCAGTGAGAAGGCAAATTGCTGGTAATGTACAATATGCAATGAGTGGTAAAGACGTCAATGGATATACGACAGAGTTAATATAGGAAAGCCTCTCCAACCATTTCAGGCCACCACCATAACCATACCAGATTGGACAGTGCCTGCTTAAGAAAATCTCTACAGAACCAAGTGCCCACCGCAAAACTTGGTGAAGACGGTCAGATAGGTTGATGGGAGCAGACCCCTTGAATGCTGGCCTTTTAGACATGCAGTAAACAGAGCGCCAACCATGGCAATGCATCTTGAAGCCTGTTAGAATATCCTCAGTCACGGAGCCATATATCCAGCCAACCTGCCATGAAAAGGAAAGGGATATCATTATATGTGTTCAGCCTTTGCTAACCTTAGTCCAGAGTTAAAAGACTGCTACAGAATAGGTAACTGAACTCCAAGCTTTCCTCATTTACCTCTTTTCCCCATTCTGTTTTATCTTCATAGCCACAGCTTATAACATGAATGGCTTCTTTCAACAATGATGCACTATCAAAAGCATGGACTGTTCCACCATTTTTCTTGAGAGTAGATGCTACAAAAACAGGAGATTGCCCAAACCTTTTCTCAAGTTTCGTCTGGGGCAACAAGGAATTCTTTTCAAGATCGATTCCTGAAGAAGAAAACTGTCAGAATAAGTGGCATAACATATTTTAGAATTTTTGGAATACTAAAATGATTTTGCCTTCCTGAAATGACAATCTAGAAGTTACTTTCTTTAATTTAAAAGGATGTCACCTTCAAGTCCCTCTCCAGTATCATCTAATGCATGTATCTGTGAAGAAGCCTCTCTTGGTTTCAACTTTTTGTTCTTTTTCTCTGTTTTCGCTTTCCTGTTCTTTCGCCTTGACCTGCAGCATAAGCAGCACCACTTGGGCCAACAGTTGCAGGTCTTTCCCGGAGGTTTTTGCCTCACAGGAGCATCATATCCATAAAGAGCTTGCCTTCTGAAGACACAGCCTGTTCCCACGTAAATTGGTCCTTGAAGGCCATCCAACCCTTTCATGTTGATCTATTAAAAGTAACAGAGGGAGAAGGATCAAACTCTAAACAATTAAGAATACTGTTGGGGTACTAAATCAACAAGAAGAGCATAACATACATCAAAGAATACAATATTTCGATTTGCATATCTGTCATGTCGATCTATCCCATCAAATCTTTGAGGAAATTGTACATAGCACACTTTGTGCCCAGATGTAGGATCCATCATAAAACACATGGCCTCTCGCAGAGCTTTGCTGTTATTTATGTAATGATCACAGTCGACATTAAGAAGATATGGTGCATTCGAGAGAACAGCTGACACTCTCACCTTGAAACATTCAAACAAGTCGGTGAACATAACTTATTAAAAGACCAGCTGCACAAAGTCCATATAAGAATATGGTTCATACCAGAGCATTCATAGCACCAGCTTTCTTGTGATGGTCAAATCCTGGTCTCTTCTCACGAGAAACATACACTAAGCGAGGTAGCTCACAACCCTCCACATCAAGCACACCATTTGGGCCAAGGAAAACCTGTCGGGCAAACAAATTCATGAAAACATCAAAGTCTTTCAAAGGTCATAACACAGGATAGGATAGTCCTTTTTCTGAGAAAGTACATTGAGAATGAATATCAAAGCAACCCAAGAAAGCATCCATCTAAAACATGTAGTAGAATCCAATAGGATGCAAAAGATTCTACACCCTAATCATAAATATAACTTTCCCAGATAATAACAATAAATGGGCAAGGTATACAATACAATCACATAAAGCATGCCACCATTCTCATTTATAAATTAATGACCCTAATAGCCCAAGATCTTGAGCTATAATAATGTCATTTCAATGATACACCTACATTTCAAAAATAAATCTCACTAGATGCCTGTCTTGTTTATAAATTATACACTTATAAGTTATAACTGTTTATACCTATAATTTATAAATTAACTCTTCTATAGCTAACTGATGAGTAATGCATACTTTGACCACCATGTATACTCATTACCAGGTACTGTGAGTAATAAAAGGTCCCAGCAAATGCTTATTGTCCTCACAGGTGGAAAAATCGACCATACACCTTTTCTAGTATTGCAAAATTTTCCCAGACATTAAGACTTGATCTTGGCCCACCCTTCAGTTTAGCATAACTGGTGCCTCCCCACTTAGAAAACAATTGGGACCTAATCTCCTTAGCGGGAGCAAAAGATGGTACTTCATGTAGTGAAGTTGGCTGCTTATTGCTTGGTAGACAACTTGAAAGGAGCTGAATGGTGGCATGTTTGACGATAAGCAATCCAGTCTCTCACATACTAAATCTTATTATACATGATGTCCTGCTGGGTGTCAAGGCTAAAAGGGATCATTTGGATGTTGGTGGGTAGGACCTTTTATTGGACTCACGTGCTTAACACACCCCTCTCTTCGGGGTTGACACCTTGCCAATTGCCATCCTCCTTCCTGTACTTATTATCTTCATACTTGATAACATTTTCCTTTTTACAAAAGAAAACTGAGAGTACTATTCTAGGTTTTTGGGTGACTTAGTCCAAAACAATAGACAGTCAAGCTGCCTGAACTGATAATGGTACCTGCGAGCCAAAGATGAACCTTGTATTCATGGGAGAAATCAAAGTTGCTTTCATATCCTATGGACATAAGCTTGAATCAACACTTTGGTAGAGCAACAAACAAAAAATTTTCAAAGGAAATCAACACAAAAGCCTAATCTCATAGATCATCATCTGATCTAACAAGCTAATTGAGCAGCCAGGACACAGACAAGTAGCCACTAATGGCCAACGAGGTGCTACAGGAATGTGTAAGTCAAAGTGGAGCAGCTCATTTTGGGGATCACAAGCAGCAGCTATAGGATATGGAAAACCTTCACATGTGATGGAGGACAGGCTACTCATTGAGCATCGCGTATTTGGAAGATGGGGAACAAGCTACTCATTGAGCATATCCTAACTAAGATCATCTTAATGATTAACAGTGACATAGCATAAGAATAAAAATTAGCTATAAGATGCACTTTTCAGAAACTTTCAGTGCCAAAATGGCAACCGTAGAACATGGCAATTCTTACCTGTATCATTCCTGGATGGTCCCGCACATTGTTTCCAGGCCATGGAGTTCCATCTTGCATGGTCCAACCATCCTCAGGGACCTTCTGTGCTTGTGCAACAAGCCCATTGATGCGAACCTTGAACTCTTCATATTCTCTCTGTAGAAAACAATAAATTGCTGAAAGAAGTTAATTTGTGATGCTAAATCACAAAAGCTTTAGATGATCAACCCAACAAAGGGTAGACTAAAACTTAAACAGCACCCACAATTGAACTAGTTAATATATAGGGTTAATATTTGGTGCTATTGAAGGCACGAAACTCTAGAGACAGAAATTATATGTTCAAGCTTTACCCACTCAATCTGACCATATAGATGTATTCAACATGGTTTGTTTGCTAAGGATCAAATCATCAAACCTTGGATCATGTTATTTCAATTTAAAAATATGATTTTTTGAGTCATGAAATTTTAGTGCATTGTGAACTATTGATTTTTGAAGCCCTTAAGAAACCGGCTTATATGTCACAATCCCATATCATTTTTTACTAAACAAACCTTGTAGATCTCATCCAAATCTACAAAAAAATCCAAAAAATATGAAAAGGTGACTTATACTCAATAGTTCCATGCCTTTTATTGGGCAAACTAAGCATGCAACAGGGCCAAAGTCTTGTACAATCAATTAGAACTAAGCTGAATTAGCAGTAGTGTATTATGATCGTGTTCAATCAGTTAGAGGCAAGCTGAATCAACACTAGACAAACTTAAAAGTAACACAAAGACCCATATGACAATGAAAAAATGACCTTCATTGCACGCCGCTCCCGGACAAAATCTGGATGAACTTTATCTTTAAGATAATCAATTTTCTGTGCAAAATACCATTCAGGAGCTCGAGGTTCAGTGTTATATTTTTTGCAGAAAGGGACCCACTTTCTAGCAAACTCGGATGTTTCTGAAAGTGCTTCAAATGTTAGCATGGCAGCACCATCATCAGAGACATAACAAGCAACCTTTTCAACAGGGTAGTCCACCGCAAGAATGGACAAAACAGTGTTTGCAGTAATCAGAGGAGGTTCCTTCGTGGGATCCACCGTACTGACGAAAACATCTATATCAGCAAGTTCTGATGGTTTTCCATCTCTCTCATACCTGAAATAAGTTTAAACTTAGTAGCTTAAAGATAATAAATGAGATGTCATATATATTGATGAAAATGCAAAGAAAGATAATCACAAAGGGTCAAAATTTGTAGCAGCAGAAGATATGAAAACACAATACCTCAATGAGAGTCGATCCAGATATGTTTCTCGTTCAATAGGGTGCCATTTTGGAAATTGATCCAAAATCCAAGATAGCGCAAACCATATCTCACAAATAATTGAAGTAAGCCACAGGCCATATGCATTTGGAACAGGATGAAGAAGTCGGTAATGGAAAAAGAAGCCAAGGACCACAAGCCGCAATATGATGATCAATCTATATGGATTTATTTTACTTGAAGGAATGGGAATTTTCCTGGATAATGGTTGCCTCCCTTCATCATTCCTGAAACAATTAAATTACAAAAGCTTAAAAATTATGATACACAATGCAAGCATGACTCAGCACAGTCCACCAAGTATCTCAATTAAGTGTTCACTCAGCACAGAGAATCGCATATGGAATGGGTATTCGTGGAAGATATAAGGCCATTATCTACACAAGAAGTCACAGCGAATAGGACATTCTAGGATTTACTAAGGGTGACCGTTTAGATTTTGTTGTGGCAGTATAACGTCAACTATTAATTAGTGATCGTTTAGCACCTCAAAGTTAATTTAGAATGAGAACTAAACAAAACCAACTGAACCATGTAAAACCAGGATTTCCCAGTTAACAACTTCATTTTCCTTTAGCAAACTTAAGACGATAATTGTGCTAAATGGAGCCAAAAACAAAACCAATAACAAATCTAGGAAGGACAGCATGTTTTCCAACACAGTGGAAGAACAAAAGATAGACAGAAATCAGAGCTTAAGGGTACGTTTGGTCCACTGTCCCCCGCCTGATTTCGGACGGCGAGGACGATGGGAATGCTTGTTGAAACAAGCATTGGCGTGTCCGCCACGTCTCTGGAACACCCTTTCACCGTTTAACCCACCCCCCTGTTACGAAAAGAACAGGACGGGGGAATGGTGAAGTTAAAAAAAAACACGGGAGGGGGGGGGGGGTCTAACCCCAACTCTCTCTCTCTCTCTCTCTCTCTCTCTCTCTCTCTCTCTCTCTCTCCTGTGCAGCGGTCACCATCGACGGGCGAAGTCCTCTTTCTTCCCCTTCTTCGTTCTTCTCTCTCTGTCTCTCCGTCCTTCTTCTTCTTCTTCTTAGGGCTTTGATTAGGTTTTTTCATTAATTAGAGTTTTTTTATTTCCATTGATTAAGGGTTTTTTCTTTGACTTTCATTGATTAGGGTTTTTTCTTTGATTTTCATTAATTAGGGCTTTGAATCAAATTTATTAAATTAGAGCTTTTTGTAGTTAATTTGATTAAGGTATTTTATTTAATTTTGTATGATTAGGTCTTTGAATCAAATTTGTTAACTTAAGGCTTTTGTAGTTAATTTGATTAGGATTTTTTATTTGGTTTTTTATGATTAGGGCTTTTTGTAGTTAATTTGATTAGGGCTTTTTATTTGATTTTTTATGATTAGGGTTTTGAATCAATTTTTTTAATTAAGGCTTTTTATACTTTATAGTTAATTTGATTAAGGCTTTTCTTGTATTTGATTGTGGCTTTTTTTCCTTTGATTAGGGTTTGAATTAGGGGGTTTTATTTAATTTTATGGTTTATTTTTCTTATAGTTTAGGGTTTTTTGGTTTATTTATGATTTATTTTCTAGCATTTTAAGGTTTTATGATTTAAGAGGGTTTGATAATTTGATTTTTATAGTTAATTTGATTTTAGTGTTTGATATTTATATGATGAAATTTCATAATTAGGTGTAATATGACATTGATTAAACCATTTATATATCAAAAAAATATCAATTCTTATTTTTTCTCAAATTACTCAAATTTTAAATATTTTTTAGTTTTTAGATTCAATCTGAGATACATATCCAGGGCTAAAATCCATAATGAACATGTTAAAACACTCATATGGTTGGGCGGATCGAGTCGTACGATCCAGAACGAAGTTATCCAACCCATTATCTGTTTGTCTTCATGTTGTCTGCACCCAGAGTAAAACAAACGTTGGACACAAGGAGCACAGTTTCTTGTAAATTCAAAACAAATGTTGGCCTTAATACAGTTGTTACAGAACAGACAAAAACTGTTCAATCTTGGACCAAGCATCAAACAAGCCCTAAAGGACCAAAATTCAGCCGGTGCCCAGGTAGCCCAAACTAAAGGTGAGGCTCAAAAATTCTCAACTTGTGCAAACAGTAAAAACTAACAAAGCTCACCATGTGAGGACAAACTAACATGCAAGCCTCATTCAATTCTTGATCAATTTCATAATCTCAACCCATCTAGAGATGGCAAACTTCAGAATCTTAGAGTTGCCAATTCCAAATAATTGGTTAGGAATTAGTCAGAAGGCACTTGGCACATCTACGATCAAGATAAAATCTTTTGAACTGCTTTGTGCAGGTCACCCTTCCAAGGCACCAGTGAAGAACTGAACCTAAAAACAGACTTAAAAATCTGCATTTGTTTCTACCAACTCACCCTGGGATTAGGTAAGGCTTACCAACCAGGTCAGTAGCACAGTTTTTGTTTATAATGATTCCTCAAACAGGAAGATTAGAACTGAAAAACTGCATTCATAGAGTCAATGCACTTTATGAGTTCATGCAAACAATAATATTTGTAATCAAACCAAAAGTTGCCGCTATAAAACACTGACTATGTCACCTGGGTACATGTGTGGGTGCGGATTCGGAGGGTATGACACAGCAATTCCAAAAAATGTGGGTATGGGGACACAGCTATATATATTAAATATCACATAAATACAAAATAAACTGAATATAATCTAAATATATATGCTATATCTAAAATATATATTATACACTGAAAATATAAAGTTATAAACTGAAAATATAATTATAAATTATAGATTGAATACAAACTTGTATGTACGGAGGGTAAAATGGCATGTCCAAGTGTTGACGTGTGTCGACACGGGTTCGGTGGGCAAAATGGAGTGTTTGTGTGACATAGAGCACTGAAGTTGCAATTTCAATGTTCTTTTCAATGAAATGCCATATAGAATTTCAGGCAATTTGAATTTTGAAAATGTGTCGTAGAAAATGCATACGTGGGTAAATCTGGATCATCTAGTCCATCACCATCAGGATTCCCACCATTTTCACCCTGATGTTTAACCATCTGCAACTTATTCTGCCTCTTCTTCCACTCTTCCACTCTATCTTTCCATGCCACGCTTCCGTAACCATACAAAGCCAAGTCTTTCTTAGGATCCAATGGTCTAGGTTGCACAGCTGCAATCCAGAAAATCTAGTTCAACAAAAACATGAAAGCAAAAGAAAACAGTTAAGACATAGTAAACCCACAGAGCAGCTTACAAGACAGTGAAGAATCTGTAAACAGCATTGGATGAACACGCTTGCCACCACCAATGACTGGAGGTACAATAA
The DNA here is from genome assembly GCF_984573655.1 of Nuphar pumila. NCBI lineage: Eukaryota > Viridiplantae > Streptophyta > Magnoliopsida > Nymphaeales > Nymphaeaceae > Nuphar > Nuphar pumila. The sequence continues at coordinate 72,693,427 of NC_143262.1, forward strand.
GTGCATGGCTATCAGGAGAAACTCCAACATCCTACATAGGAAGGAAAAAGGAAATAGAAGATAAAAAGTACTCTAAGAATGATCTGTTAAAATTAACCAACAAGAAACATAAGAATGAACACCTGTTAAAATTTAACCAACAAAAAACATAAGAATATAATTGGTATCAAGTAGGCACCTCTCCTCGATATGTTAGGAGAGGAATATCAGAAATAGATGGGCCCTGAGTCCCAAGGGCATCCCCTCCATCACCACGACCAGCATTAAGACGGCCATGCAATGTTGACTCTGCAATATAATGAGCATCTATTTGGTCCCTATGATCACCGAAACCAAATTCATTCTCCAAATCATCAACATCATCTTCCTCTTCATCACCTTCCACTCTAGGACTACCTGAAAACAGAACCATTCCTCTATCTTCAATAGAAATTTACAAAAGGATGGAAGTGAAAAGCAATATTGCTAAATAATCCAGAAATTTTTCCAGGAATGAAAAGTTCCCTATTTTTCTCTTTACAAGTGTATTTTTCTTCCTTTGGTTAGATCATAAAAAATTTAAATGAAAAGGGGAAGGATTCCATATTGGCCTATTCATGGGTATTTCAAGCAAAATTCCTGTTCTTTTCTCATTCTCTCACATTGTGCATCGTCCGCTCTATCAGTTTCAAAAATAAATAAACAAAGAAATCAAACTTATTTCACAAACGCATTACTACTTCCGTATATATGAAAATTACAGATACAGAAAAAGAAGAGTGCGGGGAAGGCATAACCTTTATGTCGTTTGTATCTGGTTCTGCACTGTGGGCATGCCTGGGTACCCTCCTTCCTTTCATACTCATAGCAAGTTCTACACACTGGGAAAGCACATTCATTACAAGCCACAAAAGGCTCTCCATCCACTGTTCTCTCAATCCCATCCGAACAAATCTGACATATTTGACCACTCAATTCTTTGCCTTCCTTAGGCTGCAAAAAGAACCGATAAAAATGTTACTGGAAAAAAAAACTATAGAAATAATACCCTCACCATTCAAAGGAAGCTCCAATTTGTTCATTATGATATAGAACAGATTGAGTGTTTAGCCCACCAAATTAAAATTTTCAAAGGGGGGGAATTCACAAAGGAGTTTAGTTTACGAAAGAAGCAAACAGTACAGATGAAACCATCAATATCCAACCACAAGAATCAGCATGTCTATCTAAGACATCAAGGGGCAAAAAAGAAACAGTAGATGAAAAATAAGGTGAATAGATGATCAAGCGCCACAGCTTTAAAAAAACATTTTTAATGGAAATAGAAAACCCTGATTAATCAGAGAAGAAAATCGAGACAAAATGTAATAGAGGGGAAAGGGGGGAGAATATAAAAGCAGATCCAAGAACAAAAACGTGGAAAATATCAGAGGAACAGAATACATTAATCAGGAGGAGAAAAAATGAGCTTGGTACCGATTAGAAATTAGAAAACCACAAAAGAAGCTGGAAGAGGACGAGCATTCTGACAAGTAACGGATGATTATCAAAGAAAAGATCAGTAAAACGCAAAAAACACAACTCCAGATCAATTCTAGAGAATGAGCACCAGGAAATACCAAATGGGTATCGATTAGATGACAGGAAGAAACATAAAAAACCCGATTATCATGGATAATAAGGAAGAAAAACGCAAACAAACCTACAAAACATGCATTATAAAGGGGAAAAAGTCATCAGAACACAGAAAAAACAAAAGGGTAACGACTGAAGCTGCAGAAACACAGTCAAACCAAACAAATAGACCATCAAGAGCACATCATAGATTAGAGAGAGAAAGATGGGATTTTGATGGACACACCTTGTTTAGCTCCTCGGCATTGATCAAGATGAACTCGTTCCTGTTGTGAGAGCCAGCAATAAGCCGGCCATTGGTAGCCATAAACCCTAGAGAAGAACGGGAATAAGAGAGGCAGAGAGAGGTTCTCTCTCTCTCTCTCTCTCTCTCTCTCTCTCTCTCTCTCTCTCTCTCAATGTTGAAATTCCAACACCCTACTTAAAAATGATTGTCTAGAAACCTTAATCTTGAGAGATAATCAACGACCCCAAAAAGATGAACCATTAAAAAAATACAGAACTAAATAAAAAAACAAAAAAAATATTTTTTGCAATCCCCCACTTTCCCCTCTTCTTCCTTTGCCTGTGTTGGTGTACTCCACCCCGACTTGGATTGATTCCGGACGGGTGGTGGTGCCGATGGACGGACAGGAATAGCTGAGTGAAAAGGACCCATGTGGGGAAAGAATCATAGGCGAATACAAAAATCTACGCGTAGATGGATCAATGTGACTATGTGAGAGTGAAGGAAGGAGGAAAGAGGAAAAGGATAAAAGGAGGGGGACAGAAGGGGATTCCTGAAGGGGGGGAGAGAGATGAGAGAGAGAGAAGGGGGTGGTTTTCTTTAAATAAAAAAATAAAACGGTGTGGTTGTGGAGCCCAACAGGACGTCTGCAACCTTTCTTTATTGTGAATCAACAATGGTCAGCGTCAGCTGGAACAGAGTGAGAGAAGCAGCAGGCAGGGGGTGGCTATTGAGTGGGACCCACCTGCTCCCTCTGGGTTTTATAGGCTTTGTCCCGTCGAGAGAAGGGAGGGCGTGGGACGCGGTCTGGGTCGACAAGGGTTTGATTGAGCCCCTTGCTTCTCTCTCTGATGATGAGCCAGGGGAAAGAAACAGGAGAAAGAGAGAGAAACGGTTCCTATTTGCGCTAGAACTTCTTAAAAAAAAAAAAAACTGATTAAACTCTCTGAGACAGAGATGTTCGATGATTCAAACAAACTGCAGAGGCAAGAGCTAGGTGGTCAGTAGAATCTAGTAGGAGAAAGATTTTGCAGAATATGTGAGGTGGAATTGAAATTGGTAGACACGGAACTGAGAGAGAGAGAGAGAGAGAGATTAAAGCATACACCTTGTCAAAAGGCGCTATCTTTTCTTGAAGGAGACGCTGCAAACAATAAAATGACAAAATATCCTCTCCGGAACTTTCTGTCTATGCACGTCTCCGGAAGGAGAGAATTTGGAATCTGTGGGCCCAAGATTAGGAGGCCCCCACCAAACACAAACAGGACTGAGTTGTACTCCACAATAAAATGGTATGCAGCCAATGGATCGGGTTTCTCTAGGTCCGACCCATTTTCTCCTACCTGTAGTTGGATTCAACTAGACACAACCAGGTTTGAAAGATTTGAATGTTAGGTGACACGTCATAGAAGCGGCCTACTTGATGAAGCTCATGTTCTTTTGTACTCCACCAATGCAGCAGTGTTCATACTTACTCAATTTTTTTATATCTTATTAGTTGTATTTGAGTGAAGGCCACCAACTAACAAACAACTGCATGGTTGACCAAATGCCTGGATTACAGCCCATGGGTCAAGGCTATGTCACAAGGACACGATGAAAATGACTCCGGACATGCCATTCTTGTGTAATTTTTTATTAAAAAATAGTGAACAAATTAAAGTATTATCGTGGTTCTTGTAGACCTACATTGTGCATTGGTTGGGGGCGATAGAGAGGATCAAGTTCAAGGGACCTTTGACAGAAAAGTGTCCAAGACTCCCTGGATGCCGTTTATCACCAAGGTGAACGGCACCCAAAAACCCATCAAAGATATGTCACATCTAGATGGGTCTCACCAAACCTTTTAGTGTCGTTTATCATCTAGATGAATGGCATCAAAGGTTGCAAAATGAACGGTTCATATTTGTCCAAGTACCTTTGTTGGGTAGGTATTTAGAATGCCCTTGATCTTGGTGACGAATGGCATCAAGGGAGCTTGGACCAGCTTGGCTATCCCCTAAAAAAATGATAGAAAAAAAGTTATCTTTTTGTTTAAAAAAAAAAAAAGGTACCCTTGCAACTTTGAATCCAAGTATGCTCTTTCGATGGAACAGGGTTACATGCAGGAAGCTCGTTTCTTACGAAACCGTTTCCAAAACTGAAAACCATGCGTTTTCAAAACTTGTAAACTTATAGTTTTCTTTGTTCATATTATCGACATTTAGACTTTTGCTCCACACACACACACACACAATATATATATATATATATATATATATATATATATATATCACGTTTCCCGTCTCACAATGAACTTTAAAAAATCTTGTTTTTCGTTCGCAACACCTTTTTGTTTCCCTTTCCTTCTTGGCAGCCTTGCTATGAAGTGTGGGTGAAAGGTGACCAAGTTCATGAGTTTTCTTTCTCTCTACTAATAGACACTATAGATCAAGAACTTAACCTTGTATGTCACAACCAAACATCTTACACATTGTACTGAATTTGAGATGTGAGGAATGTTACTAAAATGGAAATGGGTCTTATCTTCACCCAGAGGGTCTTGCAAAATAACTCCTAAACTTTGTCATACTACCACGTACTTTTTTCTCTAACTGGAAGCCTTAATGTTAAGATACAAAAGGACATACTTTCTACTTAATTTGGCAGCACACCCACTATGGAACTTGACCTTTGGGTTATTCCCTAGTCTGCTTAACGCTCCCCTCTCTTTTTATATCTTGTGGAACAATAAATTACAAAGGGCCGTCCAATGTATAAAACTGGCTTAATTTTTAGGTAATTAATTACATTTAACTGACTGCTTTTTTTCACCGTTGTTTTTAATCACCCGTGGCATTAAAATCATTCATTTGACTATTGCTTATTAGTCTAACAAAATAAATAAAAAATGCCCCCAATTGTTATTTCTTTTAACATGAGAACAACTTTCTTATCAACAAAGGACAAGAATGATGATTCTACAGTTGTATACCATGTTCTGTTTGAACATGTACCTCTTAAGCTGTTTTTTTAAATGCAACAAAAAAGGTAGGCATAATGATAAAATTTAGCTCGTTTCTTAGTTTTCTTATTTTATTTCTATTCATTATTTTTTTATTTTAAATTTATTTTCGTCTAATTCACCAAGATTTTCCCCATAATTCTCCCCCCAAAAAGATAAAATAGCACCAAATCTTTCTTGCCAGAAAAAAAAAAAAGGGCCGTGAAAAGAGAAATAGGGGACTGTGGTATCTGCAAAAGACAGACCAGGACACTCATATGTCTCTTTTGTCCTTGAACAACCACGCTGCTGTATAATCGGTCTTTTTCAATGTGAAAATTGAGGACTAGACGGTACTGATTTTTGAAGGTTTTTTTTTTGTAATTTTCGGAATATCTATGGACCTCTACATTTTTTCCTTCAATTTGATTACTTCATAAAAAGTTGGTTCTTAAAAGATGATTAATTATCGCTTTCTCTAAGTACAACGCAATATCAAAAAGAGGATTGACTTTTTTATGTTGGTGATTTTTATAGCCGTTGTAGAGGGTGGTCCCTCTTCAAATTCACCAATATGCCACCTAATTTGTTAGTGGTGTTTACTTTTGCAATACATTAATTGATTATACAATAATCAGCAGCTTGGTGGTCAATTCCTGCATTTGTTTATGCTCTCTCTCTCTCTCTCTCATCAACCTGAACTTGGATGACCAAGTTCCAGAATTCAAACATTTCGGCCAGCACAAGCACCAAGGTTCATGAAATTGATCATGTTTCGGACAAGCCCGAGTTCATGAAATTGGTGACTTTCCATGGATGCGCAATCATAATGAACAATAGGTCTCAAAACCTTCAAGAAACTGAATTGAGTAGGAGATGCGTGTTGCATGATCAATTTGGCATGATATGAAGCACGATCGATTTCGTGATATCCGTTTCTTCCTATTCCTGGTAGATAAGCTTCATGAGCGCCTCAAAACTATCTGTATCCAATGTCACAGAAACACGGGCACGAACCGTGACTCGATACGAGTTTGAGACGCAAATGTTTTAAAAAACACGGGCACGAACTGTGACTCGATACAAGTTTGCGACGCAAATGTTTTAAAAAACACGACACGAGGACACAGATCTTTTCTCATTTTTTAATTAATATAAATTTTGATACTCTAATAATAGAAAAAAGAACATGGGTTGTCACATGTCATGTCGTGTCATGCCGTGTTACTAAACACATGCAGGGAGAAAACTAGCGTGTCCCTGTGACGTCGTTTTTACCATTGGAAGGGGAATTATGGTTCTTGAACTTTGTTTCCATCACATGTATGTACAAACCTCATATTTAATGAAATGAGTTAGAGCGAACGTAGCCAAAGGAAAGACTAATTAATGGGATGATCAAAATAGGATAGTTCATCCACTTCATAATGTGATAATGCTTTGGTAGTTTCGAGTAGCTCCTGTGTTAAATATATGCAGACAATCCTTATTGATGATATCATGGCAAAACAATGAGGGTTTTGCTTTCCAATACATATAATGCCCCAAGATTTTTTTTTTCATGTTTGGTTTCTAAATAAAATATTTTTGCTTGCCTTTTTTGAAAGGCACAAATAATCATTATTTGGCTTCATTTGATGCCCCCACAAAAATTGACTTGCTTTTTGTTAAACTTTGTGGACCATAGCCCATAGGCTCAACCAATTTATTCCATTTTTATTTATATTCAAACATTAATATAAGCCCAAAATAAAAAGATATAAAGAATTTTTTTTGGTAAAATTGTGTTGAATGATTGTGAATATAGAAGTATTGCTGGACTTTTCAATATTTAACACCAAGGCTCGTTACTTGTTCCATCAATCAGGCAGGCAAATACATGGATGAACCTAGAGAATAGCATCTCCACTGTTAATAAATATTAAATAAATTAAAAACAAGCGGCCTAGACTATTTAACAAATTTGATAATATTTTCTCTTTTAGTCATAGCCATTTTCTGATCTCAATTGGGTCGCAGATCATCACACAAGTAGATATACTTCACGTTATTATGCACTATTGGGTCACAATCTCCTTTAATGCTGAAGTTGAAGATAACTACAATCGAATACTAGCACAAGGACATGTACTACAGGCTATTGGTTCACAAACTCCCTTCATGTGAGAAAACAGGCAAACACAAACTCAAAATATAGAGGAAGAACAGAAGCTACTACAGAAACATTTGGACATATAAATTTTCTTTTATTGCTTCAGACAAAGTTGGTAATAAGAGTCATTGCAATGTAAACTAATCCATTCTTCATTATAGATGCAAACTATACCATCATTTCTAATATGGCAAAGTGGAAGATGATGGTGAAATGAAGTTCATTCAAGTGGGAAAAAAAAAACAGTTCAAAAGCTGACCCCACCAATTAGTGACTAATAATAGTTTTCCCCACCTCCTCCAAAAGTGCATCTCTCAGTCGGTGCACTCACACAGCATGGTGTCAATGGCTAGGATGTTGTACGGATGGACATGATGAATAATACCAAATCAACACCAACAGCAAACAAATGTATTTTGAAGCCTATGCGGTCCCTGCACCCGACTAACATGAATGAGTAACCAATAAGTATTGACAATAATATAACATTGCATACTATAACTCTCCTTTCGCCGCTAAACCTTAAGCATACATAGAAAGAGGATGGAGAAAAAAAAAAAAAAAAAGATAGAAAGCCACGGCCTCATTAAACTACCTTGCAGTTAATATTTAAATCAGTGAACAACAATCAAAAGTAATATATAAAGATAAAGAATCATCAAAAAGAAGTGAACAAAACAATATACGTGTACAAGGAGGAAATCAAACCGTCTGCGTTGTAGGTAGTGTCTGCCACTGCCAGAGACAATGTTTGCATGGCTGCCGGATGGGAGGAACAGAGGCCGGAGGGAGTGCTCAGACGGGAGCTGCTGCAGGTGGGGAGGAGAAGACCTAAAAAGAGAAAAGGGGGGACAAAAGTGAAAGTGAAACCCTATTAGTTTCACTTTCGAAAATCAAAATAGGGTTGTAATGCAATCACTTTAGGCTCTTTTAAATGTACAGGTGTTTACGTATGTGTTCCTTGAGGGCTTGTAACTTGTTCCACCTTTGTATACATGATGATAAATGATGATGGGTGGAAAATAGAATGTCTTGGATCAAACTCAATTTTGCCTAGTACCTATTCCTTTCTATAAAAGGATGGTTTTGATTGCTAATTGCCATCACTAATAACGCAAATATGGAGCCCTTTTATTGACTCTTGGTTTTTTAGCCATAACACTCATGAATGTGTCACCTGTGGAAAGCATTGCATGAATGAATGATGATATTTAGGAGGCCCACCGTATTACGTGTATAGTACAGAAATTGTATAGGCGCAGACAAATGAACAAGCTACAAAGTAGCCTTGAATAGATTTGATAAAATTTGGTACGTAAATGTGGATAAAACAAATGCTCAACCGATTTACAAGATAAAATCGGTGAGCTATATATCCCAAGTAAATCCCAAGAAATCTGAAACAGCCATATGATCCTAATGGCTCGTAAGTGACAATAAGATGATCCAAATGGTGGCTTGTAACAGATGATTGAAATGGTGGTTCGTAACAGCCAATGCATTTCAAGGGATCAGCTCTGGGTTGTAGGTCTCTCTTTTGTATTTTTCTGTAACTTATTAATTGAGATATAAATATCTCATGTAACTTCATATACGTAAATTAACGAAGTCATTTTTCACGTAACGCCTTGCTTTTCATCCTCACATTCTCTGATTTTCACATGGTATTGATTATTTGAATAAGTTTGATTCATGGTCTTCTTCACCATGAGCAGTGAAAAGCAATACCTAAGTTCAATCTCCTTTCACTACAAGAAAAATGCAGATTAGCGACGGACGTTATTCGTCGTTAATCCATCGCTAAATGTGTTTAGCAACGAATAGTGTCTGTCGCATATCCTTGGTCAGAACTGGTATGTCGTTACTTTCGTCACTAATTTGCGATGGACATAATCTGTCACGAGTCCGTCGCTAAGTAAGCACGAAATTGGTTTTACGAGGATACATATCCATCGCTATTTTAGCGATGGATTACATTACGTCACAAAACCAAATATTAGCGACAGATATTATCTATCGCTAATCCATCACAAAATTTTAAAAAAAATTGTTTAGTACTTTGGTACTAAAGAAATGAAAAAGAAACTTACCTGTGAGTTTGAGCGGAGAGGCAAAGAAGTTGAAGGAAGCTCTGGAACTCCAAGATGAATCATTTGCTGCCTGAGTAATTGTTGATGCTCAATGTCAACGTTACCAACTGTAACCGGTGCATTGACTACAGTGGAGTTTGAGGTTGGCATGATGCTTAACCAATGTACATGAAGCAATGAATGCAGATTTAAGTATAATTCAGTTTGAGTCCTTCATCCAGACTCCATTAATTGTTAAACAACTGGCTTTGATTTTTATCTATCTTAACTCTAAAATGATTGCGACACATTAGCTAACTAATCTCATGTATTTACTTGGTTGATTTAATTCACCATATCCATGGTTGAGGGCCAAGATTTTCTACACATCAAAGTCTACATGGTTAGTACTAAATCTTGATACCTCTGTAAATCAAATGAAAGTGTAACTCAGAATGGATGGGTTGGGTACCTTGAGATTTTCATAGCAGGTTTCAAGATCATCATTGACCAATACATGTTCAAAGACACCGGAGGATCTACCTTGTTGAAGCTCTGCTTTTGCATTTCTAAGACGCTTCTGGATTTGTTCCTCTGTTTCAGTTCCCCTGTTTATAATCAGCACAATTGCATTCAGCTTGATGAAGATAAATAATTGGACTAAGCTTAGAGGTTTAAATATTCAAAACTACCTTTCACGAAGACGCTTCTCATGCTCTTCAAAGCTTGGGGGGCAGATAAAGACAATTATTGCTTCAAGGGAACTCATCTTAACAGGCTAAGCATCAAAACCTTCACCAAAAATTCTTTGTTACCTTGCAGGCCATTTCTATCAAGTTGCTTCACAGCAACCCCCTGCAACGTTCATGAATACAAGGATAACATCCACAAATCGACTCGAAAAGTTGCCTATCACCACCACTCCATAACTCACAAGGCATGCTTCGGCAGGCGCTCGACGAGCGCCTGTCTCTCCTTGCGCTCAAGCGACGCCTGGTCGAGCATGCCGGGCTCCCTGAAGAAAATGTGGCGGGCATCACAACCCCGCCGTTGTCCTCGAGCGAAGCCCTCGATGGAGGATGGGCTTCCAGGAAGGCATTCCCCATCGCAGGGGAGGAGGTGGCTACAGAGCTCTTGCCGCCAGCGTCGGCGTCGATCTTTCCTGGGGTGAGTGTCCATCCTGGCCACCCCTTCCTTTGAGTGATGAACATCCTCCCGAGGCTGCCCTCTTCCCCGTCGGGCTGATTTGGGGGTAATCAAAGAGAGAGGGTTGCTTAGTGAATGACGACAATGATAAGGTCTAGCTCCTGGGGTGGTAGGGTTCCGCCGACGGTGGTAGCGTCCAACGACAGCAGACGATGGTAGGGTATGACGGCTCTCCGGGTGGTCAAGAGCAAAGGCAAGGGCTCGGCTGAGAGAGAGAAGAGATCAACGATGAAGATGGTCGGAGAAAGAGAGGGCAGACGATGGGGGACAAGGGTTTCGTTGAGAGAGAGGAGGCCAGTGACGGTGGTGGTCGGAGAGAGTGGATCGACGACGGTGGTGGCCGAAGAGAGGGCCGATGATGGGGGCAAGGGATTGTCTGAGAGAAAGGGAGAGAGCAGAGGCAAGGGCTCAGCTGAGAGAGAGGAGAGGTAGACGATGGAGATGGCCGAAAAAAGAGAGGGCAGACGATGGGGGCAAGGGTTTCGTTCGTTCGTTCGTTCGTTCGTTCGTTCGAGAGAGAGAGGGAGAGAGAGGGAGAATTTTGCGCCCTAGATGGGCCGATTTAAATAAAAAATGAGTGATAGAAAAATTCTATCTCAAAATCCATTGCTAATTAGCGACGAAAAAATTCTATCGCAAATTTATGACGGAGTTTGAGACGAAAAAATTCCGTCGCTAATTAGCGATGGATTTTGCGACAGAATTTTTTTGCCCCTAATTTTGTTGCAAATTCCAATTTTAGAGATGGCTAGTTTTCTCTAGCTAATCCATTACAAAATTGTGACGAAAATAATCCATCACAAATTTTTGTCACTAATTAACGTTTTTCTTGTAGTGTTTGGAATTTCTTTGAAATCCATTGATAATCTTTTCTATTTGCTCCACTCAGACAACCAAAAGCAGGTTTTGGTGTCGAGTGTGCTCACCGGAGACAACTATCAGTCTTTAAGTCATGCTATTACTGCCACCTTTTGAGCAAAGAACAAGATGAGGCTCGTAGATGGTTGTGTGACAAAACTGGCTCCAATGACACAAAATTTTGCAACATTGACACACTACAATAACATGATACTCTCCTAGCTTTAAAACTCTTTATCCCTTAAACTCTCTGAATCTGTAATATACAGAGAAACTGCAACATTAATACCAAGGGCACATTTTGTTGGGTTTCCCTCCTTTGTGGGGCCCATTCTTATGCTGAATATAGTTTTTTGTTGACTGACAATTTATGTCAGTGACATTAGTATAGCAAGTCATTATTTTTGGTGGGTTTTTCTCTAGTACGACCTTGGAGGTCTTTATGACTGTTCGTATTCCCCCCTTTACATTAAATGTCTTTCTCATTAATTGCTACTCTTTATAAACAACAAAATGTGGTCTACTGTGTGCGTTTTCAGCAGAGTGAACATCTGTTGTGTGCGGTAATTGCAGTTGTGTGCAAAAGCAACAAAGTGCTTTTTTGCACAAGAGCAACAAAGTGTTTTTTTTAGCAGGCAGCAGAGAGAGAGAGTGTGTGTGTGTGTTTATCTATACAGTTGTGCAGTACGTGTGGTTCTACTAGCAAAGAGTGTTTCTTCACTTCTTTTGGACTGCTTCAGTTGGTGAGTTCTTCATAACATTCGGGTGAGGTCTTTCCTCTTGTTTGTTTTACTTTATACCTTAGTGTGCTTGTAAGGCTTATGCCTTTTGGTATTTGTAATCTCTTGGTTGATAATAGTGGAAGGAACTGACCTTATGGTCACTGTGGGCGTACCCGAGTTTGAGGGAACCACGTAAATCTTGTGTCTCTTTATTTTCTGTTGTTATATTTTTATATTGCTTCCTTTGATTTACACTTGGAGAAAAGCGTATTTTTTTTCAACATCTGGTATCAGAGCTAGATTAATCCAGTTCTAATTCGTTATATTTTATGTGTAAAGTTATGGAAAGCATCGTTAGGTGTATGATTAGTTTGAATGGCACAAATTGGATGACTTGAAAAACAAAGATGGAAGATCTTTTAGTTTGTAAAGATTTGGATAGACCCATAGAGGGTGATAGTGGCAAACCAGAAGAAATGAAAGATGACGAGTGAAAAAAGATAGACCGAAAAGTTTTCGGTTTCATTTGGCAATAGATTGATGATAGTGTTTTTTATCATGTCTCAACTGAAAATTTAGCACATGGTCTTTGGACCAAACTAGAGAGACTTTATGATAGGAAGACGACAGTGAATAAAGCTTTCTTATTTCGAAAGCTTATGAATCTCAAATATAAAGAGGGTACTTCTATTGCAGAACATTTGAATGAGATTAAGAGCATTGTGAATCAGTTGGCCACTATGAAAATTACTTTTGATGATGAGTTGCAAGCTTTGTTACTTCTTAGTTCACTTCTTGAAAGTTGAGAAACCTTGGTAGTCACTGTTAGTAACTTTGCATCTGATGGAATGGAAACTATGAACCAAGTTACCAGCAGTTTGTTAAATGAAAAGATAAGAAGAAAATCATGAGGTCATTCTCAATCCGAGGCTTTTGTGATAGAAAATCAGGGGAGAGGTAGAAGTAAGAGTAGGGCTTCGCACAATCGTGACAAATCTAGAGGTCGTTCAAACTCAAGTTCAAAGAAAGACGTCGAGTGCTATTATTGTCACAAGAAATGGCCCATGAAACAGGAGTGCAGAAAACTAAAGTTCAAAGAGCAAAACAAAGAGAAAAAAATCAGAGGAAAAACAAAATGACACAACTGCAGTCATAGATGGTGAACTCATGAATATCTATGATGGTACTAGCATTAATTTGATTGGACAAGAGACAGATTGGGTAATTGATTCTGGAGCTTCATTTCATGTTACCTCGTAGGCTAATTTCTTTACTTCTTACTCATAAGGTGATTTCGGGAATGCTCGAATGGAAAATGAAGATGTATAAAAAATTATCGGTATAGGTGACATTTTCTTGGAAACAAATATTGGCTGTAAATTGTTGCTTAAAGATGTGAGGCATGTACCAGATATTTAACTAAATTTAATCTTTACTAGAAAGTTGGATGATGAAGGCTACAACAATAATTTCAGTGATGGAAGGTGAAAGTTATCCAAAGGTTCTCTGGTGTTAGCAAAATGAAAGAAGATTTGCTCTCTTTACACTATGCAGGCAAAGATTTGCAAGGGTGTTGTGAATGTTGTGAAAAATGACTCATCCACTGATCTATGACATAGAAGGCTCGGGCATATGTGTGAGAAAGGATTGCAAGTTTTGTTCAAGAAAGAGCTTCTAGCGGGGATAAAAGGTATGTCTTTGAAAACATGAGTTCATTGCTTTCATGGTAAACAAAATAGAGTATCATTCTGTAGAAACATTGCATCTAGAAAATCTCATATTCTAGATTTAATACATTCTGATGTATGTGGTCGTTTAAAGGTTAAAACATTTAGTGATGCACTATATTTTGTTACTTTTATTAATGATCATTCAAGAACAGTTTGGGCTTATACACTAAAAACTAAAGATCAAGTTCTAGGTATATTTAAGCATTTTCAAGCCATGATTGAAAGAGAAACTGGTAGACAGTTGAAATGTGTTCGCTCGGATAATGGTGGTGAATACATTGGGCTATTTGATCAATATTGCACTAATCATGACATCATGCATAAAAAGACAGTAAAAAAGACACCTCAATAGAATGAGGTTGCAGAGAGAATAAATCGCACCATTCTTGAGAGAGTAAGATGTTTGTTGTCACATTCCAAATTGTCAAGATCTTTTTGGGGTGAGGCAATGAGGACAACAGTTAATCTTATCAATTTGTCTTCTTCTATTCCATTGAATGACGATGTTTCAAAGAAAGTTTGGACAGAGAAGAAAGTTTCTTATGATCACTTGAGAGTATTCGGTTGTAGAGCTTTTGTTCATATTCTAAAGGATAAGAGGTCCAAGTTTGATCCTAAAGCAAAGCAGTGCATATTTCTTGGCTATAGGCATGAAGAATTTGGCTATAAATTATATGATACAATTAATAAAAAGGTTGTCAGAAGCCGAGATATTGTTTTCTTGAAAGATCAGACTATTGAAGACATTGACAAGCTTGTGACAACTAAGTCTAGCGTTGGAGATCTTGTTGACTTAGATCCTCTTGATTCACCTATTGTTCAGGATATCAGTGAGGAGATGCAAGCATCTCATGATAATGTAGAAGAAGAAAATGTTGAGCCAGAGATTGGGGGGGAGCAGTTACCCCAAGAGTCACCTCTACAGTCACCATTAACGATATACCAGAGAGAAACAATCGTTTAGAAAATACTCTTCACATGAGTATGTGATGATAATAGATCTAGGAGAGCCAGAGACTTATCAAGAAGTTTTGGAGCATGAAAACAAAACTAAGTGGTTTAAAGCAATAAAAGAGGAAGTGAAATCATTGCATGAGAATCACACCTATGATTTGGTGAAGCCACCTAAAGGGAAGAAGATTTTAAAAAACAAATGGATTTTCAGGCAAAGAATGATGATAACAATTCTCAACCTAGATTCAAGGCACGACTTATTATGAAAGGTTTTGGTTAGAAGAAGAGAATTGATTTTGATGAGATCTTCTCACCAGTTGTGAAAATGTCTTCCATCCGAACTATACTTGGTATAGCTGCAAGTATGAATTTAAAAGTTGAGTAGCTTGATGTGAAGACTGCATTTTTGCATAGTGATTTAGAAGAAGAAATTTATATGGAGGAACCTGAGGGTTTCATTAACAAGGGTAAGGATCAGTTGGTTTGCAAACTGAAGAAAAGCTTCTATGGATTGAAGCAAGCACCGAGACAGTGGTATAAAAAATTTAATTCTTTCATGACTGAGCATGGGTATTCAAGAACCACCACAGATCATTGTGTGTTAGTGAAGAAATTTTCAGATGGTAATTTTACTATTCTCTTGCTTTACGTTGATGATATGTTAATTGTAGGTCAAGACACAAGCAAGATTAACAAGTTGAAGTTAGATCTGAGTAAGTCCTTTGGTCCAGCAAGACAAATTCTTGGGATGAGAATCGTTCGAGCCAGATCATATGGGTTGATATGGTTATCACAAGAGAATTATATTAAAAAGGTTCTTGAGAGGTTCAATATGGACAAAGAAAAACTTGTTAATTGTTCGCTTTGAGGTCATTTCAAACTTAGCTCAAGTCAATGTCCTACAAGTGATGAAGAAAAAAATGAGATGCAGAAAATTCCCTATGCTTCAACAATTGGTTCTTTGATGCATGCCATGGTTTGTACTCGATCGGATATTGCTCATGCAGTTGGGGTTGTTAGTCGATTTCTGTCAAATCCAGGGAAAGAACATTGGGCAGCAGTGAAATAGATTTTAAGGTATCTTGAGGGCATTTCAAAGATGAGTTTGTGTTTTGGAAAAGGTGAGCCTATTTTTGATGAGTTCACAGATTCTGATATGACTAGTGATGTCGATAGTAAGAAATTTACTTCTGGTTATTTGATTACTTTTGCAGGGAGAGCAGTTGAATGGCAATCAAGATTACAAAAAATGTATAGCTCTCTCTACCACAGAAGCTGAGTTCATTGCCATTACAAAAAGCAAACTAGGAATTACTATGGTTGAAGAAATTCTTACAAGAGTTGGGCTTAAGACAAAAAAAGTATGTTCTTCATTGTAATAGTCAGAGTGCAATCCACTTGAGCCAGAATTCCTTATTTCATTCAAGATCAAAACATATTGATGTTAGATACTATTGGATTTGTGATGTCTTGAATGATAAATTGTTGCAACTTGAGAAAGTTCACACTGATGATAATACTTCAGATATGTTGACTAAGGCATTGCCTAAGGACAAGCATGAGAAGTGTCGATTCTTGGCAGAAATGGTCGAAGCCTCTACATAAGTCGAGAGGGGGAGAATTGTTGGGTTTCTCTCCTTTGTGGGGCCCATTCTTATGTTGAATGTAGTTTTTTGTTGATTGACAATTTATGTCAGTGACATTGGTACAACAAGTAATTTTTTTTGGTGGGTTTTTCCCTAGTACGACCTTGGAGGTCTCTATGACTGTTCGTATTCGCCCCTTTACATTAAATGCCCTTCTCATTAATTACTACTCTTTATAAACAACAAAGTGTGGTCTGTTGTGTGCGTTTTCAGCAGAGTGAACAGCTATTGTGTGTGGTAACTACAGTTGTGTGCAAAAGCAACATAGTGCTTTTTAACACGGAAGCAACAGAGTATTTTTTTTTTTAGCAGGCAGCAGAGTGTGTGTGTGTGTGATTATCTCTGCAGTTGGGCAGTACATGTGGTTCTGCTAGCAAGGAGTGTTTCTTCACTTCTTTTGGGTTGCTTTGGTTGGTGAGTTCTTCAGAACATTCGGGTGAGGTCTTTCCTTTTGTTTGTTTTACTCTACACCTTAGTGTGTTTGTAAGGCTTATGCCTTTTGGTATTTGTAATCTCTTGGTTGATAATAGTGGAAGGAACTGACCTTATGGTCACCGTGGATGTACCTCAGTTTGAGGGAATCACGTAAATCTTGTATGTCTCTTTATTTCCTGTTGTTATATTTTTATATTGCTTCTTTTGATTTACACTTAGAGAAAAGCATATTTTTTTTCAACACATTTGAAAGTGAGAAAGATGTAGGAAAAGTGATGGTAGAGAAAAAATATAGGTTGTTTTTAACAATTTCAAACAAGATAAGAATTTTCTTTGAGAGAGATTTTTTAAGTACAGTTTTTTATTAGAAACATTCTTCTGCCTGAAGGAATGTTTTCTACCAAATAAAATATTCTATTTAACACACTGCTACTGCTACTGATCGAATGAAGATCATTGACCTCACCCCAACCATCACCCTCACCCTTACCCTTGTTAAGTGTAAAGCCTTTTTGAAAGTTGTCTAAATCCATAACCAACTTTTTGAAGTGGAGGTGGAAGTTGTAAGCCCTCCTGTCCATGAAGGGCATCACGTTGAAGCACATCAGAACTGGGGAAAACATTATTGTCCCTCACCAGCTCATCGTTGTGTTCCTTTTGATGATGATGATAGATTTCAACAACCAAATCTTTATGTTCCAAAACACCCTTTTCGAGAACTCTAATGGCCAGATGGAGTTCTCTGACAATCGATTCACAATGATCTAGTCGGTAGATGGAAAGTTTGGGTTGTGGATAAGCTCCATCTCTTGGATTGGTGCCCTCTATAATCTCATCGCGAGGGAGAAAATCCTCTACATAATGGAGGGAGATGAGGAGAAGAATGGTAAGATTGAAAATGATGAAGGTGGTAGGCATGAAAATGGTGACAACAAGAATAATGGTCTAAATGAAGAATTGGGTAGTGGGTATTTTGGTGAGAGGATGGAGGAAATAGAATTTGTGATACCTCCTATCATTGGTAATTGTTCTAAGATTTTAGACCAATGTGATCAGATTGCAAGGGACCAAACCTGTATTGAGAGGCAGTTAGATTTTGTATCAATGTATTTTTGGCTTTTTTTCGCCTGACAACCATAGTGCTCCACACCCCCCCCCCCTATCCTCTCTCTCATTTTTCAAACATTTTTATTTTATTTTTTCATGCTAAACAAATAAATAAAAAATTATTTAACAAAATTATCATATCAAAACTTCTCATAGGCAAATTTTTCTTTCCAGTGAGAAATTTTCTTGCTTCAGAATGTGCCCCAAGTGTATTTAAGCAACCTTCCACATGAGAGAGAGAGGAAGTGAGTTTTTATATACTGCGTATTGATACATTCTAATGTAAACCACCCAGAGGGCCCAATTTACAAGAAAACTAACCAACTAAAAGATTATCTAGAAAAAACTGAAAATAATAGGAAATACCTAAAAAATGCAAAAAATTAATGCAAAGCAAAAAATGAATCAAATAAACAAGAAATCAACTGATTTATGAGACTGACTCTTAACCTGAACTCTTCACTCTCCTAGGCCTTCCCTATATTTATATAAAAAATCATAATCCTAGTAAACCTAAACTACTATATCTGATAAACACCAATTAAGAAAGCAACTCTTAATTATACTAAACTACTAGAAGGATATATAGATCAATTATTAAGATTCAATATCAATTACAATAACCCAAACCAAGAAAATATTTAAACTAAATAATATAGATCTCAAATGATCTATTAAACTATATGAATTCGGATATGACTCGTTTCACTCCTGCATCATTCTCCTCAGGTTGAAGAAAACTTGCCCTCAAGTTTTGATCATGCTTACACTTCTTCCAGTTGTTGTAATACCCAAGAATTTTAAATATATATGTTTAGAATTTTTACGTAAGATTAAGTAAGTTTGGATCTGAGAGCGACCCAAACCTGTTGAGTTCGAGTTTGATGTGGGTTAGAATGAACCAAACCTGATATTCAGTCTAAACTAAATATGGAGCGATGCAGACTCCATAGGATCAATCCATACGGGATTCAGATAAAAAAAAATCCAAAAAACTTGTTTGATCGAAGCAAATCAAATACATATGTGGGATTTGGAACGAAATCCGATAACCCAAGCCTAGAGGAGAATTTATGAAAGAATGAATAGAAGTAAGGGTATAATGGAGGTTGAAACAATATAAATCTCAGAAAATCAGTTCAAACGAGAGTTGGACCGATCCAAACTCTAGAAGCAGGTCATGTTCGTAGTGGGTTGGATAAAGACCCAAGAAACCTGAAGCTCAAAGAGGAAACTGCAAAGGATTTTTGGGTTTTTGGGTCTTAGCGAGATTTTGTCTTTAGGGAACAGTCCCACTGCCACAAACATTATTGTATTACCATCGGGTCGTGTGGGCCCTGCTAATGTTGGACGCTTCGCTACTGAGCCGTCATGTGACTCTCTCTCTCTCTCTCCCCTCCTTTTCTTTCCTCTCTCTCTCTCTTTTTTATCTCCCACTGCCTCTCTTTCTCTCCTCTGGTTTTCACTTTTTCACGAGTTTGAGGCTATCTACTGTCGAGCCCCATTGGCCATCGTTGTCGACCGATCATCACCGCCAGCCTTCGCCTGACACCCCCCCTTGCCACCATCGTTGAACACTACCATCACCATTGAATCGCCATCTCTCTCCCCCTCGGTTCTCCATGCCCCACCACTCGTTGAATGCCAAGTTTCATCGGCCACTACCCTTGTCCATTAGGGCCACCCTCTACCAAGATCACACTGTCGAGTTGACTGATGGTCACCATCTACTGCCAGTTGAGATCACCTACTGCTTGCCAAAACCCCCTTCTCATTGGGGGTTTCCTTCCATCCACCATCACCTTCTCTTCCTCTCTACTATGGTTGGTCTCTCTCTTCCTATGGTTCGTATGTGGAGGAGAAGAAAAATAAAAGAAATGAAAAAGAAAGGAAAAAAGAAAGATTGAAAAAAAAGAAATAAAAGTAAGAGAGAAAGGAAAGATAAATAAGGAGGAAGGGGTTGTTCGGGTGCACCACCATTGTCGTCTCGCTGCCACTGTTATAGCCGCTTTGAGATTCGTGCATGTTGTCTGGGGAAGCATGTCACTATAACCTATGTGCATGTTGCCTCGTAACCCATGCCATATACTCGTCTTGTAGTCGCATTGATCGCTTGCATGGTCGATACACTACCAGAGTTCATGTCGAGTTCAAGAAAATCTCCAAAATAAAGGATACAACTAGAGATGTATGGTTCCTTACTGCATCTTTAGAATAATTTTGCACAGAAATAGGACAAGCTTTGCCTTGACTTTCAACGAGATATGTAGAGCCCAAAAAGGCTTTTTAGGGTTTGTAAATATTTAATTGTAGTAACCAGAGTTGAGTTTTGGCAGATGATGGATGATAATTGGAGAACCAAGTAATCTGAAACGTTAGAAGTATTCTGTTTTGCAGATGAACCATAAAAATTAAAGATAAAATTATAATATAAATTATGTTTTGCAGGTTAGACACATAAAAGCAAGCGTATTTTGTTGGTGTGTGAGTGCATGTGTCGGATGACACACATACGTGTAGATGATTGTGCATGTATGCAAGTAAGGCATACACATAAGAATATGTGGTGCAATGAGTACATATATAATTACAACATACGTACAGTAAATATGTTTGGATGTTTTGAGGTACATATGCTTAGGGTGGTGTATATTACTCTGTGCCGATATTGAACATGTATGTATGCCATTTTGCCATACATACAATTATTTGTGTGTTGTTATGCATGCATATGCAATTGAGGCATGCATGTGAATATTGATATTAAGCATATTTGTGTGTATGCAATAAAGGCATATACATGAACGCAAGTGACGTGACATGCATGTATGTCATTATGACATGTATAAAAAATATGTTGTTATTTATGTGTGTCTGTCGGGACAACATACATATAATTGTGTGCGTATGTAATTAAGGCATTACATAGACTTACATGATGAGACATGTATGTATGCAATCATGGCATACATACATGAAATAGAATTGTGGTGGTTTGCGTATAATTAAGTATCGATATGTGGTATATTCATATGCAATTGAAGCCTACATACAAAAGTTTGATGAGATGCGTGCATATATTAGTATGGCATACATACAAATGTTTGATATATTTTCATGTATATGCTAATGTGACATACATACGATTGTTAAGATAATGCATGCATATGCAAGTTTGTCATACATAATGAATGTTAAGATGGGTACTATGCAATTGTGTCTACATATAAATATATGTTAATGTGAACGATATGTATGCAATTGTGTCATATGTTTGAATGTATAACTGTTATCGATAGACAATACATACGTATGCAAATGTGTCATACACATGAATATTTGTGTGATATTATGTGCACATATGCAATTGAGGCATACATATGAATGCTTGTGTTATTATGTTGTTTGTGTGCATGTATCGAAATAACACACAAATAATTGTTTGTTTATGCGTATATGTAATAGATGCATACATTTGATTTTTGTGATATGATACTTGTGTATATAACTAACATATGTATGTATGAATGTAATGTGTGTGAGATGACGTATTACATGATGTAAAATGAATGAATGCATGCATTATAATTTAATTGCATAAGATACATTACATGCATTAAAATATATTTATTTATGATAGGTTGTGTAGAAATGAGTAGATGTATACATGTGAGTTGTATGCTATGAAATTAAGGCTATTGATCCCATATGATCCCTGCGAAGGAGAAATTTCACCATTTGTGCTTAACATTTATGAATGTAGCAAATGGTGGATCATAAAGGGGATACACGTATCTTTATGTACTTTTGAATGTGAAAGTGATGGGCATTGACCTAATGATTTCTCAAATGTGAATGTTTCACTATTCATATGATTTTGTGCATCATATACTTTTAGATGTAAAAGTGATGGGCATTGGCTCATACGATGGATTCAAATGCAAGTTTTTGCTATTAGTCTTAGACAGAGAATGATATGCGATATGATATATGGATAAATGATATAAGTTATGGGTATTGGCCCAAGTGCTTGTTTGCTGTAAAAATTTATGTTATTCATATTCTAATTTACAATTATAGCAAATAAAATATTCATGAGATACATGATTGAGTAGCATGAGATGTATGAGTATTGACTGCATGCAACTACTGATGTGATAACATTTGGGTATGTATATTCCTTGTGATGACATGCATTAAGAAAAAGTTTTTAAAAGATAAGAAAGTTGCACATATACATGTCACTCTAAAAGATGGTATAATATGAACTCGTACTATTGAGGTTGAGCAAGTGGGTCAATTGTAATCCTATGTTGCATTAACCCTAGGGATAAGAGTGAATGTAGACAAAAGTCATTCCTGACAGGTTAGATGTGCACATTTCTCCCACCTTAATGGCCTAAGAGAACTTGTACTCCGAAATTGTGTCAAAGATTAAACTATATTTGTATACCTGGATAGTATTATGATGTTTTCAGTCAATGGTTGATGTAACAACATATTCCAGACTCTGATGCGAGTTCTCTTGTGTTCTTTAGGGTTAAAATATAGAAAATACACATATGTTGAATGAATACCCCCTTGTGAGGCATGAGTTCCCATAAATTGATCGAGAGTGGTACCTCAGATAACCAGATGAAAATAAATGCATATAATGACATGCATGGGTTGTCAGGTGAGAAGGATTGTAGCTCTGTATGCATTATATATATAATTGTATGTTGAATTCAAAGTGAATATAATTGTATATTTAATTTAATGTGAACATGATTGTGCTTAAATTTCATACGAGCATAAGTGCACGTTGAACTGAGTATTATTATGATACATGTCTGTTTAAAATCAATTGTATAACTCTATGCTTCATTGTTTATGTATAAGAGTATGCGTAGACTACCCACACATATGAGTTGTATATTATGTACCCATTGAGGTAGACTTGCAAGAAGTACTGTTGACCTACATATAAAGTTATATGCATAAAAGTATAGTTGACTTGTGTGACATGACATATACATAATTGTATACGTATTTCATTTTGAAATCATTATAGGATGATCATGGTTACGTAGGTAGGTACATAACCTATTGTGGTTTCAAATTTTTATGATGGATTAAAATGAATGTATTTTATATGAGTGTAAGTGTAAGCTCGAATTATTTATTTTTTTAAGATTATATATTAGGATGGCATATACACATAAGAGTATTTACAAATTATATTTTTAATCACATAAAGTATGCAGAATTTGTATGATCATGTATGTATGAAGGTATGCACACATCGTAGATTGAATATATGCACGAAAATATGCATAAATGGTTTGCTCTTCTAAGCATAAAGGTACGTATGCAGTGTATGAATAAATTATATGTTTACATCATTATATGATGATGTATAGGTTACACTATAACCACTTATCTCTTATGCTTTTTAGGGTAACAAGACCAAATAACCATGCATAATAGGATGCACGGGTTGTTAGGAGTAAAAGATGATATACCTATAAAATTTTACGCATAATTGTATGCTTGAGTTGTTTGAGAGCTTAGTGGTAGGCTTGAGTGAAATGTATCCATAACTGTATGCATGAATTTCATGTGAGTGTAAAAGTACACTTAAATGACCTGTGCACATAATTATATGCATAAGTACATGTAAATATGATTATATGTTGAAATTTTTGTATGTATAAAGGTATATGTGATGTGTATATTTATTTTATGCATAACGTTATATGTAAGTTATTTTACTTGTGTGCACATAAAGGGTATGTATACATTATATTGTTGTCTGCGCATAATGGTATGCATATTTCATATTTCCTATATCATCTCTTGATGATGTAAAGGTTATACAGTTATATCATAATCATTGATTGTTGGTGTGACTGGTTTATAGGTGAAACCTAGTAAGGGTCTGTAGAATTGTACTGAGACATGTTGTGTCGACGTACTTTACACTTTTAAGATTAGTGTGCATAGACAAATGAGTGTCATAATATGAGACTTTTAACATGTGATATAGATTGGATTGGACTCTTTTGATGTCTTTTTGAATTATAAACCTTGAATTGTATTTTATGAAATAAATGGTTTGAATTTTGGTCATGTTTGAATTGCAATGTTTTGATTTTAACTTGTGACGCGCCCGAGTCTTAGGGTTGTTTTAAGAAGTCTTCTGCTATATTAAAAAAAAACATCCCTTTTGGTTCTTTGAAAGTGAGGGCATTACAATTGCGCTCTATTCACAAGAAATAATGAATTGTTGGAACTTCTGAATGGCAGAGATCCACTAGTACTGGAGTGGTTTGATCCAATGAATATCCAAAAAAGTGTGAACCGGCAAACCAATCACCTAATGGCTGAGGTAGTATGTAACCAAATGGGTCTTCATGTAGAACATCAATCAAACAAGAAAGATCTATTTTAATATCCACTTGAATCAAAATAGAATAAACCTGATCCAAAATATTTTTAATAGGACCCAAGTGGGTTATAGTAGGTCCAAGGTCAAATGGATATGTTAGGTCAAGATGAACTGGATCCTACAAAATTTGAGATATGTAAGAGTTAAGAATGGGGTTCAAGGGCTCATATAGACAATCTGGTAGATTGGAGTAATGAACATGATCCACTGAAGCAAGAACCGGTGACCCATAGGTCGAAACCAAGCCAAAACCCAAATAAACTACGACATGGGCCTCTAGACTAGTTTTTCGAGAGACTTGGTTTGCAAAACCAATTTCTTGAGAGACCCAGTTCGATAAACCAATTTGCCTCTGTGGTGGGAAACTACAGAGGGCCTCCTCAACCGATTGGGTAGGGCAGAGGCCCTCCTCCATGGGTAACAAAGGAGGGTTGTTTGCCGGTGCAGAGGTCAGTTGTCGGTTCCCCCATTATAGGAGAGCCCACGGGTGGTGGGGAACCAACCTGCAAGGGTGAAGTGGGTGCCTATGTTGGTCAGAGATAGGGTGGCCTCTCCCACCGATGGGTTGGGTGGTTGCCTGCTCCTCCTGTTTGGCACTGGTTCATCGGTGGCTCGGTCTCTTTCTATTGAAAAGGGAGAGAAAGAGTGAGGAGAGTTGCAAGGGAAACCAGAGAAGGGTGAGACACTGTAGCAAGGCTCATCACCGACAGGACTGGCCAGCACCAATCCGTACCTCTCGATAGTAGGTCATCAGATGGGTCGATGCCAACGGTCGACCCCTACCCTACCGTGAAACAAATAGAGAAAAGTGGATGAGGGATGTCGGTGAGCCCGGGTGGAACACACACTAGTGGGTATGCTACCTAGTGGCCAGAGGTGTAGAGAAGAAGAAGATGATGAAGAGACCAGGTTAGGGTCAGGCCGTCCACCTACCTCTATCGGATTAGCAGCAATAGTAGGTGGTGATCTGGTCAGTGGGAGAGGCTACCAATAGTGGGGCCTGGCCAGCTGCTCGAAGTTGGTGGTGGTGTTTTCTCTCTTTGGCGAGATTGGAGGAGAGAGGGTAGTGAATGGAGGTGGCAAAGAGTAGGGATGCACACCGAACCAAGTCAGTTCAGGCTCGCCCACTTTGTAAATCAGCCAAGCTTGAACCAGTGTATAAAGCTTGGATGAGCCATTGAGCCGAGGTTGAATGACCTATCGAGCTCGATAAGGCTTGACAAGCTCGATAAGACTCAATTTGTTATGAACCTGATATATATAATATTAACGTTAAAGAGATTTGGCTTAGTGGTGGGTCACTTAGTTAATGTTAAAGAAGTTTGGGGATCGAATCACACATCTGTGAACATCTTTTTAAAAGATTCTTTATGGAATACCATTGAAGCTCGACTCAGCTCAGGCTTGGAACCGAGCTGAGTCTGGACAATGACATATAAGCTCGGCTCCAAGCTTGGGCCGAGCTTGGACAAAGACATTTTGGATCGAGCCGAGTTTGAACATCCCAAACTCGACTTGAACTCGATCGGTTTGTGTGCATCCCTAGCAGAGAGAGGTGGTGGCGGTGGTGTATTTTTTAGTTGATGTGAAGTAATGGGAGGGTTGCCCCCTGTTTCACCCCATCCAGCTGAGGGAAAGGGTCATCATCTCCTTTCGACGATGGCTCTGTCGACAGTGGCAGTATTGGATTTGTTGGCATTTTCTGATCTTGTTTGACAGTTTATTGGCGGAGTATTATCAACAACGCTAAGTCTTGCTGCATTGAATCAAATATTTTCTTCATCTTATCAAATAATTGATCCATCTTCGTATCTTCTTCCGGCTTGTTTCTCGAACCGTGAGACATTACGAATATACGATCAAAGTCTTGCTCTAATACCATTTTGATGTAAACCGGGAGGACCCGATTAAAAAAAAAACTAACCAATTAAGAGATTATCTAGGAAAAGCTGAAAATAACAAGAAATAGCTAAAAAATATAAAAAATTAGTGCAAAGCAAGAAATAAATCAAATAAACTGAAAATTAATTGATTTATAAAATTGACACTCAACCTAAACTGTATAGTCTCCTAGGCTTTTTCTATAATTATATGGAAAAAATCCTAATCCCAACAAACTTAAACTATCATACCTGATAAACATCAATTATGAAAACAACTCTCAAATCTACTAAACTACTAAAAGAAAATATGTATTAATTATTAAAATTTAATATCTATTACAATAAACCAAAATACACAAATATTCAAAATAAATAATATAAATCTCAAATGATCCCCCAAGTCATATAGATTGGAATATGAGATGTTCGTATCCCTAAGTGGAATGAATTTCAGAGAGAGAGAGATTCCGAATGCTGTCTATTGATATTGATACATTCCAATAGTTTTTTAGCCAATGTTTATCGCTAAGTAGAATGAATTTCAAGAGAGAGAGAGAGAGAGAGAGAAGGGGGGGGGAGCTTCTGCGATTCTTTTCTGATGAACAAGTTATCCGTAACCCAATATTTATTTCTAAGTAGACTTCACAGTGTTTAATTATATTAATTGTCAACACCAATTTATCTGATAGATGACTTCTTGTCGTTGTCGTGTTGTTTTTGTACACTTGTGGATCACGGGTATGCTAGTTCAGCTGTCAAATCATCTCCAACCTCGTTAGACCAAAACTCCCCCAAAAATTGATAAATTTTCTTCATCGATCGTGCTTTTGTTGTGTAATTATATGCGATTTAAATAAGAAATTTCTCTGTGATTTGAATAAATGCAAATTTTCAGGTATGCACGTTGTCTCCATTTTAGTCAACCACTTGTCGCACGTTACGAGGGCTCCACAATTTCACATAAAACATGATCGAGATCTTGAACTCCAAAGTTCTATCACAATAACTCAAAAAGCATTCAATTTTTTTTTTTTGTATTTTACCAAATTTAAGTATCTTCAACGTCTTGCGTACGAAAAAAAATAGTTTTTTTTTGCTATGAAATGATGACATCATCACCATCGAATAAATATCATGCAATCATTTTCTTAACAAATTTAGCACCATGCAGAGATTAATATTTTATAATTGATAGCAGGCCAATTTAGGAGAGTGAAAATGACCATTGACCAATAGTTTACGTTCATAAACAGTCTAAATAGTCGATACAACTATTCATGATCGACTTAAATCATCCTTGAATTGGTATTAACATTGGTCATTATCGATCCAGAAACCCGATGTTCCGAAATCCAAATCACCACAAGTGGGACTCACTTGGAAATGGGTATCTGATTACCTTCTCGCACCATATCCGACTAATCGGATGTCGGCTGAAGAGATTGTGATTATAACGGTGAAAAGCTCGTACAAGATCTGCTGTTTTTATATGGAAATGAATTCAGATATCCATCATTAGGTAATAAAAAATAAAAAACCATATCCACATTCGATCATAATAGGATATGGTTTTGGCTAATCAAATGCAACTAAACTGAATCTATTCAGCGAGATATTGGATAAAATCATATTCATTGACATCCCTAGGGCACCATTGGATCCGCCTGCACACCATGTGAGAGCTGTCGGAGTGCACCAGCATGATCCATGATGCTGACGTAGCTGATGATGATTAGCGCTTTTCTGCCACGTCATCTCTAGAGGGGAATCATTGCCAACTTCCTCGTTCGCCGAAGAGGTGAGAGGCAAAAAACTCAAAAGCACTAGGGCGACTGTTGGCGTCCACGTGTACACTCAGGACACGTGTCTTGCTCACGTGGTAGACGCTTCCGGAAGCAAACGGCTCAGCTGGCGTCCCTGAAACGCTATTTGTGGGGCCCGCAGGTACCTCATCGGAAAGGCTGATCGTGCGGTTTAAGATCCAGGCACGTGGCTATTTGTACGTGCCGGATAGATTTAGCATGAAAAGGAGATGCCAGCTCGTAGGGGACGACGCGCCAGCCTGTTCCGCACTCAGCGGCGTCACGTTCAGGAGTCGCTTCACGTGATATCTTTGGTCGAGTGTCCACGTGGCATGTCATTCCGGGATTTGGAGTCCGGTGAAGCTAAAATAGTTTCACAAAAAAATAACACCCAATGATCAAGCCACGCACTTTAGATAAGTCCATCTTCATCTTCCCGTATCTGGACCTGGGCCTTGTACTTCTTGTAAGGACCAGGATCCAACAGCTCAGCTGAAATGTGGATCTCACCGGTCATTGCCAGTTTTCCGTGGTTATGACGGATCTAGTAGGATCCTAATCCAGTGCTTGACCCCTGGGCATATGTAGGTCTAGCCTGAGCTTGAAATGTTAGTGGACCTAATATCAATCCGGGGTCGGTAATGGATGGATCGGACCAAAGCGAGGAATATGCTTATAGAACCTCATCTATATTCTCTTCAACTATTCTATTAATGTATTTATTATGTCTTGAATTGTTATTTTCTACAATGCACAAAATAAATGAGGCTGGAATTTATGTGTTGGATCTATTTGGATACGAATTGGTATTTGGAACGCCCATATTTGTATTTGGAATGTTTGAAGCTTGAAGAGAACGGTGTGGTCAAGGACTCAAGGGTGTGGAATAAATACAATTAAAAGCATTTCTGGATGACACTGCAACCGATGCATTAAAAGCTTTACCAAGTTAATAAATATAATGTTTTAGAATAATGTAAGAGTTATACTTGCAGTTGCACATAAAATTTTTGGAAAACTAGTGGTAGGTGAAAATTGCACCACTCTGGCCTGTTTTATAGGTAAAAACCCTCTACATAAGGCATGTTTTCTGTTTCTGGATAAGGAACATGTAACAACTAATTACAATCCCTAAATAGAGACCCAAATTAAATCTCGGTCTAGTGTGCTTATAACCATGTCAGGGCCAGGACCAGTCCAGATTTGTCTGACCCAGATGTAGGACATCTGGTTCGAATCCGACAATTAATTTATGGACATGAATTCTTAAATAGATCTTGATGCCTATTCACATCAGATTTGGATTTGCTTAATCAGATTATTTTCAGAACCTAATCTAATTCAGGTTGGCATTTTATGTTGGAGCTATGTTTCGATTCAGATGATATCCAGTTCATTTGAACCTTTTACATGTTAAGAGTTTGTTTTCAGTTTTATTTTACCAGATCCGGCATGACCACAATACCTTTTTCTGATTTAGATTAACCCTTCTTTTATCGGATTTCACTCAGATCCATACTGAGATTCGGAAGGAATTCGGATTTGCATTCGGACAAAGCACGGTCATGCCTGTATCCAATCCCCATGCACCCTACTCAGATGTGACCATCTTTGTAATCAGGCCGGAACAGTGTGGACACATATCCGAGGCTAATGGACATATTCAAGGCCTGCCTAGATGGTATAAAGGGCTCAGGATTGCAGCCTTCTAACCAGGTAACACTCACTAACGCCAACCTACATAGTCCTGGATTTTGATAGGAGCCTAAACCACCTTGGCCTAATCCTCCATTTTTGGTTGAGAGTCTTCACATGAAAAGGTCCAGAGATTAGCAACCTATCTATGAAAAAACAAGAGGGGAATAAGTACCAATCCCACCGAAAGTCCAAGGATCCCTTGGACTTGTCAAATATCTTTGTTGCGGTTAGAAAGAAAAGACTTTGTAGGGAGTTGATAGGAATGATGTTTTAAGGAATTTGGGAAAAGCATAGAGGGGGAATCAATGAATTCTAGTTGTATGGGAGATTCACCCTCTCCATGGATTTCCTATTTAACTATTTTGATTAAAAACCATTTGTTAGAAGAGAAGAACTGAGTGCAGTTATAGGTGGACAGATATCAAACTCGAAAAGTCTAGAAATACTGCATCTAGGTGACAATGCAAATTGGTATGTATCAGTGCCTGAAATTTTTGTTCCTACTAACAATAGGGATTTCCAAATGCAGGAAATTGTAAAATCATGGTGGCACTTATGAATATTCTCTAAGCAAACAAGGGATGACAGTGACAAACATTGTAATGGTGTGATGAATCCTTGTGAATAAAAGGAAACATGCCCCTGTTCACATTCCTTCAACTGCAAACCAGATTTCTTCCTTTGTTTGCAGGACAGTATGATTATATGACTGCCTCGGTGTTGTCTTCTACACATTAGCCTCAATAGGAGATGGATTGCAACGGGTGTGCTTGAATCAATCGGTCAGCTTTTGACACCAACATGCCTACACTTTGTGCACAGAACCGGTCACGTTGTATTCAAGTTTTCCAAACACGAATTGTGCCATCAATGGATGATGTTATCATGCAAGCATCCTTTGGATGGTAACTCACACTGGTCACCTAATAAAAAACGAAAAGAAAAAGGTCAGCGAGCTTAAAGTTGGTTTTCCTAAATACCAAAAATCAGTCAGACAACGCATAAAACACATAGTTAGCTTTCAGAAGGCATTCTCCACAAAGCATCGTTAGTTTTCACAGAGCATTCTACTGTTCTACTTATAGAAGTAGTTTCAGGGCTATTGCTGCTGATAACAACAAACAAAAACGGTAATAATTAATGATTTTTGTGTTCTAGTTCTAATGTATAATTTGGACTCTAAGGACAAAAGATTGAGAATCAAACCTTCATTGGTTGAAACGAACAGAGATGATGGTTGAAAGACTGCAGCATTCAGTGTCTGGTTATTGGAGGTAGGACTAAAAGAAGTTTGCATAAAGGAATACAAGAGCATGATGTTTTGTGTGTGTGTCCGTGCGTACATGCACATGCAATAAAAGTCTTTTGTAGAATTTTTAAAATGGTACATAAACTTGAAAACAAATGAACTGACAATAGACATGGTTTCACTCAGTGACTTATGCAACCACAATCTAAACCAAACAAACTACAAGATAAAGAGAAGAAAAGAACAAGAGAAGACACGAGATTTACGTTATGGTTCAGCACTCAGGCCTACGTCCATGGATGAAAGAGGAGCAAGAAATCCACTAGCAAATATGAGAAAATACAAAGGCGACATACAAAACTCTCAAAACCCTAAACCCCAATACACTCGAAACTCTCATAACCAACTCTCAAAAGGGTAAAATCACAAAACTAGATAGGTCCATACTGCGAGGGCCCCCACACATCACAAACCCCATTGAAAATTCCCATTGTACAGTCAACAAAATATTTTTCAGATCTTGTCATGGATCGAAGGAGGTCCAGAATTCAAGACACCCACAATAATTCTTCACCTTGACTTGAATTCCATCAAAATCCTCACACAAACAAGCTTACTCCACCTTCTCCACAAGAGTTCCAAAAGAACTCAACTCCATGAACAATAAACACCAATCAAGTTCAAGCAATGCTTGAACTTGACACTTGGTCAACATGTCAACTAGATTGTCTGCAACATGGTTGTATGTATTGTTATTATACAGAAAATCGATACGATACACACTCGTATCGGCATACGAGTGTGTATCGTATCTGTATCTGTATCATATATATCGTATGATACATGCCCATATAGTATTGTATCGTACGATACAGTGTCGACACACTTAAAAATGGCCAAATCATAATTTTTTCTTTTTGGGTTTTAAATACCTCTTAGAGGGATATTCGCGCACCCTAGGAGTTGTGAGTGTGATTTGGGGGCAGATCCGTGTGCAAGGGAGAGGACTTGCGGTTTGCTCACGCAAGAGTGCATTTTCATTAAAGGAAGTGAGACAAGGTAAAAAATCCTCGTTCTTTGTTTCATTTGTGTATGATTGAAGTAGGAGGGTAAGCTCATTACTTTTTTGATGTTTTTAGAAGATATTACTTTACTTTTAATTTTTTTTATCCTTAATCCCATTTTTTGTGCCCTTAGAACTCAAAATTTGTCCCTAAGTGTGCTATTGAGCATTGTTTTACATATTTGTAATGATTAAATTTAGTAATCCGTGCTCTAAAAAGTTGATGGAGGGTGGAGGTCTCGGAGGATACCTCCTAAAGGATCCTGCATTGAAATATTGTACACCAGTTGACTTGGAGATGTGTTTAAAAGGAATAATGAAGTGCAACTTTTGTGGTTTTGTAATGCATAAAGGATTAGATTTAATGTTATGTTGTGGGGCATAGAAACTCCACCATAAAATTATGTACACATCGTATTCCTACTGATATTCATGTTGAGCTTCTTACTAGTCTTATAGAAGATGATAAAAAAAAAATTGAGTACGTGCAACATTTGCGGAAAAGAAATTGCTAGAGGTGGTTCCTGATTCAGAAGATGAAGATAACCCATCATCATCTCAAGCTACTGAACGATGAAATAAATGAAAGAAATCACTGAGTTGAAGTTTAACACTGAAGAAGACTTTTATTATATGTTTCTGAACTCTAGCTTTATGCCTTTTCATTAGCATGACATTATGTAACTAAAAACTATAACTTGAACTTTTGCAATGAGTTATGAAAACTTTTTGGCTTTTGAATGTATCATTATTTTGTCTTAACCGATTGTATTTGTGGCGATTAGATGTGTGGCTGTTGCACAACCAAATGCATGGTTGTTTAATGTTTAAGAACATATCTATATTTAGTTAATCTTATTACATAAATAAATTATGTTCTTGTATTATACATATATTTTTATTTTTTTAGAATTTTAAAGAATTTTTAATGAAATTTATGATTTTTTACGATATGATACGATACGATACATCTTACTTTGGACCCGATCGATACTAGTTATGATATACTACTTACAACCTTGGTCAGCAGTACCAATCTTCTTCACAAGAATATTACCATGTGCAATAACATCTTAAATGAAATGGTACCTGACATCGATATGCTTTGTCCTCTCATGGTACATTTGGTCTCTAGTCAAGTGAATAGAACTCTTACTATCACAATAAACAATAGTAAACTCTTGACTCAATAACCTCACCAAATATACCTCTCAACCAAATAGTCTTTTTCAATGCCTCAATCACTGTCATATATTCGACCTCTATAGTAGACAAAGCAACTGTAGGTTGTAGAGTAATCTTCCAACCAACTGCACTACTTAAAGAGCACACATGACCAATAAGTGATCTATCAAGACCATCATGCATGATCTGAGTCAACATATCCAACTAGACCATCACTAGTCATCCCAAACTTCAAGTAACCATCTGACGTACCCTTTAAATAACTAAGAATCTATTTCAGTGCATGCCAATGATTTTTCCAGGACACGTCATGTATTTACTCAACACACTAACTGCATGTGAAATGTGAGGTTGTGTGCACACCATAGCATACATAATACTACCAATTGCACTACAATAGGGCACATTTAACATACATTCTACCTATTTATTTGTTTGAGGTGATAAAGCAATTGAAAGTTTGAAATGAGAAGCAAGAAGAGTACCTACATGCTTGGCATCTTTCATGCCAAAATGCTCAAGAACTTTATTAATATATTTCTTCTGTGACAAATATAGCTTTCTTGCCTTACGATCCCTCTTAATTTGCATACCAAGGATCTCCTTGGTTGGTCGCAAATCGTTTATTTCAAACTCATTGCTCAATTGTGTCTTCAACTTCTTAATTTTAGATATGTCCTTCACTGCAATCAACATAAAGAAGCAAATAAAAGAATAAACCATCATGAAGCTTTTGAAGGTAGAACTATCATACTTGTTTCCGCAATAGCTAAAATAGGTCACGGAGGAGTCAAACTTTTTATACCACTACTTGGTGACTGCTTTAATCCATACAAAGATTTCTTCAACATACAAGTTTTTTTTTTCTTCAATCTCAAAGCCTTTAGGTTGATGCATATAAATATGTTCTTCCAAGTCACTATGTAAGAAAGTTGTTTTAACCAAGGCTGTCAGTATTGTATCATTATCCATATCGGTCAGGCCCAAAATAAGATAAGTATCGTATCATAAAAAATCATAATTTTTAATAAAAAAATTCCCTAAAAATCAAGAAAAATAAGAAAAAAAATAGCAAAAATTCTAAAAAAAATCATAACACATAAAACAAACCACACAACTGATAACTGACAATGTAAATAAAAGGCAACTACATAATTTAAACACAATTAAAGCCTTAACAATATTAAATTCACATCCAAGTCATACTAAAATGTCAAGTCATAATTAAACTATTGAGAGTTTATGATAACTAAAAACATCACATGTAACAATGTCTTATCTAAAGTCTAAACTATAAAGATCCTATTTTTTATAGGCCAAAAATTAGGACAAAAAATCTTCATTGTTGCATCCAACTGCTGCGCTACCACCTCTTCATATTCGCATTTTTTTTGGCGAGTGGGTTATCATCATCATTTTTA
Organism: Nuphar pumila; assembly: GCF_984573655.1. Taxonomy (NCBI): domain Eukaryota; kingdom Viridiplantae; phylum Streptophyta; class Magnoliopsida; order Nymphaeales; family Nymphaeaceae; genus Nuphar; species Nuphar pumila. The sequence goes on from NC_143262.1 coordinate 72,727,860, forward strand.
GAATATGGAATAATGGTTGGAAATCCTTCTTTACATTTTTGCAATCTTCTTGTTTTAATTGATTCTAGTTCAACAATAACATCAACACGAAAAGTGGCAGGAATAGATGGAGAATTGCATGGATGTACTTTTTGACGAAGACATACAATATGTTGCTTAAATTTATGCAACCCACCTCTAATAATAGCACCACAAAACACACATCTCAATGATGACCTTGTTCGTGGTACATCATCCATGCTTTTGCAATATCGCCAAGGAGAATCATCTCTAATGATATAAACGTGAAGACGACATCGAAAGATCTAAAATAAAACATAACCAATTATACCAAATAAAAATATAGACATACATACAAATATTTGACAACAAGTTTACATACACATTACAAACTTTAAGTCCTAGCAGTACGAATATCGACAACTATGACATTCGCCTGCTTGACTAAATATTAAGGAGTCATAGCAGTACGAATGTCGGATTGCGCCCCAAGCACATTTCTAAGAGAAAAAAACACTTAATAGAGCCTTTAGCTCTACTTCCTCTTAAAGAACTCCTTCATCTTCTTTTTGTATCTGCGGCGACACTACTACTAGCACCAGCTACACCTTTCAAAAAAAAACTCAATAAGCAAAGAATAAGATTTTTTTTACTTTAACCCACTTCCTTGAGTAAAAAAATGGTGCAAATGCACTCTTGAGAAAATTGCAAAAACCCCTTTTCCTTGCACACGAATATGCCCCCAAATCACTCTTATGGCGCCTAGGGTGCATAAGTTCCCCTCTAATGGCATCTACATAAATGAGGGAGTCAACCCTTAAGAGGTGTTTAAAACCCAAAACTGTAAAATTATGATCCAGACCCTTTTTTAAGTGCGTTCAGCCCATATCATACGATAAAGGTTGTATCGTATCGTGCGATACTATTTGTATTTGTATTGTACAATACATATATGATACACACTCGTATCACGATACGAATTCGTATCATATCGTTTTCCTTTATAGTAAGGATACATATCGTACCATATCATACGATATGGTACAATACAAACAACCTTGGTTTTAACATCAAATCGCTATAATTCCATATCATACATAGCAACTAAAGCAAACAAAATACGAATAGAGCTATGTTTCACAACAGGAGAGAATACATCATTAAAATCAACTCTTTGCACTTGACTATAGCCCTTTGCAACTAATCGTGCCTTGTATCTTGCATCTTTCAATCATGAGATACCTTTTTTCTTGAAGATGCACAATTTATAGCCCTTCACACCGGATGCATAGCCAAGGAAGATATATTTCTTAATTCTAGGCTCAAGTTTACCTTTATTCACATGAGCATATACAAGACAACCAATTTTTTTTAAACATAAATAGTCAGCAGGGCAACCGGACCATATCTCTTCTGGGGTCTTACAAACTATTATTGTGGAGGGAGATCAATTCACCAAACAACATGACATATTAACAACTTCTACCCAAAAATTTCTTACCTAATCATGCATCAAGCTCTCTTCAATAGGGTTCTGTTCATATATTCTGCAACCCCATTCTATTGTGGTGCTTTCACAACTAAGAGGTGACTAAGAATCCCTTGATTCTTACATAACTCATTAAATTCTTCATTAGAAAATTCCAGACCATTATCAGTTCTGAGCCTCTTGATATACTTTTCAATTTGCTTTTTAAGTAAAGTCTTTCACTGCTTAAATGTCTTAAATACTTCAATTTTGTGCTTGAAAAAGTGAACTCAAACCTTCTTGAAGTAATCATCAATAAGGGTGAGCAAATAACGAGCACCATCTTTGAAAGTAACATGTGCACGTCTCCACAGGTCTGAATGAATATAATCCAAAGTTCCCTTCGTCCTGTGAATTGCAGTACTGAAACTAACATTTTTCTACTTTCCAAAGACAATATTCATAGATCTCCAACTTCCCTGTACTCTGGCCACACAGAAGACCTTTCTTTCTCAGGACAGTCAAGCCTCTCTGACTCATATGACCTAATCTCATATGCCGCAACTTGGTAATATCTGAATCACACAGAGATGATGAAGAAATAGCAGTTGATGCCTTAACATGTATCACTAGTACCATGCAATACATACAGGCTTCCTGCCTTTGATCACAACAAGAACACCTTTATTGATTTTCATGACTCTGCCTTCAGCCGAAAACTTGCATCCATTTGCATCAAAAGTGCCCAAAGAGATAAGGTTCTTCCTTAAAGTCAAAATATATCCAACATCAGTTAGAGTTCAAACTACACCATCATGCATCTTAATTCAAATTGACCCATTACCAATAACTTTACATGAGGCATTGTTTCCCATTAACACAACTCCAGAATCAATAGATTCGAGAACCAGTCCTTATTGGGACACGTGGAATGAGCAACCAGAATCAAGAATCACTCATCCTTAGGTCCACTTTTATCTTCAGTCACTAAGAGAATGTCAGCTTCATCATCTGATTGTGCAATACTAGCTTCTGCAGTGGTGTCATTTTTTTTCTGAACTTTACCATCATCTTTCTGCTGCTTGTTTTTCAACTTAAAGCATTCAGACTTGATGTGCCCTTTCTTATGACAATAGTTACAGGTTAAATTCTTATGTTTCAACTTGGATTTTGACTCATGTTTGCAGTTGTTCACATTTCTCTCCTTAGTCCTCCTAACAACCGAGCTCACTGAACGATCTTCACTTTCATTTAAAGTCAACTCTTTATCAATTTTCTCTTTGCTCATAAACTTGGTCTTAACCTTATATTGTGGGGGATTCCCTTTCATAAAATCATAGTATCTTTGGAATTCTTACACGAGGGAAGCAAAGATAAAAGGGCTTGATCCTCATAATCAATCTCAACATCTATGTTTTTCAACTTCATGATAATAGAACCGAATTCACTAATGTGAGATTTAATGGGTGTGGCTTCAGACATACGAAGTGTATACGGTTGTTGTTTAAAGACCAAACAATTTGTGATGCATTTTGTCAAATACAACTATGTTGACTTATCCCCAAAATCAGCAGCCGTCTTCTTCATAAGAACCTCTTGGAGAATGCCATTCGTCAGACAGAGCTAAATAACAGTTAGGGCATTGTCATCCAATTTGTTCCAATCATCATCGCTCATGGTGGGACTCTTCTTCGCCTTTCCGAACAATGCCTTCTCAATCCGATTTGAGTCAAAATAGCAAGCATCCTCACTTGCCATAAACTGAAGCTCATTACGCCATTGAACTTCTCAATATCACACTTTGTTGTCGACATTGCAGAAGCCCTAGATTGATAAAACCACTATGATACCAAATTGTTATGCAAAATCGAAACAAATCAAACTACAAGATAAAGAGAAGACATGAGATTTATGTGGTTTGGCACTCCGGCATACGTCCACGGGTGGAGGAGCAAGAAATCCACTAGCAAATGCGAGGAAATACAAAGGTGAGATATAGGATTCTCAAAACCTTAATCCCTAATACACTTGAAACTCTCGTACCCAACTCTTAAAAGGAGGTATATATATATATAACAAAGGGCATAAAACCCTAGCAGGTACAAAAGGAAAAAATTACAAAACTAGACAGATCCATACCCCACACACCATAACCATTGAAAATTCCCCTTGTACGGCAAACAGCCCCATCGAACACCCACAACAATGACATTTTTACTTTAGCACAGTATATTCAACTACAACTTTTCCTAACTTCTTTGTTGCATGATCTAACATTCCAGGTTTTGAAGAATTTGAACGGGCATTTGCAGTTTCAACTAACTACAATTGTCGCTGTAATGTTTCACTATAAAAATATGAAAGCGGCGGATATACTTGAACATTCTAATGTTCAAACTCAAACAGGCACATTGTGTGTGTGCAAATATGTGTATGTTTGTGTGGATGCCCATCTAAATTTCTGTGAACATAACACCAATACTGGTTCACTGTCTTCAGAACCATGCATTATTTACAAGTTAGAATCATCAACCTAGTGTAGGAAGCTTTTACTTCTTTAACCATCCAAGCATGAAAACTAAATTATATCAAGAAGAAACAATATTGACATAGATGAAAGGCATCTCTCTCTCTTACACAGAAACACACACACACACACACACACACACACACACACACACACAAAGACAAGCGAGCAATCACATTCATCATCATTATCATAAAACAATAATATTACTAGCAACAAGAATCATACAAAGGAGATTTGGAACCAGAGCAGAGACAGCCAATACACATGCAAAGACATTACTAAATGATGAACAGGTGTGATATGACACATGACACATACACCATGACTCCTTACCACTGAGGCATGTGCACGAAAGCTTGAAATGACAGATGCCTCAACCAGATCCCAAATGAAAATCTTGCCATCCTCAGATCCTCCAGTTACACGAGCATCAGTGTTGGTAAGGCAACAATCCAACTTGTAAGACTGATAAAAAGAAATATAACGATGTCAAAACTGTATGATGAATAGAAATATTTCAGAAAGAAGTGAATTAATAATAATTACCATCAATAACAAATAATAATAATTACCAGCTAACCACCACTGCTGGTCCACATGTAATGTTGAATTTTTAATTGCCAAACCAATTTTACAAGAACCTTAAACTACACATGCCTCCTCTCTGGTAACTACAATGACTATCCAATAAAGCAAGAAGACCAGGTGCCTACCTTCTAAACTGACATGGTAAGGTCCTCCTTGTAGTTGCAACTCTTGATCATGCATCATAAGTACACAAACAAGGCTGTGATGCAGTTACACAGACTTGGAACCTTGCTATCTATGGCATGCGAAAAGCACAGAAAGACAAAAAAGGCCAGGCTGTTTAGATTGGTTTTGGTATATTTCCTTAATAAGGGGTTGAAGGCTTTATTGGGATTAAGAGTGTGATTATATTCAATGGTATATGTCGTGATAAAAGCTGAAGTTGCACCCTAAATTTCTTTTGACATCATCCCTTGATTCTACCTTTTTGTGGTCCAATTTGATAGGTCCATACATGCAACCCACAACCTATCATGCTTGACAAGTTGTCCACCGAGCTGCATAGATTTTCCAAAAGTTTGCAATGACAGAAAGAAATTGAGCATCCAAATGTTGGGTTACAAATAGAAACTAAGATGAGGCTGGATGAATACAATAAAAGGCTTGACCATTCTGGAATGGAATGCATGTTACCTACAGGAAGAATGAAAACCCTTTTGTGGTTTCACTTACCCAAACCCAAGTACACCTTAAGAGAAGTATGATACTAGGATTAATGTTCCTTAAACAAAATTAGGGTCTTGGATTTCTGAACCATGAATAAATCTATGATGAAGCAACAAAGGATGCAAAGTTGGGTGGACTGGATTATTAAGGTCATCCAGATCAAGAATTATGTTGAGGACAAAATATAACATATAGAGAATCTTTACAAGATGCGAGAGAATCGTTTACGGTGGTTTGGACATATTCGGCGAAGGCCTAATGATGCTCCAGTTAGAAGGTTGGAGAAATGGGAAAATATATTAGTTAAAAGAGGTCGGGGTAGGCCTAGGAAGACTTGGATGGAGATGATAGGAAAAGATATGAATGCTTTGAACCTCACCGAGGACATGGCATTGGATAGAAATGATTGGAGGAAAAGGATTCATGTGGAAGACCCCAAATGAATTTCTTTTTTGGTTCATATCGCTGACCCCAATGGTTTTGGGATGAAGGCGTAGTTGTTGTTGTTGTAGAGAATCTTTACAAATGGTACTTATTATCTGAAAGGTTCAACACCAATCTGCATCTGCCAAATAAGAGAGCAGTAACCCACTTCTAGTGGATCAAATAGAAAAACTCAATTCTGTACTGGATCCAAGAAACTTTATCATATATAAAAATATAAAGCAAACTTTGAGTTTTTCCTATCAATTACCTGCATCAACTTGTGAAGGTATCTTCAACAAGATACTAAGATCAAGACCTTAACATTCTTGATAACAAATACGTGCACACATGCACAATAAGAACACTTAGTGCACAAAAAGCACAAATCAATCTCACAAATGCACTAAAAGAATAAAAGGCTTTATTGAATGCTTGGGCTTTGACCCAAAGCCATAAAAATACACAAGGGGAGAGCCCCTTTAAATAGAGGAAGTGGAGGCCTTGGAGGGGCTTCACTTCTAGTCGTTGGAGCCCCTCCAACGGTCACAAATGTGACCATTGGAAGGGGCCCAACGACTAGATGGTGGGCCCCTCCAAGGTACACACTACCTTTTACAAAAAAGAATAAAATAAAATGAAAAAGAAAAAGAAAAATAATTACAAAACATATTAAAAAAAGAATATATTGTAAAAAGACTAAACTACCCCTACAGCTAATCAATAGGAAAATATATATATATTTTATATATATAATAAGTAGATATATATACATATATATAATATATGTATATGTATTACCTTATATATATAAAATATATATATATATTAGATTACATGGTTGATTATATAATTTAACACCCCCCCTCAAACTTAGGGCAGGATGACCAAGAGTTTGCTAAGGAGGAAGTTGAAGCGCGGAGCACACAAGCTTTAGTGAAGAAATCTGCCAACTGATATTCTGACGTGACATATGGAAGGTCAATGACTCCTTTGAGATACGCCTCACGAACATAGTGACAGTCCATCTCTATGTGTTTAGTCCGCTCATGAAAAGTGTGATTTTTCGCAATATAAATTGCACTTTTATTGTCATAACACAGCTTGGTGGGCCCTTCTATTGTGATCCCCATGTCTTCTAGCAATTGATGGATCCATACAATTTCCATGGTAGTGGTCGTCATGGCACGATATTCGGCTTCAGTTGAGGATAGAGAAATTTTTTGTTGCTTCTTACATCTCCATGAAATAAGTGAGTCTCTTAAGAACACACAAAAACCAGTGGTGGAGTGACGGTTATTTGGGTCACCTCCCCAATCAGAGTCAGTATAAACCAGAGTTACCGGAAGTGCCTAGGCAAAAGGGGAAGCGCGAAACGTCGCGCTTCGGAAGCGTGAGGGGAAGCGTCCCCCTTTTTTGGGAAGCGCACTTCCCTTTTATGGGAAGCGCGTCCCCCTTTTATGGGAAACGCGCTTCCCATAAATGGGAAGCGTGCTTCCCCCACGCTTCTCCCTCGCTTCCCCATTTTTTTAATTTTTTCGCTTCCCCCTCGCTTCCGGTTCGCTTCCTAGGTCGCTTCCGGTTCGCTTCCTAGGTCGTTTCCGAGACGGTTCAGAATTTTCTTCTAAGTGGTCCCACGCTTCCCCGCTTCCTAAATTTTTGAAAGTGCCTCGCTTCCCGCTCCCGCTTCCTCGACTGGTAACTCTGGTATAAACAATTAATTTTAAATCAGAAGAAGATGACACAAAAACTCTCTTATTTAGAGTACTATTTATGTATCTTACGACTTGCAAGATGGCACTCATGTGGACTGATGTTGGTGCATGCTGAAAATGGCTTGCAGTATGGACTGCATGAGAGATATTTGATCTGGTAATACTTAGATACATCAATGATCCTACAAGCTGTTTGTAGGGAGTAGGATCTGAAAGAGGAACACCATCATCAATCTTCATTTTAGCTCCTACTATAGCAGGAGTTTCACAAACCTTTTCATCTGTAATACCTGACCTGTCAATGATCTCAAAAGCAAGCTTAGTTTGATATAAGAAATACCCTCTACGAGCGTATGCTACTTCAATACCCAAAAAATAAGTTAGAAAACCCAAATTAAACATTTCAAATTTAGCTTTCAAAATTGATTTTATACTCTTAACCCCGTTAGAATCACTACCAGTGATAAGCATATCATCAACATACAACAGTAAGATCACAATCCCTGCATTGAATTTTCTAACAAACAAAGCAGTGTCAGTAAAACAAGAAATAAAGTCATTTTCTATCATTACAGAATTAAACCTATCATACCAAGCCTCGAGGGCTTATTTTAAACCATAAAGTGTTTTTCGAAGACGAAACACTTTCCCTTTGGGAGTCTCCATTCCTGGTGGAGCATCTATATAAACTTCTTCATTTAGATCTCTATTTAGAAAGACATTTTTAACATCCATTTAATAAATGTCCCACTTGTTGATTGAGGCAACAGTTATAAGACATCAGACAGTGACCATTCGAGCTACAGGAGCAAAGGTTTCCTCATAGTCAATCACATATTCTTGACTATATCCCTTTGCAACCAATCGAGCTTTATATCTCTCAAGAGATCTATCACTCTTAGTCTTAACCTTAAATACCCATCTACACCCTATTGTTTTTTTACCTTTAGGAAGATCTTGAAATTCTCACGTTTTGGCTCTTCTCAGAGCTCCGAGTTCATTTTCCATTGCTACTATCCATTCAGGGCACTTACGTGCTTCCTCAAAGTTTTTAGGTTCTATGTAAGAATGAATGACACTAAGACAGGCTCTATATTTAGGTGAAAATGAGTCATATGAGATGAACCTAGAGGGAGTTGTTCTACTTCTTTCGGTTCTATGAAGGTTCTCCTCACTTTGAGGAACAATCCTACTATCATCATCATATCTTTCAAGAACACTTCTAAAGGTGTTTCTATCTCTATGAATATAGGTGATGGGATCTCTAGGTGGTCCTTTATCAATATGTTGATGAGATGGGGAGATCAGATGAATGATTTCCTCAGTATCAATATCACTTGAGTCATTCTTATTTGACTCATCATCACTAGTATCAACGTCTTTAGCTAGTAGATCAATAGAAAGGAATAATCTACATTCTCATCATGAGATTCAAGACCTTCGAAGCCACTAAGATTTTCCAAAAAACTCACATTTCTGGAAACATACAATTTGTCATTCTTAACATCATAACAACGAAAACCCTTTTGGGTTTCAGAATAACCAAGAAAGGTACAAGGAATGGCCTTTGGAGAAAGTTTGTCATTTTTATCAGTAAAGACAAAACATTTACATCCAAAAACCCTTAACTTGCTATAATCAGGTTCTTTTTCGTATAATTTTTCAAATGAGAAAATCTTGTTTAAGTTTTTTGATGAAAGTATATTTATGAGATATACTGAAATAAGAGCTGCCTCAGCCTAGAGTTTCTTTAGAATATTTTACAAAATGAGCAAGGTTCTAGTTGTTTCAATGATATGCCTATGCTTTCGTTTAGCTAACCCATTTTGTTAAGAAGTTTTTGGACAAGATTTTTTATGGAGAATACCAAAACTTTCAATATAACTTTTGAATTCATTTGAAAGGTATTCACCTCCGGGAGTCAGACCTAAGAATTTTTAAACTTCTATTGAATTGATTTAAAATCATCATATGAAAAGTTTTAAATGTTGAAAAAACTTCATTTTATGTTTAAGAAAGTATATCCAACAAAACCTAGTGTAATCGTCTATGAAAATCACATAATATGAGAATCCTCCTTTAGATATCACAGGAGCCAGACCCCATACATCGGAATGAACAATTTTAAAGGGTTTTGTCGTAAACATGGATCTTTGAGTAAAAGTTAGACTTTTCATCTTCCCAAGAATACATTCATTACATAAAAAATCTCATTTACAAAGATGTTTAATAAAAAGCAAGTAAGAGATTTTAACAATGTTGGGATGTCCCAATCTCTTATGCCATACATGAATATCCTTGTTTTGAACAACATTACAAAATTGATTCTTGGAAACTTGGAGAAAATCAACGTAGTAGAGGTCTCCTCTCCTAAAGCCTTCTCCAATCAACCTCCCGGATCGACGATTCTGTATCCAATATTTATTAGACGAGAATTTTATATCGCAACCATGGTCCGAAAGTAAATTTAAATTTAATTTTGGTATAAGACAAATTTTTGGAACAAAGAAAACTTGTTTTTCAAAATTGCCTATTCCTTTAATTTCAAGAGGTGTTCCATCCGCCGTTGAGACAAAAGATGGAAGAGTATTTTTAGAAAAATCGAAAAGAGAACAAACACTTGGAGTCATGCGGAAAGATGCACCGGAATCTAAAAACCAAGATATCTTACCGGGAGGAGAAGAAGTTGACATAACGGCTCCGGAAATGCCTCCCTTGAGAAGAAGTTGTAAAGCTTCCATTATTTGTTGAAGAGAAAGAGACCCATTTGATGATGATGGTCGTTCCTTCGGTTGGGATGTCATAGCCATCGTAATTATTTTTTTTTCATTTAGGGCAAATGGGTTTGATATGCCCCGGTTCTTTACAAAAATGACAATTTAATTTGCTATAGTCTCTTTTGCCATATCGATCATTTCCTCATTGACCTTGATTCTTGAAGTGAGGAGGTTTGTAGGCCTTCACATTATTCCCCGATCTTGACACGGCATTTACCCCTTCATAATCTTCTTGAGTAGAAGAGGTAGCAAGAATGCTAGGATTACTCTTAATAATCCCCATACGTGTTTCCTCACCACTTAACTTAGTGATTACGTCTTCAATTGAGGGAGATGTGAAGGCGGAGAGAAGGGAGGACCGAATTTGTTCAAATTCGGGTCTAAGTCCATTTAGAAAATTGAAGAATCGATCTTCCTCTAGTTGTTTGTGTCTTAATTCGATCGCTTTTCCACTCCATTTTGGTTCAAGCATAGATAGCTCGTCCCAAATAGAAGATAATTCGGCAAAGTATTCCCGAATAGTCATCTCATTTTGTTGGAGGGTCAATGCCCTTTTTTTTGGAGATTGTACTTGTGTGACGAATCTCTTGAAGTATACATTTTCTCAAGATATAACCAAGCTTTGAAAGCTTTTTTGAACTTAATGATGTTGACATTTATCTTGGTTTCAACGGATGAAAAAATCCAAGACAAGATCTTGATGTTTTTCATCTCCCATTCGTCATGCTTTTTTGAATACTCTTCAAGAGCCCTTTGTCTTTCTTCCCCTTCAAGGATCTTAATTGTTAAAACATATGTAATAATACCATAATACCCGATAGGGGTATTATGGTCATTTCACAAAGTACCCCATAGGGGTACTTATTTTGTTTCTCGTATTTCACTATTTTTTATTTTTCTTTTTATTTTTATTTTTGTATTTTTTGGATACCGAAAAGGGGCCCCACAATGGAGTCGTTGGGGCCCCCAATGGTCACATATGTGACCGTTGGGGGCTCCCAACGACTCTATTGGGAGCCCCTTTGGTCTCCTCTTCTTATAAATAGGGGGAACCCCCCATGTATGTTGAATTGCTCTTGAGAGCTCCTCTTTAATAATAGTGATATTATTTTTCATGTGTGTAGCCTTTTTTTATAAGGCCCTTTGTATATCCCTTAGTGGATTTTCTCTCTTGTGCTTGTTGCATTTGTCCGTGTGGGACATAGTGAATGCTTTAGCATTCTTGGTTTCTTCCGCTTATTTCATTACATGGTATCAGAGCCATAAGATCTTCTAAAGGTAAAATCTTGTCTCTCTCTACTTCCTTTCTTTCTCACATCTTCCTTGTGTAGCAATGGAAGTCAAGATCGATCTATCATTCAAACTCAATGGAAAAAATTACATGATGTGGGCATCCGCAATGGAGAATAATCTCAAAGGCAAGAAGCTTTGGGGTTATGTAATGGGAACCGTTCCGGAACCCCAACTTAAGCTCACAAAGATGGAAGGAGATCAAGAGAAAGCACTTGAAGGCGATGCTCGTCTCAAGGCCATTGAAGATTATAATCATCAAATGGAAGATTGGGAGAGCAACCATGCAAAAATCCTTGCATGGTTTATGAATAATGTCGAACTTAAGGTATGTGCAAATATTGCAAAATTCCGCCGGGCAAATGAAGCTTGGTTTTTTATGAAGGGTATGTTTACCCAAAAGGATCTTGCAAGAGCTTATTTCTTGCAAGAAAAAGTAAGAACCACAAAACAAGGCGACATGAGCATACAAGATTACTATAGTGCTCTAAATCCTTTGTGGGATGAATTGGCTCTTTTAGAGCCTAAATGGGTATCTATGGAGGATGTGGTTCTAAGACAAAAACAAATGGAACAAGATAGATTGTTTCAATTTTTATTTGGGCTTCGTCCCGAATTTGAACAAGTGAGATCCTCACTTCTCCATAGATCCACGTTTCCTCCCTTAGAAGAAGCTATTGCCGAGATTACTCAAGAAGAGACTAGGCATAGCATGGGTAAAAGCATAGAGGAAGTTCTTGCCGTATCTAAACCCGGCAATCATGTTAAAACATACAAACCACCTCATTTTGGTAAGCAAGGGAGTGGTGGAAGAAAAATGATTATATGTCACCATTGTTATGAGCCGGGACATATTAAACCCGTTTGCCCAAAGCTAAATGGGGCATTCAAGCCAAAGGTGGCTTCCGTTGAAGAATCCACCACCAAAGAAGATGACGGCAAGAACGGGGATCTCAAAGACACTCTTGGACAAATCTCCTTGGCTCTTCAACAAATCTTAAAGGTCACTTCTTCCACCTCCGGTGCCGCCATTGCCTCATCATCACCTCCCGGTACGTACTCTTGGATTTTAGATTCCGGAGCTTCTTTTCACATGACCCCTCATGAAAATGCATTAACCAATGTGCACACCAATTCAAAAATGTCTTGTGTCTCTACGGCCGATGGAACTTTTCTCAAAATAAATGGTGTTGGAACTCTTGATTCTAAAAATGTTCAAAATTTCCTTGTTCCAAAAGTTAGAATAGTTCCAAAACTAAATCTTAACCTCTTTTCCGTTTCTCAAATAGCCGACCATGGATGTGAAATATCTTTCTCATCCCAAGGGTGCTTTGTGCAGGATCTCCGGTCCGGGAAGCGGATTGGGCAAGGCCATAGGAAGGGAGACCTTTATTTTATGGATAATTTAATGCTTCCAAATACCTCATTTTGTACTTATGTCCAAGACAAAAATATTGAAACTTGGCATAAAAGGCTTGGACATCCAAGTTACTCTAAAATGTATCTTTTTCCTTTTGGACACAAGTTTTGTAAAGAAAAAGATATCAATTGCAAAGATTGCATTTTTGGCAAAATGAAGTCTACTCCTTTTCCTATTAGATCCTTTGTGACAACAAGACCTTTTGAATTGGTGCATTCCGATGTTTTGGGGCCATCTCCGGTTCTATCTAAAGGTGGTTATTCATATTATGTTACTTTTATTGATGATTATACTAGATATGTATGGATTTATTTTCTTAACTTTAAATCGGAAGTTTTTAACTTCTTTAAAGAATTCCATGCAAAAATTCAAAATCAATTTCAAAGTCAAATATCCATTCTTAGATCCGATTCGGGTGGAGAATACTTATCAAATGATTTTCAAGCATATCTAAAACAACATGGCATTTGTCATCAAAAATCTTGCCCAAGAACTCCTCAACAAAACGGTCTAGCGGAAAGAAAACATAGGCATATTTTGGAAACCACTAGATCCTTACTCATTTCTAAAAATATTCCTAAAAATTTTTGGGCCGAAGCCGTGTTAACCTCCACCTATTTAATCAATAGGATGCCATCTTCAAAATTGAATAATATCTCTCCTTATGAAAAACTTTTTAATATGACACCCGACTACAATCGTCTTCGGATTTTTGGGTGTAAATGCTTTGTTCTTTTACATAAAAGAGATAAATTGTCACCTAAAGCAATAAAATGTGTATTTTTAGGATATGGTGAAAATCAAAAAGGCTATAGATGCTTTGATCATAAAAACAATAAGTTATTTGTCTCCAAAGATGTAAACTTTTTAGAAGATGAAAATGGATTTGACATATTGGAAAAATCAAATGAAATTGATTATATGTTTATCAATGATCTTTTAGAAGATTCAAATGATGACTCTTTGAGTCATCCGGAAATTTTAGAAAATACTCATGATTCTCATGATGATGATGTATCACCAACTAATGGTGACAATCTCCAAGTATACACTCGGCGTGAGGAAGCCCAACCTATTAGTGCTTTAGAAAAATTCTTGCGGCTTAATGAACCCCTAGAAGAAACCTCCCTTAGGCGTTCTTCTAGAGAATCAATTCCACCTAATAGGTTTGTCTCATATGAAACTCTTTCACCTAAATATAGAGCTTGTCTAATAACCTTGCATTCTTACTATGAACCCTCCCATTATAATCAAGCAAAAAGTATACCTCATTGGGTTGAAGCAATGAAAGTTGAACTAGATGCTTTAAATAAAGCTAAAACTTGGGAAATAGTTCACCTTCCTCCAAATAAGAAAGCTATAGGATGTCGATGGGTCTACAAAGTCAAAACAAAAAGTGATGGTTCCCTAGAGCGCTATAAAGCTAGATTAGTTGCTAAGGGATACTCACAAGAATATGGCATCGATTATAAGGAGACTTTTGCTCCCGTGGCTCGCATGACAAGCGTTAGAACTTTAATTGCGGTAGCATCATCTAAGAAATGACCTATATTCCAATTAGATGTTAAAAATGCCTTTCTTAATGGTCAGTTGAATGAAGAAGTATATATGGATCCTCCGCCGGGAATCAGTGTTAACCAAGGTCAAACCCTTCGGTTATTAAAAGCCTTATATGGTCTTAAACAAGCCCCTAAGGCTTGGTATGATAGATTTAGTGCTATCATGTTACAATTGGGATTTCGCTCATGTTATACTGACACTGCTCTTTTTGTTAAAAATGCAGGTAATAGTATCATCATCCTTCTGCTTTATGTTGATGATATGATCATCACTGGCAATGATGAAAGCGGTATTCTTAAAGTTAAAAATATGTTAAAACATAATTTTGATATGTCTGATCTGGGTTTTCTCAGGTACTTTCTTGGCATAGAAGTTGCATACTCTCCTCGAGGGTATATACTGTCACAGATGAAGCTTGCTGCAGACATATGCTCCAAATCTGGGATTTCAGATGATAAAAAGGTGGAGACTCCCGAGGTTATCAATGCTAAACTACGACTGGAGGATGGAGTTCTGCTGGACGATCCTACGCCCTACAGGCAACTCATAGGCTCCCTCACCTATCTGACTATCACCAGGCCCGATATTGCTCATGTTGTGCACTCTGCAAGCCAATTTCAGCATGCTCCTACATCTGTGCATATGAGTGCTGTGCTCCGGATCATTCGATATATTAAAAATACTTTGACTAAAGGGCTATTCCTATCCTCAATCTCTTCCTTAGATTTACTAGCTTATACTGATGCTGACTGGGGAGGAAACCCAAATGATCGAATCTCAACAAATGGGTTTTGTGTATTCCTAGGAGATTCGCTAATTGCTTGGAGGTGCAAGAAACAGCAGAAAGTCTCATTGTCTTCTACTGAAGCAGAATACAGGGCTATGGCAACCACTACATGGAGCTGGTGTGGCTTCGAAGTCTTCTTCGAGATATGGGAGTCGAAATTACCGGGGCTTCGAAGCTTTGTTGCGACAACAAAAGTGCTATCTACATTGCCAGCAACCACACTTTCCATGAGAGGACGAAACATATTGAAATGGATTGTCATTATGTACGTGATGAATATCTTCGTGGGACAGTAACACTGCCATATGTCACTTCAGAATATCAACTTGCTGATTTCTTCACCAAAGCCCTGCCTGCTCCTCGCTTCTTGTTCCTCCTTGGCAAACTTTCGGTCATTCCCCCGTAAAGTTTGAGGGGGGGTGTTAAAACATATGTAATAATACCATAATACCCGATAGGGGTATTATGGTCATTTCACAAAGTACCCCATAGGGGTACTTATTTTGTTTCTCGTATTTCACTATTTTTTATTTTTATTTTTATTTTTATTTTTGTATTTTTTGGATACCGAAAAGGGGCCCCACAATGGAGTCGTTGGGGCCCCCAACGGTCACATATGTGACCGTTGGGGGCTCCCAACGACTCTATTGGGAGCCCCTTTGGTCTCCTCTTCTTATAAATAGGGGGAACCCCCCATGTATGTTGAATTGCTCTTGAGAGCTCCTCTTCAATAATAGTGATATTATTTTTCATGTGTGTAGCCTTTTTTTATAAGGCCCTTTGTATATCCCTTAGTGGATTTTCTCTCTTGTGCTTGTTGCATTTGTCCGTGTGGGACATAGTGAATGCTTTAGCATTCTTGGTTTCTTCCGCTTATTTCATTACACTTAATATCCCCATTTTCAATGATTGTAATTTTTGGTTCGGGTTTCGGTATCGAACCATGAACATACCCCCAAAGCCCCTTTCCATTAATATGGGCTTCCATATTACTGGCCCAAACATGATAATTTGAACCATTAAGTTTAAACCCAAGGGAGAAGTGAGAGTCCTTTTCGCCCATTAGAGAGGATAGAAGTTGAAAAATAACACGTACCTCAAAAGATTTTCAAGTCTTTCTTGACAAAAGAAGCTTCTAAAATATTGTCCAAAGAAGATGATCCACTTCAAACTTCAATAGCTTGAAGGCATGTTTTTCGAGATACTCAAAAAAATGAAGAAATGCACGATTCTCCTTCAACGAGGCGCTGATACCATGTGAAAGTATCTTCAACAAGATACTAAGATTAAGACCTTAATATTCTTGATAATAAATATGTGCACACATGCACAATAAGAACACTTAGAACACTTGTGCACAAAAAGCACAAATCAATCTCACAAATGCACTAAAAGAATAAAAGGCTTTATTGAATGCTTGGGCTTTGACCCAAAGCCATAAAAATACACAAGGGGAGAGCCCCTTTAAATAGAGGAAGTGGAGGCCTTGGAGGGGCTCCACTTCTAGTCGTTGGAGCCCCTCCAACGGTCACAAATGTGACAGTTGGAAGGGGCCCAACGACTAGATGGTGGGCCCATCCAAGGTACACACTACCTTTTACAAAAAAGAATAAAATAAAATGAAAAAGAAAAAGAATAATAATTACAAAACATATTCAAAAAAGAATATGTTGTAAAAAGACTAAACTACCCCTACGGCTAATCAATAGGAAAATATATATATTTTATATATATAATAAGTAGATACATATACATATATATAATATATGTATATGTATTACCTTATATATATATATATATATAATATATATATATTAGATTACATGGTTGATTACATAATTTAACACAACTATGTATAAAAAATAATACCAATTACATTGAGATTGAGGTGAGACTTCATACACCAACACGGTGAAAAACTCTATGACTGGCTACAACATTGCCAGAGTCCATAATCACAAATATTGGTCTGGGCTATATCTTGGCAAGGAAATTTCTTGAGTTAATATAGGTTTAATTTAAAAATCACGAAAAATATTGGTGCTTAAAAATATATAAAAATAGTAGAAATAAGTAACAATAGAACATGTTTAAATAATAAAATACACATATAATATTAGAGAGAAGAAAAACATATTTAAGATATAGAAAAGAAGTAAAAAAGTAAAATTAACTGATAATATCATGACATTCTTGCGATAATATCATGATATTATCACGATATCATTGTGATATATATATAAATTCATGATATTTGCAAAATATAAAGGGATTTATACTTTCATATTGTTTGATCAATTTACAATGATATTATTGTGATATTTTTAAAATATTGCCAATATATGTGACTGCCAGAGTCTTTGAGACCTAGATTCATTCCAACAAAAATAGAGTCCTGGTTTAAGGGCTCAAGATGAGACAATGCCAGAATGGCTCCTCTGTATTAAGATATTTAATCATAGATATATGGATATCATAAAACTATTATACAATGTAACTTCATGTAAGTCGATGTAGGGAGAAGTTTGATTGGTCCAAATCTATGTCACAGGGATTCGGCTAGGAGGGTGCCGCACCCGCGTCGACGCGACTCGACGCGGGTGCGGGTGCCGCACCGGGTGCGGTCAACTCGATCCTGGGTGCGTTGACCGCACCCAGGATCATTAATGTCCATTTTTTAAAAAAAAAAATTGCCCAAATGGGCTTCGAAATTTTTTTAAAAAAACTTTATGCTAGTCTGTCAGCTGCTGACAGACTAGCATAAAGCAAGTTTTTCACGCACAGCTGCTGACAGCAGTTGTCAGCTGTGCTGTCAGCACAGCTGCTGACAGCAGCTGACAGCTGCAAAGTTTAAAAAAAAAACCCCGCCTATTCCCCAACCCCCTTTATATATATATATATATTACTTATATATATATATATATTACTTATTACATGTTTGCCCCTGCCGCACCCCCGCACCCGGGCTTTTTGGAAGTGCCGAATCCCCGAACCGCACCCGCACCCGCACCCATGTGACATAGGTCCAAATCCAACATCTTAAAAATAAGGGCTACTTACAAGGCAAATGTTTGAAATGTCATATTTGAAGATGGTAAAAAATGGTGTCAAAAGAAATGGTTGAAAGTTGAGTTTTAAAGGCATAATAAAAAATTGCTTTAAATCGAATATGACCATGGATACTGCATGAACACGTGGTGATGTCTAGTATGGTTCTTGATTGGTGGTTCCTGCATGAGGTATTATGTGACATGGTGCTGATCTATGTCACATGGGTGCGGGTGCGGGTGCGACACGGGTGCGGCACAATTTTAAAATTTTTGGACACGGGGACTCGGCAAAAAATATATATATATATATATATATATATATATATATATATATATATATATATATATATATATATATATATATATTTAAAATGCCACAACTGACAGCACAGTCTGTGTGTCTGTGCACAGTCACAGACTGTGACTGTGACTGTGCACAGTCACAGGCACAGCACTGTGCACAGTCACAGACTGTACTGTGCACAGTCACAGACTGCACTGTGCACAGTCTGTGACTGTGCACTGTGCACAGTCTGTGACTGTGCACTGTGCACAGTCTGTGACTGTGCACACTCACAGTTACGCAGCACAGTCACAGTCTGCACTGTGCCTTTTTTAATATATATTTTTTTAAATAAAAAATATAAAAAAATAGTTTTTTAGGGACATTTTTTGACTCGGTCAAAGTTGACCGAGTCCAAAATGTGGACGGACTCGGCCTGGACTCGTTGACCGAGTCCGACTCGGCGTTGACCGAGTCCGGGCCGAGTCCGAAGCCGCACCCGAGTCCGCACCCGTGTCGGGGCGTGTCGACTCGGGTGCGGCACCTCCTTAGCCGAGTCCGTGTGACATAGGTGTTGATGCTCACTGCTTGCATCTTATCAGATAGGTAATGGCGATTAATCGTGAACATATCAAAAAAGTTTGAAAACAGAATTACATACACCAACCTTGCAAATATGACCTTTGTATTCTTGCAAAAGTTCCCCCGTTGACCTGCCACGAACCGGCATAAGAAACAAGACACTGAAAGGTTCAGCAGAAACAGCCTTTAAAATCACACAATTACCTGTCCAGGAGGCGCAGAGTAGAATCCAAGCAACTAGCTAACACACAGTTACCATCATTTGATATTGAAATACAGTTTACGGGCTGTCCCAGCTCATCAACGATCTCCCTGATTTACAGCCAAACAAACATATTATTGGGAAGAGTTTGTAGAGGAAAATGCAAGAGATAATTCATATCATCAGTAAATCATGTTGCAAATGCCAGAAAAGACTTGCAAGATTAGAGAAAAGAGTCAATTAGAGTCACCATTTAGAAGCTACGTACCTACCAGAATGTCAAAAGTGCGAACAGTTCCATCAACACTTCCAGAAATGATTTCAGTCTTAGTTAGGCAAAGAGACATCACACTGTCTGAAAATGTGTCAATAATCTGACACAACAATTACAAGAGGAAAGAAACACAATCAAATCAGACAAAAGGGCACTACTATTCATGCTTCAACCTCTAAGAATGAATTCCTACCTGGACTGGTTCGGTACTTTGAGACCTACAATCCCATGCCCTTATTGAACGATCATAGCCAGCTGATATTACTAAAGCTCCATACTCATTGAACTTGACAGCATTTACCTGTGATGCATAAAAATATAGATTTTTTTGTGAATAAAGTCACCGGGGAACATACATCTGTGAAAATATCTTCAAGAAGATCAAGTTCAAAAGACTTGATTAACCCACTATATTCACAACGGAAAATATGTGCACAAAGGCACCAAACAGGACTCACAAAAGAGCACAAATGCACAAAGGCATAAAAAATATCTTTTATTGAGAGAGAGCTTTGCAAAAAGCTTAAGAATTACACGGGGCAATGCCCCTTATTTATAGAGAAAATGGGACCCAAGGAGGGGCTCCTATAGGGACGTTGGATCCCCTCCAACGTCTCTATGGTGGAACCCTCCTATAATACAATAACAAAAAGAAAAAAAGAAAAAGAGGAAAAAGAAGAAAAGCATATTCAAATGAATATGCGTGTTTCATGTGAAAAGACTATTTTACACCTAGTAGGTATTACAATATATATATATATATATATATATATATAGTTACAATTTAACACCCCCACCACCCCCACCCCCACCCCCACCCTTTCAAACTTACGGTGCAATGACTGAAAGTTTGCCAAGAAGAAAAATGAATCTAAGAGAACAGAGCGCTTTGGTAAAAAAGTCAGCCAGTTGATATTCTTATGTTACATAAGATAGATCTATAACTTTCTTCAGATATTGTTCTCTAACATAGTAGCAGTCCATCTCGATATGCTTCATGCTCTCATGAAACATGTGATTCTTGGCAATATATATCGCACTCTTGTTATCACAACACAACTTCGTGGGTCCTTGAACATGAACCCCCATATCTTCCAACAACTGGCAAATCCAAACAATCTCCATGGTTGTAGTTGTCATGGCTTGGTATTCGGCCTCAGTAGATGACATGGACACCTTTTGTTGCTTCTTTTATCTTAAAAAAAACTAATAATTCACCTAAGAACACACAAAAACCAGTGGTGGAGTGACAGTTATTTGGATCACCTTCCCAATCAGAGTCAGTATAAGCAATTAGATTTAACTCAGAAGATGAAGATAGAAATACTCTCTTATTTATAGATTTCTTTATATATCTGATAATTCGAAGAATTGCACTCATATGAATTAATGTAGGAGCATATTAGAATTGACTTGCAACATGTACAACATATGAAATATCAAGTCTAGTGATGCTAAGATACATCAAAGATCCAACAAGTTGTCTGTATGGAGTGAGATCTTTTAGAAGAACCCCATCATCAATCTTTAACTTTGTTCCTACCACTTCAGGAGTTTTACAAATTTTATCGTCTGTAATTCCTGATGAGTCAATAATCTCATATGCAAGTTTAGTTTGAGATAAAAAATAACCCTGTGAGAGTAGGCAACTTCTATGCCTAAAAAGTATGTCAAAAATCCTAAGTCTATCATTTCAAAAATTTTCTTTAATATAGACTTGGTACTCTTAATTCCTTTAGCATCGTCACCTGTAATTAACATATCATCAACATATAATAATAAAATCACGATTCCTGCATTGAATTTCTTGACAAACAAGGCACTGTTAGTAATAACATGAAGTAAAACCATTTTCTATTATCAAGTTATTAAACCGATCATAGCAAGCCTTGGGAGATTGTTTTAAACCATAAAGAGCTTTCCGCAGACAAAGAACTTTACCTTTAGGAACATCCATGCCTAGAGGAACATCCATATAGACTTCTTCATTTAGGTCACTATTTAGAAAGGCATTTTTAATATCCATTTGATATATGTTCCATTTTCTAATTGAGGCAATAGTAATAATACACCTAACAATGACTATACGTGCAACGGGAACAAAAGTTTCATCGTAGTCTATTTTATATTCTTGACTATACCCTTTGGGAACTAGATGGGTTTTATTATTTTATACCTTTCAAGAGACCCATCATTCTTGGTCTTGACCTTAAAAAGCCACCTATATCCTATTGTCTTTTTTCCACTAGGTAGATCATGAAATTCCTAAGATTTACCCTTTCTAAGAGCTCTAAGTTCATTATCCATGGCTTCCCTCCATTCTACAATTTTCTTAGCTTCTTCAAAGTTTTTAGGTTTCACATATGAATGAATGGCACTAAGGCATGCTCTATGTTTAGGTGAAAAAGATTCATAGGATATAAATCTAGAAGGAATTCTTCTAGCTCTTTTGGTCCTATGAGAATTTAAATTATTTGTGGAGGTAGGCTCACTAGTTTCACTATATTTCTCAATCGCACTTTTAAAAATATTTCTATCTCTATGTATATAGGTGATAGGATTAATAGATGTTCCTACTTCGGTAGGTTGTTCAAAAGATTGATAAGGAGAGTTGTTATTTTCTTTTATATTTTCATCATCACTAAGAGCATTGTATAGTATTTCATCATCACTAGAAACATCATCATTTATAGATAACAACTCAAACAAAAATGAGTAATCCATATTATCTCTATGAGGTTCACATTCGTCAAAACCACTAACATTTTATAAAAATGTTACGTTTTTAGAAACATATAATTTATCATTTTTAATATCATAGTACCTAAAACCTTTTTGTGTTTCGAAATATCCAAGAAATGCATACGAAATAACTTTTGGTGAGAGTTTATCATTTTTGTCAGTAAGAAGAAAACATTTGCATAAAAAAACTCTCAATCTATCGTAGTCAGGTTCTTTTTTATATAAAATTTCAAAAGGTGAGATCTTATTTAAAATTTTTGAAAGAAGACGATTTATAAGATAAACGGATGCAGAGCCGCCTTGGCCCAAAATCTTTTAAGAATATTTTGAGAAATAAACAAAATTCTAGTGGTTTCAATTATATGTCTATGTTTTCTTTCGACTAGACTATTTTTTTGAGGTGTTTTGGGACAAGATTTTTGATGGACAATTTCATTGATTTCAAGATAATTTTTAAATTCATTTAAAAGATATTCACCTCCAGAGTCGGTTCTAAGAATTTTTAAGTTACTATTGAATTGATTCTTAATCAACAAATGATATATCTTAAAAGATGCAAAAACCTCATGTTTATGCTTAAGAAAATATATCCAACAATATCTAGAGTAATTATCAACAAAAATAACGTAATAAGCAAATCCTCCTTTAGATATGATGGGTGTCGGTCCCCATATATCTGAATGCACAAGTTCAGATGGTTTTGTTGTGAACATAGATCTTTGTTCAAAAGGCAAACTTTTCATTTTCCCAATAATACAATCATTACAAGTGAAGTCACTTTTACAAAGATCTTTAACAAAATGTAAGTAAGAAAGCTTGATGACATTGGGATGCCCAAGTCTTTTATGCCAAACATTGATATCCTTATGTTGGGCAAGATTACAAAAAGAATCTTGTGAAATTTGTAGAAACTCCATGCAGTATAGATCTCCTTTCCTATAGTCTTCCCCAATCAACTTCCCGGATTGGCGATCCTTTACCCAATATTTATTTGATGAGATTAACATCACATCCATGGTTCGAGATTTGAGAGACCAAAAGCAAATTTAAGTTTAATTTTGGTATAAATCTAACTTTGGAAATAAAAAGAATCTTGTTTTTCAAAGTTTTCAAATCCTTTGATTTCAAGAGAAGTGTCATTTGCGGTTGAAACAAAAGAAAGTAATACATTTTTTGTGTATTCGAAAAGTGCAAAAATATCTGGAGTCATATGAAAAGAGGCACCTGAATCTAAAAGCCAAAGAGTCTTACCGAAAGGAGAAGAAGTTGATATGGCGGCACCGAAAATGGATCATTTGAAAAGGGGTTGAAGGGCCTCCAATGACTTGACTTAATGATAATGCTCCAATGTTGAAAGTAGATGGATTCTCCTCCTTGTGTGATTGAAATGTGGTAGACATGGCCACCTTCTTCTTCCACTTTGGACAAACCGACTTAATGTCTCGGTTCTTTACAAAAATGACAAATGATTTTTCCATATTCCCTTCCTTGGTTCCATCTTCCACTTTGGCCACATTCTTACCTTCTTCCTTGATTTTAATTTTGAAATTTGTTAAAGTGAGGAGGCTTATAGGTTTTTAAATTATTTTTCGGTCTAGAAACATTCTCATCCTTAGTTGATGGCATATCTAAAACACTTTGATTGGATTTACTCATTCCTATTTGAGTTTCTTCCCCACTTAGCTTAGTGAGAACATCTTCTAGAGGTCAAGTGAAGGAAGATAAAAGAAATCTTATTTGCTCAAATTCGGGTCTAAGCTCATTCAAGAAGTTGAAAAAATGATCTTCTTCTAATTGTTTATGTCGTGGCTCAATGGCTTCTCCATTCCACTTTGGTTCAAGGAGAGCGAGTTCATCCCAAATAGATGATAATTCGGCAAAATATTCTCTAATAGTCATTTCTCCTTATTGAAGGGTTAAAGCCTATTTTGAAGATAGTATTTGTGAGATAAATCCCTCGAGGTATACATCCTCTCAAGATATTCTCAAACTTGCGATGCCTTCTTGAATTTTAAAATATTGGCATTAATCCCAGTCTCAACCGTAGAAAAAATATATGAAAGAATTTTATAATTTTTCATTTTCCATTCTTCATGTTTCTTATTGTATTCTTCAAAAGGCTTTACTCTTTTCTCTCTATCAAGAACTTTTATTTCTCCTTTTTCAACTATAGTAATTTTACGCTCGGGTTCCGGAAACGTACCTTTGATATATCCCCAAAGCCCTTTTCCCTTGACACGAGCTTCCATATTTCCAGCCCAAACATGATAGTTTGATCTGTTGAGCTTGAATCCAAGAGAGAAATGCGAATCTTTTTCCACCATGAAAGAGCTTTTAGAGGAAGAAGTTTGCAAGAAAGTCTTTCCACACCAAAATAGAAAAAAATAGGAGTTGGCATGCTTTTTGAGGTAGCAACTACGATGAGTACAACACACACGCTTGCTTCTATAGACCTTGATCTGATACCATGTGAAAATATCTTCAAGAAGATCAAGTTCAAAAGACTTGATTAACACACTATATTCACAACGGAAAATATGTGCACAAAGGCACCAAATAACACTCACAAAAGAGCACAAATGCACAAAGGCATAAAAAGAATCTTTTATTGAGAGAGAGAGCTTTGCAAAAAGCTTAAGAATTATATGGGGCAATGCCCCTTATTTATAAAGAAAATGGGACCCAAGGAGGGGCTCCCATAAGGACGTTGGAGTCCTTCCAACGTCTCTATGGTGGACCCCTCCTATAATACAATAACAAAAAGAAAAAGAGGAAAAAGAAGAAAAGCATATTCAAATGAATATGCGTGTTACATGTGAAAAGACTATTTTACCCCTAATGGGTATTACAATATATATATATATATATATATATATATATGAGTTACAATTTAACAACATCGTGTCATTGTGTGAGGAGCACATACATGATATCATCAAGTGACTTTAGATCACTTGCTAAGCTTGTTACATAAGACCCATCCATGCCATTGATGTTATTCATCAGAATTTAATAGCACATAATATTTCAGGAGAATTTCATAAAATTTGCCTTTCTCAAGAGAATTTTTTTGTTAAACTACTTTATTTTCAAGTGATAATAAAACTTTGAACATAACCAGATTACACCACAACTTCTAATGAAAAAACTCATTTTAAGAGGCTTAAGCCTCAACATGAGGCTACGCCTCTCTATACCTATCAAAGAACCTTAGGATACATTTGGTTGTGTTTTCGAAAAGTGAAAATGCTGTTCAAAAGAGATTTACTTTCAAAATCTCATGAGACCTCGTGATAAAGTGAATCTCACACAAATAAGATCCACTTTTTAAATCTCACTTTTGGGTTCTATGCCAACTCACTTTTTATGAGGCTTTATTTTGAAGTTTTGTGCCAAAAAAGTTTTATATTTAGTTGCTTTTGAGGTACTTTTCAAATGAGATTGAGATTCATTTTCTAAAGTGTATTAGGAAGTGAATCTCATATGATTGAATTGAATGTAGCCTTAAGACTGTTGGGGCAGGGGATCCCATGAGGTATTAAAGGCATAAGCCTCTAAAGCCTCAAATATAGCCTTGACAAAACCATGCCTTTGACAAGCTCGATATTGTGTCTTTCCTCTCTTAAATTACTCCAATTTCATTTTGGGTGGTAAATGGATCATCAGGGTGCTTCTCATATTTGAAAGCTTTCACATACTTCTGCAAGCACAATTATCTAAATTGCATGAATTGCATAGTCTACCACATTCTAAACTTCAGGTCACAGGTAAGCACCTATGATTTACAAAACTAACAAATTCAATAACATCAACAAATTTTTTTTCGATGACATAACATGAACATAATAAATGCGAGATCGGGATCACCGTTGCAACACAAGTAAAAGTATCTAATCCGTAATTTCATCCTTTCCTCAGTTTTTAGACCACAACCCACCAAACAGGCAACCTGTATCAAAACACAGAAAAGGAAAAAGGGAGATGCACAAAGCCAACTTCTTGGCACCACCAATTATACAGGAATAACATCTCAAACTTTATGCAAATCAAATCCTCGATTCACAAAGAAAAC
Organism: Nuphar pumila; assembly: GCF_984573655.1. Classification (NCBI taxonomy): domain Eukaryota; kingdom Viridiplantae; phylum Streptophyta; class Magnoliopsida; order Nymphaeales; family Nymphaeaceae; genus Nuphar; species Nuphar pumila. The sequence continues at coordinate 72,754,289 of NC_143262.1, forward strand.
TCTTGGTTACAGTACTCCTACAGACCCACCAAACAGGCAACCTGTATCAAAACACAGAAAAGGAAAAAGGGAGATGCACAAAGCCAACTTCTTGGCACCACCAATTATACAGGAATAACATCTCAAACTTTATGCAAATCAAATCCTCGATTCACAAAGAAAACTCTAGGTTACAGTACTCCTAAAGAAATTATGCTAAGAAAGCAAGAACAAAAGAAACTCAACAAGAAACTATTGCATTAAAGGAAAGAAGATAACTAAATTCAATATTCTCAAATCAACTCTACCATCTATAGAGATCCCTCATCTATAAATAGATGAGATTTCCTAATTCTAATTCAAGGAATGTATCTAATCAGATAACCCCACTTATCCTAATCTAATAAAATTTAGATATTGAATTCAATACATAATCCAATATCTATTACAAATGAACCAAATACTAAAAAATCTAAATAATAAAAATATAAAAAAAATAAATTATATCCAAATGGATCTTTATAGACGCAGGTCTTCGGATCCGCTCCTACATCACAACTCCGCTTCCCCTCCTCGCGGACCTCGCCTTTCAGATTGCGGCATTCGAGTATAATTCAAACCAAAGAACACGAACCGGAAACGAAAAAAAAGGAAAATTTCAAACAATTCTGCATTACCAACTATGCAAACAAACAGACAGAATCACACACAAACACGGGTTATCGACCATCATCTCCCATCAAATAGGAAGAAAACAAGCAGAAGAACATGAAGAGAAGAAGAAGAACAAGAGGAAAGAAGAGTAGAGGCAGCATACATCACTATCGTGGCCGCGGAACTTCCGAATAACGCGGCCCGTCGCCACGTCCCAACAGAACACCTGCCGATCGCCACCGCACGAACACAATTTCGCATTATCCCTACGAATCATAATTACAGAGAGAGAGAGAGAGAGCAGAAAAACCTTTTCAGAGAGAGAGAGAGAAAGAGAAAGAAAGAGAGGGGATTAGGGTTTGGAGGAGAGAGGGGTTGCTGCTCTCTGTACAGGGTGACGTGGACGTCTCGGACGTCGCGGGAGTGGGACTTGTAGGTCTTGATGTGGATGCCGCGGTGGGGGTTCCAGAGGCGGATGGTTCGGTCCTTGCCGCAGCTCAGACAGTAGTTTCCGTCCGAGTTGAAGCGCGCCGCCAGCACCGCCCCCTCATGCCCCTTCAGCACGTTCACTTCCCTTCGAGGCAGCCCCTCTGCCCCCGCCATCCTCCTCCTCCTCTTCCTTCCTTACTTCCTCTTCTTTCAGAACGATCAGGGGGAAAAACTTTAAAAAGAGGGAAAAATGCTTGACTTTGCAAAACAAGTTCTCTGTTCATATGCTGCAACCTATAAACTTTGTCAAAACGTTTTCTCCCTTGGAACAACTGGCAGAATAGCCTCCCCGGCCTTGAGTTTTGGGTTCTTACTCAGCTCACTCTAAAGGACACTTTTTATTTTAAAGTTTTGTTAAAGAGAGCCGTTCAAACTTTTTTTTTTTAAGGCAAGCCGGGGTTAGGCAGACCCCACCAGTAATTAGGGGTGTCAATCGGGTCGGGTTGGCGGGTTAGCATACCTCAACCCGAACCCGACCCATTTAATAAACGGGTCAGCTGTGGCAAACACAAACCCGACCCATTTATTAAATGGGTAACCCGACATGACCCATCAACCCGTTTAATAAACGGGTTGGGTCGGGTAAACAGGTTGGCGGGTCGGGTTCGGGTAAATGGGTTGACCCACTCACCTAACCCGTTTATTAAACGGGTCAGCCGGGTTGGCGGGTTGGCATAACACGAACCCGACCCGTTTAATAAATGGGTTAGGCGGGTCGACCTGTTTATTAAACGGGTTAGTTTAAGCCAAACCCGAACCCGCCTAAGAGGCGGGTTGGCGGGTCTGTGTCAGGTTTTGCCACCCCTACCAGTGATTATTCAACGCACCATTGGGGTTTTGTCCCACCATTGGGAGACGTGCACTTACCAACCACGCAAAGCCCCGTTCAACTTTTGCAATAGTATAAAACATAGACACATATCGGTTATTGTCACCATACCCGGACCCTATAGGGTTTGGTCCGGGTCGAGTCGGGGTAAACACCATCCGTTGACACCAGCCCTAGCTAAAGATAGAGCCTTGTGGTGGTTTGACTAATGAATTGAATCATCCCTTAGCTAAAGATAGAGCCTTGTGGTGGTTTAACTAATGAATTGAGTCATCCCTTATAGAACTATATATGTAAACACAATTGGTCATAGGCTCATAGCGACATGAGGTACAATTGGTCAAGTGACGGGTTTCCTTCATTATAAAAAAACTAATGGCTAACTTTTTGTGTGTGTGCAGTCCCTTTCTTCTTGAAGAACTTTTTGGTGTTTCTTAAGAAAGGGGGATGGCCACCCCCATTGGCCAATTAAAACTTTCTTGAACCTCTTCCCCTTCATGTCAAAGGACTGCCATAGTTCTTTTTTCCGCCTTTGGTGGACGTGCTTAGCTAGTTGGAATTAAGGATGCCAACGGTTTAGATTTGGAACAGCTAAAAATTGCAAAACCCCCGTCCTGCATCTCTAGTTCGAATTGATCAAACAACTAATGCACTTACACCTATCTGGTAGAGACCATAACTTTTCAAATATTTTCAGTTCTTTTGAGGATTGAATCTATACATACCCTAATTTTGACTAAATAGTTTTTTTTTTCAAAAACAAAATCATTTTTTTTAAAAAGATGCCTGAGATTTTTATCTCAAGCAATTATACAAGAGTCCCAAGGGCATGCAGCAATTGCACATGCAATAAAAGAGTTTGATAAAATAAAAAGACTTTCTAATCATGAATATATGAAAGCAGCAAGTATATTTGCTAACAGTGAATGGGCAGGATATAGCATTCTTCATTTGAGGCCAACTTTGTAAAAACAGTGGGTGCGAGATCTTGTATACGATTTGCTTCAATAGCTGGTTTAAGGTGCAATTACTTGTGCTCTTTTTCTCAATAAGCAACTTTAAGCTTTAATAAAACTAATTATAAAATGTTTTTTATGCACTCTAGATGATTACAAAATCAAACTATTTTGCAATTAGTTTCTTGAAAGCTGATTCTTTTTTCTTATGTGTTATTTGGTGATTCTTTTTTCTTACGATGTTCTTTGGTGTAATTTGATGTAAGTTAATGATGGTGAACAATTCTTTGAGTACATGCAATTGCGGAGTCATAGGATTTTGTTATAGGGTTTTCTATTTCTATAGTTGTACATATGCCATGAGAGATGTTAGCAGTTTTTGTCACGCCTGCTATGTTTCACTTCATGTCTTTAGATTCACTGCAAGGAACAAAGTCAATAGCAGCGACTCTTTAACAGTGACAAAAAAATTTACTGTTATTGAGTAGAAATAACGGTGATGGTAGATATCTTCGTGAATGCCTTGGCCTTGCACAAATGTCGCCGTTAAAGACATGTCTATAATAACACCTTTATATATCGCCGTTATAGGTATGTTTATAACGACGACATGACATGGCCGTTAAATATATTGCCATTATAAACAAACTTATAATGATGACTTTAGATACTGCTGTTATAGGTATTGATGTTAAAAAAAAATTATGGCAATATTTAACAGGTATATAATATTGCCGCTATTAATATATAAGAGCGAGATAAAAAAGATCACAGTTATAGCTTTTCTCTATAACGGCGACATGTTTATCGCTTTTATGGCCATTCTTTTTCTCTATAACAGTGAAATTTTTGCCACCGTTATAGCCTAGTATTTTAAAAGGGCCTGGCATGCCCTTTTTCTTTTTCACTCTTCTTTTCTCTTTTTCTTTGCACTCTCAACGGACCACTGCCGCCCGTCATTGGAGTGCTTGCTCCCTCCTCCCTACTCAGGTTTCTCTCTCTCTACAAATCTGTTAGACCACCTCCCTCCTCCCTCAAAGCCTCCTTCTCGCTCTTTTGCTGCTTTGTTTCATTGCTTCGCTGAATCGAGGCGACCACCAAGCATTCCCTCAAGAGAAGAAATAAAGCATGTATCACTTACATTCCTCTTCTTCTAGTTTTGGGTCCCTCCCTCTCTATATTATTTTTTTGTTAACAAACAAAAGGATGTGGGCATTTATGAGTCGCCTTTGGTCTGAGTAAGCTATTGCTTGGATTCACCATGAGACCCATTTGAATCACATAATGTTTTTGGGCAATTGTTTTGGATCTTTACATTATGTACTTTTTGGTTTCTTGGGGTTTCACATTGTGGGTGTCTCTCCTATCGATATATGATGTTTCAATTGTTTTCTATTTTAGTATTATAGCAATGATGCTAGTAGCAATCATGTGTGGCCTTGAGCTTAAACTATCAGCTGAATTCTCTTGTGATCACAATCGAGTCCTTGAGAGTCTAGTTATTTTTTCTTGTGCTATTTGATTGTTGGTTGTAAAATTTGGCAAGATCTAGATGATTCTGGTGTATTTTTAGCTTTGAAATATATTTTTTGATAAAATATAAGTGTAAATCGTACACCAAATTTCAATAACAGGTTCACAGACGAAAGTGGTGAAGTCTGGGTCGAGTTCATAGGGAACGAAGTAAGACTATGTATTCCAAACAAGTCACTCTTTTTTATTGCCTTAAAATGAAAAATTTGTGAAAACAATCAAGTACCAAGCCTATTACAAGTGTTCGAGCAAAATAAAAAAAAAATATTGCCCGATTTAAAATTGGCCTAAGGCCCTACTTAACTAAATAAAAATAAAAGAAAAGAAAACAAATGAAATCAACAACTTGATGCTCTTAGCATGGTGATGTGCACGAGATTGTTGCCTTCACCTGCAAAACACTGCAACCACAAAGAAAAGAATCTTGCTTGTGTAAGAGTTAGTATAACCTAATCTAATATAGATCTAGACTCCAAATGCTGATGAATGCGACAAAACACAAAAAATGCATACCTAAATGACCCTAAAAACAGACCTAAATGCAACCTAAGATGACCAAATATGACTATGCACACAATCTAGTCTAACACGATGACTAGACCGCACCACCGACTAGATTCAGGCCTAGCCAATTGGATTGGGTTTGCAAACTGACTAAGTTTGGTTTTCTGACAAAAACCAACATGTAGTCTGTTGTAGCAGACATGTTCAGACCTCTACAATGCAGTTGGGGACTGCTTTACAACTATACCCAAATGAATATATGAATTTGCCCTTCCCTGCGCTAGCCGAGTGTGTCGGGTAGACTAGGCCAACTAGATGACTGCAAAAATAGACTTGAACCCAGTTGAAAGTTTGACCAAATCAAACCAGGGTTAGGACTGACTCTAGACAACCTAAAACTAACATGAAAAAGGAAAAAAAACTAAAAAATAACTAACTAAAGTGGACTCGGGTCAACCGACACTCGAGCCCGCACACTGAGCCTAGTCGGACATGTGCTATCCTGCGATAAACCCAGAAAAACTGACCTGTTAAAATCTCTACCATCCGAATAGAGATGGTTGTGAAATTTTAACTGGAGGTTTCTGTGTTTGTCGACGAACTACAACTTTAAACATGGCTCAAAATGACTAAAACATGAACATAAAATGATGTCAATTGTGTCAGTTGGTTGGTTTCCTTACAGAATCCGGCTGATTGGTTTGTGACATCTAAAACTCCATGCTATGGTATGGAAAAAAATCTCAAAAAATCAAAGCTCGAAGTAGACACACATAACTTCAGTACGAAAGAAGAAAATCAGAAAAACTAGAAAAACTTAAGAAACTACATACTACGCAAAATCGGTCTAGCAGATCTTGATTGCGCCAAGCGTCAGGGATGCCCTTCAACTTCTAGATTTTATAAAGGAAGATCCCTTGGATGAAATTACACCAAAATTTAACTCAGACCTATTGTTCTCTGCAACATATCCAAAATTCAGATCGATTGGAGATCAACAACTGCCCGAACCTAACTGTTTCTGACCGAATAGGCCTGCTGCAGATCCAGAAACCCAATTTTATATTTGGGTGATTTCAATCTGATCCAAAATACTTTTCTTCTAAAAAAAATACAGAATGTCAAGGACAACCTTCTCTAAGAGAAAATGCTTTTTGAAAGAGTTTTAAAGATATAGAAGGTTGTCGAATTTTGCCAAACAAGAGAAGTAGATACAAGATGTTGATTCTACTTCAGTAGTGGTTGCTTATCACTACACTATCTCACCAACTCTCATGAGTATTTCAAAGGGTTCAATATATCTTGGACTCAATTTTTTCCTCCGACCAAAACTCATTACTCCCTTAAAGAAGATATCTTCAAGAGTACATAATCACCTTGCTAAAATTCTTAATCACGACGTCTCTAATCTGCATAATTTTTTCTATCAAATTTTTGCTATCAATAGATGCTCTTGATTGAATTTAACTTGGTCTGCCATACACTGTATCAATTCAGGCCTTAACAATCTTCTTTTAATGACCTCATCCCAACATAAGGGTGTTCGTCACCGTCGACCATACAATGCCTCAAAGAGAGCCATGTTTATGCTTAGCCTGAAAGCTATTATTGTAGGCAAACTCTAACAGAGGCAGAATGTCATTCTACGAGTCACTATACTCTAAGGTACATGCTTGCAACATGTCTTTTAGGGTCTGAATGGTTCATTTTGACTGTCTATTTGTCTGAGAGTGGAATGTCGTGTTCATTTTTAACTATGCCCCTATTGCCTCATTGAAACTCTACTAGAATCGTGAAGCAAACATGGAGTCCCTATCCGAAATAATTGAATCGAGTACTCTATGAAGTTTGACTATCTCTTTAATGAAGAGTTAGGCAAAGTGGTCACAAGTATAAGTAATCTTACAAGCTAAAAAGTGAGCTGACTTAATTATCCTATCTACAATCATCCATATTGAATCCATCATATTCTTAGTCTTTGAAAGTCCTGAGACAAAGTTAATAGTAACATCCGCCCATTTTCACTCAGGTATGAAAAGTGGTTGTAGTAGTCCCCTGGATCGTCGATACTCAATCTTCACTTATTGGCACACTAGACACTTGCTTACAAACTCATTAATGTCTCTCTTCATTCTGCTCCACCAAAACATATCCTTCAGATCTCGATACATTTTGGTACTGCTAGTGTGGATAGCATATCTTGAGTGGTGTGCCTTATCTAACAATTGATTCTTGAGTTGATCATCCTTGAAAATGCACACTCTAAATCTGAGAAGATTCTGATCATCCACCTTGAAGTCTGACTCTTTATCCTCACAAATTCTCTTTCTAACTTTGGCCAACTCTGGGTCTAAGAGTTGCTTTTTGATTTTCTTTAATATGCTCCCATAATTTTGACTTCAATATGGTTTGCACGAACAATAATTGACCTGATAAGCATTGGACTTCTGCTTTCTAATACGCGACTAAGGAAAATAAATTCCAATTTGCGAGTCTGACCAATGCTCTTGACTTTCTAGTAAGAGCATCAATGACTATATTCACCTTCCTCAAGTGATATTTCAGCTCAAAATCATAAACCTTTAGAAATTCAAGCCATCTTCTTTATCTCAAGTTAAAATCTCTCTACGAAAACATGTACATGAGGCTTTGATGGTCAGTAAATACTTTAAATTGTTCGTTGTATAGGTAGTGTCTCCATATCTTAAGAGCGAATACAATTGCTACTAGCTCCAAGTCATGCGTTGGATAATTAATTTCATGTGTTTTCAGTTGGTGAGATGCATAAGTTATCACCTTACCATACTACATCAAAACGCAACCCAAACTCTTATGAGAAGCATCACTATAAATAGTGAAGCCTTCAGATTGAGAAGGTAAGACCAAAACTGGAGTAGTGGTTAAACACTAGTTTATCAACTAAAAACTCTAATCATACTTGTCATTTCACTCAAACTTTATTTCTTTCTTAGTGAGTTTGGTCATTTGAGCTACCAACATAGAAAATCCTTCCATGAATCGTCAGTAGTACCCAACCAATCCCAAGAAACTATGAATCTCTATAGGATTCTTGGGTTTAGCCTAATTGGTGATTGCTTCAATCTTCGAGGGTCTACCATAATTCCTTCTTTATATATGATATGACCAAGGAATGATACTTGCTCCAACCAAAATGTACATTTTGAAAATTTGGCATAGAGTTGATATTATTTAAGTGTCTGTAGAACTATCCTCAGGTGTTCCTCGTATTGCTCCCTTGTAGTTGAATAAATAATAATGTCATCGATAAATACCACCATGAACTTATCCAAAAATAGTTTGAAAACTTTGTTTATCATATCCATAAAAGTTGTTGGTATATTAGTCATACCAAAATACATGACAAAAAATTCATAATGGCCATATATTGATCAAAAAGTTGTCTTAGGCACATCTTCTTCCTTGATTTTCAGCTGATGTTAACCCGATCATAGATCCAACTTTGAGAAGCATGCAACTACTTGTAGTTGATCGAACAAGTCATTAATTTGCGGTAATGGATATTTATTCTTTATAGTCACTGTGTTCAATTATCGATAATATATACATATTTATAATGATTCATCTATTTTTATGAATAGAATTAGAGCACTCCAAGGAGATACCAATGATCATATAAAACTTTTGTCCAATAATTTTTATAGTTGCTCCTTATGTTCCTTAAGTTTATACAAGTCTCTTTTAATAAGAGGCCTTTGATATGGATATTATTCCCGGAACGAGATTGATCTGGAACTCAATCTCTCGATCAGGAAGGATACCTGACAGTTTCTCTAGAAAAATATTTGCATATTCTCAAACTATGTCCAAAATCTGATTTGGTGATGTTTTCTCTCCTATCAATCTTCATGTAAGCCAGAAATTCAATGCAACCTTTTCGAATGTATTTATTGACCTTCAAGTATGATGTGATCATCAGCCTAGGTAGTTTCCTATTATCGTGATATGTGAATGTTGGAGTCTGGGGTTTTAAAAACTAACACACTTCTTTCTACAATCATTAGTGGCATGGTGGTTTGACAATCAATCCATACCTATGACAACATCTATATTTTTAAAGTCAAGTTGTAACAAGTTCATAAGCAACTTATGATTCTCTATTCTCACTACACAATGTTCACTATAGTGAATTCTTTTGTGGGTGTTTCTATCAAGCAAGAAATAGTCAACTATGAAGGTGCAACTAGTAACAAATTTCCAAAGGTTGAGATGATAAAATTATATGTAGCTCTAGAATTAAACAACACTTATGCTAAAATACCATAAATAGGGAGTATACTTTCAACCACCTCAAGGCTGGAAAGAGCTTTTTGAAGAGCGACAACATATGCGTGACCTGGTACTGTGGGCTTCTACTTCATAGCTGCATTGTTTCTCCAGTTAGGTTGTAGACAGTCATTGGCATAGTGACCCATCTGCTGGCAGTTGTAGCACTTGACATGTTTTAGATTGAACCTACCTTTGTACCTCTGAAGACCATAAGTCTTGCATGAATTGTTGGAGTGAGTTGACTTTTGAGTTCATTGCCTCTTAGCTTGATGGCCTCCTGAATTCTTGACTTCCTTATCTTGGGCCTGACTACTAGTCTGACCTCCGTAGTGTTTTTTGTGCTCTCACTGAAACTTTCCTTTATATTGAAACTTTATTTGAGAGGACTCGGTCACATCGCTGCCATTATGTTTGACCTTCTTTTCAGTTATTGGCTTTTCCTTTTCTTGGGCCTTTTTCTTCATCCTTAACTCCAAAAAATCATACCTTGAAGTATAGTCCATGAGTTGACTGTATTTATTTATTTGCAATGGCCCCACTGACTTCAAAATTTTGGGATTCAAGCTCCTCTCAAGGCATTTGCACTTATCTTTCTTATTTGCCATCAAGGACTTAGCGAAATGAGAAAGCGAGTTAAATTACGCAGTATACTAGGCTGCAGTCATGTCCCCTTTCTTCTACTTCCTGATTTTTTTCTCATTCTCTACCCTCTAGCACTTCAGAAAGAATTGCCAATAGAACCTCCTCACAAAGGTGGACCAAGAAAAATAAGTGTCTTGCTCTAGAGTGTCGCAGATGGTCATCCACTAGTGTTCTGCATCACTGGTCAGGTTTGACACCGCTAAACAAACTCTCTGATCCTCTAGACACTAAATGACATCTAAGACTTTTTCCACTTGCATAAGCCAATTCTCTTCTATGACGCTATCATGAGTGTCGTAAAGAAGTAGAAGCTGCATATTCTTAAACCTTTTGACCCAAGAGGTGATGCCTGAAATAATTGTTTAAGGTTATCCTTGTTGAGTGTGGATGGTTTACAAGAGCTCGTATAAAATGCAATTTGTAGTATACTTAGGAGGTATCCTCATGCTTTATTCTCATGAGCATTCTATTGGTGATCCTTGTGAGATCTCTATACTCATCTCTCCACCACTGCATAGAACATGCCTCACCAGAGTACGAACGATATGTTCTATATCAGAAGAAGTCCCTACTAGTTATTCAGATGCATCTTGCTACTGCAGTAGTTGGGTTCAATCCTTAGATGTTTAAGGACAACCACAACCTCAATGCCCCTGAGTGACTGAGGCCATCGTGAACTCTATCAAGTTCAAAGTTAACATATGTCACTCATGGTTGTACCATCACTGTCAACCTCGGTGAGAAAGTCCTGAAGGGGTCTGTCAGTTTTACCAATTACTTGTTGGATATTGCATGTCTATAGGGCAGCTGTTGAGGAGATGCACATGACCCCATTCAATATGTCTCTAACACGGTCAATAACTGCGGGGTCTTTGTGACTTTAAGTCTTATTCATATGCATGCTTGACTATGCTCTTGGCACTGCGGCCATCACGAGCATCTCACCTCTTTCGAGTGGACAATGTACTCTGGCTCTGCGGCTCTTACGAGTCTAGTTGTATATCAGTCTTTCAATAAGCATGCATATGACACGATCTCATTGGATCGGCTGCTTAGAGCATATCATCACGATGAGTACTTAGCCTAGTTAAGGCGCAACCACTACTCCGACGCAACAGCCTTTACGAGTAAGGTGCTCTTACAGGCAACAGAGAGACGGGCCATTCTAGCATCGTTCCAACAACTGGCATCGTCATGTCGTTCAACTGACTTCGGCAGCTCTTCTACCATCCATTTCGCCAACACTTCCTCTGCTTCAACGGCAAGAGTGTGGCCATCCTTTCTATATTGTAGAAAGCATTCAATGAACATCCCAATATACATAAAGGAAATAAACTAGATAAAGAAGAAAAAAATAAAGCAAAATAAGATATAATTCGACTAGACCAAACAAGAATAAACATTCATAGATGTGAACGTCATCTCACTCCTCAGTTCATCCAAAGTTTGCTTCTCTCTTTTAATCTCTTCTCGTCTGCTGAGGGTGAGGCACAAGAAGAGCACCCATGTTGTATGAGGGAGAAGCTGAAGTGTATAGGTAAGGCGAGAGTAATAGTAGGATCTTCAGACACAGAACGACCACCCATATTGTATCGAGGCAAAGCAAAAGTGTAGGTAGGTGAGGTGGGGGTAACCGTGGGATCTCCATCCTTACCTTCTTCTCATAAACTTTTTGATGTTGCCCATCCATGTGCTAGTCCTGGGCCGCTTTCATTAAGTTGTACAATGTTTCATGCTGCCTCCACGACCTGAATTGCCACCCTCTTGATTTCTTCAACAAGAAACTTTATGGACGGGTCTTAAGCTCCTCTATTGGTTGCACTCATAGAAGCCGCATAGCTAGTCTGAGATATATGTCATCCCCATGCACTAGTCATCCTTGACCTTTTTAAGGACATAAAATACGCACTAGGGGATGCTCTCCTTGCAACTCCTCCTTGAGTCACCATCCAGTCCCTCACTGTTCACTCATGCACTGACTGGTAGGACTGGTGAGTCCCTTGCTTATAGGACTGTGATTGTTGCCTTTGAGTAGTGTTAGCGTCATTCCATTAGTACACATTTCTTTCTTCAGCTATGATATAGATCGACGGAGGTTATGGTGTCAACTCTTATAATATTTGATCTATGCTCGCCATGATTCTAGTAGTCATCACCATTGCAACAACAAATTCTTCTCTCTTTATGACTGGTGGCTCAGAAGGTCCTTGTATCCAAAGGTCTCCGTGATTATTACGCTCACTAGCTATTCTTAATCACAAAACAACCTAGTTGCTATCATGTTTTTACCTAGTAGAAACATATGCTATATTCTATGTCATTAAACTTGTTATGAATAATCTACCTTTTGTGTGAACCTGACTTTGATACCACTTTATAACACTCTGATCTGAGATCTCTAGAGTTTAGGTCCAGTTAGTATTACTTTCTAGAGGGAAAGCATAAAGAGTTCATATAGAGAAAATATGGCCAAATTTATCTTTTTTTTCCTAATAAACTCATTTTTTTGACAAAGTTTATCATTCATAACATACAAAAATAATAATTACATGAGTGTTCAAGGACAATAAATAAAACTAACAAGTACTCTGTTGTACAGTTCGAGTAGCTAATCACGTCTTGCTTGCACTAGTATGCCTAGAACCTACAGTTGTAATTATACAGAGGTGAGTCTACAACTCAGTAAAGAATATTTATAAGCAATAAATTATTTTAACTTATAACTATAGTGGGCACTAATCCCCTAATCTGAGTTTACTTTTTGACACATCACATAAGGTTTGTATGTTTTAAATTATCTTCACAACTCTCTCAATCTAACACCCACTCACAACAGACTATAACACTAGGTCAACTATACTGGTTATAGCTGTCTATGAGCGTAACAACCTGTGTAGAGTACTCAAATTTTAAATTATTGGTCAGATTATGAATCATGCAGTCCTAGTGATCTTTGGATCACCATGCACTGTAGTGAAACAACAAGGAGGACCCCCATCAGTAGCTAGCCAGGAGGTCAGTCTTAAACTCAGCATGATTCACACTACATCCTAACCATAATGACTTTCAACCATCCATGGTTGTCTAGAATCTCAGATACTGTGTGGATATAAACTCTAAGTCATATATTAAGTTCATTACCTTAAACCTTATACAGCTCGTATTTCACTCGTTCTCCCATGAGTGCTATTGTGAAATAATTATGATGAATCATATTCTTAATCTCAAAACGATATTAGGGTTCACACTTTATATCATACTAAGCATTCAACGGGGTAGAGTCTTTATATCGTTAAATCACCAGCAACTTACTCTCCATGGTGGTTGTTGTAACACCCCAATTTATATAACCTGAAAAATGCTATTTTTTTTTTTGAAATACTTTTAAATTTTTTAACAAATAATAGCAGAAAACTTATCAGGTCTAAAATTTGGCATGCTACTTCACATGATCACTTGCAATTATACAATTGTGGAATTAAAAATTTAACGAATAATTAACCATGCATAAAATAAATCAAAGTCCATAATGTCTATAATTAACCTTGAATAAAAATTTAAATAATAATCAGAGTCCAAAAATCTATGAGGATAAAGAAAAGGTATGCTTAGTTCCCATCGCAACCTCCCGCCTTCACATGTAAACACCTACTCACTACCTGAAAAACAATAAAATACATAGGGTCAAACATAACATGTTTCAGTAAGATAGATTATACTAAACTTGAAAAAAATTTATGAAACAAGAATCTCATCTAATTTTTTATAAGATAATCAAGCAAAACTAAGAAATTAAGCATACATTCAAATTAAACAAATAAGCACGTTAACATCAAATGAAACAAATATGCAGGAACAATTAAAATGCATGTACTTACCATATGTAAAACAATCAATCATTTATGCATGAGTGACTTTGTCATTTTTAATTAGATTTTCTTTTTTAATGTATGCCATGCCAAACTAATGCGCATGCATATTAAGTTTCACTTCTTAGCCCCATGGGTATGACACAGACTTGAACCTGGATGAGGGCTATAACCCAGGGGTATTTTCATACAAAAGGGTAGCTTTGACCTGGACAGACACCTTTCACCAATGACAGGGTGAGAGACGATAATTCAAGAGATATTTTTAAAACCTTCAATCCTGATACATCAGATTTTCACTCATGAGTATATTCTCCCTACGCTGCAATCTAATACAGAGGGTTCCCCGAAAATTATGGGAAAGGAGCAACCCTCTGTACTCGAAACTTACTTATCTTATAAAGTTTTGTACCACTTGCCACTCTCCCATCAAGTATCTTTTACTTATGATGTTGCATTATTTTACTTCATTACTTAATGTTTTATATGAAATCATAATTGAATCCATCCAAAGAATTCAACCTCTTATAGGGCAATGGATGCACTTATAAAGCATTGGTATTGAAACATTCATTCATTTATGCTTTTAAACAGAAACATGTGCATATGCATAAATGCAAATCAGATTTATTACTTGGCATCCATCTATGAATACATAACATTATCATCATTATCATCATCATAATCATATGGAATTTTATACAATTTCAGTAGAGATTCCATTAACATTTATAAAAACATTACGCAATTTGTACTCTTCGGTCCATTGTTTGCGCATAGCCTTCTTTTGGGCAAGATATTTTTTATTGAACACACATGCATGCTTTATCATAGGCACATTATACCCTGCATAAAATCATACATTTTCATGCATATACAGTCTGTACATTGACTGAAATAAGTGAATTTATGAAACACATAAGTAACTACCCAAGTATTGGGGTTCTGTCCTTAGACCGATTTCGATTTGTGAAACTCTCAATTCTGTCGAACTTTTATAGAGTTAATAGAAAACCTTTCATTCGATGAACAAAGCTGAGATTTTTACAGATTGTAAAAAATTTTGTTTGCTTTCCGTAGTCGTAAACCGTTCATAAAAAATTATTCGTATAAAGAAGTTGTGAATGTTTTACTATAGACATATACTCTTCTATTCTAACTATCACAGAATCGTGCTCATTCCATGAACAAAGCTCAAATTTTCAAAGTAGATAGATTTTTTTTTTAACTTTCTAATGCAATAAACCGCTCATCAAAACTCCTCCAGACGAGAGTTATGTGTATTATACTTGTCGAATGCCTAGAAGAAAAACAATCATACCAGGTCTATGCATTCTGGTTGGGCCAAACTGGGTCACTCGAATTCATACAACTATATTTTTTTGAAATAAATTAATATAAAAACTTAAATAAAATACACATCTAAGGCTAATATATTCTAAGCTAGACAAATCATATTTTTCCTCAGCCATTTGTCCGAAAAAATAGATTCATCTTGATCATGGCTTAATTCTTCAGAATTAGTTTTGGTAAATTACCTAATTAAACAAATAAATTATAGAATTTTTATATAATTAAAAATAAAAAATATAAAATATAAAAATCACATAATATTCCCATGAACATGATCTTCCAATTACAATTAAATATTGTGTAACACCTTAATTTTTATAACCTAAAAAATGGTGATTTTTTTTAAATTACTTTAACAAATAGCAGCAAAAAAACTCATCAAGTCTAAAATTTGGTGCGCTACTTTTTGTAACCATTCATAACCATACGATTGTAGAATTTAAAGAAAATAATTTCAAACATGCATAAAATAAATCAAAGTTCACAACCATTCATAATTAATTACATTTGTCTCTTGAATTAAAAATTAAATAAATAATAGAGTCCAAAATCTTTGGAGGTATAAAAAAAGTAGGCTCGGTCTCCATCACAACTTTCCGCCTTCGCATGTAAGTATCTACTCACTTTCTAAAAAACATAAAATCATATGGGGTCAGACATAACATGTTTCAGTAAAATAAAATATACTAAAATCATAAAACAAGAATTTTATCAGACTTTTCATAATTTAAATATAAAGATATTTTCTTGTAAATGGTGTTGAGATGTGTTAAGGACTAGGTTGCTAAAGATATTTTCTTGTGAATGGTGTTGAGATGTGTTGAGGCTGCCAATTCCATTTTCATTACAGTGTTTTGGCAACACCACTGCTCCCAAACAGCAGAGAGCATGAAAGCACAGTGGGAAATTGCAACACGCCTCCAATTCAAAGCTCCCGAACAGAGCCTTGCCAAAAAATGGTCAGTAACCACGTGAGTTGGTAACTGAAGGTTCCGGCAACAAGGCATCCCTAGACTAATTGGCAATTGCTCCAATAGTCAAAAAGAAAGAGAAAATAAGCATTACAAGTTATCATCTACTTCGATTATCTTATTGTGAAGCATATCATGGTAGTAAATAATATATGATAAGTTTTTTAATAATTTCGCCATAGTCAAGTGTATCTTGGTTTTGTTCCTGAAGTATCAAATACTGTATTGAATCCAGACGGTTTCTTGATTAAAACATTTTCCTGTCAATCACAAGAGACTTTGGCTTTGAACTCCAATAAGGCCCTGTTTGGGAGCCTTTGGACGGAAATATGGTTTCCATGTATTGTTTTGAAATTTTATGGAGTTGCCATTTCTAGAAGTTGTTCGGGGCTCTTCATTGTTTTCACATGGTTTTGGGCGGTGTTGGAGATGGAGTTGTGTTGCCAACTACATCCTGATGCAAGGATTTTGTAAAACAGGTGGTCTCAAAGACTGGAGGACGTTGAGGATTCCGCAATGCACCTCCCACACCCCTTCAATGCAAGGCTCCCAAACAGAGGGGGCACAAGAGCATTTTGGGAGTTCCACAACTGTAATATTTAATTAATCAACGATCCGAACCCAAGTTGGCAGAAGTCGCTAGTGGACGAACTTGAGTTTGGTCTACTCAAGCTTGGCTCTATGTTCACACCCAGCTCATCATGCTCGTTAGTCAGCTTGTAACACAATTCACCATGAGCCGAGACAAGTCCAAGCTGGCTTGTTTTAAATCTGAATTATTTTTCATTGATCCGGGTCTTTATTAATCGAAGTGCTTCAACTAACTACGTTACAATATTATTTGAACAAAAAAGAAAGAAAGAGAAAAAACCAAGTATGGGGCTCCATACAAAACCATCTACTCCATTGAAGAATCAAGGTTGTCTCTCAACTCCTACAGAAGGAAATGGTGATAATTTAATTAGTTGCACCACAGCATAGGCGCTTCAACTTAATTTGGAAGACTCCAACTATTGAACATTGAGTAGCATTCGTCCATTCGATGATTATGACCTCTCGCCTAGGGTCACAACTTAAATGGTGATAATTTAAACATTTTTAATGTTTAGATGTGTCTTTAACTCAACAAAAAAATCAACAGTTCATAGTATATAAAAAACTTGATTAGCTAAAAATAAAGAATTTTTGCTAAATTGGTTCATTCCAAAGCATGGTTTTTAGTGACCAAACAATGGTAAACACATTTATAGGTTTGGATTAAGAAAAAAAATATGCAAGTATGTTTTTTAAATGGGTATGGGACGGTCTGAGAGAAAAATTGTCTGGATGCTGCACATTTCTCTCAGAGAAAAGGTGGGTGACAATGAATTCTGGCATGTTCATGACGGCAAGCCTCAAGAAGGGAGAGTTTTCCGGCAAAGGCCATCAGAAAAAGGGGAAGAGGAGATGATCAAGACGGGTTCACACTGAGTCTGATTGGATCTGCTATAAGAAAACCATATGCAAATTCTATAAAGATTACATCAACCAGCCCTGCAGTTCATACTTGGTAAAATCACGGGTCTTAATCAGAACTCAGGTCGGAACCAAGTCAGACATGAGATTTCACAAACCATACCCAGCTCCATACACTAATCAGACTTTTTGGGTCCGACCTGGTTTCTAATCAGTCATCCTTTATCACCAAACCCTGACCCTATATGGTTTGGTACAGGTCAGATCCGGGTCAAACCTGACCCATCCCATAGACAAGCTTTGGAGTAGCCCTTCGTATCAAACCATACGTTTACAACTAACAAAATATATGTTGGTTTCAGTATTGTACTTAAGATTGAATTTCATATACTTTTGGCATTTAAGAAAAAAAAAAAAAACAGAAGGCAAAAACTTCGGAAAAGAGAACGCATATCCACCCACACCAAATAGAAACATGCTTATCCGCACTATCATCAAGACCACTAATAATGGCATCATCCGTTTAGTTTTATCTGAGAATCAGTTTGGCCAGGAATCCAGTACCAACTTTTGTGGTGAAACAGTTTATTGAAATGATTTTAGACTACATCTGCACCTGCTGTAAAAAAACATTGGTGGGTAGGTCTGATCCCCTGCGCACATGCATAAACCTGCTTAGGGCCAATGCCACACGGCCATCAGAGGTAGCAAACCCACTTGATAGGTCATGATTTAGCCCACCAATAACAAATATCAAAGAACAACAGAGGGTGCATTTGCCTAGCAGGGAGTAGACCTCCAATTGAAGCATGATTTTGGGCAAGACACCTCCAATTGAAGCATGATTTTGGGCAAGACTACTCTTAGAAGGACTTTCACAAAGTAATTTTATTGCAGATGCACATCTGCGCTAGTTAACGAACACAAGTATACCTGCCCACTTACAACAAACTACCCACCCCATCAAACCAAAACCCACCCACATAAATGCAACCACACGTGTGCCTTTCTCACAGTTTTACACATGCAATGCCCAATTTTTCAAGTTCTGTTTCGTGTATGCATGTGCAAAAAGAAGTCTAATCACAGGTACAAAGATACTAACCTGTCGGTCACATCTATAACAACACACAGACCTACTGCTGAGCATTAGCCTAAGGATACTTTTTTGCCACGGTGATTCAGGCATGTTAGCACCAATTTTCAGGAGTGCGAGCATCATATGGGAAAACAATCCGAGTCTCAACCTTGCAGTTAAAATCCTCTTGGCTTTTCTTAGTTGCAATATGGAAGTTTGTTAAGATATGGCTTATTTCCTATGTTAAATGGTATCAGATCTTTAGTTGTCAAGATAAAAAGAACTATGCACAGTCTTCTAAATCCACAACAGTAATTTAGAAAAGTTAAAAAAAAAAAGTTAAAACTTAAATAGGACCATACAACAGTTTCATTGATATACCATTGTCTAGACAGTTGGTGTTACAATTCAAAAGCTTACAGAAAAGAATGTACAGCTATAAATAAGTTCTTAACAAGCAAAACACAAGACATCCAAGAGCGGACAAGGAATTTAACCTTCTGGCAGGAACAAGGATCTAAACATGCTTTGCATGATAATATTTAGTCCATGCAAAATATACCATCCTCTTCCAGACGCTAAAATAACTAAACCATAAAACTAAATAATTCGATACGATAGTAACAGCCAGGATTAAAGTGTCTCAAACAGTGTTGTGAGAGGCTTACGCCTCAGTACCTGAAGCGTACGCCTCAGAGGCGAAGCGCAAGCTCAAGGTACTGAGGCGCTGTATGAGGCGTTTGCAGGCTTGAAGCGCACGCTTCACATGGGTGAAGCGCACACCTCACATCGAGGTGCGCTTCGCTTCTAAGGCGTGCACATCATGTAGTCTGGTGCGAGCACAACAATATCCCTGCACCTTCCCCTCGCTCCTCCCAATTCCCATACCTCCATTTTTTTCCATCAGCAAGGCCTCCTGGAACTCATCCCCCTACTCCGTCCAAACAGCAGAAAAGAAAAGAGTTCTTTGATCTTTTCCCCTTGTTTTGCTCCCTCCCCTTTCGGAACAGAGGAAGGAATCCCCAAACACGCTGCTCGATTTTGTTTGGAAGGAATGGAAGGCGGGAAAACGTTTCCCTCTGGATCGGAGGCATCGGAGTCAGAATCGGAGGTGAGGGAGGTGGTGCAGTCGTTGATCGACCTCGTTTGGGAGATCTAAGCTGTGTCAGAAAGCTGCCGCGGCCCCTCGAAGAAGCAGGCCTCCGATCTGTCGGGGAGGGTGAAGCTGCTGAGTCCACTCTTTGACGAGCTGAGGGAGAGGGATGTACGTCGTAGCTGACCTCGTCGCCCTCAAATCGGCGTTCGAATCGGCCAAGGTCCTCCTCCAATTCACTAATGAGGGCAGCAAATTGTTTCAGGCAATTATCTTTTTCCTCTTGCTATTTGTTTTCCTCTCTGTAAGCGTTAGTTCTTGGTGTTCTTTTGGTATCGTATCGGAGACGAGAAAATGAGCCTCTTGTTTTTAAGTAATTGACCGAATTCAATTTACCTTGATGCTTAAATTGAGGGAACGGCTTGTAGTTTTTCATCCTCATATTGATCTTCGATTGAAATTTACATGGTTGTTCTTGTGCTTCATTTTTGTCTCTCTTTCTTTTGGTGATTATTGTATATTGACGTTGATTAGTAGTTTTTATTTAAAATTTTCATTATTTTATTAATATTATATATTTTAATATTTTGATCATGAAGCTTAAGCTTCAACGCCTTGAGGCTTACGCCTCGCTTCATAACAGGCTCAACGCCTCGCTTCGCCTCATGGCATTTAACAACCTTGGTCTGAAATACATTAAATCTTTTCAGGGAAAGGATCAATCACTTTTGCTCTAACTCTATCACACACACACACACACACACACACACACACACACCCCTTTAATGCAAACCAAACCAGCGAATACGCTGAAACCAGACAAGGGCTAACAAGGTGAAGCGAGCACCATCAATTCCACAACTCAAGTATCAGCAAAAACATAAGCCCAAACTCAAAGCAAACTGGAAGAAAGCAAAAGGGCAACAAAAGCAAGTATGGAGCAAAATAAAGGACCCAACTTTCCCATCATGAAACTGCAACTGAGAAGTCCATGATAAGTAAAAGATTGGAAGGATGCATCTCTTGGCTACAGAACTAGCCACCAAAACCCAAGGTCCTTTAGTTGTATGGACAAATGTGGCTTCATAGTTGGTAATTATAGTCTTAAGACTATTATTTTCTCCTCCAAAGGAGAGGAATCTCCAAGAAAGTTCAATTGTCATTTTATTCATCTAACACCTTTTCAAGCGACCCTTTCAACCAGAATAGGTTTTGAGAAGCAATACAGAGTCCAGACTGACCTTTAGCCCCTAGTTCTGTCATAAGGACAGAATTAAGAATTAGCATATCAAAGACATCCCAACAGGCAGAAATAAAGATTCTTCAAAGTAGTGACAAATTCAACTGGATTCCTAAACACTATTACCAGGAGCTAACATAATAAACATGGTCCAATTGGCAATCACAAAAAGTTTTGCCATAGCAGCAGCTGTTAAAATGTAAAACTGTACATATATGTATATATAATAATATTATATTATTATATATATATATATAAATACATTTTTAATTTCTTTCTTTTCTGTATTTTTTTTCCTTTATTTTTATTTTTTGTCTTTATGTCATCTAGTTCAGTTTGAACTAGAATGACTGTTGCTAGTCAAGTCCTGTCCAGACTTGACTAGCAATAGAGCTGTTGGACTGACACAGTCCAACAGCTCTTAATAGAGCTGTTGGACTGTGCCCAACAGCTCTATTGAGTCCTCTTTCAGCTGTGTATATAAAGGGGTGCAGCCCCTCTTGTATTTTACTCCAATGCTTCTTAAGCAATTGGTTTTTCATATCAATAAAGAATACATTTTTATTTTTATTTTGTTTCCAGTTATACCCTTTTTAAGGGTTATGCTTTAGTGTCATTCTTGACACTTGCTCTTGTTAATCAAAGCTCGTGTTTCGAAGATCCCCATTTCATTTCATGGTATCAGAGCCGCGGAAGTACTAAATCTTGAGGAAAAGCTGCCTCGGTTTCCGTGCCCGTTTGCAAAAGTGTTCGCCACTTGAAGAGAAGTGTTTTATCACTTCATTGGAAAAGATTTCACATCTTGTTGTATTGTTTTTTTTTTTTTTTCTTTCTCATTTTCCTTCTTGTTTCTCTTCTATCCCTATTCTTTCTCTCCTTGTAATCGATGGATGACAATGATAAAGTCACCATCATGCCTATGAAACTAAGCGATACGAACTATGTAACATGGGCTTCAATCATGAAGCACCATATATGGGGAAAAGGCTTATGGGGGATTGTGGATGGTTCCGATTCGGAACCTAAGCTATCTCTTACTAAAAAGGAGGGAGATAAAGACGTCCCTCTATCGAAAGAAGAGAAAATCAAGGCTATTGCCTCATACGAGAAGAAATGGAAAGAATGGAGAATATCTCATGCGAAGATAATGTCATGGCTTATCAATAGCGTTGACATTAAAAAATGCTCAAGTCTTGCCAAATTTGATCATGCCGATAAGGCATGGGAATACCTTAAGAATATGTATTCCCTTAAAGATATTGCACACGTGTGCAACCTCCAAGAAAAAGTTCGAATGATGACACAAGGAGACAAAACTATTCGTGAATATTACAATGGGTTGTCCGAACTTTGGGAAGAACTTTCCCTTTTAGAACCAAAGTGGCATTGTGCCGAAGACATCGAGCTTCGTCAGAAACAACTCGATGTTGAACATTTTTACCAGTTTATCACTGGATTAAGGCCGGAATTTGAAACCACTAAATCGGCCCTACTTCACCGGGGAAAAATTCCTTCTATTGTTGAAACTATTGAAGAGTTAACAATGGAAGAAAATCGTCTCCGGAAAGGTTCTTTAAAAATTGAAGATGATTCCGTTTTAGCCGTGTCTAGACCAGGGAATCATGTTCGATCATATAGGCCTCCTCACTTTAACCGACAAAATGGTGACTATGATAAGAAGAAAGTTATTTGTCATCACTGTCATGAACCGGGACACTACAGGCCACAATGTCCCAAACTTAAGGAGCTGAGAGAAAAAAGAGCTGCAATTGCTGGATCGGAGCCTAAAGATCAGGATGCACCAGTTTCCCTGGCCCAACTAATGGAGATCCTTCAGCCTCTCATCAAAGGTGCCTCTTCCTCATCTGAAGCTTCAACCGGCGCAGCAGCCTCATCTTTTTCTGATTTAGGTAAAATTTCTTGGCTTCTTGACTCTGGTGCATCTTTTCATATGACCCCAAATAATCAAAGTCTATCCAAATGTGTTAAAAATAAAACAAGTGTGTCAAAGGTCTTTACTGCTGATGGGACTTCTCTTGAAATAGAAGGAATAGGAGATTTTGAAAAAATTTATAAAACAAAAATTTTTTTTATTCCAGAAATTAGACATGTTCCTAAATTAAATTTAAATCTTTTATCTGTATCTCAAATTTCTGATTATGGGTGTAATATTTTTTTTTCTTCTCATGGTTGTTGGGTACAGGATCGCCAGTCAGGCAAGCTGATTGGGGAAGGCCATAGAGAAGGAGGACTCTATTACATGGATTTTTTGGAAATGCCGAAGAAAGCTTTTTGTTATAATATTCAAAAAATAGAGTTGGAACTGTGGCATAAGAGACTTGGTCACCCACATATAGCAAAATCCAACATTTTCCAAATCTAGGGAAATTTTGTAACTCTGAATCATTTGATTGTAAAGATTGTATTATCGGCAAAATGAAAAGATTACCATTTCAGAACAGAACCTTTTTCTCTTCAAGACCACTTGAATTAATACACTCGGATGTTTGGGGTCCTGCACCAGTAATTTCTAAAGGAGGATTTGTTTACTATGTTATTTTTGTCGATGATTTCTCCCGACATACGTGGATGTACTTTCTCAAACATAAGTCTGAAGTATTTTCATACTTTCAAACTTTTCATAATATGGTTAAAAACAAATTTCAAAATGATATTACTATTTTTCGCACAGATTCAGGGGGAGAGTTTTTATCCACAGATTTTCAAAATTATCTTAAATTGCATGGCATCACACATCAAAGATCTTGTCCTTATACACCTCAACAAAATGGACTGGCAGAACGAAAACATCGCCATATTATAGAAACCACTAGAACTTTATTAATAGCAAATAAAGTCCCTAAAGACTTTTGGGCAGAAGCTGCCTTAACTGTCACCTATCTCATTAATAGGATGCCATCTTCTTCGTTACAAAATATCACTCCCATTGAAAAACTTATGAACATTTCTCCAGACTACTCTAGATTAAGAATATTTGGGTGCAAATGTTTCATATTTACTGACAAAAATGATAAACTTTCCTCTCGTGCGATTCCCTGTGCTTTTTTAGGATATGCTGAAAACCAGAAAGGTTATAGATGTTTTCACTTCAAAAATAATAAACTATATGTGTCTAGAAATGTTTCCTTTCTTGAAAAGGAGAGCTTCTTTGATTTTAGAAAATTAAAAGACGTCACTGAGTACTCCTTTTTGCTAGATCTAACATCAACATCTGATGAATATGACCTTGATTGTAACTTTGATGATGATCCAAGAATTATTGATCTTAATGTTGAAAATGAAGAAGTTCATAGAGATACTAGTATTCAATATTCCAGGCGACAAGAGTCTAATACTCCATGTGCACTTGAGAAATATTCTAACATTCCAACTAGACAATCATCCCGAATCTCGAGGCCTCCAGAAAAGTTTGTATCATACGAGTCTTTCTCACCCACATATAGGGCAGTTATTGCATTAATTCACTCATATGAAGAACCATCCACATATTTTCAAGCAAAAAATGATATCAAATGGATAGAAGCCATGAAAGTTGAATTAGATGCACTTGAAAAGGCTTCTACATGGAATATTCAAGATCTTCCTCCAGGGAAGAAAACTATAGGATGTCGATGGGTTTATAAAATTAAAACCAAGAGTGATGGTACTCTTGAAAGATATAAAGCCCGTTTAGTAGCCAAAGGTTATGCCCAAGAATATGGGATTGATTATGAAGAAACCTTTGCTCCGGTGGCTCGTATGACTACTGTCCGAACCTTAATTGCCTTAGCTTCTATCAAAAAATGGTCTATTTTTCAAATGGATGTCAAAAATGCTTTTTTAAATGGAAAGCTAGTTGAATAAGTATATATGGAACCCCCTCCTGGTCTAAGTATTCCTAAGGGTAAAGTCCTTCGCTTAGAAAAAGCTCTTTATGGACTTAAACAAGCACCAAAAGCTTGGTATGATAGGTTTAGTCGTGTTATGATTGATATTGGTTTTCAATTCTGTTTAACTGACACTGCTTTGTTTATTAAGAATTCTGATGCAGGGATCATTGTGCTTCTTCTCTATGTGGATGATATGATCATCACCGGAAGCGATAAACAGGGAGTTGAAACAATCAAAACACTTCTTAAATCTCATTTTGAAATGACTGATTTGGGCTTGTTGAGATATTTTTTAGGCATTGAAGTTGCTTATTCTCCTAGAGGATATTTATTATCTTAGACTAAATTTGCTTTTGATATTGTTTTCAGGTCTGGTATTACTGATGATAAGAAAGTTGACACTCCAGAAGTTGTTAATGTTAAAATGAAGATTGATGATGGAGAACTTCTTGCAGACCCTACTCCTTACAGACAGCTTGTCGGGGCACTTTCCTATCTATCCATTACCAGACCAGATATAGCACATGTTGTTCATACAGCAAGTCAATTTCAACATGCTCCTACTTCTGTTCATATGGGAGCAGTCATGCGTATTATCAGATACATCAAGTCCTCTCTTTCACGAGGACTTTTCTTATCTTCCTCCTCTTCTCTTGATTTAATTGCATATACTGATGCTGATTGGGGAGGTGATCCCAATAACAGACACTCAACCACTGGCTTTTGTGTCTTTTTAGGGGAATCATTAATCTCGTGGAGGTGTAAAAAGCAGCAGAAGGTATCTCTCTCATCCACCGAAGCTGAATACAGAGCCATGGCAACCACGACCATGGAAGTAGTTTGGCTCCGACGACTGCTTGCTGACATGGGAGTTGAAGCAACAAAGGCTTCACAAATGTGTTGTGACAACAAAAGTGCGATCTACATTGCCAGTAACAGAACATTTCACGAACGCACCAAACACATCGAAATGGATTGTCACTACGTCAGAGAGGAATATCTACATGGGATAATTGATCTGCCATATGTCACTTCAGAATATCAGTTAGCAGACCTCTTTACAAAGCCTCTCGCTGCTCCCCGATTTCACTTTCTCTTAGACAAACTTTCGCTCATTGTACCGTAAGTTTGAGGGGGAGTGTTAAAATGTAAAACTGTACATATATGTATATATAATAATATTATATTATTATATATATATATATATATATATAAATACATTTTTAATTTCTTTCTTTTCTGTATTTTTTTTCCTTTATTTTTATTTTTTGTCTTTATGTCATCTAGTTCAGTTTGAACTAGAATGACTGTTGCTAGTCAAGTCCTGTCCAGACTTGACTAGCAATAGAGCTGTTGGACTGACACAGTCCAACAGCTCTTAATAGAGCTGTTGGACTGACACATTCCAACAACTCTAAATAGAGCTGTTGGACTGTGCCCAACAGCTCTATTGAGTCCTCTTTCAGCTGTGTATATAAAGGGGTGCAGCCCCTCTTGTATTTTACTCCAATGCTTCTTAAGCAATTGGTTTTTCATATCAATAAAGAATACATTTTTATTTTTATTTTGTTTCCAGTTATACCCTTTTTAAGGGTTATGCTTTAGTGTCATTCTTGACACTTGCTCTTGTTAATCAAAGCTCGTGTTTCGAAGATCCCCATTTCATTTCAGCAGCTACTAATTTCCTCATTTGGCACTAATCTGCAGGACAACCTATGGCTGAGAATACAATACAATCTAGAAGCATGTTTTAATAGATACCTAAACACCCTTGAGCAGTTTGAACACCATTAAAGGAAAATGGCTGGCCTCTCATGTAAAATAACAATTAAAAAACACAAGTTGTGGGCAAAAGGCCCAATCATGTTGATACTTGATATCACTTGATAGTTAGTGGCAATGATATCATGAGATCAAGCATTCAAACACAATAGTACCAACAGTTACATTTGATCTTAAATAACACCATTAAGAAAAGAATAAAATTTATGAAACCAAACAACTAAGCGTAGAGCTTAGTCTATTATTATAGTGCCTATGTGTGGTTCCATACCTTGATATCACTTCCCATATTCTAAATGCAAATAAAACAGCGTGTAGAAAAAAAAAATCTCTAAAGCCCAGCCCAAACATAAGAACTTGTTATTACAACCAGGCATGCACAAGATTTTTTAACATAAGAAGAAAGACATGAATGAGCATATCAAAACCTCCACAATGCTTGCAATCCACACAAAATTTTGTTTCAAGCATAACCTGATCAGTGCACCAGAATATTTGTTTTTGTGTGGGAGCGAAAGTCTCTCTGCAGATTCAGTTAAATTTAGACATCATTGCAGCTCAATCAGGTTTAGCCTCTGGACATAACTATCATATATGTAATTAATTTCCCTAAATCCATATTTACCATTATCACGCTAGAGCCCCATACCAACCCACACCACATCTTCAAAAGAGAAGGGGTACAGATAAAGACAAGAAACCAGTTTAAAAGAGGAAGAGCAAGAGAGACACCCAGAATGTCAACTACAACGTATTAAATTCAGCACTGGAATACTGTGACAAATTATAAAGCAAACAAGCCAAAATATAGTACCAGTGGTATGGCGAGAGCAATCCTTTTTTGTACAAGAATGTATTGTAGATACAGAGGACGCTACCTGCTTCCCATCATATCACAGGAACATCTTATTCATGGCGGGCAGGAGAACTGGAGGTATACCTATATCCTTTCATTCAGTTAAAAGGACAGAATCACATCCGAGAGCAAAATGCTAAAAAAGAAACGATACAATTGCAAAACTTTACATCAACATAACCATCCAACCACCAAGGCACACTACTCAGAACTGTGTGGCCTTCCCAAACATTCGAGGCTCTCAGTTCGGCTATGAACGATCCTGTGGAAGACATCCCTAACCTGGCGCTCGAGAGGATCGAGCCCATCCTTCAACGCTTCGCATACCTGGGCTAACTCCTCAGCCCCTTGCCTAACTCCCTTCTCCCTATCCTCCGTCAATGGATGGTGGATAGCATCTGCCAATTCTGTTATGTGACGTGCACATTTTTCAATCTGGTGTATCTCCTTAAGCAGTCCACTTGAATTCCTGCGATCTTTCTTCTTTGATTCCTCCACTATCCTCTCATGCAGGGAAAGCACAGAAGCAGCCCAGGAGAAATGACGTGGAACCGAGAAATGTATCTGAAGGCCCCTATCCTGACAAGGAATTGCTGCAACCAGAGCCCACATGACAAACAGAAGAATTGTGTTCATGGTGTACACAAGCCCAGAAAGCCCACCAGTTGCCAAGACATCATTGCTACGAGGAGGGTTAAGGTTGTTCCCTATAGCCTGAAGCTGGCGAGCAGCTGACCAAGAGGGAGATACACTCCAGGAAAGGGATCGAAAATGACCCACAAATCGTTCTTTGCTGGAATTCCGTCCGAAAGACCTGTTCCTCTGAGCCAGGACAGATCCTGCTTCCTTCTCATCAAGCATTCCGATTGACAAATCAGTCAGAGCTTTCCTTGCCCTCCGGAACTGCCACTCACCAAGAGTACGCTGACGTGAATCCAATGCAGATAACACAATCTCAAGCTGCCTGCGCCATTGCCGGACCTGCTCAATTCCATCACGAATTGCATTGCAGACATCAAGAGCCTTGACACTGCGCTCAAAAAACTCAGATGTCTGGCGGTCAAGAGGGGGCTTGGCAAACTGGAACCGATGGTTCAGAAGGATTAACCTGAACTCTTCCTGGCAGGCAAGGAATGCATCAAGGAGGCGACGAATCCATGAAATTGCAAGCAGCTCATCAGGGTAGCAAGATGCAAGGTCATGGAATTTCTCAGTGACCATCCGCTGGAAAGCCTCAAGTCTATGCTCTTGCGCAGTTCCAGATTCAGAATTCCCTTCCATGGAATGGACCTGGTCACGTCTAATACTCAAAATTGAACGTCCTAGCGATGCAAAAGGCACAGAAGAACCCTGATAATCCGTAGCGGGCATTCTGACAAGAGAGAGCTTCTTACCATTCCATACAAAAGGTTCAGGTAAGACAATACAGTGTTTACACGGAAGAAATTACGGAACAAACGAAGAGGGAGTAGAATTGAGATTGAATTTGACGGAAGTATATAAAAAATACCGTTCTTTGCAACCTTGAGTTGAGAAAACGTACAAAAAAGGACAAATATCTATACAGAAACCAGAAGCATTCTGAAGCACGTTTTCCCTTGGATTGGATAAAGAATGGAAGGAAGAAGGCAAATGAAACCGCAGACAACGAAGTTTTTCAAGATGTTCCCCCTCTAAATATCAAAATCCCCAACATAACCATACAAAGCAAACTTGATACCCAAAACCTATAGTAAAGGAAACCAAACGATCAAACACCGGGGAAAAAGGAAAAACCCCTAAACTCCCACGAGAAAACCATAAAACTCCTCTCACGCGCAAATTCCAACCGATCTCCAACTCCTAAACCTATAATCACCACAATCCGCCACCAGACGTGACGAACCACCCACTCCGCACCCTTATCGCCCGAAACGCCCGAAGAAGGCAAGAAGAACAAACTCTATATCCAACCGCACGTCAAAATCTTACGCGGAACCGTTTCCAGAGCGAAATCGACACTAAATCCCGCACTGAGGAGCGCTCCACTCGCAGTAGAAACAGTACCCCAAAGAAATCCTGGCTAGAATTTCGGGATCGACGGAGTTAGAGACGAAAAACCGCGGGCGAGACGCAGAAAACCCCCCAGAAATCAACGGGGCAGCATAGAGAAGAGAGCTCAAAGGATCGCAGTATTTGGGAGAGGTACCTTTAGAATCGTCGCTCATCGAGGAAGGCTTCCTCCGTCGCCCGTGCCGGATCGATCGCCCTTAGTCTCTCTCTCTCTCTCTCTCTCTCTCCGTTTCTTCCTCTCTGTGTGAGCTGTCGTCGGCACCTCACTCCCCTTTTATATGAGCAGCAAACGTACCGCGTGCGTGACTCGTAAAAATAAGGAAAACAGTAAATGAAAAATTAAAATTTGGAAAGAATAAAATATGGGAAAAAGGGGAGCCGTGGTTTTAGGGGTTTCTAGTGACGCAAGAGAGCGCCAAATTACGGAAATCCCTACTCTTCCCTCAAAATGGCGAGGGTTTATTTAAGATGACGTATATATCCCTGACAAAATGAAGCTAATAATTGATGGGTTTTTTTTTGGACCTTTTTTGTATAATAAAGGGCTGGTAAACAATCCAACCTAGCCGACCTTGAAGTGCTCAAGCTTAGATCATTCTTGAGGCGAGCCAGGTCAAATTTGAGCTTAAACGAGCCAAGTTTGATCTAACTTGTTTAGATAAAAAAAATACATCATTTTAGAGTTGAAAGAAATAGAATTACAAAAAAGAATACATTATTCTAGAGATAAAAGTAATAAAAATTTTCAATAAACTTATTTTTTCAAGCTAAACAATTCAATCATATGTTTTACATGTGATGTAAACTATTTGTGAAATATATTTTTTACTCCTAGACATGCTTGTACAAGTGAATCGAATTCAGAATGATATGCGATTCGAATGGCACATTGTTTTAGGATTTGAATGCTTAAAATGGATCCATAAGTAAATTTGGATCAGATTTGAACCTATGTGATGGATCCTTTTTCAGTTTTCAGACTCTGGTTGGGAGGTTCAGTATTTGTCGGATCTGAATATGAAATCCAGATCAAAACCAATCCGTTTACACTTTTTACATCTAAGTCCCCTGTTTTTTGACGTTTTCTCCAGTCGGCTCTAGCATGATCATGTAAAATTGGAATCTGGATTCAACTTTACTGCTTCGAATCTAGTTTAGATTTGAATCTAGGTTCCGGCATGTTGCCCAATATAAAGATTCCGATTCCGGTAAACGTGATCCGACCCGCATCCTAACGGTTCGCAAGTTCTTTTCATCGGAACTAATGGAAACAAAATTAGGCTTAATTTGCCGTCAGAGATTTTTGTGAAAATATCGGACATGCCCTTCTTACAAAGTGTCACAAATATCGCAGATATTTTTAAATCACCTTTATTTATCACCATATTTTTTAAAAACCAATATATGTTGAAAATATTACATTTTTATTGTGCATTACCTTTTTCATACTTTATAATACTTTTTGTTTGAAGAAAACCCCATATTTTTTCAAGATATCGCCCCATATTTCCTTTAAATAGACTTTGCCGAGAACTAGATTTATAATATTTGTGCACAAATCACACTCACGGTTTTTTTGGTTTCAGACAATTGGTACAGGTTGTCATGTTGTCTTAGAGGTCTGTCTATGGGTTGGATCCGACTGGCATGATGTTGTGGTCTGGATCCACATAATAGATGTATCATTGGTGTTGTAGACTGGATCCAGATCTGGCGCATACGAGACAATAACGGGCGCCATAAATATGGGTCATATTCATCTGGGTCCTACCTTCCCGTAGTTGCTGGATTGAATACGGACCCGACTGACATGACGTATAGATCAACGTCGCTGGCGGGAGGATGATTTCAGGCTGCTTTGGATTCACCCACTTATCCAAAAAATGTGGGATAATCTGACACCCATCAAATTTGGATCATGAAGAACAACCAAAACTCCCAGTTTTATCCTACTTTGTTTAAGAAATGCAGGATAAGTTGGGAAATTGGGAATCACTTTCCTAATTTATCTTACTCTTTTTGCTTAAATGTGTGGTTTCAGGAAAGCCCACATTTTTTTGGATATAATGATACCATGCACAATACTTGTGTTGTCTTTTTAATTTTGATAATAGTGACCTAACTCAAATCTTGACCAGGGTCTTGAGTTGAATAGGATTTCCTTGGATCCAGATCCAAATATGGCATTCTGAATTGGCTCGTATATAATACAGTCATTGAGGGTAGCCATCGGTCCGGGCTGACCGTTGGGCTTGAGGTACCTGCTCCGAATAAAGTCAGGTCGGGCTTGGGCTGCACATTGCTCCAGCCCGAACAGATAACTGGCCAGGCCCATATCCAAAATGAATAGGGCTCGACCCATTAACTAGGTCAGGCTTAAAGGGCTCAAGCTAGGGTGTCAACGGGTCGGGTTTGGTTCGGACCTAGGTGGAACCAGACC
The DNA here is from genome assembly GCF_984573655.1 of Nuphar pumila. NCBI lineage: Eukaryota > Viridiplantae > Streptophyta > Magnoliopsida > Nymphaeales > Nymphaeaceae > Nuphar > Nuphar pumila. The sequence goes on from NC_143262.1 coordinate 72,786,262, forward strand.
CAAACATGACTTGAGATAATGGTATTGAGTCCAGATCCGGGTCTAATCAGACCCACCATAAGAGAAACCATACCAGGATCTTATAAAAATTACATGAACCAGACCCCGACCATACCCAGTAAAATAATATTTTTTTATAAATTTTACATTGAAAAATTACAGATCTTAATAGGAACTCGGGTCAGGCCCTGGGTATGGTATGACATTTCACAAACCATGCCTGGCTCCATATATTAATCAAACCCTTTGGATCTGAACCAGATTCTAATCAGGCCTTCTTATTTATCATTAAACCCTAACCATATAGGGTCTAGTATGGGTTGGGTCCAGGTTAAACCAGACCCATTGAAACCCCTAGGTCCAGCCCAACCTGAGCCCGACCCCGACCCCGACCCAAGCCCGATTCTAACAGGTTCCGGCTGGGCTTGGGCCTCAATACAGGTCGGGCCAGCCCGATGTCCACCCCTAACTGTCACATACCCTTCGATGTGGGTCCCAGTACAGGTCAGTTCCAGTCCTTGACAGTTGACAGACTTATTATCGGCCAGTTAGCTCATCTAATGGGGCCCACTTTCACTGAGGACATCAGGTCAGGTCAGGGCTGAGAAAGGACCAGGTCAGATGTACCCTTGACGGATCTATGGATGTCGTTCATTCATGTGATGAACAGGATCCAACGGCCGTGGTTGGTTAGTTTGAAGTATCAGTTGTGGCTCACAAATTTTTTTAGAGCCATTTATTCTAGATGAACGGTATCTAGAGGACGATGAATGAACACCTGAGAATAAGAAGTAAAAACTGTGATCATTGCTTGCCTTTCATCACATGAATGAACGGCATTGGCTAAGCCCTAGAGTGTATGAGGGTACCTCTGACCTGATCCTCTTTGGCTAAGTCCAAACTCCTAATCTGTGCAAGTTGCAGAAAAAATGCTCAGCGTCCATTACAGTCAACAGCGTTCTGTAACCACTCATTATATATATATATATATATATATATATATATATATATATATATAAAGTATAATCTATAAGAAAAATGTGTAAAACATATATACAAAGAGAATGATGCATACAAAATATATACTTAAAATATGAATAATTAAGTATAATATATAAAATATATTTTTTAAGTATAATATATAAAAAGTATATATAAATAACATAAAATGTTTTTACACGGGCTAGGTCGTGTTCAGCTTGTCTCATTCAAGAATGAGCCAAGATCGAGCTCAATTCGACTAAACACAAACATGATCCGAGTCACAAGATCAATCTACTGGTAAATGAGCCAAAAGCCCGAAGATGTCATGATCTGTTCGTTCAGCTCGTTTATCAGCCCTAATTGCAATCCTCATTCTTGGGATTTTTCTTAGTGAGTAAAAATCCCGCGATAAATTTATTTTTTTTCTTATAAAATGTTGACATATTAATATTTAAAAGTATTAACAAGCGAAAAAGCATATAACAAGGTAAAACTTTTAAATTACACTAAAAATAATGAAAATATTGCGATATATATACGAAATTTTGAAAATCTCATTATCTATGAGTTCAAAGTCTCCATGGTATTTGTGGCACTGCTTATGAGGCCTCTACCACAAACACGTGCAACGAGCCAAACGTGAAGCGTTTAAAACCAAATGGGTTTCAGTCATCCCTTTGGTTCATGCACTTTCATCATACTATCCAGGAGATCTTATCATTGCAAGTTGTTTTGATCAAATCTGACCTCACAGGTATGATGTCCATGGTCAGTTTGATCAAGATTGGCATTGAAATCGTCATAATCCTGCTTGTGTGCAGGGTGTTTTAGAGATTAAAAAATCAACGGTCATAAAAACACTAAAATTTAAATAAAATAAATTTTTTTGGGTCAAAAAGCACAATTCAAGGCTCTATTTCTATGAAAATCAGCCATGCCGAATTCATTTATAGTTCCCATCTGATTAGAACAACTTACAAATGATAAGATCCCGAGGCTGGTATGCGTTAAGGGACGGCAGGGACCCGTTTGTGGATGGACCAATTGTAATTAATGTTTGGTTATAAGATAAATCCCTTCAATCTTCATCCAGATCCAGGTTGTCTGATGCATCATAAAGGCCCACTGACCCCATCTCATTCTAGCCTGGGTTTAGCCTGGATGGTATGACCGAATGCATGGACCTATTTTTACAAATGGAAAATGACTGTAATGGCGCTTACTTGCAAAAATTCACAAATATACCAAATTTTGTTTGCATGTCTAAAATCATTAATTTTTTATTTTTTAAGATCATTTTATCGTTTGTAATATATTTGTACAAACCTCCGTTTGCACAAATATGTTGCGAACCTCCAAACATGGTTAAAATCATAGAGGAGATTCATAATATATCCGTTTTGACCTCCTCAAGTTTGCACACTCAAGTTTGCACAAATAGTTTTCCAACTTTCAAATATGGTCAAAATCACCAAAGAGATTCACAACATATTTATGTGAATCTCCCCACGTTCACACAAATATGTTGCGAACTTTCGACTATGATTAAAATCATCGAGGAGATTCACAACATATTTGTGAGAACGTGAGAAAGTTTGCACAAATATGTTGTGAACTTCTAAATATGATTAACTTACGAGGTGCACAAATTTACCTCATGAATCAAGGTACATGAAATGATAAATTATTTAATAAAAAAAATCTTATAACTCATTTACACTAATAGTCTACCTCAAATAGGGTAGATGGTACAACTTCGAGTGACACCAATACATGTAGATTCACCTACATGTCGTACTGAACATTTATGGGAGTAATGATGTTCATTTTTTGTCTCCAGTCACTCAAAGTTAGAGAGATCGGGGTTGTTCATGTGTCCTAGGTGACATGCACCAACTACTATACATAGTTCTGGATTATAATCCTTATTGAATGTCTAGCCTCTGTAAGAATTTTCTCGACTATGGGTCGCCTGCCTTAGATATCTGGTCTGTTAGGCACTTTGAGAAAATGATTCATGCGGCATAATAAACACTCGTCATGACCTTATCATATACAAGGATTATACCTGAGTGCCTGGAGTTGTTAATTAAGAGAAATAAAATGTGCATTGACACATGAATGCTATTTATTCTCAAATATTGAGATACATGCTTGCAATTTACATTAATATTGAAATACATGTTACAATTTACATCAATGTTGAGATACATGCTAGCTATTTACTTTATTGCTAAGATACATGTTTACTCTACTTCAGTTATATCATGTTTATGTTAAATTACTGAACTGTAACATCATGATTGCAATGAATGTTCTAGCATTGTGTAATCTTTATGTTCGTGGTACTATCTTACCTGCTCGAAAGAGTCTGACCTCATTTTATGGAGAAACAAATAATGAATGATTTGTAATATAGTGGCACGGTGCAGGGGAGAGGCCAATGGACCATGTTTCTATCCTTTCATTCGTTCCTAAGATATTTTTGTCTTTTTGTATCTCAATTAGACTGAGATGAATTTTGTCTCATATGTATAAACATATTTAAATTCAGTTGATTAATGTTACATCATGATTAAGTTGGAATGATACAACTTTTATTTCAATTTATGTAGAGTCGGATTTTTGATGGAGTCTTTAGTGTGCAAAGCTGGATCTAAGTCTGAATATGAATTGAATCCAGTTCAGTTTGAAGTTTTTAGTTCTATAACCCTTCCAGGGTTGTCCAATTCAAAAATCAAAATTGTTTTCTTTGTGTATCGATTCTCTCATTCGAGTTGGATAGTTTTTCAAAAAAAAAAATGGTTAAATTTTTTTACTTATTTCAAATTGAAAATTCTAGGACATTGCACATTAAGTTAATTTCCATCCAATTTCTTTACATTTCATGTTCACGAGGACTCTAGCCCCCTAAAAGAAGGAGTGGAACTTATTGATATACCCCCGAGGTTCCCTTTTATCTTCCAACAAATCAAACTGGTGATCAAATGGACCATGGATACAAGATCCACTTTCATCCAATTTTGGATATAAAAAAGAAACACAAGAAAGAGGGGGCAGGGAAAGGAAACCAAAGGGATTTTAAGAGGATTTAAACCATCTTTTAAAAAGAACACCCCAATCTGCATCGACGATTTCTTTGAAAGGCTAAATGATGCCTCTCATGCGTTCAAACTGTCTTGGCATTCATAATAGATGATGGGTGAAGTTGAGTCAAGCATATGTACAATAGAAGCCAATGACCAAGAATTGAGTTCACATAGTAAGTGAGTCGGCCCAGTTGATGAGGCCCTTATTATTAATCCTGAAACCCTTATCAATGAGGATAATGTCTTAGAATGTTAGAGGTTTAGGGAGGAAATAGGTCTATAAATTGTTGGATCTATTAATCCATTGAAAACTAAACAAGGATCAAATTCATGCTCTCATTAAATCATTGAAGCAAAAATGAAAATCAAACTTAAAGTTGAAGTGTTACCTAGATCCATAGCGCTCCGGTTGATCATTGACGGGTATGATATTCTAGAACCTATATATGAGGCTCTTTTCCCTTTCTCTAGACCTAATGTGAGAGAGACTGAATTCTCTTTCTGACTTATGGGGAGACTGAAGAGAGAGAGAGAGAAAGAGAGAGAGAGAGAGAGAGAGAGAGAAAGAGAGAGAGAGAGAGCTATTATATAAGGTTTGGAGACCATAACCTAATGTGTTTAGGAGTCTGTCTCCAATTCAGTCGATTATAGAATTGTAAACAGGGCAGGTTTCTCCACATAGTATACCATACCATATGAGATACCATAGGACCTATCCGAATTAGATTATATAAACCGGGCCTAAACCTGGGATAATTTTATAATGTGTGGTTCAACGTATGTAGGTCCACATGATTTTCTAACAATCTCCACTTGGGCCACATACGTAACCTTATAATCACATATTGTAACCTTATGAGCTCAAAAATATTGTCTTATTAAATAATATCTCTATCAATCTGGTCCATTGATCATGTCAACATAGAATCAAAGCGGTCTTCATTACAAATAACATAATTGGACCCATCAATGATTACGTATATTAACACAACCAAATGACATGGATCAAGTATGGATGTGAAACATGAAAATTACATGCAATGTGATCAAACATGCCTATTTTCAACTGGTCCTTTCTGAAACTTTAGTGAGATCACAACGTAATGAGTATAAAATAAAACTGAAACTTTAACTTTATACCAAAGTGGCAAAAAGAACTTTATTATATCATAGAACATCTAAATACAAACTCTCACTACACTAGCATGTCATAAAATGATAAAACACCCATGTGAGCAGTATGCTTGTGAAAGTCCTTGGGTGGCAAACTTTTAGTAAGCGGATCCATAATAATGAAGTTTGTGCCAATATGTTTTATTGATATCTGACCATTCTGCACTCTTTCTTTAACAATAAGGAACTTAATGTCAATATACTTTGACTTCGATGAGCTCCTATTGTTATTAGAATACAACACTGCTGAATTATTGTCACAAAATAATTTTATTGATCTCTCAACATTATACAAAATTCGCAGCCCTGTGACAAAATTATGTAGCCATATCCCATAGTTGAATGCCTCATAACAAGCCAAGAATTCTGCTGCCATGGTGGAAGAAGCATTGAGTGTCTGCTTGACACTCCTCCAGTAAACAACTCCTTTGGCCAACAGAAAAACATAACCTGACATGAATCTACAACTGTCTTGGCATCCCGTAAAGTCAGAATTAGAATACCCAATGATCTTCAACTGATTTGACTTCCTGTATGTGAGCATGTAACCTTTTGTTCTTTGCAAATATCGCATAACCCGTTTGGCTACTTTCCAATGATCCACCTGGGTTACTACAATATCTGCCTAACATCTCAACAATGTACGCTAAATCCGAACGCGTACACACTTGAGCATACATAAGACTCCCTACAACAGATGCATAGCGAATATGTTCTATAGCCTTAATTTTAGACTGGTGTTCGGGGCACTGAGTAAGACTAAACTTGTCTCCTTTAGCAACAAGAGTATCCCCTGATTTGCAATCCTTCATGCCATATATTTTCATAATCCTTTTGATATAGCTTTTTTTGTGATAATCAAAGAATACCTTGAGAATGATCTCAATGTATCTGGATCCCTAATACAAAAGAGGCATCCCCAATATCTTTTATTTTAAATTTCTTTGTCAGAACTATCTTGTTTTCGTGCAGTATGCCTATATCATTACTGGCAAGCAATATGTCATTCACATACAAAACTAGAAAAATAAATTTACTCTCACTTAACTTATGGTATATACATTCATTAACCATATTCATCTCAAAACCAAACGAGAGGACAACTTGATGAAATTTATGATACCACTGACGAGAAGCTTGCTTAAGTCCATAGATGGATTTCTTTAGTTTGCAAACCATTTTCTTGACATCGCTTCAGGCAAAATATTATGGTAGGACCATGTATATTGTCTCATCAATGTCCCCATTAAGAAATGTAGTCTTAACATCTATATGATGCAACTATAAGTCATAATGAGCTATAAGTGCCATCATAACCCTAAAAGATTTCTTCTTAAAAAGCGAAGAGAAAGTCTTTGTATAATCAATGTCTTCCATTTGAGTAAACCCTTTTGCAATAAGGTGAGCCTTATATCTTTACACATTATCCTTTGAATCCTTTTTGGTCTTAAATATTCATTTGAAACTAATAAGTTTCACAGTTTCAGGTAATGGGACAAGATCTCACACGTCATTGTCCCTCATAGATTTAATCTCCTCATGCATTGTTTCAATAAACTTTTGAGAGTTAGAACTTTGTGTAGTTTGATGGAGGTTGATTGGATCATTTTCCATTAGGCCAGTATCACTCTCATATTCTTGTAGAAAGATAATATAATCTTCTAAAATTACCCTTCTTCTCTTTCTAGTGGATTTTCTTAATGACATTAGTTCTTGAGGTTATTGAGTTTGAACTCTAGGAGTAAAAACTTGAATTTGGATAGGAAGATCTAAAGCATTACCTTGATTCGAATTTATGAGAATATTATCAGGAATAGAAATCTGATCATTGTGATCCACAACCGCAGGAAGAGAAATAGACTCATCTTCAAAAGCAATGTCTTTTACTTTATCATTCCCCCCAAACGTGACACCCTCAAAGAAACAAGCATTTTTTATTTTGAAAAAGGACTTATTCGCACAGTCATAAAACTTACAGCCTCTGGACCTTTCAGAATACCCAACAAAATAATAGCTAACCATTCTGAAATTCAGTTTCTTTTTATATAGCCTGTAGGGCCTAGCCTCAGCTGGACATCCCCAAATATAAAAATGTTTCAAACTAGGATTTCAGCCTTTCTATAATTTATATAGGGTCTTGGTTACTGCTTTAGAGGGCACCATGTTCAAAACATAAGCTGCAGTCTTTAATGCTTTTCTCCAGAGGGACTCTGGTAAGGTAGAATGAGAAATCAGACTCCTTACCATATCCTTAAGAGTCATGTTTCGTCTTTCAGCAACATCATTCATGCTAGGAGAGCTTGTCATGGTATACTAAGGGACAATCTCATATTCCTCTAGGAATTTAGCAAAAGACCTTGGGTGTTGTTCACTTAATCCATCATATCTGCCATAGTACTCACCACTATGGTCAGATCTGGAGACCTTAATTCTTTTGCTAAGTTGGTTTTCAACTTCGGCCTTATACGATTTAAATACATCCAAGGACTAAGACTTTTCATAAATTAAATATAGGTACTCATAACGAGAATAGTCATCTATGAACATAATAAAATATTATTAATCATTTCAAGAAGCCGTAGGGAAGGGTCCATAAATATCAGTGTAGATTAGTTCTAAGACGTCTGTTCTCCTTTCGGCACCTATTTTTTTTTATGTTTGTTCATTTTCCTTTTATACACTCAACACAAACCTATAAGTGAGTGAAATTAAGGGAATCAAGAATCTTATTTGACATAAGCCTTTCAATTCTTTATTTAGAAATAAGACCTAAGCGCTTATGCCATAACAAAGCAGAATTCTCATTTGTGAATTTTTGTTTTGTACTACAAAAACTTAATTGCAAGGTTTCATTAAATGAGGCAATAGTATCAAGCAAATAAAGGTTATCAATTGTAGATAAAGAACCAGTTCCAATAAGATTTGAATTAAGAAATAATTTAAATTTATTATTTTTAAATAAACAAGAATAACCGTATTTATCTAAAATAAAAATAGAAACCAAATTTTGCATAAAAGACAGTACAATAAATGTTTCTTTCAAATCTAAATAATTTTCAGTCTTTAATAACAACCTAAATGTCCCTATTGCCTCGACTTCAACTGTTTTGCTATTGCCCACATAAATAAATCTTTCAACATCAATTGACGATCAACAACATAGGCAACCCTATATGGACACACTTATGTGAGTAGTAGCACCTGAATCCATCCACCAAGTGTGTTCGTGCATAGAAGTCAAATTAACTTCAGAACAAACCAAAGTAAGAAGCATACCTTTCTTATCACGTCAGACATGATACTTGGTACAATCCTTCTTCATGTGACCATTCTCTTTGTAAATGAAACAACTAGACTTTGGGTCCTGATGTCTTTTCTGTTTCTTCTACAATTTAGGGTCAACTTCAACTTTCTTAGTTCTTTTTTTTTCTTAAACCTGTCCTTAGAGGTTACTGCCAAATGAACACTCCCAGTCTTCTCTTGCTTCATCCTATATTCTTCTTGCACACAGTGAGAAATGAGCTCATTAAGAGTCTATTTTTCCTTTTGATAGTTATAACTGACCTTAAACATACTGTATTTTGCAGGAAGGGATATCAAAATCAAGTGCACGAGTAAGTCCTTAGACAACTCTAACCTTAGTGCCTTGAGTTTTGAAGCAAGATGAGATATCTTCATGATGTACTCTCGAATGTTTCCTTTGCCCTTATATTACATTGAGACAAGACTCGAAAGAAGAGTACTTGTCTCGGCCTTTTTGTTTTTCACAAAACGTTTTTCAATTTCTTCAAGTTAATGTTTGACATTTGCCTCTTCAGACATAGTGCTACTAAAAGATTCAGAAATCGACGTTTCATGATCATGAGACTCATGCGATTAGATCGATCCCATCACTCAGAGTTTTTTTATCCTCGATAGAACTCCTATCCGTAAGAGCAGGTGATTGATCTTCTCGCAGTACAAGATCCAAATTCATACATCTAAGTACATTCATAACATTTTCTTTTCAGTTTTTGAAATTAAAACTGCTCAAAATAAGGATAGAATTAATGTTTATAGATATCACAGAAGCAAAGGTATATACTGAATAAAGAACAAACAAACTCATGATTAATATCCATATTCATATGCAATATAAAATAATATATTTAAATAATGGTGAACCTCATTACAAGATACCTAGTACAACATTGACACTTAGTCTTTGGATAGAAGTGTCAACTTGTAAGTGACACTCTCAATACAATAATCAAAACATGGACAATCAATCTTGTCTAACAATGAGCCTTTCTTTGGACCAACTCGTTATTCACATGAAAAATCGAATGATTGTCCCATATTTATTACTGAAAGTATACATTTGGGTTTGACCAAATAGTAATATTCCTTTAGGCCGATCACTATTTGCATGAACCACAAACATATAAACATCACAATATTTCAAAATGAACTAACCTAAACAACAGAGGTTACTTTGGTAACATGTTGATTCAATTAATTTAATTTAAAATATTGGACCCAAAATTAAAAACAATACCAATGTTCAAATATGTTTATACATGCATACGAATATAATTAAGCATAATCATAACATGCATGGACCGTAGGGTAACCAAAAATAGGCCTGCCAAAGTGACCCATGATGCACGCCAAACCGCCCTATAAAATCTTAATTTTAATAAATCTTTTTTAATAAGTCATGGTACACGGGTCTGGCCGGACCCACTGTGATCATCGCAAAATTTTTCCTCTCTTTATGGTTTCTCTCTCTTCCTTCTCTTTTCCTTTTCTAACCTCTATTCTCCTCTGTTTTGAAGGGAGAAGGATAAAAGAAAGAAAAGAAAGAGAGAAGAGAAAAGAAAGAAAGAAAGAGAGAGAGAAGAGGAACTATTTTGCGTGGTTTTCACTTGACCTTTATTTGAAAACATTTAGAAAATTACTCGCCTCCGTTTTGAAAATTCGCAGGAAAAATGGAGAGACGGGATTCGCTCGTCGGTACGAGGTTCGACCGTTCCTGGCGCCTTTACCAGGGGTAATCGAACCAAGGATCGAATCTATGCCCTTTTGCTTTGCCTAAATATCATCTAAGAATTTATCCTAAAGATCTAAATGCACAAAGAATCATGCTTGTGCAATGCAAGGATGTATGCTCCTTTTAAAAGATGTTTTGAAAATTTCCAAGTTTTATGAGATGAACTTGGTATGGGAGTGAAGAAGTGATTTTAACTTAGAACTTGAGATAGATCAAAGAAGTTCTAAGTACTTGAAGTAATCAGAGTTGGAAGAATAAGTCTTGATTTTGAGAAAGAATAATTTAAAGCTTTGAAAGGAAAGGAAATTAAGTTTCAAAGTCAGAAATAGACTTTGAATTTTGAACTTGGATTTAGGAAAGGAAATGAATACTTAGGATGGAATTGAATTTAGATTTTGAAGTTTGAAATTGGAATGGACTGAGAAAATCAAATGGTATTTAAGAATAGAAATGGATTTAGGGAGTTCAGATGAGATCTGAAAATGGAATTGGATTTGAAATTTAGAATTGGGAATGGAATTGGATAAGGGATTTAAAATCTGGGATCTGAGGTCTGATGTAAAATTGGGTTCTGGATCCTAGGATGGATTTGGATCTAAAGTCTGAGATCCAAAAGTGGAGTTGGACTCTGGACCCTAAAGGAAATTTTGGATCTGAAGTCTAAGATCCGATGTAGAGTTGGACTCTGGACCCTAAGATAGATTGTGGATCTGAAGTCTGAGATCCAATGTAGACTTGGGTTCTGAATCCTAGAATAGAATTTGGATCTGAAATATGAGATCCAAATGTAGAGTTGGGCTCTAGATCCTAAAAAAATGGAATTGGATCTGGAGTCTGAGATCCAATGTAGAGTTGGATTCTGGATCCTAAAGGGGAATTGGATCTGAAGCCTGAGATCCGATATGAATGTTGAATCTTGGATCCTAGAATGGGTTTTGGATATGAATTTGAGACCCAAAAAGTGGGGATTTATACTTGGAAATCTGGATCCTAAAGGGGATTTAGGATCTAACTTTGGATTTGGAATTCCAAAATTTGATTTGAAAATTTTGAACTTGGAATATGAATTTCAAAGTCAAATTGGACTTTGATTTTGAAGTTTGAATCTGGAATTTAGAAGATGAATCAAGAATTTCTAAGTTGGATTTGAATTTGGGAAAAGGAATTTTAGAAATTGAATTTTGAATATATAGATGAATCCCGAAGTCAATTTAGACCTGGGATTTGAAGCTTGAAATGAATCAAGAATCTCAAAGTTAAATTGAACTTTGAGTTTGATTGAAGCTTTTGAAAATGAATTTGAAATTTCAAAGTAAAATTGAACTTTGAAAATGAATTTGAATTGGAAATTTTGAATATGAAATGAATTTGAAATCTTAAAGTTAAATTGGACTCTGAGATGAAAAATGAAATAGAATTGAAAAAGATGAATAGGATTGAAGATTGATTGAAGAAGATATTTACATTACTTGGAGTTTTGAAAAAGTAATGTTGAAAATATGATGCAGTTCTATCCTAAATGATGAATGAAAAGAATTTTGAAATTGGTTTTTGAAAAGCTATTACATTCTTTAAATGAGTTAAAATAAGATTGAAGATATAATACATCCTTGACTATGATCATTGAATGTATTATATAATAATCTATATTTAAGCTCAGGTGAAGAATGAAACACATTTGGTGCTTTTATAGAATTTGAAATGAAATTAATTCTCAATAGACCCTGACTATGGCCATTGGTATATATTTTGAATTAATTTTAAATTAAATTCTGATAAAAGAAGAAAAAAAATATTTGAGTAAAATATGATGAATTTTGAAAATGGATCCAGTGTTACTTCGTAAAAGATAAAAATCCTAAGTTTTGTCCACACCCTGACTATGGCCATTGATGTGGATCATCGACTTAGGATCAATTACCTCTTACGAAATGGTGCACGTGCCATTCGTGTTTCACCATTTGTGAGAATTTGAAAAATAAAGGAAAAGATGCATGAAAACAAGTAATTCATGGTATTTTACAATGCTCATTCATTCTAATCTAAGACTGGAAATGTAAATTCTCATTTAAGATCTAACTTATTACAACACTTAAATTTGAAAACACAAATCCAAGTGATGACATATTCCATATATTTCCTGCAACAATGTTAGCACAAGACGGAAGATACATAGATAAAGCAATTTATAAGAGACATCATGTTGAATTTTAAAAGACGATGGGTGAAACAATTATGTCTATATTTTGCATTGATGAGGAGCACAAGGTGGAATGCAAACTTCATGCTGGGATCACATATGGCATCTTTAAACATGATGATGAACCTAAAACGAGTTTTTGACTTCCAAATGCAAGTGTAATGATTAAAGGAGTCACCTAATAGAAGAATTTATAGCTAATGGATAATATATATCAGTGGTTATTATGCAAAGGGGATGAAATGATATGTTATTTGGTATATATAGCAGAGAATACTCAGATTTGCAATTTGATGGTGGTCATGTGTTGCAAAGGAGGGTGCAATGGTGGAAGTACGGGCGTGATACGGGTGACTGATATACAACTAATGGTAGTATATTGATAATAGTGTAGATGGTAATGTGCTGTGCGCAGGAACTATAAGATGTACAGTGTATGATGTGTTGGATTGGGCTGCGGAATGGAAGCTATAAATGGCGTATGGATGACATACAGTGATGATGTGCTGCGTGCAGGAGGTGAGGAAGGTGATATTATGCACGTATTGTATGTAGTGGAAGTGAGGGCAACTAGTAAAAGATGGTGCAAATAATGACAGATGGCTATTGATATGCAATATGAAAGTGCAGAAATGATGAACACAAGAGATAATAATGCAGAAATTATCATGGAGATTAATAAATAAGAGCTGGCGGTAACTTAGATTCACGAAAACATTGATTCCTTCACCTGGTTCTCTGCAACAGATCGACCTCAGCATGCACAGCAGATCAAATCATTCACTCCGCTTAACACATCACAGCGAGTCAATAGGTCACTCTCAGCGGCAAGCCTATAAGCAGCAGGTATATTTCTGCAAGTTGGATTCTGTAGATCTTAACAAGTGGCTTTCCAGCATCCTTGCCATGTTTAGTTTTTTGTACAATCCTTACAGATTTACGTTGGTTGCTAACTTGGTAATATTCAGACAAGCCCTACAACGATTAACAACCAGTAGCAACCACCAATATAGATGATGTTTGAAAAAGAACCTGCAGCTAAAGAAAATCATGAGCATATCAAACCCTATATACAAATGATGACATGAACATCAATAAGCACTTGAGCAGCGAATATTAATACCCATAGTCAAGCTGCAACATAGCGAATTCATTAACACATTGATTCCCGTAAAAGAAAAGGATTATACAGTAGGTCAAGTTTTCTTTTTACATGCCAAACTTCTGATTCAGAAGAGACAGAGAAGCTTCACTCTGTACCTCAGGGGGGGGGGGGGGAGGTTCTTGATCAGTATATCCAAGCATAAGCGGCACCATGGGAGGTTAGGACTGCATTCCCATTGAACTGGTCATTTGTTTTAGCAATAAACAAATTCAAAATGGAAAATTCCCAGATAAAAGGGGGGGCACCGTTCAATAGCAGGTGGGCAATAATTCTATCCTTGTTAATTTCTGATATGAATCCAACAATTTTTCATACCATCTTTGAGGATAAACAGTAAATTGCACAGAAAAATCCTGAAGAATTTATTATTCCTGAACAAGTTATACAATGAAAGTCAACAATAAATTTGGGACTTCTTCAGTCAAGATGGACCCATCATACCGTAAGTATCAAACAGCCAGAACTACAGGAAACATCAACCAAGTAGAGTTCAAAACAGAAGAACTCAATAATGAGCATATTAGATACACACATTTCCTCGAAATGTACACAGCATACGAAATTCTCTTGGCAACAAAAATTTAAACAGTGACAACTTCCAGGTAAGCATAAAGAATAACATGAAATAAGACCCACATATATTAAATTGGACAGACTGTTCCTATATGCGATAGGCTGATGCTACTGAAATAGGATCATTCAATTTGATATGGGACATAAACATCAGAAGAAGGTCATGAGACTGTACCTGTAGATTGATCAGGTTGGAGTATGAAGAGGCAGAGTTTTTCTATAAAATAAACCTGTTAGCTACAAAACTTCAGTGGTATTTAAATGAAAGTGAAATAAATGATCTGTTACAATGGAAGTCGCCAGTCCATAATAACCAGAAATGCGATGATCACAGAAAAGAAAAAAAATGAAAACAAAGATATGCAACAGTGATTATGTTATATGTAGAGTAAGGAAATAATGTGATCACAATGTAAATGGGGTGAAACGGGCATGGATGGACAAAGATAACTCCAGACAACTTTGTTCAGGATGGTAATGCTTTAATTCCTTCATATTTCATGCCTTTCGTGTCGTCCTCATCAAGGCTATTCTACAGAACATTAGCCCATAGTATCTTCAGTGGCACATCCTGTTAGCAAAAATGGGGTAGAGCAAACTGTATTGAACCAGAAATATGAGTACAAGACAATCCAAAAGATGGCCAAAAGGAACTGGTTGGGCCATGGCCATTGCACTTGAACCTTGACTGGTCCACTTTTTATTACATGAATTGAACGACATCTTCATATTCTCACTGTCATTTGATGGATGATCAACCAAGCCTTTGGTGAAAACATCTCTGGCGATATGGTCAGAATTCCCTACAGATAAGTGCTGGCCTTATAGAAGGCATGTATTAAGCTTTAGATCATGAAGCAACACCTTCTCGTTATATGGAAAACCACCACATTCAACCATTTTCCTATCTACAATCTCAATACCATTCTATGCATATATATGTAAATATATAAAAGAAAAAGAAAACTTAAGACCAAAAGATTTCGGCAAGGTAAGCCGCAGCGCAGGATAGCAAATGGCATGACTCGAAAGTTCTGGAAGCAGATTTTGTGCCATCCATAACACAAATCATAACAATAAAACCATACTATTTTTTTTTTTTTGTAATTTCTGAAGTGCCCAAGGCTAAGAATATAGATGTGGTGACATAATATATGAGAAGTATGTAAAGGGACCAGAGTGACCTATAAAAAGGGTACAGAAACCACATAAACATCAATTCAGAATGAAATGAGCTGAGAGAAAAAAAAAATGAGGTACTAATGGATCAGGTATTCATGCTATGAACAGGAACCCAGAAAATGGTGGCATGATAATGAACTCCCTACTATGGTGAATCGATAGGACCAAACATATGAAATCTCAAAAGTAAATGCTACCATGCTGGATACTTGGAGGCAAACCTAACGATGAATGAATAAGACACTATAAAACATGAGTTGGATGATGAAAATGAAAGATAAATACACTTCCAGAACGAACATAGCCCAGGATTTCGTAGTGAAATCGAAGTGGGTTATACTCCTCTTAAAACAAGGCATCAGAAAAACCTATAACTCAAACGTCAAAGCACGCCAAGGTAAGACCATCCTTCTGTTGCAAAATGTGAAACAAAGCTGCGATAAGCAGCTCGGCATCGCGTATTATGCTCCAGCAGAACCCAATGTTGCAAAGCAAATAAAAAAAAAAGGGGAATGAAAATTCAGATTGATGACTAAAAAAAAAAAAACAAACGAAACAACAAAAAAGAAAAAGAAAAAGAAACACAGGCTACGACATGAATAAGGAGATGGATGATGCATTAAATTGAAGAAATACAAATGAGGAGGGACACAAAACAGTAATTGCCACGAATCTAAGGTAACAGTCGAAAAAAAAAATACAAGAACAGGCAAAACATCAAACGAACCAGTATCCAAACATTAAATATAAGTAAAAGAAATTTTATGAAAGAGAAATTAACGAAGTGTTGGAATGGAAATATTCCGATTACTGTTGCATGAGGTGGGTTGAGATTACCATAAGCAACTCAAAACCACCAGTGATGCGTTAATGGGTCCAAAAAAACAAACAGAGAGAATAGAAAAAAAAAAGAATGAACTACGGAAGTAGGGTAAAACTCTTACTTGCCTTGAAAGGGGAAATCGAGAACCAGAGGAGGCGATGAGCCTTTTTTGTATTACTGTAGGCTTGACTTCCGAAATAGATCGTTTGAAGAAGTGATCAATCTTCAGCCGCTTGTAGTGGATATCTCAGAGAGCCTGGAAATGGAAGATGAGGCGGAGAGTCTTGTAGATGAGGGTAACTGGGGAAGAAAATGGGCGTCTAGAGGGAGAAAGCCGAAGGCTCCAAAGGAAAAGAGAGGGATGAAGGTGATCAATATGAATGGCTGCTTAGTAGATGGAAAAATTGATCGAATGGATGATAGTGGAGAGGTAGGAGACGGCCCGTGAAGGATGGAAGGGTCGAAGATGGGTCAATGCGTGAAGAAGGGAAATGGGGAGGTGATAACGGATGCCCTCATGGGGCTTCCTGCATGGTTCTTAAAGAGGGGTTAGAAGCATCTCGAAGGGGAGGAATTTGTTGTTGGAGATGAAGGGCTGAGTGGTAAAGGAGTTGTTGAAGATGGAAGGTTGGCAGGAAGGAGCTCGTGGAGGCTGGTGATGAAGGGCTTGGGCCGATGGAGGCCATGGGTGCCTTTGGAAGACCGGGCAGGAGGGGTTTCGTAACCCTAATAGGAAATTTTTTGTTGAAGCCCTCTTTATTTTAGATATTTTCAAAAGACTGGTAGTTTTCCAAAAAGCTTTTACGAAAGTTGTTTTCTAGTAAAAAGGCTTATTCTTCAAAAACCAATTTTTGTTTCTTTTCTATATTTCTCTGATTTTTTGTCATTTTTGGGCGTTAAGATTCTAAACCTAAGCAATACGAGGGACAAGACCATTTTTTTTGTATTTTTGATAAATATTTACAAAAAGAGGGTTTTCAAGGCTATCTTGGGAAAATTTCTTCAGAAAATGGGTTTGGACCCAATTTTTGAGAAAATATTCGAGTTTTAATCCTCGAATTGAGAAATATAACCCAATGGATCCAAACGAATACTGGATGAACTATCTGAGCCTTTCAAAAAGTTATTTTTGATAATTTTGAGAATTTGATTTAAAATTAGATAATGAAGCTCGGATTTGGATTTTGACCTAGATCTGGATCCGAAATTGAGTCAGATATGTAAAATGAATTTGATTTTAACCAAATTTGAGAGACAAAATAGAATTTAGATTTAAAATTGACTCAACTACCCAAAAACGGGGTCGAGGGGCAAAACGGGGATATTTACAACATTTTGAAAAATTTGGGGTGTTCACAGATGCCCCTCTTTGCTACTAAGCCGGTTGAAAGCCGAGCTTAGTGGCAAAGAAACACTCCAAATTTTGAAAAATGCCCCAGTCAGGAGATCTGAACTAGGTGTGGAAGAATTATTTCGAAAACACGGTTTTTCAGGCTTAAAATCTTATCCTGAATGGCTTGGGGGGATGAAATCCTCGACAATGATACGACTGAATGATAGAAATGAGGAAATCGTGATGTTCCAGGGATGGTGAAAGATAAGAACTTTGATCAAGTTTCATGGGTGAGACAAGATCAGCCCTTTGGAATGACTCAGGTTTTAGCCCTTAACCTGGATGGGACGAAGATAGATCAAGATAATTTGGATGGGACAAAGGAAATATAAACGGACCTCGATGGGACATTTTGAGGGAAATGCCTCGTGAGATGAAATTTAAAACATGATCCTTTCCTGGATGGATGTACAGAGCATGGATTCTTTTGTGGGGAAAACCATGATGGGATGGGAAGGATTACCTCGTCTAAACGAGGCTCAGGTTTAACCCAAACCTGAAAGGAAGGTAACTCGCGGAGCGAGGTTCAGGCTTCACCCTTATCCTGAGAGGGACGACCATACAGAATCTTTGAGTGAAGAAACCGTGATGGGATAGGAAGGAATATATCATCGGAAGAAGATTTAAGATTTTAATCTTTGACCTGAGTGGGGGATGATACAGAATCTTCGGATGTAGAAACCGTGATGGAACCTTCAGAATTTGGACGAACAAATCCGAAAGGGGTTTGCGAGAAGAGAAAAACAAGGGATTCCCTAAAGCTTGGAAAGGGGATGATCTTGGGCGCCTCATTGCTGAGACTAAAATCAGCTTTCTAAAAACAGACGACCTCTCGCAGAAGGTTTGGGTGGTACCTCGAGGAGCGAGGTAACAGGTTTAATCCTTGGCCTGAATGGATACAGAATCCTCGAGGAGCGAGGAAACGGTGATGGGACTAGAAAGGATATCTAGTCGGAATGGGACTCAAGTTTAACCCTACCCTGAACGGAAGGTACCTCGTGGAGCGAGGTTCAGGCTTAACCCTTAACCTGAAAGGGACGACCATACGGAATCCTCGGATGAAGAAACCATGATGGGGCCTTCGGAATTTGGACGAACAAATCCAAAAGGGGTTTGCGAGAAGAGAAAATCAAGGGATTCCCTAAAGCTTGGAAAAGGGATGATCTTGGGCGCCTCATTGCTGAGACTAAAAATCAGCTTTCTAAAAACAGATGACCTCTCGCAGAAGGTTTTTGGGTTACACCTCGAGGAGCGAGGTGACAGGTTTAATCCTTAGCCTGAATGGATACAGAATCCTCGAGGAGCGAGGACAACTGTGATGGGCCTCTAGACTTTGCACAACAAGTCCACGAGGGGTTTTCGCAAAAGGATAAAAATGGGGGTCCCTAAAGCTTGAAAAGGGGTTGTTCTTGGGCGTCTCATTGCTGAGACTGAAAATAGCTTTTGACAATAACAGACCTTTTGTGAAAAGTTCAGGTTTTAACCCTTATCCTGAGCGGGAACTGTCTATGGCGGGACAGTGGGGAGCACAGGGAAGTGTGCGGATCTGAGAGCGCTCAGATCAGACGGAAGGAAAGGACTTTTCAGTCCTAAGGAGGGATGATGTCAGGATACGTCAAAACGATCTTCAAGTTCACACTTCATGTTGGGATAATCAGAAAATATTGCCAATAAGATGCCAAAATTGTAGTTGATTCGGAATGATTGAATTGTGCTCATGTGTGAGAATATCACCTCTTTTTACCTAGAGTATTAGCTTCAATTGGGCTAACTCTGTAGAATTTGAGATCTAAAATTCAAATTTGTTGCTGTTGAGTTTCTTTAAGGAAGATATCAATTTCCTTGACATGAAAAGAGAGGAAAACATTCTTAGCTTCATAAAAGCAATTAAGTGAAAAGACATTGATAAGAATTTCACATAGATAAAGATGATTCTTGACAGTTTCGGGCAGTTTGATATCCTGAGCATTTCCCATGATGATCTGTTTGCACTCTTTTGAACTATGGATCTTTTCTGGGTTCTTTTACATCCTCCTTCATTTTGGAGATGTTCTGACTTTTCTCTCTTTCTCGAGGAAGGGTACGTCACAAACTCCTTCATCTTGGAGATGATCCGATCCTTCTTTTCTTTCTCAGGGATTATGACATTGGTTCTTGGGTTAAAATCTCTAAATGATAGCAGAAATCGAATACCTTTTAGGGTTTGTCGGTAGGTTCATCGCATCCGCCTTCATCTTGACGGTGATCCGAACTTTCCCTGGAAGGATCTGTCACAAACTCCGTCACCTTGGAGATGTTTCAAACCTTTTTTGGCCCCGGGGGTCCACTCGCTTAATTCGCCTTCATCTTGACGACAATTGAGAGATCCCTTTTGCGGATATTTGATTGCAGCTTAGCCCGGATGACTGAGGATATATGGATTGGGTAGGTTCTTTTTACTGCCCAGGATATTTCCACTGTCTTACCGCCAAAAGAATAATCTTCAAGAATGTGCCACTGCTATGATTAATATCAGTTCACTTATGGCTTTTCAACATCATTGAATTTTCCTTTGCTGGTCATATCAAAGATTTTTCTTCAACCTCTTGGTTGACCAACAGAAAAAGCTTGAATTTAGCTCTTATTTCGCAAGAGTCTTGCTCTTTTGAAAATGATACTGAAGGTAGTTTGAGATAATCCTTTGTGCGATGAAAGTTTTGAGATCAACAATGACTTTGGATAGCAAATTGGCAACGTATTCTAGAAAATCCTTGACGAAGGTCGCTTGATATCGAGTCGACACGTCCGTGACAAAATTCTCCTCTCTTTTTCCCCAAAAGAGAGACTCAGGCTTAAGCCCTTACCTGAATGGGAGTTTGGAAATACTCCTCTCTTCCCTGAAAGAGGAGGTGTTTGCAAAACGAAACTTTCGAAGAGAAATTAAGTTTTCGTCAAAACTCCCTATCTCTAGGCTTCTCTTATGGAAAGGCGGCCGAAAACAAAGTTGAGAAAGTATCACAGAGGAACGAGTCCATCATACTCTCCCTAGAAGAGGGTCCTCTATGAAGGGGTTGGCCAAAGATGAGAAAACAGGGGCCACAAAAAGAAACGAGCTTCCGTCGAAGCTCTCCCTGGAAAAAGGGTTCCCTTGTGTAAAGTTGGTTGTTGTTTTGCAAACTGTTCGCGAAGAAAACGAGTCCCTTCAAACTCTCCCTGGAAGAGGGTTCTTGCGAACAGAAGATGGTTGCGTGCGAAAGGAACGAGCTCTCTCGAACTCTCTCTGAAGAGGGTCCTTCGCAAGAAAAGATTGATTTTTGATGAAATGATAACCCGAAGGTTGAAATTGAGAATTTATAGCTTGAAATGATGATGCTTGGTTAGCACAAAGGCTGAACCTGGATGGCTAACTGATTAGTCAACCAAACACTAGCACGAGCGCTAGATGTACCAGCACGAGCACTGGATTTCAAAGAGAAAGCCCCAGTACGAGCGCTGGGTTTTTTGAAAAATGCGCACCAGTACGAGCACTGGGTTTTTCAAAAGGAGGAGTTGAAGAATGAGACCGACATTCGAAGATATTTGAGAATTGAGCGAGAATGATTGCCGGTGTTTCAGGATTATCCCTTATCCTGAAGGGAAAATTTAAGGAGGAACTTTGAGAAAATAAAGATATACAAAAGCAAAAATCCAAGTCGGAACTCGGTTTTTCAAATATAAGAAAATGA
The DNA here is from genome assembly GCF_984573655.1 of Nuphar pumila. Lineage (NCBI taxonomy): Eukaryota > Viridiplantae > Streptophyta > Magnoliopsida > Nymphaeales > Nymphaeaceae > Nuphar > Nuphar pumila. The sequence goes on from NC_143262.1 coordinate 72,807,580, forward strand.
GTGAGAATCGAGTTTGAAAACTCGAATTCTCAACCCAACAATTTTGTACAATACGAGCATTGGATTCAAAAGAAAGTTCAAGTAGGGACTTGAGACTTCAAATGGTATATAAAAGGAAAAACCCGAGTCGGAACCCGGATCTTTTAAAAACGATGATAAAGATGGGGAATCCGAGTTTCGAAAACTCGAATCTTCAAGGGTACGATCGGTTCCAACACGAGCGTTGAATCCGATAGGAAGTCCGAGTCGGAACTCGAAACTTCAAACGATATATAAAGAAGGGAAAACCCGAGTCGGAACCCGGATCTTTAAAAATAATTATAAAAAATGGAAGAACCCGAGTTTTAAAAAACTCGAATCTTCAAGGGTATGATCGGTTCCAACACGAGCGTTGAATCCGATAGGAAGTCCGAGTCGGAACTCGAAACTTCAAACGATATATAAAAAGGGAAAACCCGAGTCGAAACCCGGATCTTTAAAAAAATAATGATTAAAAAAAATGGAAGAACCCGAGTTTTGAAAAACTCGAATCTTCAAGGGTACGATCGGTTCCAACACGAGCGTTGAATCCGATAGGAAGTCCGAGTCAAAACTCGAAACTTCAAACGATATATAAAGAAGGGAAAACCCGAGTCGGAACCCAGATCTTTAAAAATAATGATAAAAATGGAAGAACCCGAGTTTTGAAAAACTCGAATCTTCAAGGGTACGATCGGTTCCAACACGAGCGTTGAATCTGATAGGAAGTCCGAGTCGGAACTCGAAACTTCAAACGATATATAAAAAGGAAAAACCCGAGTTGGAACCCGGATCTTTAAAATAATGATAAAAATGGAAGAACCCGAGTTTTGAAAAACTCGAATCTTCAAGGGTACGATCGGTTCCAACACGAGCGTTGAATCCGATAGGAAGTCCGAGTCGGAACTCGAAACTTCAAACGATATATAAAAAGGAAAAACCCGAGTCGGAACCCGGATCTTTAAAATAATGATAAAAATGGAAGAACCCAAGTTTTGAAAAACTTGAATCTTCAGGGGTACGATCGGTTCCAACACGAGCGTTGAATCCGATAGGAAGTTCGAGTCGGAACTCGAAACTTCAGATGATATATAAAAAGGAAAAACCCGAGTCGGAACCCGGATCTTTAAAATAATGATAAAAATGGAAGAACCCGAGTTTTGCAAATTCGAATCTTCAAGGGTATGATCGATTCCAACACGAGCGTTGAATCCGATAGGAAGTTCGAGTCGGAACTCGAAACTTCAGATGATATATAAAAAGGAAAAACTCGAGTCGGAACCCGGATCTTTAAAATAATGATAAAAATGGAAGAACCCGAGTTTTGAAAAACTCGAATCTTCAAGGGTACGATCGGTTCCAATCACGGGCGTTGAATCCGATAGGAAGTCTGAATCGGAACTCGAAACTTCAAACGATATATAAAAAGGAAAAACCCGAGTTTTGAAAAACTCGAATCTTCAAGGGTACGATCGGTTCAAATCACGAGCGTTGAATCCGATAGGAAGTCCGAGTCGGAACTCGAAACTTCAAACGATATATAAAAGGGAAAACCCGAGTCGGAACCCGAATCTTCAAAATAATGATAAAAATGGAAGAACCCGAGTTTTGAAAAACTCGAATCTTCAAGGGTACGATCGGTTCCAATCACGAGCGTTGAATCCGATAGGAAGTCTGAGTCGAAACTCGAAACTTCAAACGATATATAAAAAGGAAAAACCAGAGTCGGAACCCGGATCTTTAAAATAATGATAAAAATGGAAGAACCCGAGTTTTGAAAAACTCGAATCTTCAAGGGTACGATCGATTCCAACACGAGCGTTGAATCCGATAGGAAGTTCGAGTCGGAACTCGAAACTTCAGATGATATATAAAAAGGAAAAACCCGAGTCCGAACCCGGATCTTTAAAATAATGATAAAAATGGAAGAACCCGAGTTTTGAAAAACTCGAATCTTCAAGGGTACGATCGGTTCCAATCACGAGCGTTGAATCCGATAGGAAGTCCGAATCGGAACTCGAAACTTCAAACGATATATAAAAGGGAAAACTCGAGTCGGAACCCGGATCTTCAAAATAATGATAAAAATGGAAGAACCCAAGTTTTGAAAAACTCGAATCTTCAAGGGTACGATCGGTTCCAATCACGAGCGTTGAATCCGACAGGAAGTCCGAGTCGGAACTCGAGACTTCAAACGATATATAAAAAGGGAAAAACCCGAGTCGGAACCCGGATCTTCAAAATAATGATAAAAATGGAAGAACTCGAGTTTTGAACAACTCGAATCTTCAAGGGTACGATCGGTTCCAATCACGAGCGTTGAATTCGATAGGAAGTCCGAGTCGGAACTCGAAACTTCAAACGATATATAAAAAAGAAAAGGGAAGACCCGAGTCGGAACCCGGATCTTTAAAAATAAAAATGAAAACAAAAAACAAAAACAAAACCTGAGTCGGAACTCAGACGGGAGGGAAATAATTTCTACCCAAGAGTCGGAACTTAAAGGATTGACAGAAGCATGAGTAGATTTTGATGATGAAGATGAGAGATTTATTCGCGATCCTAGACCTAAGATGGCCTAAGGTTCAAACGACTTCAGGATCTCCTCCTATCCTAAAGGAGTATGGAATAAAATTTGATGAGAATTGAAGAATTTTTTGGGGGAATAATCCAAATTTATCCCTTAATTTGAAGAAGAATAAAATTTATAAACATGGAGAGGAATTTAAATAGATTTATTTGGAAATTTGTTTTTGGAAAAGAATTCTCACGGGTAGCAACGATGCTCCTATGAGGGGTATCAGGATTATCACTTATCCTGAATGGGAAAAGAATAGAATTTAAGAAAAATTTAAATGAAGAGAAATTGATATAAATTTAGAAAATCAAATGAAGGTTGATAAAACTTGTTATTTACAAAAGAATACTCATAGGTGGCACTATCGCTCCTGCGAGGGGTTTCAGGATTATCCCTTATCCTGAATGAAAAGAAGAATAGAATTTAAAGAGTTTTAATGAAGAGAAACTGATATAAATCTAGAAAATCAACAAAAATTTAATAAAACTTGTATTTACAAAAGAATCCTCATAGGTAGCGTCGTGGCTCCTACGAGGGGTTTCAGGATTATCCCTTATCCTGAATGGGAGCACCTCGAACAACGAGGGTCAGGTTTTTCCCTTAACCTGAAAGGGCAACACCTCGGACAACGAGGGTCAGGTTTATCCCTTAACCTGAAAGGGGTAAAAAAGGAAGATTTAGAAAATACCTCATGGGAAAGAGGCATCAGGTTTATCCCTTAACCTGAAAGGGTTAAAGAATAAAAATTGATAGAATTTAATGACATTGATAAAAACTTGACAAAAAATTGATAAAGATAATGAACTGACGAAAATTTGATTAAATTGAAGATGAAATGAATGCAACTAATAAAGATAACAAGATTAACTGAAAAGTTGAGAAGATTTTTTTTGAAAAAGAGTTTGTCTGATCCTCCCTGCACGTGGGATCTTTAAAGGAAAATGTTTATTTAAGTGAAAAATCATTTTTGGGAAGAAAATCCACCGCAAGAAGAATGATCAGTGCGAGGACTGATCCTTCGAATCAACATGAGAGATCATCATGAGGGTCAATTTTTGAAGGCAATGGTTTTTTAAAACCTATTTTTGAAGAAGAAGATCAACAATAGATCTGATTTCTAAAAATAACAGTTCGAAATTGATAATAAAATCAACACAAGGGTTGATCTTTGAAGGTAATGCTTAAAAACCAATCTTGGAAGATAAGACCAACACAGGGTCGATCTTTGAATATAATGATTTGAAACCCATTTTTGGAAGATAAGACCAATGCAATGATTGATCTTTGAATATGATGATTTATAACCCATTTTAAAAGATAAGAACAACGCCAGGGTTGATCTTTGAAAAGTTTTGAGATCAATTTTGGAGGATAAGACCAACGCAAGGGTTGATCTTTTGAATAAAAAGATTTGAAATCCATTTTGGAAGATAAGGGTTGATCTATAAAGATTTGAAATCCATTTTGAAAGATAAGACCAACACAAAGGTTGATCTTTGAATATAAAGATTTAAAATCCATTTTGAAAGATAAGATCAACACAAGGATTGATCTTTGAAAAGTTTAAAATTCATTTTGGAAGATAAGACCAACACAAGGGTTGATCTTTCAATATAATGGTTTGCAAAACTTATTTTTGAAGACGTGATCAACACGAGGGTTGATTTTTTGTCAAAGGTTAGACCAAGGAATATTTGAACTCCTTAGTCATAACAAAGATTTTTTTTTAAAATTTCACGATTTTTGAAAAAGCCCTCATAGGCAATATCATTTCTTTCATGAATGATGTCAGGATTGTCTCGCATTCCGAAAAGAACAAGAATTTAAATGCCCCAGTATGGCAAAAGAAGAAAGTATTTGAATACCAAAGATATAAAGAAAACTTGACATTTCATTGATAAGTAAAGGTTCGATGACAAAAACTGAATATTTACAAGAACTTTTAAAAAGAAAAAGATCTATAGAAGGCTGAACCGACTTGCCCCTACAAGACAACTAACAAAAAGAGACAAAAGCAGGAAACTTTGGCTTTATCAATTCTTCAGGTGATCCGGAAGAGTCTAAGTTGGAATTGCAGGTTGCTCCCCTCCTTCATCTGGTACCAAAATTTCTTTGTCGATGAAATCCTGTATGATGTTTTTGAGGACGAAGCAATGCTCTGTATCGTGCCCCCTTACTTGATGAAATTTGCAAAAACACTCTTTCCATTTTCCCATGGTGACTGAAGGATCAACTCCCCTGGGAAGCTTGATCATATCTTCCGTGAGCAGGTATTCGAGAACCTCCTCGACTGGCTGACCTAAAGGGGAAAACTGGCGATCATAACTCCAGCCAACATGCTTTGTCTCCTTTGGCTTGCCTGATTTTTGTCGAGAGTCGTCCCTTTCCTGAGAGCTGGACTGAGCATGCTTGGTTAGGGGAATCGGGCACTTTTCTTCTTCGTCTTCAACAAAAAGATTCCTATCAATGCAGTCTTGAATAATATTTTTGAAAACAAAGCAATGATCAGTGTCATGTCCTGTTGTCCGATGGAATTTGCAGAATTGGTTCTTGTATTTTCCCAAGATAGTAGAAGGACTCGTGGCTTTTGGGAGCCTGACTAGTCTCTTGGTTAACATATATTCAAGAACTTTATCCAACGGCTCATCCAAGGGAGTGAAATCTCGGTTACTACTCCAATCTTTATGCTTTAGCTTTTCCTGATTCTTCTCCTTCTGCGGAGGATTGGATTGAAGTGGTTCATCTTGGTTTCTGGTGAACTTTCCCTTCTGGTTCCTAGATGACTCCAAATCGCTGTTTTGATTGCCCGGGTTGCCTTTGTTGCCACTCCTACTGATTTTAGAACTTCCTGCACTGCCATCGTTGTGCTTGCTCGTTCGGAAAGTGACAGATGTCTCTTCCTTGGTGGGAGCTTTTCCAAAACTGGCTTCAGCCTGCTCGGATAATATCTCAACCATCATCTTTTTGAACAACCGATATATGGCAGGATCAATCTCATTGTGGCTGTCCTGACCTCCTTCTCTGGCAAACCTCTGAGAGTCCATTTCTCAATTCTTGCTTCTGACTGGTGCGGCCTCTGATCTTAGTCTGAACCACCCGTTAATACTGAATGCTCTCTCTGACAGGACAAAATGGGACCTTTTTAGAAAGATTTTGGAGGAAACTTTGATAAAGAAAGAAATCAAATCGACAAAGAGATACCCCACTACTAGGGATTGAGCCCGCACGAGAGGCACGACAGTCGCATTATTTTCCCGTGAGAAGAAATAAACAATTTAGAATATGATTAAAAGGACATCTCTTGACGAAAGAGATTTCTGTTACAAAATAGATTTAGAATATATGTAGAAGAAAATTTTAGAATAATGGATGGTAAATTTTGAAAAGTTGGAAAAATTGCAGGCAGGATCAGAAAAGAATTTAAAGAAATCAAGAAAAGAAGGAGAAAAAAAAGATACACCTGGGGTTTTAAAAGAGGAAATTTTAAATAATATATACCCAGGGTTTTAGAAAGGTTTGATATATATAAGAGAATATAATAAAAAATTACACAATCATGGCTGCACAAACAAGGTTGCGCACACAGCACTCCCTAAAGGCTAACTCTATATGCAATATTTGAAATAGCTTGTAGGACCTTAATCCTAACTCTATGGTTCAGATCATCTGATTCCAATCAAGGTATGCCGATATACTCAAGCCGAAGCTCGAAGTACGTAGCATATAAGATATTTCTCCGGTTCTAAGGTAAGGCTTCCCAACATCCTTGAGCACCTACCGATATACCTCGGACTATGGCCCTTAGGTACGTGGTAGGGGGGCGCGAACCCAAATAAGTGGTCCAGTTGTGAGGCTCTCTCCCGAACTATGGTTCAGTGAGACAGCCCAGCAACGTGAAGACCGGGACAATATAGGTAGGGATGTTTTCAAAATATGATCAACATGCAATAAAATCAGGAGGCTCTAATGCAAGTCCTAAAGAGATAGATTTAAATAAGGAGGAACATACACTTGCATACATTGTCTTGCATTCAATCCCTAAAATTGAGGAGAGTTGTATTTAAGACCTAAGTCTAATGTGAACATGGATAATCTCCTCAATATGGTCCTACCAAACCATACTTAAATCCTATATGAAAATAATGTCAGCTTAGAACAGAGTCTAGGCTCCTAAGGTTTGCATGAAAATGTAGCTGACATATGTTAGAATAAAGACTTAGATTATATAAAAGCAAAGCAAAGGCATAGATTCAACCGGACGAAGACGAGTCCCATCACGGTCGCCAAACCTGTGATCATCGCAAAAATTTTCCTCTCTTTATGGTTTCTCTCTCTTCCTTCTCTTTTCCTTTTCTAACCTCTATTCTCCTCCTTTTTGAAGGGAGAAGGATAAAAGAAAGAAAAGAAAGAGAGAAGAGAAAAGAAAGAAAGAAAGAGAGAGAGAAGAGGAACTATTTTGCGTGGTTTTCACTTGACCTTTATTTGAAAACATTTAGAAAATTACTCGCCTCCGTTTTGAAAATTCGCGGGAAAAATGGAGAGACGGGATTCGCTCGTCGGTACGAGGTTCGACCGTTCCTGGCGCCTTTACCAGGGGTAATCGAACCAAGGATCGAATCTATGCCCTTTTGCTTTGCCTAAATATCATCTAAGAATTTATCCTAAAGATCTAAATGCACAAAGAATCATGCTTGTGCAATGCAAGGATGTATGCTCCTTTTAAAAGATGTTTTGAAAATTTCCAAGTTTTATGAGATGAACTTGGTATGGGAGTGAAGAAGTGATTTTAACTTAGAACTTGAGATAGATCAAAGAAGTTCTAAGTACTTGAAGTAATCAGAGTTGGAAGAATAAGTCTTGATTTTGAGAAAGAATAATTTAAAGCTTTGAAAGGAAAGGAAATTAAGTTTCAAAGTCAGAAATAGACTTTGAATTTTGAACTTGGATTTAGGAAAGGAAATGAATACTTAGGATGGAATTGAATTTAGATTTTGAAGTTTGAAATTGGAATGGACTGAGAAAATCAAATGGTATTTAAGAATAGAAATGGATTTAGGGAGTTCAGATGAGATCTGAAAATAGAATTGGATTTGAAATTTAGAATTGGGAATGGAATTGGATAAGGGATTTAAAATCTGGGATCTGAGGTCCGATGTAAAATTGGGTTCTGGATCCTAGGATGGATTTGGATCTAAAGTCTAAGATCCAAAAGTGGAGTTGGACTCTGGACCCTAAAGGAAATTTTGGATCTGAAGTCTAAGATCCGATGTAGAGTTGGACTCTGGACCCTAAGATAGATTGTGGATCTGAAGTCTGAGATCCAATGTAGACTTGGGTTCTGGATCCTAGAATAGAATTTGGATCTGAAATCTGAGATCCAAATGTAGAGTTGGGCTCTAGATCCTAAAAAAATAGAATTGGATCTGGAGTCTGAGATCCAATGTAGAGTTGGATTCTGGATCCTAAAGGGGAATTGGATCTGAAGCCTGAGATCCGATATGAATGTTGAATCTTGATCCTAGAATGGGTTTTGGATCTGAATTTGAGACCCAAAAAGTGGGGATTTATACTTGGAAATATGGATCCTAAAGGGGATTTAGGATCTAACTTTGGATTTGGAATTCCAAATTTTGATTTGAAAATTTTGAACTTGGAATATGAATTTCAAAGTCAAATTGGACTTTGATTTTGAAGTTTGAATCTGGAATTTAGAAGATGAATCAAGAATTTCTAAGTTGGATTTGAATTTGGGAAAAGGAATTTTAGAAATTGAATTTTGAATATATAGATGAATCCCGAAGTCAATTTAGACCTGGGATTTGAAGCTTGAAATGAATCAAGAATCTCAAAGTTAAATTGAACTTTGAGTTTGATTGAAGCTTTTGAAAATGAATTTGAAATTTCAAAGTAAAATTGAACTTTGAAAATGAATTTGAATTGGAAATTTTGAATATGAAATGAATTTGAAATCTCAAAGTTAAATTGGACTCTGAGATGGAAAATGAAATAGAATTGAAAAAGATGAATAGGATTGAAGATTGATTGAAGAAGATATTTACATTACTTGGAGTTTTGAAAAAGTAATGTTGAAAATATGATGCAGTTCTATCCTAAATGATGAATGAAAAGAATTTTGAAATTGGTTTTTGAAAAGCTATTACATTCTTTAAATGAGTTAAAATAAGATTGAAGATATAATACATCCTTGACTATGATCATTGAATGTATTATATAATAATCTATATTTAAGCTCAGGTGAAGAATGAAACACATTTGGTGCTTTTATAGAATTTGAAATGAAATTAATTCTCAATATACCCTGACTATGGCCATTGGTATATATTTTGAATTAATTTTAAATTAAATTCTGATAAAAGAAGAAAAAAAATATTTGAGTAAAATATGATGAATTTTGAAAATGGATCCAGTGTTACTTCGTAAAAGATAAAAATCCTAAGTTTTGTCCACACCCTGACTATGGCCATTGATGTGGATCATCGACTTAGGATCAATTACCTCTTACGAAATGGTGCACGTGCCATTCGTGTTTCACCATTTGTGAGAATTTGAAAAATAAAGGAAAAGATGCATGAAAACAAGTAATTCATGGTATTTTACAATGCCCATTCATTCTAATCTAAGACTGGAAATGTAAATTCTCATTTAAGATCTAACTTATTACAACACTTAAATTTGAAAACACAAATCCAAGTGATGACATATTCCATATATTTCCTGCAACAATGTTAGCACAAGACGGAAGATACATAGATAAAGCAATTTATAAGAGACATCATGTTGAATTTTAAAAGACGATGGGTGAAACAATTATGTCTATATTTTGCATTGATGAGGAGCACAAGGTGGAATGCAAACTTCATGCTGGGATCACATATGGCATCTTTAAACATGATGATGAACCTAAAACGAGTTTTTGACTTCCAAATGCAAGTGTAATGATTAAAGGAGTCACCTAATAGAAGAATTTATAGCTAATGGATAATATATATCAGTGGTTATTATGCAAAGGGGATGAAATGATATGTTATTTGGTATATATAGCAGAGAATACTCAGATTTGCAATTTGATGGTGGTCATGTGTTGCAAAGGAGGGTGCAATGGTGGAAGTACGGGCGTGATACGGGTGACTGATATACAACTAATGGTAGTATATTGATAATAGTGTAGATGGTAATGTGCTGTGCGCAGGAACTATAAGATGTACAGTGTATGATGTGTTGGATTGGGCTGCGGAATGGAAGCTATAAATGGCGTATGGATGACATACAGTGATGATGTGCTGCGTGCAGGAGGTGAGGAAGGTGATATTATGCACGTATTGTATGTAGTGGAAGTGAGGGCAACTAGTAAAAGATGGTGCAAATAATGACAGATGGCTATTGATATGCAATATGAAAGTGCAGAAATGATGAACACAAGAGATAATAATGCAGAAATTATCATGGAGATTAATAAATAAGAGCTGGCGGTAACTTAGATTCACGAAAACATTGATTCCTTCACCTGGTTCTCTGCAACAGATCGACCTCAGCATGCACAGCAGATCAAATCATTCACTCCGCTTAACACATCACAGCGAGTCAATAGGTCACTCTCAGCGGCAAGCCTATAAGCAGCAGGTATATTTCTGCAAGTTGGATTCTGTAGATCTTAACAAGTGGCTTTCCAGCATCCTTGCCATGTTTAGTTTTTTGTACAATCCTTACAGATTTACGTTGGTTGCTAACTTGGTAATATTCAGACAAGCCCTACAACGATTAACAACCAGTAGCAACCACCAATATAGATGATGTTTGAAAAAGAACCTGCAGCTAAAGAAAATCATGAGCATATCAAACCCTATATACAAATGATGACATGAACATCAATAAGCACTTGAGCAGCGAATATTAATACCCACAGTCAAGCTGCAACATAGCGAATTCATTAACACATTGATTCCCGTAAAAGAAAAGGATTATACAGTACGTCAAGTTTTCTTTTTACATGCCAAACTTCTGATTCAGAAGAGACAGAGAAGCTTCACTCTGTACCTCAGGGGGGGGGGGGGGAGGTTCTTGATCAGTATATCCAAGCATAAGCGGCACCATGGGAGGTTAGGACTGCATTCCCATTGAACTGGTCATTTGTTTTAGCAATAAACAAATTCAAAATGGAAAATTCCCAGATAAAAGGGGGGGCACCGTTCAATAGCAGGTGGGCAATAATTCTATCCTTGTTAATTTCTGATATGAATCCAACAATTTCTCATACCATCTTTGAGGATAAACAGTAAATTGCACAGAAAAATCCTGAAGAATTTATTATTCCTGAACAAGTTATACAATGAAAGAACAATAAATTTGAGACTTCTTCAGTCAAGATGGACCCATCATACCGTAAGTATCAAACAGCCAGAACTACAGGAAACATCAACCAAGTAGAGTTCAAAACAGAAGAACTCAATAATGAGCATATTAGATACACACATTTCCTCGAAATGTACACAGCATACGAAATTCTCTTGGCAACAGAAATTTAAACAGTGACAACTTCCAGGTAAGCATAAAGAATAACATGAAATAAGACCCACATATATTAAATCGGACAGACTGTTCCTATATGCGATAGGCTGATGCTACTGAAATAGGATCATTCAATTTGATATGGGACATAAACATCAGAAGAAGGTCATGAGACTGTACCTGTAGATTGATCAGGTTGGAGTATGAAGAAGCAAAGTTTTTCTATAAAATAAACCTGTTAGCTACAAAACTTCAGTGGTATTTAAATGAAAGTGAAATAAATGATCTGTTACAGTGGAAGTCGCCAGTCCATAATAACCAGAAATGCGATGATCATAGAAAAGAAAAAAAAATGAAAACGAAGATATGCAACAGTGATTATGTTATATGTAGAGTAAGGAAATAATGTGATCACAATGTAAATGGGGTGAAACGGGCATGGATGGACAAAGATAACTCCATACAACTTTGTTCAGGATGGTAATGCTTTAATTCCTTCATATTTCATGCCTTCCGTGTCGTCCTCATCAAGTTTATTCTACAGAACATTAGCCCATAGTATCTTCAGTGGCACATCCTGTTAGTAGAAATGGGATAGAGCAAACTGTATTGAACCAGAAATATGATTTCAAGACAATCCAAAAGATGGCCAAAAGGAACTGGTTGGGCCATGGCCATTGCACTTGAACCTTGACTGGTCCACTTTTTATTACAGAAATTGAACGACATCTTCATATTCTCACTGTCATTTGATGGATGATCAACCAAGCCTTTGGTGAAAACATCTCTGGCGATATGGTCAGAATTCCCTACAGATAAGTGCTGGCCTTATAGAAGGCATGTATTAAGCTTTAGATCATGAAGCAACACCTTCTCGTTATATGGAAAACCACCACATTCAACCATTTTCCTATCTACAATCTCAATACCATTCTATGCATATATATGTAAATATATAAAAGAAAAAGAAAACTTAAGACCAAAAGATTTCGGCAAGGTAAGCCGTAGCGCAGGATAGCAAATGGCATGACTCGAAAGTTCTGGAAGCAGATTTTATGCCATCCATAACCCAAATCATAACAATAAAACCATACTATTTTTTTTTTTTTTGTAATTTCTGAAGTGCCCAAGGCTAAGAATATAGATGTGGTGACATAATATATGAGAAGTATGTAAAGGGACTGTAAACACCCCAAATTTTCACTCACCTCCCCGACATTTCCACCAAACATCATCATTCAACCTTTGAAATTGCCGGAGGGCAAAATTGTCATTTTCTGAGCCGGAACCTTGCAAAAGTCTAAATTGCATCTGCAACTCTCAAAATTTCTCTAATTTTAACTCAGATGTTCAAAATTTTATTCCTGACAGGAGACAGACAGCTCCAAGTCTTGGTTCAAGATTCTATTGCATAAGACATGACATTGCATATCATTGCATGAACATTTCAAATCACTGCACTGCACAGCATGTCATTTCGAGGTCCAGAACTCTTGATTTTAAAATTTTCAATCCAGATTAGAATTTCAACTCTTCTCAAAATTGATTTCAAAACCCTGGGTCTTCAAAATTATCAATTCTTCCCATTTTACCCCCAGGACTCTGAATGTCAAAATATTTTCTCAGGAAAACGATCTGGATAGTTCTTAATGTGGATTTCAGTCACTTCACCTCAGATTTTGCTCTTTTGACAAATTTCAAATATCTTTCTTTTACAAAATTGCCCTACAAGGGCCAACTCTTTCCAAAATTCCTGTTTTTCCCATTAGTCCAGATTTTATGAAAATTCCAAAAAGAAGTTGTGGTTTTATCCTTATTTCAATAAAGAAGCAATGTGAGACCCACACTGAGGTGGTGTCACATAAGCTTTTCTTTTAAAAAATTTGAATTTTGAAAAAACCCAAAAATATAGGAGCCTTGTCCCTTGGATTGGTGCCACTTGTCATTTCTCTCTCCTCCCATTTCCATGCCAAGTGTCAGTGTGGGGCTACCTTAAGAAGCCGCCACATGTCATCCCATTTTATCTGCCATGTGTCACCCTATCCATCCTGCGCCATGTGTCATTCCAAGACTACCAAGAGATGCCAAGTGTCATAGGTTGTCCTGTCTAGAAAAAGTGGAGCTTGTCTCCTCTGAGGTGGCGCCACTTGAAGTGTGTCTCCTGCAGAGGACACGTGTCAACCTCTCCCTCCTTCTAGAAAAGTAGTCTGACACATGTCTCTCCCTACTTTTCTCAAAAAAGTAGGAGACATGTGTCACTCCTAAATTCCTACAGAAAAGGTAGGCTTGTCTCCTCTGAGGTGGCGCCATCTGGAGTGTCTCCTGCAGAGGACACGTGGCAAGCTCTCATTTCCTCAGAAAAAGTAGACGCCATGTGTCATTTTCTGCTTTCTTCAGAAAAACTAGAATTCAAAAGTTCAAAACTCCTCATAGGTGGCGCAAATCCTGAAATTCTACCTTTTCCAGGTTGTCTGAGATGGCGCCACATGGCCTGACCCACTTTCTCTCCCCTCTGCCACGTGTCATTCTTTGCTTCTTTCAGAAAAAGTAGAGGACACATGTCTTCTCCTTACTTCTTTCAGAAAAGTAGGAGACACATGTCACTCCTGGCTTTCTTCAGAAAAAGCAAACCATTCAAAATTCAAACAAGGCACTAGGTGGCGAAAATCTTGAGCTCTGATTTTTCCAGATGGCCTGAGGTGGCGCCACATGTCCTTTCCATCCTTTTCCTCCCTCTTGCCACATGGCATTGTAGGAGCCACCCTGAGGTGGCGCCACATGTCCATCCTCCATTTCTCAAGGGCCAACCTCCATTTGAAATTCGAATTCTCCTCTGAGGTGGCGCCATCTGAAGAACCACTCCAGCAAGCTGACACTTGGAACCATCCTGGGCTGCCACATGTCCAGATCTCCTTTCACCAAAAAAAGCAAAATTCAAATTCCTCTGAGGTGGCGCCTTCTGAGCCCACTGCTCTGTCCTCCTGACATGTGTAAAACACCTTTTGAGGTGGCGCCATTCCAGGACTCCACTTGGCTCCATTTTTATTTTCTATTTTATTTTTAATAAAGGTAGCCCACCATGAGGTGGCGCCACCTGAGGACTCCCTACAAAAAGTGAATTTAAAATTCAAACTCCAAGAGAGCACCCTCTGAGGTGGCGCCTTCTGGGAGTTTCCTGCAGAGAGAATCAAGCAAACTTTTGAAAAATTCCAAATTCCCCCTGCTGAGGTGTCTCACCCACAAAATTTCCATTTTTTTATTTTTCTCAAAAATTAAAACACCTTTTGAGGTGGCGCCACTTGAGGGCTCCCTGCAAAAGACAAATTCGAATTTCAAACCCCTCAGATGGCACCCCCTGAGATGGCGCCACATGGAGGGCTTAGATTGAGCCTGTTTGAATTTCAAAAATTTTCAGAAAATTTATAAAAACAAGGGTTCACGCCCAGCCTAGAGGGAGATCATTTTTTTTTAGCTTTTGTGAACTTGGAAAATCCGACCTAGCCTTCCTAAAATCGGATTTTGAACTGTGGAAATCGTGCCCCCTTTGGCACATTGAAGAAGGTGGAGTAAAGTTCGTGCCGTGGCCAATCCGATTCAAACATAGCTCGATTTTGGTGGACCATCCGAAGCTCGGAGCGAAGAACGAAGGAAGCTCGTGATAGCCGCCCCTTTCAAGAGCTCCTACGCTGCGTAACGAAACAAGGTGCACTTCTTTTCCCATTGATTGGATTCCATAATTCGAATCGGGAGTCGTTTGAAGAAAGAGCTCATCCGAGGGATGGATTGAGCTATTCTCATAAAACGACATATATAAAAATGTTTCATTATGCTTCCTTGATGATTTTTAACATGCATGTAGTTAGATAGATTTAATTTGCATTTTATTTCATTCATTTAGCACATTTCATGAATTAATTAGGATTAATTTAGCATTTATTTCAATTCTGCTTATTTTCAGTAGGTCTCTGTTTTTGTCAGTCAGTCCACACGTCATTTTATGCATTTATTTTTTATTACAAAACCCCAAAAAATCACGGAATGCGCCCTTAGGTGTCCCTGAAATTTTTCCAAAAATTCGGAGGCATTTGAATTTGTTTACTGCGGTAAACATTCAAAATGGCAAGTCGGGTTTTTTTACCCGGGATGCATTTTGAAAATCATTTGCCGACTTGTAAAATCGAGTTATCCCTCATGGGAGATCCGATTTTCGATCCGAAAATGTTCTGAACTCGGGAGAATGTCTAGTTTTTAATATGAGTTTTTAAGATTTTTCTGATTTTTTTTTATCTGAAAAAAATCTGAGAGTTCGGGGCACGTGTCAGAGCCTAATTTGGGGCTCTGAGATCTTGGATCGACTTAGGGCGATGGTTTCTCTTTGTGTGTTGCTCCAAATCCAAAATTGTAAAAAGTGAAAGTTATGTCCGTGGTGTCCTCTGTTTGCATCTAAAAGCCTATAATTTTTAGAACAGTGTTGACCCCTGCTTCGAATTTTTTTTGTCAGTCTTCTGTTTTGCTACATTTGTCTGTTCTGTTAGTTTATGCAGAAATAGTTATATTTTTATCTGTGTTTCCGTTGATCAAATGCCAAAGTCATAAACATGGAAGTTGTTCATGTAGGTGTCGTGCATAGCTCTGATTAATTTCGTAAATTTCCATGGCAGTTTGGTATTTTTTTGTCATTTTACATAAGATTAGGGTGATTTTTACCTCTATCAGAACTAAATCCCTGTTGCCGAACTCACCATGGCTCAAATCCCAAGGCTGTAAAAACCAAAAATGTTCCATTTCGGGTCTTTTAGCAGTCTCCAAAATATCAAAAGTTTTCATGATGTAAATCTTGCATTATCATGTTAAGCATTGCATTTGGTTCGGATCCATAGACAAAATCCACCATTTTAAGACTTTCTTTGAATTTTAGCATTTAAATCATATCATTTCGTGATTTTTAGCATTCTAGGCTATTTATCAGAGTAAGTAGATACTTCATACCGAATTTGGTGCAATTTTGAATCCATTTGGGGTTCGGATTAGCCATAATACCAAAACAGGGTCCCGCAGGACCCAGATCCAAGCGAAAAACAAGCGAAATTCGTTATTTTGGATAAATTACAAAATGTCAAATTCTGATTTTACAGTCTTAATGTGTTTAGCAGCATGTCATCTTGTCTCTTACTGCATTTCATCATCATTTGATTCAATTTGAATTTCAAAATCTCAATTTTACCAAGTTTTCCTTCAAAAAACCCTGATTTTAAAGGTGTAACTTTAATTTTAGGGGTATTTTGGTCATTTTGACCCCAATTTCGAATTTCAAACTGTTTTCCACTGAATTCCCTGCATTTGCATCATTTCAAATATTAAGGAAGCATGATCATAGGGTTTATATCAAATTAAATCAAATAATTTCATAATATTATTGGAAAATCTTAGAAAAACCCACATATTTGAGCTAACCCAATTTCAAGTTTGGCAGGAACAATCAAAAGAAGGAGCTGAAGTCTGCAAATTTCTTTTATTTCCTTTATTTAGTGATGTAATGATGTAAATTTTGGAATAAGAGAGTTAATTTCCTGCTTAGACTAGGATGCATATCATATAGTTTGAATTTATGCAATATCCTGTTTCTATGATACATGCATTTTATTTCAAAAGCACTATGGATGTTCACGAATGGCACGTGCACCAACTCTTAGGGAGTTGATGGACTCGGTGGGATCTATATTTACGGCCCTAGTCGGAATATGGACGAGACCCAGATCCATCATCTTTCTACTAGTCACATAGAGCCTACACTCTTAGGCTATTTTAAAATGCACATCATATTTCCAAAATTTTCAAAATCATGTGCATCAAATCAACTAAATTCTGAACATATTCATGGCCACAGTCAGGATATGTGAAGGATTTATCTTGACTTAATGCATATTTTTCCAACAAATCTCTTATAAAATCTTTTCAAAGTGCATTCATTCACTCATGTCATTTGCATCATAAAATCATTGATTTTCTCAAGATTTTCTCAAGAAAACTTCATTCTCAAGAAATCGATTTCTCAAGAAACTCTAAGGATTTTTCAAAATCGGTTTTCCAAAGACAAGTTTTCCACAGTTTTCCCTGGAAAATGATATTTTCTTAAGAGATTCAAAAGAGTTTTCCAATCTTTCTCTAAGATCAAAATCGATTTCCAAGTATTTCAAGGGTAAAAATTCCTAGGATTTCAATTTCCCAAGTTTTGAATTTCCTTCCCCAATGAGTTTTCATATAAATTTTCCATTATTTTCCTAGGAAAACTCTCAAAGTCCAAGTTTTCCTAAGAAGTATTTCCCTTTTCAAAAGTTCACCTTTTTTTCAAGAATCACTTCCATTTTCCCAGGATTTTCAACTATTACTGATTTTCTCACATCTTTATAAGCTTTCTCATGTTTTCAAAAACCCTTTTTATCTGAGTTTCCTGAGAAATTGACCCCTTTTCCTGAGAGATTCTTTCCAACTCCAAATGTTTTCTAAGCATACATCATGTTTTCCAACTTGCATTTTCCAAAATCTCATAGCACATGCCTGAATTCTCTCTGCATTTAGGATAAAACATAACTTCAATAATTTCGCTAAGTCAAGCACAATTTTGGTCCTTGGTTCGATTACCCCTGTTAAAGGCGGCAGGAACGGTCGAATCTCGTACCGACAGGTCGAGCCCCATCCCATAGATTTTCCCGCAATTTTCAAAACGGAGGCGAGTATTTCAAAACAATTTCCAAAAATCCGGTCAAAGTTTGAAGCGTGAAGCATTTTCCTTCCTTTTTCTCTTCCGCAAGGAAGGGAAGACGGGGGAAAAATTTCGCGACGAAAACAGGTTTGGCGACCGTGATGGGACCTGTTCTTGTCTGACCTAAATTATGCTTGACTTAGTTCAATTATTGAAATTATGTTCACAAAATGTCAGCTCTTTTACTTTTTGCTATCATGTGAACCTAGGAGCCTAGACTCTGACCCAGCTGACATTGATTGCATATAGCTTAGGCATGGTTTGGTAGGACTAGATTGAGGAGAAATTTTCATGCTTACATAGACTTAGGTCTAAATACAACTCTCCCCAATTTAGGATCTGAATGCAAACAATGTATGCTTCTTCAAAGATTTTCAAAAATCTATCTCTCTAGGATTTAGAGCCCTCTATTTCTTGCATGTGATCATTTTTTTCAAAATCTCCATTACCTATCATTACCCGGTCTTCACGTTGCTGGGCTCTCTTCCAGAACCATAGTTCGGGACAGAGCCCCACAACTGGGCCAACTATTTGGGTTAACACCCCCCTACCACGTACCGCGGGCCACAGTCCGAAGTATATCGGTAGGCGCTCAAGGATGTTGGAAAACCTTACCCTAGAACCGGAGTTGAAATTCTATGCCACGTACCTCGGATTTCGATTCAGGTATATCGGTATAACTGGGTTGGACAAAGATGATCTGAACTTAGAGTTAGGATTAAGGTCCTACAGTTGTTTTCAAAATGATGCATCTAGAGTCAGCCTTTTAGGGAGTGCTGAATGTGCATAAATGTTTGTGCAGGACGTGATTGTATGATTTTCTCCATTCTTTATATTTGCCAAGGTTTTTTTTTTAACTCATTAGGTCTTTTTCAAAGCATCCTTATTTTCCCACAAGATCTTTTTCTCAAACCCTGGATGATTTTCTTCAAATATCCCATTTCTTTCAAAACTCCAGGCGATTTTACATTCTACCTTTCTACTGGATCTCGAATTTCTAGCTGCATTTTTTTATCCTGCCTGCAAAATTTTTCAAAAAATTTCCCACATTTTCCTAAGTCTCATTCTGAGTCTTTCTCTGTTTTCAGTTCGATGGCATCCAGTCTAGTCGATCCTATCTTTCTTGAAGGTCACATCTCCTTCGAGGTGCGACAAGGTCGTCCTGAACATCGAGCCCTTAGCACCGGAACTTTCATTCCCCGGTGGTATTATTCCTAGCTAAAGAGCTTTTCCCGAATGTTCCCGGACCATTTGAGCGAGTGTGGATTAGAGCTGGCATCAGCAGTCGGAAAGCAGACCATCAATCGCAACCTGATCCATGCAATGGCGGAGCGATGGAATCCTCGAACGTGTACCTTATGGTTCCCATGGAGAGAAATGACCGTCTTAATGGATGAATTTTCAGAAATCATGGGGTTGCCAGAACCAGCTGGTCGACCAAGCGACCCATTAGAGCATCAATTCCTTATCAATGTCAAGGGTTTGGACCCCCGAGACTCCTTAGCTCGTATGATAGGCCGCCGATCTTGGCCCCTGATCCAGTTAGAAGGAGATGAATATGTTGACCTACTTGAGTTGTACCGCCAGTACGGGACCTTCGTCGAAGTCAGCTCGCTTTCAAGAACAGCCAAAGAAAAGATTCATAATGCAATGGTTCTATGCACCGTAGGACTGTCCCTTTTCCCAGATGGACAGAACTACATGGACATCAGGATAATCCAGCTTATGAGAAGATGGGAAAGTCGACAAACCAATCGCCTCTCTATAGCCATGGCAGCGCTCGCTTTCCTATATCGAGGTCTAACTCGATTCTCACTTGGAGAGTCCATTTTAGTTGAAGGATGCATCTACGCACTTCAGTCCTGGTTTTTCCAGCATGTTCCAACCTGAGCAAGCTCTTTCAGATACAATGGTCAAGAACTCCTTCCAGTGGCGCAGTACCGGTCCATGATCAACAACATTCAAGAGGATGACGTTGTTTGGGACTATTTTGATCGGCAAATATCTCCTCCCAGATATACCTACGCTTATGGCAAGCGATTCAAGTTGCTAGGACTATTCTTCTGCACTTATTACCAACCAGAGAGATGTGTTCGGCAGTTCTCTCAAAGGCAGCAGTACGTTGAAGCCCGACTGTTATCAGGAGCTATGGCAGAGTTCGATCTCACCTCCGCACAATGGTCCGGGGCATATCACTCTGCCCGCTACGGCTTGGATTCCTTTGTCTCTCTTAAAATCTTTTCAGGTCCTAGAGTGTCTGCCGACTATCGTGAATGGTGGCAAATTGTTTGTCCCCCCCCTCTTTGTCAAGATCAATAAAATCTTATTCTTCTCATTTTAATAAAATTCTCTTTCTTTCTATTGTGGTTTGACGACCTCGCCTAGGTAACAAGGCATATTTTCGTTGTTTATTTCTTTTGCAGAAGGAATGACAACACAATTGTTGTGATTCCCACGACGACTCAGTCCCTAGTAATGGGACATCTTTTCCAAATTGTCTACCATATTTTCGGCAAAATATTTCTTCCAAAAGCTAATTCCTTCATAATCTAATCCGGTCTTTGCCCTGCAGAGAGCATCCATACCATTTGATGGTTGAGACAAGATCAGGCAAAAGAACCACGACATCCCAGTACTCGTCAGCCTCAGAAGAAGAGATGAGTTCCCCTTGATCTGAGAAGAGTCGAGAGCAGCAACAAGAAGACGATGGCATAGACCCTCAAATGTATGCCATGTTCAGAAAAATGATGAACAAAATGATGAATGAGCAGCCCGGGACCAGCTCAGAAAGGAATCCATTCAGAGAAAAGTTCCACGGTCGTAAGAGTAAGAAGGCTCCCAAGAAACAGATCCAACCAGAAGAGATTTCAGATGAATCAGATTCCACTGAAAACACAGATGAAGAATATGAGGTGCCTCCGGCATTTCAAAAGCGGGGCCAAAGTAAAAGCCGCAGATCAAAGAGCAGAGATAAAGAAGAGCCTTTGCAAGCGCAGTTTAAAGAAATGGCCCGAGTTGTCAAAGATCTGCAAGCCCGCGACAAGGGCAAGAAAGTCTTCACCAGTGAGGACTTCTATGACGGCTTAGAAGGGGATGATGATCTGAAGAATCTCCCTCGTAAATTCATCAAATTCGATGGTTCTGGCGACCCAAAAGCACATCTCACCACTTTCTTTGCTGAATGCTCTCGGTTTAAGAAGGATAACCGAGCATTGTTTCTATGCTTCCCCCGTAGCTTGGAAGGAGTTGCAGCCAAGTGGTATGCTGAGCATATCAACCCCATCAAGCTCAAGGAGTTCAATAAAGTTGTAAATCTATTCATTGAACGCTTCTTGTTCAACACAGAAGCGCTGCCTACACTAAGTCATCTCTGCAATTTAAGGCAGAATGAGAATGAAAAAGCATGGGACTTCATTCACAGATAGAGATCAGCCTGTAACAAGATGAGAGATCCTATCTCGGAAAGGCATGCATTGTCCTTAATCCTCAACAATTTCTCGCAGCCGTTAAGAGGATTAATCTCCACAGCGCCGTCCAGGACCTTCATTGAGTTGACTGAACGAGCCGAATGGCTCGAACTAAGTGTGGAAAATGGAGTCTATGAAGGCTTCACCTTTTCCAAGAACAACTCCCATGGTGAGCAGAAGAAGAAAGCTCACTTCACTTATTCTGCCAGCAACAACAACAAAGGCCAAAATCGATACAAAGGGCAGAAGAAAGATTACTGCTACGGCACCGGCAGTTCGAACAACAAGGATCAGAAAGCAAAGTCTGCTCCTCAGTACAGCAAGCCTCCTCAGCAGGATCAAGGGCCAAAACTGCGTGAGAAGACCAAACATGAAGGATGGAGTTACGACAGAAAATTTACTCCTCTTGACCAATCACTCGAGGACGTGCTCGAGTACATGCTATCAAAAGAGATGGTCAAATTGCCCAGATTGGCCGATCCCCCTGTGCCCATGGGGAAATGGAAAGATCAGTTCTGCAAGTTCCACAGGACAGTGGGGCACAACACCGAGAACTGCTTTGTTCTAAAAAACATCGTGCAAAATCTCATTGAAAAAAATCTTTTAGTGGAAGGAGAAGAAGAAGAGAAGATGGATATTCTCAATCACCCCTTCCCTTCGCACACCACAACGGTAGTGTCTGCACAGCCATTCCTACCGCACGAGCACATCAAGTCGTGTTCTGCGCAAGATCTCCAGGTTCAGCATCAGGTGTCGGTGCTACGACAGGCAGCTCCAGCTTCTAAGAAGATGGACCTAATCTTAGCATTCGGCAAGATGAAAGTCTCTGAAGCATCTATGAAGTCAGCCCCCAAGTCAAAGGGAACTCCTGACTTCTTCAAGCAAATTATCAAACCCAGGCTGGAGAATTCAAGTCAGAAGCCTCTGACCGCTCTATCCAATGTCTCCATCCTTGACTTGGCCAAGAATTCTAGCAAGCACCAACAAGTACTGGATGATTTACTCAGGAAAATCAAAGTTAAGCCCAATACCACTCCTGAAGACATGGCACAGATTGTGAACTCTGCCATGACCAATGCACCAATCACCTTCTCAGATGAGGACCTTCCAAAGCCTCATTCCTTTCATAATAATGCCTTGTACATTGTCGTTCAAGTCAGAGGAATGACGGTTCCCCATGTGCTGGTCGATGGAGGTAGTAGCCTCAACATATGTCCCGAAATGACTGCAAAGGCATTAGGGATCAAGGACGAGGAATACATTCCAGATCCCATCACTATCTATGGGTTTGACAATCATGGTCAAACGGCCAAGGGCAAGATATTCCTGGAGGTGTTTATTAATTATTCAGTGCATTCAGTGCTTTTCCATGTGGTTAACGTACCACCAACCTACAACTTGCTGCTCAGAAGGACATGGATTCACAATGCTAATGCAGTGCCTTCCACCCTTCATCAATGTGTGAAGTGGTCAAAAGGTGGAATGATTACCACAATACTGGGAGAAGACCCAGAAGAAAGGCTCCCGCAGCCCATGATTCCTCGGCCATCATTCAATGCAGATATTCCCAGCATCAGGGAAAGTGAAGAGATCAATCTCGGGGAGAATCAAGAAATACTTCAGGTACCATCAGAGCCATCTCTGCACACAGTAGCCACGACACGATGGAAAGATCCTCAATTCTTCAAGGTTGGAGGTCGAATCGACTACAACACCATTAAGGATCATCCATTGTTTCCACAATTCATGAAGTCAAAAAAGGGATTTGATTTACTCCTGAAGTATGGCTATCAACCCTTCAAGGGACTCGGCAAGAATGAAGATAGCCACATCGAGCCAATGATCCAGAAACATCGTCCCCACAGGGCAGGATTGGGGTTCTCCGAAGGAAGCTCATCAAGGAAGACTGTTTTTGTCAAAGGGGCACAATGAAGACCATTTGTTATTTTCTTTCTATTCTTTTCCAAATAAGTGTCTCATTTTACCAATGTCATTGATCAATTCAATCAATAAAATTCTAAGTTTCTTTGTCTATCCGGATGCCATCTACTCCCTTTCTGTCTATCTCTTCATTTTATAATTCAATGCCATGATTGCTTGTCTTACTATAGGCCGATTTGCCTGAACCAGATTTTTTTTCTCCAAAATTTCAGAATGACTTCTAGGACAATCAAGAAGCTCGTTCTCAATCCCAAGACCTTTCAAAAGTCGACAGCAAATCACAGAATCAAAGCAAGCACCGAAAATGATAAGAGTGCAAAGCAGTTAGATGATGGTACAAAATTTGATCCGTCTCTTCAGGAATTACCAGAGTTCGCCTCAGTTCAGAAGCAAGATGAACCATCTGCTCTAGTACAAGATCCTACTGAAAATATCAATATCGGTTCAGAGGAAGATCCCAAAATCCTCCAGATCGGAACCAGTCTGAGTTCAGAAGAAAAGAAAAGGCTTACAGATTTTCTCAAGCGGCATGAAGAAGTGTTCGCATGGACATATGAAGACATGCCAGACTTAGAACCCAAATTAGTCGAACACCGTCTTGTCTTAAAGCCGGATGCTAAGCCAGTCAAGCAGAAGCTGAGAAAAATGGATCCCAGAATAGAACAACAAGTCAAAGAAGGACTTGAAGATCTGCTCAAAGCAGGATTTATTCGAGCTATTGACTACCCAGATTGGTTAGCCAATATCGTCGTCGTCCCAAAGAAAAGTGGCAAAGTAAGGATCTGCATAGACTTTAGAGACCTCAACAAGGCAACTCCGAAGGATGACTATGCACTTCCAAGCATCGATCTTCTAGTCGATAGCACGGCAGGACATGCCATGTTCTCTTTCATGGATGGATATTCCGGCTACAATCAGATTAAGTTGGCCGCCCGCGACCAATCAAAAACTTCCTTTACTACGCCTTGGGGCACTTTCTGCTATACAGTTATGCCTTTTGGGCTCAAGAATGCTGGAGCAACGTATCAACGAGCAATGGCTGTCATCTTTCACGATCAGATGCGCAAAATCATGGATGCATATGTTGATGATATCCTCGTGAAATCTAAGGAGGGAGAAGATCACCTCGAAGCACTTGATCAAGTCTTTAAAAGACTTATTCTTTACAAGTTAAGGCTTAACCCGCAAAAGTGTGTCTTTGGAGTCGAATCAGGCAAACTGTTGGGTTTTCTGGTAAGCAAAAAGGGAATTGAAGTTGACCCAGCCAAAGCTAAGGCTATCATTGATATGCCACCCCCAAAGAATCTCAAAGAACTACGTAGCCTTCAAGGACGTATGCAGTCAATCCGGCGATTCATTTCTAATTTGGCGATGAGATGTGAGCCCTTCAACCACTTACTCAGAAAAGGAGTGAAATTCGAATGGGGACCAGAGTGTCAGCAATCGTTCGATAGAATCAAGAAGTATCTTCTCAATCCTCCAATCCTGAAGCCGCCAGAATTGGGAAAACCTCTTTTGTTATACATCTCAGTCAATCAAGTTGCATGCGGCGGATTCTTGGCGCAATACAAAGAAGGCAGCTTGATAGAGCACGCCATTTATTACGTGAGCAAGACTTTCATAGATTATGAAAAGAGATACTCTCAAATAGAGAAGACCTGCCTAGCTCTGGTATGGATGTGTCAGAAGCTAAGACACTACCTGTTGGCATCAGAGGTCAAAATCCTGTCTAAACTCAATCCCCTCAAATACATTTTAGAGCAACCTTTCCTAAGCGGACGAGTCGCCAAATGGCAAGTCTTACTGATGCAGTATGACTTAGAATATGTCTCGCAGCAATCAATCAAAGGCCAAGCAATTGCAGATCAATTGGCGGATTTTCCTCTGGCCGAAGAAGTGAAAGCCGAAGATGACTTCCCTGATGAGCAAATTTGCAATATCCAGCAATCTCCAGTCTGGAATTTATTTTTCGATGGTTCTAAGAACATGGCCGGAATAGGCATCGGAATTTTATTAATCACTCCTGAGAAAGAAATGATTCCATTTTCCCTCAAGTTAGATTTTCAATGTACTCACAATATGGCTGAATATGAAGCCCTGATTCAAGGTCTAAAGATTCTATTAGACTTCAATGTCAAGAGAGTACATGCCTACGGTGACTCATTACTTGTTGTCAATCAAGTTCGAGCCGAATGGCAAGTCAAAGATCAGAAGTTATTTCGCTATCAGAAAATTGTTTCAGCTCTTATCAACAAGTTTGAAGAATTCCAGCTCTTCCATATCAAGAGAGATTTTAATCAAGTGGCCAATAGCCTAGCCAGTTTAGACTCCATTATGGCATTCAAGAATGGAGAATCTTGTCGCTCTTTTGAAATTGGCAGACTTGACCAACCTGCTTTCATTCCAGCGGTACAAGTAAACCAGGCTGAGCAAAAGAAGAAGCCTTGGTATTACAACATCAAAACTTTCATAGAAACTGGCGATTTTCCTCCAGAACTCTCAAAGAAAGAGCAACGAGCAATCCAGTGTATGTCTACTTGATACTTCATTTTGGCCAATGTCCTCTATCGTTGTGGATTCAGTTCAGAGTATTCCAGATGTTTAGATGAAGACGAAGCCAGAGAAGTCGTGCGAGAAGCACATGAAGGCATTTGTGGTGGCCACGTTGGCTACCAAACCCTTGTCAAGCAAATCATAAGAGCAGGTTACTACTGGAAGACTATGCAACAAGATTGTTATCATTATGTGAAGAAGTGTGTGCAATGTCAGATACACGCACCTTCCATCCATGCTCCGGCAACATATCTACAATCCGTTGTTTCTCCATGGCCGTTCTCCATGTGGGCCTTCGATGTCGTAGGTCCCATCACTCCTTCAGCTTCAAATGGCCACAAATATTTCCTTGCCGCAACAGAATACTTCACCAAGTGGGTAGAAGCCATCACTCTTCGCACAGTAGAAGGCCGACATGTGGTCTCTTTTATTCACAAGAACATCCTTTGCCGTTTCGGCATCCCGCATGACATTGTGACAGACAACGGCAGTCATTTCAAGAATGAAAAGATGAAGACATTCTGCTCAAAATTCAAGATCTATCATCATTTTTCCGCTCCATATTATCCTCAAGGGAATGGTCAGGCAGAGGCCACCAACAAGATTTTAATTCGTATCTTGGAGCGAACTGTGGAAACAGGCCGTGACTGGCATGAGAAGATCCACGATGCACTATGGGCCTATCGAACCACCATTCGTACACCAACGAATGCTACCCCATCAGAACTGGTCTATGGGACAGAAGTAGTATTGCCGCTACATGTTCAGAAGCCCGCTTTGAAATTTGCTTCACTTCTGCAATTACCTCTTGATCAATACCAGCAGCAACGACTAGTGCAGCTAGACTTACTCGACGAGAGAAGGCTAAAAGCAGCAGAGCATGCTCAATCCTATCGCCAGAGAGTAGCCAGGCAATACGCGAAGACTATCATCGAAAGAAGATTCAAAGTCAATGATCTAGTACTTCGATCCACAGCTTATCTCAAGCATCGTCCCGGCGGCAAATGGTCGCCAAATTGGGAAGCTCCCTATGTTGTCAAAGAAGCATTACCCCGCAACTCATATCGGCTCATCAATGCTGATGGGGTAGAATTGCCAGATCCTATTAATGCTCGACACTTGAAAAAATTTTATACTTGAAACATTTATCCTTCTCTTGTAATCCTTCCTGTTTCCTTCAAATAATGATCCAACTTTCTTTCCCAGTTACACTGGGGCATTTTAAAAATTTTGTTCTATATGCAGGCAGGATAAACAAATTCCTCATTTCATGCACATGTGCATTCATATGCATCAATTCATATTCATTTGCATTCAATTGCATTAACAACAATCTAGTCAGTATTGGGATTTCAACAAACAGTCCCATCACAATTCCTAATGATTCAAAATCAAAAGGTCATCACCAATACTGAACCAAAACCCAGCGCTCGTACTGGTATTATTCCAAAATCCAGTACTCAAACTGGTGCATTTTCAAAATTCCAATTCTTCAGAAAACCGAGTTCCGACTCGGGTTTTATTTCAAATCATTTTCATTTGTTGATCCGGGTTCCGACTCGAGATCTCTTTAGTTACCCGAGCCTTGACTCGAGCGCTTCATTTTCTTTTGATCCAGGTTCCGACTCGTGATCTCTGAATTTTATTCGAGCTCTGACTCGAACTCATCATTCTCCTTTGATTAATCCAAGTCATTTCAATCATCAAAGTCTGTCAATTGCTCGAATTTGACATTTTGCCCTCCAAATTTCAATTTAAATCCTCAAATCAGGCAATTCTCCAATTTCGACCTCTGGGTCACCCGATTTCCAATTCTCAATTTCAATTACCAATTTCCAATTCTCGACCTTCGGGTCAATCAATTTCCAATTCTCGACCTGCGGGTCAACCAATTTCCAATTTTCGACCTTCGGGTCAATCAATTTCCAAATTTCGACCTTTGGTCAAATCAATTCTCAATTTCGACCTTCGGGTCACATAATTTCGACCTTTCGGTCAACCAATTCTCAATTTTGACCTTTCGGTCAACCAATTCTCAATTTCGACCTTTCGGTCAACCAATTCTCAATTTCGACCTTTTTGGTCAAATCAATTCTCAATTTCGACCATCAGGTCATCCAATTTCGACCTTCGGGTCATTCAATTTTCAACAACCAATTTTCCAATTTTCAATTTCGACCTTCGGGTCAATCAATCTCAATATCCAATTTCAATCATTTTCTCTTGCGAGAGACCCTTTTTAGGGAGAGTTCGAGGGAGCTCGTTCTTTTCGCATGCTATCCAATTCGTTCACTTAGCTCCTTTTTAGGGAGAGTTTGAAGGGACTCGCGTCTTTGTGAACCGTTTGCAAAACAATTTCCAATTTCACACGAGGAACCCTTTTTAAGGGAGAGGCTCGACGGAGACTCGTTTTTCTTGTGACCCCCCAATTTCATACTAGGCCATCTTCGTCATGAAAGACCCTCTTTGCAGGGAGAGTGTGATGGACTCGTTCCTTTCATGACCCAATTTTCAGACCTCACTATTATCGGCCCCCTTTCCATAAGAGAAGCCTAATATTAGGGAGCTTTGACGAAAGCTCAATTTCTCTTCAAAAGTTCATTTTGCAAACACCTCCTCTTTAGGGAAGAGAGGAGTATTTCCCATTTCCCATTCAGGTAAGGGCTAAGCCTGAGTCTCTCTTTTTGGGGAAAAAGAGAGGAGAATTTTCATCACGGATGTATTGAGCCAGATTTCAAATACTCACTTTCACCAAGGATTTCAAAAAAATTTTGTCAAATTTGTCAATCAATTGTTGATTTCAGAATCTTTTATTGCACTAATCTCTATCTCAATTTACCTTCAGCATCACTTCCAAAAGAGTGAAGCTTTTGCGAAAAGGGATTCAAACTTCAAATTCTTTCTATTGGCCAACCAAAAGGAGGAATGATAAGTCCTCGATATGGCCAGAAAAGAAGATTCAATGTTATTGAAAAGTCATAGATGATTGATATTGATCGCAGTTATGGCACATCTTTAAGGATTATTCTTGTAAAGACAAGGCAGTGGAAATATCCTGAGCGCTAGAAAAGAGAGCATTTACCCAAGCCCCGTTTCCTCAAAATCACCTAAGCCGCAATTAAATATCCGCAAAAGGGATCTCTCACCTGTCGTCAAGATGAAGGCGAATTAGGCGAGTAGACCCCCGGGGCCAAAGAAGATTCGAAACATCTCCAAGATGACGGAGTTTGTGACGGATCCTTCCAGGGAAAGTCCAAAGCACTGTCGAGATGAAGACAGATGCGATGAACCTCTCGACAATCCCTAAAAGATATTTAATTTCAGCTATCGCCCAAAGATCTCTGAACCCATCATCCAAGAAGGATCGAAACATCTCCAAGTTGAAGGAGTTTGTGACGTACCCTTCCCAAAAGAGAGAAAGAGAGGAAAAAGAAAGAGAGAAAAAGTAAGAGCATCTCCAAAATGAAGGAGAATATAGCCAAAAACTCACAGAGAGCCAAAAGAGTGCAGAAAGACTATCATGAGAGAAGCTCTCAGGATATCAAACTGCCAGATCTATCAAGAATCCTCCTTAATCTTGTGAAATTCTATTATCAATATTCTTTCATCAACTGCTTTCATAATATCAAATTCTCTTTCTTGTTCATATCAAGGAAATTGATAACCTCCTTGAAGAAGGTCAATCGCAAGCAATTTGGATGCTAAATCTTGATTCTACGAAGTGAACCTTATTTGGAGGTAATGCTTTGGGTAGAAAAGAAAGAATATCTTTGCAAAAATGTGCAACATTTTCAAATATTTTGAATCAACAGCAAAATTTCCAACATTTTGACAATATTTTCTAGCTATCCTGACATGAAGTGAGAGCTTGATGTCCGTTTTGAATGCATCCTGACACCAATTTTAAATCCCTCCTAAGGACTTGATTCCTTCCCTTCTTTGAGAGCATGAACTCTCAGATTGCACACTTCCCCGTGTCCCCACTGTCCCACCATAGACAGTCCCATTTCGGTTCGAGGTCGAACCACCAATCATTTCTCGCAAGAGGCAATTTCAAAAGCTGATTTTAGTCTCAATAATGAGACGCCCAAGATCAATCCCTTTTCAAGCTTTAGGGACCCCATTTTCCTTCCTTTTACAAAAAACTCTGTCGGATTTACTGTGCAAAATCCAAAGGTTCCATCATGGTCTCTTCCTTCGAGGATTCCATTCATTTTCCGCCCGATCAGGATAAGGGTACAAACCTGAGCCTCCTTTGATGAGGTATTCCATTTTCCACCCGATCAGGATAAGGGTACAAACCTGAGCCTCAATCAAAGAGGTATTTCATTTTCCGCCCGATCAGGATAAGGGTATAAACCTGAGCCTCAATCAAAGAGGTATTTCATCTTCCGCCCAATCAGGTTAAGGGTACAAACCTGAGTCTCATTTCTATGAGATATTTCATTCCCCAATCAGGTCAAGGGTTCAAAACCTGAGCTTCATTCCATGAGAGGTATTTCTGTCCCATCCAGGTTAAGGGCAAAAACCTGAACTTTGCTCTCATAAAGCAAATCTTTTCCCTTCATTCTCCATTTCATATCTACCATCTCCCTCGGGCTAATTTCTTCACACCCAGTCAGATCCTTCTAGCTGGAGCATTTTTTTATGTATAGCCCAAATTTGGTGTGTTTTTCTTTGCCACTAAGCTCGGCCATGAGCCGGCTTAGTAGCAAAGAGGGGCATCTGTAAACACCCCAAATTTTCACTCACCTCCCCGACATTTCCACCAAACATCATCATTCAACCTTTGAAATCACCGGAGGGCAAAATGGTCATTTTCTGAGCCAGAACCTTGCAAAAGTCTAAATTGCATCTGCAACTCTCAAAATTTCTCTAATTTTAACTCAGATGTTCAAAATTTTATTCCTGACAGGAGACAGACAGCTCCAAGTCTTGGTTCAAGATTCTATTGCATAAGACATGACATTGCATATCATTGCATGAGCATTTCAAATCACTGCACTGCACAGCATGTCATTTCGAGGTCCAGAACTCTTGATTTTAAAATTTTCAATCCAGATTAGAATTTCAACTCTTCTCAAAATTGATTTCAAAACCCTGGGTCTTCAAAATTATCAATTCTTCCCATTTTACCCCCAGGACTTTGAATGTCAAAATATTTTCTCAGGAAAACGATCTGGATAGTTCTTAATGTGGATTTCAGTCACTTCACCTCAGATTTTGCCCTTTTGACAAATTTCAAATATCTTCCTTTTACAAAATTGCCCTACAAGGGCCAACTCTTTCCAAAATTCCTGTTTTGCCCATTAGTCCAGATTTTATGAAAATTCCAAAAAGAAGTTGTGGTTTTATCCTTATTTCAATAAAGAAGCAATGTGGGACCCACACTGAGGTGGTTTCACATAAGCTTTTCTTTTGAAAAATTTGAATTTTGAAAAAACCCAAAAATATAGGAGCCTTGTCCCTTGGATTGGTGCCACTTGTCATTTCTCTCTCCTCCCATTTCCATGCCAAGTGTTAGTGTGGGGCTACCTTAAGAAGCCGCCACATGTCATCCCATTTTATCTGCCATGTGTCACCCTATCCATCCTGCGCCATGTGTCATTCCATGACTACCAAGAGATGCCAAGTGTCATAGGTTGTCCTGTCTAGAAAAAGTGGAGCTTGTCTCCTCTGAGGTGGCGCCACTTGAAGTGTGTCTCCTGCAGAGGACACGTGTCAACCTCTCCCTCCTTCTAGAAAAGTAGCCTGACACATGTCTCTCCCTACTTTTCTCAAAAAAGTAGGAGACATGTGTCACTCCTAAATTCCTACAGAAAAGGTAGGCTTGTCTCCTCTGAGGTGGCGCCATCTGGAGTGTCTCCTGCAGAGGACACATGGCAAGCTCTCATTTCCTCAGAAAAAGTAGACGCCATGTGTCATTTTCTGCTTTCTTCAGAAAAACTAGAATTCAAAAGTTCAAAACTCCTCATAGGTGGCGCAAATCCTGAAATTCTACCTTTTCCAGGTTGTCTGAGATGGCGCCACATGGCCTGGCCCACCTTCTCTCCCCTCTGCCACGTGTCATTCTCTGCTTCTTTCAGAAAAAGTAGAGGACACATGTCTTCTCCTTACTTCTTTCAGAAAAGTAGGAGACACATGTCACTCCTGGCTTTCTTCAGAAAAAGCAAACCATTCAAAATTCAAACAAGGCACTAGGTGGCGAAAATCTTGAGCTCTGATTTTTCCAGATGGCCTGAGGTGGCGCCACATGTCCTTTCCATCCTTTTCCTCCCTCTTGCCACATGGCATTGTAGGAGCCACCCTGAGGTGGCGCCACATGTCCATCCTCCATTCCTCCAGGGCCAACCTCCATTTGAAATTCGAATTCTCCTCTGAGGTGGCGCCATCTGAAGAACCACTCCAGCAAGCTGACACTTGGAACCATCCTGGACTGCCACATGTCCAGATCTCCTTTCACCAAAAAAAGCAAAATTCAAATTCCTCTGAGGTGGCGCCTTCTGAGCCCACTGCTCTGTCCGCCTGACATGTGTCAAACACCTTTTGAGGTGGCGCCATTCCAGGACTCCACTTGGCTCCATTTTTATTTTTTATTTTATTTTTAATAAAGGTAGCCCACCATGAGGTGGCGCCACCTGAGGACTCCCTACAAAAAGTGAATTTGAAATTCAAACTCCAAGAGAGCACCCTTTGAGGTGGCGCCTTCTGGGAGTTCCCTGCAGAGAGAATCAAGCAAACTTTTGAAAAATTCCAAATTCCCCCTGCTAAGGTGTCTCACCCACAAAATTTCCATTTTTTTATTTTTCTCAAAAATTAAAACACCTTTTGAGGTGGCGCCATTTGAGGGCTCCCTGCAAAAGACAAATTCGAATTTCAAACCCCTCAGATGGCACCCCCTGTGATGGTGCCACATGGAGGGCTCAGATTGAGCCTGTTTGAATTTCAAAAATTTTCAGAAAATTTATAAAAACAAGGGTTCACGCCCAGCCTAGAGGGAGATCATTTTTTTTAGCTTTTGTGAACTTGGAAAATCCGACCTAGCCTTCCTAAAATCGGATTTTGAACTGTGGAAATCGTGCCCCCTTTGGCACATTGAAGAATGTGGAGTAAAGTTCGTGTCGTGGCCAATCCGATTCAAACATAGCTCGATTTTGGTGGACCATCCGAAGCTCGGAGTGAAGGACGAAGGAAGCTCGTGATAGCCGCCCCTTTCAAGAGCTCCTACGCTGCGTAACGAAACAAGGTGCACTTCTTTTCCCATTGATTGGATTCCATAATTCGAATCGGGAGTCGTTTGAAGAAAGAGCTCATCTGAGGGATGGATTGAGCTATTCTCATAAAACGACATATATAAAAATGTTTCATTATGCTTCCTTGATGATTTTTAACATGCATGTAGTTAGCTAGATTTAATTTGCATTTTATTTCATTCATTTAGCACATTTCATGAATTAATTAGGATTAATTTAGCATTTATTTCAATTCTGCTTATTTTCAGTAGGTCTCTGTTTTTGTCAGTCAGTACACACGTCATTTCATGTATTTATTTTTTATTAAAAATCCCTAAAAAATCACGGAATGCGCCCTTAGGTGTCCCTGAAATTTTTTCAAAAATTCGGAGGCATTTGAATTTGTTTACTGCAGTAAACATTCAAAAAGGCAAGTCGGGTTATTTTACCCGGGATGCGTTTTGAAAATCATTTGCCGACTTGTAAAATCAAGATATCCCTCATGGGAGATCCGATGTTCGATCCGAAAAATGTTCTGAACTAGGGAGATTGTCTAGTTTTTAATATGAGTTTTTCAGATTTTTCTGATTTTGTTTTATCTGACAAAAATCCGAGAGTTCGGGGCACGTGTCAGAGCCTAATTTGGGGCTCTGAGATCTTGGATCGACTTAGGGCGATAGTTTCTCTTTGTGTGTTGCTCCAAATCCAAAACTGTAAAAAGTGAAAGTTATGTCTGTGGTGTCGTCTGTTTGCATCTAAAAGACTGTAATTTTTAGAACAGTGTTGACCCCTGCTTCGGATTTTTTTTGTCAGTCTTCTGTTTTGCTACATTTGTCTGTTCTGTTAGTTTAGGCAGAAATAGTTATATTTTTATTTGTGTTTGCATTGATCAAATGCCAAAGTCATAAACATGGAAGTTGTTAATGTAGGTGTCGTGCATTGCTCTGATTAATTTCGTAAATTTTCATGGCTGTTTGGTATTTTTTTTTCATTTTACATAAGATTAGGGTGATTTTTACCTCTGTCAGAACTAAATCCCTGTTATCGAACTCACCATGGCTCAAATCCCAAGGCTGTAAAAACCAAAAATGTTCTATTTCGGGTCTTTTAGCAGTCTGCAAAATATCAAAAGTTTTCATGATGTAAATCTTGCATTATCATGTTAAGCATTGCATTTGGTTCGGATCCATAGGCAAAATCCACCATTTTAAGACTTTCTTTGAATTTTAGCACTTAAATCATATCATTTCGTGATTTTTAGCATTCTAGGCTGTTTATCAGAGTAAGTAGATACTTCATACCGAATTTGGTGCAATTTTGAATCCATTTGGGGTTCGGATTAGCCATAATACCAAAACAGGGTCCCGTAGGACCCAGATCCAAGCAAAAAACAAGCGAAATTCGTTATTTTGGATAAATTACAAAATGTCAAATTCTGATTTTACAGTCTTAATGTGTTTAGCAGCATGTCATCATGTCTCTTACTGCATTTCATCATCATTTGATTCAATTTGAATTTCAAAATCTCAATTTTACCAAGTTTTCCTTCAAAAAACCCTGATTTTAAAGGTGTAACTTTAATTTTAGGGGTATTTTGGTCATTTTGACCCCAATTTCGAATTTCAAACTGTTTTCCACTGAATTCCCTGCATTTGCATCATTTCAAATATCAAGGAAGCATGATCATAGGGTTTATATCCAATTAAATCCAATAATTTCATAATATTATTGGAAAATCTTGGAAAAACCCACATATTTGAGCTAACCCAATTTCAAGTTTGGTAGGAACAATCAAAAGAAGGAGCTGAAGTCTGCAAATTTCTTTTATTTCCTTTATTTAGTGATGTAATGATGTAAATTTTGGAATAAGAGAGTTAATTTCCTGCTTAGACTAGGATGCATATCATATAGTTTGAATTTATGCAATATCCTGTTTCTATGATACATGCATTTTATTTCAAAAGCACTATGGATGTTCACGAATGGCACGTGCACCAACTCTTAGGGAGTTGATGGACTCGGTGGGATCTATATTTACGGCCCTAGTCGGAATATGGACGAGACCCAGATCCATCATCTTTCTACTAGTCACATAGAGCCTACACTCTTAGGCTATTTTAAAATGCACATCATATTTCCAAAGTTTTCAAAATCATGTGCATCAAATCAACTAAATTCTGAACATATTCATGGCCACAGTCAGGATATGTGAAGGATTTATCTTGACTTAATGCATATTTTTCCAACAAATCTCTTATAAAATCTTTTCAAAGTGCATTCATTCACTCATGTCATTTGCATCATAAAATCATTGATTTTCTCAAGATTTTCTCAAGAAAACTTCATTCTCAAGAAATCGATTTCTCAAGAAACTCTAAGGATTTTTCAAAATCGGTTTTCCAAAGACAAGTTTTCCACAGTTTTCCCTGGAAAATGATATTTTCTTAAGAGATTCAAAAGAGTTTTCCAATCTTTCTCCAAGATCAAAATCGATTTCCAAGTATTTCAAGGGTAAAAATTCCTAGGATTTCAATTTCCCAAGTTTTGAATTTCCTTCCCCAATGAGTTTTCCTATAAATTTTCCATTATTTTCCTAAGAAAACTCTCAAAGTCCAAGTTTTCCTAAGAAGTATTTCCCTTTTCAAAAGTTCACCTTTTTTTCAAGAATCACTTCCATTTTCCCAGGATTTTCAACTATTACTGATTTTCTCACATCTTTATAAGCTTTCTCATGTTTTCAAAAACCCTTTTTATCTGAGTTTTCTGAGAAATTGACCCCTTTTCCTGAGAGATTCTTTCCAACTCCAAATGTTTTCTAAGCATACATCATGTTTTCCAACTTGCATTTTCCAAAATCTCATAGCACATGCCTGAATTCTCTCTGCATTTAGGATAAAACATAACTTCAATAATTTCGCTAAGTCAAGCACAATTTTGGTCCTTGGTTCGATTACCCCTGTTAAAGGCGGCAGGAACGGTCGAACCTCGTACCGACAGGTCGAGCCCCATCCCATGGATTTTCCCGCAATTTTCAAAACGGAGGCGAGTATTTCAAAACAATTTTCAAAAATCCGGTCAAAGTTTGAAGCGTGAAAGCATTTTCCTTCCTTTTTCTCTTCCGCAAGGAAGGGAAGACGGGGGAAAAATTTCGCGACGAAAACAGGGACCAGAGTGACCTATAAACAAGGGTACAGAAACCACATAAACAGCAATTCAGAATGAAATGAGCTGAGAGAAAAAAAATGAGGTACTAATGGATCAGGTATTCATGCTATGAACAGGAACCCAGAAAATGGTGGCATGATAATGAACTCCCTGCTATGGTGAATCGATAGGACCAAACATATGAAATGTCAAAAGTAAATGCTACCATGCTGGATACTTGGAGGCAAACCTAACGATGAATGAATAAGACACTATAAAACATGAGCTGGATGATGAAAATGAAAGATAAATACACTTCCAGAACGAACATAGCCCAGGATTTCGCAGTGAAATCGAAGTGGGTTATACTCCTCTTAAAACAAGGCATCAGAAAAACCTATAACTCAAACGTCAAAGCACGCCAAGGTAAGACCATCCTTCTGTTGCAAAATGTGAAACAAAGCTGCGATAAGCAGCTCGACATCGCGTATTATGCTCCAACAGAACCCAATGTTGCAAAGCAAATAAAAAAAAAAAGGGGAATGAAAATTCAGATTGATGACTAAAAAAAACAAACAAACGAAACAACAAAAAGAAAAAGAAAAAGAAACACAGGCTACGACATGAATAAGGAGATGGATGATGCATTAAATTGAAGAAATACAAATGAGGAGGGACACAAAACAGTAATTGCCACGAATCTAAGGTAACAGTCGAAAAAAAAAATACAAGAACAGGCAAAACATCAAACGAACCAGTATCCAAACATTAAATATAAGTAAAAGAAATTTTATGAAAGAGAAATTAACGAAGTGTTGGAATGGAAATATTCTGATTACTGTTGCATGAGGTGGGTTGAGATTACCATAAGCAACTCAAAACCACCAGTGATGCGTTAATGGGGCCAAAAAACAAACAGAGAGAATAGAAAAAAAAAAGAATAAACTACGGAAGTAGGGTAAAACTCTTACTTGCCTTGAAAGGGGAAATCGAGAACCAGAGGAGGCGATGAGCCTTTTTTGTATTATTGTAGGCTTGACTTCCGAAATAGATCGTTTGAAGGAGTGATCAATCTTCAGCCGCTTGTAGTGGATATCTCAGAGAGCCTGGAAATGGAAGATGAGGCGGAGAGTCTTGTAGATGAGGGTAATTGGGGAAGAAAATGGGCGTCTAGAGGGAGAAAGCCGAAGGCTCCAAAGGAAAAGAGAGGGATGAAGGTGATCAATATGAATGGCTGCTTAGTAGATGGAAAAATTGATCGAATGGATGATAGTGGAGAGGTAGGAGACGGCCCGTGAAGGATGGAAGGGTCGAAGATGGGTCAATGCGTGAAGAAGGGAAATGGGGAGGTGATAACGGATGCCCTCATGGGGCTTCTTGCATGGTTCTAAAGAGGGGTTAGAAGCATCTCGAAGGGGAGGAATTTGTTGTTGGAGATGAAGGGCTGAGTGGTAAAGGAGTTGTTGAAGATGGAAGGTTGGCAGGAAGGAGCTCGTGGAGGCTGGTGATGAAGGGATTGGGCCGATGGAGGCCATGGGTGCCTTCGGAAGACCGGGCAGGAGGGGTTTCGTAACCCTAATAGGAAATTTTTTGTTGAAGCCCTCTTTATTTTAGATATTTTCAAAAGACTGGTAGTTTTCCAAAAAGCTTTTACGAAAGTTGTTTTCTAGTAAAAAGGCTTATTCTTCAAAAACCAATTTTTGTTTCTTTTCTATATTTCTCTGATTTTTTGTCATTTTTGGGCGTTAAAATTCTAAACCTAAGCAATACGAGGGACAAGACCATTTTATTTGTATTTTTGATAAATATTTACAAAAAGAGGGTTTTCAAGGCTATCTTGGGAAAATTTCTTCAGAAAATGGGTTTGGACCCAAGTTTTGAGAAAATATTCGAGTTTTAAGCCTCAAATTAAGAAATATAACCCAATGGATCCAAACGGATACTGGATGAACTATCTGAGCCTTTCAAAAAGTTATTTTTGATAATTTTGAGAATTTGATTTAAAATTAGATAATGAAGCTCGGATTTGGATTTTGACCTAGATCTGGATCCGAAATTGAGTCAGATATGTAAAATGAATTTAATTTTAACCAAATTTGAGAGACAAAATAGAATTTAGATTTAAAACTGACTCAACTACCCAAAAATGGGGTCGAGGGGCAAAACGGGGATATTTACAACATTTTGAAAAATTTGGGGTGTTCACACCCACCAACAGGTCATCAAGTTGGTTTGACCCGGATCGGGTCAGACCTAATGACCCTGCAGCCGAGTATGGGCCTGTGCTGTTGGGTTGGATCTAACTAGGTCTGACCCAAACCAGGCCTGACTTGACTCTGTTCAGCCCCTCAACTTGATGGGGTTGAACCAGGTCAACAAGCCCCTTCACCCCGAACGCAGCCTTGGTCAGCCCGGTCCATAACTGGGCACCGAACTAGCTCAGGTTGCTAGTGAAGGCACAATGCTCAATACATACTAGACCAAATCGGTTCAGTGCAAGGTCAAGGGGTGGCCGAATCGGCTAAAACCAAAAGTTGAATCAACTTATACTAAACAGCCGATTCGGTCCAACACATGGCCGAACAACCTTGGTCTAGTACACTAAAGGTCGAATCAGTCTGATCTGATCTACTGAAGACCGAACCAATCTGGTTCTGTGTAGCAACAAGAGAGGTCGAATCATCCCAGGTCCCGTGATCGACAAAAGTTCAAACCGGCCCCTGACTGAAACAAACGGAGCCTGAATAGGGTGCCGACTTCCACCACCTTCGAACATCTGGCTAATGCCGAATTTGGCCTCGACGTTAACCCTTGAGGTGTTCTGTAATGACCAATTCTGACTCGAGTGCCATCAACCCCAATGAGTCCAGCAATGGCTGAATTTGGCCTGGGTGCCATCGATTCCAACGAGCCCGACAATGGCTGAATTCAACTATAGATGAAAACTGAACAACATCTCAGTTGTTGTCGGTCCTAGAGCATCCAATGACGGTAACTGGGGTAAGCCAGATGTCTCACGTATCATTGCCACTCATAGTTGATTCTGTACGATCATCGACGATGGCTAGGGTGAGCCGTATGCCCAGACCACTACCTGAATCCCTTAGGCATGTCGTGAGCCATGGCATCTGGCGGTCTCAATGGCAGACCATCCAAACAACGTTCAAAATGGTGACCTACCCAGTCGGCTGACAACCCAATGATAGATTACCCAGCCAGCATCAGGATCTGAGCGGGATATGGAGGTCCTCTTTTCATCCTACCATGCCAAAACAAAATCGAAGAAGTGCCTGACAGCCCTTTCCCGTTTAGCTTTCATATGGAAGAAGAAGGGCCCGATGGCCCCTCTCGTTCGGCTGTCGTCTGAAAACTAAATGGGGGAGATGAACGTTCCTCCCAACTCTGCAGTCCGGTGTTTCAAAGGAAAGGGTCGAACTACCCTTTTTACTCAACCGATTGCTATAGAAATGACCAACCACCGATCTTATCAGATCGACATCACCAATAAAAAGAGATAATAAAATCATATTTTTAACGATTTATCATGAACATGAGCTCTAATACCAATTATTGGATTAATTAATCCACCAAAAACTGAAGGAGGATCAAATCCATGCTCTCGTTAAATCATTGAAGTGAAAATGGAAATCAAACTTAAAGCAGAAGCGTTACCTAAATCCATAGCATTCTGGTTGATTATTGACAGGCATGATCTTTCAGAACCTGTATATGAGGCCCTTTTCTCTTTTTCTAGACCTAATGTGAGAGGGACTGAATTCTTTTTCTGACTTATGTGGAGCCTGAAGAGAGAACCATTATATAAGGTTTGAAGACCATAACCTAATATGTTTAGGAGTCTGTCTCTAATTCAGCCCATTACAGAATTATAGACAGGACATGCCTCTTCACATAGTGTACCATACCATATGAGATACCATAGGGCCCATCCAGATTAGATCACATAAATCAGGCCTGAATGTGGGACAATTTTACAGTGTGTGGTTCAACGTATGTAGGCCCACACAATTTTCTAACATAAACTGTTAGCGGGTTCTTAAAGAACACAAGGTTGATGTCATTTTCATGTTAGAAACAAAGATTATTGTGAACGCTATGCCTGACATGCAAAGGGCATTCACCAACTGGTGCATGGTTGGCAATTTTGAAGCAGTGTCCAATAGTAGAATTATATGTACGTGGAACCTGAAATATGTATTTGTTGAGGTGTTGTTAAGTATATATCAATTGATCATAGCTCTTGTCAAGCAAGGGCGTGATATGGTGATGACAACGAGTGACAAAACCCAAACAAAGATGTTGTGGGAATATCTATTACAACACCCCATAGAAGATCAGTGGGTGATTCTTGGGATTGGAATCTGTAGAAGAACAAAAAGGGTCAGTTATGGGTCACTAGGATTCTCCCCACTTCAATGAGATGATTAGTCGGTGTCATCTTATGGAGGCAGATCACACATGCCCCATCTTTACATGGCATA
This sequence comes from Nuphar pumila, assembly GCF_984573655.1. NCBI lineage: Eukaryota > Viridiplantae > Streptophyta > Magnoliopsida > Nymphaeales > Nymphaeaceae > Nuphar > Nuphar pumila. Next base: position 72,848,301 of record NC_143262.1, read on the forward strand.
ATAGACAACAGGGACAAAGGTTCCGAGTGGGCCGACTAGACAGGGCACTGGTTAATGCAATTTAGCTGAAAATATTTCCTAACACTATGGTATGCATATTGCCTCGTACCATATATGATCATAACAACTTATTGGTCAGTAACCAATGGCTTCATCATTTAAATTTTTTCAATTCTGGACTCTCAAGGATGAATATAGATAGATTGTCAGTACCTATTGGAATCGAAGGGTCTATGGTTGCCCCATGTAAAAGTTAGTTGCAAAGGTTGATGAAGTAAAAAAATGCATCAATGAATGGAATAGGAACACTATAGGTGTCATTCCAGCCAAGATCAAGACCATTAAGGAGGAACTTGAGGTTTGCCAAAGAGAAATAGAGCAAGAGGATCGAGAAAAAATATGCATGAGAAATAGAGCAAGAGGATCGAGATAAAATATGCACGGAGCTCCATATGCAGGATGAGCTTCAAACTTTGGCCAAGATGAAAGAGAAAATGTGGAAGCAAAAGTCCCAGTGTCGTTAACTTAAGGAGGGAGCTCGCAATACCAAATTCTTTGGTGCAATGGCTAGCAAAAACCTTATGAAAAGGAACATCTCTCTCATTTATAAATGATGATGGTTCAAAAATTAAACAGAAGGATGACATCAAGAAGGAAGCAATTAATTATTTCAGAGCATTGTTTAATGGAGATGCTATGCAAGCAGCAGACGATAGGACCTATTATGGACCCTCTTTGACTGTAGAGGAAAATTTAAAAATGAATACAAAAGTTAGGATAGAGGAGGTACATCAAACAATTTTCAAACTGGACCCTATAGTGCTTCAGGGCTAGATGGGTTTTAAGGCAGCTTCTTCCAAATATATTGGGATATAGTTGGAGGGGATTTAATTACAACAGTTATCAACTTCTTTGAAACCAGGAAAATGCTTTGACGAGCTAATCATACTAAGATAGTCTTGATTCCAAAGGTCAAGGGAGCTAACAAATTCGGTCAATTCAAGCCCATTAGCCTTTGTAATTTTGTGTATAAAGTGATCAAAAAATTTATTGTTAATAGAACGAAAGAGGTGCTTTATAGAATAATTAGTAGTAATCAAATGGCTTTTTTATGAGGCAAATTGATTCAAGATATCATACATTTAGCCCATGAGATGGTAGATTCTATGGCAGACAATCACTACAAGAAAACCGTGGATTAGCGACGGCCTCTATCCATCGCTAATCCGTCACTAAGCCATCGCTAAACTGTTTAGCGACGGCTTAGCGACGGATTAGCGATGGATAGAGGCCATCGCGAATTTTTGCTCGCTAATTAGCGGAAAAAATTATCTGTCGTTAATTCCGTTGCTAATTTGCGACAGATTAGCGACGGACATTATCCGTCGCTAATCTGTCGCTAAATTTTAAAAAAAAATAAAAAAAAATTGATCCTTGTCGGGCGGTATTTCGGCAGCACTAAGCCGGACTTATACCGCACCCGACAGGCATTGCATGCACATAACGATCGCTCTGCCTCATCGCGAACCGGCGTCGCCGTCCTCCATGAACTGGCACCGTCATCTTCCGTGAACCGGCGTCGCCGTCATCCTCCGTGGACCGGCGTCATCGTCCTCCGTGAACCGGCGCCGACGTCCTCCAGCGATCGCCGACCGTCCTTCGCCGTCACCGTCCTCCGTGAACCGACGTTGTTGTCCTCCGTGAACCGGCGCCGACATCATCCAGCGATTGCCGACCGTTCTCCGGCGTCGCTGTCCTCCGGCGTCGCCGTCCTCCGTGAATCGGCGTTGTCGTCCTCCGTGAACCGGCGCTGACGTCCTCCAGCGATCGCCGACTGTCCTCCGGCGTCACCGTCCTCCACTCTCATGTACATGCTCTCCAATAAGCTCTCCGACGTCGCTCGGTTTAAATCGAGCGCGGTCGATTTAAATTTCAAACAGGGAGAGAGGGAAAATTTCGCGCTCGGTTTAAATCGAAAATTAGCGACGGATTAGCGACGGAAAAATTCCCTCGCTAATCCGTCGCTAATTAGAGACGGATTAGCGACGGAAAAAATCCCTCGCTAAAATGTTTTTCTTGTATTGAGAATTAGCGACGAAATAATTGTTGTCGTTAATTCGTCACTAATTAGCGACTGATTAGCGATGAAACAACTTTCATCGCTAATCCGTCGCTACTTAGCGACGGATTCATTAAGAAAGTTTTCTCTAGCTAATCTGTCGCTAATTTGCGACGGAAAAAATCCGTCGCAAATTTCCATCGCTAATTAACATTTTTCTTGTAGTGAATAAAAAAATGTATCATGTTTAAAACAAATCTATTTAAAGCTTATGATAGAGTTTGATGGCAATTCATGGATGATACTCAAAGTTTTTGGTTTGATAATCGATGGGTTAATATTATCATGCAGTGCATCAAATCCCCCCAGTTTGCAGTTACTAGTAATGGAGAAGCTACTGATCTTTCCTCTATCACCCAGGGAATCTGACAAGGGAATCCAATGTCCTATATTTTTTTATTGGCCATGGAGAGACCGACCCACATCATAAACCAAGAGGAGTGGTTGGATCGGCTCCTCCCTATTAAGGTCAAACATTTCAAGTGGCACCATAGTTCCTATAAGGACAATGCTCTTTTCTTCATGCAAGATAGAAAAGAAATAGTCACTAACTTCATCTCCTTAATAGACACATTTGAAAGACAATATGAGCTCCAAGACAAAACTATTTTTGTTTCTTTAGATATCCCCCATTTAGGGTCTTTTAAATTCATCCATAAACTGAATGGCAAGCAAGGAATCTTCCAGTCACATATTTGAGACTTCCTCTGTTTAAAGAAGCCTTTAAGAAAGGTATGTGCGGGATGTTAGTTGATAAATTTCGTGCAAAATTAGAATCATGGCATGGGAACCTACTGGCCATGGCCGCCAGAATTGTTCTTATAAGATCTGTGCTTACTTCTCTCCTAATCTGTTGGATGGGCTGTTTTCGTCTTCCCATTGCCACCATCCAGGAAAATGAGAAGATCATAGATACTTTTCTATGAAATGATGACTAAAATCACAAGCATCATCACCCGCTCAAGTGGGATCAACTTTGTAAACCCAAGCTAGAGGGGAGATTTGTGATTGCGAGTTAGAGCTGCGCTTGCAAAAATTAGCTTGGAGGATCTGTCATCAAGATCATAACCCATGGGTTTCTTTGGTGACCATCAAGTACTTAAAGAAGGAATCACTTTGGGTTCCCAAACATACTGAAAAAAGTTTAAAATGACAAAATATAGGCAGTAAAAACTTGAGAGATTTTAAAAATTTTCATAAATCTCACATTATTTTTGGCAAAATCTTTGCAATAAAAAATAAATTAAAAAATATAAAAATAATTTTTATAAGAAAATATAAATAAAACACATTTAAAAATAAAAATCTTGAGAGTTTTTGTAAGATCATATGGCCATAAGTGACTACTGGAGTGGCTATTCCAACAGTCATGTTTCAAGAGAAGTGTCTCTTGAGGTTGGAAGATATTTCAACAGACACATTTCAAGAGAAGAGTCTCTTGAGGGATGAAGGGATTTATCATAGGGGTTGTCTCCCAAAGCTTGAACTCTCTTCGTAGTCTATAAAATACAAGTGAAACAGTGTATGAGATATACAACACAATATACACAAAATTCATAGCATTAAGCAAAGAAGAGTGTTGAGAGTTTGGACTCCTTGGCGATTTCGAGCATAACTGCGAGGTCTTCATCCCACTGCAAATTCAGATCTATGTGAAGTCGCTTTCCAACATTGGTATCAGAGCACAGGTTGTGCGGGTTTGACAGATCCCTGCTGGTGAAAGTGTGCACGCCGGTATTTCTGCATCGTCATCGCCGGAAAAAAGAAAAACAAACAATTCAAACAAGAAAATAAGCGATTAAGGTCAGTGAGATTTTTCTATTTGAAAAAACTCGGTTTATCAGGGTAAATAAAAAAAATTTATTGTCGGACTGAATCTGGCTTGCATTGAAACCGCGCACGCCCAAATCGGGTTTTAGTAGTTTCCTCCATCCTGTAGGGTTACTGTCGGACCCCCCCCCCCCCCAAAAAAAAATTTTTGCTGTTGGCAGAAGGACGTCGGTTCAACGCCGATCACCATGCAAGTAACATCCACTCCGACACCGGTAGGAAGCCAGGTGCCGTGTGCAATCGCTGGAGGTGGACGCTGTGAGCTACCGCCTGACTGAAGTCTTGGTCAGTCGGCAGAGAGGAAAAAAAAACAACAGATTACCTCAAGAAGGGGACTGGCCGGATAGTGCTTCTTTTTGCCAAAAAAATCAAACATCGGACCGACTGGTCGACGTTGAAACCGAGCGCGCCCAAATCTGTTGGGTTGTTGCCAGAAAACTCAAAACGTAGCAGGCAGCTGAAGAATGCCAGGTCAACATTGGTACAGATTGATTTGGCAAGCCATTGCTGAAAAATTGCAGGCGGTGGCAGCAACTAACGCCCAAACGGAATATGAACCGACGACTTAACGAAAATATCACCTAGCTGCAACCCATTGTCAGAAAAAGCATCGGGTTGCTGCCCATTTTCAAAAAAAAAATGAAAAAGAGGAAGGGGAAAGGGTTTCTGGCATACCTGGGAATCGTCGGCAAGCCAGAGGGAGTCGTCAAAAGATTTTTTGCTGAAAAATTGAGCACGACACCGACGATGGCTTTCTTTGAACATTTTCCCCTGAAACTTTTTTCATTAACAAAAAGGAACCCTAATCGGGTTCGCCTTTGTTTTAACTTATAAAGGTTAAAAAAAAAGAATAAAAATTCATAATAAACCTGAAATTTATTGAAAATTCAGAAAATGGGTTAATTTTCTTAAAAAAATAGAAACAACCCATATCTAACTTTTCTAAAATTACAAAAAAGTAGTTCTTTTCTTTTCTGATTACTTCAGAAAATTTTGTAATTTCAAAAAGGCACTCATCTTTTCTGAAATTACAAAAAGAGGATCAAACCTTTCACTTTAACTCAAAATTTTTTATTTCGAGGTTTCTCTTTCGAGTTTTGATTAAAAAGGCTTTTGTCTTTCTGAAAAATTGCAGAAAAGTGCCTAAACTTTTTGATTAACTCGAAAAGTTTTCTGTGTTTTTGTTTACACAGAACCCCCCTTAAATACTTTCTGAAAATTGCAAAAAAGTGGTTTTGAGTTTTAGAAAACCACCTATTACTTATTTTTGTCAGAAAGTGCTTAAATTTAACAATTTTTGTGAGTTTCTTGCATACTTAAAGATGATATTGCATGATAAAATAGTTTAGAAGGATTAAAACTAGTTATATTTACAAATATTAGTTGAAATATACTTTATTAATTCTTATATTTGTTTATAATTAGGAAAATGGCAAATTGAGTAGTCATGGCTGAGTTGTCCAAAACCGAAAAACTTAATGGGACAAATTTTGGAATGTGGAGAAGAAAAATGAAATATCTATTGACATATGACAAGACCCTATATGTATTGAACAATGCGAAATCTTTATTAACTGATAAATCAACTGAAAAAGAGAAGAAAGGTTACAACAAGTTTATTGAAGATGATCAACTTGCTCGAGCAACTCTTCTAACATTTATGCAAGATGATCTCATTTGAGTATTTGAAGATTTTGACCCTGCAAAGAGAATGATGGAAGAAGTCAAGAAAAAGTATGATATGACTTCAGAAACCCATATTCAACTTCTTCTAGAGCAGTAAAACTCTTGTAGGATGAAAGAGTCAGATAATGTAGTCGATCATGTGAATCGAATTCTGGTAATGGCTAAGGACTTAGCCATAGCAGAAAATGATATTCCTGAGCATATGCAAATCTCTACCATATTAAATAGTTTTCCTCCAACATGGAAGATGTTGTCAATTGCCATGAGGTTAAACCGAAAAAGCCTTACTTTAACAGAGCTCCCTCTGCAATTAGCTCTTGAGCAAGAGCACATGTCAAAAGACAAAAAAGGAAAAGTTATGAATACTCAAGAATCCTTCTCAGCAAATTCTTAAAAGTTTAAGTCTAAAGGCATATTCTTCAAGAAATTTAAGAAGAATAAATTCAACAAGAAGCGTCCAGTGCAAACCAAAAACTCCAAGATTGCAATCAGAGGAGCATGTTTCTCTTGTGAAAAAGTTGGACATTTCAAGAATAATTGCCTAAATAGAACCAAGAAAGAGACTTCAGAAAAGCAAGTAAATGGAGAACGGGAATTAGTATACACTATATCTGAATCATTGATCGCAAATAGTGATCTCTCAGGGTGATGGATAGATTCAGAGGCGACACGACATGTGTCTAAGATAAAGGAAGGACTTGTGGAAATGAAGAAGTTAAAGCCTAGAGATCATAAGATGTATATGAGAAATAACACCTATAGTGATGTGGTCGGGATAGGAACCTATAGGCTTTAGGTAGAAGAGACCAGTCTCCTACTAACAAATGTACTTTATGTACCTTCCATGAGAAGAAATCTTTTTGTAGTGGGAGATTTTGTTAAAAAGGGCTTCAAAATCCGCTTTCGGGGTGACAAGGTCACTATTGTGAAAGATGAAAAAGTGAAGCTCAAGGGTCGCTATGATGCCGACCGTGGTTTTTTTCGTCTTAATGTAACTTCTTCTACAAGTAATACAATGAATATTTCTGGTTATATTGATTGTGCATTTAATGTAGATGCATATTTATGGCATTTAAGGTTAAGGCATGTAAATATCAATAAAATAAAAAGAATAATTTGCATGGGTTTATTACCTTTCCTTAAAAATGTAGAATTTGAAAAATATAAACCATGCATATTAGAAAAAATGACAAGAAAACCTTTTCCTAAAGGAAGTAGGTCATGTGATTTGTTAGTTCTGGTGCACACAGATATTTGTGGACCTTTAACCGTAGAAACACAGGAAAGAAAATCACATTTTATCACATTTATAGATGATTACTCTAGGTATGGATATGTATACCTAATTTTTAGGAAATCAAAAACTCTAAAAAAGTTTAAGGCATACAAATATGAAGTTGAAGAATTACTAGGAAGAAAAATCTAGGTTATCAGATCTGATAGAGCAGGTGAATATAACTCTGATGAGTTTAAGACCTTCTGCACTGATAATAATATATCTTCTCATACAACGATGTCTTATACGACACAATAGAATAGTGTAGCAGAATGAAGGAATAGAATTTTAATGGATATGATAAGATCTATGTTGGCACATGCAAATCTTCTCAAGAAATTCTGGGGAGAAGCAATTTGCACTGCCATGTATATCCTGAATAAGGTTCCTTCTAAAGCTGTAGAGCTTACTCCCCATGAATTATGGATTGGTAGGAAGCCAGACTTGAGTCATTTACGAAAGTGAGAGTCACCTTCTCATGTATTAATTTTTAGTCAAATGAGAGACAAGTTAGATAGTGAAACTATCAAATGCATCTTCATGGGATACCCACAAGGATCAAAGGGATATCAACTATATAATCCTGAAAAAGGATTTATAGAGAGTAGAGAGGTAGAATTCTTGAAAACTCAAGAAAGCATTTTCAATCCTAAAGATAATAATGTCTTTCTGGATATCATAAATGATCCTGGGATACCAATTCAAGATTTAGAGCATAACGATCCAGTTATGAATAATAAACAAACTTCACAACCAATAACTGGACATAAAAGAACAAGAACTCCTCCATCGTATTTGAATGATTATTATACATTCTTGGGTGAAGAATTATGTTATTCCATGGATTTGGATGAAACTCTTGATAACTTGAGTTTTGAAGATGCAATCGCTTCTAATGAGTCTGAACTCTTGAAGAAAGCAATAAAAGATGAGTTAGACTCCATAGAAAAGAATGGAGTTTGAGAACTAGCTACCTTGCCTAATGGATATAAGGCAATTGGTAGCAAATGAGTTCTCAAGAAGAAACTCAAGGCAGATAGATCTATTGATAGATTCAAGGCTAGATTAGTAGCAAATGGCTATACTCAACGAGAAGAGATTGATTATGAAGAAACTTACTCTCCTGTAGCCAAACTAGCATCTATTCGTATTATTTTGGCATTTGTAGCTTATTTTGACCTTGACATATATCAAATGGATGTGAAAATAACCTTCTAATGATGAATTAAATGAAATTATTTTCATGAAACAACCAAAATGTTTTGAAATTAAAGGTCAAGAAGATAAAGTATACAAGTTAAATAAATCCTTGTATGAACTTAAGCAATCACCAAAATAGTGGTATTTGACTTTTCATAATGATATAACCAAATTGGGTTATGAGGCAAATAGTTTGGATTATTGTGTATATGCCAAGAAAAGTGGGAGTAAGTTTATTGTGTTATCCATTTATGTTGATGATATATTAATTGCAGAAAATGATATAAACATGATAAATATGACTAAATCATGGTTAAGTTCTCGATTTGAAATGAAGGATATGGATGAAGCTTCATATATCCTTGAAATTAAAATCTACATAGATAGAAAATCAAGATTGCTATGTCTGAGTCAAGAAAAATATTTTGACCACATTCTAAAGAAATTTAGAATGAAAAGTACCAAGGCAAAAGGTACCACTGTAGTAAAAGGCCAAAAGCTAAGTAAGAATGACTGTCCAAATGATGGACAAAAAAGGTTGAATGTTCCCTATGCTCAGTCAATTGAAAGCCTGATGTATGCAATGCTTTGTGCTAGACCCGACTTAAGCTTTGTTGTAAGTCTAGTAAGTAGATATCAAAGTAACTCTGGGCTCTCTCACTGGGAAGCGGTGAAGAGAATTTTTCGATATCTAAAGGGAACTAAGTAACTTAAGCTATGCTATCGGTCAGATAGTTTAAAGCTTGTATGATACTCAAATACTGACTATGCTGGTGATAGGGATGAAGCAAAGTTCACCTCTGGTTATATATTTATGTTAGAAGGTGGGGCAATTGCATGGTCTTGCAAGAAACAAGGGTGTGTGGCACATTATACCCAAGAAACTGAGTATATAGTCTGTAACATGGCGGCTACATTTAGTGTGTGGATAAATCGTTTCTTAAATGAGTTGAAATTGGACATTCCAAAAGATCCAGTTCAACTATATTGCGACAATAAAGCCGCTATAAAACTAATACAAATATGAGCAAATAGCTCTAAAAGTAAGCATATTGAAGTTAAGTATCAATATATTCATGATATGCTTATAAAAAATGAAATAGCAGTGAACTATATTCCTTCAAGTGACATGGTAGCAGACTCGCTAACTAAGGCAGTCACTGATGATGTTTTCACTAGACATGTAAGTCAGATGGAACTTAGATATGTCTAAGTGGTAAATGAGTTAAGATTACTCAAAAAATGTGTATGCAAGGTTTCAATTGAGAACAAACATATAAACATAGGGGTGAATGAAGATTACTAAGAAAGTGTATATGCAAGGTTCCGGTTGAGAACAAGCATATAAACACAATATGTCCCATATGGCCAAGTGAAAGATGTAAGATCATATGACCATAAGTGACTGTTGGAGTGGCTATTCCAACAGTCATGTTCCAAGAGAAGTGTCTCTTGAGGTTGGAAGCCTTTTTATCAGACACATTTCAAGAGAAGAGTCTCTTGAGGGATAAAGGGATTTCTCCCAAGAGTTGTGTACCAAAGCTTGAACCCTCTTCGTAGTCTATAAAATGCAAGTGAAACAGTGTATACGATATACAACACAATATACACAAAATTCATAGCATTAAGCAAAGAAAAGTGTTGAGAGTTCGGACTCCCCGGCGATTTCGAGCGTAACTGCGATGCCTTCATCCTGCTGCAAATTCGGATTTGTGTGAAGTCGCTTCCCAACGGTTTTTACAATAATATCCATGATATTTGTCACAACTTGAAAATCTCGCAAGAAATTACCGTTTTAAACAGAGTTCCCAAGCAACACCACTTAGTATCCCATGGATGGAGAGGTGTCAGATGTAGTGCTCATGGAACACTGATGGTGGGTTGTTGGAAATGGCAAGGGCACAAAACTCTGGTTCGATCATTGGATGGATAAGGGCCCTCTTATTTTGCAGTTGCCTACAAACTCTCAGACTGTACTGTATGATAACCTGAGGAACATCAAATTGTGGGATACTATAGATCATAACATCAACCCACACATGCGTCTACACTACAAGAAAAATGCTAATTAGCGACGAAAATTTGCGACAGATTTTTTCCGTCGCAAATTTGCGGCGGATCAGCGAGCGAAAACTATTTGTCGCTAACATTTGAAATTTTTGCAAAATTAGCGACGGAAATATATCTGTCGCTAAATCCGTCGCTAATTAGCGACGGATTAGCGACAATGTTTTTTTGTCGCCAAAACACTACAAAAAATAGTAATTAGCGACAGAATTAGCGAGGGAATTTTTCCGTCCCTAATACGTCGCTAATTAGCGACGGATTAGGGACGGAAAAATTCCGTCGCTAATTTTCGATTTAAACCTGTCTCGCCTGAGGCGCGAAATTTTCCCTCCCCCCCCTCCGTTCAAAATTTTTCTTCCCTCTGTTTTTCCCGCCTCCCGTTCGATTTAAACCATCCCCACCTTCCTCTGACGATGCGCAACAACCTCTCACACCACGGAGGTCGACCTTCTCAGGCACCTCTCGCACCACGCGCAACTTCTGCGGCCGCTCTGCAGCGATCCCTCCGTCCCCGTCTCATCGTCCAGCCCGACGACACCTCTCGCACCACGCGCAACTTCTACAGCCGCTCTGCAGCGATCCCTTTGTCACCGTCTTGTTGTCCAGCCCGACGGCACCTCCATCCTCCATTCTCAGGCACCTCTCGGTGGAGACTGCTCGGGCACCAATGGCACCTCCATCCTCCGCGTCGTTGTCCAGCCCGACGCCTCCTGCAAGTTCTCCCCCGTGAACCCTGGCTACGCCGCCTGCCTTGACCGCTCCTCCCGGCGGTGCCCCTCGGTAGTCTCCATCGCCTGTTCCGCCTCTCCCTCGTCGGATCCCATCTCCACTACGACCCTCGCCGGATCCCGTCTCCCTCGCCGGATCCCGTCTCCAGCCGTGACTGGCTCGCTGCGGAAGAGCGTCCCGACGCCGGTTCTGTACAAAAAAAATGTTCCTTGCCGGAGAACGCGCCGACAGCGAGCATTTTTTTTTATTTTTTTTTTAAAATTTAACGACGGATATTATCCATCGCTAATTTAAAATAGCGAAGGACTAGCGATGGATCATATCCGTCGCAAATTAGCGACGAAATTAGCGGCGAATAAGTTGTGGCACTACTTAGCGTCGAAAAAATCGTGATGAAAGTTATCCATCGCTAATCCGACGCTAATCCGTCGCTAAACAGTTTAGCGACGGATTAGCATCGGATTAGCGACGGATTTAGGTTGTCGCTAATCCACAGGTTTCTTGTAGTGCTACTTGATGTCAGGGTGAGCTTGCCTCCTGAGGTCATGAGAGAGCTTGTAGGATAGGTATAAAAGAACGAGAATGGACACCATCCAAGAGGCAGGGTGGTAATTGAGACGTGGCCGCTGCCATAGTTCGCGCTCTGGAAGGTAGGGGACCCTGGGCCACTATTCTTGCACAACTTTGCGTTGCATACAATTACTGTAGATCTGATTTTTTTTGGGTACACAGCTACTTAGGTTAGTGAGAGGAGTATGCACACAACATGAAAAGATCACCACCCAGAGTGGCACCCTCTTTTGGGAGGGTAAATTTGTATACAGGGGTCTGCCTAACTCCAGCTTGACTATAAAAAAAAAAAATGGGTTACAACTTAAAAAAAAATATTTGTGATACATTCTAGAGAGGGAGAAGATGTTTTCATGTGATGGAAAAGGAAGAAGCAAAAAAGAGAGAAGGACTGAGACTGCAGATTGACTCGGAGAGGTCGAGGCGAACACGGATTGGACGTAGGGATGGCAGTGGACCGGGGGAAAGCGGGGCCCCGCCCCACCTCGCCCTGTTTGGACCGGGGATGAAGGGTATGAAACAGGGATGGAGGCGGGGACGAAGGTTAAAATCCATCCCCGTCCGGGGGTGGAGGCGGGGATGGATGTGCACTTTTCCCTGCCCCACCCCATCCCCGCCTCATCCCCACCCCAACCCCGCCCCGACCACTTTTCCCCGCAATATCCCCGCCTCCATCCCGCCTCATCCCCATTTGAACCGGGGATGGAGGACATGAAACGGGGATGAAGGTGGGGATGGAGGATAAAATCCATCCCCACCGGGGATGGAGGCGGGGGTGGAGGATAAAATCTTGAGGCGGGGCGGGGGTGGAGACCTTGTCCCCCACCCCGCCCCACTGCCATCCCTAATTGGACGTAGTTTACCAGGTTGCCTCCCTTCTACCCCTTCTTTTGGCCGAAATAACCACAATGCTACCCCAAGATTATTAATTTGAGGAGTCAGACTGGTCCGGTTGCAATCCGGATCCTAATTAACTAGATCCGATTAATAGTTTTAAAAATTAGGGGTGTGCATCAAGCCAGGTAGCTCGCGGGCCGGCTAGCTGCAGTCAGGTTCGTTTGATATCCAGGTTTGGATCTCTTTTTTTAGACGGTCAAAATTAGACCTAATTTTTTTCTCGGTTGCTTGTGCCAGGTTTGTCTTGACCAGGTCCGGTTCATCTCCCAGCCCAATATTAGTAGAAACAAGATAAAAAACATGGTATCTTCAAATATCACTTATTTTAAATACATCGCAAATTATATTAACAAATTTTTATTTTAAATATATTTTTAGTTTCTTTCGTGCATTTTTCAAGATTTTGATTCTTATATGTAAATATTTTCTCAAGATTTTTTTGAAATAACAAATATTATGCATTTGCTGTAGATTCATTGTGAAAAACACCCACACCAGACCCAAATCTAGGACTATATTATGAGATCCAAGTCAGAATGGACTCAAACTTGGGCTCACATCCCAAAATTCGGATACAATGTCATGTCAAGAATGGACCCACCCATATTCGGTCCGTTCAAATCCTCGTTGCTGCTGGCACCTGTAAGATGGGAAGTGGGTTGGATTTGGGCAAGAGCCTACCATTATGATCATCCCAATTGTGTTTGGATTCAAAACAACATTGAGAGCCAATACTAGATTCGGATCCGATAGTTTTTCTCTCTTGTACAAACAAAAGAGTATGCACAATTCTAAAAATAAAAAAAATTAAAAGTGTGAATATCATAATTTCTATCATGATATTCTAAAAATAGGTAATATTTAGAAAATATCACAATTTTGTTTAGGTGTTTTTAATAAAATCACATTATTTTCAAAATATTATGGATTTTTGTGGCTACGCTTGATTGGATGTGCTGGGTTTTCATGGCAAGAAATTATTATCTTTGCCTTTTTTTTTTGAAAATGACATTACACTAAGAATACTTCATTACATTCTAAATTTATTTCACTTAGCATTATTGTTAAAAAGAATTGTGTGACAATTATAAAAGGTGCATTACTGTACAACATATTTTATTAAACCTTTTTTTACATTTAAGGGAAAATACTATAAAAGATATGTCCTCTCTTCCCTCATATGTATATCCTCTTTCCCTCTTTTTTGCCGAAAAGCATGTTACTTGGATATGATTTTTTTTTTTTGCAGATTCATATGGGAAAAAAATGCAAAGCGGATTGGATTTGGAGTCAGGGATGAAACGGATCACATACAGGCCGGACTATTAGGCTTGATCCAAATCCAAATCTAAAATATGCATCCCAATGAGATCCAAAGAAAGTTGAATTTACATCTGTAAGGTAGAAAATATTGGATTCGGTAAAAAAAGACCACAAACAAGCATTTCAGCAGTAAAAAGAAAATTCTGAACTAGATACAACTTAAACTGCTTTTTTACCCGAATCCGAAAGAATTTAAAGTAGGGTATGAGTATCATATCGTGAAAAAAGAGGGGCATCAGGAAGAAACGTGGGTTCTTCTGGATGCTTAGTATTCGCTGGCATTGCGTTAAGCTGGATCCGAAAGGTGGCAAAAAGGAAGATCCTGAATGGCCCGTTTCTTGAAGTACGGTGGTTATACACGTACGTAGCATTTTATACTGTATGTATGTTTGTACATGTGATAACAGTAAGTACGTATCTCTCTCTGAGTTCAGTAAGCCATAGGGCTGGTAAACGAGCTGAACGAGACGAGCTTGAAGTCATAAAGCTTGGCTCATTCTTGTGGTGAGCCAAGCCGAGTTCAAGCTCAAAATAAGCTTGAGTTAATAAGCCAAGTTCGAGCTGGACCTATCTAACATATATTTCTTATCACCTACTGAGCTTACACTACAAAAAAATAGTTGATTAGCGACGGAGTTATATCGTCGCTACTTAGCGACAGATTAACGAGAGAAATGAATCCATCGCTATATTTGTAGAATTTTACGAAACTAGCGACAGATTATATTCCCTCGCAAAATCCGTCGCTACTTAGTGATGGATTGTGCGAGAGAATATTTTGTCGCAATAAATACGACAGTTAGCGACGGAATTGCGACGGCTAAAATTCCGTCGCAACATAGCGACGGCCTAGGCGACGAAATATTTTCTGTCGCCTTTTTTGTTTTTTGAATTACGATGGCTTAGCGACGGAATTAATCCGTCGCTAAGCCGTCGCTAAATGTCGCATTACCCCTAATCCCAGCCCTCTTTTTCCTTTCTCCTTTCGCTGCTCCCGCCCGCCGCCCTCTCCCTCCTGCCGCCCTCTTCCTTCGGCCGCCCTATACATCCCGTCGACCTCTCTGCCGGCCCCCACCGTTCGCCGGAAGTCGATCTCCGTCAACCTTCCGCTGCCGCCGTCGCTGCCCGGAGCAACCGCAGGTACGTATTTCACCTTAAATGGATTGGAGGTCGACCCCCTGCGTTTTCCGGCAGGGGGTCGACTCTGCCAGGCGGTCGACCCCGGTAGGTGGTCGACCCTCTGCCGTGTCCGGCCGGGGGTCAACCCTGGTAGGGGGTCGACCCCCTGCCGTGTCCGGCCGGGGGGGGGGGGGTCGACCCCCCGCCATGTCCGGCCGGGGGTCGACCCCCCGCCGTGTCCGGCAGGGGGTCAACCTCGGCAGGGGGTCAACCCCTTTTGATGTCCGGCAGGGGGTCAACCCCCTGCCTTGTCCGGCAGGGGGTCAACCCCTTTTGATGTCCGGCCGGGGGTCGACCCCCTGCCGTGTCCGGCCGGGGGTCGACCCCCTGGTTTCTTGCTCTTTTTTTTCTTTTTTCAGAAATTAGGGTTTTTATTTTATTTTTATTGTTTAGTTTTCTTTGATTTTCATTGATTAGGATTTTTTATTTTGATTTTTATTTATTAAGCAATTGAATCAAATTTCTTAAATTAAGGCTATTTGTAGTTAATTTAATTAGGGTTTTTATTTGATTTTGTTTTATTAGGGCTTTGAATCAAAATTTAAAAATTAGGGCATTTTATAGTTAATTTGATTAGGGTTTTCTTGGATTTGATTAGAGCTTTTATTTTTATTTTCTATGATTAGGGATTTGAATCATAATTTTTTTAATTAAGGATTTTTAGTTAATTTGGTTAGGACTTTAAATCAAAATTTTTTAATTAAGGCTTTTATAGTTAATTTGATTAGGTTTTTTTTATTTATTTAGAGTTTTTATTTTTATTTTCTATAATTAGGGATTTAAATCACATTTTTTTAATTAATACTTTTTAGTTAATTTGATTAAGGATTTTTTTGTATTTGATTTGGGCAGGTTTTTTCCTTGTTTGATTAAGGTTTAAATTGTGGCTTTTTTATTTAATTTTATGGTTTATTTTTCTTATAGTTTATGATGTTTTGGTTTATTTATAATTTATTTTCTTGTATTTTAAGGTTTTATGATTTAATATGGTCGAATAATTTCATGGTGACTTCATTTTAAAACATCATTTTTTTTTGCAGATTTCTCAACAGAACTCGCTTGTGCCCCGCCACCCGTGGTAAGTAAGTGACAAAAACAATGCAAATCGGGTAAATACCCGTGGTGAGTAAGTGATGCAAGCGCATCACATGTTATTTAATTTATTGAATATAACACTTTATTGTTCACACACTCACTTAGTTGTTGATATCTAGGACTACTTTGTTGGAGTTCGGAGATCATGCTGAGCATGATTTTAATGTATGAATATGGAAGTGTTCTTATTTTTGGAGTACGGAGTCCATGCTATGCATGGTAGTAGTTAGTGGGATATTGAAGTGTGTTTGCTGCAGGTACATGTTTGATATTTGTTTGATATGAATTATTTCGATGTATTGCAATGTTTGATGTGATTGTATCCATGCTTACATGTAGTTACTTTCAATTTGATTATGTCTTCCATGTGAAATTGTATACTGAAAGCATGCTTCAAATGAATGTATCGTGTCATGAATAGTTTGCACATGAAAATATTAAGTTATCAATGCATGCATCATAATTCTTGTGATTGTATGACATCATATATTGCATGATAAATTTGATATTTTCTTCATCATAGTATTCTGATGGTTCTCTTTTAACTGGTTAGGATACTATTCGTAACATCATACGACAGAATGACTGCAAACCGTGAATGGATGTACCGTAGGATAGTGGACAATGAGTTATCGCATGAATATATGGATGGTGTCGACAGTTTTATTGAATTTGCAACGGCAAGTGTCAGTACGGTAGATCCCACAGGTCGGATTAGGTGTCCCTGCAAGATTTGTAAGAATAATCGATTTGTAGAACCTCATGGCGTTAGACATCACCTATACAGGAAGGGTTTTGTGAGTGATTATCAGAACTGGACGTTTCATGGAGAAGAATTTAGAAACGATTTTGATGCACGGGTGAATGTGGTGCACGATAATCCATATACGAATTTGATATTTGATGCTGCAGGAACAGAACTGGGTTCTGCTATGAGTTCTAGTGATGTAAGAACTGTCGTAGATGAAGAATCACCAAACGATGCAGCTAGTAGATTTTATGATTTACTTAGAGATGCTGATGAGCCACTTTGGAACGGTTGTGAGAGTCACACTATCTTGTCTGCAGTTCTTCAACTAATGAATTTGAAGTCCGAGTATAATTTGAGTCAATCATGTTTTGACCGTTTGTGCATGATTGTGAAGAGTATGTTGCCTAAAGATGAGAAATTGCCACAAAATTTCTATCGTGCGAAAGTTATGGTCAACGCTCTAGGTATGGGTTACAAAAAGATTGATGCTTGTCCAAATCACTGCATGTTGTATTTCAAGGAGCAGGAAAACGACATATCATGCCCGTCATGTGGGCATCCTCGGTTCAAGCCAAAGACAAGAGGCAATGGTAGCACGAGATCAAAGGAAGTTTCATACAAGTCGCTCCGCTACTTTCCTATCACTCCTAGATTGCAGCGATTGTATATGTCTTCAAAGACAGCTAAACACATGAGATGGCATGCAAATAAAGTTCGACACGATAAAAACAAGATCACGCATCCTGTTGACGCTGAAGCTTGGAAGCACTTTGATCGTACTCATCAGAACTTCGCAATGGAAGTGCGAAATGTTAGACTCGGTCTATGTACAGATGGATTTAATCCATTTGGGGGTAGATCAACTCCATACTCATGCTGGCCAGTATTTGTAACTCCATACAACCTTCCACCAAGCTTGTGTATGAAACGTCCAAATCTTTTCTTGTCTCTGTTGATCCCTGGTCCGACCTCACCTGGCCAAAATCTTGATGTATATCTAAGGCCATTGATTGATGAATTAAAAGTACTGTGGGATGACGGTGTTACCACGTATGATGCCCACAAAAAACAAAATTTCAACATGAAGGCCGCTGTTCTATGGACAATCAGTGACTTCCCTGCATATGGTATGTTATCTGGTTGGAGCACACATAGGAGGTTGGCTTGTCCGTACTGCATGGAGGATTCCAAAGCTTTTAGATTGAGGCATGGAAGGAAGCCTTGCTGGTTTGATTGCCATCGTCGATTTCTACCCAGCGATCATCCGTTCCGACGTCAAAAGAATGCATTTACAGCAGGCACAACTGAAATGGAAGGTCCATCCTCAAGATTGTCTGGCATAGAGATTTTAAGAAGATTGCGATACTTTCCAGATGTATTAACAGATGCCCGCAATCCTACACCCTTCCGTGGATTTGGGAAGGAACACAATTGGATGAAAAAATCTATTTTTTGGGAACTACCGTATTGGCCGACCCTATTGATACAACATAATTTGGATGTGATGCATGTAGAGAAAAATGTGTTTGATAATGTGTTCAATACAGTAATGAATATTAAAGGAAAAACGAAGGATAATCCGAAGGCCCGTATGGATTTAAAATTAATATGTAAAAGACCAGAATTGGAACTCAAAGAGTATAATGGCAAAGTACTGAAACCAAAGGCGAAGTACGTGCTCGGACCTGATCAAATAAAACATGTATGTCAATGGTTGAGACAACTGAGATTTCCAGATGGATATGTCTCTAACATTGCTCGGGCTGTGAAGATTGACGATGGACAATTATATGGGTTGAAGAGCCATGATTGTCATATCTTTATGCAACGATTGATACCCCTAGCATTTCATGATATGTTAGACAAACCTATATGGGGGGTATTGTCTGAGTTGAGCGGATTTTTCAGAACATTGTGCGCATCGGAGGTCATTGTATCAGATGTAAAGAATCTCGAGGACTCTGTCATCACCACTGTTTGTCTGTTAGAAAAGATATTTACGCCAGCATTTTTCGATGTTATGGAACATTTGATCATACATTTGCCATATGAACTAAGGGTTGGTGGCCCTGTGCAATATCGATGGATGTACCCATTTGAAAGGTATATGTTTTTTTATATTTGTCTCTTTAATGACAGATATTTAAAATTTGAAATGTATATTCTTGTCAGATGCATGTTCGACCTAAAAAAAAAGGTTCGTAATAAAACAAGAGTAGAAGGCTCTATTTGTGAGGCGTACACTTTAGAAGAGATTTCAAATTTCTCATCTATGTACTTCAAACCTCATATTTCAACACGTTACACATGCCCGCCCCGTAACGATGATGGAGAACAAGTAACTGTAGCTGACAAGCTGTCGATATTTCAACGACTTGGGCATGCATTTGGTAGTTGCCGATCAAGGCTATTGACAGATCGAGAGCAAGATGCAGCACACATCTATATTCTTTTTAATTGTTCAGCGATCGACCCATACATCGAGTAAGTATATGTATATGCAACTCAATTATAAATCCTTTTATGTTCTATATGTGGATACATGGCTCGGTAATATAAGTATTTGTGGTTTGCAGACGATTTGATCTGGAGTTGCAAAGCAAAGTTTCACATCTCACTAATGCAGAAGTACAAAAAGAACGTGAAACTAAGTTTGTGGAGTGGTTGAAACAGTTGGTAAAGAAGCTAACATAAATTTTGTACTTATAAACAACACTAAGTTACTTAATTGATCGTGATCACAATAATTGTTTATGTCTGTGCGTAGGTTCGCCATGGTGATGTTAAAGATCAAGGAATATGTGATTTAGAAAATGGTCCGACCAAAGTTGTGCAATGCTACAACGGGTATATCGTAAATGGTTATCGATTCCATACAAAAGACTACGGTATAAACAAATCAACGATAAATAGTGGCGTGTGTGTCAAGGGTAGCAGCTACGGTGAAAATGAACATGATTACTACGGTGTTATAGAGGAAATAATGGAGTTGACTTACTTAGGCATGAATAACAGGGTTACGGTATTCAAGTGTCATTGGTTTGATCCAACTGCAACAAGACTCGACAAAGCTTCAGGCATTGTGGAGGTGAATCATAAATCCAGGTTTGGAACATATGAACCATTCATATTAGCCTCGCAAGCTCAACAAGTTTATTATACTTCATATCCGAGTATAAAAAAGTCAGATAGAAATGAATGGTGGGCAGTTTGCAAGGTGAAATCCAAACTATACCCCGAGTATGATCAGTTACAAGAAGATGAGTTAGCTGAAGACAGTGATTACTATCAATCAGATGATGTCTGTGACTTCGCTTATGGTCACGATGTTGCGCATGATATGCATGTCATATCTCCATTGGCTGATGAAACATTCATAGAGGAATGTGATCCAAATGATGTATCAAGTGGATGGGCAAACAATGAAGAAGAAGAAGAAGAAGAAGAAGAAGAAGAAGAAGAAGAAGAAGAAGAAAGTCAAACTAGTGACGAGGAAGAATTCTCAAGCTAGTGAGCAAAATCTTATACTACAAACCTCTATTTAAATGCATTGTAATACTTGATGTGAGTTGTATTGCAATACTTGGTGTGAATGATTAAAAATTTTATTTCAATGTATTGTAATACTTGATACGAATGATTCGAATGCATTGTAATACTTGATGTGAATGATTTCAATTATCTGAATGTATTATAATTTATGCAATTAACGAATGATTTGAATTAGTGCAATACTTGATGTCAATGATTTGAATTATTTGAATGCATTGCAATGCTTGATGTGAATGACTTGAATGCATTGTAATACTTGATGTGAATTATTTGAATGTATTATATGACATATGTTATTTGTTAGAATATGGTTCGTGGAGGTTATAGTGGTCGCTCATCCAGTAGTAGCCAGACTCAACATTCATCTTCACGGGCTCCTGTGATAGGTATATCATATAACTAATTAGATGCTTGATTAGTTCAAATGCACATTCTGAGAACTTGGTGTGTATTTTTTTACAGATGATGTTGCGCCTGTACACGACCCACCTACACCAGTTGATCGCACAAGTCAACACCCAACATAGGAAACAGGGTCTTCTCAGGCTGGCACAAGAAGACTCATTCGAATAGTGTATATCAATAATCGACCGTAAGTATTTTGTTTTCAATTATTGCATATCTTTTAAATATTTTATATTGATATTTACTGTGTAACAATTCATGTGCAGCACGAGGTTTGAGCCACAAGAAGTAGTACGGGAGATTAGGAATTCACTTCTTCAACATCTACCAGGACCAGTTGCTCAATGGAAAGAGTACCCAAAGGAGGTATTAGACAGATTGTGGTCCTCATTCATGGTATACAGTTGTTCCTCATAGTTAATGTGTTTCATATTTAATTTATTTAAGCAATGTCTACTAACTTTCTGAAAATATTTGTAGGCTTCGAATCGCTTTGCAACTACGGTGGAAGAAAATGATGCAAGGAAGGTGTGGCAGAAGGTGGCTGCCAATCGATTTGCAGACATGCTGCACACTATGAAGACTGCAGCAAAAAAAGCATCTGGCGTAGTAGATGATCCATTACTGTGGAAGGGCCATGGTCCTATTACTATCAGGAGAGATTACTGGGATGAAATGTGCGATATGTGGGCGGGAGATGCATTTAAAAATCGCTCTGCGAAGGCTTCACAAAATCGATCGAAGATGCCCGAAGCCCATCTACACACAGGTGGATCTAAGACATTTGGGAGCCACCTAAAGAAAATGGTAACTCATCAATATATAATATTAATTTTATAAGTATTGTTGCAAATTTGTGTACTAAATCTTTTGTCATTTAACTTCGCAGGAAGCAGAAAAAGGAGGCAGTGTACCATATAAGGATGTGTTTGTAGAAACACATAAACGGAAGACCACGGGAGTCTTCGTATCAGAGAAGGCGAGAACGACAACGGTATGTATTAATTCTATTAATAATCATTGCAATATATATGCAAGTCATCATAATGTTATCATTAATTATTAATGAATATTTTAAACATTATTTTGTAGGAGGCATATGAGCAACAAATGGTAGAGCGATATGGCGAAGACGCTACTCAGCATCCATCATTTGATCCTACAGCATGGGTGACTGCAGCAGGTGAACCCAAAAAAGGTCGCGTGTTCGGGTTTGGGAGTAATATGAACACTTCACCAGTTATTGGTTCTTCCAGTTACGGCTCACCAACTTCTTGCGCCGACATAAGCTCCAAGCAGCCGACTATTCTTTCCGGTGATGATGTACGCGAGATCATTAATGAATCACTGAATAACTACTTCCAATACACCGTCGCCCCCTTTCTCCGAAATGAGATCAAGGCCGCTGTTCAGGATAGGGGATCTTCGATTCCAGGTCCCTCTCAGGTATAATCACATATATAGTTTTTTTGACTGTCTTAAAGCACATCTGAGCATGGTAGAATCACATATAGAGTTATTCTAGATGCCTTAGAACACATATGAACATGCTATAATCACATATTCAATTTTTTTACTGCCTTAGCACACATATGAGCATGATAGAATCACATATATATATATATATTTAACTTTTTGTCTGTCTTAGAGCACATATGAGCATGATAGAATCACATATAAAGTTTTTTTGATTGCATTAGAACACATAAGCATGCTATAATCACATATTCAGTTTTTTTACTGCCTAAGAACACATATGAGCATATTATAATCACATATTCTGTTTTTTGACTGCCTTAGCACACATATGAACATGCTATAATAACATATAGAGTTTTTTAACTGCCTTAGAACACATATGAACATGTTATATATCATTTATGATAGAATCACATATAAAATTTTTGGCTTTGCCTGCCTTAGAGCACATATGAGCATGCTATATTCACATATTCAATTTTTTTACTGCCTTAGCACACATACGAGCATGATCGAATCACATATATAGTTTTTTGCCTGCCTTAAAGCACATCTGAGCATGGTAGAATCACATATAGAGTTTTTTTATATGCCTTAGAACACATATGAACATGCTATAATCACATATTCAATTTTTTGACTGCCTTAGCACACATATGAGCATGATAGAATCACATATAGAGTTTTTTTATTGCCTTAGATCACACATGAGCACATGATAGAATCACATATAGTGTGTAATTTATTTCATTATATTTTGTTTATCAATACTGACTGTTCTTTTCTTGTGTAGGCTGCTAGCGATAATCAGGGTAGTGGAGCTGAAGGGACAGATAAAGACAATGAATAAGAAGACGCACAAAATCTTGGCGATGATTAGAGGACTGTGTTGAAGAAGTTCTATTTTTTTTATTTTTCCTAATTGTAATTGTTGAATTGTAAATAATTAAACTTCTTAGTTTTAAGGTGGAACGATTAATTATTATAGATACTTGTTATATGAATTTTTTTGTGTGGTTTGTTTTTTATTTACAGGAAATATAAATTGTACAGGAAATATAAATTGTACAGTTCTCAGTAATTAATTTTTAAATAAATTTTTTTTGATTTTTTTTCGTTTTTGCGACGGATTAGCGACGGTTGATTCCGTCGCTATTCATATTAATCTAGCGACGGCTTAGCGACGGAATTAAATCCGTCGCCACGCCGTGGTCGCCGTTTAGTACCGGCGGATTGGCAACGGAATATAGCGCTCGTTATTCCGTCGCAATTAGCGACGGACTTGGCGACAAAATTATTCCGTCGCCAGTTAGCGTCGAAATATTCGCGACGTAAGCATACTGTCGCCGCGTTGTCGCTAATCCGTCGCTAACATGGTTAGCGACGGATTAGCGACGGAATGTGGTCATCGCTAATCTACTGCTTTGTTGTAGTGTTATAGAGTTGAGCCCAGCAGAGCAGAGCACCTATTGTTCATATTTGGCTTGCTGAGCTTATTTTATGAGTTTGAACGATCTCTTTATGAGCCGAACAAGAGCTGAGCCATGAGCAGCTCGGCTTGTTTCCCAGCTCTAGCCATCGACTAAGGGTAGTACGCTTAACCTGCCCGTGTGCCGCTTCATAAGAATTAGAAAAAAAAATTCACTCCCATATGTCGCCTGGAGGCCGCTAGGGCTGTGAGGTCGGGTCTGTATAGGGTAACCCACCCGAACCGATTTCAATTTTCCACCTATGAAACAAAGATGCACACCCTAATATCATCCCGGGTCAACCTGAACCTGCTCCAAATAATGCGTTGGCCGGTGTGCTCAGCCCACGAGGGGCAAGGGCTTCTCATTTTCAATATTAAAAAAAAACTTTTTCAAATATTATGTTAAAAAGAAGAGTGCATCCAATACCAAGGCTAATGCTTTAAGAGAGTGCTTAATTATTTATAAGCCATTACCTAATTCTGATTAGAACTGTTCAAGGTATGTTTGGTTGCATTCAAATATGATTTGGAATGAGAATGACCAAAATTGTTCCGGCAATCATTCATTAAGTATAGTTTTTTAAATATTATGTAAATGATGCCGCATTTATCTCTAAACAAGTAGAGCACATGCATGTATCGTGCCAATGTACATGTGAACAACTTGGAAGCAATCTTCCAGTGCTCGTGTCAAAACCAATTGTCTTAATTATACAAACTATTTTATATTAGGGTTTGCTTCCTAAACATAATTTCCATATTTGTTGCAAATGATAGAAGGCATATTAACAAAAAAAAAAACAGATTTGGATCCTTCCAAAGAGTGTTCCAGAGTGCACATACGTAATCTCCACTTACTCATTTCAAACTTTTATGATGGTCTGTGAATAAATTAAATTATTATTTTAGTAAATCTTTGTTTGGATTGGTATGCCAATAAAAATCAATTGATAGAGCTTACAAGGGCTCATCTGGTAGGGGCGCAAGTTGACGGGATGTCACGTAAGCATTAGGGTTTAAATATAAACTCAAAAAAAAAAAAAATAATGATAGGTTTTTCACAAGCCCAAGATATATCTTTTTGCATATTTTTAATCATCTAATGCAAACATGAGAAAAAAACCATAACTTTTTTGGCAAATTTTTATTAAAAAAAAAACAATTGATGCTTTCTTTTAAAATTTATTGTGGCTATCTTTCTCCACGCTCACAAGAAGGAACTGTGGTCATTGGGAAGTACGCCTCTTCTCATTAACCAGCTCTATTCCTTAGATGTAGCTAGGTTTAAGGAGAGGATGGTTACAAGTTGCTCTAGAATATGTCTCAAGTTTATCCAGACTGTTCATTGAATTTTAATTTTTAACATTTTTTAAAACCTTAAGTAATGTGTGATATCTATATTACGACTAAAACCCCTAAATAAGAAATAATACACAAAAACCGTTTCATACAAAATATTATTAAAATAATCCTTTCAAAATTTAATATCTCATATAATCCTCTTAGGAATATTAAAATTACTGTCAAACCCACAGCCTATGTATAATTTTCCATTCAGGATAAAAAATACTAACTAGATCTTACAAAACTTTTTCTCTAAAAAAATTGATAAATATTAAAATAAAATAATTTTAATAAAACACTTTTAAAATTTTATATATCAAATTAGCAAGCTTGGATTTTCTTTTAATTCGAATAGTACTTTTTCTCAATGTTGGATATTCTCAAAAAAATGGTTTTGGATTCTTTTGTTGGTTACTCATCATTTCTCAAGTATTTCACTAATTGGCCATCTAATATACACCTTTCAATAAATTTATTACAACCTATTTAGTTATAATCAAAATAATTAAATAATTTACTTAGTAATAAATGAGATCATCAGGTCAAAGGATATTTTAAACCCTTTGTTGTACGAGAAAATTATCTATTGATAGTAAATATTTTTTCAAGATAATTTTTCATGCACAACACTACAAGAAATCTATGGATTAGAGACAGTCGTAATCCATCGCAAATCCGCCGCTGAACAGTTTAGCGACGAATAACTTTCATCGTAATTTCCTAATCGCTAATTAGCGACGGAAAATATCTGTCACTACTTCCATCGCTAATTTATGATGAATTAGCGAATGTCATGATTCATCGTAAGGCCATCGTTAATCCGCAGAGATTTGGTTTTGCGACAGATACACATTCGTCGCTAATTCTGTTGCTATTGTAGCGATGAAATTACGACAGATTACAATCCGTCGCAAAACATCGACCAATTCAGTTTTTTGATGGATAAATATCCATCCCTAATCTATCGTTAAATTGGAGGCCGATACTAATTAGCGATGGATAATATCCGTGGCAAAAAAAATAAAAAAAAATAAAAAAAATGTTTGAAATATAAATATCGAGAAATTTTTTCTCGTTATACAATTTATATATTTTGTGTATAAAAAATAAAATACACATAAAAAATACATATACAAAGCAGCTGAAACAAATTTAACACAAAATACAAGGTAAAATTTTTTATCGATCCACTATAATCCTCGCCAAGTTCTAATTATTTACAAGTGAACATTTACAAAGAGTTTCTTTTGAAACAACAAGAAGGTGCAACAAATTCAACACATGAATTTAATTATCGCCAAGATTCTGAGCATCATCTTCTTCATTGTCTCAATCTGCCCCTTCATCCATGCCTCCATCAGCTCCTCTACGTTGATTATCTCCAACATCCTACGAGAGAAAAGAATGGTTAGTATTGATAAACAAAATATAATAAAATAAATTATATGCAATGCACCTAATCTAAGGCAATCAAAGTAACATGAATGAATTACACATAGACTAGCTAACAATAAAGTGAAGGACACTAACAAAATTCAGATATGTGTTCTAAGATTGACAGAAAAAAATTCATAGTGATTCAATCATGCAGATATGTATTCTAGGGTTGTCAAAAAAATATCATAGTGATTCAAGCATGCATATATGTGTTATAAGGTTGTCAAATAAATGTATTCTGTATCACAATCATGCTTATATGTGTTCTAATATTGTCAAAAAACTCTCATAGTGATTCAATTATGCATATATGTGTTCTAAGGTTGTCAAAAAACTTTCATAGTGATTCAAGCATCCACATATATGTTCTAAGATAGTCAACCAATTTTATAGTAATAAAATCATCTTATATATGTGTTCTAAGGTTGTCAAAAAACTTTTATAGTGATTCAATCATGCATATATATGTGTTTTAAGGTTGTCAAAAAACTTTCATAGTGATTCAATCATGCATATATGTGTTATAAGGCAGTAAAAAAAACATTCATAGTGATGAAATCATACTTATATGTGTTCTAATGTTGTCAAAAAACTTTCATAGTGATTCAATCATGCATATATGTGTTATAAGGTAGTCAAAAACTTTCATAATGATGAAATCATGCTTATATGTGTTCTAATGTTGTCAAAAAACTCTCATAGTGCTTCAATCAAGCGTATATGTGTTCTAAATTTGTCAAA
The DNA here is from genome assembly GCF_984573655.1 of Nuphar pumila. Classification (NCBI taxonomy): domain Eukaryota; kingdom Viridiplantae; phylum Streptophyta; class Magnoliopsida; order Nymphaeales; family Nymphaeaceae; genus Nuphar; species Nuphar pumila. Next base: position 72,875,452 of record NC_143262.1, read on the forward strand.
AAACTCTCATAGTGATTCAAGCATGCATATTTGTGTTCTAAGGTTATAAAAAACTTTCATAGTGATGAAATCATCCTTATATATGTTTTAATGTTGTCAAAAAACTTTCATAGTGATTCAATCATGCATATATGTGTTCAAAGGTTGTCAAAAAACTTTTATAGTGATTCAATCATACATATATGTGTTATAAGGCAGCCAAAAAACTTTTATAGTGATGGAATCATGGTTATATGTGTTCTAATATTGTTAAAAAACTTTCATAGTGATTCAATCATGCATATATGTGTTATAAGGCAGTCAAAAACTTTTATAATGATGAAATCATGCTTATATGTATTCTAATGTTGTAAAAAAGCTGTCATAGTACTTCAATCAAGCATATATGTGTTCTAAGGTTGTCAAAAAACTCTCATAGTGATTCAAGCATGCATATATGTGTTCTAAGGTTGTCAAAAACTTTCACAGTGATGAAGTCATGCTTGTATGTGTTCTAATGTTGTCAAAAAACTCTCATAGTGATTCAATCATGCATGTATGTGTTCAAAGGCTGTCAAAAAACTTTTATAGTGATTCAATCATGCATATATGTGTTCTAAGGTAGTCAAAAAACTTTTATAGTGATAGAATCATGCTTATATATGTTCTAATGATGTCAAAAAACTTTTATAGTGATTCAATCATGCATATATGTGTTATAAGGCAGTCAAAAACTTGTATAGTGATGAAATCATGCTCATATATGATGAAATCATGCATATACTAGCTTGAAGTCTAACAACATAAAACAAATAACATGAAACTTTCATACCTGACAGGCACCTGCAGACGAAGTTTCCCTGTCCCAAAAAAAGCTGCATAACTCATTACAGACAACATCAGAAATCACTTCATGTAAATAGTCATGCACTGTGTCTTTACCAAGCTGGCGGTTACTATCTCAAGAATTAGCCAGGTCAATCAGACACTTGGAGTTGATGCTGGCGGGAGAACACTGAGAGCCCTGGCTGAAGGAAGCGATGATTGGTGTGGTGTTCATATTACTCCCAAACCCGAACACACGGCCCTTTTTTGGTTTACCGATTGCAGTCACCCATGTTGTAGGATCGAAAGGCGGATGTTGAGTGGAGTCATCACCATATCGTTTTATCATCTGCTGCTCGTATGACTCCTACAAAGTAATGATTACAGTATGGATTAATAATTAAGAATTACAATGTTCATGGTAACTTATATATTACAATGTTTATTAATACAATAAATACATACCGTTGTTGCTCTCATCTTCTCTGATACGAACTCTCTCGTGCTCTTACGTTTATGTGTTTCAATAAACACATCATTGTAAGGCACAATGCCTCCTTTTTCTGCTTCCTACGAGGTTAAATGATAAAAAACTCATTTAGAAAGTATGCAATAATACTTATAAATTTGACAATATATATATTGATGAATTACCATTTTCTTCAGGTGACTCCCAAAAGTTCTAGATCCACCTGTGTGTAGATGACCATCGAGCAACTTTGCTCATTTTTGTGCAGCCTTTGCTGAGCGGTTTCAAAATTCATGCCCTGCCCACTTGTCGCACATTGCATCCCAAAAATCTGACCTGATAGTAGGAGGGCTATGGCCCTTTCCACTGTAGTGGATCATCTATCCCACCAGATGCTTTTATTATTGTAGTCTTCATATTATGCAACATGTCAGCAAATCGATTGACAACCACCTTTTGCTACACTCACCTCGCATCTTGCTCCTCCATCGCAGTCGCGAAGCGATTCGAAGCCTACAAATAATTTTAGAAAGTTAGTAGACATGACTATAACAAAAAATTAAATATGAAACACATTAACTATGATAAACAATTGTATATCATGAATGAGGATTATAATCTGTCCAACACCTCCTTCGGGTACTCTTTTCATTGAGCGACAGGTCATGGACAATGCTGAACTAGTAACTGCCTAATTTCTCATATTACTTTTTGTGGCTTGAACCTCGTACTGTACATGAATTGGTATACATTAACTATCGATATACACTATTTATAAGATAAGTATTGGATAAGTAAAAATGAAATACTTATGGTCGACTATCGATATACACTATTTGAATGAGTCATCGTGTGTCAGACTAAGAAGACCCTGCATCCGACATTATCTCGTGACGTGTATGAATAACTGGTGTAGGTGGGTTATGTGCAGGCGAAATATCATTTATAGAAAAATGAGTTAGAAATTCACACAATGCACATTTAAACTAATCAAGTATACAATTAGTTAAATGATATACTGTAAACATCCCAAATTTTCACCCTCAGCCAGTATTTATATATGTCATTGTATATCACTACAGACATTTGGCATATCATTTCACATCATTTCATGGAATTGCATGTCATTGCATACCATTATTGAGTTCTAGAAGTCCTATTTTTCAAAATCTTTCAATCTAGATTCGATTTTAAAACTTTTTTTCAAAAGCAATTTCAAATACATGGGCTTTAAATCGACATTTTGCCATTTGCCAACCCCCAGAATCTTATATTTTAAATGTTTTTCTCAGAAAAGCAATCTGAATTTATTTTAAACTCAATTTCAATTGATTTCAATCCTTAGATGAGACCCATTTAGGTGGTGCCGCTTCTAGATCCCTTCATTTATCAAAATTTCTCAAAAATCTTAGAGTCCTAGTTGGATCAGAACTTTGTCTTTTCATCTTTTTGAATCTTTTCAAAACTCTATTTTGATTCTAAACCAGATGTAGACATATCCCTTGCCCATTCTTGTCATTTTTTGCCAAAATCTCAGAATCTCAGTTCAATCAGGACTCTTTTTCTAGAGTCCTAGTTAGATCAAGACTCTTTTTCCAAAGTCCTAGTCGAATCAGAACTCTACCTTTTACTACCATTTTACCTATTTTTGAAAAAATCTTTCAAAATCCTTCATTTTGGCCAAAATTCTAGAGTCCCAGTCGAATTAGGACTCTTTCTCAAAGTTCTAATCAAATCAGGACTCTGTCCTGATTTCATTCTTTACTCATGTGCTTCACTTGTTTTTAAAACCTTCTCATCTGATTTTCAAAAACTTCTCCATTTGGTTTTCAAAAATCTAAAATCTCACAGTTCTAATTGGTTCAGGACTCTGGTTCAGAATCTCAGTTTGCTTAGAACTTTATTTTCAAAACCTTTGAATTCCATCTGTTGATTTTAACCCCTTTTTAAAACCATTTTCAGTCTTTATTTCAAATCTTTCAAAACCCTGATGTGGGGCCCAATCAGTTGGGGCTATATCAAGAGGAGTTCTGACCCAGTCAAAACTCTGTGTCATTTCAAAACTTTCAATTCCAAATCTACTTTTGAACATCTTTTGAAAAACCTCTCATTTTCAAGTTTTAAAATCATTTCTCAAAAATCAAAACGAGGCCCACTTGAGGTGATGCCATATTTGCAAAAGTCAGGGTCATACTAGGATTAGTCAGTGTCCTAGTTAGATTATGGGTTTAGAAGAGTCTAAATCGATTTTGAAAATCCAGTTTTACTTTGGTTTTTAACTATTAGTTTTTAAAGTTATTAATTAAAGTTTTAAAAACCAAGTGTGGGCCCACAGAGGGTGGCACCACATTTGGAATTATTTTAATAGGATTAGAAGTCCTAGGTTAGTTAGGGTCTAATTAAGAAAGTTTAAGAGTCAAAACCAATTAGAAAAAATTGCCCCCCTAGCAAAACCAATTTATTTTTTTTAGGACTCTTTTAGAAAACCTAATTTATTTCTATAAATAGAAGCCAAAGGGGGCCCAATCCCTAGGCTCTTTTCTTTTCCAATTTCGTGGCTTCTCTCTCCTCTCCAAACCTCATCCTTCCTCCTTAGCATCTGCAGCCCCAAGGTGAGTTAATATTATTTCATTATTTTTATGAGTTTTTTTTTGTTTTTCAATGGATTTCACCATGGGCGCCCCTTTTTCATAGTTTTTAACCATGATTTTCAATCAAGAACACCAAAATCGACCCAAGAAGGTGATCTAACTAAGTTTGATGGGTTTTTTCAGGACTCTAATTTGTTAGAATAGTTTCTATTGTTATTTTCTACGTTCTTAACCAATGAAATATGCGATTTATTCGTTAAATGAGCTAAATCCATATTTTCAAAGGGTAAATCAATTTCAACCATGGATTCTCTGTATTTTTTTTATTTTCTTGTCATATTAATGTTTATTTCATATATTTCAGCATTAAATTAAATTTTGTTATGCTGTTTAGGTATTTTTTTTATCTTTTTCCATGATTAAATCATAGTTTTTAGTGTTTTCTTAGATTTTTGTGTGTTTTGATTCTAGGTCCATAGAAATCATGTTATTTCATGTTTAAATATTCATTATAAAATTTGGATTTTTTTATATTTAGTCCATGGATTTGTCAGTAAGTCTTTGTAAAAAAAATCAGAGTTTTTTGGATTCGGGAACCTTGTTAGAAAAATACAAAGTTGGATCGTGATTTCTATTACTTAAAACCGCTATTGATATTCAGGTATAAGTTGCAGATGTGATATTTATGTCATCCAAGATCTGATTCATGATACGTAAATTGAAATAACTTTGTATTAGAACCTATCATTTGCTGTAATTTTCTTATATTTTTTTGTCACTGTATGCTATTTTTCCTCTGTCAGAAAGTTAAATCAACTTTTCAGAATTTGTTATGCTTTATTAAAACCCTAAGTTAACTTGTGTTAATCGTATCTCCCTAACCAAAGATCCGATCAATGATCTGTATAAAAGAAAATTTCTTATTTGCATGTATTCTATTCACTTCTAAAATTTTAGAGTTTTCTGATGTGTTTTGCTATTTTTATCTATATTTAAAACCGGAAGTACCTATTTTGATAGATTTTATATTTGTTAAATTCAAGTACAGATTGCCGGAACGATATCTCCTTAACTAAAGATGATTTTTCTAATCTGTAAAGAGAAAAATCTTTGTTTTTTTGTCTATTATGTATCTGTAAAATTTTATGAATTTTCATGGTGAATTGACCCCTGATTTGGGTCTAACACTAAAATAAATATGTGTCCGTGGATAAAAATAGCATATTTAAGGTTTTTTTTTTTGCAAATTTCGTGTTAAATTATGTCAAAATTTGATCTTTCTGTTTAAAATTTAATTTTAGGGTTATAAAGAATGAAGGTGTCAATTTTTATTAATTTTGGAATTCATTTGATGCTTGAATTGATTATATTGCAAAACAGGATGCCCGTAGGATCCTGAAACACTGATAAAATCATGATTTTTGTGATATTTCTGATTTTTTGTGTATAAGTTCATGTTTTTAGAGTTTGTTCATATTTAAAATCATGTTAGGACATTGCATAATCGATTTGGCTTTGATTTGAGTCTTTTTAAACCCTAAATCCAAAGTTTTACCAAAATATTTTCTGAAAACCCTAATTTTAAAGCCATAGTATTGTTTTTAGGGGTATTTTTATCAATTTTCTCCAAATTCTGAATTTAAAGTTATTTATCTTTATTATTTCTTTAATTTTATTTCATATTTCATTATGTTTATATAAGGGAAAACATAGAAAAGGCTTATATCTGGATAAATCCAGTAATTTCTAGATATTACTGGATAAATCTAAGAAAAGCCAACATATCTTCACTAACAAGTTTTTTAGTTTTATAAGGATATTCAAGGTTTTATTCTCCTTTATTTTCCTTTATTTAAATTCAATTAGTGATGTAAATTATAAATAAATTTGGAATAAGAATTTCAATTTCTACTTAGAATTAGGATTTACATTGCATATAGTTTAAACTTTGATATATAACTGTCATGTTTGTCATTCATGCACATATTTCAACTCCACCATGGTCTACACGAATGGCACATGCACTAGCTTCTAATGAGTTAGTAAACTTTATCGAGTTTGTATTTATGGCCATAGCCAGAATACGAATGAAATCCAGATTTACCATCTTCCTTTAAGCTACAATCAACCTACACTCTTAGGCTATTTTAAAAAACCATTGCATATTTCAAAGTTTTATAAATATTTTTTTCTTTTTGAATCAAATGAGATACATTTAATCCATATATGTGGCCATAGTAAGGGATATGAGGCAAATTTATTTTATTAAAGTTCTACAAGGCACATAAAATCCCTTTTTCAAACAATTTTCTTAGAAATCTTTAGAAAATCTTTTATCAAAATCACATTCATGCATCATCTAGATTTAGACTGCATCATGAAAATATTTCACAGGGCCACACGCCCATCTTTTTGATGTATTTTTCAAATTCTATCTCATAAAATCGATTTTCTTAAATTTGCCCTGATTTTTCTCAAAAACGATTTTCTCAAAAACCTTTGGTTTTTTAAAGATTTCTCATGTATTTTCCAATCCCAATTCCTAATTTTTTAAGTTATATTCTCATTTTCAAAAGTTTGAATTTAGAGAAATCTGCTTTCTCTAAGTTATTTTGAGTTTAATAAAAAATTAATTTTCTTCAAAACTTCAAGATTTCTTCAAAAATTAATTTTCATTTTCCTCAAAAATGTTCTCTCAACATGGGTCACAATTTTCTAAGTGTTCCTTTTCCATGTATTCTCCAAAATTTGAAGCATACATTATGTTTTCAAACCTGTATTTTCCGAAATTCATATCACATGCCTTATTCTTTGTGCATTTAGGAATAGATCATGATTTAGACAAGTTGAGCAAAGCAAAGCACCAGATTTATCCTTGGTTCAATTACCCCTGGTAAAAGTGCTAGGAACGATTGAACCTTGTACCAATAAGTGAGTCCCATTCTTTGAAATTATTCCGCATTTTAAAACGGAGGCGAGTTATTTTCAAAAACTTTTTCAAAGGTTAGTTTGACTTGCAAAAGTAAAATTTTGCAATGATAATAGGTTTGACGACCGATATGGGACTTGTCTTCGCCTGATCAATCTAATACTCTGCTTTGTTAAACTTATCAAAATCGTGTTCTATGGAATGTCAGCTGTTACTTTCTGATATCATGTGAACCTAGGAGCCTAGACTTAAACCCAGCTGACATGGATTGCATGTAGACTAGGTATGGTTTGGTAGGACTAATTGAGGAGACATTATTCATGCTCACTTAGACTTAGGTCTAATACAACACTCCTTAATCTAGGACTTGATTGTAAACATTGTTTGCTTCTTCAAAATTTTCAAAACTCTACTTCTTTAGGTCTTAGAGTCCTTTGTTTTCTTGCATATGCTCATATTTCAAAAACCACCCCACCTATCTTTACCCGGTCTTCACATTGCTGGGCTTTCTTCCAGAACTATAGTTCGGGACAAAGCCTCACAACTGGGTCACCTATTTGGGTTGATCCCCCCTGCCACATACCAAGGGCCATAGTTCAAAGTATATTGGCAAGCGCTCAAGGATGTTGGAAAACACAAGCCTAGAACCAAAGAAATTGATTTTATGCCAGATACATCGGGCTTCAGTTTGAGTATATAGGCATAGCATGATTGGACACAGATGATCTGAACCTTAGAGTTAGGATTAAGGTCCTACAACTATTTCAAAATTTATGCATCTAGAGTCAGCTTTTAGGGAATGTTGTATGTGCATACTTGTCTGTGTAGGATGTGATTGAATGTTAGCTTCTTTTATTCTATTTTCCACAAGTTTTCTAAAAATACTGGACGATTTTAAAAAATCCCCATTTTTTCTCTCTATTTCCCTATACTGCCTAAAATCCCTGTTTTATTCAAACCCTGGATGATTTTTTCAGAAAATTCCTCTATCTTTCTTCAAAACTCCAGGTGATTTCCATCCTTCCCTCCCTCTTGATCTTGAATTTCCAACTTGTTTTTTATCCTACATGCAATTTTCTTCAAAAATCGTGTGATTTTTCTCTCAAAGCCTTATCCTTACTTCTTTTGAATTTTTCAGCCTATCCTGATGGCATCCAGTCAGCTTGATTCAGTCTTTCCTGAGGGCCACATCTCCTATGAGGTGCGACAAGGTCTCCTCGATTATTGGACTCTGAACACCGAACCTTTCATTTCTTGGTGGTACTATTCTTGGCTCAAGAACTTCTCTCGTATGTTCTCGAACCATCTGAGTGATTGCAGATTGAAACTGGCATCAGCAGTAGGAGAAAAGATCATCAACGACAGTTTGATTCAAGCTTTAACAGAGCAGTGGAATCCGCATACCTATACTTTCTGGTTCTCGTGGGGAGAGATGACCCTTCTACTGGATGAATTTTTAGATATTATGGGTTTACCTGAGCCAGCTGGCCAACCCAATGACCCTATAGAGCAACAATTTCTGATCAATGTCAAGGGATTAGATCCCCGAGATGCTTTAGCTCGCATGACTTGACACAAATCTTGACCCTTGATTGAGGCATATGGAAATCAGTACGTAGACCTGTTTGAGCTTTTATCAACAACACAGGACATTTTCAGAAGTCAACTCCTTATCCCGAGTAGCGAGAGAAAGGATTCAACATGCAATGATCTTGTGTACAGTAGGGCTAGCCTTCTTTCAGGATGGACAAAACTACGTTGATATCAGAATAGTATAACTTCTGCGAAGATGTGGAAGTTAGCAGACCAATTGTCTCTTAATTGCTATGGCCGTACTCGCCTTCTTATATCGCAGATTGACCTGCTTCGTGCTTAAAGATTTTGTCTTAGTAGAAGGATGCATCTATGCACTACAGTCTTGGTTCATCCGACATGTACCAACTCGAGCCAGCTCATTCAGATATAACATCAAGAAGCCATTACCCATTGGGCGATATAGGTTCGTGATCGAGAATCTCTATGAAGAAGAAATCGTGTGGGACTACTTCGACCATCATGAGTCATTCCCTTGGTACACTTATACACATGGCAAGTGATTCAAGTTACTTGGACCTTTCTTCTCGGTTTATTATCAGCTAGAGCGATGTGTCAGGCAGTTCTCGCAGAGATAGAAGCGTATTGAAGCTCGTGTATTGTCAAGTATTGTGCCAGAGTTCGATCTAAAGTCTGCTCAGTGGTCTGGAACATACCATTCTGCCAAATATAGTTGGGATTCCTTTGTAACCCTCACTATTTTTTCTGGTCCTCGAGTGTCTTCTGATTATAAGGAGTGGTGGCAAATTGTTTATCCGCCCCCTCTTTCTCAAGCCTATTATTAATAAAATTATTCTCTTCTCATTCTTTATGGTTTGACGACCTCACCTAGGTAACAAGTCATATTTTAGTTGTTAATCTCTTTTTATAGAGAATATCGATATAATTGTCATAATTTCAGAGATGACCCAATCCCTGGTAATGGGGTATCCTTCAAGATTGTCAACCTAACCCTCGTCAAATGCTTTCCCCTCTATCGGTTTTATTCCAAAGCTATTTTTTAAAGCTAACAGCTCCTTTTGTTATGCAAAGAGCACTTGCAATCTTACATGGTTCAGACAAGGTTCGGTAGGAAAACCACACCAATTCAGCTCAGTTACTCTTCAGCCTCCGAACAAGAAATGTCGTCTTCATGATCTACCAGAAACAGAAACTAATAGGCCAATGATGACATTGACCCTCAGATGTACTTACTATTTCAGAAGATGATGAAGAAAATGCTGACTGAAGAAACAGAGACCAGTTTAGGAAAGACTCATAATAAGAAAAAGGTCAAGGGCCGAACAATGAAAAAGAATGTGAAGATCTCCAAAAAGCAGAGTCGTCACGAGAAAACTTCTGACGAAGCAGAATCAGTGGGTGATACTTATGAAGAATATGAAATTCAACAGGAATTTTGAAGATCGACTCAGGGACAGAGGTCGACTTATAAGTCCAAGAACCAGTCTATTAATGACCCTAACTAGCCACAACCACATCTTAAAGAAGTGGTCAAGATGGTCAAAGACCTGCAAACTCATGACAAGGGCAAAAAGGTCATTACAAGTGGAGATTTTTATGACGGACTGGATGGGGATGATAATCTTGACAATCTCCCTAGAAAATTTATCAAGTTTGATGGTTATGGTGATTCGAAAGCACATCTCACCCTGTTCTTCGCTTAATGTGCAAAATTCAAGCGAGACAATCGAGCTCTTTTTCTTTATTTTTCTCACAGTCTAGAAAGAACAACAACTAAGTGGTATTTAGAGCACATGAATCCGATCAAATTAAAAGAATTTGACAAGGTGGTGAATTTGTTCAATGCTGAGGCACTTCCAACCCTCAGTCATCTCTGCGGCCTCAAGCAAAAAGAGAATGAGAAGGCCATAAACTTTATTCACCGATGGAGGTCAACATGCAATAAGATGAGAGACCCCATATCAGAAGGGCATGCATTATCACTGATTCTGAGTAATTTTTCATAGCCCCTAAAAGGCCTTATTTCTACTGCACCATCAAGAACATTCATTGAGCTGACAGAGCGAGCCGAATGGCTCGAGCTAAGCATGGAGAACGGAGTCTATGAGGGCTTCACTTTTACTAAGAACACCAGTCAGAATGAACAGAAAAAGAAAGCTCATTTCACCCATTCTGTTAGAAACAACAATTGGAATCATCGCAAGGGGCATAACAAAGACTTCTGTTATGGTGCAGGGGGGTCGAATCCCCACAAGAATGACCAGAAAGGCAAGATGGCTCCTCCATACAACAAACCACTTCAGTTAGAGCAGGGACAAAAACCCTGTGAAAAGGTGAAACATGAAGGGTGGAGCTATGACAAAAAATTTACTCCGCTGGACCAATCGCTCGAGATTGTGCTCGATTATATGTTGACTAAAGACATGATCAAATTCCCCAGAATGGTCGATCCCCCTGTGCCCATGGAGAAGTTCAAAGATCAATTTTGTAAGTTTCACAGGACAGTGAGGCACAACACCGAGAACTGCTTTGTTCTCAAGAACATTATCCAGGACATTATCGACAAAAATCTTCTCATAGAGGGTGCTGAAGATGAAAATATGGAAATTCTGAAACAACCATTTCTCCATCATTCCGTGGCAGTTATCTCAGAGCAATCATTTTAGCCGCGAGATCATATCAAGTCATGTTCCAGCAGAGACATGCAAGTTCAACATTGGGTCCTCGTACTTCAGCAGGCTCAATCCAAAGCTCAGAAGATGGACCTTATTTCAGCCTTCGGTAAGATGAATATATCGCCCAAACCTGCTAAAACATCCCTGGAAGAAGCCAAGAGAATTCCAGGATTTACCAAGCACTTCATCAAGCCCGCCCGGGAGAAAAGTGAGACATCTGCACCAAAACCAATAACTGCTCTATCTAATGTCTCGATTCTGGACTTAGCATAGGCTTCATCCAAGAATCAACAAGTATTAGACGATTTATTATGGAAAATCAAAGTGAAGCCGAGTACTACTCCTAAAGATATGACCAAGATCGTCAACCAGGCCATGACTAATGCTCCAATCACTTTTTCAGATGAGGATCACCCGAAGCCTCATGTGTTTCACAACAATGCTATGTACATTATGATCTGAACTAGAGGAATGGTCATTCTTCATATGCTGATCGATAGAGGCATCAACCTCAATATATGCCCAGAAATGACAACCAAAGCTCTAGACATCAAGGAAGAAGAATGCATCCCTGACCCAATCACCATCTATGGGTTTGATAATCATGGACAAACAACAAAAGGAAAGATCTTCCTAGAAATCTTCATCAACTACTCTGTCCATTCAGTCCTCTTCCATGTGGTCAATGTGCCACCAACGTACAATCTGTTGTTGGGACATACGTGGATCCATAATACGAATGTAGTGCCATCTACCTTGCATCAGTGTATAAAGTGGTCAAAAGGTGGCATGATCATAACTGTCTTGGGAGAAGATCCGGAACAGAGGCTTTCACAACCCATGATTCCTAGACTCACTTTTACTGCCGACATCCCTAGCATCAGGGAAATTGATGAAGTTAACCTTGGAGAAAGTCTGGACATACTACAAATGGCAGAATCACTGAACCATACTGTAGCCATGACTCGATAGTGAGGACCGCAATTCTTCAAGATTGGTGGTCGACTGGATTACAACACTGTTAAAGAGCATCCCCTGTTCCCATAATTTATGAAAGCCAAGAAGGGGTTCGATCTATTATTAAATCATGGTTATCATCCCTTTAGAGGCTTGGGAAAGAATGAAGATGGTCGACTTAAGCCAGTAACCCCTGAGCATCATCCTCGCAGAGCAGGATTGGGTTTCAATGACAAAAGATCTCAAAAGAACACTGTCTTTGTCAAGGGAGTGCATTAGAAGCATTCACTGTTTTTTCATTTCTATTCCTTTATTTTCATATCGGGATGATATCCCGTTTTATTTCAATCATTGTTATTTGATCAATTCAATTTTTCAATAAAGTTGTAAGTTTTTCTTCATCTATTTGGATGCGATCTGTCTTCTTGCTTCTCGTTATCAAATCTTCGCGAATTTGTCATCATTTTATTTTCTTATTTTTCCAATTACTTTCTTAACAAAAGCAATTTGTTTTATGATGGGTGATTTCCCTGAATAAAATTCATTCTACAATTTTTAGAATGTCTTCTCGATCAATCAAGAAGCTCACCCTCAATCCAAACGCCTTTCCAAAACCAGTAATGATCCACCGAGTTAAGGCAAGAGCAGAATACAGTCAGGATATAAAGCGGTTAGAAGAGCCCACAAAATTTGATTCAACTCTTCAAGAATTACCCGAGTTTGCAGCAATTCAGAAACAAGATGAGCCGTCATCCTTAGTTCAAGATCTGATTGAGGACATCAATATCGGATCAGAAGATGACCCCAAAATTCTCAAGGTCGGCACTAGTTTGAGCACGAATGAGAAGGAAAGGCTCATCGATTTTCTCAAGCAATACCAAGAAGTGTTTGCATGGACTTACGAAGATATGCCAGGCTTGGATCCTAAATTAGTTGAGCATCGCCTCATCCTGAAACCAGATGTCAAGCCAGTTAAGCAGAAATTGAGAAAGATGGATCCCCGAGTGGAGTAACAAGTTAAGGAAGGACTGGAAGACCTGCTCAAAGCAGGGTTCATTCAAACTATTGATTATTTAGATTGGTTAGCAAATATTGTTGTTATTCCCAAGAAGAATGGTAAATTTTGAATTTGTATCGATTTTAGAGATCTCAACAGAGCTACTCCAACAGATGATTATCCGCTCCCAAACATCGATCTCTTGATCAATAGCACAACCGATCATGCCATGTTTTTCTTCATGGATGGATATTTCAGATATAATCAAATCAAGTTGGTTGCTCGTGACCAATCCAAGACATCTTTCACTACTCCTTGGGGCACTTTCTGTTATACCGTCATGTCATTCGGGCTCAAGAATGCTGGAGCAACCTATCAGCGTGCAATGGCTGCCATTTTCCATGACCAGATGCACAAAATCATGGACATATATATTGATGACATTTTGGTGAAATCCAAAGAAGAAGATGATCATATTGGTTCTCTTGATCAAGTCTTCAAGCGAATCATTCTTTACAAGCTAAGACTCAATCCTCAGAAGTGTGTTTTCGGAGTTGAATCAAGCAAGTTGTTAGGCTTTTTGGTCATCAAAAAGGGGATAGAAGTGGATCCCGCTAAGGCAAAGGCCATCATCGACATGCCGCCCTCCGACTACTCTAAAAAAATTACGTAGCCTTCAGGGACACATGCAATCAATTCAGTGATTTATATCCAATCTGGCCATGAGATGTGAGCCTTTTAACCACTTACTTAGAAAAGGAGTAAAGTTTGAATGAAGACCAGAATGTCAACAATCGTTCAAACGTATCGAGAAGTATCTTATCAATCCTCCTATTTTAAAGCCGCCAGAATTGGGAAAACCCCTCTTACTATATATTTCAGTTAATCAAGCTGCTTGCAGCGGATTCTTAGCACAATATGAAGAGGGCAGCCTGATAGAGCACACCATCTATTATGTAAGCAAGACCTTCATTGATTATGAAAAAAAATACTCTCAAATAGAGAAGACATGTCTAGCTCTGGTTTGGATTTGTCATAAGTTGAGACACTATTTGTTGGCATCTGAAGTCAAGATTTTATCAAAGCTAAATCCTCTCAAGTATATTTTAGAACAACCATTTCTCAGCAGACGGATCCCCAAATAGCAAGTCTTATTGATGTAGTATGATTTGGAGTATGTCTCTCAGCAATCTATCATAGACCAAGCAATTGCAGATCAATTAGCAGACTTTTCTTTGGCAGATGATATTAAAGTCGAGGATGATTTTCCCGATGAGCGAATCTGCAATATTCAACAATCTCCAGTTTAGAATTTATTCTTCGATGGTTCCAAGAACATGGCGGGTATCAAAATCAAGATCTTGCTAATCACACTTGAGAAGGAGATGATCTCCTTTTCTCTCAAACTAGATTTCCAATGCACTCATAATATGGCTGAATATGGAGCTTTGATTCAAGACCTAAAAATTCTATAAGACTTTAATGTCAAGAGAGTGCATGCCTATGGTGACTCTTGACTCGTCGTCAATCAAGTCCTAGCCGAATGGCAAGTAAAGGATAAAAAATTACTTCCCTATCAGAAGATCGTCTTAGCTCTTACCCGTAATTTTGAAGAATTTTAACTTTTCCATATCAAAAGGAATTTCAATCAAGTAGCTGACAGTTTAGCCAATTTGGGATCCATTATGTCTTTTAAGAGCGGAGAATCCTGTCACTCCTTTGAAATTGGCATACTTGATTAACCTGCCTTCATCTCAGCAGAACAGATAAACCAGGCTGAGCTAAAGAAGAAGCCCTGGTATCATGACATCAAGAATTTTATAGAAACTGACAAATTTCCTCCAGAACTCTCGAAGAAAGAACAACAAGCGATTTAGCTATGTCTACTCCATATTTTATCCTTGCTGATGTCCTCTATCGTCGTGGATTTAGTTCTGAGTATTCCATATGCTTAGATGAAGATGAAGCCAAAGAAGTCATGCGATAGGCACACAAAGGCATTTACGGTGGTCATGTCAGTTACCAAACTCTTGTCAAGCAAATCATCCGAGCATGATATTATTGGAAGACTATGCAGTAAGACTGCTACCATTTTGTGAAGATACATGTTCAATGTCAGATTCATGCACCTTCTATTCACATGCCAGCAACATATTTGCAGTCTGTTGTATCTCCATGGCCGTTCTCTATATGGGCATTTGATGTCGTAGGCCCCATCACCCCTTCTGCTTCAAATGGCTACAAATATTTTTTACCGCAATAGAATACTTCACCAAATGGGTAGAAGCTGTCACTCTACGCACAATAGAAGGTCGACACGTGTTTTCATTCATCCACAAGAATATCCTTTGCCATTTCAGCATACCGCACGATATTGTGTCAGATAATGGTAGTCATTTCAAGAATGAGAGAATGAGGATATTTTGCTCAAAATTCGGAATCCATCATCACTTCTCCGCTCCATATTATCCTCAAGAGAATGGTCAGGCAAAGACCATCAATAAGATTCTGATTCGAATCTTGGATCAAACTATGGAAACAGGCCGTGACTGGTATGACAAGATCCATGATGCATTATGGGCATATTGGACCACTATTCATACTCCAACCAATGCTACTCCATCAGAACTTGTCTATGGAACTGAAGTAGTACTGCCTCTACATGTTCAAAAGCCCACTCTAGGGTTTGCATCGCTCTTAGAGCTACCCCTTGATCAATATCAGCAACAATGACTGATACAGCTTGATCTACTCGATGAGAGAAGACTCAAAGCAGTGGAACATGCTCAATCATATTGTCAGAGGATAGCTAGACAATATGCTAAATCTGTCATTGAAAGGAAATTTTGATTCAACGATCTAGTACTCAGATCAACGACTTATCTCAAGCACCGCTCAGGTAGCAAATGGTCACTAAATTGGGAAGGCCCCTACGTGGTCAAGGAGGCCTTACCTTGCAACTCATATCGGCTCATCAATGCAGATGGTGTGGAATTACCAGATCCCATCAATGCTCGGCATTTGAAAAAAATCTATCCTTAAATCCTCTATTCTATCCTTTGTAATTCCTTAATATCTTTTTGTCAATAAAAGTCTTCTTTCCCAGTTAAACTGGGGCATTTTTTTCAAAATTCCGTCTTTATCTAAAAATATTTTGTATGTAGACATGATAAACAAATCTCTTATTTTGCATGCTTGTGCATCCGTTTGCATCATTTTGCATTCATTTGCATCAGTATGCACTCATTCATATTCATTTACATTAATCTGCATTAATCTATATCAATTTACATTAACCAACTACCCATTCAGGATAAGGGATAACCCTGAGACCCCGACAATCATTCTCGTTACAATTCCCAAATATTTTGAAAGCACCGGTCTCTTTCCAAAAATTCAAGTCTCGATTGAAAAACAATGTTGATTTTCAAAATCCAGTTTTTACACTGGTTCATTTTTCAAAATCCAGTTTTTATATTGGTTCATTCCTGAAATCCAGTGTTCATGCTGGTACATTTTCAAAATCCAATGCTTATATTGATACATTTTCAAAACCCGGTACTCATACTGACATTCTTTCAAAAATTTAACGCTCGTGTTAGTGTCTCGCTGATTGGTCGTGTTAAGTCGACCTCTTAGGTTCAGTCTTCGTGTTGATCATTCATCAAAATTCAAGCTCTATTTTCCAATTTTGACCTTCGGGTCACCCAATTTCCAATTTCTAATCTCCAATCTCCAATCTCCAATTTCCAATTTCCAATTTCCAATTTCCAATTTCCAATTTCCAATTTCCAATTTCCAATTTCCAATTTCCAATTTCCAATTTCCAATTTCCAATTTCCAATTTCCAATTTCCAATTTCCAATTTCCAATTTCCAATTTCCAATTTCAAATTTCCAATTTCCAATTTCCAATTTCCAATTTCTAATTTCCAATTTCCAATTTCCAATTTCCAATTTCTAATTTTCAATTTCGACCTTTTGGTCACCCAATATCAATCTCAATCATTTTCTCTTGCGAGGGACCCTTTTTACAGAAAGAGTTCGAGGGAGCTCATTCTTTTCGCATGCTATCCTTTGTCCACTTAGCCTCTTTTCAGGGAGAGTTTGAAGGGACTCGTGTCTTTATGAACCGTTTGCAAAATAATTTCCCATTTCACACAAGGAACCCTTATTTCAAGGAGAGCTTCGACGAAAGCTCGCTTGCCTTGTGGCCCCTCCAATTTTCATACTAGGCCTTTTCATCATGGAGGACCCTCTTTTCAGGGAGAGTGCGATGAACTCATTTTTTCATGACCAATTTACCGACCTCATCATTACCGGCCCCATTTTCATAAGAGAAGCCTAATATTAGGAAGTTTTGACGAAAGCTTAATTTCTCTTCGAAAGTTCATTTTGCAAACACCTCCTCTTCAGGGAAGAGAGGAGTATTTTCTATTTTCCATTCCGAGTCTTCTTCTTTGGGGAAAGGAGAGGAGAATTTTTGTCATGGATGCATTGAGTTGTACTTCAAATGCTCACTTTCACACAGGATTTCATGAACATTTCATCAATTTGTCATCCAATACTTGTTGATTTCAAAATCTTTATTGCATAAAATCTTTACCTCAGAATACTTTCAGCATTACTTCTGAAAGAGCGAAGCTGTTGCGAAGAAGGATTTAAAATTCAAAAATCTTAAAATTCAAAAATCTTAAAATTCAAAAATCTTTCCCTTGGCCAACCAAAAGGACGAAGAATAAATCCTCGATATGGCCAGCAAAGAAAATTCAATGTTGTCATAAAGCCATAAGTGATTGATATTAATCACAGTCAATGACACATTTTAAAGATCATTCTTGTGAAGACAAGACAGTCGAAATATCCTGGATAAGAAAAAAAAATCCACTCAATTTCATATCTCCTCAGTCATTTAAGCTGCAATCAAATATCTACAAAAGGGATCTCTCAATCATCGTCAAGTTGAAGACTGGTGGATGAGTTAGACCCCCGGGGCTAAAGAAGATTTGGATAATCTCCAAGATGAAGGAGTTTATGACAGATCCATCCAGGTAAAGTTCAGATAATCGCCAAGTTGAAGGCAAATGCGATGAACCTCCTGACAAACCCTAAAAGATATTTGATTTCTGTTATCATCAAGAGATTTTCAGCCAAATAGACAATATCATCAGTATAACTCTTAAAAGAAGAAGAAGGATCGAAACATCTCGAAGTTGAAGGAGTTTGTGACATACCCTTCCCAAAAATAAGAAAAGTCAGGACATATCCAAAATGAAGGATGATGCAATAAACTTTTCTCCCAAAACCCAAGAGAGCTCCAATTCTGTCTCAAAAAGAGTGCAAAAAGAGCATCATGAGAAAAGAATCCCAGGATATCAAATTGCCAAATCTGCCAAGAATCTTCTTTAATTTTATGAAATTTTATTATCAATATTCTTCCACAAATTGCTTTCACAATATCAAGAATACTCTCTTTTCCGTTCATATCAAGGAAATTCATAGTCGCCTTGGAAGAAAGTCAATTGCAAGCAATTTGAATTTGAATCTTGATTCTACTGAGTTAAGCCCAGTTGGAGGTAATACTTCAGGTAGAAAAGAGAGAATATTTTTGCACTAATGTGCATCATTTTCAATTATTTTGAATCAACAACAATTTTCAACATTTTGACAATATTTTCTAGTTATCCTGGCATAAAGTGAGAGCTTGAGGTTCCTCTTTGACACATCCTGACACCATTTGTCATCCTTTTTAAGACTTGATAACAGGAGTTTTCAAGATTCCTTTCCTTCTTTGGTATAATCTAAGCGCCTAGGCTCTCAAATTTGCACACTTCCCTGTGTACCCCACTATCCCACCATAGGCAGTTCAATTTTGGCTCGAGGTTAAGCCATTGATCATTTTCTCGCAAAAGGTCATCAATTTCAAAAGTTATTTAGTCTCAGCAATGAGGTGCCTAAAATCAACCACTTTTCAAGCTTTAGGGACCCTCATTTTCATCTTTTTGCAAAAATCACTTTCGGATTCATTGTGCGAATGTCCAAAGCACCCATCATAGTCTCTTCTTTCAAGGATTCCATTCGTTTCTCGATTAGGTTAAAGGTTTAAACCTGCGCCTCATTTTGATGAGGTATTTCATTTCCCGATCAGGTTAAGGGTTAAACCTAAGCCTCATTTTGATAAGGTATTTTGTTTCCCCTTCAGGATAAGGGTTAAACCTGAATCATTCTTCATAAAAGGCCATTTTTCAAAAGCTATTCAGTCTCCGTCATGGGATGCCCAAATCACTCCTTTTTCCAAAGCTTTTAGGGAAAACCATTTTCATTGCCTTCTTTGCGACCCCTCGTTCCTACACGAGACAATTTGCATCTCATCCAGATTAAGGGCTAAACCTGAATCTCATCTCGATGAGGAGAATTTTCTTCTTTATTCTCCATTCCATATCTACCACTATCATCCAAGCCTATTCTTTCATACCCAGTCAGATTCTTCTAACTGGGGCATTTTTATAGTCCAAATTTGGTGTGTTTTTCTTTGCCACTAAGCTCGGCATTCAACCGGCTTAGTAGCAAAAAGAGGCATCTGTAAACACCCCAAATTTTCACCCTTAGTCAATATTTTTATATGTCATTGCATATCACTGCAGGCATTTGGCATATCATTTCACATCAATTCATGGCATTACATACCATTATCGAGATCCAAAAGTCCTATTTTTCAAAACCTTTCAATCTAGATTCGATTTTAAAACTTTCTTTCAAAAGCAATTTCAAATACCTGGGCTTTAAATCAACATTTTGCCATTTTCCAACCCCCAGGATCTTATATTTTAATTTTTTTTCTCAGAAAAGCACTCTGGATTCGTTTTAAACTCAATTTCAATTGATTTCAATCCTCAGATGAGACCCATTTAGGTGGTGTCGCTTCTGGATCCCTTCATTTATCAAAATTTCTCAAAAATCTCAGAGTCTCAGTTAGATCAGGACTCTGTCTTTTCAACTTTTTGAATCTTTTCAAAACTTTATTTTGATTCTAAACCAGATGTAGTCATATCCCTTGCCCATTCTTATCATTTTTTACCTAAATCTCAGAATCTCAGTCCAATCAGGACTCTTTTTGTAGAGTCCCAGTCGAATCAAAACTCTACCTTTTACTATCATTTTACCTATTTTGAGAAAGTCTTTCAAAATCCTTCATTTTGGCCAAAATTTTAGAGTCTCAGTCGAATTAGGACTCTTTTTCAGAGTCCTAATCAAATCAGGACTCTGTCTTGATTTCATTCTTTACTCTTGTGCTTCACTTGTTTTCAAAACCTTCTCATCTAATTTTCAAAAACTTCTCCATTTGGCTTTTAAAAATCTAAAATCTCAGAGTCCTAATTGGTTCAGGAATCTGGTCTAGAATCTCAGTTCGCTTAGAACTCTGTTTTCAAAACCTTTGAATTCCATCTGTTGATTTTAACCCCTTTTTAAAACCATTTTTAGTCTTTATTTTGAATCTTTCAAAACCTTGATGTGTAGTCCAATCAGTTGGTGCCATATCTAGAGGAGTTCTGACCCAGTCAGAACTCTGTGTCATTTCAAAACTTCTAATTCCAAATCTACTTTTGAATATCGTTTGAAAAACCTCTCATTTTCAAGTTTAAAATCATTTCTCAAAAATCAAAATGGGGCCCACTTGAGGTGATGCCACATTTGCAAAAGTCAGGGTTAGACTAGGGTTAGTCAGTGTCTTAGTTAGATTAGGGGTTTAGAAGAGTCTAAATCGATTTTGAAAATCTATTTTTACTTTGGTTTTTAACTATTAGTTTTTAAAGTTATTAATTAAAGTTTTAAAAACAAAGTGTGGGCCCACAGAGGGTGGCCCCACATTTGGAATTATTTTAATAGGATTAGAAGTCCTAGGTTAGTTAGGGTCTAATTAGGAAAGTTTAAGAGTCAAAACCAATTAGGAAAAATTGCCCCCCCTAACAAAACCAATTTATTTTTTTTAGGACTCTTTTAGAAAACCTAATTTATTTCTATAAATAGAAGCCAAAGAGGGCCAGTCTCTAGGCTCTTTTCTCTCCCAATTTCGTAGATTCTCTCTCCTCTCCAGCACCTCATCCTTCCTCCTTAGCAGCTGCAGCCGCAAGGTGAGTTACTTAATATTATTTCATTATTTTTATGAGTTTTTTTATGTTTTTCAATGGATTTCACCATGGGTGCTCCCTTTTTCATGATTTTTAACCATGATTTTTAATCAAGAACACCAAAATCGACCCAAGAAGGTGATCTAACTAAGTTTGATGGGTTTTTCCAGGATTTTAATCCATTAGAATAATTTCTATTATTATTTTCTACGTTCTTAACCAATGAAATAAGCGATTTACCCGTTAAATGGGCTAAATCCATATTTTCAAAGGGCAAATCAATTTCAACCATAGATTTCCTGTATTATTTTTTAACTTTCTTGTCATATTAATGATTATTTCATATATTTCAGCATTAAATTAAATTTCGTTATGTTGTTTAGGTATTTTTTTATCTTTTTTCACGATTAAGTCATAGTTTTTAGTGTTTTCTTAGATTTCGTGTGTTTTAATTCTAGGTTCGTAGAAATCATGTTGTTTCGTGTTTAAATCTTCGTTATAAAATTCTGATTTTTTTATATTTAGTCAACGGATTTGTCAGTAAGCCTTTCACTACAAGAAACCTGTGGATTAGCGACAACCTAAATCCATCGCTAATCCGACGCTAAACTGTTTAGCGACAGATTAGCATCAGATAACTTTAATCGCAAATTTTTCGATGCTAAGTAGTGCCCGAACTTATCCGTTGCTACTTTCGTCGCTAATTTGCGATGGATTTGAGACGAACATGATCCATCGTGAGTCCTTCGCTATTTTAAATTAGCAATGGATAATATCCGCCGCTAATCCGCCGTTAAATTTAAAAAAAAAAATTAAAAAAAATGCTCTCTGTCGGCGCGTTCTCCTGCAGGGAGCAATTTTTTTTTCACAGAACCGGCGTGTTCCGGCGTCGGGACGCTCTTCCGCAGCAAGCCAGTCACGGTTGACGTGGACGGGAGTTGATCTCCAGGGGCTGACGCCATTGTCACGCCAGAGGAGGCTGATCCTCACAGAGGAGGAGACGTAGATGGGCCTGGGCACGAGCTTGGCGAGCCTCGCACGGAGGCCCACAACGGAGATGAGGAGGAAGAGCAGGCCCTCGACAAAGACGACGACCAGGGCACTCTTGTAGGGGATGTTACCGAAGTCGTGGAACCCGACGATGGTGTAGGTGAAGTAGGTGTTGGTGCCCATGCCGGGTGCGAGGGCAAGAGGGAGGTTGGCGTGGGTCCCCATGATGAGGCAGTCGACGAGCGACGAAGTGACGGAGACGACGATGAGATCCTTCCTTATGCGGTCAAGGCAGGCGGCGTAGCCAGGGTTGACGGAGGAGAACTTGCAGGAGGCATCGGGCTGGATGACGACGCGGAGAATGGAGGAGTCGTTGGTGCCCAAGCAGAAGGAGATGATGACATAGGGATCGCTGCAGAGCGGCACACAATCCAAGATAGAGCAGGGCCCACCAGAGTCAGTAAGGATATTGGCATTAACGGCGAGGATGTAGGCCATGGTGAGGAACGTGGCCGTCCCCGCTCTGATCTCGGTGGTGAAGCTGGACCTACGCTTCTCGAGCTTGAAGTAGTGACCCACCCTGCTCCTGCCCACGCCATGGTTCAGCCAGCTCAACGCCCTCTGTGGTGCGAGAGGCCGTTGTGCATCGTAAGAGGAAGGGTGGGGCTTCTGGCGTCTTGAGAAGCGCCTTACGTGGGGACGGTTTAAATCGAATGGAGGGAGAGAAAAATGGAGGAAGGGAAAATTTTGAACGGGGTGAGACGGTTTAAATCCAAAATTAGCGAGAGAATTTCTCCATCGTGAATCCGTTGCTAATTAGAGATGGATTCACGATGGAAAAATTCCTTCGCTAATTAGCATTTTTTTGTAGTGTTTTGGCAACGAAAAAATGTTGTCGCTAATCCATCGCTAATTAGTGACGGATTTAGCGACAAAGATATTTTTGTCGCTAATTTTGCAAATATTTCAAATATTAGTGATAAATAGTTTTCTCTCGCTAATCCATCATAAATTTGCGACAGAAAAAATCTGTCATAAATTGCGGTAGCTAATTAGCATTTTTCTTGTAGTGTTTGTAAAAAATCAGAGGTTTTTGGATTCAGGAACCCTGTTAGAAAAATAAAAGTTGGATCATGATTTCTGTTACTTAAAATCGCTATTGATATTCAGGTATAAGTTGTAGATGTGATATTTCTGTCATCCAGGATCCAATTCATGATCCGTAAATTGAAGTAGCTTTGTATTAAAACCTATCATTTACTGTAATTTTCTTATATTTTTCTATCACTGTCTGCTATTTTTCCTTTGACATAAACTTAAATCAACTTTTTAGAATTCGTTATGCTTTATTAAAACCCTAAATTAACTTGTGTTGATCGTATCTCCCTAACCAAAGATCTGATCAATGATCTGTAAAAAAAAATTCCTTATTTGCATGTTTTCTGTTCACTTGTAAAATTTTAGAATTGTCTGATGTGTTTTGCTATTTTTCTCTGTATTTAAAACCAGAAGTACCTATTTTGATAGATTTTATATTTATTAAATTCAAGTACAGATTGCTAGAACAATATCGCCTTAACCAGAGATGATTTTTCCAATCTGTAAAAAAGAGAATCTTTGTTTTTGTGTCTATTATGTATCTGTAAAATTTTATGAATTTTCATAGTGAATTGACCCCTGATTTGGGTCTGACACTAAAATAGCTATGTATCCGTGGATAAAAATAACATATTTTAGGGTTTTTTTTTGCAATTTTTGTGTTAAATTATGTCAAAATTTGATATTTCTTTTTAATTTAATTTTAGGGTTATAAAATGTGCAGGTTTAGATTTTTATTAATTCTGTAATTCATTTGATGCTTGAATTGATTATATTGCAAAACAGGATGCCTGAAGGATCCTGAAACACTGATAAAATCATGATTTTTGTGATATTTCTGATTTTTTGTGTTTAAATTCATGTTTTTAGGGTTTGTTCATATTTAAAATCATGTTAGGACATTGCATAGTCGATTTGGCTTTGATTTGAATCTTTTTAAACCCTAAATCCTAAGTTTTACCAAAATATTTTCTGAAAACCCTGATTTCAAAGCTATAGTCTTGTTTTCAGAGGTATTTTCATCAATTTTCCCTAAATTCTGAATTTCAAAGTTATTTATCTTTATTATTTCTTTAATTTTATTTCATATTTCATTATGTTTATATCAGAGAAAACATGTAAAAGGCTTATATCTGAATAAATCTAGTAATTCCTAGATATTACTGGATAAATCTAAGAAAAGCCAACATATCTTCACTAACAAGTTTTCTAGTTTTGTAAGGATATTCAAGGTTTTATTCTTCTTTATTTTTCTTTATTTAAATTCAATTAGTGATGTCAATTGTAAATAAATTTGGAATAAGAATTTCAATTCCTGCTTAGAATTAGGATTTGCATTGCATATAGTTTAAACTTTGATATATAACTGTCATGTTTGTCATTCATGCACATATTTTAACTCCACCATGGTCTACACGAATGGCATGTGCACTAGCTTCTAATGAGTTAGAAAACTTTATCGAGTTTGTATTTATGGCCATAGTCAGAATATGAATGAAATCCAGATTTACCATCTTCCTTTAAGCTACAATCAACCTACACTCTTAAGCTATTTTAAAAAAACATTGCATATTTCAAAGTTTTATAAATATTTTTTCCTTTTTGAATCAAATGAGATACATTTAATCCATATATGTGGCCATAGTCAGGGATATGAGGCAAATTTATTTCATTGAAGTTCTACAAGGCACATAAAATCCCTTTTTCAAACAATTTTCTCAGAAATCTTTAGAAAATCTTTTATCAAAATCACATTCATGCATCATCTAGGTTTAAACTGCATCATGAAAATATTTCACAGGGCCACATGCCCATCCTTTTGATGTATTTTCCAAATTCCATCTCATAAAATCGATTTTCTTAAATTTGCCCTGATTTTCCTCGAAATCAATTTTCTCAAAAACCTTTATTTTTTCAAAGATTTCTCATGTATTTTCCAATCCCAATTCCTAATTTTTCAAGTTATATTCTCATTTTTAAAAGTTCAAATTTAGAGAAATCTGCTTTCTCTAAGTCATTTTGAGTTTAATAAAAAATCAATTTTCTTCAAAACTTCAAGATTTCTTTAGAAATTGATTTTCTTTTTTCTCAGAAATGTTCTCTCAACATGGGTCACAATTTTTTATGTGTTCGTTTTCCAAGTATTCTCCAAAATTTGAAGCATACATCATGTTTTCAAACCTGCATTTTCAGAAATTCATAGCACATGCCTGATTCTTTGTGCATTTATGAATAGATCATGATTTAGAGAAGTTGAGCAAAGCAAAGCACCAGATTGATCCTTGGTTCAATTACCTATGGTAAAGGTGCTAGGAATGGTTGAACCTCGTACCGACAGGCGAGTCCCATTCTTTGGAATTATCCTGCATTTTAAAATGGAGGCGAGTTATTTTCAAAAACTTTTTCAAAGGTCAGTTTGACTTGCAAATGTAAAATTTTGCAATGATAACATATATCTATTGAAGCATCCTGTGAAGATGAATGATGAGACTGGCTACCACTGGGTGCTCGACCACTGTGACCTCCATGAACCATATTCTAACAAATAAAAATTTTATTTGGACCAGTTACATAACTCTATATCTTCATGGATACATAATCAAATCGAAAATCACTTCATGCAAGCATGCATACAGTCACATGAAACATTGCAATACATTTAAATCATTTATATCAAAACAATGTCAAACATGTACCTGCAGCAAACACACTTCAATATCCCGTTAACTACTACCATGACTAGCATGGAATCCGAACTCCAAAAATAATAGCATATGAGAAAGTAATGTGATATGTATTACAAGATGTATTTTACTAGCTCGAGTATGCTTCCTCATCACTTGTTTGACTTTCATATTCTTCTTCTTCTTCCTCCTCCTCTTCGTCTTCTTCTTTATTGGGCACCCATCCACTTGGTATATCATTTGGATCACATTCTTCCATACGCGTGTCATCAAACAATGGAGATATGACATGCATACCGTGTGTGATATCGTGACCATAAGAGAAGTCATACATATCAACTATCCTACGGTACATCCATTTACGGTTTGCAGCTATTTTGTCCTATGATGTTACAGATATTATCCTAACCAGTTAAAAGAGAATCATAAGAATGCTATGATGAAGAAAATATCTAATTTATCATGCATTCATGGTAGATGTAATGATTTGATATATATCACACACACACATACACACACACATACACACACACACACACATATATACATATATATATATATATATGATGTCATTCAATCACAAGAACTATGATGCAAGCATTGATAACTTAATATTTTCATGTGCAAAACCATTCATTTGAAGCATGTTTGAAGTATTGATAACTTATCATTCATTTTCATGTGCAAACCCATTCACAACACAATACATTCATTTGAAGCATACTTTCATGATACAATTTCACATAGAAGGCATAATCAAATTGAAAATAACTTCATGCAAGCATGGATATAGTCACATCAAACATTGCAATACATTCAAATGATTCATATCAAAACAATGTCAAACATGTACCTGCAACAAACACACTCTAATATCTCGCTAACTACTACCATGACTAGCATGGAATCCGAACTCCAAAAATAAGAGCACTTCTATTTTCATACATTAAAATCATGCTCAACATGATCTCCAAACTCCATCAAAGCAGTCCTAGATATCTACAACTAAGTAAGTGTGTGAACAGAAAAGTGTTGCATCCAAGAAATTAAATAACCTGTGATGTGCTTGCATCACTTTCTCACCACGGGTATTTACCCGATTTGCATGCTATTGCCTTTGCATTTTTTTTTTGCATTGTATTTTTAGCCGCATGCGATGCTTAGCACTAAGCATTGTGTAATTAGCTCAGCTACGTATCTGCAAGGCACATTTATATATGACAGAGGTAGCAACCCATCAAGAGGCGGCAGGGGCTCCGCCACTGCTTGACAGAGAGAGAGAGAGGCGGTATACCTGTAGACTCACCGGTGAAGGAGATCCGGTCGCGGGTCGGCTGTAGAGTGAGGCTATCGAAACAGGAGGACGACAAGGTCACCGGCGTGGGTCAGGGGAGATTTTCAAAAAATGGTTGATATTTGCAAAACCGTCTCCTCCCCTCCCAGCTTCAATAACTTGACAAAAAAAGGGAGCAGGGGCGCAACCCCTGCCTTCCTGTCAAAAGGAAAGGAAGAGAGGAAGGGGCAAGGGGTGTCGCCCCCCACCTGTGTCTGCTTGTCTGTCTGAAAAGGGAGCATGCCCCTCCCTTGCTATCAGAGGAAACAAGGAGGGGCCTGGCCCCTCCATTGTGAAAAGAGGAAGCAGGGAGAGGGGTGGACTCAGTTGCCAGGCCGAGCCCGGCCCCAACCTTGACCGAGAGAGAGGTGGGCTCAGCTACCTGGTCGATCCCGACCCCATCAAAACAGAGAGAGAGAGAAAGATATATATATATATATATATATATATATATATATATATATAGAGAGAGAGAGAGAGAGAGACTCCCCCTCTCCTATCGAAAAGAGAGGACAGAGAGCGAGCAAGCAGGGATGGGCGACACCCCTCTCGTTGAAATCAGAAGGCATAGGCTGGGGTTACATCGAGTGAGCAAGGTGAGAAAGGGCGGGGGTGATAGAGAGGCACGACCATCCGCCCCTGCTGGAAATAAAAGAGGGACAGGGGCATCAACCCCTACCAGAAATAAAAAGAGGGGCAGGAGCATCAACCCCTACTGAAAATAAAAGAGGGGCAGGGGCAGATGGCCCCTGCCAGACCAAGAAGAAAAAGGGGGGGGGGGCAATGGACCCTGTCATCCTTGAAAAGAATCGGAGTAGGGGCCATTGGCCCCTGCCGGATTATGAAAAATGAAGCAGGGGCCAAAGCCCCTTGCTGAAATCTCCAAAACATGCAAAGGGGGGGGGGGGGGGGACCCCTTCCGCCGGCCTGCTGGGTGATAGACGACAGAACGAGAGAGATAGAGAGAGAGAGAGAGAGAGAGAGAGAGAGAGAGAGAGAGAGATGAGGGGAAAGAAGAAGGGAAGGGAGGAGACGTACCTGGAAGAGGAGGTCGCCGACATCGACAGACGAGCAAGAGGGAAGGAGAGAGGAGACTAAAAGTGCTATAGGATAGAGGCAACGAGCACTAGAGGGGGGTGAATAGTGCTTTTAAATAATGTCTTTAGAATTTTGAAGGATTTTGAGATTCACAAAGCAATCACACAAAGAACACAAGAATTTATCCTGGTTCGATCTTCTAGACCTACATCTAGTCCCCAAGCAAAACCCGCTTGAGATTTCCACTATCAACCTTGTGTAACCACAAGAACATACAGACCAAATCCGGTCCCACTTTCAGTAACAAACCTACTAAAAGCAAACAACTCCTTTAAACTAAGGAGTCATTTCCTTCTACAGAAAAATATATGCAAGTAAACTTACAATCAACCTACGAGCCTTTCTTATAAATGCAGATGAAATGCAATTGGCTTCTGAGGTTGTTGAAATACTCAACTCACGAATTCACTATAGTGAAAAACTGGAGTGAAAATATAAAGTGAGTGAGAAAATGAATACTTGAATAAATCAGAGTGAAAAGCAAAGAATTCAATCTTTGTAATTCAATGTAATTCGATTGGATTTGATGTTTTTGAGTGTGGAATGCACTCATATTTATAGTTGAAAGATTCCATACGTTGAGGGTATGAAGGGGTGTCAAAACAGTCACTTTTGAACGATCAATTCGTTTGAAAAATAAAAAGACACCTTTTAAAAGTTACAGAAAAATGGCAATATTAGTTGACTGGAACAGTAGTTAGTCGACTGAAATCAAATATTAGTAGACTGATAGTTATTGTCAGTCAACTACTGTGTTTAACAGAGCCATTTTAAAAACTGAAGTTTGAAACTTAGTCAACTAAAGAAAAGTTAGTCGACTGATAAAATCATTAGTAGACTGAAAAAACCTTTCAGTCGACTCCTGCTAATTTTTTCTAAAAACAAACATTCTGTTCGGTCGACTAAGAGTCGATTAGTCGACTAATTCAGAAAGTTGACATTTTTTGCTTCAAAAATTTGGCGCAAAAAAGTTGGTCGACTGGTGAGTCTGTTGGTCGACTAATAAACATGAAAAATTAAGTAAGGAGTTTTCTAAAATGATTTTCATGAAGGGTTTTTTTAGAAAAGTTTTTCTAAAGACTTTTTAGGTGAAATGTAATTGAAATATGCACTCTAAGTAAGGCTCTTAGAAGAATCTAAGACATTTAACTAAATTTACATTTGCACATATGTCTTCAAAGATTCTTCATTGAGTTCTTCAATTCTTGTCATCTTTTTTCATTGCCTTAGCTGAAATGTAGTTGATTCACTTGTTCATCATCAAAATCTAGTTTTGAAAATGTGATATACGGCTTCATTGTCATAACAAAGATGAGCAAGAGGGGGCGAGAGAAAGGTCGGATAACCAATGAGGTGGTGTCGGCGAAGCTGGCAGAGAGGGAGGTGGTCGCCGAAAGGGGGAGAAGGGAGGGCGAGGAACAGGGTGAGAGAAAGGGCGGGGGTGTGCGATGAATGAAATAGAAAGGGAAAAGAAAGGAGGCTCGCATTAGGGTTTTACGAAAAATTTAGTGATGGATTAACGACGATAAAATTTTATCGCAAACACCATCGCAAATTTGTGATGGAGTAGCGACAAAAAAATGGTGTCGCTCATCCATCATGAAGTTGCAACAGAGTGTGAGATGAAAATTTTCTGTCGCTAATCCATCACAAATTTGCGACGGTGTTTGCGACAAAATTTTTCTGTCACTAATTCCGCAACTAATTCCAATTTTAGGGATGAATAGTTTTCTCTCGCTAGGTTTCAGCTTTCGCTGGTCATGTATTTCAAAGGGTCCAGCTTTCGTTGGTCATGTATTTCAAAAGTCCTAGCTTTTTGCTGGTCATGCATTTCCAAAATCGAAGATACAACTCAAGTTCTCATCAAAATCTATATTGAGTGATTATTTCATAAAGAATCCGTGAAAACTTTGCCAATTTGCTAAAAGCATTTGTTGATTCTAAAAGTCGGACTACACAAAAGAATTTCCTCAGATTACCTCTAGTATTTCTTTCCAAAAAGGTGAAACTTTCTGCGAAAAAGGGATAAAATTCAAATCTTTTTCCTGTTGATCAACCAAAAGGATGAAAGAAATATCCTTGATATGATTAATGACACAAATATTCAATGATGTTGAAAAGCCAGAAGCGAATTGATGTTGATCTTAGCTATGGCACATGATTAAAAATGACTTTTTGGCAATCAAGCAGTGGAAATATCTTGAGCTATAAAACGAATCCACTCAATCCATATATTCTCATTTTTGTTTAAAAAGTTGCAATCAAATATTCGCAAAAGGGATCTCTCAATTGTCATCAAGATGAAGGCGAATTAAGCGAGTAAACCCTAGGGGCCAAAGAAGATTTGAAACATCTCCAAGATGACGGAGTTTGTGACGGATCCTTCCAGGGAAAGTTCAGATCACCATCGAGATGAAGACGAGTGGGATGAGCCTACCGACAAACCCTAAAAGATATTTGATTTCTACTATCATCTAAAGACCTTTTGAGCCAATGTCATCATATATAATCCCTGAGAAAAAGAAGGATCGGAGCATCTCCAAGATGAAGGAGTTTGTGACGTACCCTTCCCTGAAAAAAGAGAGAAAAATCAGGACATCCAAATGAAGGATGATGTGAAAAACCGAGAAAGCCCAATGACTCAAAAAGAGTGTAAAAAAATCATCGCAGGGAAAACACCCAGATATCAAACTGCCAAAGTTGCCAAAAGTCATCTTTTCTCATGCAAAATTCTTTTATCAATATCTCTTCATTTTCTGCTTTTATGAAATTAAGAATATTTCTTCCACTCTCATATCAGGGAAATGGATAGCTTCCTTGAAGAAAATCATCAGCGCTAAAATTTTGAATCTGACTCTTAGAACTGAGGAGTTAACCTCATTTGGGGGAAATACTCTAGGTAAAAGAGGGAATATCTTTTGCATATACATGCACATTTCCAAGCGTTTGAATCTACTACGATTTTATCTCATTGGCAAAATTTTCTAGCTATTCCAAAGATGAAATAAACATTCAATATCCATTTTGATGCAACCTAGCGTTGTTTATATTTCCCAGAAAGAGTTGCCTCTGAAGGAAGTATCTCTTCCTGTCCCATCACGGTTTTCTCATTAACGAATTCCGTATGAATGACTCACTCAGGATAAGGGTCAAACCTGAACCATTTGCGAAAGATCATTTAAATTCAAAAGCTATTTCAGTCTCAGCAATGAGACGCCCAATTTCTTTCTCCCTTTTCAAAAGCTTTAGGGACCCTATATTTCCTCCTTTCGCAAAAACCCCTCTCGGATTTGTTCGTCCAAATTCCGAAGGTCCCATCGTGCTTTCTCCATTTTTGAGAAATCTGTATGGTAGATTTCCCCCACTCAGGATAAGGGTTAAACCTGAACCATTTGCGAAAGTTCATTTAATTTCAAAAGCTATTTCAGTCTCAGCAATGAGACGCCCAATTTCTTCCCCTTTTCAAAGCTTTAGGGACCCTATATTTCCTCCTTTCGCAAAAACCCCTCTCGGATTTGTTCGTCCAAATTCCGAAGGTCCCATCGTGCTTTCTCCATTTTTAAGAAATCTGTATGGTAGATTTCCCCACTCAGGATAAGGGTCAAACCTGAACCATTTGCGAAAGATCATAAATTTCAAAAGCTATTTCAGTCTCAGCAACGAGACACCCAATTTCTTCCCATTTTCGAAGCTTTAGGGAACCCTATATTTTCTCCTTTCGCAAAAATCCCTCTCGGATTTGTTCATCCAAATTCCAAAGGTCCCATCGTGCTTTTTCCATTTTTGAGAAATCTGTATGGTAGATTTCCCCACTCAGGATAAGGGTCAAACCTGAACCATTTGCGAAAGATCATAAATTTCAAAAGCTATTTCAGTCTCAGCAATGAGACACCCAATTTCTTCTCCCTTTTCAAAAGCTTTAGGGACCCTATATTTCCTCCTTTCGCAAAAACCCATTTTAGATTTGTTCGTCCAAATTCTGAAGGTCCCATCATGCTTTCTCCATTCTTGAGAAACCTGTATGGTAGATTTCCCCCACTCAGGATAAGGGTCAAACCTAAACCATTTGCGAAAGATGATTTGATTTCAAAAGTTATTTCAGTCTCAGCAATGAGACGCCCAATTTCTCCTCCCTTTTCAAAAGCTTTAGGGAACCCTATATTTCCTCCTTTCGCAAAAACCCCTCTCGGATTTGTTCGTCCAAATTCCGAAGGTCCCATTATGGTTTCTCCATTTTTGAGAAATCTGTATGGTAGATTTCCCTCACTCAGGATAAGGGTCAAACCTGAACCATTTGTGAAAGATCATTTAATTTCAAAAAGCTACTTCAGTCTCAGCAATGAGACGCCCAATTTCTTCCCCCTTTTCAAAAGCTTTAGGGAACCCTATATTTCCTCCTTTCGCAAAAACCCTTTTCGGATTTGTTCGTCCAAATTCCGAATGTCCCATCATGCTTTCTCCATTCTTGAGAAATCTGTATGGTAGATTTCCCCACTCAGGATAAGGGTCAAATCTGAACCATTTGCGAAAGATCATAAATTTCAAAAGCTATTTTAGTCTCAGCAACGAGACGCCCAATTTCTTCCCCTTTTCGAAGCTTTAGGGAACCCTATATTTCCTCCTTTAGCAAAAACCTCTCTCAGATTTGTTCGTCCAAATTCCGAAGGTCCCATCGTGCTTTCTCCATTTTTGAGAAATCTGTATGGTAGATTTCCCCACTCAGGATAAGGGTCAAACCTGAACCATTTGCGAAAGATCATAAATTTCATGAGCTATTTCAGTCTCAGCAATGAGACACCCAATTTCTTCTCCCTTTTCAAAAGCTTTAGGGACCCTATATTTCCTCCTTTCGCAAAAACCCCTTTCGGATTTGTTCGTCCAAATTCTGAAGGTCCCATCATGCTTTCTCCATTCTTGAGAAACCTGTATGGTAGATTTCCCCCACTCAGGATAAGGGTCAAACCTGAACCATTTGCGAAAGATCATTTGATTTCAAAATCTATTTCAGTCTCAGCAATGAGACGCCCAATTTCTCCTCCCTTTTCAAAAGCTTTAGGGAACCCTATATTTCCTCCTTTCGCAAAAAACCCTCTCGGATTTTTTCGTCCAAATTCCGAAGGTCCCATTATGGTTTCTCCATTTTTGAGAAACATGTATGGTAGATTTCCCCCACTCAGGATAAGGGTCAAACCTGAACCATTTGCGAAAGATCATTTAATTTCAAAAAGCTATTTCAGTCTCAGCAATGAGACGCCCAATTTCTTCCCCCTTTTCAAAAGCTTTAGGGAACCCTATATTTCCTGCTTTCGCAAAAACCCCTCTCGGATTTGTTCATCCAAATTCCGAAGGTCCCATTATGGTTTCTCCATTTTTGAGAAACATGTATGGTAGATTTCCCCCACTCAGGATAAGGGTCAAACCTGAACCATTTGCGAAAGATCATTTAATTTCAAAAAGCTATTTCAATCTCAGCAATGAGACGCCCAATTTCTTCCCCCTTTTCAAAAGCTTTAGGGAACCCTATATTTCCTCCTTTCGCAAAAACTCCTTTCGGATTTGTTCGTCCAAGTTCCAAAGGTCCCATTATGGTTTCTCCATTTGAGAAATCCGTATGGTAGATTTCCTATTTAGGTTAAGAGTTAATCCGGAACCTCGCTTCGCGAGGTATCTTCCTTTCAGGTTTGGGTTAAACCTGAGACTCGTTCCAACGAGATTCCTCGTTCTAACGAGATGTTTTCTTCCAATCCCATCATGGTTCTTCCCATCATGGAACCCATGCCTTGTATATCCATCCAGGATAGGATTCCACTTGAGCTTCATTTCACAAGACATTTTCCAAAAATGTCCCATCAACACCCTCGTGTATTCCTTTCCTCATTTCAAATTCATCTTGATATATTTTCGTCCCATCCAGGTTAAGGGCTAAACCTGAATCATTCTGATAAGAGTATCTGGTCTCACCCATGAGACCTGATCAAAATTCTCATTTCCCCCCATTTCAGAATTTCCATCTAAAGTTCCATCACAATTTCCTCATTTTCTACTCAATCATATCATCTTCGAGGATTTTGTCTCCCCAAAACCATTCAGGATAAGGTTTCAAAGCCTGAGAAGCCATATTTTCAAAAGAATTCTTCCACACCCAGTTCAGATCTGCTGACTGGGGCATTTTTCAAAATTTGGAGTGTTATCTTTGCCACTAAACTCGGCTTTCAACCGGCTTAGTAGCAAAGAGGGGCATCTGTGAACACCCCAAAATTTTCAAAGTTTTGTAAAAAATGACCCTTTTGCCCCTAACCCCGTTTTCTGAGAAAATCTAGTCATTTCTTCAGATTTTCTGAATTAAATTCCATAAATCTATGTTCAAAATTAATTCCGGATCCGAATCCAGCACTTTAAAACCTTATTTCCTCAAAAAATCCTGATCAAAAACCCATTTCTGAAGAAATTTTCCCAAAAATGGCTTTTAAAATTCTCAGAAAAAAAATTCTCTTTTGTAAATATTTTTGCAAAAACACAAAAAAATTAGTTTTAATCTTTATTTTCTCACAGATTTTAAGATTTTATTATAAAAATACAAAAAAAATTAAAAAGATAATGCAAAAGCCAAAAAAAATAGGAAAGTTATGAGAAAAACAAATGGGTTTAAGCTTTTTAAAATCAATTTTGCTAAAAAATCAATTTAAAACTGTTTTATGAAAAATCTTTTTACACGGAGCCTCTTTTTGGAAAAACCAAATTTTTTACAAAAGAACCCTTCTTAGGGTTTCTCTTGGGGAGACCTCGGAAAAAAGGATGGCCACGCTCTCTTCCTCGCCCCTCTCTCTTTCTCTCTCCTCCATCGCCCATCGCACCTCCTTCATCCTTCCATCACCAGTGGCCGTCACCTGGGCCCTTCATCCTCAACTACCTGCCCTTCCCGAACCATCGTCCTCTCTCCTTAAGAAGGGGACGATGAGGAAACCCTCATCCATCCGTTTCCACCTCCTCATATTTCCTTCTTCATTTTTTTCGCTTCTCACCCCCGGGCTCCTCTTCCCTCTTTCTTCTACCGATCAAACCCATCCTACGGTACAGAACCCTAGCATTGGGTTCATTCCCTTAAGCAAGCCACATTTCAGTGAATACCTTTCATTGATCTATTTGAGATTCTGCGATTTGGGATTGCTACAGGTTCTTCTGCTTTTTTTTTACGATCGGCCTTATCCTTCCCTCTTCTCCCTTTGCACCAGCAGAGGGTTTTTCACAATATCAAAAGGAGAGCTCTCTCCTCTGGAATCCCGACAGCATAAGGTAAGTGGTTCATCTTTCCCCTCTCCTCGGCTTTTCTCTGAATTTTCCTTCTTGTTTTCCTGTTGTTACCTTTATTAACGCACCAAAGGGTGGTGTTGGATTGTCTATAGCAATCTCAATCCATCCCCTGCGCAATAACAATGAAATTTCACATTTCGACAAATTTTTCTTTTAAATCTCTTTTTCATTCTGTATATTTTATATAAATCGCGATTCATTTTGGCATTTTCTGTTCGCATCTTTCATTTCGATTATTTTCTTCTTCTTCATGTCTTCGGTTCTTCTGTTTTCCATCCTTTGTTTGATATTATGATAGATCTCTGTATCTCTGTTATGCCTTATTTTTCTTCACGGATGCACCTGAGGGCACATTTCATGGCTTAGCGATTTACACCTCAACATCGATCGTGTATGGCTTACATTATCATTGCTCTATACCATGTTTCATGCTTCCCATCCAAAAGAAGGGATCATGATTTAATCAACTTTGTTGATCATCGTTTCAGTAAATCTCCAGATTCATTTTGGTATTAACGTACGTTATAATGAGGCTGGAGAATCTTTCCTATTTACCATCATACTGTCTAGTATGACCTGGGTGTTATAAGAGTACGCCACCCACACCACATTTACTTTTTACATTGTTGGAATATATGATTTTTTTGATGTGTCTCATTCCTTCCCTATTCATAGTAAGGTATTCTCATCTTTTGCGTATATCATGTACATATGTTGCATATAATGGTCATGACACCTGAGTTTTATTTTCATCTGAGCATCTATTTGTGATGTTCCTTTGCTTTAACGTTTCAAATATTGGTGTGGGTTATGATGATCGGGGCATGAGGCCTCCTGGAGGCTTCAAGGAAATAATCAGTAAGGTGCCTAATGCTAGTATTATCCTTGGTGGTCCATATGATGGAAGTTATCCTTTTATCAAATATGCTTCTATGGTACCCAAGGCTCAGGACACTGGTAGAAGAGGTATCATGGTTGGCTTTTGACAGGTAATTCATCTTGAGAACATGAGTGGTTATAATCATCTGCAACTTACCTTTCTTTTTATTTTATTTTATATACAATGCTCACACACAGCACAATATTTATATCATTGGCATTAGTCAACATCCGATTTGATGTTGTTTTATATATAAATGACAGCTGAATGTAGATACCCTTACAGCTTATGATTCTTTTGAATCGCTATCAGAAAAGGAAGGTCTATCAACAGTGGTGTTGCAAGACGCCTATATCTCATACTTGAAGTCTGTTGAGAAATGCCACACTACAAAGGTGCAATGGTGTGGCTGTATGATGCTTATTCAGGTAAGGAAATAGCTTGTAAGTATGTGCAATGATCAAGGCATGCTCCAGAGAGGTTGTCACTCATCCAAGAGGTAAGTCAAAAGAGTGAATGTTGATAAAGTTGCTGAAGAAACATGTTCTCTGGGTTAATGGACCAGTGCTAACTACTTCCAGCCAAAAAGATGAGTTTGATGTTGTCGTATATACTTTTGAATACCTTCCAATGGAGACCAGGTGTTAAGACTTAAAATTGTTAAATGAGTCTGATAAAACTCTAACCACTATGGGCCCAAGATAAAAGGGAAGTGATCTGCGATCTGTTTTGAAAGATGCCCTTTGCTTGACATTCATAGCAGGTGGCTTCCAAGGACAAACCATATTTGAAATCTGCGGACATGAAGGATTGGAGGGCTACATGTAGATCCATTCTAGAGGTCACGAAAATTGAGGTCCTCCCTCTCTCATTTGAGGTTAAGTGCAGGAAATAAGACCTTTGGCAGCATTCCTTTTGGTTATCTTTTAACAGGTGATTCAAGTAAATCTACGGCTGATGATGTCACCGATTGGAGTAAATTTTCTGGAACATTTTGACAGAAGACCTATTTGCATGGTTTCATGATATAGCTGTCTTATCTACTCTTTTATTTTCTGCAGAATTTTGCTAATCTATGTTTGATCGGCTTCTTTCAGCTCGTGAATACAATCTTGTGGTCAACGAATGGCGTAATCTGTGTAAACCTCTGCAGCTTGAAATTACCGTTGGGGGCCTTGAGAGGAAGATAGATGCCTGATTGCCAAGCAGCATCTCAACAGCATGTTGCTCGATCCCACCATTCTCTATATAAGAAATTCTGAAGAAAATCTAGTTTCGATTGTAAAAGGAGGAAAAGGTAATTCTTCTTATGCTCAAATAAGCTGATAGGTCACCAAGGCATCAATTCCTGCCTTGTCATGGAGGCTATGTCGGGTTAATTTTTGCAACATAAAAGTGTCTATGGAGAAACCGATTGCTTCATTCTGCAATTCGAGTTTGGTTGCAAGGCAAAGCTGGGGATGACTTGAAAGCCAGTCTGCCCTCAGCTACTGTTTGCTTATGAATTCCAGCGAAATTCACCAGATATGTGACAATCAGCCTCAACATTATGTCCTGCACCAAGCATCCTGGTTTTCGTTGCATCACATGATACACGCCTGCAGTCTGAGACACATTTTCATGGGCTTACATCCCAGTTTGTCCCTACATCTCAATTTATATTTTCAGCAAGAGTTTCTATTTCTCTTTATTGGAGCATCTAAGTACTCTCTGTAAGATACACAGGTCATTCCCTGCATCACTCATTGGCTACCATTCACCTACCATTGGCAACACACCCCATTCAGCATGTTTCCACTAGTGGATGTTCATACTGTTATTCAATGCATTTTTGGTGAGTATTTTTCAGTTTTGTATATTAGCAATGTATTTAAATTCATTGGCTGTGAAATTTATTAGTGGGCTAGTAATACAATTACATTCATTCGCTGAAATTCTCCAATCTAGCAGTGCATCTTGCTAGTCATCAATTATTTTCAGTTATATATATATATATTTATATATACCCCTTTTGCTAATCGTTGTACCCATTGTGTTTGGGCGTGATAAATGGCCATTATATTCTTCCTTTTTCTATGGTGGTCCATTAAGAACCCCCATAGTTGCTACATGTTTCATAGTGGTTCACCACGAACCATCATGGTCCCCTTTCATTTTATAAACAAATTTGTCAAAGACTACTACAGTAGTCATCTTTTACAATGGTTCACAAAGAACCTCTGTAATCCTTCTCGACTATGGTAGTTCATTAAGAACTACTATAGTTTTTCTTTCACAAGTGGTTCGCAACGCACCACTAGATCCCTTCTTCCCTATGGTGGATCATCATAAACTACCATATCTCATCTTGGACCGTCCTGGTCCTTGACTTCACCCGTTTATATATGCCTTTCCCATTCAGTATAAACATAGCATCTGGTATTAGAATCAACACACTCATACACAATTTTGCTCTCTTGCGTTATGCTAACTCGTTTCTTTGCAGGGAAGTCATGAAAAACCATCTCGGATTAGAGAAGTTTGTTTCAAAATTCAGTTTCAAAATTTGTAATAACTAGATATAATGAGAATTCTTTACATTTCCTGCGTTAGGTAGAATGAATGAGCATTATAAAATATCATGAATTGATTATTTTCATGCATTTTTCTTTTTTTCTCAAAATTCTCATAATGGAAAAACACGAATGGCACGTGCACCATTTCGTAAGAGATAATAAATACTAAGTTGATGATCCACATCAATGGCCATAGTCAGGGTGTGGACAAAACTTAGCATTTTTATCTTTTACAAAATAACACTGGATCCACACTGGATCCATTTTTCAAAATTCATCATATTTTCCTAAAATATTTTCTTCTTTTATCAGGATTTAACTTAAAATTAACTCAAGATATATACCAATGGCCATAGTCAGGGTATATTGAAGGTTGATTTCATTTTAAATTCTATAAAAGCACCAAAAATGTATTTTATCCTTCATTTGAATTTAGATATGACTATTATATAATACATTCAATGACCATAGTCAGGAGTGTATTATATCATTAATCTTATTTAAATTCATTTGAAGAATGAAATATGATTTTCAAATCCAATTTCAAACCTATTCAAATTCATTCATCATATAGAATAGAATTACATCATATTTTCAAAATTTTCTTTTCAAATTCCAAGTGATTCTTCTTCTTCATTCCTCAGATCAAATCTTGTTCAAATCCAATTCTATCTCATTTCAAGATTCAAAAATTCAATTTCAAAGTCCAATTTGACTTTGAAACTCCAAAATCATCTTATATTCAAACTTCAAATTTCCAACTCAATTCAAAATCCAGTTTCAAAATTCAATTTAACTTTGAAGTTTCTGATTCATCTTCTGATTCAAAATCGAGTTTTCTTCAAGTTTTAAATCAAAGTTGAGATTGACTCTGAATCTCAAAATCCAAACCTTCCTAAGTTCAATCTGGGTTTTCAAAACCCAGATCCATCTTTAAAAGTCCTATTTGGACTTTTCAAAACCCAAAACCAAAGTTAGATTCCATTCTTAGATCCAGATTTCAAAGTATAAATCCAATTTTACCTGGAATCTTAGACTTCAGATCCATTTAGGATCCAGAGTTCAAATCCACCTTTTGGATCTCAGATTACAGATCCAAATTCCACTTAGGATCTAGATCCCCATTCTACATTGGATCTCATATTCAGATCCGAAGTCCATCTTAGGATCCAGAACCCAATTCTACTTTGGATCTCAGACTTTAGATCCAAATCCATTCTAGGATCCAGAATCCAATTCTACTTTGGATCTTAGACTTTAGATCCAAA
Organism: Nuphar pumila; assembly: GCF_984573655.1. Classification (NCBI taxonomy): domain Eukaryota; kingdom Viridiplantae; phylum Streptophyta; class Magnoliopsida; order Nymphaeales; family Nymphaeaceae; genus Nuphar; species Nuphar pumila. Next base: position 72,915,773 of record NC_143262.1, read on the forward strand.
TCCATTCTAGGATCCAGAATCCAATTCTACTTTGGATCTCAGACTTCAGATCCAATTCCATCTTAGGATCCAGAATCCAATTCTACTTTGGATCTTAGACTTCAGATCCAACTCCATCTTCCAACCCTATCTTGGATCTCAGATTTTAGATCTAAATACCTTCTTGGATTCCAAATCTTGAATCCAATTCTATTCAAAATTCCAAATCCAAATTTCACTTTAATTCCAATTCTTAAAACCAATTCTATTCATTCCAGATTTCAAATCAAGTTTCCATTTCAGATCCTAAATTCAAAATTCAACTTTGAACTCTATTCAGAATCCAGATATTGAATTCAGATTTCATCTTGAAAATCCAACTTTTAAATCAATTCCATTTCTCAATTTTATTCAAATTTCCCAATTCTATCTTTCCTTCTGATTCAATTCCATTTTCATTTCTATTCTGATTCAAAGTCCATTTATGACTTTGAAAATTCCTTTTATCATTTTTCAAAAATCCAGATTTATTTTCCCAAGCTCTTGATTAATCTAAAAACTTAGAACTTTAATATTAAGTTCTAAGTTAGAAATCATTTCTTCACTTTATCAGATTCACTTGGAAATTCTTCAAAACATTTTCAAAAAGAGCATACATCTTTGCATTTGCACAAGCATGATTCTTTGTGCATTTAAACTTAGAATAAATTCTTAGATAATTTCTTAGCAAAACAAAAGGCATAAGAATTCGACCCTTGGTTCGATAACCCCTGGTAAAGGTGCTAGGAATGGTCGAACCTCGTACCGACGAGCGAATCCCGTCTCCCAGTTTTCCCGCAAATATTTCAAAAACGGAGGCGAGTTATTTCAAAAATTTTCAAAATTAAGGTCAAGTGAGACCCGCAAAAGAGTTCCTATTCTCCCTTCTTTTTCTTTTCTTTTCTTTTCTCTCTTTCCTTTCTTTCTTTTATTTTTCTCCCTTCAAAAAGGAGGAAAATAGAGGTTAGAAATGGAAAAGAGAAGGTAGAGAGAGAAATTGTGTGAGAGAAAAAATTTTGCGATGATCACAATAACCACTATCAGTTTCTTTGTCATCGGTTTGTATGTTAACAAGTTCGTAAATTTTTGCAACCAGACAATATTCGATTTCATTAATTATATTCAAAGAAATGCAACAAGTAATACTATACGCATCGTCACCCCTTATTTCATGGTATATCTGTTTTTTTAATGTTTTATTTGTCAATATGATTTACTCATGCTTCTTGGTGGTTAAATCTTACTATTATCACTATTTCGTTCAACAGACATACGTCCACCGAAAGCCATACAGGATTGGATTTGAAGATGCACTACCATGTTGGAATAACGATGATCACTACAGAGACTTTTGGACGAGTGAAAAGGTAAGTGAACAAACCTCCTGTCCAAGGATTAGGCCTAACATTTCTATCACGATTTGTCTATCGATTTATAAAATATCGTATTCATTCACAGATTTTGCTTTATACACTCTGGCAAACTCCTGAGCATTGGGTCTTATACGTGATGAAATTATGGGAAAAACAACTATGGTGCTACAACTCATTGGACTTTCACATTGGTGTACAACATGACGCTATGCATTTAGTAAGCTTCTGTCCATAAGTGTATCATATCTTTTACGGTGGCCCAAATTTTACTATATTCTTTATTAACCACAAGTGGGATTCTTAAACGACGTTTTGGGTGTCGACATTGGCGAGTGGATGTTGCTCTGTGCTGACCATGCTTCTTTACAAAGTAATGGGGTCGATTGTGGCGTATTCATAATGAAGTATATTGAAGCAATATACAATGGGCGTGAACTTTGTTTCGACGCTGTATAATCTTTGTATCCTCTGCTATTGGGGACTCCATTTATATATTGGTTTTATATTACATTTTTTGTTGCAGTAAGATATATCGGGATTCCGCAATGAACTATTATGAAATTTGGCTGAGTTTAAAAATTATTTGGACGACAAAAATAATCATCCAACAAGACTACTTACAAGGAAACAAACGACACGATCCAGCCAGGATTAATATGATGTAAACAGATTTCTAAGAGATTTTGGAGACTGTCTACACCAATTTCCGTAGGCAGTTTTTGGAGACTGTATGCGATGTAACTGCACAATGATAAGAGTTGTTTGTTGTTCTGAAATCGTTGCATAACTCACATTCCATGAATGAAAATCGCGAAAATAGGTTTGTGATGTATGCGGTTAACAAAGGCTTGTAATGTTCGCCCTTACAAAATGACAAGTAATCATCGATAAGAAATGTTTGTTCCTCAGAAAACACTGTATTGCTGAACCTCTGTGAATGAAAATCGCAAAATTAAGTTTCTAATTTATGTTGTCGATAAGGCAATGTAATGTTCGCCCATCGTGAATGAAAATAGTGTAGAGCGATAAGAGATGTTTGCTGCTAAGAAATCATTGTATTGCTCGACCTACATGAATTAAAATCACAATTATCGAAGCAAATTTAGTCTGAATAATGTCTCGTTTTGTGTGATGGGTTTAGTTGAGATAGTGACCCGACCCGACCCGTTGTCGAGGTGTAACTCTCTAATCTAGACCTAACGCGATTTGTTGGGACGAGCCTGGACGAAGTTAGGGATTTTCCTATTCCAATTTAAAGAATGACATATAAAAAATCTAAAAGAGTTCTATAATCAAATCCACACGAGATGTGCTATCGTGATTTGAACACCTATGTCCTATCACTTTGGTTAGTTTTGTATACAGCTATATGAAATGATGTTTATTAATTTCATTAATGCGGAGTGCATTTTATTTGCTCGCACTTTTTGAAAACTGATGTAATTATTTGAAAACTGTCGTAGGGTGATAGGACGTTTCCTTTATATATGAATGACACATCACACATGTTATAGATGGTGTGTTTCACTTTGCTTCGTGAATAAGGAACCAATAAACCGATGATTCCTTCATAAATGATGAGATCGTGAATCGATCGTATAACCGGCTTCGTTGCAATTGTGGTATCCATCTTGACTTATTTCAGATTTTATCTAATCTCCAACACAATTATGTATTAAAAAATTTGTAAGTCTATGTATACAAATTATGTAAATACAAAACAATGATTTGTCAGCAGCAAACATCTCTTATCGATGTGGACTATTGGCGATAACCCTTCTCACCTTTCTCTCCTTGATTTACGGGATCTTATCTCATCCAAATTGTTACAGGAAATATATATGCGTATCAAGTTGGTTATGAAAACTGTATATCGTACTGATCTTTCCAATTTAGTCATATGGTGCATATTATAAATATTATATCCCTGGATGATTCAATAAAAAAAAGAGAGCGAGAGTGTTCGCTTCCTGTCTTCAAATCGCTACAAGGTGGTAGTTCACAAATCGCTACTCGATTCATGGTGGTAGGGTGGGGTTTTATATATAGATCTCATAAATTTCATAAATCGTCAACCGGAATACAGGTCTCACATGACATATCAATTGTTGACAAGACAAGGATATGAAATGATGTTTCTTCTTTAAATGAACAAGACATATTTTTCGTAACAACATTTATGATTTTTTATTTAAGAGTTATGATTTATACACTTAAAACAACAATGCTTTATACATTTAGCGCAGTAACGATATATTATATATAAAGTTACCGATAGCTTTATTGTTGAAGCAATTTATACGTTTAATTAAGGAACGATTTATACGTTTGATGTAATAGCGATTTAGAATTATTGATTATAGCGATTCACGTGACAACTATTAAATTACACATACGCATGCTTGTGTAAGCTATTCCCATAATAATCAATGATAAAGTAGCAATGATTTGAACACGCAAATGGTCACCTCATGTTGAACAATAAAAGCCCTTATCGACAGGACAAATCGCAAATCACTTATTGAGATGTTCATTCACGGAGGGTGAGCAATACCACGATTCCTAAACAACAAACATCTCTTATCGCTGTGGATAAATTTTTTTTAAAGGGCGAACATTATAAGGCTTGTTGAGCTCATAAATCGCAAATCTATTATTGCGATTTTCATTCACGTAGGATGAGAACAATCATGTTTTCTGAACAACAAACATCTCTAATCATTGTAGACTATTTCCATTTACGAAAGGCGATCATTAACAAAAACAAGACTATACAAAAGATTTAAATCTTGTAAATCTTGAAAACTAGGGTAATACGTAATCTATGTAAATTTAAATCGCAATATGGATTAGCGATGTTTGCGGTGAACAAATGTGTGTAATGTTCGCCCTTTGTAAATAAAAATATTTTAAGTGATAAAAGATCTTTGCCTCTCGTAAATCGCTGCATTGCTCTCCCTCTTTGAATGTAAATTGCAAAAGAGATTTGCGATGTATGCGATGAACAAAGCATTGTAATGTTCGCCCATCTTAAATGATAAAACTCAACAGTGATAAGAAACATTTGCTGCTCAGAAGTCGCTTTTGAGCAGCTTGTAGCGACTTGTGAGCAGCTTGTACCATCCCGTAAATCAAGGATAGAGAAGTGAGAAGGGTTATCGTCAACACATATAGTGATGTGCTTCGAAACAGACATCATCAACATTATCATCAACAACAACAACAATCATTTCAGTTTACTCAGTGGCCTTTGCTAGTCACTGAGAACGATAGAAGGCAAATCATTCTACCAATAGAGGTCCTTATCTGTTTGGAATTTTTTTTTACACGATGAATATTGGCAGCAGATAAGGGTATGGATCCCAAACGGCAGAGAAGCTGCAGACAGTGAGACCAACACTATTTGTCACAAAGTACATCGAAAATTAGACAAATATTTTTGTTCCTGAAAAGCATGGTATGCGAACGAATGAGAATCCGATAGTAAGAATAGATCAAACAGAAGGTCATCAGCACCCACCTGTCTATCATGCAAAACATCTCTGCTTTTTTCGGTATGGCGGCAAAGATTGAGGATGATTATGGTCATTATATATTGCGTAATCTTTGATATGCTTCACGAAAAATACACCACAGTTGTATGTGTCATGAATATATCGATGTATCTACAGAAGATAACTACTATAATCATCATCAAAGACTATACAGATCTTTCAGAACAACATGAATCAAATACGAAAACATGATCAAACGCCATCAATAAAGCAAATGTAAAAGGAACACAGAATAAAGAAAAAAACATGAAAGAATAAGTAAAGAAAAGAAGAAGAAGAAGACGAGGTCGTAAGAGGAAAAAAAAGAACAAGTAGCTCTGCCGCAGAAAACAAAGAGGAAGAGATGTTAAATAGATTAGGGATTTAGACCTGGACAACGGCTCATGTCGGGTCAATCTCCCACCTAACTAGTGTTATAATAGGCAGTCAAAACGATATTTTTTTATTTATTTACAACACAATCAATTAATCTGCGTGCGATTTTTGAAAAAGGGCGGTATGTGAAGTGATGTTTCCTTTATATTTTACTGGCAGGTCGAAGCAGTTCAGCAGGCTGTCCATTAGCTTTCCTTTAGAACGATGTGTTCGTGAAAAGAACATTGCTTCATCGCAAAGGGGACATCGATATCTACGTAGTAGACGATGAGAGCAATACATCCAGGGATGGTGCCAAAGAAGAAGACAATCAACGTTGATAGTTCTACACGATTTTTTTTTCACTCATCCAACTCTTAAATAGAGGACGGGACCTGCAATAAATGCGAAAAGAGTAAACGTCTTGCACAACTTAGGAAGGGCCTACAACGCCATATAAAAAATTGCTATTATAGCGATATTACAGATCGACACTCAACTGAACCAAAAAATCGCTTTCCAGCAATACCAGAAAACATTATTCAGCTGAAGTCCCAAATCGTTGTCCAGATGACAGCACAAATCGCTAACCAGCGATACCCGCAAATGCCACAAATCGCGATCTAGGGATTACGAGATTCTACTTACGCAGCTTCAATCACTAACCACAAATCATTGCCAACAAATTGTTGATCCTCAAACTCTGATCAGCTGAATTGTCATTAAGCTGAGAGGACTTCCAATTATCGCTATCCAGCGAATACGAAAAATGTATGAATAGATCAAATAGATAAACATCAAGATCACCCCATGCAGAATATTTGTGCTTGCTCTGGTATGGTGGCAACGATTTGGGGTTGGTTTTGGTTTTATGAATTTACGATCTGGGGTTTATGGTGTAGGGTTTAGAGTTTAAGGTTTAAAGTTTATGGTTTAGTAATATATTAAGGGTTTAACATTTAGGCTCTAGGGTTTAGAGTTTATGTTGTAGAGATTGGTGTTGACGGTCTATGATTTAAGGTTTGGTGTTTAGGGTTTAGGGGTTAAGGTTTGTGAATATAAGGTTCGGGGTTTAGGGTTTAGGGTTTAGGTTTAGGGTAATATATTTAGGGTTTGGGTTTTGGGTTTAGGGTTTAGGGTTTATGTTTAGGGTAATATATTTAGTGTTTGGGTTTTAGGTTTAGGGTTTAGGTTTAGGGTAATATATTTAGGGTTTGGGTTTTGGGTAATATATTTAGGGTTCGGGTTTGGGTTTAGTGTTTGTCGTATCGATATGTAGTACATTATGTGATATGTACATCGATTTGTGTATTTAAATTGTTGCTTTGTTAGCGATTTCTAATAAAATTGATGCACAATATTTGAAGTATGAATCATTGTAAATATATATTATGTGTTTGCTTGAGTCAATAATTACGATATTTGTCGTATGAATCGCATCAAAATAAATCGATTTTGTTCGCAAATAAAAAAATCTCTTGTCGTTGTGGACTATTATAATTTATGAAGGGTGATCACTAAAAGCCCTTATCGACCGGAAGAATCGCAAATCACTTATTGTGATGTTCATTTAAGGAGGGTGAGCAATACAACGATTTCTGAACATCAAATATTTCTTATCGATGTTGACTTTTATCATTTTTTAGCATCGATTACATGTTTGTGTTGATCACATATATTGCATATGGGTTTTGCAATTTGCATTCAATGACGATGAGGAAAATTGCGATTTATGAACAACAAAATTGCCTTATCGTTGTTGACTATTATCATTTAAGACGGGGGAACTTTTTCAGCCTTCGTTGACCGCATACATCACAAATCTCTTTTGCGATTTTCATCCATGGAGGTTAAGCAATACGAGGATTTATAAACATCAAAATTTTCTTATCGATGATGACTTTTATCATTTACAAAATCTGAATATTACAAGCCTTTGTTGACTGCATGAATCACAAACCTATGCGGCGATTTGCATTTACGGTAGATCAGCAAAAGAGCGATTTCTGAGTAGAAAGATTTCTTATCGCTGTTGACTTTTATCTTTAAGATGGGCGAACATTACCATGCTTTTGACCACATACATCCCAAACCTCTTTTGCGATTTGCATTCAAGGAGGGAGAGCAGTACAACGATTTCTGAACATCAAACATTTCTTATCAATGTTGACTTTTATCATTTTCGAACATCGATTACATGCCTTTGTTGACCGCATAAATCGCATATGCGTTTTGCGATTTTCATTCAATGATGACGAGGAGTATTGTGATTTCAGAACAACAAACATTCCTTAGTGCTGGTGACTATTATTATTTAAGACTGGCGAACTTAGCCAACCATTGTTGACTGGATACATCACAAATCTCTTTTACGATTTTCATTCACGGAGATTGAGCAATACAGCGATTTGCGAACATCAAAATTTTCGACTTGATGATGACTTTTATCGTTTACGAAGGCCGAGTATTAGAAGCCATTGTTGACCGTATGAATCACAAACCTATTTCGTGATTTGCATTTACTGAGGCTCAATAAAAGAGCGACTTCCGAACAACAAATAATGTTTATCGCTGAAAAGTGTATATTTTTTTATCGGTGTTGACTTTTATCATTACGGCGAACAGGACCAGCCTTCGTTTATCAGTGTTTTGTGATTTTCATTCACTGAGGGTGAGTAACACATCGATAGCGGAACAACAAACATTTCTTATCGCTGTTGACTTTTATCATTTTGAACATTACAAGCCTTTGTTGACCGCATACATCGCAAATCTAATTTTGCGATTTTGAATCACGGAGGTTAAGCAATACCACGATTTTTTAACAGCAAACATCTTTTATCGCTTAAATTATTTTTATTTATGAAGGGCGAACATTACACGCATTTGTTCACCGCAAACATCGTTAATCCATACTGCGATTTAAATTTACATAGGTTACACTTTACTACTGTTTTCAAGATTTAAAAAATTTTAATCTTGGGTATAGTTTTAGAAAATTTGCATAAAAAATTGGTGTACACACTCTACAAAAACTGTTAGAAATCTATGTGCATATTAATCCTAGATGGATCACGTCGTTCGTTTCCTTGTAATCTATGGATCTCGTGTTACAACGATCTGTTTAACGGAATATGTCTGTTAGAAGTACTAAAACAGAATTAAATAATTAAAGAATGTTACGTTACGACAAATACTTACGGAATTACAATAAATAATTATTGGGATAAAAAGAATAACTATGGTTTATTCAGTGACACTTGACGACTCAGATGAAATATGATAAACAACTTGTCTCTTTCTTTTTCTTGGTGGACTGTCTATCCTCGGTGGCCTCTTGGTGCCCTCGATCTTATTATAAACACTGGTCATCATCTCTACCAGTGTCTGCATTTGTCTTCCTAAATTGCTCACCTCCTTTCGTAAGTCCTTATTCTCCCTCTCCAACAGCTCGAACCTTGGCGGGAGACAACGTTCTCTTTTGTGAGCTGTGTTCGCTCTTCATCGTGTACTGTTACTGAGGGAATCGTTGTTGTAGTCGAAGGGAGACGATGGACGGGTTGTAGATGCTGGGATGCGATATGAAGGGGGCCAGTTGGGAGGCATGGGTTCCCAATTTTCACAATCTCCATATTTCGCCGCATAGGTTCCCAATATCTTTGGAAATAGAAGGGATCAAATTGTCGTCCTTTATAATCATACGCTATGGCATAGACACCTCCTGTGTTCCAAATAAATAATTCATCCCTATAGCGTTTGTGCCAATTCACGTTCCTGCCCCCACCACTATTCATCTTCCTTCTCACTTCTAAAGGTTTCTTTTGGATAGACTGTCCCAAGCCAGATTGTAGGAGAACTCGACTACCATGCTGCAACTCGGCTTCATAATTGTAAAACAGTCACATATTGTGGTCAGACAATCTCGCAGCCCCGGCAACAACCTCTTGGTCCTCATCCTCCCCATCTCCATATGGTCTCCACACAACCTGTATATTGGTAATTTTTTTTAATAACGAGTGCTGAATATATTACAATGACTGTTACTAAGAATGCTTACGATTATTAATATTTACAATACTAAAAGATAAATGCTATGGTGACAACGATTTGTACTAACGAAGACAAAATCCTGCAGCGATGATTACTTAAGAATGTTAAACATTTCAACGATTTATAATACTGAATGATAAATGTTGAACCGATTGTAATCAATTTTCGACCATTTACCTCATTTAGTTGCAGCCCATCTAAAATGAACTTAGCATTATGCACTGTGACATTTATTCTAGCCCACCGACCGATCTTTGGAAAACCATAAATCGCAGGGCCACACTAAGGACGCAATGTGATAATATATTCACACGCCCAAGCCTACAAAAACAATATATTAGTAACACTACAATCTTCAATGAGATTAGTCTAGAAGTACTAAATATGTAATAAACAAATACCTAAATAGATGGCCACCCCCCCCCCCGACGGTTTTTGTACCCTTACTCGCACAATAAAGTTGACTATACAAGTGTGCGAGCATAGCGGCACCCTATGCATAGTTGTCGACTACGTCTAAGTCTTTTAGGTATTGCAGCCACATGTAACTTATTCTCGAACCAGAACAATTGAAAAATAAAGTAAGACCAAAAAAATAAAGAAGAAAACTGCGTAACTCTTGGTCAACTCTTTCAGATGCACATGTAGCAGACCGACCTTCCCATTTATTACGGAAAGAAGAGACTTTCATAGATGTGAAATTGCTTCCACCAGAAATACATTGACTTCAGTAATCCATCAATATTCCTAGAAGGGCCGTGCATTTTTTCCTTGCGTTATAGTTTGAATCCTGTAATAGAACAACACTACCATCACACTTAAGGCCAGTGATCTTTGCCACATCTTCTAGGGTCATGGTGATCTCAAAAGAATCAAACTGGAATGTGTTCATCTTATCATTCCACTTACTTACCAGGTGGGTCATGGTGTTCCAACACATTTCAAAATAATGTTGGTCCAGAAGGCCATCGAAGTGCATATTTCGTAATTGATCTTTCTGATATGCACTCAGCTGACCATACCACGACAGAACTACAGGCCACTGACACTGCCCTCCGAGCTTTTCACCTGGTACTCTACTTCTCTTCTGACCTCTCTGTAACACAACATAGCATATTATTCGTACCAATTATAAATTAGTCTCATTTATATTTATAAATAATATTCTACTAATCGCTATAAATAATATTGATTGCACACACACTATCACAGTAATCGCTATACATAGTAATATCTATCACAGTAATCGCTATACAAAAATTGCTACACATAGTAATCGCTAACACATTAAATCTTGACAGACATGATGAATTTATATACCTTGGTCGCACTTTTCTCCTCTTCAACCCATCCCTCCAATCTAGGCCTTTCTTGTTGGTCCACTACCTCCCACTACTTTTCTACTACTACTGTCTCTAGCTCCATCACCTCTGTCATCTGCTTTTCAATTTGTTCCTTCATTTTCCTTTTTTTCTCTTTCTCATACTTTTTTCTTTCCTTTTCCTCCTCTTCCTTTTCATGCTTCTTCCTTTCTCTTTCCTTCTCTTCCTCGTACTCTTTCTCCTTCTTTTGCTTTTCCTTCTCTTCCTCAGCCTCCTCCTCCTTCCGTCGCCTTTTCTTCTCTTCCTCCTCCTGCTTCTTCCTTTCTATTTCCTTCTCTTCCTCATACTCCTTCTCCTTCCTTTGCTTTTCCTTCTCTTCCTCAGCCTCCTCCTCCTTCCGTCGCCTTTGCTTCTCTTCCTCAGCCTCCTCCTCCTTCCATCGCCTTTGCTCTTCTTCCTCCTTTTGCTTCTTCTTTTCTCTTTCCTTTTTTTCTTTGTCCTCCTTCTCCTTCCTTTCTCTTTCTTTCTTTTCCTCATCCTCCTTCTCCTTCCTTTGCTTTTCCTTATCTTCCTCAAACTCCTTCTTCCTCCTTCGCCTTTCCTTTTGTTCCTCATCCTGAAGCTTCTTCATTTCTTTCTCTTCCTCATACTTTTTTAATTGTCTTTGCCTCTCCTCCTCTACGTCCTTATTCCTTTTTTGCCTTTCACTCTCCTCCGTCTCCTTCATTTGCTTTACCCTCATTCGCATAGCTTTATGCTCCATGAACATCTTTGTCATTTCCCTCCTAGCCTCCTCCTTTATATTGTTCAATTGCCTTTCTCTGTCCTCCTTGTTCTTTTTTTGCCTTTCCCTCTCCTCTGCCTTCTTCCTTTGCCTTTGTTTTTCATTCTTCTCCTTATTTCTTTACTTTTTCTTCTCTTCGTCATCCTTCTCTTCTTCAACTTTAGTTCTTGCTCATTCTTCCTTTGGTCTTCAACCTCAATATCTGATGGATAATCCTCTGCATAATACAATTCCAACGCTTTCTCCTTGTCTTTATCATTCTCAATCTTCAGTATATTTTGGTACCTTTTAAAACACTCAGATAGATGGGACTGGCAGACAACTTCTCTAATACACAACCCATGGAACGTTAGAGTATTTCTTCTTTGATGAGTTGCAAACATTGCTAACCTGCACAACACATTAATTTAACCACATCATTATACGTTACAACCACCTCCCCAAGTATATCATAATACAAATGATCCCATTTGTTAAACGATCACTATCATTACAAATTGTCGCAATATTTGGCTTCATAAGTAAACATCATTGTAAGATTTAGCAAACCTAAGTACAAATCGAGGTATCTTCATAAATACACATCGCTATTGGTTTGAATGTATAAATCGTTGTAGATTCAAACTTACAAATCACTGTATAAATCACAACCTTCATAAGTACATATCGTTAAAAGGTTTGGCCTTCGTAAGAACCAATCGTGCAAACAATTTTTTGATGCCCACAAGGTGGATATGTACAAATCAATTTCTTTTTGTATGATACTAGGTGTTATTTAGCATGAAGACGACCACCTAGTTGTAAGATTTAGCATTCAAATTTATAAATCATTTCGATTGCATAACGAAACCTTTAACGAAACTCACCGAAACGATAGGAGTTTGGGTAATCCAACAGTGGAGTAAGAAACACCCAGAAGGTAGACGAAATAGATGGTGGCAACAATGCTGTCACTGCGCATAAGACGAAAAAGGATGCTCTGGCGGCAACAGAAGAAGGCAAAGGATGCTCTGGCGACAACAGAAGAAGGCAAATGATGCTCCGATAGACTTTTCTGCTTAGAGCAAAAAGGAATTGTTTGGACTTTTTAAATACTAGAGATAAACCTTCCTACCTATGCAAACTTTGCTAAAAATTTTGGCGCCTTCAAGATGCGTCATTTCACTTTTCTAGATAGAGGGCAGTTTTGTCCTTTTCATGAATCGACGATTCAGTTTTCTAGATGGAGGGCATTTTTGTCCATTCCAGGAAGAGAATGGGGGTAAAGGGTACTTAAGTCTTTGCAATGGCACCAGATTCTGATGCTAAGTGATGCGGACACACATGGGGATACAAGCTGCACATGCTTACATACATGGTACTCTTTGGGACCCCCGAACATGAGATGTAGCTACCTGCCTTGTTCGGGGGGGAACATATAACCTGCTTCGCTCAGCCTGCCATATCTATGGTCGTCGTGTCGACCGCTTAATCTTGTAAAATTTTTTGATCGACTGATTTGGGTGTTACAAATTTGATCAATTTTGAAGTACTTTGCCAAACAAACTAGTTGTTCGCAGGTATTGTCTTTGATGATTTTTTTTTCTCTTTTTTTTCAACCTTCATGAAAGGGGGCATAAACGCTCATAAAGGAGATGTTTTTTTTAACGCTAATTTGTTATCATCATATTGATGGGAAGAGAAAGGCATGAAGCATGTGCACGGGAGATGGCACATATACTTAGGTTTCCCATTGCTTTTGTGTGTGTGTGTGCTCTTTGTTTTCCTTGGCAATGTATGCTAATTGCAGGTTAGAACATTTTTGTGAAGTAATACATTTGCAATGGAATGTGAATACGTGAATGTACCGTATAAAAATGTAACGTTTTTTATGGGAGGGTGTTGTGTCTTCTACTCTGAAGACGCAATGTTTGCTACAACACGTTCGTGGTCCAAATGAGCTCCATGTATATAAGCATGCGGGGCTCGTATTCTTGTGTGTGTCGGCATCACTTAGCATCAGAGTCTGGTGTGGTTGCAAAGACTTAAGTACCCTTTCTTGCTATTCTTGCCATGAAATGATGGTTCAAGAAAAGGACAAAAATGTCCTCCATCCAGAAAGTTGAGGATGATGTTAATTCTTCAAAGTCCATACAGTGAAACGAACCTGAAGCGCTCTCTCTTTTCCGTTGTCATCTTCTTCTTCTTCTTTCTCCGTGAAACATTGTAAAACCCTCTCTCTCTCTAGAGAAGAAATTAAGGGAGGCAAAGAGTTGGTGATCCGATGGCGATCGTCATCCTCTTCTTGCTAGTAGTGGCAGGAATGCTGCCTTCGTCCAACAGGCAACCGATTGTGACAACCCCTCGACCACCTTCGAGGGACACCTACAACAGAATCTTCCTCCAGTACAACTACAATAGAGTCTTTCAAAGTACAATCCATCTACCCCTACATCGGCAATACTTCTGATCAGGGTTATGCCTTCTAGGCACCCTGACGCTGCTCAACACGAGCGTTCGTACCCTCAAATCCTAGCGGGCATTTGTCAGGTTTTGGCACTGCGAGGTCCTCATCTCGACCTCCGGTGTCGTGCTCTCCAATAGGACCCACCTCCCCGCCAATGTCGGGAATGGCACGTTCCTCTTCGGCTTCTTCGTCACGGACCTCAAGACTACCATCGGGACAGCTGGCGACTACAGCCTGATCACAACGAATATCGTGCTCAAGGGGGTGGAGTTCGACATTGCGATTTACGATTTACACACAGTAGTGATTTACCAAATCACGTAGCAAAAACAAATGGCAAATCGCTATCACTACTCGATTTACGAAAATCGCGTAGCAAAAAAAAAATGGCAAATCACTAAATCGAGTAGCGATTTTTGTAAATCGCTATGTGATTTTTGTAAATCGCTATATCGAGTAGCGATTTACGAAAATCGCATAGCAAAAAAAAATGGCAAATCATTAAATTGAGTAGCGATTTACGAAAACCGTGTAGCGAAAACAAAAAAAACATAAAATCAATAACATGGAGTAATGATTTATGAAAATTGCATAGCAAAAAAAAAATTTCAAATCGCTACACGATGTTCGTAAATCGTGTTGCAAAAAAAAAAGGCAAATCACAACGCAATTTTCGTAACACCAATCACGTTGCAAAAAAAAATTTGTCCTTTTCTAGAATCATCGTTTCATGACACTAATGGCGGGAAAGGGTGTTATAAAAAATATGAGAAAAAAACAACCAAAAGAAACAATAAACAAGAACGATCAAACAAAACACAACGACACACAGATTTACGTGGAAAAACCTCCCCTCAAATATGAGGAGTAAAAAACCATGACAGCCCAGAGGAAAAAATTCATTGCTCTTTTTCGACAGTTACAAGAGGGAAAGAAAAGAAAGAATTTATACAAGGCCCCCAAAAAAAATTCTCCTGGGGGGCTCTGCCCCCCAGAGACCCCCGTCAGGGGCGGCCCCCCTGGACCTCCATCCGCTGAACGTGCAACGAGACCTGCATCGTGGGGAGCCCCCAAACCCCCCCTCTTGTAAGGGCAAAAACTCTGAATCAGGCTTCACAGCTCATCAAGTTGAACCATGCTATAGTCAGTGTGCAGGTCAGTCGGTGCTTGATGGAGCAGTATAGGATCGTCTGTTGGATATGCACAGAGGCAGAAAGAAAAGGGAGAGAAAGAGATGATTGATGTTCATGGCTTTCTTTAGGGGGGATTCCTTTCTCGGATAATCCTGCAGTGTAGGGACTAGGTCTTAAATAACCATCTTCGGGGTACTTAAGTCTTTGCAACCGCTCCTTTTCTAGAATCGTCATTTTATGGCACCAATGGAGAAAAAGGTACTTAAGTCTTTGCAATTGCACCAAACTCCGATGCTAACTGATGCTGACAAACATGGGGATACAAGCCGCACATGCTTACATATGTAGCGCTCATTGGGACCCAAACACGCACTATAGCAAACAATGCATCTTCGGGGGGGGCATATAACCTGCTTCGATTTTTTATACTTACATATAAAGAATGGTGCATTGGGAACGATTAACCACGTGCTCATGATGGATTTTCCTTACTGGTCAGGGTAACCCTGGTTTGTCACTAACATGAGACAACCACGGTTCAAAATGCAAGGTGGTCAAAACCGCAAGGTCAAAACGAGGCAGGATTAGGTGCAATGTGATTGCACCTAATCCAAACATGGTGAAAACTGGGTGTACTTTTTAGCGGGCGGAAAAGACCTCAGGGGCTTTACCATCCAGAGACCTGCTAATGTGCGACCAATGATATAGTTTCTCGAAAAGAAACTGACGATGGACTACGTTATCTGTCATTTACTAATTTTCCCATGTTTGTTATGTCATAGACATTAGGCCTTAGGAGCGCTTATGTGTCAGCGTGTATACAGTGACTTATTTTTTCTTGCAAATGTTTATAGCTTTCCAAAAGTAACTGCAGTTTTTTTTTATGATCTAAGGGAAAAACCCTATCGTCGGTAACCCATTGGCTGGCCTCCAGTTGGTAAAACCCTTGAGGTTAGCTTCAACCTTGGCAAAGGATGCCACCTATGGGTTTCGAACTTGTGACGTCCCGTCGACTTTGTGGCATTCACAGGTCACCCCTGTTAGATGAGAGGAGCTCTTGTGGTTAAGTAACTGCAGTTTTTCCAAGACAACAAAAATAGTATTATTAGTAATAGATAACTTGACAGCAGTTGGCCTGACAAATGCTCGCTTTTTTTTATTTAGCTCGAATCGGTGGTGCCCTTTTCTTGCTCACTCTTCTATTTTCCCTTCAGAAATCTAGTTCACAGAGGCTGAAGTATATCATATTTCATAGTTTTCTTTGTCTATACCCTTCCAATAATTTGCATTCATTGTTGTTGATTTATGTGATCTATTTTGATTGCCACTTTCGGTCACTATCAGCTTGTGTATGCCCTTTTTTCCATAAATCAAGAGGTAATTTTCTCAGCATAATGATCTCTATGCTTACTAGGAAAACCATACGGGCATTTTTTCTAAGGTTCATCCAATTTAGATCTATCTTCATGTTTCACTTCTTGAGGAAATTATATATGAGGGATGCTTATGTGACCTTTTTTGGTAATCCTGAACAATTTCCCTGCCTTTTTTTAGGATGCGTTTCCACATATGGTCAAATTTTATGTCAGGGAGAAGATAACTGGGGCTTTTTGATGAGATATACTTTTCAAAAAGCAGAAATCTAAGAAAAAAAGTGTGTTAAATGGCATGCATGGGGCCACTAGAAAATCGAAAGTTTCTTTTCAGGAGAAATTCACCCCGCCATCAAACACACCCTTATTCTTGACTTCATTTAGTTTTTTAGTTGTTGACCTATGGTGAATTTATGATTGCTCGGGTTACTTTTTGTTAATGGAAAATGATTGTTTTCATAAATGCCTTACAATTTACTGAACTCCTCTTCATGCTCAATTTTTTATCCTGACATTTTTGAGATATTTTTACCCTTCACACAAGCGAACCTGTTGATGTTTGTGTGATAGATATGTACATAATCCGAAAGTCGCAACATTTCAATAAAAAAGAGATTTGCATGATTTTGCAGACCCGATGAAATTCAAATAAAAAAATTTGTGAACTTGACTTACTTGAATCCCATGAAATGTGCGTATCTTTAATTATTTGAAGTCCTATTTTGAACCTTCTAAAATTTAAAAGTTTGAGCTCAGCATTACATTTGTGGTACTTCTAACATTCGCTATAAAGTCACACAAACCTCCTCCAACTAAAAACTTGTTTAAAATCAAGATGTTTAATTCACATATGTATATATGATATTTGCAAATATGTGTTGCAAATGTCTTTACCTTCACATGTTTTGCATGCTTATTGATTGCTGGCTCATATCACACATTTGTAAACATCATGACCTTCACACAGATACTATGTGAACCTCTTTTAACTAAAAACTTGCATAAAGTCTGGATGTATGTAAATGTGTGACATTTGCATGTTTGTCACAATTTCTAGACGTCGTGATTTTCTTGCAGATACCATACAAACTATCATTAACTAAGATTCACAAGCTTGATGTGAACCTTATAGAATTGAAAAGTTGTAGCTTGGGAATTTTACTCCATACATTTGCAGTAGTTTTGACATTCACGAAGATGTTATGAGAACCTTCTTTAATTAAGACATTCACAAAAGTCTCACATTCACAAGTGTTATATATGAGATTCACATTAATGCAAAACAAATATAATTAAGATTTGAATATCCTTACCTTTGCACATGAATGTCCTCCACATATTTGTGATGTCCTCTTGACATTTGTGAGAAGATTCATGATCATTCTCCATACATGCAAAACTTCTGGCCTCAGTTGCAAACATTCAGAATATTCACATATTCAACATGTGATTCGCAGATATTCTCCAGACATTTTTGCGCATCTCCTTATCCTCGTGCGTTACCTTAGTGAACATCTATATGGGCATTGAATGTGATGTTTCATATGTGTAAAAGCTTAGTTTCACATTTAAGGATCATTTTCGCATAAAATTAGAGCTTTTTAGTGAGGGTTTTGTAGTCCCCAACCTATTTTTCTCAATAAGTTTTTCTGGTGAGGTGTCATTTTTTCTTGTCTTATTTTCGTCAAGCAGCGACACATAATCGGTGATGAGTTTTTAAGCATCTAGCACATCATTGACAATGTGATATTTCGGTAAGCACAAGTTTTGCTCATTGTAACAGTTGAATAAGTTATTTTTTGAAACAATGACATAAATAAGTTATCTTGTGAAATAATGGCATGGTTCACAAGTTATTTTTGCATATAACCTGTTCTATTTTTTTTATTTAATTCAATTTCATGTGAGTCGCCTTTGCCCATTTTTTTTCTTAATTTGTTATGCCTCTATATTCAAATTTGGATGTTTATCTTGTTTTATAAAGATGACTGTAGAATAATGACATCATTTTAATTTTTATTTTACATTTTCAATAGCCTACTCTATTTTTTTTGTAATTCTATTTCATATGAGTCTCTTTTGCTTGTCTATTTACCTCTATCCTCAAATTTGATTGTGTAAGAAATTGTTTATCTTGTATTATTATAAAGATGCCGAGTGAAGAAAGTATCATGGAGGCACCAATACCTACTAATGGATTAGAGATAGAGGTAGATTATATACATGCTACAAAATCCCATTTGAATGTGTTCTTTCTGTCATAAACCTTGTGTAATATATTGAAGTTGCTCTCTCTTGAATACTATTTTTTTTAAAACAATACCCACTGGTTGATGGTTCATACTATAAGGTACGAAAGATGCTTGATACATGGATAGATAGAGAACCTACTATTTAGCTAAGAGTATGGGTTTTAAAATAATTCATAAAAAATACAACATTAGTATGATGAGGTCGAGAAGCCTTAGACATATTCACTGAAAAAGGAGGATTCAATAAGAAAAAATTTTGCTTTAAAAAATATTAATGCATTTGTGTACAATTATGTCTCCCATCCAACAAGCATCTAAAGATAGGGATGTTAGTGAGTAGTCAGTGGTTAAGAATTATAAGGAGCAATCAATTTTAGATCCCTTGATAGTTGCTCACCTATAGGTCTGACTGAAGGAAGCAGAAGACATAGCTAGTTGCAGTGGCAATCATGAGATAAAGAAGGAGAGGATAAACACTGTGAGGATGAATAGGGCAAAGGAGGAACCTCAACAAGGTGAGAATGCTAAGTTCGAGGTGGAGGAGGGTGTAGAGAATAGAGAAGATTTGCCTCAAGCAAATAAAGAGGCCAATATTGAGGTAAAAAGTGAGGTTGTTGGTAGTAAGAGGGGAGATGAGAAACTTCAGTAAAGAGAGGAGGCGAAAGCTGAGATGTCGAGTGAGAGTGTGGTTGATGAAAGGGTAGAGAAGGATCCTCAGCAAAGAGAGGAGGTTGAGGTAGATGATGACACTGATAAGAGTGTGAAGAAGGGGAATAGGGAAGATCATCCCATGAAGGAGAAAGTACATGCTCTCACGAAGAGGTCACAATAGTTCACACGGTCCAATGCTTGTAGACAAACACTTTCTTAATTTATTGGTATATGCAATAGTAAAACATGTTCATAAGATGTTTGCAATCAATTTTAATGTTGCATTAAATGATTAAATTATGATATGTGAGTGTGCGAAGCATGTTTGTAATATAATCGGTTTGAATATTTCAATTATGATAATGTATTTAATGATTGATGTGTATGAAATATTGACTCAATATTTTATTGATATGTGCAATTGTAACTAGTAAACTTAAATGTAATAAATTTTAATATTATATTCAATGAGTAAATTATGATATGTAAGTGTATGTGAAACATGTTTGTAAGATAATCAATTCGAATATTGTAATTCATGATACATATTCAATGATTGATGTATATGCAATAGTGAATCAATATTTTATTAATGTGTGCAGTTGTAACTAGTAAACTAAAATGAATGAATTTTAGTGTTATATATTCAATGATTAAATTATATTATGTGAGTGTGTGTAAAACATGTTTGTAAGGGAAGCAATTATATTTTGCAATTTATGATCATGTATTCAATGATTGATGTGTATGCAATAATGAATCAACTATTTATTAATGTGTATAGTTGTATCTAGTCTACTAAAATGAATTAATTTTAGTGTTATATTCAATTATTGATGTATGATATGTGACTGATTTCATGCATATTTTTGTTAATGTGTGTAGTTGTAACTAGTTTATTAAAATAAATTGATTTTAGTATTCTATTTAATTATTGATGTGCAATATGTGACTGTGTGAATATTTTGATGTTCGCACAATTTGATATGTGAACATCATCATTCAAACACAGTATAGAACACATGTTATTTATATAAAAATTCAATGATTCTGTAAAAAATTGTCATGTTTATCATGTTTTCATACATTCAAACACAATATAAAAAATATGTTATTTACATGTAATCTGATATTTTTGTTTGAATACATTAAAATCTTGACAATAAATTCATTCCTTCACATCTTCACCGTTATTCCTACCAATACATTCACACATTCAAACATAGTATAAACATTCACTCTTAGAAACCCTGCAATATTGCATCAATGTATTAAAACACAATATATACATCCATATATTCAAGCACATTATAAAAGTCCTATTATCTACATAAAATCTCATTTTTCTATAAAAAAATCATAAAGAATTATAATATTATAAAAAATTATGCTATTTACAAACTTTTTATGTTTTCTTATGAATTAAAATACAAAAAAAAATCATCTCAAATCATTTCACATTTCTTCAAAAGTATCTTCATCATAATCCTTCTGCTTATCCTGACTAACTATTGGAGTAATTGTCATGGTTGTTTTCGCATTTTTTTGTCCTCTTCTTGCATCACCTTCTTTTTCTTCAGACTTATAGTATCAGACTATGGACATCCTTATATATTTTATATCATCCTGAAAAGATTATTAACAAATAATTAGCTTATATTCCAAACACCCAACAAAATTATACATGATAGTGTACTTGTGTGAATGTCAACTCCATCAATTTTCTCAAGTACTTCATATACATTAGCACAAATATGCCACAATCATACATGTAACAATTGTATTGCAAAAAATGTATACATGTACATATTGAGTTAACAATCATATATGAAAGTAATTACTCATTTTTTTTATGAATCACTTCCCCGAGATAGACTTGTTATTTAGTATAGACTTCATAGCCAAACTGCATTGCAAAATAATATACCTGAAACCCAACATAATCATACTTAATATGAGAACAAACTAAAGACATTATTAAATAAGTTAATATTTTGTTTTAGATCCATATCGTCATTGTCTACATTCATTGTGGTCCCAATTGAATTGTACAACATGAATTCTTTTGCATTCATGTTAATCTCCCAAAGAATCTAGTATTGATTGCCTCAATTGATATGAAATTAAAATCTATAACATAAATTAGGTAGAAGAAATAAGCACACATCATATGTAGTATAAATATATATGTAAGAATGCACTATAACATAGACCCAATACACTATGACATATATGTCACATTTCGTAAAAGAATACCACAAGTTATAACTCTTCAAAAAAGAACAAACCCCAAATCACTCATCAAGTTTGCCAATCTTTTATTATAAATAATAACATTAAGTAGTTCCTGTGAATCGAGAGAAAAATAGGACTATTGCTTTTGGGACTCACTAAGAACCACGTGTTAAGGTAAATGGTCTTTGATAGTTCTTTTTCTGTTGAATGGTCTCGTACATGAATGCATTCAATTTTATTTATGATTTTTTTAAATGATACATAATCAACACTTGTTATACATTCATATTAAATTTAAATTAGTTTATATATGCAATTAAAAAACCATACAAACCTAATACTTATAGCACTGCTTAATAATGTGTCTATGTCAAAATCATATTTGTGCTCCTATTGTTCATCTAACTGGTTCTCATATACTTATTTTCATTTCCAATTACAATTGAATATAAATATGTACATGTATTACAAATAAATGTATACACACACAACTTATTTTCTTATGTATCTTACTTCAATTGGTTGTTTGACTGCAACCTTTTTTCTGTTATGTTTTCCTTTAGGTACTTTATCCATATTGCGAAAGACCTAAGATATACATAGAAGACATATAAGCAATAAATTCATCATCTCTCAATAAAAACATTGGAACAATTCATTAAAAGAGTCTTGATAAATACATATAAGTATTTCATTAAACAATTCTCATTAATTATACATACAAGCACATACAAATACACACACATTCAGCAACAAGTACTCAAACATATTGTTATGTGTGCTTTCGTCTATTATGGCCAACCTCATCACATACATTACACTTGTATGTCACAAGATCCTTTGATGTTATTATTTGTCTCTTTACGTGATGTCGCCTTGATTTATGCATCGACTTTGATGGATATATTAGAATATGAGTCAATAAAGGGTTGCATGAGACATTATCCACCATTAGAAAACATAAGAATACATGATATGCAATTATATATGAATCAACTTTAAAGTATTTGTTGCAATAATCTTTTATTAGTTTGACCTTATATAGAATGCATGCAATTGTATTTTCACATGAAATCTCATTCATCGGCTACCCATTAAAGAGAATTCATTCTTCTCAAGATCAATATGACTTTGTTTAGTCAGATTTGGTAAGATGACAACATATCCAATTATAATCAGATGCAAATATGGTTTTGGTTTTTATCTACCGAATCCAATGGCCAACCATATGGATATATAAACGGATTACATGTAAAAAAACTAATATAATATGAGTTTCTCACCATCCAAGCATGAGTTCGAGTTCGAATTCAAATCAATTTAGGGAATGTCTGACTAGTTGGATTTGGTATTGGCCACATTTGATCCAAAATCAAGCTCCTTACATCCTTATATGTATGTGCCCTCTTGTATGCATGTGCAGGCACCCACACAAACTCTATATTTGAAATTCTTATTATCTCTTTTCCTTAGCATGGCCTTAATAACCTCTACATTATAAGGTCTTTCTTTAGATCTCACTAAGGGTACATTTGAAAGTGAGAAAGATGTAAGAAAAGTGATACAAAGTAAAAAAAATGTATGATTTTTCTAACCCTTTTAAACAAGAGAAAATTTCTATCTGAAAAAGGTTTTTCTAAAAAGTATATTTTTTGATAAAAAAACATTCCTCAAGGGGGTAGAGGAATGTTTCCAGAAAAAAATTGTGGGCTCTCTCTCCATCTCACCACCATCACCACCTACCACCATCCATCTTCACCACCACCATCACTATCATCCATCTCACCACCACCATTACACACCATCACCCACCTCCCAAAAAATTGCCCTCCCATGATTTTTCACCATCCATCTCACCACCACCACTACCACCCACATTCTGAAAAATCACGTCAAAAAAGATCTACGACTACCATCACCACCTCCCATGATGATTTTCCACTACCACCATCACCACCACCAACATCACTATCACCCACCTCATGAAAAACAACCTTCCCACAATCCATCAACACCAACACTACCACCCATCATCACCCACCTTCTAAAAAACTAAGCCGGAGAACCTCCACCACCACCACCACCCCACCTGCCATGATGATTTTCCACCAACCACCATCCATATCACAACCACCACCACCACCCATCATCACCCACCTTATGGAAAACCACACCAGAGAAGCTCCACCACTCCCTCCTCCTCCGTCAAATTTTTTAGATTTTTCATTTTATTTTTCTCTTGCTACTCAAACAAGTGAAAAATTTTCATTTAGAAAAATTATCATATCAAAACTTCTCATAGGCAAAATTTTCTTTTCCTATGAGAGTTTGCTTGCTTCCAAACATGCCTGTCAATAGGTCAGATTCAGCTTGTGTAAAGGTCAATCTAAATCCCACCATGACATGTTTGTCGCCCTCATTTTTATGTTAAGGTTGTGATTTAAATAATTTTTTTTGGATAATCCAAGGGAAAAATCCCCCATCACGGTGGCTCCCAAAATCCACTTTAGTTTGACAATGTTGTAACCAAGCAATGGTGTCAACCTTTTCCAAACACAATCCTCATGTTTGAATCATAGTAGCTGCCATTGATATGTCTTACTAGCTTGGTCACATTGGGCTTATCCAAAAGAAACTTGGTCAGATTGGGTGAAATAATGTTATCATGTTTTTATTAATGATTTTAAGAAAGCTTGGTCGTGCTGGCCCAACCTGCCATACTAACGGTTGCCATAAAAGCATAAAACTTTGAGGCTAGGATCCTCGACCATGGGTCTATGTTGGTCGTCACCTTGCACAAAGAAGGCCCATAGGAATTGAACCTCAATCACCCATCTAATGGCTTAAGCCCCACCCCACTTTCCCAAACCCCTTCAGGATTGGATTGAAATTGACAAAAATTACTGTATCAAGTACTTACAGTCTGTGCCATTTGTTCAACTTAGTTCAGTGTAGTTAAAATAATATTTAAAAAAAAAGATCATACTATATGGCAAATATGAAACATTTTGTGAAATACCTCATAATTTTTGTTGTTTTTTTCATGTCCAAAATCATAAATATTTGATTTTAAAAAGATTTTTTTACCATTTGCACATGAAATTTCCTAAATATATGCAAATTTTCTCTCAAATATGTGACTATTTTTTGTAAAATAGTCATTGTTCTCAGATATGTATCTCTTTGATCTGATGTCAAGAACTTCTGTTTTTATAGTCATTGAAAAACTAAGACATAGACCTGTAACTTTTCTATTTAGAGTCAAAATTGAAAACATCGTTGGAAAGCTAAGACATAGGCCTATAACTTTCTTGTTTTAAGTCAGAGTTGAAAACTCCTCTAGGGTACGTTTTTAAGCTCTAAAAGCAGAATAAAAGCATGTTCTACAGACTAAAATAACTGAACAATCTATCTTCTAGTTCGATGTCGGAGCAAAAAAATAAAGACTTGAGAACATAAAGTGTTCTGCATAAAATATATATGTGATTTTCTCACATATTTTCTGTGATTTTCTCTTAAATATATGCGGAGTTTCACATATATATGCGATTTTTCTACTATATATGAAAATTTCCTCCTGAACATGTAATTTTTGCATATATTTTCTACGATTTTCTCTTAAATATATTTGGAGTTCCTCCTATATATGTGATTTTCACATATGTTTTCTGCGATTTCTTCTTAAATATATGCGAAGTTCCTCCTATATATGCTATTTTCTTCTAATATATGCAATATTCCTCTTATAGATGTAAATTTTCTTCTAAACATGTAATTTTTATGTATATTTTATGCATTATCCTCTTAAATATAGGCGCAGTTCCTCTTATATATGTAATTTTTCTTATAAACATGTGATTTTTGCATATAATTTTTATGATTTTCTCTTAAATTATAGAGTTTCTTATATGTATGTGATTTTCTCCTAAATATAATATGTGATTTTTTGTTCATAAAAATCATATACATTCAAGAGAAAAATCATATATAAAGGAGAATAATTACATATATATAGGAGAAATTATATACATATAGGAGAAAATCACATATATTTAAGAGAAAAATTGCATATATAGGAGAAAAACATATATATTTATGAAGAAATCACATATATAGATGAAACTCTGCAAATATTTAAGAGAGAATTATAGAAAATATATGTGAAAATCATATATATATTTTCTACAGAATAATCTTTGTTCTCAGGTCTATATCTCTCCACTCTGATGTAGAAAACCTGCATTTTTATAATCGTTGAAAAGTTGAGACCTATAACTTTCCTGTTTTGAGTCAGAGCTGAAAACTCCTCTAAGGTTCCTGTTTTTTAGCTCTAAAATTGAAATAGAAGCATGCTCTATAGATTGGAACAATTGAATAGTCTATCTTTCATATGATGTTTCTCTCTAATCGCTCATCATATCAAGGTGATCTTGGTGATATTGGAAAGCAAACATCATAATCTATCTATGTCATTTTTTCTATTTTGTTCGATTTTCAGTGCATATGGTTGAAAATTAGTATAAAAATAGAAAAAGTGTAGTCACGCTTATTCTAGTCTGTAGAGAATTCTTCCATTTTGGTTTTGAAATGCAAAAACAAAAACCCTAAAGGGATTTTCGGTTGTAACTTAAAACAAAAAAGTTACATGCCTATGTCTTAGATTTTCAATGACTCTAAAAATGTAAGTTTTTGATGTCAGATCAAAGAGATACAAATATGATAATAGAGACTGTTGTGCAAAAAACAGTAATATATTTGAGAAAAAATTCACATATATTTTGAAAATCACATGTGGAAAGGGTAAAAAGGTCTTTTTAAAATCATATATTTGTGATTTTGGACATGGGGAGAATATGGGAGAAGAGCAGAAATTATGAGATATTATGAGAAATACGTCATATTTGTTGTATAGTATGATCATTTTTTTAAATAATGTTTTATGCATAAATTGAATATCGACCCAAATTTAATTTAAGCCTATCCAATCATGTCTTTCTTAGGGTCTAGTCAGTTGAATCTAGTTGAACTTCAATGTCCCCATGAGGTGGCACACTATGTTCCAAGAGAGCGTATTGCCAAATCATGGTGGGGAAATGCTCTAACATTTGACTGTCCATTGATCTAATCACCATATTTCGTGTGTGCAAGTTGTAGGGCCCACCAAAAAAGTATCGATGATGTTATCATTGGCGGCCATTAATATACATAATGGATGGTAGGGATTTTTTAGCATTTTCCCATTGTGATTTGGCAGAGCATATGATCTGCTCTCATTTTGTAATATTTTTTGTTTCTGAATCATGTTTTTCTTTCTACAACCTTTTTCCTAAGCAAATTATCTTTTATGATTAAATTGGGCCTATTAATAGCCTTTCAACATATTAAGAGCTAGGAAGATCTGAAATATATTAGAGAACATTGTGTAGAAAGTGAAACTTGGCTCCTCAGACAAAACAAAAACCTCCTGTGAAGCAAAGTCGCTTTTGTTATTGAAATTCGATTAAATAAATTTTTAGTGAAGTAGATCAAATGGGCTCTACACATCTGGCTAGTGTTGGAACTCGATGGTTTTTAAATCCAATATGGATGAGGTTACGAATCTAATGGGGCATATGTTAGAAAAAAGATTTAAACCTCCATCTATGTGAAAACACATGCTCTCTCAATTGAGTTATTTCAGCCCTCTCCACATGATAGGTTTCCTTCAATCCACTTTGAGCTTATTTTACTCTTCTCTAATTCATGACTATGCATTTTATGTTGTTATGGCCATGGACCTATATATAGGTATCCACATAGAGGATTGTGATTAACTCCACCATAAACATGGAGATATTACCCTATTAAACTCAATAATCCATCCATAACCATTGTATAGGTTATACATGCAACCATTAAAGTGATATTAATTCATATAATTAAATTGCATAAATATTCTTAATAAGACTACATTTTGTGGCTCTTGGAATTTCATTTGCGAGATCCTATGGCCATATTGATCTAATACCTAGATCCAACATCTCCCACTTGGCAAAAAAAACAAGAACCACAAGTATGAGGTTTTTCACACATACTATAGGTTATTTTCCACATAACTATGTACACTTTTCATCATTATATGCGTTATGGTTCTTTTCACATATAGTATAGATTTAGTCATGACATTATGAGGTTTTAGTTGAATTTTTTCTTCATGATATATCCCTATCATGAGAATATTCATAAATTAGGTTGATTTTTTCATCATGATCATTTCATGTACTTATTTCACATAATTATATAAGTCTTTTGTCTTGTCAAAATTTCAATCATCTTTTAATGTGCAATGTTATATTCTTTTCAATACATCATATTGTGGGTCTCACTTTTTTAGTTAGTCATAGGGTTGATATAACTTTTTCATGACCATACCATAAAGCATCATCATGTGCTAATAACCTTGCACAAAGTCCTCAAGCATGCTAGTAGAGTACTATGAATTTTCATTAACTCATGGATTCATGATAAATTATGATATGTTAAATATAACAAATGTTTTCATATTTCACCATAGACAATACTCTCACTATCTATATGTATCATTATCATATGCAACATATTTTATCTCTCATCGTATTAATCACCACCTGATTATTTTGGATCGATATATTTAGATCCAAACAATCATAAATATGATTACTAAAAAAATTATTAATACAACCATATTGCATACCATGCATAAAACTTTCAAAGCATGAAAACATCCCTTCAAGTATTTATAGAAGCAAAGCATAAAGAACATGATTTATGATGATTATTTATGATCATATGCAAATAAATATTCACATGTGTAAATTATAATATTCAACTCCTATATTTTTAACGTATTACAATTGTGTAATATGTGCATTAGGGCATCACAAACTAGAAGCAATATGCCTTAGTAATAAAGCTTAAGTCCTCATACCTATATTCAATTTAGATGTGCACCATATCCATATTCAAAGAAGTTATCTCATTACCATTCAGATATGTCAAACATAATAAGCCCATTTATTTTTCAAGGCTTTAATATTATTAAATACAATAATAAACAATCAAACAATAAGCATGTGAATATTTAAAGTTCATAAACATTAATGTAACCAAACAAAAATCTATATCCAAATTCATTGGATTTATATGAATTCATATCCAAAACCAACTCGAGATATCATCATCATCAAGTCCAACATGATCCATTGCAAAAAAAAGAATCTATAAGTAAGTTTAAGCAAAACCATAGGTCATAGGATTTGATTGTAGTCCAAATCCATTATATACGTTGATCCAAATATATTAAGAATCTAACTATTTAGACCTGTCACATAATCTTGAATCAAATGAAAATCAACTGAATCTTAAACATAGACCAAAACATTCATGGATCTCATAGTGCCGATATAGATCCAAATCATATACAAATTTCATTCAGACCATAACTAGATACATATCACACCATGAGTTTTTAGTCAAAACCAGTTCCAAAATTAGATCTCAATACTTTAATCCATTGTTGAGTTATTTGACTCAACACTTAAAAAACCTCAAAACACATTCAAACAAATATACTAATCATAAATTAAAATAATAAAAAAAGTTTGAAGATTGACCTTAATATCATGCAAGCAATAGTCCATCATACCGGTTCATACATCCCACATTGAGAATTGATCTAGTTTTGGTTCTGGTTCAACTAGATCGATATGTTTCAAATAGGTCCCACCAGTTCCAATTTATTTGACTGGATCTGATCTGATTCAAATGGTTCATTCAAACCCATTAGGGTTAGTCACTATAATCTGCATCTAAACTGGTTTGGGTAAACATATATGGTCTAATCCATTATATCCAACCAGATCTAACATGTCCATTATCTCATAACTTGTGATCTAATATGGCAACATGGCCAAATCTTGATCCATACAATGGAGGATCCAAAGAGAGACCATTCAATGCATATTATGCCTATATAAATAATTTTGGATCCCATCATGCTAATTTGGATCTAAACTCACCCATATTAAGTAGAACCTCAATTTAAATCATCCAAGTTGTACCATGAGTTCTATATAAAAAAAATCTAAAGTTGGATTACAGTATTCAAATCCAATGTTGGGTTACATGACCCAACCCCAAAAAATGCCCAAATGTTGGGTTACATGACCCAACCCCCCAAAAATGCCCAATATCAGTAGAGCTGATCTATTCCACCAGATCAGGCGACCTGCTTAGTTCATCCATATAAGAACATTCGATCCAATTCTCCACATCTAGTCCAATTTGAATGTAACCCCATTCTATTCTGTTATATTGAATAGAAAACACCTTGATAAACTTAACGTGTTGCTTGTTCATCAAGTAAGCCACAATATTAATGTTATTTAATAAATGTGGTCATACAATGCCAAATATGGTGGATTGTATTATATGGTGGATTTTGAAAAGAAAAACTATTCGCCAACCATGAAATTATTGTGAAAAAAAAGTGCTACTCTTTTTTTTCTCTGGTAATTAAAGAAAAGCTGCCTTTTGACTGAGTTTATTGGCATCAAATCGTAAGAGACCTTTAACCACTATAGAGCAGTGTTGTCAGTATCGAGCTAGAAAATCGATAGACCTAAATCGGCTATTTTTTAATAAATATAAAAATAGCTTAAAATTAATTTTTAAATATTTTTAATGGCTTTACATATGTCACGTTCTAATTGTACATAATATTTTTTAATTTATTTTTGGCTGATTCAGCCAAACCCTATTCCTATGCTGAAAACATGGCTAAAGGGCACCCAACTTTAAGCTCACGTGTGACTTTCAACTTGTGCTTTCATGAATCTCCCCTAACATATAAAAGTCCTCATGGGCAAAACATGAAAGTGCGATATTCACCCAACCTTTACTAATAACCTGGTCAACATTTTTTTTTTTTTAAAATGACCTTACAATAAATATATACCATATGCTTTTCAAAATGTCTTACAATTTTTGTTATTCTCCCGTCATCTAAAATAGCAAATATTTGATTTTAAAAATATATTTTTACTCTTGGTACATATGATTTTTCTAATATATATGAATTTTCTTTCAAATATGTGATTATTTTTTACATAACAATTTATGTTCTATCGGACATCAAAAACATGTTTTTATTGTCGTTGAAAAGCTAAGACATAAGGCTGTAACTTTTTTGTTTTGAGTCAAAATCGAAAACTTTTTTAAAATTTTTATTTCAACATTCTTAAACCAAAATTGAAGTTTGTTTCGTAGACTAGAACATACAACGACGGGACCTTTTCTATCTTATGATATTTTCAATCTACATACACTAAAAATTAAAAAAATAATAAAAAAATCAAAGATAAATCAGAACGTTAGCTTTCCAACATCACCAAGATCAACTTAATCTGATGATCAGTTTGAAAGAAACATCCTCTAAAAAATATATTGTTTGGTTATTGGTTATATCAATATGAACATGCTTATATTCTAGTTTTGAAGCTCAAAAACAAAAACTCTAATAGAGTTTCGGCTCTGACTCAAAATAAAAAAGTTATAAACATATATCTCGACTTTTCAACGACTATAAAATACATGTTTTTGATGTTGAAACAAAAAAGATACAAACTTGAGAATAGAAACTATTATGCAATATATATATATATATATATATAATTTTTAATTTTATTTTCTGTAATTTTCTCTTAAATATACGTAGCGTTCCTCCTATATATGTGCTATTTTACTTCTATACATGTGATTTTTCTCCTAAACATATGATTTTCTTATATATTTTTTATAATTTTCTCTTTTATATATATATATATATATATATATATATATATATATAGTTCCTCTTATATATGTAATTTTTTTTAATATATATGTAAAATTTTTAAAATATATGATTTATTCATGAAAATCATATATATTTAACAAAAAATCACTTATTTGAGAGAAAATTGCTTGTTTAAGAGAAAAATTATATATATAAGAAAAAACCACATATATTTAAGAGAAAATCACATATATAGAAACAACTCCGCATATATTTAAGAAAAAATCATAAAAAATATATGTGAAAATCATATATATATATATATATATATATATATATATATATATATATATATATTTCTATGTAAACAATATATGTCCAGAAATCTGTATTTTTATGTTTCAATGTGAAAAGCTTATGTTTTTACAATTGTTAAAAAGCTGAGACATAGATCTTATATCTTTCTTGTTTTGAGTTAAAGTTTTTAGCTCCAACACCGAAATAGAAGCATACTCTACATACTAAAACAACAGAACAATCTATCTTTCATATGCCATTTTTTCTCAATCCTTCATCAGATCAAGATGATATTAATGGCGTTGAAAAGCATATTTATCTCTACCATTTTTACTATTTTTCTCAATTTTCAGCGCATGTGACTGAATTATAGCATAAAACATATAAGGCGCTTTAGTATACCGAACATATTTATATTCCAGTTTTGAAGCTC
The DNA here is from genome assembly GCF_984573655.1 of Nuphar pumila. Taxonomy (NCBI): domain Eukaryota; kingdom Viridiplantae; phylum Streptophyta; class Magnoliopsida; order Nymphaeales; family Nymphaeaceae; genus Nuphar; species Nuphar pumila. The sequence goes on from NC_143262.1 coordinate 72,947,841, forward strand.
AAAAACAAAAACACAAAGAGTTTTCAACTCTGAATCAAAACAAAAAAATTACAGGCTTAAAAAACACAAGTTTTTGACGGCGAATCAAAGATCTAAGTACATAGACTAGTCTACAAACAATAGTCACATATTTAAGAAATCACATATGCAAGAGGTAAAAAGTCTTTAAAACCAGATATTTGTGATACTAGAAGAGTAACAGAATTAGTAACAGAATTTGTAGGGCATTTTTAAAAAACACATCATTTTTTCATTTTTTTTCTGAATAAAGTTGATCAGCAACATTTGATATTGTACCGTGGCAAATCCACAGTAATTGAATTGAGTTTAAACATTTTGTAGTGCTAGTTTATAACCAGACTTTGGATGTTGGGAAGTGTTGAATTCTGTTACGATATCTACGATTTTGAATGACAAATTCAGGTTGGAAATTGAGCCTACTTGTTTATTTACCAAAAAGCACATCCTAGATATCAATTAAATCCAAGCACCAGTATTATACATTGTGCTGAATCATTTCCAAAATGCAAGTCCAATCACTCCAAGCACACCAAAATTGAACCATTAAAAATATCTTCAGCTCTTCCCTTTTTTTTTCTGTTGAACGTATGCACAAGCAACCTGTACTTGAATAGAACCAACACGGGCTCCCCTTGTCTGGTAGGAGCAGCTAGTGCCAGTCACCTTGTGTTGGGACGATGCAGGTTAAAAACCCAATGGTAAAGTTTTTAACTGGTAGGGGTCAGACTAATCCCAACTCGCCTTTCAAAAAAAAAAAGTTTAACTTGTGCCTTGGAAATGAGCACTATCACAATTGAGGGATCCTAGGTTTGAATCTCACAAGGGTTATCCCACAGCTTGCCTATTTAAAAAAAAAAGATACAAAATAAAAAAAATGCAGCCATGTCTAGCAAGAACATGCAGCATAAGTTGCAATCCATGATGCCCTATGTTGGATATTAAGTAGTCTTACATTGCATTAGATTCAAAACCATACATCTAATCTTGCAAGTGACAATTTTACTTGGACAAAATCCACACAAAACAACTTGACTGCCAAAGAAAAAACGGAACATTTCAAGAACTCAAGAGTCTCTAATTTCATAAGTATTAATTCTACACGATTTATCACTTGGACAAAACCATAACAGAACACTTCAAAAACTTATAATTCCCATCAATAAGATAAATAGATCACCCAGCACACAGATGTTGGAGTCAACCTGTGCCATCACTCAGCCTCCTGCTAATTAAGGATTAAATCAATCCAAATGCAGCACAGAGAACATGAAAGTGAGTTCCTATGCGGCCCCAGCACCAAACTGCAGACTTAAAAGTGAGGTCTTAATTAAAATATGAAGTGTGGGCATAAAAAGTGTAGGAATCAAGTCAGAACCTTGAAATGCCTCTAGGGTTCAGTTCATGATGGAAGAAGCCATTTCACACATCTAATTGGTTCATCACTCTTGAAACAATGAACATACTTTTCATGGACAGAGTAGCGCAGTTTGAGCCTTTTTAAATTGTTGTAGTGCACCTGCGTCTTGCTGGGTATCCAATCAATCTCATTGCAACTTAGGCAACACCAAGAAGTTTGTAAGAATAGAGAATGTTGGCATATGCAATTCCAAACAAATCAACATAAACCAAGTAGCAAATGGCAAGTCAGAGACTTGAAATGCCTCTAGAGTCCGTTCATTATGGCAGGACTCCATTCACACATCTAATTTGTTCATCATTCTTGCACAAGCTACTGGACCGCATGAACAACATAACTGAACCATCTTGGTAAATCAAGATATTCAGATCACAAACGGTAGGAAACAACTACTTTGCATTGCACACATCTAATTGATTTCACTCTTGCACATCCAAAATATGTGCCAAATATAGCTCTGAAATCAGGAAAAAATGAAAATAAAAGATTCAGCTTCACCAAAGTCTACATAATGTAGACTAACAAAAAGACCAACCAAATTGTTGAAGGAAAATCCTACCACCAACCATTCTAGAAAACAATTCAAGTCGCAAATCCTAGAAAACCATTATAAAACACAGCATTTCTTATAAGGTGCAATCCAGAACCAGTATCAAAGTTCATGATAAAAAAGAATTCCGTTCACACAACTAATTGATTTATCACTTTTACGTGCTAAAACTTCTTTTTGGACATAATACTGAGATATTCAATTTCGCCAAACAGTTAAAATTTATGACAATGATAAAAACACAACTCAGAGCAAACTAATACTTTGTCAAATACATCTAGTAAATTATTAAAATCCATCATTTCAATCAAAACCAAAAAACACATATTCACTAGTAAATAATAGTAAGAATAGAAAAAGCAATTCGAATTGAGAAGAAAAAAATACCAAATCAGAAAAAGGTGCTCTAGATTAAGTTGGATTCCAGCATTTATGATCTGAATACCATAGCACGAATTACCAAAAGGGTCTCAAAATCCCAAAGGAAACATTACCATTGGAAAATAATACAAAATGGGTATCCAAATTAAACTCAAGTTCATGTTTTATTTTGCAAATAACAATGTGCCAAAACCTTTTGGTTTGCAATAGCCAAGTGATGCATTGGCAATATATTATACAGAAATCCAGAAGATCAACAACACAAAAAGATGGATCATTAATCTTAGGATGCCTGAAGAATAATATACACCAAACAAGGAGCTATTACACAAATAACACCAGAAAAGGGGGAAGAGCTCCATTGGGTGAACCCCAAGAAACCCTCAATGTAATATTGCACAACAATGACTCGAAACGCTTCCACTGACACAAGGAAGGCGATCTCAAGGGCTGTGCTTCTTTCTCATGCAAAAAAACAAACACTTGAAGCAAATGGATTCAATTCACGAGGCACAAATTTCCTGGGTTGCCTAAGATGCATAAATGAGCTAGAATGAAGGAGAAGACGAAGCTGGGCGTTGCAAAATACACATGAAACTGAAGAAAACAACCAAATTTCATGCATAATGAGAAGGAAGATGAAGATGGGTGTTGCAGGAAACATGAGATTACCAATAACAGAAGGCAAGCAAGGGGAAAAGCTGCCCTCTGGTGAGCTGAAACACCAGTTTAGGACCTTTGGATAAAACCTCGGTTTTATAAACGTGGATAGGTAGGGCAAAATAGTGAAGATTAACCACCGTCCGTGTGTTCAGATGAACGGTTAATATCCTCGAAGCCTCGAATGTATTCAGATTCGGTATAGGCCATAGGGCAGTCAGCTGATTGGACTTTGTAAGGATTTGAATGGATCCGGACCCGGATACCTCAAGCACCGACTGCTCACACAACGACGACCTGCAGCAGGTCGATCATCAATGAGCTCCCCAGCTGCACGAAGATGTCCTCGAGCTTATTGACAATCGGGACCCGTTCGAACTGATCGCACTCGACGCAGACGGAGCTGGCCATCATCGGATGGTGGTGGTGGTGGCGGTGGTGGTGGTGAGATGGGTAGTGGTGTCGAGATGGGTGGGGGTGGAGGAATGTTTCCTATCAAAAATTATATTTTTTAAAAAAATTATTTCAGCAAAAAAGTTTATTTCGTTTGAAAGTAGGGATGGCAGTGGACCCGGGGAAAGCGGGGCCCCGCCCTGCCTCGCCCCGTTTGGACCGGGGATGAAGGGTATGAAACGGGGATGGAGGCGGGGACGAAGGTTAAAATCCATCCCCGTCCAGGAGTGGAGGCGGGGATGGACTGGCACGTTCCCCCGCCCCGCCCCGCCCCCGGCCCATCCCCGTCCCGGCCCCGCCCTGCCCCATCCCCGTCCCGGCCCCGCCCCATCCCCGCCCCCAAGCCTTTATATTTTTACTGTTTACTAACCCTAATTTCCTAACCCTAGAGCCACCGAGCCGGGCCGTCGCCTCTTCCCCTTCCCCATCCGCATTATCATTGTAGCCGGGCCGTCGCCGATCACCGTTGGCCGTCGCAGGGGGAGGCCTCCACCGTTGGCCGTCGCCGATCTCCGACTCGTCCTCGGCGATGCTTGGGTGCGAATGCACACCAAGAAGCTTCGACAGTACGTCGCTAACTACGAGCGCATGGCGTGGAGCGAGGTCGTGGCGGTCATGGCGGAGATGCCGGTGGTGATCGATGCCGAAAGCGCGAGGCGGGCTTTCAGGCGGTTCAACTCCGCCTTTGAGGAGGCATACCGGGCGCAGACTGCGTCGATCGTGGTGGAGGACATGAAACGGGGATGAAGGATAAAATCCATCCCCGCCGCGAAGGCGGGGCGGGGGTGGAGGATAAAATTTTGAGGGGGGGCGGGGGTGGAAACCTTGTCCCCCGCCCCGCCCCACTGCCATCCCTATTTGAAAGGGTCAGAAAATCTTTAAAGATTTTATTATTATTTTGCATCACTTTTCCTACATCTTTACTTTCAAACGTGCCCTAAGGTATAACTGGGTCAGGTTCAAGTATGGCTTGAAATTATTGACCCATATGGGTTAACGGGTTCTGGTACGGTCAGGTCTTTAATAGACCCATTTTTTAATCGGATATAAAAATTAGACCGAGACCCAACCCAATATGAATCAGGTCTAGGTTCGGATCTCAGTATGAATGAAAAATAGGTCCACCATTTTAGGGTAACAGGTTTGAGTATGATCAATTCGGGTTTTAAAGGGTTCAGGTTTCAATTCCAGTTATTCTAGACCTAATTACCCGCCACGGAAAGATATGTAAATTAACAGAATCAGCTATTCATTAGGAAAATTATATATTAACAAATGAGAAGCTTATTAGTTATTTCAAATAATAGTGGGTCAGGTTTTAACTGGTTCAGTTTGGGTCGCTGCTTCACGTATAAAATGGGTTCAAGTACATAATTGGTTTGGGTTCAGGTCGGTTCAAATATGAAGCGAGTTTGGGTTGGGTTCAGTTCAATTATATATAAAACCGGGTTTAAATATATAATCTGTTCGGATTTGGGTCGGTTCAGTTTTACATTATGTTGGATCATTTGGGTTGGGTCCAAGTGAGTTTGGGTCTTTATTTATAATACCAAGACCGGACCCATTATTGTTATGGGTCCATATTTTGAACCTGACTGGAACCCATAGGTCTACTAAAATCGGGTTTGGACGGGTATAATTAGTTCGGGTGTCAGGTCGGGTTGGGTATACCTTACCCAGTTACATCTCTAAGTGGGACAGTGTCTATTCAGATCGGACCTTGCTTAGATAAGACCAGATTTGAGTGGGAACTGGAAATCCATTTAACTGCGTAAAAAGCAGACCCAAATCCATCTGTTGCCCAGATTTGTGAATCTAATTTGATTAGCTACTTTGACTTGCTTTAGTGTGTCTGGACCCAAATACTATTGGACCGGATCTGTCGTCGACATACTTGGGTGGGTTGGGCTCAAGTTGGGTTGGTTATTAGCGACTGCACTAGTCTTATTAGAGGTAGACCCGTCAGGATGGCCTGACCCACCACAAGCATGGCCTAGCCCCAATCATTTATTGGCTTGGGCCGGGTCTGGATATTATCAGGCCAAGGCAAAGACCCAGTAGGGATGTAAACTGTATGAGTTTGGGTTGGATATCTGTTCCAATCTGAATCCTTTGTCAGATTCAATTAGTATAAGCAGATCCAATTAGTTTATTGGACTTGTTTATGTGATTTTGCATCAGAGTTCGAGTCCAAACCCAGATACAACTAGTGATGTGAATGGGTTGGGCTCAATCCGGATCTAGGCATTACCGAGTCCAACCTAATTGGATTCAGATGGGATCAGATAAAACTGAATCCGGATCTGACTAGCTTAAAATCCAATATTTATGCATAATCAGTTTCAAAATCAAATTAGGGTGCAAAACTCAACACTGAGTCTGGATCTCATTATTAATTGGATCCAAATTTGGCCACTAAATCAGATTAATCGGATTTGGATTCAATTCAGATGTCGGTTTACATCTGACCCATCGACATCCCCTGCAGATACAACACTGGATCTGTCATATCCGACTTCAAGTACATATTAATTTGGATCCAATGAGGATATATAGCTAATTGGATCAGAGTTTGGCAAGTACTTTCTCCATCTGACTCTGGATCCAACACTGGATCTGATTAGGCTGTGTCTGATGATATCTGACCCAAGTCCAATAAATTTAGCTCCCCACTCAACTGCATGTATTATTGAGTTGGGCTGGGTTAAACCGGACCTGAACACAAAACAGCCAGGCTAGGCTGGAGTTGATCGGGTTTCTAAACTGGGCATGAACCCTAAACTCAATACATCATGGCCGGTGTCCAGCTGTCCAAGCCTAGTCTTCAATGAACAATGTATGCAAATGGTTCAGACTCAGTTGAAAAATAAGAAAAGACTGTAAAAAGAGATGGTCGACAAATGCTCGTATGACGCCCACCAATGATCGAACCAGTCGATCGATTTATAGTTATCTCCATGAGGTAGGAACAAACCCGAGAATGTTTTGTAACACAATGCATGAACAAGAAGTTGGCAATGTGTTGTAATACAAGCTGAAAACCAAGGCTAGAACCTGGACTCGAGACGACGACAAAGGGTGCTCCGACGACAGCAGACCACAGTAAAGAGTGTGTCGTCAAATGAAGCTATTGTTACAGCAGATGGTGCAAATAAAACGCATCATCCTCGACTTTTTAGATGAAGGATATTTTTGTTCTTTTCTCAAACCATCGTTTCTCTTTTTTGGATGAAAGACATTTTTGTCTTTTTCTCGAACCATCGTTTCCTGACGAGAATAGCAAGAAAGGATACTTAAGTCTTTGCAACCGCACCAGATTTCGATGCTAAGTGATGCCGACATACACAGGGATACAAGCCCCACGTGCTTATATACGTGGCACTCATTCACACCCCCAAACACGCACTGTAGCAAACAATGCATCTTTGGGGGAGAACACACAACACCCTCTCCTGCGACTTGAACGAGTGATTGGAGATAACAACAACAAAAAAGAAATTGTTGTGGTCCCTCAGAAACGGGATGAAGTATTAATATTTTAACTCGTAAAAGATTCAACGCCCTCAGTACTTGAAATCGGTTACACTCATCTCCTATGTCATCCCTATCTTTGTACCCTTAGTTTGGGTTTCACTGTTGCAAGCTTATCAAATCTGGGTCTATATTTAGTGAAAATCAATATTTAAATCATCGGCTTTGTGTGCGAGATTTTTTGATGATTAAAAAATCAATGTACAGTCTACAAAACACAATTTTTTTGTGATTGAAATAATCATATATTTTTTCTTTAAAAAAATATGATTCGAGGGTCAATTTTTATTAAATCGACAATGCTGAATCCATATCTATAAGGTCATAAGATTTAAAATGAGTATAAAGATGGGGATGACATAGGGGATGAGTGAAACGGAACACCAGTACTTTGCCTTTAGAGGAAGAAGCACAGCCATCCAAATCAGAGGTGCAGTCAATGTGGCACTTCTTGGTCTGGAAGGGCCATTTGGTTGTGCGGGCAGCAGTGCCAACTCTACTGTCTGCGCCTCACCCAAAAGACAGACGCTCCTGTACGATACCTTTTAGGTGTTCCACCTTAGTGGTGCTCACAAGTAGGGGTGTCAATGGGTCACATTTACCCTGACCCGAACCAAACTCTATAGGTCCGAATGTCCGATTAATAATGGACCCGGGTATAGTTTGTAAAATTTTATACCAGACCCAGGACCGACCCGAGTACTGACTAAAACCAATAAATTTTAATGATAAAAAAAATATGATTTTATCAGGCATGGTTCGGGTCTGGTTCATGTAGTTCATATTGGGTCTGTGTCTGGTTTATCTTATGAAAGATCCTATTAGTCTTGAGTCTGGAACCGATATCATACCCGAATATCGGGGCCCAGTCTGATTTCACCTGTGTCCGAACCAAACCCGACCCGTTGACACCTTTACTCAGTGGGAGCCAAAAAAAGAAAAAGTACACATTATATACAGCGTTGCTGCACGGTGGGCATGCAGCGACCGCTTGACAAGCACCCAGGATTTCTTGAGATGATGGGTGTGGTGTCCTTCTAAATAAGTGTTGAGATGGATGGTCATCAACAGTAGATGAACGGGAGAAACAAGTTAAAAACAATATATCAACAGGCGCCCCCTCTCTCTCTCTCTCTCTCTCTCCTGTGCAGCGACCAAGGAGGCGGAGGGGCAGCGGTCAGGCCAAGGGGCCGGCGGAGGTGAGGGCGGCGATCGGAATCACGTGGCCTTTTCTTCTCCTTTGAAATACAAAGAAATGGGTGAGGTCAATGGCTCAGATCTCGCTTCTTCTTCCTTCTTTTTTTTTGCATTTCCTTTTCTCTATTTACCAAGGAAACTAAGATTTGGTGAGAAAATCCCTGTTTTGATTAGTTAATTAGTTCTTCTTTCTTTTTCGAGAGTTGAGAAATTTCTTGTCTGGGTTTGTGAATGCAGAAGCAAGGGAAGGAGGAGAAGAAGAGCGAGGTGAAAGAGCAGAAGGGCAAGGAGAAGGAGGGAGTTGCAGGGTTCACAATGGTCATGAAGATGGATTTGCATTGTGAATGCTGTGCAAGACGAGTGGAGCGTTACATCAAGAAAAACGATGGTAATGACGAGATTTTCCTCCCCAAAATAAGAATTTTTTTTCTTGATTTTGTATTTTTTTCTAAAATTTTTGACGGTTTTTGGGGGTGCTGGTGTTGAGTTAGGGGTGGAGGACGTGAAGGTGGATTTCAGCAGCAATAAGATAAACAGTGGTGGGCAACAATGGACGGGCTCAAATTGAAGGAAGGGTTGGAATCCAAGACGAAGAAGAAGGTTGAGATCATCTCCCCCAGCCCTCTGCCCAAAAAGGAGGAAGTCGAGAAGAAGGAAGAAAAAGCCGAGAAAAAACCAGAGGAATAGAAAGAAATAGATTCACACAAACCGATGGAGGTAAGGGTAGGTAAGGGTGGCGATCGCTGTCTGGTTTTATCGCCATAGTGGATATTTGGAACACAACATCCGAGTCCAAACAAACTTTGAACTTGGCAAAATTATTACTAAACAAACCATCAAGTATGCCCTTAGGGACACATCTAAAAGGGTAGTATTTTTTAGCCTCAGAGATATTTAATATTTTTTAAGATTTATTATATTTATTTATGATTGTTTTTTTATTCTTAATAAGTTTGAGTTTACATATTAAGTCATATGGGCATACTTGAAAAGTCAATATTATCTAGCAATAATTTTTTTTAGGATTTCTTATCTATTAAAGTCAACAAAAGCATACGGTCTCTTCTCCTAATTTCCATAGAAATCGAGAATTCATGTCTCTGTCCATATCACATCCTTGTCTGCATCTGTATCGATGGACATAGTCACAAAACTTCTAAAAAGATCCATCATCTTATATATTAAAGAGTTCTACATTGTAGTGCCGATTTCATGATCCATGCCCAAAATGGAGTTCTGTTATGCATGTGTTTGCCCATCCACAAATTTTTTTTTCTAGTGAATATTGGACCGTGCACAAAATAGGGAAGAATCAAAATCTACCACTCGAGTATTGGGCATCTATAAGGTGGATGATGTTGGTTGCCTGCTATATTAGGACTATATATGGTGATGGATTATCATAACCAAATCATGCATCAATTAATGATCCCTAATACTATGTCAATACCTTCAACATGAGATTGGCATGCACATGTGCCATCTTGCTCTTTGCATTTCACCTAGAAACTTTGTCACATCGAAGCCCTTCACTGTCTGAGTTTACCTTCATCTTCATCTTCATCTTGATCTTCGAATTTGCACGTCATTCACCAATGGCTGGTCGTCGATCGAAGGCTCTCATGCATCCTGAACTCACGTACACTCGGCACAGACTGAACTCATCATGTTGGATCTGCGAAAGACGAGCAGAGTTCACTTTTTTTGGTTAACATAAATTTCTTGTGGTTAACATACTACCATTGAAGAAGTTTACCAGTAAAACCATCTCACACTATATATGAGAAAGTAGCACATTATTGTTTTCATTCCAAACCTGGAAGCAGATCCTCTACAGTGGGATGCTTAATTACCAATCCCCGTTGTGTTTCTCTCTTACTTATTCTGTAGTTACCAGACTAAGAAGCTACTAAGAGAAGCAATGCATAAATCTTGATAAGTAGATTTCACTATGAAAAACATGGATGTTAAGAAAGAAAAGGACACTTCTTTTAACATGAGAAACACTCAAATACTAAAGTTCATTTTCATATTTAAAGAAGAAATATTTTTATTTTTATGAAATGAGTTTCTCATAAAGTTTTGTAAGCTTGAAAGAAATATGTGGTGGGTCTTATAAAATGAGCTTCCATGGTTGTCAGAAGCTTCTGATAGCCAAGAATTTTACGTTATACCTTACATGAGTCTATGCTATAAACAATGACAGCATGTCTCTTTAGGTTTTGTCATAGAGAACCACTGCACATGATCTCTGATAATTCAGAACCATCTTCCGATTGCTTCATTAACCTTTTTATGTATCAAAAAGTAACTTATGACACTTTATGAGCATGACAAAAAGGTTTTAAAAATTAATAATCATCTTTTAACCTCTTATCATTTATGCATAGAACTTGTTTACTACCTTAAGAAATTATATAATTTTATCCATTTTATGATGAAAATATGATCCATGAGAAAGTACGAACCGGCTAACATGGATTTGTCGTCATCTAAATTTCCATTAAAAAAAACTTTTTGACCTTGGGAGACTTGGATGGCTTTGAATATCCAAAATGATGTAAATTTGATGGCGTATGGGATCCAGAGGTCCACTTGCATTGCTATCAAATTGACTAGAAAACGTGAGGAAGGAATAAAAAATTAAGTTGGGAGATGACCTGGATTGAAACAAAAATAGGCTCTGGAAACCAATTCATTTGATTTTTGTCTAGTGCTTGACAAAAGAGAGGGTGGATCAGGTGCAATCACATTTCACACTTTGAGTGTACCTCCGCAGATGACTGCCTTCTGAGGTACAACCTGTCATCCGTAGGGTCCAATAGAATATGGAGGGTGAGTCGGGTCAGCGGCACACTAAAGTGTGCCATGTGATGTATAGCGGCTCATCAAGATACTGATCTGGACAGATTATTTTTTAATAAATGTAAAAATAAGTTAAAATTAATTTTTAATTAGTAATGATGTGGTGCTCTCGGACATAGGCGGAGCGGGGCGGGCAGTTAAAAATAAATAAATTAAAAAAAAAACAGTCCTAGCCCAGCCCTAATGAGGAGGGAAAAAATGTCACGTGTAAAAGCAACATTACTGGGGCTATGACTTATGCAAAATAATAAAAGTGAAAATAATAAAAGATTATAGTGAAAACATTAAAGAATATACACATTAAGAATATAAACATGAATAACAATAAAATCTATAACAATACTGTCCACAAATAGACATATATATTCAGAGGATGACCTAGTTATCCAGTTGCAGGAACTCTTAGAATCACAAAAAGAAATACCCTTGTGGTGCTGCAGTTGCAGAAATACCTAGTTATTCAGTTGTTCTGTCAATGCAGAAAGACAATGATGAGAAGAACAAGGAGATCGAGTATGAAAGAGATCTTAAGGACCAAGTTGTGTTAAATGTTGAAGCTAATGGAAACATAAATTATCTACAAAGAAAAAACAAATTATCAAACTGGAGATGCAAGTCAGACTTGCTTAACAATCATTCTGTGCAGAATTTGTTTCAATCAAACAACAATAATTTTGAACTATTATAAGAATTTGGTACAATCAAGCAACGATAATTCTGACTACAAAAGGATCTACACTTGTGATGGCACAATCGTATGAGGTGTCAATGGTTGTGATTTCTCTGATGTTAATTAAGTATTCCCTATGAAATCTAGATAGTTTTGCTGCAAATCTAGATACAATACCCACTATGCTTGTTTATTTTAGAGTACATTTTCTGTGTGCGTATGTGGTTGCAATGATCTTGTAAGGGTTTATCTCTTTATGCTTTGAAATCATGCTAGAATAGTTTACAATTTTGCAGAAGAAGCCATCATGTTGCAGAAATCTCTGGCAATCTTTTCAGCTTTTATTCTTTTGCAAGATGGTCCTTAGGTTGAAAAAAGTTTAATTATACAGAAATGATCCTCTATGAAAAACTGAGGGAAAGAAAAAGGAAATGAGAAAAGCAAGAATTCCCAGCAACTATGAAACATTAATAACAAATAAAATTCAGCAACTATGAAACATAAATCAATAACCAAGAGTTTTCTCTCCTCATCTATGTCACATTGGTGCGGCGCTTTTGTATTTTGATTTATTTTGTCATAAATAAAATTTACGCATTGTTATGAACTTCAAATTATCGCACCAGTGTTATATATTTCCATTTGAAAATGTTTAAGAACTTTCCGTTGAGGTTGAGAAAGACTGCAGCAGATAGTTTGATTTGTCCATATGAAATAGATTTTTATTAATAATTGTAGCCATTTTTTATTTTATCTAATTTTTTATTTTGGGGGCGCTGCTCCTGAACCCCCAACTATCACACCATTTTTTTTTTGCTACACCCCTGTCCCCCCCCCCCTCACATGAATCCTAGCTACGCCCCTGCTCTTGGAGTACCTACTCCCTCCTAATAGAAGCTTTAGATTGTCAAATTTCTTGAAATTTTTTTAGTTGATCAGACCCCATACATATGATCTATAAGCATCATTTAGTAGAAAACAAATTTTTGGATCATATAATAATTATATATGTATGTTTTTTAAGACTTTTAGAAATCAATGACTCACAATGTATCAAAATTTCATGACTTAAAAAATCCTAACTTTATGTCAAAAAACATGATTCAAAGCATGATTCCTATCAAATAAACTATGTTTAGTACATCCATAAGGTTTAATTGCGAAGATACAACCTACAACCATGATTTTTAATATGTGAAAGTAGGTACTCCCGGCAGAGTACGTATCTCTCTTTTTTAATATTATTTTAATAGTTTTAACATGTGTCACGTTTTGATTAATAGTTTTCAATTATTTTTTTTTACCGATTCAGGACGAAACACTTGAGTATCGATATCGGACCAATATACCTGAACCGTTGGCCAAACTATACAGCTCCGATTCCGATACAACCAACATTGACTACACATTGGACAAAAAAAATATGCATGTCATGATGCATGTTTCAATACCTCACATCATTTTTTGTTGCCCACAGCTCCCCAAGGTGGGACTTTGTCAGACCAAAGTCTTGATCTTCATAACTTGACATCTCGGTAAGGAATCCATGATAATTTTAAGTAGGAAACACGCAAACCAATGCATTTGGGCAAGGGTTGAATCAGTCAAAAGTTAGGCTTCTATCCTTTTGGGCTTGAAACATCATGATACTGACGTTTGCTTAGCTCCAAATGGGAATTTGTTTTCTGATCTCTATCATGAGAAAATGACTCTCATTTGCCCCCATTTTTTACCTACAAGCTTGCACGGTATAGAATCTCTCATATGATAGAAAATTACACTAGGGGCCATTTTACTGGCTTCCCATGCGATTCAAAATCATATTGTTCACCATGTGATTTTAAATCACCTGAGATGCAAGCAAACATGCCCTAATTTTGCAAATTGAGTTTATAGAAACATGGTTGGTTGTAAACAAAGTGGTAGGAAAACCTTAGACACCTCTGTGTGAGACTAACTTTAGGTTGCACCGATCTTAATAGGGGCAAAAGTAGAAAAAAAAAATGGCAATCAAATTCTCACAAGAAATTGAAATTCAATTGTGCTTCTTGGATCTTTCATCTTAAAAATAAATTAACCAAAAATTCAATAAAAGTAACCTAAAACGAATAATAATAATAATTAATATAAAAAAAAACTGTGAAATTTTCCCAAGAAATAGTCAATACAAACATAACTATCGTGATAAAATAATGACATTGTCACTTAAAAGAGATCCTTTTCCCCAAGAAATAGCCAATACGAACGTAACTATCTTGATATTGTCATTTAAACGAAAATATCGATATTTTAGCTGTTTAAAACTACAACTAAAATATCTTTTTTCCACATTTTTTCTCAAATATATAGCTAATATTTGCCACTATTATCTTACCTCCAAATTTGCATGGTCGGAGGAGTTGGGCTGTTGATCGGGGATAGAGCTGTACTCGTTCATCTTCCATTGAGTCTTCCTACCAGCAGGGGCCCTGCCCTCATAAAAAACTAGTGTTTTCTTCTTACCAATCTTCCTATTAAATGAAGAGAAGACATAGCCAGGGCTACCGGTTGCCTTCCAATAGCCAGAAGTGGTGATCCTGTTTGGCCTTCCACCTTGGGCCTCTCTCTCCTGCCTTGGGCAAAAGAAGAACCACTGTTCTGAGTCCGTATAGTTGGCTACTCCTGCCATTTCTGTCATCCAAAACAGTGCAACAAAACCTCTGTCATAGCATTTGAGAAGACACCAAAACACCAGACAAATGGAATCGTACGTTTTCAAGATGTCTATTCCATCTTGTGTTACAGGGACACCCCATTTTGGCTACATGACCCGAACACGTATGAACATTATTGTACCATTTTTAATATCTTTTAACAAATTTTATTATGTTTCAATAAAATTACATTTGCATATATTAAAGGGACCTGCATGTTTCTGAAATTCCAAATATGAGCCTCTGTTTTCATGGAAACTATTAAACAAGGACCTGCATTTATTAAATGTTCTGCTCGTTAAATCACAGTTAAAATTACAATAATAATAACCTTCATCATTAAGAGTTCAAACTGTTTACTTTTTCTTTTCTTTTTTAATTAGAATGAATGAGTATTTTTTAATTTTCAAGGGACATTTCAGGATACCAAAAAAGAATCACATTTTCAAGATGATAGTTGTCGACCTGAGGTCTCTATGTTAGAGCTTTCATAAAAAGTTTGGCTCATATTTGAAATTTCAAAAAAGTGAGGTCTATATTTGGAATTAGGGAAAAAATAAAGCTTATAATGTAATTTTTCCAAATTTCAAAAATAGTTTTATTGATTAAATAACTTTAATCTGTCTTGGTGAGTAGCTAGAATTAGAATATGACCACTAATGTAATGTGTGAACCACAATTTTCATGGATTTTTTTTTCTCTTGAATCTGACTGCACGAATGTGATCTACGTGCTTGGTTTTATAAGAACTGGCCCTTGAATAATCCAAATTTAATGCATAAACGGTATTTTTTCAAGTCTTTAAAATCAATAGCTCATAATCTTCATAAGTATTCAAGCATTCAAAAATCACATTTTTTCATAGAAAATACATGATTCAATGGTTGATTCCTAGCAAATTCACCACGACAATCACATCCACATGGTTTGATTTACAATAAAAGGTGTTGAAAATGCCCATATTTTTAGTTCTCATATTCTAGTGACTCCCGTCTTGGTATCCTGTTTTTAAAAAAATTTAAGAACTCATGTGAAGCATCAGATACAGTAACTTTGTTACACAAATTTCATTTGCAAAGGCAGCAATGAATCAAGGGAAATTGTTCAACAAATTCAGACCACTACAAGAAAAACTTCAATTAGCGACGGATATTTGCGATAGATTTTTTTCGTCACCCATTTGTGACAGATTAGCGAGAGAAAAATATCCGTCGCTAACGTTCAAATTATTTGTAGAATTAGCGACAGAAAACATGGCGTCGTGAATCCGTCGCGAGTTAGCGACGGCCAAATTCAGTCTCAAACTCCGTCGCAAATGCGCGATGACTCAGCAACAGAAATTTTTTGTCGCTACTCCGTCACAAAGTTGTGACGAAGTATGCGACAAAATTTGGTCGTCGCTAATCTGTCGCTAAATTTCCCATAAATCCCTAATGCGAGCCCCTTTTCCCTTTCTTTTTCTTTTGTCGCCCGCCCACCGACGTCGCTCCGCGACCTCTTGTCGCTCGCCCACCACATGTTGACCTCCCGTCCAACAACTGCAAGTGACCCCCCACCCTTCTATCTTCTTCTTCTTCTTTTCTTTTCTTTTTCCTTCCGTCGACCCCTGCCGCATCTCCCGCCCCTCTCTCTATCTCTCTCTCTGTGGTTGCCGAAGGGCCCACCCCCCCTCTCTCTCTTTCGGGTTGCCGGAGGGCCAGCGACCCCTGACGTGCCCTCTCCTCTCTCTCTCTGTGGTTGCCGGGAGGCCGGCAGGAGGCTGGTGGGCCTATGCCGCATCTCGCCCCCTCTCTCTGTGGTTGTCGGAGGGCCCGCCCCCTCTCTCATGTGGTTGCCGGAGGGCCCTATCTCAGAAGGGACTGAGCCCTTCAGCTAAGCGAACCAGGCTGGGCTCAGTTCAAACCGAGCTCGGATCGATAGGGTGACTCAGGGGACATGCACGACCCACGATAAGTCGGTCTGCCATAAATCAGGGAGGAAGAAAAATGAGGGGGATGAGAGGTGAGGGGCTCCTGTGAGAAGGGACAATGGCGTCTGGCCACTATGTTCACACAAAGTGAAGGAATGAGGGGAAGAGTCAGACAACGCTTCCTCTTGGCTGAAAAAAATAGGAGGCAGAAGGGGGTGGGTTGCGGCTTCAGCTGCCGCACCAGGTTGGCAGGGGAAAAAGAGCAGAGTGTGGTGGGGTGTGTGTGTGTGTGTATATATGTGTGTGTGTGTGTGTGCTCGACACCCTCCTTCCTAGCAAATCCAGGCCGGTGCCCCCCTGCTCCCTCTCTCTTTGTGGTTGCCGGGAGTCCGACAGTAGAATGACGGACATGGGTCGTACCTGTGTCACTTTCTGTTCTTTAGTATGGCTAAAACCTTCTAAGTCTTCACACTTTTACAGTTTTATGCAGCATTCGCCTTTTGACTTCGCGTCTCGAGCCCCGTATCATTTACACTCATAGACACTCGAGCACGTCACAACCTCACAAGGTAGGGAAAAACTACACGAGGACTTTGAAAACTGCAAATCGGGTAAATACTCGTAGTGAGTAAGTGATGCAAGCGCATCACATGTTATTTAATTTATTGGATGCAACACTTTTCTGTTCACATACTCACTTAGTTGTGGATATCTAGAACTACTTTGATGGAGTTCGGAGATCATGTTGAGCATGATTTTAATGTATGAGAATAGAAGTGTTTTTATTTTTAGAGTTCGAATTCCATGTTAGTCATGGTAGTAGTTAGTGGGATATTGGAGTGTGTTTGCTGCAGGTACATGTTTGACATTGTTTTGATATGAATGATTTGAATGTATTGGAATGCTTGATGTGATTGTATCCATGCTTGCATGAAGTTACTTTCAATTTGTTTATAACTTCAATGTAAAATTATATTATGAAAACATGCTTCAAATGAATGTATCGTGCTATAAATAGTTTGCACATGAAAATATTAAGTTATCAATGCATGCATCATAGTTCTTGTGATTGTATGACATTATATATATATATATATATATATATATATATATATATATATATATATATATATATATATATATATATATATATATATATATATATGTGTGTGTGTGTGTGTGTGTGTGTGTGTGTGATATATATCAAATCATTACATCTACCACGAATGCATGATAAATTTGATATTTTCTTCATCATAGAATTCTGATGATTCTCTTTTAACTGGTTAGGATAATATTCGTAACATCATACGACAAAATGACTGCAAACCGTGAATGGATGTATCGTAGGATAGTTGACAATGAGGTATCGCTTGAATATATGGATGGTGTTGAAAGTTTTATTGAATTTGCAACGACAAGTGTTAGTACAGTGGATCTCACAGGTCAGATTAGGTGTCTCTGTAAGATTTGTAAGAACAATTGATTTGTAGAACCTCATGGCGTTAGACATCACCTATACAGGAAGGGTTTTGTGAGTGATTATCAGAATTGGATGTTTCATTGTAAAGAATTTATGAATAATTTTGACACATGGGTGGATGTAGTGCACGATAATCCTTATATGGATTTGATATTTGATACTGCAGGACCAGAACTGGGTTCTGCTATGGGTCCTAGTGATGTAGCAACTGAGATAGAGGAAGAAGTACCAAACGATGCAACTAACAAATTTTATGATTTACTTAGAGATGCTGATGAGCCACTTTAGAATGGTTGTGAGAGTCACACTATCTTGTCTGTAGTTCTTTAACTACAGAATTTGAAGTTCGAGTTTAATTTGAGTCAATCATATTTTGACCGTTTGTGCTCTATTGTGAAGAGTATTTTGCCCAAAGATGAGAAATTGCCACAAAATTTCTATCATGCGAAGGTTATGGTCAACGCTCTAGGTATGGGGTATCAAAAGATTGATGTTTGTCCAAATCACTGCATGTTGTATTTCAAAGATCAGAAAAATAGTAGATCATGCCCGTCATGTGGGCATCCTCGGTTCAAGCCAAAAACAAGAGGCAATGGTAGCACGTGGTCAAAAGAAGTGTCATGGAAGTCGCTCTGCTACTTCCCTCTAACCCCTATATTGCAACGATTGTATATGTCTTTGAGGACAGCTAAACACATGAGATGACATGCAAATAAAGTTCGACATGATGAAGACAAGATCACACATCCTGTTGACGCAGAAGCTTGGAAGCACTTTGATCGTACTCACTAGAACTTTGCAATGGAAGTGAGAAATATTAGACTCGGTTTATGTACAGATGAATTTAATCCATTTGGGGGTAGATCAACTCCATACTCATGTTGGCCAGTATTTGTAACTCCATACAACCTTCCTCCAAGATTGTGTATGAAGCGTCAAATTTTTTTTTTGTCTCTATTGATCCCTGGTCTGACCTATCCGGGCCAAAATCTTGATGTATATTTAAGACTATTGATTGATGAACTGAAAGTACTGTGGGATAACAGTGTTCTCACGTACGATGCCCAAAAAAAACAAAATTTTAATATAAAGGCTGCACATTGGAAGTTGTAGTATCTGAGGTAAAAATTCTCTAGGATTCTGTTGTCACTACTATTTGTCAGGTAGAGAAGATATTTCCGCCAACATTTTTCGATGTTATGAAACATTTGATCATACATTTGCCATATGAACTAAGGGTTGGTGGTCCTGTGTAATATTGGTGGATGTACCCATTTGAAAGGTTTATATTTTCTTATATTTGTCTCTTCAATGCTATTGAGAAATTTATTGTAATTCAAGATATATATTTTTGACAGATGCATGTTTGACCTCAAAAAAAAGGTTTAAAATAAAGCAAGAGTAGAGGACTCTATTTGTGATGCGTACACTTTAGAAGAGATTTTAAATTTCTCATCTATGTACTTTAAACCTCACATTCCAACATGTTACACAAGCCCACCTCGTAACGATGATGGAGAATAATTTATTGTAGCTGACAAACTGTCGATATTTCAACCACTTGGGCATGTCTTTGGCAGTTGTCGGTCAATACTCTTGGAAGATCGAGAGCAAGACGCAACACAAATCTATATCCTTTTTAATTGCTCAGCGATTGACCAATACATCGAGTAAGTATATATAGACGCAACACAAATCTATATCCTTTTATGTTCTATACGTGTATACATGATTCAGTAATATAAGTATTTGATAAGTGCAGACAATTTGATCTGGAGTTGCGAAGAGAACTTTCACATCTCACTGATGCAGAAGTACAAAAAGAACGTGAACCTAAGTTTGTGGCATGGTTGAAAGAGTTGGTAAGGACGATGACATAAATTGTCTCTGTGTAAACAACAATAAGTTACTTAATTGGTCGTGATCACAATCATTGTTTATGTTTGTAGGTCCGCCATGGTGATGTTAAAGATCAAGGAATATATGATTTACAAAATGGTCCGACCAAAGTTATGCAATGTTACAACGGGCACATCGTAATTAATGGTTATCAATTTCATACAAAAGACTACGGTGTAAATAAATCAACAATGAATAGTGGCGTGTGTGGCAAGGGTAGCAGCTACGATGAAAATGAACATGATTACTACGGTGTTATAGAAGAAATAATGGAGTTGACTTAATTAGGCATAAATAATAGGGTAACTTTATTCAAGTGTCATTGGTTTGATCCCACTGCAACAAGAGTCAACAAAGCCTCAGGCATTGTGGAGATGAATTATAAATCAAGGTTTGAAATATATGAATCATTCATATTAGCCTCGCAAGCTCAACAAGTTTGCTATATTTCATATCCGAGTACAAAAAAGTCAGATAGAAATGAATGGTGGGTAGTTTGCAAGGTGAAGTTCAAACTATACTCCGAGTATGATCAGTTACAGGAAGACACGTTAACTGAAGAGAGTGATTACTATCAATCAGATGATATATATATGACTTCTCTTATGATCACGATGTCGCGCATGGTATGCATGTCATATCTTCGTTGGTCGATGGAACATTCATGGAAGAATGTGATCCAAATGATATACCAAGTGGATGGGCGGACAATGAAGAAGAAGATGAAGAAGAGGAGGAGGAAGAAGAAGAATATGAAAGTCAAACAAGTGATGAAGAAGAATTCTTGAGCTAGTGAAATAAATCTTGTAATACAAACCTCTATTTGATGTGAATGATTTGAATTATTTGAATATATTGAAATATATTGCAATGATTTGAATGATTTGAAGGTATTGCATGACATTTTTTATTCTTTGATTATGTATCTTCGATACATATACAATAATTATTTGAATGTATTATAACGTGTTTGAATGATTTGAATGTATTGCAATATTTGATGTGAATGATTTGAATTATTTGAATGTATTGAAATGCATTTCAATAATTTGAATAATTTGAAGGTATTGCATGACATTTTTTATTTGTTAGAATGTATCTTCGATACGTATAAAGTTATGATTTGAATATATTGTAATGTGTTTGAATGATTTGAATGTATTGCAATATTTGATGTGAATTATTTGAATGTATTGAAATGTATTGCAATGATTTGAATGTATTGCAATGTTTGAATGTATTGCATGACATTTTTTATTTGCTAGAATGTATCTTCGATACGTATAGAGTTATGATTTGAATGTATTGTAACGTGTTTGAATGATTTGAATATATTGCAATATTTAATGTGAATGATTTAAATTATTTGAATGTATTTAAATGTATTGCAATGATTTGAATGATTTAAAGGTATTGCAATATTTGAATGTATTGCATGACATTTTTTATTTGTTAGAATATGGTTCGTGGAGGTTACAGTGGTCGATTACCCAGTGGTAGTCAGTCTCAGCCTTCATCTTCATGGGCTGCTTTGATAGGTATATCATTTAACTAATTGTATACTTGATTAGTTTAAATGCGCGTTTTGTGAATTTCTAACTCATTTTTCTACAAATGATATTTTGCCTACACATGACCCACCTACACCAGCTGTTCATTTAAGTCATGAGACAACACTGGATGCAGAGTCTTCTCAGTCTGACACAAGAAGACTCATTCAAATAGTGTATATCGATAATGAACCGTAAGTATTTCATTTTCACTTATCCTATACTTATCTTATAAATATTGTATATTGATAGTTAATGTGTACCAATTCATGTGTAGCACGAGGTTCAAGCCATAAGAAGTAATATGAGAGATTAAAAATTTACTAGTTCAACATCTACCAGGACCGGTCGCTTAATGGAAAGAGTACCTGAAGAAGGTGTTGGATAAATTGTCGTCCTCATTCATGGTATACAATCGTTTTTCATAGTTAATGTGTTTTATATTTAATTTTTTGTTATAGTCATGTCTACTAACTTTCTGAAAATATTTGTAGGCTTTGAATCGCTTCGCGACTACGATGGAGGAGCAGGATGCGAGGAAGGTATGGCAGAAGGTGGTTGCCAATTGATTTGCAGACATGCTGCACAATATGAAGACTGCAACAAGAAAAACATCTGGCGAAATAGATGATTCACTGGAGTGGAAGGGCCATGGACCTCCTACTATCATGTCCGATGTTTGGGATGCAATGTGTGATAAGTGGGCTGGGCATGAATTTCGAAACTGCTTAACGAAGGCTGCACAAAACCGAGCAAAAATGATCGATGCCCATCTACACACAGGTGGATCTAGGACTTTTGGGAGTCATCTGAAGAAAATGGTAACTCATCAATCTATATATTGTCAATTTTATAAGTATTGTTGCAAACCTGTTAAATAATTCTTTTATCATTTAACTTCGCAGGAAGTAGAAAAATGAGGCATTGTGCCATATAAGGATATGTTTGTTGAAACACATAAATGTAAGACTACGGGAGAGTTCGTATCAGAGAAGGCGAGAACGACAATGATATGCATTTATTGTATTAATAAATATTATAATATACAAGTTATCATAAACATTATAATTCTTAATTATTAATTCATATTGTAATCATTACTTTGTAGGAGTCATATGAGCAACAGATAGTAGAGCGATATGACGATGACTCCACTCAGTATCCACCTTTTGATCCTGCAGTATGCGTGACTGCAACAGGTGAACCCAAAAAGGGTCATGTGTTCGGGTTTGGGAGTAATATGAACACCTCATCAGTCATTGCTTCTTCCAGTCACGACTCACAGAGTTTTTTCGTCAGCATCAACTCCAAGCATCCGACTGACCCGCCTAATTCTTGGGATGGTGTACGCTAGCTCGTTAAGGACACAATGCGTGACTATTTACATGAAGCAATTTCCGACGTTGTCCGTAATGAGTTGTGCAATTTTTTTTGGGACAGGGGAACTTCGTCTGCAGGTGCCTCTCAGGTATAAAAGTTTCATGTGATGTATTGCATGTCGTTAGATTTCATGTTACTTTGATTGCCTTAATTTAGGTGCATTGCATATAATTTATTTTATTATATTTTGTTTATCAATACTAACCTTTCTTTTCTCTTGTAGGTTGCTGGAGATAATCAACATAGAGGAGCTGAAGGGGCAGATCGAGACAATGAAGAAGATGACGCACAAAATCTTAACGATGATTAGATTCATGTGTTGAATTTGTTGTACCTTCTTGTTGTTTCAAAAATGTAAATGTTCACTTGTAAATAATTAGAACTTGGCAAAAATTATAGTGGATCGATAAATTGTTTTAGTTGCTTTTTATATGTATTTTTTATGTGTACTTTATTTTTTATACACAAAAAATATAAATTGTATCACAAGAATTTTTTCTTGATATTTATGTTTTATTTTTTTTTTAATTTTTTTTCTTGTTTGCGATGGATATTTTCCGTCGCTATTTACTATCGGCGTCCAATTTAGCGACAGATTAAGGACGAATATTAATCCGTCGCAAATGTGAATCTGCCAATGTTTTTGCGACAGATTTTAATTCGTCACTAAGTCCGTCGCTACAATAGCGACAAATTTTAATCCGCCGCAAAACCAAAATCTTCATATATTAACGACGGCCTTGCGACGAATCATGGCATTCACTAATTTGTCGCAAATTAGCAATGAAATTTAAGACAGATACTTTTCGTCGCTAATTAGCGACTATAATTTTACGATGAAAGCTATCCGTCGCTAAACTGTTTAGCAACGAATTGAGTCATCGCTAATCTACAGATTTCTTGTAGTGGACATGCTTCTTATTTGGGAATTTGTTGTCTAATAATGAAAGAAAACAAAATGTTAAGATAAGAAGAGGACGGTGAGAACATAGACTAAATCAATCACCTCAAGAACATAAGATACTTCTTGAACCACATGTTTAGCAAGAAAGGAAGTTAGTTAGTGTTGTCATCTAACATGTCTACTTCCTTTAATGAAATAACAAGGTGGTAGGGAATAGTGTATGGTGTTGCTTAACTGTTGTGCATGAGCCAATATGCATTCGTGTGTGCGTGAGAGAGGGAGAGAGAGGTGCATGTATCTAAATGGTGCAATGATAGTGAGATAGGATCAGGTGATATTGAAAATCACCATTGATCAATGGTGATTTTCAATATTCATCGCCCATCTTGATAGATCAAGGGCTGGTTGGCAAATCCTCCATTCAAAAGAATTTTGAGGAATTTGGGATTCGGTGCAAAAAAATTAAAAATCACTATCATTGGTAATTTTCAATATCATTTTATCCAAAACCCTTGTTTTGTTCCGGCAGTGGAAGGTATCCTGGAATATATTGAAACCCTAAATTCTCCTTGCCCGGAAAACCAAAAGTTGCTCCTAACAATATATATATATATATATATATATATATATATATATATATATATATATATATATATATATATATATATAGTAATGTGTAGGTGCTGAATGAAATATGCTAAATGAGTTTTTCAGGTTTTATTTTTATTTTATTTTTAAATTTTGACCATACAGGTATGATCTATGTACTTGATTTTATAAGTATCAGCTCTTGAAGCGTTCAATTCAGACCCATGAGTGAGTTTTTATAAGGTTAAAAAAAATCAAATGTTTAAAATCTCTATAAATTTTAGAGGCTCCAAATATCAATTTTTTCATCGAAAACATGATGTAGATGTGATTCCTCATAAATTGTATCATTTAGCATATTTCATTTACCGCCTACCCATCAATATATATATATATATATATATATATATATATATATATATATATATATATATAGAGAGAGAGAGAGAGAGAGAGAGAGAGAGAGGGAGAGGTTGGAACCTGGGAGGTGCCATGGATCGTACTCGTAGATGTTGACGTCTGGTATAATATGTGAGAATCTATCGTCTCCAGTGTGGGCGAGCTTGTGATGGAGGTAGAACCCAATCAGCTCCTCCTCCGTCGGGTAGAACCTGAACCCCGGGAACAGCTGCTCACCCATCTCTCTCTCTCTCTCTCTCTCTCTCTCTCTCTCTCTCTCTCTCTCTCTCTCTCTCTCTCAGCGTCCCGAGGGTCGATCAGAAAAGGGAGGAAGAAGACCCAAAGGGATGGCTTCAAATACAGCTCATGAATTGACAGCAGCTGTTGCTTTCACGGTTGGAAGGAGCCATGAAACGACCACGATCCACACGCTGAAGATTACGTGAAGACCCCTTACGGACCGGACCGACGCGTAGATAGTGACACGCTATTTGAGTGCGTGTTTAATCAGACGCTCTGTGACACCTTGACACGGTTAAGATTCGAGTAGAATTGCACTCGAAGCTTTTGTGCTTAAAATCCATTTTCTCAAGGGGACCCACCCCCAACCAATTTCCATGCATTGGGGTGGACAGTATCCGGCTTATATAAGCCTCTGGAAAACTGCCATGAAACTTCTCTCTCGTATATATAACTAAAGCAGTATCTTACTCTGACTTGACCACATGGAAATGCCACACTCCTTGCTGAGATGTTTCTGTACCTTCTCTACCAGATTTTTCTGGAATGTTCGTGGAGGTTGCCTGCACCATATTTCTGCTAGTATAGGAAATGTTAAGGAAATGAATCCTGCAGCTGATCCATATCCAAATACCGGATCTAAGGTGGGTACAGAGTTCCACATGATTCCCAACAGTCAGAGAGGTCAACTCATGATCAGAAGTCACTTACAGGTGTGAAACCCAATCAGAAACCTCTCCATAAGGAAACCAGTCTTGTGCTATATTCATACTGATTCCCAACAGTCAGAGGTCTCTTCATATTGATCCTTTATGCATCTAATCATACTTTTAATATGTTCCAATGTGTTATACTGTGTTGTTTTGATGGACATGGAGTTAATATAGTATAGTTAATATAACATATGGTAAACAATGAGATATACACTATCCTACAAGATTTTTTTTTGTATAACACATTTCGTTTTTCTTATTCATCCTTGAAGCAATCTTTATCTTTTTCGATAAATTTAAGTTCAATAATTGAAGTTGATTCAAGAAGCTAACTGATCTTAAATGAGCCTTAACAAGCCCAAACACAACTTGCTTGTTCCCAAGTTGATTCAAGAAGTTAACCCAAGTTGAATCTTAATGAGCTAAGCTTGAGCCTTTTGCGACAGACTTCTGCACCCATCCCATTTATATCATAAATTGCTTGTTCCCACGTGCAATCAACTCAATTAGAAACCACAAACTCTCTCTCTCTCTCTTTTGCGCACGCCCTCTCTAGTGAGCCCATCCTGATTGAGCGAAGCAGGTTATATGCCCCCCTCCCCCCCCGAACAGGGCATCTCATGCTTGGGGGTCCCAAAAAGCACCATGTATTTAAGCTTGTGTGTCTCGTATCCCTATGTTTGTCAGCATTAATTAGCATTGGAGTTTGATGCGATTGCAAAGACTTAAGTACTCTCTCCTCCATTGGTGCCAAAAAAAATAACGATTCTAGAAAAGGAGTGATTGTAAAGACTTAAGTGCCCCGAAGATGATTATTTAAGACTCGGTTTCTGCACTGCAGGATTATCCGAGAAAGAAATCTCTCCTGGAGGAGGCC
Source organism: Nuphar pumila (assembly GCF_984573655.1). NCBI lineage: Eukaryota > Viridiplantae > Streptophyta > Magnoliopsida > Nymphaeales > Nymphaeaceae > Nuphar > Nuphar pumila. Next base: position 72,974,221 of record NC_143262.1, read on the forward strand.
ATGAACATCAACCCTCTCACTCTCTCTCTCCCTTCTCTTTATGCTTCTGTGCACATCCAGCAAAAGATCCTACATTGCTCCATCAAGCACCGACTGACCTACACATTGACTGTTATGGAGCCTAATTCAGAGTTTTTACCCTTACTGGAGAAGGGTTTGGGGGCTCCTCCGAGCGTGGGTAACATCATTCAACTAAATGAGTTATGGATCCTGATTCAGAGTTTTTACCCTTACAGGAGACAGGTTTGGAGGCTCCTCCCAGCGTGGGTAGCATCATTCAACTTGAAGAGTTGTGGAGCCTAATTCAGAGTTTTTACCCTTACAGAAGGGGGGTCTGAGGGCTCCTCTCAGCATGGGTAGCATCATTCAACTTGATGAGTTGTGAAGCTTGATTCAGAGTTTTTGCTCTTATAGGAGGAGGGTTTGGGGGCTCCTCCCAACGTGGATAGCATCATTCAACTTGATTCGTTATAGAGTCTGATTTAGAGTTTTTGCCCTTACAGGAGGGGAGATTGGGGGCTCCTCCCAACGTGGGTAGCATCGTTCAACTTGATTCGTTGTGGAGCCTGATTTAGAGTTTTTACCCTTACAGGAGGGGGGTCCGGCGGCTCCTCCCCGGCACGGGTCCCGCTACGCGGTCAGCGGTCCAGGGGGACCGCGCCCCCCAGACCAAATTTTTTTTGGGGCTTTGTATAAATTTTTTTATTTTCTTTCCCTCTTTTAACTATCGAAAAAGTGCAATAGAGCGTTTTGTTTAATCGTGGGGCTCATGTTTCCTTCGGTTGTTTCATGCGCGAGGTTTTCGTAACACCCCTTCCCACGATTTTTTTATTTTTCTTTTTTTGTTTCTTTCCCACGATTTTTTCAATGACTCCCCTACAGTGATTTGTAGTGTTGTCGGGTCTCCAACGAGCCCCACATCGATTTATAGTGTTGTCTGGTCTTCCAACAACGATTTTTAGTATTGTCGGCCCTTCCTACAGCGATGTATAGTATTTTCGGGTCTCCAACGAGCCTCACAACGATTTATATTGTTGTTGGATCTCACTACAGCGATTTGTAGTGTCTTCCGCAAATCACTATAGCGATTTATAATGTTATTCAGTAAACAAATCGCTGTAAATCACTACCCGAATTATGATCAACTTGTCAGGGCCATATCTCCCTAACCGAAGGTCATATTCGAAATCCGTAAAAAGTGATGTCTTTGTTATTGAGTCTAGTTTATTTCTGTAAATTTTCAATAATTTCTATGGTCATTTCATTCTCCATTTTAACTAAAAACTAGACCCCTATTAAGGCATAATCTCCATTTTTTACTAGAAAACCTTCTCACACTGAAGTCAACTTTTAAGGCATAATCATTGTAAAATTTATGTGCAGATTCCTTAATATTAAACTGCATTCCTTCTACCAGAATATAGTCAAGTGTACTTCCATGTACATTCGCAGTGCCTACACTTTTGTAGTGTTGTGCAACTCAAATAACATAGAATAATAGGGGTCTAGTTTTGAGTTAAAATGGAAAATGAAATGACCATAGAAATCACTAAAAATTTACAAGAATAAACTAGACTCAATAACAAAGACACCACTTTTTACGGATTTGGAATATGACCTTTGGTTAGGGAGATATGGCCTTGACAAGTTGGTCATAATTCGGGTAGCGATTTACAACAATTTGCTTACTGAATAACATTATAAATCGCTATAGTGATTTGTGGAAGACACTACAAATCAATGTAGTGAGATCTAACAACACTATAAATTGTTGTGAGGCTCGTTGGAGACCCGAAAACACTATAAATCGCTGCAAGAAGGCCCAACAATACTAAAAATCGTTGTTGGAAGACCGAACAATACTATAAATAGATGCGGGGCTCGTTGGAGACCCGACAACACTAAAAATCACTGTAGGGGAGTCATTGAAAAAATCGTGGGAAAGAAACAAAAAAAGAAAAATAAAAAAATCGTGGGAAGGGGTGTTATGAAAACCTCGCGCAAGAAACAACCGAAGGAAACATGAGCCCCATGATTAAACAAAACACTTTATTGCTCTTTTTCGATAGTTAAAAGAGGGAAAGAAAATAAAAAAATTATACAAATCCCTCCAAAAAATTGGTCCGGGGGGTGCTGCCTCCTAAGCCCCCCGCTAGGGGCGGAACCCGCGCGGGGGGGAGCCCCCAGACCCCCCTTTTGTAAGGGCAAAAACTCTAAATCAAGCTCCACAACGAATCAAGTTGAACGATGCTACCCACGTTGGGAGGAGCCCCCAAACCCCCCTCCTGTAAGGGCAAAAACTCTAAATCAGGCTCCATAATGAATCAAGTTGAACGATGCTACAGTCAGTGCGCAGATCAGTCGGTGTTTGATGGAGCAATGTAGGATCGTCTGCTGGATGTGCACAAAAGTAGAAAGAGAAGGGAGAGAGAGTGAGAGGGTTGATGTTCATGGCCTTCTCCAAGGGAAACTCTTTGCCTCCCTTGATTTCTTCTCTAGAGAGAGAGAGAGTGTGTGTGTTTTACAGTGTTTTACGGTGAAGAAAGAAGAAGAAGATGACGATGAAAAGTTCAAACATACATTTTTGATGGCTCAGGTTCATTTCGCCGGATGACCATCGGACCACCGGCTCACCATCAGATCGTTGGCTCACTATCGTTTCACCGGATCACCATCGGATCGTCAACTAAGGTTCGTTTTACTGTGTAGACTTTGAAGAGTCAACATCATCATCGACTTTCTGAATGAAGGACATGTTTGTCATTTTTTTGAACCGTTTGTTTTCCTTTTTTGAATGAAGGACATTTTTGTCATTTTCTCAAATCGTCGTTTTATGGCAAGAATAGCAAGAAAGGGTACTTAAGTCTTTGCAACCGAACCAGACTCCAATGTTGAGTGATGTCAACATACATGAGAATACGAGCCCCATGTGCTTATATACGTGGTGCTTTTTGGGACCCCCGAACATAGATGTGGGATTCAGTGAATCATCGGGGGTGAACATACACCACCCTCTCCTGATTGAGCCCAACAACTTATACCGAGCAATCCACTCAATTTGAAGCCATGAACAAAGTACGACAGTAAATTCTCTCTCTCTCAAAGACACATTGACATCATGATGCTAATGTGGTTTTTTTTTTAATTTATAACTCCAAGAAACCGCACCTCCCACAAAAGACTTGATTGCACTGGCTCAACTTGCCATACCTACTGTTACTGTGCCGACAACATAAAATTCTAAGGCTAGGACCCCTGCCCCCGAGGCCTATGCTATACATTGGTTTGTGTAGAGGGGCGATGCCCATGAGAATCAAACCTTGATTGTCCGTCTAGCAGCCAAGGCCATACCCCATTGCACCACTCCCCCTTGGGCGTGTGATGTGGGTTTAACTCATATGTTTGAAACTTTTTTGGAAAATAAGACAAGGATACGAAATTTTTTAAATTTTAACCAATAAAAACTAATTTTTGGCATTTTAATGTTAACAACGTATTTTTTATTGAAATAAAACTTTAAAGTAATAAAACAATGGTAAAACATTATCTATAATAGTGTTCATGTGTCCGAGTGTGTCCACTTGTCTCACCAGGGACACACCACCAAAATGGCATGTTCCTATGACATAGCTCCACCTGTATCATCCCAAACGTCATACCCCATCCAGATCTCATTGATGCTAGCTATTTGTAGAAATCATACCCATATAAGGATTTTAATGGTCAATTTGATAAGAATCAACACTTAGATTGCATTATTTTGACATTTTATAAGGTTGATTTTTTAATTGCAAAAAAAGATCTTGCATGGAGGTCAGATTACGGTTACTTAAGTGCCATTATTCACTGAATGGATAGCATCCATGGAAGCAGATCAGGTCATGCTGAACATGAGTTTTTTTGCTCATGCCAATATTGTGGCGGTCCATTTTGTAATTTGAAGAGTTAAAAAGTCTACATAACAGTTATATGTTATGTGGCATTCATCCAAAATGCAAACAGACGACCACGATGTTTTCATGAGCAAAAAACTCATATTCAGTGATCTGCTTCCAGCATCTATAGGTCAGAACTTGCATAAATGATATCCATGATCGATGACAGGGACGTGTTTTCTCTCTCAGATCAAGTGCAAACACATTGTACACTTTAGTGTGCCGCTGCACGCAATGTGATTGCACCTAGAAGTGTTAACATGCTTGGTTTACTTGGACCTGACCTGATCCGAACCGAACCCTGATAAACAAGAAGACCCAATTAAGACCGAGTTTAGACCCAAAGGTCTGATTAATACATGGACTCAAGTATAGTTTGTGAAATTTTATAACAGATCCTAACCCGACCCGAGTTTCGATTAAGACCCACAATTTTTTTTTCATTGTGCAAAAGCTAACCAACCGTGTCACTCATCCCATCCACAACAATGGTTCCTCTCTCTCTCTCTCTCTCTCTCTCTCTCTCTCTCTCTCTCTCTCTCCCTTCGGCCCCCTCACTGGACACCCGACCCGGCGAACCTCCCTCTTCGATGACCATCGCCCGACCTTGTTCCTTCTTTTTTATTCCATTCCTCTCCGGCGACCATCGCTCGACCCCGTTCCCTCTCCGGCGTCCATTGCCCGACCCCGTTCCCCCTCCAACCCCCCTCACTAAACACCCGACCCAGCCAACCTCCCCTACGTCTCCCGCCTCTTTGCTCCCTCGACTCGCTGGCACCCCCTGTAAACCCAGGCTCCACAACGCTCTCCCCCTGTGATCTCCCTCGCTCCCTTCTTCCTAGGTTCGCCGGTCCACCGGCGCCTGCGACCCCCCCTCCGCTCCGACTCTATTTTCTGGCATCAACAACTAGATTCCGGCAGTAGGCTTGATCAAAGACTGAAGAAGGCATCATAGACTGTGTTTCCGGAGGCAGACTTGAAGCTCGGCCACACTATTCTCTCTGTCCCCCCCCCACACCTCTGTGTCAAACCTGTCAGCGTCATCTCTACTGCTCCCTTCTACTCGGGGGCGCGTCGGTCTCTGTCGAAAAGCCTGGAGGATTTTGGCCACCGATGTGAAAGATTCAGAGTTCCAACAGTGAGTGATGTTGTTGTTGCCATCTCTCTTTCCCTCTCCAGGGGTAGGGATGACAGTGGGGCGAGGCGGAGGACAAGGTCTCCACCCCCGCCCCGCTTCAAGATTAGAACCTCCACCCCCGCCTTTATCCCCGTTTCATGTCCTCCATCCTTGGTTCAAACGGGGATGAGGCAAGGATGAGGCGGAGAAAAGTGGCAGGGATGGGGCGGGGCGGGGATGAGGCGGGGAAAAGTGGCGGGGATGGGGCAGGGCAGGGAAAAGGGTACGTCCCTTCCCGCCTCCATCCTCGAACGAGGATGGATTTTAACCTTCGTTCCCGCCTCCATTTCCGTTTCATACCCTTCATCCCCTGTCCAAACGGGGCGAGGCGGGGCCCCGCTTTCCCCCGTTCCACTGCCATCCCTATCTAGAGGGTGCAATGGACACCGCTGGAGGCCCTAGCCTGTGTCGAGTTTCGTCGAAAGAGCTGAGCATCGCCAGAGTCCCTAACCCTCGCAGGTGTGCCTCTCTCTCGTCTCTTCCATTTTTCGGAGTTCTGTAGGCCCCTCCATCGATGTTCGTGGTTTCGTTATGCGCCCCTCATCGAGCTGTTTTTGGGGGCTTGCTTCTGATCTCCCGTTGAGGGTCAACCAGCAAGCCCTCCATTTAATTAAGGAAGCTGTGAATGACTGGGGTGCAACCTTTATGCTACGTCGATGGGGATTGGATATAGTCCTGCCTTTCAAACTCAAATATTGGTTCTTCTCTAAGCTTTCAGAGTCCCTCCAATCTTGCTTAGATGTGGGCTCTCTTCGTATTTCAAACATCAGGTATTTTCTGCGAGCGATTAGACATGAGCCTCTCAAAGCATGCTCTGTTAAGACAATGCTTGTTTCGCCTTTCTTCATTCGGGAACTTCCAAAATGGGTTGCTGATCGGGGATGGCAACATGACCCATCTCCTTGGCAAAGCTCCTTCCATGCCATTCGCTCTAGATCTTAGTTGAGTCATGTCAGGCTAGGGGATTGGTGGTGTGCTGCTTGTTTCTCTCTGAACTTCCAGAAACACTTTGATTGTCATAAGTGTGGCTCATCTTTTCTCTCTCATCGTTACCCAATCTAGAAGCGAAGGCGATCTAGCCCCTCCCATCCCCATTCGTCGGGGCAGAATCTAGTCACTCAAGATTTTTCTAGGTTGGGGCGTCATCATGCAAGTCAGAATCCTGAACGGCCTCCCCAGAAATTATCCTTTTCGCCATGGGCGCAGATTGGCAATCTTCAAAAGTCGGCGAATTCATTCCATGCGGTCAAGATTGGGTCTATCTGGGTTTTGGTCTGGTAGCAGCACTTCGAGATTTCTTTTCCGTCAGCTGCTTCGGTTATGTTAGCCCCATCTTTGGCGTATGATGGCATCTCTCAGCCGTCGTAAGTTCTGCCAGAGGTGGGCCCAAAAAATCTAGCTCTGCTATCAATGCTTTCTCTCCTATAGATCGATCGCTCATTATTGATCCTGCATGGAACTAGACGTTTGATTCTTTTTGTACCGATTCTCGAGACAGACTGGCAGTTGGGTAGGCATGCTCGTGGGGAGCATAGAATAAATTTGTCGTCCTTGCCATCAAAAGTTTTGCCAAGGGTAGGCTCACAAAAATTTGGCCCTGCTATCAATGTGTTCTCTACTGGAGTTCAGTCGCTCATTATTTCTCATGTTGGGGGGCCAGTGTCTGCTTTTATTTGTACCCCTTCCCGTTTCAGCTTGGAGGCACAGTTAGGTATGCTTGCGCGTGGTGGGCAAAAGATGATTTTGCCACCGCCCCTTATTATTTTTCCCTACAGACGCTCTGATTATTTGGTTATCAATCTTATCGTGTTTAATACTAGAACCAACTTAGCAATCAGATGCATGGTGCTTGGCTTCTCGGTTCGGCGTCCTCTTCCTGTATCACATTATGTCTCTAAGGTTTTTTATCTGCGAAATCTTTCGGTCTTTCGCCAAATGGTGTCTCATCCAGTAGTCCAGCATGGGGTCAGGGTAGCCATCTATTTATGCCTTTGCTTCAGCAGCATCCCAGTCTGCAACCCCTGGGTGTCGAGGTTGTTGATGCAGCTAAGTTGTTGGATATCTCTCTCTCCTCTTCGCAGCTGCAAGATATACCTGCTGATATGGATTCTACAATTTCAGCTATCTCTGCTATTATTGAGGACTCCCTTTGCCACTTCGGTGGAGCAGACTGTGAGCAGCTGGGCATTTTCAATGGTCACTCGAGGTCGTCTGTTAGTGTCGCAAATCATAAATGGTTAGCGAAGAAGGAGGAGGCCTATGTCAATTGTTTTGGCTACTGATGCTAGATCCCCAAGAAGGTTATCTCGGTACCACTAGCCCCAGGTTTTTCCAGATTTTGTGCCATGAAGACTGTTTGTTGGAATATTAGGAGCTTAAATTGTCCCATGAAATGCCTATTTTTGGCTAATTGGGTAAGGGAGGAGAAGCCCGACCTACTTGCTTTATGTGAAACTAAAATGGAGGTCATCCCGCTCATGGTCGCCTCTAGCATTTGGCGGAGAGTTGACTATTTCTTTAAGCCTGCGGTCAATCATGCCGGAGGTATCCTTATCTTGGAGAAGCTATCTTTAAATTTATCTCAGCTGCATATGAGTCTTTTCTCTTTGTCTGTTGCTTTCAATTTGCAAGCAGTTGGTAGAAGGGTAGTGGTTTATGTTGTTTATGGCCCTGATCTTGCTCTCATGAGGCCCGCATTTTGGGATGATTTAGATAGGGTTGTCATTTCTAGTGTAGAGTGTCACATTCTTATGCGGGATTTCAATTGTTTGCTATCGATTCATGACTCTAATAACCTCGTCATTCCTAATCCCTCTATGTGAGGTTTCCTAGACTTTGTTCATCGGCATCTCCTCTACCCTATTCCTTTAACTGAGGAGCATTTTTCTTGGTCGAATAGGCAGTCTCGCCCGTGCTGTAGGGTCCTTGACAGGGTCTTTGTCACCCCTAATTTATTGGACCTCATTCCTGACGTTAAGTGTGTGTTGCTTGCTCCCTCACTCTCAAATCATGGGCAGATCATCACTCATTGGGGGGATGACTTTCATCTCACTAGGAGCTTTGCGTTTGAAGAATGGTGGCTTGAGGAGCCAATTTTTTTCTTGGTTATTGCTAATTCTTGGAACAAACCTTCTGATGAGCATTGGGCAGCGTTCTGGGTTCAAAAGAAGCTTTCTCGTCTAGCTAAGGATATCAAAGCTTGGCTTCATAGTCGTAATGTAGAGAAATTTCAGCAAATGGTTGCATGGGATCATGAGATTTTTGCGTTATATCAGTCTATGTCTTCTCCTGACTCTCTTTCTGATTTGCAACTTCTCAGTCGTCAGGCAAGGTCCTTAGAATTAACTATGCTCTTGAAAAGCTGGAGGGTCAAAGAAGAAATTCGTTGGAAGCAGAGGTCTAGGGTGAAATGGCTTGCGACTGGTGATGGCAACACTAAATTTTTTCACTCATATGCTTCCCATCGTCATAGGAGGAAGGTTGTTTCATCTATCTCCATTGGGGGTGTTTCTTATCTCAATCAACACATTAATTCGACAGTTTTGCTATATTTTAAAGCTTTATATTCTGCTTCGTTAACTGCGGAGGGTGTCTTTGGTAATGTCCTAGTTGAGTCAATTCAGCATGAGCAAGTCAAATCTATGCAAAAGAAGGTTCTCTGAAGATGAGATTTTTAGGGCCATTAAGGATCTGTCGGGTTGGAAAGCGCCCGACATTGATGGGTTTCATGTCAACTTTTTTAGAATCTTTTGAGACTGTGTTAAATCGAATGTGGTGAGCATGTTTGATGAGTTTTATCATAACTCCAGACTGCCTTATCATTGTCATGTAGCTATTATTTCGCTCATTCTGAAAGATGATGAGGCCACTGATATTTCTTGGTTCCACCCAATCTCAGTTATGAGTGCTCTCTGTCGGATGTTTGCCAAGGTTTTGGCGAATAGGCTGAAATCGGTGGTTCACCAGATTTTTTTAGACTCTCAGTTCGCCTTCAACCGTAATAAGAGGGTGCAACACTCGTTCATCATGGCATCCGAGGTTGTTCATTCCTTGCAGCATAGCAGTCAGCCTTATTTTGTCCTTAAATTAGACTTTCATAAAGCTTTTGATTTTGTGCATTGACCCTTCTTATTTTAAATGTTAGCAAATTTTAGTATTGGTCATCATTTTTCTAGTTGGGTGAGGGAGCTGGTCTCAAATGCCCAGGCCATGTTAAATATCAATGGTGTTAGAGGAGACCGGTTCAAGCTGGGCAGGGTCTGCGGCAAGGGTGCCCCCTCTCGCCTTTGTTATTCAATGCAGTTGCTGAGGGTCTCGTGGTCTTGCTTAAGTAGGTCGCGGTATCATGTTTTATTGATCCTTTGCAGGTTCTGGACTTCCCTGGTCATATTCTTACTTATGCTGATGATATGATCGTTTTTTGTTATGCAAATGTTCAACAGATGCTTAGGTTCAAGCTTATCATCCAGTTCTTCCTCTCTCTATCTGGGCTTTCTCTAAATGAGACCAAATGCTCTCTTACCATGTTCAATGTTCAGTCCAATATGCTTGCAGCTGGGAGGAGGATTTTTAATTGCACTATTTCTGACATGCCTATAATGTACCTAGAGTTGTCGTTACAAGTGAAGCACCTCTCTTTTGTTGCATGGGCTCCGACGCTTCAAAAAGTGAAGTGCAAATTACTTTCGTGGCAGTCATCTTATCTCTCCATCATTGGCCGTCTGACTTTAGTCAGGCATGTTCTTTCCACTATTTCAGAATTTTTCATGTCTATATTTGTGATGCCTGTGGGAGTAGAGAAGCAGCTGACGCGCTTGCTGGCAGGTTTTCTATGGTTTAGGTGTCAACTTAAGGGTAAGCATCACTTGATTGGTTGGCGTTCGGTGGTCATACCTCGGCGTATGGCTGGCTTAGGCATTTCTGCGCCCAGACTGTGGAGCATTGTTCTTATTGCCAAGCAATGTTGGTTGACCCACCAACCGGATAACCCTTGTGCTCGTTTGCTTCTTGCTAAATATGAGGCTCCTGCTCTTATCTTGGTTCATCTGGGAACCTAGGGATTGGCGTTCTCGCACTTATGTAAATCGTGGTTGAGGGCTTTAGCCTTCTTTAGAGACTATTTTGAGGACTCCAGAAATTTTGGTCAGTGGTTGCAGTGGGCGCTGGTGCCAAGCAGAGAGTTCATCACCTCAAAAGTCTATAGATCGTTGCTCCCCCCGGGGGCTGATTGGTTGCCCGAGAATGTGCTTTGGGCGAAGGGGCCTTCTCCCCGTTCTCGAGTCCTGGCTTGGTTAATTTTGCATGATAGGATCCAGACCCACAGTAATTTAAAGAAGTGGGGTATTCAGCCCCCGAGTTGGTGCGTGCTTTGTCAAGCTGCGGAAGAATCTACGTTTCACTTGTTCTGGTCTTGCCTAATATTTGTGAAACTCTTCAGCAGGACCTGGAGGCATCCAAAAGTATTTGTTAAGGAGGAGTCCTTTGCGCTAGATCTGATCTTAGGTCCGGTTTGTATTAGGCGTAGCATGAGGTGGAGGTTGATCTAGCGGATGTGGTTGCTTACCTCTTGGTGGTTTGTTTGGATGGTGCGAAACGATGCTCATTTTTGTCAAATTCTGATTAACATTCATAACCTGGTGCATAAAATCTTGGTAGATGTTTATGCGATCCTGCGTATGCATCTTAGTGATCTTCTGCTCCCTCCTACTGACGCTCTTTCTCTTTTGCCGCACTCTGGCCCAGCGGCTCCTGCGTGAGTCCGTTTTGTCTGTCTGATGTTCTTTTTCTCTTCTACTTTCTTTTATTTGTTTTGGCTTTTGCTCTTGTTCAGTTCATGGGTTCAACATTTTGTTGATCTTCGTGAGTGGTGGTAATGTTGAATTTCTTTCGGCTCTCTCTCAATCGTGGTTCATTCGTTCCTCATCCATCTGACTCCTCGTAGAAAACTCTGTGCTTGAATCATGGCTCATAGGGCTGTTGTTTCGTAATGTGTTGTTGGTTTTCCCTCTCCGTGGCTTATTTTTTCGATTCTGTTATTGCTACTAGAAGTAACGGCTGCATCCTTTTCTTCTATGTCAAAACAATTGGAATTGATTTTTTTCCTCTATGTTTCATTTTGGTCTTTAATTTACGCATGAAGTAGTGATAGATCTGTAGTGCTTATACCTGTATCGAATCAAATGGTCGAACAGAAACATTATGTGTTTTTTGGGGAAATAATGGTGGGTTGTGTCGATTGGAGGAAATAGTTAGTGGTTTCTGCAGTAGATTAATGGCCTAATTTCTTATTTGGCACATGCACTTTCTTTGGTATCTTCCATGATTTGTCTGTTGTGGATGATACGCACAAACTGTGTCTTCTAGTTTTAATTTTAAAAGGTGGGTTGTCATTTCATGCTGATTATTGTGATAAAGTAAGAGTATAAGATGATCTAAACATTTATGCAAATCTTATTGTTCCAGTAATGGGGAAAATGATCTAAACATTAAGAGTATAAGATGGATTAAGTTGGTCAATTCACGAGCCCATTTTCTAAAGAGGGTGAACCCTATTGTGTTTTTCCCTCATTCTGAGAACTATTTTGTAGCCGGTAGGGACCCGCCTAGCTTGATCAGCTATTCTCCGAACACGGATTGAGTCAAGCTCAAGTTAAGCTCGCGCGGCTTGAGCTTGGCAAAATTTTCAAAAGCTCTTTTGGAAAGAAAGTGTGGTATATGTGGTGGGATTCAAACCTGACTACTTTCAGCCTGGACAAACACCGTAACCGTTGGGATACAACAATTATTTTTGCTTATTTAACAAACAAATGTGTTATATATCCTGTTTTTTCCCTTACATAACCACACTAACCGAGCTTAATCGAGCTAATCAAGCTTATTCAAGCTCAACCACCTCATCAAGCTTGGCTCATTTGCTTATGCTGAGCCTAAGCCTTTGCTCAAGTTCGTCTCATTTATGTATTTAGAGGAACTCATGCCGAACTTAAACAGGTTGATCCCGAGCTAGTGTCGTTCATTGTGCAGCTGTAGTAAACATTGACTTGCTTTCCTTCGTTGTTAAAAACACTAATCCAAGCCTAGGCGGAAGACCCCCTAAAAGGACTGGTCGAAGCCTATGTGGGACTACTCAACCTAGGCAGAACCAAAAAAATAAATTATAAAACATCAAGAAAAGCAAAAAATATTATAATAAATAGTTAAATTTAATAACAAACATATGATTGTAACTATGGATGAAGTGTGTAATTCAATGTAACATATCACATAATTCATAAAATTGCATAATATTGAACATACACCAAAACTTGGGGTACACCATCCAATTACTCTATATACACACATATATATAGATATATAGAGAGAGAGAGGGGATTATCCACCCGTTTCATTATGTCACTGTTAGGACCCTCCAAAAACCATAGTTTTTAGATATTTTATACTCAATCTGAACCATTAGATGTGTTTAAACATGTAATTGATTAAACATCTTTATGCTCATATGCATATTTTAAAGAGGTAAAAAAAATCATCAGTTGATATTTGTACTAAAATTTTATGATAAAATGTTTACACTTTTACATCAAATCAACTTGAAACAAAGCTTGCTTATTGTACAATACAACCCTATATTGTATTGTATCGTACAATACACCTTTGATGTACTAAAAATGACTAAATCATAAATTTTTTATTTTAGGTTTTAAATACCTCTTAAGGGCCGACTCTCTCATTTGTGTAGAGGTCACTAGAGGGGAATTCACACACTCTCTAGGAGTCGTGGGTGGGATTTGAAGGTTGATCTGTGCACAAGGGAAAGGGTTTTTGAGGTTTGTTCAAGTAAGAGTTCATTTTCACCATGTTTTCACTCAAGGAATTGGGTTAAGGTAAAAAAAATCTTTGTTCTTTTTTTCATTTGTGCATGATTAAAGTTGAAAACACCTAAAACTTTGATATTTGGAGGGTCTTAATGGTTTCCTAAAAAAAAGGGATAGGATGAACCCTGTTTTTATATATATATATATATATATATATATATATATATATATATATATATAAGATTTTATATGTGTGTGTTCATGTGACAAAAAAGAAGGAAAAAAAGTAAAATAAAAAAAGGAGAAAAGGAAGAAGAAAAAGAGAAGCTAGAGGGGTGAAATGAGAAGCAAGAAGAAAAGAAAAAAATAAAAAGGTAAAAAAGAAAAGAAAAAGAAGAAGAAAATGAGAAAACAAAAAAAAACTTTTGAGACAGGAGGAAGAAGAAAAAGAAAACAAAAAGAATGAGAAAAAAAATAACAACCATGTCCCTGCAGCCTAGGTAGGCACAACCTAAGCACCACCTAGGCAGCCTAGGTCAAAAAACAAGCCCCTACCACTTATACCCATAAGCCTAGGCAGTGGCCTTGTGCCTAGCCCGCCTAGGTAGAGCTTAGGCACGGCTTTTGACAACTAAGATTGCTTCTAGAATCTATGATAACTATCATAGTCTATTTGTGGTGTGGTGAAGAGAAAATAAGTTGTTAATTATGATTGGACACCTCATGTGCAAAACCTTGCTATGGTATACTATTAGCTGTGGTAACACCCCTTTTACATCTAGGCTCTGGCATGAGTTAGATAGAGTCAAGAAATGCAATTTGCAGTTCTACTATTGGTTATTTGTATTGCTTACTTTATGACCTATGTCACAGAGGTGCAGGTGTGGATGAAGCGATGTTGTACTTTAAATAAACTTGGGTGCAGGGAGAGTATATATATAATTTTTTAACAGTTTTAAGTTAACACTAATGAAATAAAATCAATTATCATATCATCAATTCATCATGAATAAATTCACACAATAAATCAAATTAACAATCTACAATTGCCATTCCTCATCAATAAAAAATAACACTATAATTAAATCAACCTAAATATATTATGATTATGTTAAGTGAATTAAGAAAATAAGAAACAATCAAATAAGTCAAGCAAAAAAAGATAGATTATACTAATAAAAACAATATGCATAATTGCATACCAAAAGTATATCATACACAATGTATTTGACAATGAGGTAATCATCCTAATAATTTTTTGCTTCATCATCAAGTTCATTACAAGAATGGAGAGTAGACTCAGTTAAGTCCATGTTTATAATGGTGAAATCATACTTCCGTACAAGTCACACTCCTCTGGGTTTACATTTTAAAATTTGGATTATCCTTGTTTGTATTACAATTAAAATTTTAAAATGTTAAATACATGCATATTTAAATAAGAAAACTAAGAAATAGTCAAATAACTAAGATATCAATTAAAAAATAGCACATGTATTCCTCACTGGTTCGTAAAAGTAATCGCAGATTGAAATAAACAAAGACTAAATCCTTTGCACACTTGTTGGTGAGTTTTTGTTTATCTTGATGTTGTAAATTTATGCATATGTGCTCTAATTTCTTTCACAACATGATGATGTAGCAAGCTGAGATAGCAATCTCAATATAAGACATTGAAGAAGAGGTGTTTATGATACATATGTTGACCACCATGTGATAGGACCCATATCCTCTTTTCTAGCTAGTAATGTTTATCCATATAATCTCCCTGAGAAAAAAAATTCAAAATCTTGTGTAGCTTAATATATAATATATTGTTCTCAATAAAGTTTTTTCATGCACATATATTTATGCTTTGATAGCTCTGTCTAGATTTGGATGGACACGACCAACACCTCCTTCCTTTCACTTATTTACATAATATTTGAGATTGAGAGAATGTATTATGCAATGCAAAGGTGTGTTGCTCTTATCCCATCTTTTCACTAAAATTGGATATATATAATTAAAAAAATCTAAATCATAAAGTGCAGGATCTTTTTTCTCATGCTTGAAAACTATAACTTGAAATTTTTTAATTAAATTATTCCATATTTCATAAACTTTGTGAAGCATGGGTTCATCCTTGTCAAATTCTATCAGTATTTTCTAAATAGGTTGTGTAAACTCAAAGAAGTACACACCTTTATCTCAAAACTCATCATCAATAATGCAATTATTAATTTCTTGGGTCTTAACAACATCATCAACATGATAGAATATACAATTATCATTAATCACCATATTAGGCAAAGCATTCTTGACTTGATTCTTTTCACCATCGCAATAATGGATAAAAAACGGGTTTCAACAACATTCAACAATTTTAGATAAGAATGCCTATTAAATATGACATTAGCATGATGGTGGTTGACAATAAAATTCTTAATGTTTTTGTCATCTCTTTCTAATTCCTCAATCCATAAACATAGAGTACATGCAAGTGAATCTTCTTCCTCTTTTAGACTGCAAATATTGGTTAAATTCAAGTTATGTGCTACATAGGGAGTCCAAAAAATGTTATAATATTTATTCTTCAAACCCAATGATGCACTTTTACAAACTATAGCATTTTCTGTGATAATTTGTACTACTTTATTATTATTCACTTCTTTTACTACTTCTATAAACAACCTTTTCAAATACTTAACATTTTTATATTGTCTAAATGCATCAATTGTTTTCAAGAATACTGGCCCACTAAGCGAAGAAGAAATGAAATTAATTAGTTTCTTAATCTCTAGCAACATGTCAACATTTATCCTCTCTTCTACAAGAATTATCGTTCATAGTTTTCCTGATTTTGAAGGTACATAGTTACTCAAGTTACAATTTGCTAGTGAAATAATTAAATCATTTCAAAAAAGTTTTTTAGCTGCATTAAATGAAAGTAAAATAAAATAAAAATACCTCCTTAATTATCTATCCATATGCTCCCTTCATATATATTGAATGATGTTTGCATCATTCCTCTACCTCTTACATCCATTTTTCTTTTTTTTAAGCATTTTCTTGGTAGCTTGAAAATGGTATATTGATTACACAATCATTTTTTTTCTTTTCATATTCATCTTTTATTTATTTTTATTGTCTCCTTAATGCCTCATCAACTCTTTTATATCCTGAAATGTCTTGTTCTGATATCTTCAACAAATATCGAGAAAAAATTACTCGTGATACAATTTATATCTCCTATACAATTTATATTTTCTGTGAATAAAAAACAAAGTACACATCAAAATACATATAAAAGGAAACTAAAACAATTAATCGATCCACTTTAAAATTCGCAAGTTCTAATTATTTACAATTCAACATTTACATTTTTCAAAACAAAAAGAAGGTAGAAAAAATTCAACACATAAATCTAATCATCGCTAAGATTTTGTGCATCCTCTTGTTCAATGTCTCTATCTGTCCCTTCAGCGCCACTACGCTGATTATCGCCATCAACCTACACGAGAAAAGAAATGTCAGTATTGATAAACAAAATATACTAAAATATAGCCTACTCTATATGTGATTCTATCATGCGCATATGTGTTCTAAGGCAGTAAAAAAACTTTACACATGATTCTATCATGCTCATATGTGTTATAAAGCAGTAAAAAAACTTCATATGTGATTCTATCATGCTCATATGTGTTCTAAGGCAGTAAAAACTGTATTTGTGATTCTACCATGCTTATATGTGCACTAAGGCAGTCAAAAGGCTGTATATGTGATTCTACCATGCTCATATGTGTTCTAAGGCAAGCAAAAAACTATATATGTGATTTTATCATGCTCATGTGTACTCTAAGACAGTAAAAAAACTTTATATGTGATTCTACTATGCTCATATGTGCTTTAAGGCAAAAAAAAAAACTGTATATGTGATTCTACCATGCTCATATGTGTTCTAAGTAGGCAAAAAACTTTATATGTGATTTTATCATGCTCATATGTACTTAAAGACAGTAAAAAAACTGTATATGTGATTCTACTATGCTCATATGTGCTCTAAGACAGTAAAAAAATTATATATGTGATTCTACCATGCTCATATGTGTTCTAAGGCAGGCAAAAACCTGTATATGTGATTTTATCATGCTCATATGTGTTCTAAGGCAGGCAAAAACCTGTATATGTGATTCTACTATGCTCATATGTGCTCTAAGGCAGTAAAAAAACTATATATGTGATTCTATCATGCTTATATGTGTTATAAGGTAGTAAAAAAACTTTATATGTGATTCTATCATGCTCATATGTGCTCTAAGAGAGTAAAAAAACTGTATATATGATTCTATCATGATAATATGTGTTCTAATACAGTAAAATAACTTTATACATGATTCTATCATGCTCATATGTGTTATAAAGTAGCAAAAAAACTTTATATGTGATTTTATCTTGCTCATATGTGCTCTAAGGCAGTAAAAAAACTGTATATGTGATTCTATCATGCTTATATGTGCTCTAAGGTAGTAAAAAAACTTTATATGTGATTCTATCATGCTCATATATACTCTAAGGCAGTAAAAAAACTGTATATATGATTTTATCATGCTTATATGTATTATAAGGTAGTAAAAAAATTGTATATGTGATTCCATCATGCTCATATATGCTCTAAGGCAGTAAAAAAACTGTATATGTGATTCTATCATGGTGATATGTGTTCTAAGGCAGTAAAATAACTTTATACATGATTCTATCATGCTCATATTTGTTATAAAGTAGTAAAAAAACTTTATATGTGATTCTATCATGCTCATATGTGCTCTAAGGCAGTAAAAAAATTGTATATGTGATTCTATCATGCTTATATGTGCTCTAAGGTAGTAAAAAAACTTTATATGTGATTCTATCATGCTCATATGTGCTCTAAGGCAATAAAAAAACTGTATATGTGATTTTATCATGCTTATATGTGCTCTAAGGTAGTAAAAAAACTTTATATGTGATTCTATCATGCTCATATGTGCTCTAAGGCAGTAAACAACTGTATATGTGATTCTATCATGCTCATATGTGCTCTAAGGCAGTAAAAAAACTATATTTGTGATTTTACCATGCTCATATGTGTTCTAAGGCAGGCAAAAAACTGTATATGTGATTTTATCATGCTCATATGTACTCTAAGGCAGTAAAAAAATTGTATATGTGATTCTACTATACTCATATGTGCTCTAAGGCAGTAAAAAAACTGTATATGTGATTCTATCATGCTTATATGTGTTATAAGATAGTAAAAAAACTGTATATGTGATTCTATCAGGCTCATATGTACTCTGACGCAGAAAAAAAATTGTATATGTGATTCTATCATGCTAATATGTGTTCTAAGGCAGTAAAATAACTTTATACATGATTCTATCATGCTCATATGTGTTATAAAGTAGTAAAAAAACTTTATATGTGATTCTATCATGCTCATATATGCTCTAAGGCAGTAAAAAAACTGTATATGTGATTCTATCATGCTTATATGTGCTCTAAGATAGTAAAAAAACTTTATATGTGATTCTATCATGCTCATATGTGCTCTAAGGCAATAAAAAAATTGTATATGTGATTCTATCATGCTAATATGTGTCCTAAGGCAGTAAAATAACTTTATACATGATTCTATCATGCTCATATGTGTTATAAAGCAGTAAAAAAACTTCATATGTGATTCTATCATGATCATATGTGTTCTAAGGCAGTAAAAAAACTGTATACCTGTCGGACACTGGAGCTCATGTTGAATGCAGACGAAGTACCTTTGTCCTGAAAAAAGTTGCACAACTCTTTACGGACAATGTTGGGAATGGGTTCATCTAAAAAGTATTGCATTTTGTCCTCAAGACGCTGACAAACACCATCCCAAGACATAGCTGGGTCATTTGGACATTGAGAGTTGATGCTGGCGGGAGAACTCTGTGAGCCTGAGCTGCAGGAGGCAATGACTGGTGTAGTGTTCATGTGACTCCCAAACCCGAACACACGACCCTTTTTGGGTTCACCGGTTGCAGTCACCCATGCTGTAGGATCAAAAGGCGGATGCTGAGTGGAGTCATCGCCATATCACTGTACCATTTGATGTTCGTATGACTCCTACAATGTAATGATTAAAATATGAATTAATAATTAAGAATTACAATATTTGTGATAACGTAATTCATAGTAACTTGTCTATTACAATGTTTATTAATAAAATAAATACATACCGTTGTCGCTCTCTCCTTCTCAGATACGAACTCTCCCGTGGTCTTACGTTTATGTGTTTCAACAAACACATCCTTGTATGGCAGAGTGCCTCCTTTTTTTGCTTCTTGCAAAGTGAAATGATAAAAGATTTAGTTAACAGGTTTGCAACAATACTTATAAAACTGACAATATATATATTGATGAGTTACCATTTTCTTCTGGTGGCTTTCAAAAGTCCTAAATCCACCTGTGTGTAGATGGGCTTCAGGCATTTTTGCTTAATTTTGTGCAGCCTTCACTGAGCGGTTTTGAAATGCATCTCCCGCCCACTTGTCGCGCATTCCCTCCCAATAATCTCTCCTGATAGTAATAGGGTCATGGTCTTTCCACTATAATGAATTATTTATTCCGCCAGATGCTTTTTTGGCTACAGTCTTCATATTGTGCAGCATGTCTGCAAATCGATTGGCAACCACCTTCTGCCACACCTTCCTTGCATCATGTTCCTCCATCGTAGTCGCGAAGTGATTCGAAACCTATATATATTTTCATAAAGTTAATAGACATGACTATAACAAAAAATTATATATGAAACACATTAACTATGACAAACAACTATATACTGTGAATGAGGACCACAATCTGTCTATCACCTCTTTTGGATACTCTTTCCATTGAGCGACCGGTCCTGGTAGATGTTGAAGTAGTGAATTTCTAATATCGCGTACTACTTCTTGTGGCTCAAACCTCGTGATGCACATGAATTGATACACAGTAAATATCAATATAAAATATTTATAAGATATACAATAAGTGAAAATGAAATACTTACGGTCGATTATCGATATACATTATTCGAATGAGTCTTCTTGTGCCAAACTGAGAAGACCCTGCATCATGTGTTGGCTTCTGACTTGTATGATCAACTGGTGTAGGTGGGTTATGTACAGGCGCAACATCATCTGTAAAAAAATACGTTAGAAATTCTCAGAATGCACATTTCAACTAATCAAGTATCCAATTAGTTAAATGATATACCTATCAAAGGAGCCCGTGAAGATGAAGGCTGAGACTGGCTACCACTTGGTGATCGACCACTGTAACTTCCACGAACCATATTCTAACAAATAAAAAATGTTAAAATATACATTCAAATTGTTTCAAATCAATCACATCAAGTATTTTAATACATTCAAATAATTCAAATCAAGTATTGCAATACATTCAAATTATTCACATCAAGTATTGCAATAATACATTCAAATCATTCACATCATGTATTGCAATAATACATTCACAACATTCAAATCATTCAAATCTAGTATTGCAATAATGCATTCAAATACAGGTTTGTATTACAAGATTTTGCTCACTAGCTCGATAATTCTTCCTCATCACTTGTTTGACTTTCATATTCTTCTTCTTCATCATCTTCTTCTTCTTCATCTTCTTTTTCATTGTTTGCCCATCCACTTGTTATATCATTCGGATCACATTCTTCTATGAATGTTTCATCGACCAATGGCGATATGACATGCATATCATGCGCAACATCGTGACCATAAGAGAAGTCATAGATATCATCTGATTGATAGTAATCACTCTCTTCAGTTAACTTGTCTTCTTGTAACTGATCATACTCAGGGTATAGTTTGGACTTCACCTTGCAAACTGCACACCATTCATTTCTATCTGACTTTTTTGTACTCGAATATGAAGTATAATAAACTTGTTGAGCTTGCGAGGCTAATATGAATGGTTCATATGTTCCAAACCTTGATTTGTGATTCACTTCCATAATGCCTGAGGCTTTGTCGACTCTTGTTGCAGTTGGATCAAACCAATGACACTTGAATAAAGTTACCCTATTATTTATGCCTAAGTAAGTCAACTCAATTATTTCCTCTATAACACCGTAATAATCATGTTCATTTTCACCATAGCTTCTACCCTTGACACACACGCCACTATTCATCATTGATTTGTTTATACCGTAGTCTTTTATATGGAATCGATAACCAGTTACGATGTACCCGTTGTAACATTGCACAACTTTGGTTGGACCATTTTATAAATCACATATTCTTTCATCTTTAACATCACCATGGCGGACCTACACACAAACATAAACAATGATTGTGATCACGACCAATTAAGTAACTTAGTATTGTTTACAAGTACATAATTTATGTGAGCGTCCTTACCAACTCTTTCAACCACTCCACAAACTTAGTTTCATGTTCTTTTTATACTTCTGCATCAGTGAGATGTGGAACTTCTCTTTGCAACTCCATATCAAATCGTCTGCAAACCACAAATACTTATATTACCGAACCATGTATGCATGTATAACACATAAAAGGATTTAGAATTGTGTTGCATCTACATATACTTACTCGATGTATGGGTCGATCGCTGAGCAATTAAAAAGAATATTGACATGTGTTGCGTTTTGCTCTCGATCTGTCAAGAGTCTTGACCGACAACTACCAAATGCATGCCCAAGTGGTTGAAATATCGATAGTTTGTCAGCTACAGTTACTTGTTCTCCATCATCGTTACGAGGCGGGCATGTGTAACGTGTTGGAATGTGAGGTTCACAATACATAGATGAGAAATTTGAAATCTCTTCTAAAGTGTACGCCTCACAAATAGAGCCTTCTACTCTTGCTTTATTACGAACTTTTTTTTTGAGGTCAAACATGCATCTGTAAAAAATATACATTTCAAATTTGAAATATCTGTCATTGAAGACACAAATATAAGAAAACATATACCTTTCAAATGGGTACATCCACCGATATTGCACAGGACCACCAACTCTTAGTTCATATGGCAAATGTATGATCAAATGTTCCATAACATCGAAAAATGCTGGCGGAAAAATCTTTTCTAGCAGACAAACAGTAGTGATGACAGAGTCCTCAAGATTCTTTACATCAGATACTACGACTTCCAATGCGCACAATGTTCTAAAAAATCCGCTCAACTCAGACAATACCCCCCATATAGGTTTGTCTAACATATCAATCGTTGCATAAAGATATGATAATCATGGCTCTTCAACCCATATAATTGTCCATCGTCAATCTTCACAGCACGAGCAATGTTAGAGACATATCCATCTGGAAATCTCAACTGCCTCAACCATTGACATACTTGCTTTATTTGATCAGATCCAAGCACGTACCTTGCCTTTGGTTTCAGTACTTTGCCATTATACTCTTTGAGTTCCAATTCTGGTCTTTTATATATTACTTTTAAATCCATACGGGCCTTCGAATTATCCTTTGTTTTTCCTTTAACATTCATTACTGTATTGAACACATTATCAAACACATTTTTCTCCACATGCATCATATCCAAATTATGTCGTATCAATAGGATCGGCCAATATGGTAGTTCCCAAAAAATAGATTTCTTTTCCAATTGTGATCCTTCCCAAATCCAAGGAAGGACGTCGAACTACGGGCATCTGTTAATACATATGGAAAGTATCGCAATCTTCTTAAAATCTCTATGCCAGACAAACTTGTGGCTGAACCTTCCATTTCAGTTGTGTCTGCTCGAAACACATTCCTTTGTCGTCGTAACGGATGGTCGCTGGGTAGAAATCGACGATGACACTCAAACCAGCAAGACTTCCTTCCATGTGTCAATCTAAAAGATTTTGTATCCTCCATGCAGTACGGACATGCCAACCTCCCATGTGTGCTCCAACCAGATAACATACCATATGCAGAGAAGTCACTGATTGTCCATAGAACAACGGCCTTCATATTGAAATTTTGTTTTTTGTGGGCATCATACGTGGTAACACCGTCATCCCACAATACTTTTAGTTCATCAATCAATGGCCTTAAATATACATCAAGATTTTGGCCAGGTGAGGTCGGACCAGGGATCAATAGAGACAAGAAAAGATTTGGATGCTTCATACACAAGCTTGGTGGAAGGTTGTATGGAGTTACAAATACTGGCCAACATGAGTATGGAGTTGATCTACCCTCAAATGGATTAAATTCATTCGTACATAGATCGAGTCTAACATTTCTCACCTTCATTGCAAAGTTCTGATGAGTACGATCAAAGTGATTCCAAGCTTCGACGTCAACAGGATGCGTGATCTTGTCTTCATCATGTCGAACTTTATTTACATGCCATATCATGTGTTTAGCTGTCCTTAAAGACATATACAATCGTTGCAATCTAGGAGTGATAGGAAAGTAGCAGACTGACTTGTATGCAACTTCTTTTGATCTCGTGCTACCATTGCCTCTTGTCTTTGGCTTGAACCAAGGATGCCCACATGACGGGCATGATATGTTGTTTTCTTAATCCTTGAAATACAACATGAAGTGATTTGGACAAGCATCTATCTTTTTATACCCCATACCTAGAGCGTTGACCACAACTTTAGCATGATAGAAATTTTGTGGCAATTTCTCATCTTTGGGCAACATACTCTTCACAATCATGCACAAACGGTCAAAACATGATTGACTTAAATTATACTCGGACTTCAAATTCATTAGTTGAAGAACTGCAGACAAGATAGTGTGACTCTTGCAACCGTTACAAAGTGGTTTATCAACATCTCTAAGTAAATCATAAAATCTACTAGATGCATCGTTTGGTGATTCTTCATCTACTGCACTTCTTATATCACTAGAACTCATAGCAGAACCGAGTTTTATTCCTGCGGCATCAAATATCAAATCCATATATGGATTATCGTGCACCACATTCACCCGTGCATCAAAATTGTTTCTAAATTCTTCTCCATGAAACGTCCAATTCTGATAATCACTCACAAAACTCTTCCTGTATAGGTAGTGTCTAACGCCATGAGGTTCTACAAATCGATTATTCTTACAAATCTTGCAAGGATACCTAATCCGATCTGTGGGATCCACTGTACTGATACTTGCAGTTGCAAATTCAATAAAACTTTCAACACCATCCATATATTTATGCGATAACTCATTGTCATCTACCCTACGGTACATTAATTCACGGTTTGCAGTCATTTTATCGTATGATGTTACGAAATGTATCCTAACCAGTTAAAAGAGAACCATTAAAATGCTATGATGAAGAAAATATCAAATTTATCATGCAATATATGATGTCATACAATCACAAGAATTATGATGCATGCATTGATAACTTAATATTTTCATGTGCAAAACTATTCATAACATGATGCATTAATTTGAAGCATACTATCATTATATAATTTCATATGAAAGTCATAATTAAATTGAAATTAACTACATGCAAGCATAGATATAATCACATCAAATATTGCAATACATGGAAATCACTCATATAAAAAAAATGTCAAACATGTACCTGCAACAAACACACTTCAATATCTCGCTAACTACTAACATGCCTAGCATGGAATCCTTACTCCAAAAATAAGAACACTTCTATTCGCATACATTAAAATCATGCTCAGCATGATATCCAAACTTCAACAAAGGAGTCCTAGATATCAACAACTAAGTGAGTGTGTGAACAGTAAAGTGTTGCATCCAATAAATTAAATAATATGTGAAGCGCTTGCATCACTTACTCACCACGGGTATTTACCCGATTTGCATTGTTTTTGTCAATTACTTACCACAGGTGGTGGAACACAAGCGGGATACATTGAGAAATCTGCAAGAGATACTGTGTTAAAATGAAATCACACTGTGTTAAAATGAAGACACTCCATAGGTAGTGATCGTCTCCCGAAGCGGCAGGCATAGGGTGATGACGTGGTTTAGGAACCCGACGAGCGTCTTGTTCCTAAACCACGACCCGTCGCCCCCTGCCGGAAAAAAAAATAGACGTCGGAGGGGCGACCACCTGCCGCAAAAAAAAGAGGCAGAGTCGCCCCCCTCCCCCCTACCAGAGGATCACGGGGGCGACCCCCTACCCGAATAAAAAAATGAGGCAGGGTGCGACCTCCTGGCGGAGAAAACAAACGAGGCAGGGGTCGCCCCACTGTAAAAAAAAAAAGAGGCACGAGGGCGACCTCTTGCCCGAATAAAAAAATGAGGCAGGGGGCGACCCCCTACCCAAAAAAAAAAGAGGCAGGGGGTCGCCCCCCAGCCGAAAAAAAAGGGGACAGGGAGCGACCCCCTGCCGGAAAAAAAAACAACAGGCAGGGGGTCGCCCCGCATGCCGGAAAAAAAGGGGCAGGGGGCGACCCCCTGCCGGAAAAAAAAAAATAAACAGCAAAAAAAAAGGGGCAGAGGGGAACGAGGCAAGGGGGTCGCCCCGTGCCAAAAAACAGAAAACGCAACAGGGGGTCGCCCCCCTGCCTCGGTTATTTTTTTCGGCAGGGGGGCGCCCCCCTGTCGGAAAACAAAAAATGCGGCAGGGGAGCACCCCCTCTGCCGGAAAACAAAAAATGTGGCAGGGGGGTCGCCCCCTTGCCAAAAAACACAACACGCGGGAGGAGGTCGCCCCCCTGCCAGAAAACACAACACGTGACAGGGGGTCGGCCCCCCTGTCGAAAAATACTAACGAGGCAGGGGGGCCGACCCCCTGCCGAAAAACAAAAAACGCGACAGGGGGGGTCGCCCCCCTGCCGAAAAACACAACACGTGGTAGGGGGTCGCCCCCTTTGCCGAAAAATACTAACGAGGCAGGGGGGGCGACCCCCTACCAAAAAAACTAAAAGGGGCATCCGCCCCTTTTATCAGAAAAAATGTGTCTTTTATCGAAAAAACCTGAAAGACGCCGGTCGGGGGGCGGCAGACCAGGAGCAACGGGCAGAGCGACAGGCCGACAGGCTGGGGACCGACGGGCGGCGGGCGGTGGGGGCCGGGGAGACGCCGACGGGCGAGATATGGGGCGACAGGAGGGAGAGGGCGGCCGGCGGGAACAGCGGAACAGAAAAGAGAAAGAGAACTCTGATTAGGGATTTATGCGACATTTAGCGACAGATTTTGCGACGACCTAAATTCGTCGCAAAGCCGTCGTAAATTAATATAACTACGTAGCGATGAAACTATTTCATCGCTAAATTCGTCGTGAGATAGCGACAACACACTTTCCCTCGACAAATCTGCCGCTAAAATACGTGGTTATTACGACCAAACATTCGGTCGCTAAGCCATCGCTAATTTGCGACGGATTGTGCGACGAAAGCTATTTCGTCGATATTTTCGTAAATATTACGGTTCTTAGCGACGGATTTGTTTCTCTCGTTAATCCGTTGATAATTAGCGAGGGAATTTTTTCGTCGCTAATATCCATCACTAATCCCCTATTTTCTTGTAGTGAATTGAGACCTATCCTAAAATCGTGGGATTTTCGATAAGCTCACCATTTTCTTCTCCTTGTATAAAAACTTTGTCACAAGAGATGGGTGCCATGTAATTTTTTATTTCTTTACTGATTTTTTTTTATCTATCTTTGTCATTTATTGTAATCTTAACTTGGTATCAAAGCTAGAGCTCTGACGTTGGGTTAATTAGTCCTTACCGACTCCCACCAACACATCACATAGGTGTATCAGTATCAGACCTTCCCTCATTTTTCATTACTGTGGTGGGTGCGCCTCTTCTTGTTCGAGTGGTGAAGGCTCATACGAAATAACACCTTGTTGTCGCTATTGATCCTATGTTGTTGCTTTGTTGATCACTCGACGACCACTATCCTATTGATCATTCTCTGCTGACGCATCATACTGGTGTTTCACATCATTGCAACTCGCCTTCCCTTTATCAGATTGTTGCGTAAGCTACAGTTCGTGACAACAGTCGATCCAATCGCAACCGTGAAGCATATTTGATGCAAAATTTCGCAAAGAAAAATGGTTGCAAAATTTGTGAAATCAACCAACACCGAAGGGGATTCATCAATGAAGTCAGCTGTTAGCCTGCATTTTTTACATCACTCAGACAACCCAGGTACGATGTTAGTATTTCAGGTTTTAACCGATGATAACTATTCAACATGGAAACGAGCTATGTACATGGCCCTAAGCGCCAAAAATAAGTGTGGTTTCATCGATGGATCGGTCTCAAGAACAAATACTTATTCTACTTCGCTTGCAGCATGACAAAGATGTAATGATATGGTGCTTTCATGGATTTTGAACTCAATTCATAAGGATTTATCTTCAAGTGTTATATATTCAAAAACTTCATTTGATGTTTGGAATGAACTTCATGTGTAATACCCGCGATTTTTTGAGGAATTTTTATAAATTTTCCTATTGTGTGATAAATTAAAAATGTTAATTTGAGTTGAGTGTTATGCTATAGGGTATGTAGGACTTAGAAAAAAATTCTAAGTTTATGAAATACACTCACATGCCAAGGGGTCTCATCGACCTTAATGAATTCTTTTTATTAAAAATTATTTTTGAAGAATTCAAAAATCTTTAGAAAAGAAATATATACAATACATAACTAATGTATATCCAAAATTTCAATAAGAAGACATGCACTTACATTTGAACCTAATCTACGTTTTATTTAGTGTTATTTCACTTAATTCCAAATTCAAGTTTTGAGAGAGTTGAAATCCAAATTATTATTTAATTAATTAGAAATTAATTAAGTTGAATAGAAATTTGGACTTAATTGAATTTAATAAAACAGTGGGAGTCCATAGGTGGACTATCCCATCCTATGTGAAACTCAATTTAAACTTTAAAATGATAAAATAAAAATAAAGTTTTAAAATCAAGTTAACTTGAAACTTACCAAATAACAAAGACATAGCCTAAAAAGTCAAAACTTACCATTTTTCTCATATAGAAGCCTTCCATGAGAGGGGTGTCCCCTCCTAGATGGTTCTAGGAGTGGGATGGCTGGAAATGTAATGGGAAAAGGAACGAAGAAAAATAAATAAATAAAAACAAAGCCTAGTCAAACTTGTTGGCCAAGCAAGCAAGTTTGAAAATTAGAAAGTGGAAAGGGTCCAACCCCATGGAGGTCGACAACCCATGTAGTTCTATATTAGACTTAATATATTATATACATATGTATGAAATAATTATTATACCCTAAGTAGCTAAAAGGAAATACAAAAAAAGAAGGAAGAGAATTTTAAGAATAGGAAAGTGAGCCTTGATTGAGATCAAGGGCTGAGATTTCATCCAACCTTTGACCTTAAACCCTAAGCCTATTTAAGCATGACAGGGGCTCCTGCCCCCCCCCCCCCCACCACCACCACTATTTGCCCGTTTGAGATTTCTCCTCTTTGCTCTCTCATTTCCCCCTCTTCTCCCTTGAACCCCTTCTTTCTTCTCTTCTCTCCCTATGTATGCCTTATGCTTTTCCTCTTGGCCCAATAAGGAGGATACCCACGCGTGTGTGAGGAGCGTAAGGAGTCTGTTGGCAAGGCTATCGTATGTGTTGGGTGGCCGGTTCATGATCAAAGTTTGATTTTACAAGCGTACGAGTCAATTTTGCAAAAAAGGTAGGGGGTTTTATTCTCCACACGTAAATCCGAACTCGTATGCATGAGTTCTTCCGATTTTTCATAAGAACAGATCCTATACTATGCCTCCTACATGTGGGTTTGGTGTAGGGTTGTCAAAATATAAGATAGAGAGGGTTTTCGAAAGAAAACCCACTCTAAAAATTGTTTTCTCCAAAATTTGTTTGGGGACTCGATTCAAACTTTTGATAAAAGAAAAGAAAAAAAGATTTATGTAAAAAAATTATATTGGATTTAATAAAAAGGGGTTGATTTCAATTTTCCCTTGAAGAAATTGATTCAACCCCAAAATCAGCCGATTTATTGAATTGAATATGAAAAAACAATTATGTATGCATGCTATCAGTTTTGTCAGAAATAAAATTTATAATTTTTACAGAATACATATAATATCTACTTGTTTTCCTACAAATTTTAGTTGGAAATGGTAGTTAATGTTCATGTGAATGTATTGTAGTGATTTGCATGATTTTCATTATTTTTGTCATTGAATGTGTTTAGGTGTCTTGTTGCATAAAATTACCGAAACTATTTTTGAGGAAATAGGCTTCGGAAATAGGGGTTTGTTTTTCTGCCTAACAGCTGCAAAAACAAGATTTGTCCATGGTAGATTAGTTAAAAGTAATGTAGTTATGTTTTTATAATTTTATTTAATGTATTTGTATAAAAAAAATAAAAAATATGAATTCGGGTGGCCTGTTTTGGCCCACCCGAATGCATATTTCCTGTAACTATGTATTTTTGACCTGACACCCGACCGGTAAATTGCTTGTCTCTTTCTCTTTTGAAGGAGTTTTTATGAGCGATTTATTATGTTAGAAATCTAACAAAAATTTATGGCATCTATGAAATTTTGGGCTCCGTTCATAGACTGAGCACTGAACTGTGACAGTCGGAACATAAAAGTATAGGTCTGCACTAAATCGTTTGTTACTCTCTCATTCAGAGAAATTTTTATGAACAGTTTATGGAATAAAAAAGCTGACAAAATTCTCTACAAATTATAAAAAGTTTAGCACTATCAAATAGATGTGGAATTTTCTGTAACAGTCGGACAGAGTTGGGTTTTCATAAGTTTGGAACCGGTTTATGACTCGGTCATTGAATACTTGCGAATTTCATGCATTTATATGTGTGCCTTTGCGAATGAATATCAGATTGTGTATGGACTGTAAAAAGTCAGTTTGTTGTAGGGAATTAAGTGCCCATTAGTAGAGCACGAACTGAATATGGTGCTAATAATGCCAAAACATGCTTTCATGGCCCTTCGTTAATGTATGGACCGAAGTGTCCACCTTGTGACTTAAATGTGAATGTTTCATGACTCAAGCTTGTTGTACTTTTCTTTATATGACTACCATGATGATCATGATGATGATGATAATGTGAATGATTGGATGCATTCAATGTATAAGGAAATTTATTTCTTTTTTTATGCATGTACGTATAAGTCTGAAAAGAAAGAGGCATGAATAATGTTTTCAAGCTCAATGTTATAAAATATGCATCCATAGGCCTTGAAGTGGTTGAATCCCTCTAGTAGATTCTGATATGGTGTTGCATGTAAAATAATTAATTTAAAAAGTAGACATGTAACACTAAAGAATAGTGCTTGCAAGGAGAGGGCAAGCGGTACTTTCAGCTTCGTGAAAAAAATTTTGAGCACAGAATGCTGCTCTTTCTCAACCACAAAAATAGAGAAAACCTTTGCAACGTAGAGAAAAGAAATTCATGAGTGAAAATCTAATGCATCGAGATGACGGTGTTGAGAGCGCTCTCTCAATACGCTTATCCATCACCTGTAGGACTGGTAAAAAGTGTCTAACCAGGCCAAAGCCACCCTTGTTTGAAAATACTGCCTGCGCCATGGCCTTGATCCAAGTTTAAGCCTGTGTTAATACCCACAGGGATAAGAAGTGAAACTTAAATTATTGTGCATTAGATAGGCATGTCATGCATCATATAAGAAAGAAAATTTAATTAAAGATAAGAAATGACTCATGCATAAAATTAGCTTTTGCAATAGTAAGTGCATGCATTTTTAACTATTCATGCATACCTAATTATTCATGTTTAAGTGGATGACTGATTGAATGCATATTCGCAAATGTATGCTTGAATGATATATTAGAAATCGATGTTTATATATTATGTTGCATTTAATCATGTTAAATGTATAGACAATTGAAGTAATTCCTGCTTATTGTTTTAGTTTATGTGTTCTGAATAGCTCTACCCTACTGAGACATGTTTGTCTAAACATGTTGATTTTAATATTTTCAGGTAGCGAGTGAACTCATATGTAATGGTGAGAGGTTGTGATAGGGACCTAGCCAAGCCTTTCCCAACCCTCGAGTTATTTTGGATTGAAAATATTTTAAAATGCTTAAAACTCTGATTATTTGATTTAATCTTTGAATAGACTGTCATTATTTTAATTACAGAATGTATTAGATATTTATTTGATTTATGAATGTTTAATTTTTGAATTTATTTCATGTATGGATATGAATGTAACCATTTAAGTAACACGCCATGTTTTTGTCCCATTTGGTTTTTCATTACAATTTTATAAAAATATTTCAAAAAAAAAATTCTACTATTTTCGGGATACAAAATTTGGAGTGTTACATCATGAGTGATTCTCTCAATCTAATGCATCACACGTTTATCAAATTCAGTTTGATATAATTAACTACAAACAACATCAATCATCCATTATTGTTTATTTTACGAAGCTCAAAGGAATGTGGGATGAGTTACCTTCATATATCCCATATCCGACTTGCACTTATGAAGCAATGAAGGCAGTACAAGATATGCAGCAAAGAGATCGATTGATGCAATTTTTTTGTGGCTTAATGATAGATACAACTCTATTTGAAGCTAGATTCTCTTAATGGAACTGTTTCCATCTGTCTCGAAGGCATATATCCTCATCATTCAAGAAGAGAGGCAAAGAGAGATGTGAGTGCTTCCTCCATCATCCAATGAACACGACATGTTGGGTATCATAATTGAGCATAAGGATGATAAAGGCATGAATCCAAGATCGTTCCAACCAAGACCACGTCAAAATCGTCCAAGACACAAATGTGACCATTGTGGCAAATTGGGTCACATCAAGGCTCGATATTATCAACTTCATGGTTATCTAAATTCAACCAATAATGAAAATACAAGTACAAGGGTGAATTCAGCTACATCAAGTGAAGGAGTTGTCATTCCTTATATCACACCTAAATAATATAAACATCTCATAACCCTTATGTCACAAGGTAAATCAGAACCATAAGCCAACCTAGTATGTAAAACTTTAGTCTTTCTTTCTTGCTCTTCTTGTTGGATAATAAACACTGGAACCACCAATCACATAGTTTCTAGTTTAGACTTGTTATATTATCCACGACCCATTATTTGTCCACCAATAAGATTACCAACTGGATTGTCTGCTCCAGTCACCCACATTGGTAGTGCAAGTAATAACTCACAAATATGCCTAACTAATGTCTTATGTGTTCCTAGCTTCAAATACCATTTGATATCCATTAGCAAATTGATAAAAGATTTATAATGTGACATTTTCACTAATGAATCTTGTATTTTTCAAGACCATTACTCGAAGCGGACAATTGGAGTGGGTAAAATGCAAAATAGTCTTCATATGTTTGAAATCAAAAGTGGAGTCGTCTGTCTAATTTCAGCTATGCTCATCTTTGGCATTATCGTTTTGGGCATATTTTACATTCTCGTTTTCAGTATTTTGTTGATTCTAATAAAATAAATTCTTGCAAGTTTGATGGAATATGTTCAATTTAGCCTTTGGCTAAACAATCATGTCTTTCATTTCCAAATAGTGTCTTAACTCTACATCAATTTTTGAACTCATTCACATTGATTTATGGGGAGGATATCAAACTCCATTATCTGGTGCACATTACTTTCTAACAATTGTAGATGATTACTCTCGTTCAACTTGGGTTTACCTAATGTGTTATAAATCTGAAACCTTTTTTCTTATGTAAGATTCTTTTGCCATGATCAAAACCCAATTCAAAATCTAAATCCAAAAGGTTAGAAGTGACAATGGGAGTGACTTTTTTTTTTAATGAAATGCAGGCATTTTTTCGCAGCCAAGGTATTTTTCATCAACATAGCTTTGTTTATACCCCCCAACAAAATGAAGTGGTCGAACGTAATCACCGAGCTCTTCTTAATATGGCTCGAGCCTTGTGATTTCAAGCAAATCTTCCTGTCAAAATTTGGGAGGAATGTATCATGATTGTCGCATATCTCATAAATTATATCCCTAGCAAAGCCTTTAATAGACAAACTCCTCATGACATCTTATTCCACAAAAGTCCTTAATATAAACACCTCAAGGTTTCCAGGTGTTTATGCTATGCTCACAATATAAACCACTCACACAAATTTGATAGTAGAGCGAGAAAGTGCATTTTCATTGGATATTCATATGGCCAAGCTGCATATCATTTATATGACCTTGAGTCCCATGTTATCTTCACCAGTAGAGACGTGATCTTCCATAAACATGTTTTTTCATTCCAATTTGCTACATATGCACCACATAATGATGGAGATGTTGTCCTACCCATTACTTTCTTTGATTCTACAATAGATGGTCCATTTTCAATCTAAAAAACTGATTCTACCACTCAGAAACAATATTATATCAGATTCTCTAAATCAAAGAATGTCGAGTTCACAAGATTGTCCAAATCCATCTGAATTTATTCTTGCATTTCCAGTCAATCCAAGTCCTTCTAGTTTGACCCAATCAGAACCATTTGTTCTTGTTCCAATCAGACAATCCTTTAGAGAGAGAGCTCAACCTACTCACTTTAAAGATTATAAATGCTACATTGTGTTTTGCTTACCCACATCGAACGCTCAGAGTGTCAACTAGAAAGATATAAAGTATCCTCTTATTCATTACCTCACATATGAAAATTTCTCTTCATCTCATTGTGTTTTCCTTGTAGGTATTAACATGAACCACGAACTTCAGACCTTTGCTCAAGCTATAGGGTGTGCTCATTAGAGGGAAGCGATGGCAGTCAAAATTCGAGCCCTTGAAGACAACCAAACTTGAACAAATACATGTCTTCCATCAGGTAAATGTCCTATCAATTGCAAATGGGTTTACAAAGTCAAATACAAATATGATGGGACCATTGAGCATTATAAAGCATGTCTGGTTGCAAAAGGATATACCCAGATAGAGGGTTTTGACTACCATGAAACATTGGCTCCCGTAGCTAAGCTAGTCACTGTTCGGTGCCTATTGACAGTAGCCATCATAAAAAATTGGGTTTTTCACCAATTTGATGTTAATAATGTTTTTTTACATAAAGACCTTGATGAAGAAAGTTACATGAATTTGCCTCCCGGTTTTAGCCGACAAGGGGAGCAGCGAGTTTGTCAACTCAACAAATCCCTTTATGGCCTCAAACTGTCATCTCGAAATTGGTTTGCAAAATTTTTGAGCTTTCTTAAAGGGATTGGTTTTACCCGGTCTAAAGTTGAATATTTATTGTTTTCTTGCTTCACAAAGCATGGATGTATATTTGCTCTCGTATATGTTGACGATATTATCATTGCTAAAGATGACACTATGAAAATCGATAAACTAAAGGTCCTTCTAAACAATGCATTTTGCATTAAGGGCCTAGGAGTACTCAAATAGAATTGAAGTGGCAAGATCTATCAAGGGCATTTTCTTATCAAAGCATAAACACACATTGGACATAATTGGAGATCATGGGTACTTGGGGGCCAAGCCATCGAATTTTCCCATGAAGCAAGATATGAAACTTAATTCAAAGGAAGGAGAGCCATTGAATGACCTGAGCTATTATCATTGACTAGTGGGTCGGCTGATATATCTTACTATTACGTGGCTTGATATAGCCTACTATGCCAATATCTTAAACCAATTTATACATACACCAAGGAGGTCATATCTTGATGCCGCACAGAGGCTTTTATGATATCTCAAGTCCACGCCTGGCCAAGGCATAATATTGTCATCCAACTGCGAGCTTCAATTATCTATTTATTATAAATCCAATTGGGCATCATGCTCAGAAACTCAAAGATTTATCTCGGGGTATTCCACTATGTTGGGAAGAAGTCCAATATCTTAGAAAACAAAGAAGCAGACAATCGTATCAATATCGTCAGTTGAAGCAGAGTACAAAACGATGGCTCTTGCTAGTTATGAGTTAACATGGTTGAAATATCTATTGGCTGACTTAGGAATTAAGCACCCTCAACCCATGTTAATGTTCTGTGATAATTTGGCAGCATTACATATTGCGGCAAAACTGGTGTTCCACGAGCGTACTAAGCACATAGAGATTAACTGCCATGTTATAAGAGAAAACATTCAAAATGGCTCAATCAAAACTCAGCTTGTTCCCACAAATCTACAGTGTGCATATATGTTTACCAAGCCTTTGGGACGAGATCATTTTTTTTCAGCTTAAGTGCAAGTTGAGCATCATTAATCCCCCCGCTCCAACTGTAACACCATAATTTTTGAAACTAAAATTTTAGGATTTTTTTTAAACCCCTTTACATGAGTTTTAAGAAACACAGTGAAAACTCTTTTAAATACGGTTCAAGCCTTGGGGTGGATTACAAACATAACACATTGTGGTCATTGCAAAAATTTTCCTTTCTTTTTAGGGAAAGAAAAGCTCTCGCAAGGTCAACTTGACCTTTTGAAAAGATTTTGAAAAATAACCCTCCTCCATTTTTAGAAAATGTGAGAAAATGGGGAGACGAGGCTCGCTCATCGGTACGAGGTTCAACCGTTCTTGGCGTCTTTACCAGGGGTAATTGAACCAAGGATCAAATGTTATGTCTTTACTTTGCCTAAATTTGTCTAAGAAATTATTCTAAGTCTTAAATGCACAGAGAATCATGCTTGTGCTATGATTTTGAACATGAAAAATATGTATGCTTTTAGAAAGATTTCAGAGATCTGACTTTTCTAAGTGATTCTGAAATGAATTTGAAAATATCCTTTAGGAAATGAATGAATTTGAACTTGAATTAGAAAATTGAAATTGAGTTCGAAATTGGAAACTTGAAGTTGGATTTGATTTTGAATTGAAAACTTGAAGTTTGAATTGAAAACTTGAAGTTTGAATTGAAAAGTTGAAGTTGAATTGAATTTGAGATTGAATTGAATTTAGAAAATCAAATTTGGGATTTTGAAATTGTTTTTAGAAATTTAGAATTGAAATTGAAGATTAGAATTAGATTTAAAATTGGAAATTGAAATTGAAATTGAACTTTGATTTGAAATTGAAGAATTGAAATCTGAAATTGAAAATGTAATTGAATTTGAAAATTAAATTGAAAACTTAAAAATTGAAATTGAAATTTTAAAATGAAATTGGAATTTAGAATTGGAAATTCAAATGAAATTCGAAATTCAATTTGGAATAAAAATTGAGAATTGAAATGAAATTCAAAATTAAGAATTAGAATCTAAAAATGGAAAATTTGAAATTGATATTTGAATTTGAAATGAAAATAAAATTTGAAATTTGGAATTTGAAAGAAATAGAAAATTGAAATCGATATTTGAAATTGAAATGAAATCCAAAGTTGAAATTTGAAATTCGAAAATGAAAAGTTAGAATTGATATTTTAAAATTGAAATAAAAATCAAAATTTGAAATTTGAATAAGAAATTGGAATTAATGTTTGGAATTGAGACAGAATTAAAAAGGTTTTAAGAATTGAAAAATGTTTTGAAAAGTAATTTGAAAATATTTGGAATTTGAAAATGATTTCAAAAATGCTTTGAATTTATAAATGGTTTTGAATTTTGAAAATGAATTTGAAAAATAACTTTGGATTTGAGAATAAAAATTGAAAATGACTTTGAATTTTGAAATAAAAATTGCTTTTGAAAATTATTTTGAAAATCACTTAGAAATTTGAAAGTAACTTAAATAATTAAAAAAAATGATGCAATTCTATCTTAAATGATGAATATGTTATTTTTTTGAAAAATTATTTGAATTTTAAGGAAAATTTTATACTTTATAGAATTAAAACAAGATTATATTTTATATATTCATGACTAGGGTCATACATATATTTTAAATTAATCTTTATTTAAAATTCTAATAAAGGAAAAGAAAATATTTTGTGTCTTTATAGAATTAAAACAAAATTAATTTTCAATATATTAATATATTCATGACTAGGGCCACAAATATATTTTGAATTAATCTTTATCTTAATTCAAATAAAGGAAGAAAAGAGAATCAATTTTGAAAGAAATGATGATTTTCAAAAATGACCTAAAAGTATAGGTCAAATATTTATTAAAAAAAATAGTAACTCTAAGTATTATTCGCATTCCGACTAAGGTCGTAAATATGAACTTTACTTAGTTTTATTTATTCTTTATTAGATGGTGCATGTGCCATTCATGTTTTCTATAGTGTATTGAAAATAAAGAAAAATAAAATGCAACAAATTAATTATGAAAATAATCTATATGCTCATTCATTCTAAACTAAGCGTAAAATAAAAATTCTCATTAATATAATTATTATAACCCTTGAATAAATTATAATAAATTTAAAAAAAAGAAATAAAAGATCATACAAAATTAGTAAACATGTTAGGAATAAATATAGGCATTTATGGATCTTCTTCAATTATCAAAAAAATAAAGAAAATCCAAAATTTAGCCCTTTTATCCCCCCAAAAATAAGGAAAAATCTAAAAACATGTTAGAAATTTATAAAATTTAATGTGAAGGTTCTTAATAACCTTAGAAGTGTTCTAGAATCAAAAAATTTAGAAAATAATTGGTTAAAAGCCCGAATTTGGGTTTTTTTATCCAATCAAAACAAGATTTTTCAAAATCAGAATATGTAAATAGACCCTGTCAAAGTATTTTGAATGAATAAAAGTTTAAAACAACTCAAATTGAGCTAAAAATAAATCCATGGATTTCTAACTCATCAGAAAAACATTTCATTTTTACAGATCTTAAAAATCATTTTTAAAACCCAGGATATGATTGAAACATTAAAGAATAAATTTAGAAATCAAGAAATTATATTTTTAACAAATAAGTTTTTGTAATTTTAGAGTTTCAGATGCTAAACTGATTCAATTTCTCTCAAATATATAGGAGAAGTTGATCAATTCAACCATAAAACAACTTCAATTTACAGAATTGAAAAATCAATTCTGGTTTGGAAATGGTGACTTCGGGAAGTCATTGTTTCCAAACAAGAAATAGACCTGTTACAAAATTTAAAATTTTGTAACCAATCCTGGTTTTTGATAGAATTGAAATATCAAAATAGCATAAAAGTTTATGAAATTTGACATGGATAAACTATAAAAAAATTTAAAAAAAAACCTTTTTACAGATTTCAAAAATGAATTTTCATTAAGGAGGACACATCTAAACAATTTGAGATAAAATTTAAGAAATGCTTAATGAGGCAAAACGATAAGGTTCTTATTTTCAATCAGAATCAGATATGAAACTTTTATAGAAATTACTAAAAATTTGCAGAGATAAACTAGATATTCAGATAATAAATTTACAATTTACATATCTAAAAAATGATCTCCCATTGGGGAGATCCAATCCAAACAAGTTGGTTCAAAACCTGTGAAAGAAAATTGATAGAGTTCTGGTTTTTTATCTAAATGCCCAATGAAATGGAAAGGAAAATTTATGACAATTGGAATGAATAAACTAGACATTCTAAGAAGAAAACTTCTTTTTATATATCTAAAAAATTATCTCTCATTGAGGACATATGAATGCAACAAGTCGATCTTGAGTCTGAGCAATGACTGGGGTTGCAAACTGATAGGATTTTGACTTAAAATGCAAAAGAAATAGAAATAATCCAAAGAAATGCTGAACATTTACAGAGATAAAATACAAATTTAGAGAAAAAATTTCCAATTTACAGATCTAAAAAATGATCTCCCATTAGAAAGATATGACTCTGACAAAATGAGCTAAAAACTGGACCATAAAAATGATAGTGTAAAAGGGTTGCGGTTTTTAACTAAAATTTGGCATGAAAACATCATAAAAATTGATAAAAATTGGCATGGATAAACTAGACTCAATTCTAGAGACATCCCTTTTTACATATTTGAGAGATCATCTCTGGTTATGGAGAAATCACTCCAACAAGTTGGTCTAATTTTAGGTCAAATCTGGATGAGGTCAAATGAAAGGGTCTGAATCCTAATTTTTTTGAGGGATCAAACCAACTCAGAATGATCTAAATTTTGGTGGAAATCTCGAAAGCACATAAATAAAGATGCAATAAAAAATTAAATAAAAAAAGGCCTAATTATATACGAATTGATGAAATAAAAAATGAACCAGAATGAAAAATATCATCTAAACATGATTAAATAGAATAAAACCTCGTTAATGAATTGATCCAAGGATCAAACATGAGATCTATCATTTCAAATCATGAATGATGATGAAAATGATGCAAAAACAGAATTAAATGATATAAAAATGAAATTGAAGGCATTGAGGCATAAATTGAAATTGATTTTGCCCATTGAATCTGAGATTTGATCTATTGAAGATCAAATCTTAATTTTAAATGGCTAAAATGAAAATACACAAAATAAATAGCAATTTAAACGGATCAAGAGGCATAAAAGCAAGATTTCTATAGAAATAATGCAAATCTACATTGCTATTTCATGGTATTGAAAGGAAATTGCAAGAAAAGAAGAGAAAGGGGGGGGAGGGGGATTTTTAGAGGAATTAAAAAAAGAAACTAAAAAGAAAAAGAAGAATTAGAAAAGAGGACAGAGAGGGCCTAGCTTGGGCTGGAGGAGGGACTTCTTTCTTCTTTACTTCAGCCACCAAGCAAGAGCCAAAGAGGAGGAGAAATGTTTGAGAGAGGGAGCCTTTTTCTTCTTAAAAAGCTCACCCCCATGGGACCTTTTTATAATGCAAATAGGAGGTATTTTGAGCATTAGGGTTTTAAGATATTTTGGAAGACTTAGGACTGATGTGGCAAAAGGCTCACATGGGGGGTTGGCGCCAACCCCATGTGGGTAATTATCCCTTTTTCAAATAGGCAATAATGCCATTTTGTAAAATATTTTGACACATGGCACCCTCTTGCAAGAGGGTGCCCATGTGTGTCTTTTTTAGTTTTGTAGATGGGCAAAAAGGGCATTTTATTGAAATTTTGACACATGGCATCACCTTGCAAGTGATGCTCATGTGGGTTTTTAAAAGCAAAAAGGTTTTTAATGGTATATTCAAAGCAATTTTGATTTTGATTTGATTTTTGAAAATACCAAGTGGCGCCCCCTTCTTTGAAAGTGCATTTTTTATTTTTTATTTTAAAATCAAGATAAAAAGTGAAATAAAATATGAGAAATAAAAAGAAAAATTTAGAAATAATTGGATTCAAAAATCCAATTTTGATTTACGAAATCCAAATTGGGTAAAAATCGGATCCAGATTGAATTTTGAGAATTTTTTGTAAAAATATTGAATTTAGATTTGAAATTCAAAGATTATTTTTTAAATTTGGGATAAAAAATGGATCTTGATTTTGAATTTGAAATCCCCAAATTGATTTCGAATAAAAATTGGATTTTGAAACTGGATCTGGATCCATTTTGATATTTCGAAATCCAAATTGAATTATGAACTGGATTCAAGGTATTTTTCAAAGGATTTTTGCAAAATGATGGATTTGAATTTGAAATCCAAAGATTGATTTTGAAATTAGGATAAAAATTAAATTTTAAAAAGGATCTAGATCCAAGGTTTTGAAAAAGATTGGATCTGGTTCTCAATTTAAAGGAAATTGGTTCAAAATGGTTATCAAACCCTGAATATGGATTTTTAAAGAATTGAAAATGAAAAAAAAAATCAAAATGAAATTTAGGATTTTGGATTTGGATCCTAGATCCAGCTCAGAGAATAGAATCAGATCTTGTATTTGGATCAGAATCCAAGAAGTGAAATCGAATCTCAGATGTTAGATGAATTTGAGTTTAAAAATCGATTCAATTAACCTTTTGAATGGATCAGAAGGTGGATCTAGACTTAAATGGATCCAAAATGGTTAATTGGATCCTGGGTATCCGATGGGATATTCTAGGTTGAATGAATAAATTAGACTCTAGATATGGATTATAGAATGAATCAGATAAAAAATCCAGGTCTAGGATAGAAATTGAACACCAGATCCAACATTGGATCCACTATCCGATTTGAAATGGATTGGATCTCGGATATTGATAGAATATCAGATGAAGGAATTGATCTGATTCCAAATTTGGGGCTTGCCCTAGTTCAAAAATTGTTAGAAACGATGTTCTAAATTATTTATTTATTTTTGGTTTTTGCCCTGTAGGGGTAGAAACACGGTATTAGACTGGTTTGAACTAATTTGAACTAGACTGGATTGGAATGAACTGAATTAGAATCCAGTTATACTCAGGTGAACTAAATCTGGAGCTAAGACACTAGCTCAACCAGCTAGGGTTAGCTCAGTTTGGACTGAATTAAGCTCAAATGAGCTAAAAAGAAGGCCCGAGTATGTAAAAAGTGACTTTGAACTGGAACTAGACCATTCAAACTCTTGAGGAACTCAGATTAGACTCCTGGGGATAGGATCTACTGGATTTGGTTGACTCGGGGATAGTCTGGCTAAAATTTGAGCTAAAAATGAGCTTATTTCGCAAGAAATAAACTAATTTTAGCTAAAATGGTCATAAATGATCAGGATTCGCTCATCGTGAGTTCAGGGGGGCTAGAAATGATAGACATTCTAACTGTTCTGAACTTAAAAATGAGCTTGGCTAGGTCTAACTGACAAAAAGGCTAAGGGTGACTCAGGGGTAAAATGATAATTTTATTGACAAGATGACGACAGACTGATCTCTAGATTGGGGTGAGACTTGACATTGTCCTGCAGGGGATTGGTATCTGTGAAATGAAGGTGTCCATAATGGACCTGAAAATTTTGGGGTGTTTACACACACAAATAAAACTAGAATAACTAAATCAAACCACAATTTCCATTAAAATAAATCAATTACTAGTCTCAGCCATTATCAGAGTTTATAGGACTTAATCAAATAACCAAATAATAAAAATATCTACTCCTCTCAAAAGCCTTAAAGAACGATGACTCTCTTGGCACCACCCCAAGCCAATTGTCATCACTTTTCAGTCTACTCATTACTTGAAATATTATAAGTAGAGGCATAAGTCTACAATCTCAGTAGGTAATCACCAAACACATGAACACAATTATTTCAATCACATAAATAATCATTAGCATATTTTCTAGATAACATCTAAATCATGCAACATAACATATCAAAATTAGGCATAATTCATATTTACATAACTAATAATGCTTGCATTTATATTACAAGATAAACATATTGCAATGCATCATGCCAATGAAATAACAATTTGTGCACAAATTGAAATATTGCAATGATTACATTTTAATTTTTTATGTTTTATTTTTCCTCCCTTCCGAAGGTATACTCCCAGGTTCTTAACTTTGATTCGACCAATCCAATGAGGAGTTTATTATGCCATGCATTTTATTAACCTCATTGAATTGAAGAATCTACAATCTCACACCGAGGTTCCACTGGAGTAGTCTGTGACCAAGAGAAACTCATAGTGGTCCAGCACGAAATCGATTTCTATTCTATAGAGATTTTGAACATACCACCTAGGACACATGATAGCTCGCCCCCCTACAACCGGAGATAGGGGAACCAGGGAGACGTCATTGCCTTTCAAAATCAAACAATGGTCAACCGGTCATATGTACCCCCACTCTCTCGAAAGTGGGCCCTAGTCCAAAGGACCTGATCTGAATGAGTCATGGGTGTTATTTAATTATTAGGCTCATCAATTAAATTACGTGTATTCACCGCACACACGTCTGGGATCACAAGCCCAATCAACTCACTGGAGATTCTATAAGAAAGTCTGTTTTGACCCATTGAAATATCTATAGTTTATACTATGAGCCCAGCCTCCACGAGGCAATTATGTGCATGATATCTTTTTTATCTCTGGTGCTCCATAGGCACCTATAGGTTCCACCAAACCAAGGTTCACACCTGATCTACACACATGCATATATCATATATCATTATCACTATGTCATATACCCACATGCATACATAAAGGTTGCAAGTACATGCAATCATGATCATGCTTAAACAAGCAAACAACATGTGTCATA
Organism: Nuphar pumila; assembly: GCF_984573655.1. Taxonomy (NCBI): domain Eukaryota; kingdom Viridiplantae; phylum Streptophyta; class Magnoliopsida; order Nymphaeales; family Nymphaeaceae; genus Nuphar; species Nuphar pumila. Next base: position 73,017,113 of record NC_143262.1, read on the forward strand.
ATTTACTTTACACTGATCATGTCTTATAATGTACAATGGTTCATTAACATGCATGTCATATGAATAGTTACAAATCAAGAATAATATGAAATACATTCATTTTGCATGCATATCAGCTCAATTTTTGAGATAAACATCCATAACCATGCTATATAATGTAAAATACAATTAGGCATCCATACATGTCATAATGTACAAATTCAGATTCTTGTTAACCTAGTTTTAGAAAACCCACCAAAAATCACAGGAACTGAATTTCACTCTCACACTTTGATTGGGACTTCTCACGTATATTAGGAACACAATCCAAGAAACAAAACCAAAAAATTCATTATAATAAAATTAGAAAAATTTTGTGACTAAATCCCGTTTAGAAAAAATATAAGACAGATCATGTTAGTTGTAGAAATTTATCCCAATTTGGGGAATTTCTCTAGATCTACAAAAAAAATTCTTTGACAAAACCCTTTTTTACAGAATCTTTTTATATATGTGACCTTTCACCTAGATTTTTTTCAATTTATTTTGAGCAATTTTGGTTTGTGTCCTTAGAACCATCAATATAGTTGGCCTCAATAATCCTGCAGAGAGGGCAGAAAACCTATACTCTATTTCAATAGATGTTTCAGCCTCAATACTAATCTAAACAAAGTAAAACAAGAGTCTAAATTCAAGTCTGAATGTGTAGAACACTCAAATATTTTTATTTTAATTTATTGACTTTATTTTTATAGAGATATCAATTTTTTTCTAAAACAGGTTAGGATAAAAAATGAGGACAGAAAAGTCAAGATTCAAACTCATGCAAGATACATTAAGTAAGAAAAAGATTCAAGGTAAAAATCCATATAATTATTATGATTTAAACATATTTACAATATCATATAACACATATTTACTCAGATTCATACTAATCTTGCTAAAACAATAACATACATCATCCAAGAATCATAAACCTTCAAGAAATATCGCAAATATGCTTACATCTATGCAAGAATCATAAGAAACCTTAATCAATCATGAAAACATTGATTCTCTATGCAATCATGTTGTTTAATCATGCTAAACATGGAATAATCAATCATACATGCTCAGATCAACTTTTTTATCAAAACCATCAAAACCCTAAAAATGTTTTTGCCAAAACCTTCTATAAAGTATTTTTGCATACAAGAACATGGATTCAAGCATATAACAAATTTTCAGAATGTATAAAACTTATATTTCATCAATATAACCTAAGATTAACATATTAAACATGTTGAAATAAATAAGATCTAGCAAATAATAAAAAAGAAGCTTTCTCCAAATCATTTTTCACAAAAGAAGCCCGAAAATCATCCTGTTTCAAAAATTATTTTCTTTTATATTCTATGGTAACAAAGATCCATAAAAATGTGTTCTCTAGATTGAAAATCAAACTTAGAGAGGTGTTTTATGATTTGATTTATCATTGATTCAGATTTGTACCTGGCACCCTACTGGGTTGGGCGTGACCCCTCTGAGCCTCTCACGGACCCTGGTTTGAGTCCAAAATACTACTTAGTTAACTTAGACTCTCGAATTTTGCCTGAATTAAAAAGTGATTTTAACATGAATTTAAAAGTTAAACTAAAACAAAAATCGCAGATGTTATATTCTACCTCCCTTAAAGAAATTTCATCTGCAAAATTTGTATTTACTCGAATAAGTAAGGGTATTTCTCCTTCATGCTGGCCTCAGGCTCCCACATACACTCTTCAATACTGTGGTGTTGCCATTGCACCTTTACTAAGGGAATGGTTTTCGATCTCAATACCTTCTCCTTATAATACACGGTCTCCACTAGGTCTTTCTCTATAGTCAAGTCTTTTTGTACCTTAATATTCTCATATTGAATCACATGTGATGGGTCTGGTACATACTTCCTTCACATTAACACAGAATATATCATGGATCTTCGTGTACTGGGGTAGTAACTCTACCCTATATGCTGCACTACTTTCTCCAAAACCTTAAACGGTCCTATAAATCTGGGTAGGAGAAACCTGCACAAAAATGAAATCTCTAACCTTGAATGTGAGCTCTCAACGTAGGCGATCTACATAACTCTTTTGTCTACTCTGAGTTGTCTGAAGTCTGTTATGAATCCTATACACCAATTCAGTATAGTGCTCTATCACCACTAGTGTGTCTAGCGTACGCGTACCAACCTCATCCGAATATACTACTGATCTGCACGGTCGTTCATATAATACCTCGTATGGTGCAATGCCAATACTCGCATGGTAGTTATTGTTATAGGCAAACTCTGCCAACACAACATGTTTATCCCACTCACCTTTTTAATCCAAGGTACAAGCTCTCAGCATATCATCTAGAGTCTGAATCATCTTCTTCGATGGACCATCTGTCTGAAGATGAAAGGTCATACTAAACTTCAACTGAGTACTTAAATCCTTCTACAACTGTCCCCAAAACTTCGATGTAAAACGTGGGTTTCGATCCAAGATGATCGATAGGGGTACTCCATGAAGTCGCATGATCTCCTACACATAAATTTGCTAGACTCTCCAAAGATTAGTTGGTCCTGATCGAAAAAAAATGGGTCAACTTAGTGAGTCAATCCACAATCACCCAAATTGCGTTGTTACCTCTGCAGGTTCTGAGCAGACCAACCACAAAATCCATCATAGTAGCTTCTCACTTCCACTAAGGGATCTCAATCTGCTACAATAAACCACCAGGCCTCTGATATTATATCTTCACCTACTAACAGGTCAAGCACTTCGAAACATATTCTACTATGTCCCGCTTCATTCTGCCCCACCAGTAATTAATCTGCAAGTCTTTAAACATCTTTGTACTACCAGGATATATAGTAAACTTACTCTTATGCACATCACCAGGCACTTTTTCTCTGATCTGCGGGTTGCTAGGTACCCATACCAGATGCTTCCACCTTCTTGAAGATGCAAAGCTAACTTGTCATCCTGACATGCAGTTACCATTTGAGAAAACTTGGGATCATCCTTATGCTTCTCAATGATCAGCACTATAATCTCTATCATCACAGTCATACTTGTAATGCCTCAAAATTTTCAACTTAAAAACATAGAATTTTAACCCCATTTTTTTTAATTAGCACAACAAAAATAGTTTGGGTTTTGAAAAGTCAGACAACTCCTCTGGGTTACAGAAATGAGAAATATAATTGAAAAAGAGTGTCATCGTATAACCATAAAAAGTAAAGTCCATTCCATGCATTGTAAATAAATCAAAGTTTATATACCTTTAAAGGCTTAATAAATTATCTCATTAAAATAAGACACTTGATAGCTAGTTCCAAGACTGGGAATATAGTTAGGGAAGTTTGGATCAGGGCCCCGCCACGCATCAAGCTCTTGCATTGTATCATTCTTCATTACCTACGTCCGATAACAGTGGGGTCAAACTCTTTCGAGCAGGTAAGCAAACTTAAGCATCATGCATTATGATAAGAAATCAAATATCTATCATTTTCTCCCATATGCAATATCAATATGACTAACATGCTAGGAATATGCAATGACATGGTCATAAGCTTGATAACAACATCAATAGCATGATTAAATAAGAAGATGACATAACTTCAATAATAGCAACAACAATAATAATAGTAAATATGAGCATGCTTATAATCTCAAATGAATCACAACTAACTATGTAAGTGAGTTAGCAGGATTAGTATTAAGTTTCTATAGACTTACTTCACTGGGTACACAAAGAAAATCTGTCATTGCGTCAGCTAGAGTATAGTACAGTGTTCATTATGCAATTTATATATTTGGCATAGTACTTATTGATCGGATCCCAACCCAAGCCGCAACCTCTAAAGGATCAAGAGATGATCGGTACATGGGTATATTCGGATTGCAATCTCTATCGCTATAGGAACTAAGGTCTACCCTTTGTCTGGTGACCTGGACCTCTCTAGCTCTGAATGATGGAGGTCTGAGGACATTGAACTCCATTTTTCAAGTCGCTATGACATATAGTTTAAATATACATGCGACAATTATCACTTGAGGTTGTATCATCCACCCTCTCTTAGGTGAACCAATTTGTAAATGGGTAACGTGGTGGCTCAATCTTTATTATGAGAATTTTTGTAGTCATGCCATTGCGTCATACGAGGTTTTTTAGGCTTAATAGTCTCATACTCTCCGTAGGGTAGTATGTCATGACAAGGTCTATGCCCAGCTCAATTCATGTACCCCTTCAAAAAGCTTCTTTCCAGTGAAGGCGTAAATACAAGATTAAATGTGTGGGAGTTGGTATAAGTAATGAGATTTCCTCTCACGAGGGGGGAGGGTTGTGGCCACCCAAGCTCTCAACAGAGCACCAATGCCTTTTTGCAATTAGTTCATTCCACACACTTAAGAGATGTTCATCATGCTTTAGTACATCAATTCATAGCATAATAAGTTGGATGCAAAAATATTTGTTGTTTTACAAAGGCATCACATATGAAAGCATGAACATCAATATCACTTGCCTCTATACAACATATGCTAGCTATGCATGTATTTGTCATATGCACTTTCTTCTTCGCCTAACCTTTCATTTTGTAGGCAATATAACACACTATCACACAAGTGTTGTATATATCTATATGACATTTGGCCTATGCATAGACATGTACGTACCGAAATCAAGCATAAGTTTGTTATTCTACATCAATGTGCATTTGTCACATTCATGAGCATATGTATACAATTCTTGTGAGTGTTTGGCATATCACATAAGTATTTTCATTGCCTTGTCGCCTAGCTCTTGCCCTAAGCTTTGTAGAGTTTTGGTCATGCCTCTTGCACACGCATAGACTAGCAAAGTCTTTCAAATTGTGTTGGCTAGAGTCTAAGTATAGACGTGCCTAGCCCTTCTTAAGGCAACAACATTGTGAATCACATAATGGTTTGATTATTTATTTATTTTTTTAAATCATGTTCTATTGATTTGCTTATGTCTAATCGAGTATTGGATATGAATCCTTTGGTAGCATCACCCTTTGAACGCTTTGTTCTAAAAGTGTGTGAGCTTCGTATAGATACCATTTCTAAAAATTGTATAAGACCCAAACTTTTGAAAAGAAATCCTTTGTAGACAAATTTTGACATTTTCTCAAGGACCGGTTCTTGGTTTCTTTTTATTGAGGGAATTTGGAATTCAAGTAATTTATTTTCTAAGAAATCATTTCTCAATATGTGAACCTATATTCATCACATTTCCAAATTGTATTTTTTCTTGAGAGAATCATAATTCATTTGAATTTTTCCAAGTCATAATTATCCAAATTTTCAAATTCATTTCCATTAAGTGAATCCAATTTTTTTCAAAATTTGTTTTGAATCTTAATCATCCAAATTTCTTCAAATTTATTTTCATTAAGTGAATCTGAATTTTTCAAAAAAAAAAATTGAATCATAATCATCTAAATTTCTTCAAATTAATTTCTATTGAGTGAATCCAAATTTTCCAAAAATCTGTTTTGAATCATAATCATCCAAATTTTTTGAATTCAATTCCATTGAGTGAATCCGAATTTTCCAAAAATCTATTTTGAATTATAATCATCTGAATTTCTTTAAATTCATTTCCATTGAGTGAATTCGAATTTTCCAAAAATCTGTTTTGAATCATAATCATTTGAATTTCTTCAAATTGATTTCCATTGAGTGAATTCGAGTTTTCCAAACATTTGTTTTGAATCATAATCATCTGAATCTCTTCAAATTCATTTCCATTGAGTGAATCTGAATTTTTCAAAAATTTGAATTACTCAAAATATCAATCTTCTATTTTATAAATTTAATCATGATCTGTACGGATTTACAATAATTTATTTTCCTTAATTGCTTTTCATCACTTTCATACAAATTTTGAGAGTTCAAAAATCCAATTTTTCATATGCACATTAATTAATTTAAAGAATGCATTTTTCATAAACAAGTCTCATCGTCTTTACATGAATTTTCATGCAATCAAAATTTTTAATTCCCATATTCACATGGATTTCCAAAAATCTTTCAAAATGGAGAGTAGCATGATTTTCTTAGGTAGATTTAGATGGAATTAAAAATTTTTGAATGCGTAAATTCTTAAAAATGAAAACTCCATAGAATCAACTAATTTTATATGGTTTGATCATGGTTCTTGAAATGAGAAACTATCATTGGAATTGATACTTCTCTTTTTTCAAACATGAACATTACAAAAATTGTGTAGATCATGAAAGAGACATAAGAGAGAAAGAAATAGCAATCTGCATATCCCCTTGCCATATCCACATGTGTTATGGAAACACATGTTTATATAGTTGAAGAGAGAGAGAGAGATTAGGAGAAAGAGAAGAAGGTTTGAATAATTATCAAGATGCATAAATAATAAATTTACCTACCTTGACTTGTAAAGTTAGGCTTGAGCTTCTCCTTCTCTTAGATCTTTCAACTCACTACGAGGGTAGAGAAGAGTTTCGAATAGGCACCCTTCACTACTCTTAAGTGAAGAAAGAAGAAAACACCAAAAATATGAATGAAGAAAAGAACAAGAGAAAGAAAGAATAGATGAACTCTTGGATGCCTCTCCCTCACCAATTGATGGGATATTTATAAGGAGAAGGTAATAATTACATCCAAAATGAGTGGCTTAGATCAAATAAAAGGAATAAAGGGTTGAGATTTAATCATCTCAATTCTCAAAAAATTTCTCTTAAGCATAACCCTTGACCCTCATATCACATGTTGAATTTTCCTAATATGAAAACCTATTCAAACTAGAGATTCTAGCTCTTCTACTTTATTTGTTCTACCTATGATATATTTGGAGATTTATATTGGATTTAGTGCATCTCACTTGGATTCAAAAAATCCAATATCTAATCATTATGAAAAATCACCCCCCTCCAGCATGATTTCACTTAGTTGGATTCAAACTTGTCATTGCTACTTAGTTGTCTTTTCTATTTACTTTAACTAATTATTATTTTATTACTTCTTAGATATTCCATTTAACAACCTTATTTTATGATAATCCCATATTAGATCTTATTTTCTCAAAATTCTATATTGAGTCTTTAATTTTCCAAAATTCTATCTCAAGGCTACATTTTTCAAAAATTCTATTTCAAGGCTATATTTTCCAAAAATTCTATTTTAAGGTTATATTTTTCTAAAGTGCTATTTTAAGGTTATATTTCTCAAAATTCTATCTCAAGGCTATATTTTTCCAAAATTCTAATTTAAAACTATATTTTTCAAATTTCCATTTCAAGGCTATATTTTTTAAAAATTCTATTTCAAGGCTATATTTTTTAAATTTCTATTTCAAGGCTATATTTCTTCAAAATTCTATTTCAAGGTTATATTTTTCAAAAAATGTATTTTAAGGGTATGTTTTCTAAAAAAATTATTTCAAGGCTATATTTTTCCAAGATTCTAAAATGTCTAATCAAATTTAATCAATCCTACCAACTTAGTATTTTATACTCTAGAGAGATAAGCAACAGGTAGAATCAACACTTTCATACTAAGAATTGTATTCAAGTACTTGAAAATTCATGGGTCTTACATCCTACCCCTCTTAAAAAGATTTTGTCCACAAAATCTTATCACAAAACTATGCGAATAGGTCAAGATATTTTTCTCTCATGCTGGACTCGAGTTTCCATGTACATTCCTCGATGCTATGGTGTTGCCATCGTACCTTGACAATAGAATACTCTTTGATTGCAAAACTTGATCTCGACGATCAATGATCTCTATTGGTTTCTCTGACATGGCTAGATCCTCTTATACCTCCATGTCCTCATACTTAATGATGTAGGATAGGTCGTGAATGTATTTTTATAACATCGATACATAAAAAATATTATGAATTTAAGCATACTATGGTGGTAATTTCACATGGTATGCTGCTTTGCCAATACGTTACAGGATTTTGAATGGTCCAACGAATCTCGGGCTTAATTTTTTTTCTTTTTGAATCTAAATATGCTTTTTGTAGGAGATACTTTTATAAACACCATGTCTCCTTTCTTAAAAGCGAGCTCTCGACACTGCTGGTCAACATAACTTTTTTGCCTATCTTGGGTAGCTTTCAATTTTTCTCTAATCTTCTCGAATTGTTGAGTGTAGTGTTGCAAAATCATCGATGATTTGGTTGATCATTCACTGATGACATCCCAGTAAGTTGGTGATCTGCATGGCCTTCCATACAAAGTTTCATATGGAGTCATCCCAATACTTGCATGATAGCTGTTGTTGTGTACAAACTCAATCAAACTTAGGTGCACATCCTAGTCATTCTTTCAGTCAAGCATACAAGCTCGTAGCATGTCCTCCAAGGTTTGAATTGTCCTCTCTGATTGACCATCGGTCTGTGGGTGAAATACAGTACTGAACTTGAATTTCGTACCCAATGCTTATTGTAGTTGTCCCCAAAATTGCAATGTGAATCATGGATCAAGGTCTGAGATGATCGAAAGTGGTACTCCATATAACCTCACGATTTCCTTGATATATAGATCAGCTAGGCTTTTCAAAGGTTGATTGATTTTGATGGGTAAGAAATGAGTAGACTTGGTGAGTCTGTCAACTATAACCCAAATCGCATCATGTTTTCTGCGGGTCCTAGGTAAATATACCACAAGGCCCATGGTAATGTCTTTTTATTTTTATTGGAGAATCTCAATTCTCTGCATCATTCCTCTAGACCTTTGGTGCTCAATCTTAATTTATTGACAAGTCAAGCATCTAGATATGTAAGCCGTTATTTCTTGTTTCATGTCATTCCACCAATATCTTTGTTGTAAATCCTTGAAAATCTTTGTTCCTCTAGGATAGATGGTGTACTTGGTCTTATGGGCTTCGTTGAGAATTTCTTACTTCAGCTCTAGGTTATCTGGTACCCAGAGTCATCCTCTCATACAGATACTTCCATCATTTTCAATATGGAAAGATGTACCTTCATGTTGCGCTTGTGCTTTCAACTTTTCATATTGCATGTCCTGCTTCTACTTTGCAATGATTCAGGAGATGAATTTTGATTATATGGTTAGACCTGATAATTGAATAACTCCATGATCAAACAATGGTTTTCATACAATGAAATCTTCTACAAGCCTCCAACTTCTCACAAGACTGGATAGGATGCTACCAAACTTGTGACTAAGCGCATCTGCTACGATGTTTGCCTTTTCTGGGTTATAGGATAAGGAAAATTTGTAATCCTTGATGAACTCTAACTATCGTCATTGTCTCATGTTCCACTCTTTCTGAGAGAAGAGATATTTGAAACTCTTATGATCAGAGAAGACTTCAAACTTGTCTCCATACAAGTAGTGTTGTTATAGCTTCAGTGTGAATACTACTGTTACTAGTTCCAAATCATGGGTTGGATAGTTTCGTTTGTGAATCTTTAATTGTCGTGATGCATAGGCTATAACTTTTTCATTCTACATCAGCACACAACCTAAGCATGTTCCAGAGGCATCCGTATATACTACAAATCCTCCTCGACCCAAAGCCAAAGCTAAGGCTGGAGCTGTCGTGAGCTTTGTCTTCAGAAATTTAAAAACTCTTATTGCATTTGTCAGTCCATTCAAATTTAATTCATTTGCATAAGAGTTTAGTCATAGGCAAGACAACTCTAGAAAAGTCTTGAATGAATCATCGATAGTAACTTGCTAAACCAAGGAAACTCCTAGTGTCACTGACATTTTTTTACTGCTTCCAATCCAGTACAACTTCTACCTTGGTAGGATCTATGGATACTCTATTCTCAGATATCACGTGACCCAAAAACATCACTTCTTTGAGCCAAAATTCATAATTGATGTTCTCTAAGGACTCTTATGATTCTCAAGTGTTCTCAATAATGCTCTATATTCTCTTAGTAGATTAAGATGTCATCTATGACAAATATATTCACATAAGGTCGGAATGCTCGATTTATGAGATCCATGAAGGTTGTTGGCATATTAGTGAATCTAAAAGGCATCATTACGAACTCATAATGTTCATACCTTGTTCGAAAGGCAATCTTGGGGATACCTTCATCCTTAATCCTGAGTTGATGATACACAGTTCTAAGGTCGATCTTAGAAAATATTTTTGTCTTTTGTAGTTGATTGAACAGATCCTCAATACGGGGTAATGAATACTTATTCTTGATGGTAGCCTGATTGAGCATCCTGTAGTCAATGCATAATCTGATCGTTTCATCTTTTTTCTTCACAAATAATACCGGTGCACCCCAAGGTGATACACATGATTGAATGAATCATCGATCCATAAGATCCTACAATTGCTTCTTTAACTCCTTGAGTTATGCGGGCACCATCTGGTATGGTGCTTTGGAAATTGGTGTTGTTCCAAGCAATAACTCGATATTGAATTTCACTTCTCACTGTGGTAGAATTCCAAGTAACTCCTTCGGAAATACATCAGAAAATTCTCTTATTATGTCCAACTCTTTTGTTGATGCAGTTCTAGGTTCGACTAGATTGATATTGATAAGAAAAATAGTACATCCCATCTAAATATAGCTTTGAGTTTTCAAGGATGATATCACTTTGCCCTTTAGTGTGAACCTAGATCGTTTAAATTGTATAATTGGACAATCTGGTCTTATCAAAATGATCTTTCCTTCTTGACACATAACTCATGCATGGTACTCGAACAACATGTCCATGCCCAATATGGCATCGAAGTCAGTCATATCGAGTAGGATTACATCAACAGGTAAGTCTTTCCCTGCTATCATTACTTCTATGTTCGGTACATAGGTGATGCATAAAGAATGTTCACCAGTTGGGGTATGAACATCCAACAGGTAGTTCAGGATTTTGACTGGTATATCTAATTGCTTCATGAATTTCTCCAAGATAAAAGAGTGAGTGGCACCATAATCGAATAAAGTAAGAGATGCTCACCCAACGATTAGTATCGTACCTTGCACCAACTCGCCCTTGGTCAGTTGTTCTATGGTGGCAACATACACTCGTCCTACCACTACTTTTTGACCAACTGGCTTTTGTTGTTGATGATGTCATTGTTAATGTTGTTGTTGTTGCTACAGTGGTTGTTGTGATAGTTGTTGCGATGTTTTCATTTTGTTTCTTCATTCGTTGAACAGCTTTGTACGACATTCCTTCATATAGTGGCCCTACTTGCCATAATATAAACATCCTTCGGTTCTACGGGGACAGGGTCACCCTAGATGGTAATTTTTGCAATGAGGGCAAGGTTGTGTTTGCCCTTGTTGTTATTGTTGTTGTTGTTGAGGCCTCGTGCCCCCTTGCTGTCTTAATCTCTTGTTCGGTGGTATGAATTTTGTACCACTTGATTGCTTGTTAAAGAATCTTTTTCTAGGCCAGCTCTTCTAACCTAATGATTGTTGAACCCCTCAATTGGTATGAGTTCTCTAAGAATCATTTCAGTCTTGCTCCGGGAGAGTAGCTACTTTGATTTCCTCATCCATGGTCTTAGGTCCTTGGGTATAGACCTTCGTCCTTAAGGATGATTTGAGCCCTCGTGCGAACTTTATTGAACGTTCTTCTTTGGTGTTATAGATGTTTGAACAGTAGCATTCCAATCCTCAGAATCTGGTGGTGTATTTTATGAGGGTAGCTCCTCTTTACTAAAGATCCGAGAATTCTTGCATTTTTTATGCTCTTTTTGTGCTTTAAAAATAAGCTGAATAGAATACTTCAATAAATTATTCCCACAACACCGGTCTATTGTAGAACTTAACTTCCAAAATTATAGCCCACCATTTTTCTGCATTCTCCTTCAATCGGTAGGTTCCAAAGTCTACCTTGTTGTCCTCAGGGACTCATAAAACTTTGAAGATTCGTTCAATTTCTCATACCCAGTTTTCTGTTGCTTCTGAGTCAGATTTTTCAGTAAAAGAGGGAGGATTCATATCCATGAACCTCTTATACAAAGCTCCATTCATTGCAAAGGGTACAGTTGTAGAGCGATCGTGTGCAACTTGTTGGAGGTTATCACCCATAGTTCTCATCGCTTTCACTTGTTCTACAACACCAGCAAGGTCGGTTAATGTGTTCATAATCGTGTTATATCTTCCTTGTCATGCCATCTATGCAAGAAAGTTCTATATTAAGTGAGGTTTGGTCTTTGTCTTGGTATCGTATGTTGGATAAAGTTACGCATATCAGGGTTAGTCATTCACATTGATGATACATAGTAGTCATATATTAATTTTAGCCGACGCACAACCAAATAGAACAACATATGAAAAAGAAGACACTTAGGTAATTGTTGATGCTTGGCAACACAGTGCTCATAAAACTTATGAGTTGCTAACTCCAACACAGGCTAGATGCTACCACATCCTAGGGATGGCTAGTGTAATGTCCACGGTACTCCACACGATTTTCAATGCACCTTCTCTTAGGCATAGGTCCTTGAGGAGGTGATGTCGATGTATATTGTGGAGACCCAAGGGGTGTGTTAATTACTCCAGGAGTGTACTCAGAGGATGCCAATATGTAGATAGGCGAATCCGGCCCTGGTTCTCATATCATTGGGTTTGGGTCTTCCACAATTAGTGGGAATGGCACAGGGCTACTCTATGAGAGTATGTCATGCTCTTTTTTCAGTTGGCAATCATCTATGATGTGTCATTTCATCCCGCAATAGATGCAGTTACATAGCTCACGTGGACATATCTGTCTTGAGTGGTTCATATTGCATCTCTTACAGATTTGAGCCTCTTGTAAGAGCATTTGCATGCTATAAATTACAGTTGAGATGGTCTGTTTCAAATAGTCGGCTCCTTGAGTTAGGTCGTGCAGAGCCCCTATTATAATTTGGCATCTATCTTCCCTGAACATCTAAACATAAACGAGCTATTGAGTTCTTCATCAATAAAGTTACAATCATTTGACATATAATAAATAATTCCTAAAAGCTTAGAACTTAGTGATACTTACAGTGTGATTCCTGATGTCGGCAAACCTTGAACCATTTTTTCTAACTTTGCTCTGATACCAATGATGTAATGCCCCAAATTTTTTTAACTTAAAAACATAGAATTTTAACCTTTTTTTTTTAATTTGCATAGCAAAAATAGTTTGGGTTTAAAAAAGTCAGACAACTCCAGCGGGTTACATAAATGAGAAATATAATTGAAAAAGAGTTTCATCGTATAACCATAAGAATTAAAGTTCATTTCATGCATTGTAAATAAATCAAAGTTTATACATCTTTAAAGGCTTAATCAAATATCCCATTAAAATGAGACACTTGATAGTTGGTTCCAAGATTGAAAAGATAGTTAAGGAGATTTGGATCAGAGCCCTGCCGTGTATCGAGCTCTCGCACTGTATCATTCTTTATTACTTATTTCCCATAACAATAGGGTCAAACTCTTTCGAGCAGGTAAGAAAACTTAAGCATCATGCATTATGATAAGAAATCAAATATCTATCATTTTCTCTGATATGCAATATCAATATGACTAACATGCTAGAAATATGAAAGAACATGGTCATAAGCTTGATAATAATATCAATAGCATGATCATAATACGGAGATGACATAACTTCAACAATAGCAACGACAATAATAACAATAAATATGAGCATGCTTATAATCTCAAATGAATCACAACTAACTATGTTAGTGAGTTAGCAGGGTTAGTATTAAGTTTCGATAGGCTTACTTCTTCGGGTACACAAATAAAATCTGTTATCGCGTCAGCTAAAGTGTACTATGGTGTTCATTATACAATTTATATATTTGACATAGTACTTACTAACCAGATCCCAACCCAAGTCGCGACCTCCAAAGGACCGAGAGATAATCGGTGCATGGGTATATTCAGATTGCAATCCCTATCGCTATAGCAACTAAGGTCTACCCTTTGTCTGGTGACCTGAACCTCCCTAACTCCGAGTGACAGAGGTCTGAGGACATCGAGCTCCTCCTTTTTCAAGTTGCTATGACATGTAGTTTAAATCTACATGCGACAATTGTCACTCGAGGTTGTATCATTCACCCTCTTTTAGGTGAACCACTTTATGAATGGGTGACGTGGGCGACTCAATCTTTATTATGATAATTTTTGTACTCATGCCCTCACGTCATACGAGATGTTTAAGGCTTAATAGCCCCACACTCCCCCCCCCACATGGTAGTATGTCATGACAAGGTCTATACCCAGCCTAAATCACATGCCCCTTCGAAAAGCACCTTTCCAGTGAAGGCATAAATACAAGATTAAATGTGTGAGAGTTAGGATAAGTTGTGAGACTTCCTCTCACGATGGGAGCGGGGGGAGTCATGGCCACCCAGCTCCCAATAGAGTACCAATGCCTTTTTTGCAGTTAGTTTATTTCACACACTTAAGAGATGTCCATCATGCCTTAATAAATAAATGGTAAACATGAAATAATCCATCATACATGCTCAAATTAACTTTCTTTATCAAAACCATCAAAACTCTAAAAATATTTTTTGCCAAAACCTTCTTTAAAATAATTTTTTGCATACAAGAACATGGATTTGAGCATATAACGAATTTTCAAAACTCATAAAACTTATATTTCATCAATATAACCTAAAATTAACATATTAAACATGCTGAAACAAATAAGATCTAGCAAATAACAAGAAAGAAACTTTTTCCAAATCATTTTTCACAAAAGAAGTCTGAAAATCATCCTATTTCAAAAATTGCTTTTCTTTTTTATTCCATGGTAACAAATATTCATAAAAATGTATTGTCTAGATTGAAAATCAATCTTAGAGAGGTGTTTCAAGGTCTGATCTATCATTGGTTTAGATCTAAAAATCCTCACATGCATATTTTATGTGTTTGAAAAAATTTATGCCTACACGATTGATATACCTACCTTAATCGGGTTCTCAAATATAAATTGGCCTTTGTCTCCTGTCTTAAAACCTTAGAGGAGCTTTAATGGTTTCTGAAAAAGCTCCAAGAAGGAAGAAAGAAGAAGAAGAAGAAGAAGAAAATAAGAGACACTCCTCTCTCTTTTTTTATCTTTTTATATTAGAAAAACTCACCAAGGGGGGCATCCCCTCCTTGGAGTATGAAACCAACCTCAAACTAATTTAGTTGATTCTTAATATTCTTATTTCAAAAATATTTTAACTAACCCCTTAATTAATTAAGTAATTAATTTAATTAACTAATGTTTTTATCTTAATTAATTACTAATTAACCTAATTAGTTATGGGTCCACTAGGGGGGGGGGGGTGCATCCCACCCTCTCTAGAGTCCTTTAGGGTTTACATATTCTCCTAATGAGATCTCTAAAACCTAGAGTGGATCTCACTTAGGTCCAAATCCAAAAATGATCCATATTCAAAACCCCGATCAAGATCTAATCTCCTATTGGGTTTGATATAGGAACCAAACAAAAAGATTCAAATCTAAAACCAAATAAAGATCCACATCCAAACATGAGATTGAAAACAACACTGGATCCAAACTCAGGTTTGGATCCGAACCTAACTCATCCAAGATCCAAATAACCCTGAGTCATCCCTGAACCTTGTGAGCCACCCTAACTGTACCTGGCACCCCACTGGGCTGGGCGTGACTCCTTTGAGCCTTTCATGGACCCTAGTTTGAGTCCAAAATATTGCTTAGTCAACTTAGACTCTCAAATTTTGCCTGAATCAAAAACTGATTTTAACATGAATTTAAAAGTTAAAATAAAACAAAATCGCAGATGTTACACCAACTTGAGGGAGAGCATGTTAGAGATAAACCAAAATCAGTGACATCTGAGCTGAACGATCTTATCAAGATCATACCATTTGGTTAAGATTCTAATCTAAACCAAATTGGAAACAGTTGCTGGATTTGTTTGTTGTAAAATCGTTAATTGAGAGCTATCCGAAAATCATGGGATTTTTTATAAGCTCGTCATTTTCTTCTCCTTGTATTATAACATTGTCATGTGAGATGGGTGCACTGTAATTTTCCATGACAACAATTTTTTTCTTCACTAAATTTTTTTTATCTATCTTTGTCATTTACTGTAATCTTAATTGTCCTGGTCAAGGATGGGAGGACATAAAAAATTCATGGTTTATTGGATTTGAAGCTTGTGGTGGTTGTTTTCTTTTATTGCAAATAGGAAAGAGAAACATGTAATAGGCTTTTTTCCCCTTTTTTCCTCGTAAATTAGATGTGATCGAATGGCTGCCTATATTTTTTTTTTGTTCAGTTAAATTTTGTTATTCATGTTTCTATTGCTGGCCATGCTAAATCTTGCTAGATTTCCTTTTGCTGTTGAGTTTTTGTTAAATGGATCTTTGGTAGGCCATCTCCCAGTTAAATTGGTTGACTGAGCATTCACACCACGATTACTGGATGGCGTTTGCGTGCCACTAACATGTTTGTAACTTTCATAGGTTTCTTGTCATATTGAATCACATTTTAGGACTTTCACCAGGGGCATTGCAAACATGCACAAAATGCAATCCCTGAATGTGATTCGTTGAAGCCTCAAAACTTGTGAATGTTTTACACAAGTGCGACTGTATAAAACTTTCACAAACATTAATGCTTAGTTGTGTATGTGTTAAAGTAATGACATGTCATGACACATTCTTAGATTTTCAAACAAGTCAAATTTACAACTTAAAACAAAGCATGAGAAAGGAATCACATAAACCACTTTCACAGGGACAATACTTTTACAGCTACAGTAACCTGTGATCAAAACAAACATGGGTTTCTGTGAAAAAATCACGAAACATGAGGCGAACTGTTTTTCGGGCTCCACTGTTGGCAGCTGCAGGAAAGTGACAGTGGTGCCCGGTGGATTGAACTTCACTACTTTTGGCGATCCTCCTAGGGACTGCAAAGCAATAAATTTTCTTCATGACATCACGGCAATATGATGCTTTTTAGTAAAAAAAATGTTCAGGTTCCAGAAAAGCTTCTTAAATTTAGCCTAATGTCATCATCATACCAAACTCTGCAAACTCCCATGGGCCAGAAAAGCTGTTGGAATGACCCATTTGCATGATGAGATGAGGCAAGACTGTTGTTACTACCAATTAGCTTCTTTTCCTCTTCTTTTTTCGTTGTGAGCTTGCCCAGGTAGCAATGAATTCATGACAAAGAATTCCTGAGTTGTAGTTTTTCATGTCTACAAAATTGAAATCAGGAGTGGTTGTTTGAACGACTTTCGGATAGTTTTTCAGTTAATCTCTTTTTAGAAGGGTTTCAAATTTCAAGCTTATATGGGATACGCCTATCTATAACAGTTCTTAAGCTTGATCATGGTTTTTATGATTTTTCATGTGAATTGCTTGCAAGAACTATGAAAACCCTATGGCATGTAGGATTTTACACTTTTAATAAATCAAAGTTGCTTATTTATTTATTTTTTGGATAAGCAAGCTTGGGTTAGGCAGATCTCTACATGTACAAAAGAGAAACGATCTGATTACATATCAAGTGAGGATGGATACCACTCCGGTGGTCTGCCCTTCCAAATCCGTGTTATTCTGGATGACCCCAGATTTGCAAGATTGTAGGGTATATACTTACTGTATTTAGGTAACAAGAACACTGTATTCTAGTAAAATGGAGACGGTTGACAAGAGTACCATTTTCCAGGAGGGAAAGTTGCTTATTTTGGATGGATTTTCATTTTCTTTAATTAAAAGTGGATTTTTTTTTTTTTGGTGAGTATGAAAGTTAAAGAAAACTTATTTCACTCACAAAATTTTACACTACCAGGACGGCAACCATGAGTACAGCAGCCTAACCCAGTGCAACTAGGTCTCTCATCGTGTAGGTGGCTTCTTTGTGGGTTTTTTGTTCAAGTTTTGAGGAGCTTTTCCTCATCTTTCTATTAGATTGTAACTTTCAGTCTTGGTATCATGTGAATTATATAAGGTTAAGTGGTCATAAGAGGACTGTTGGGAGGTCTCCCAATGGTTGCAACTATTCAAGCATATAACAATTAAAGTACAAAACTAATCAAACTAAATTATAACATAATAATGCACATTAAGATAAAGTTATATGCTTGAATTGCAAAAAGATGTGTCTCTTGGGGCTAAAGGGATTTTTTTTCATGGATGTGTCCCAAACTTGAACCCCTTACATAAATATAAATACAGTGTATGAGTATGTGAGATATATAGAATTATCTAGTAATTAAATTCTTTGAGTTTTGAGAAAATTACTATAGTGTAAGAGGTTGAGAGTGTGGACATTCTCTAGCAATTTTGAGCATAACAACGTATGGTTCAGCCTGCCAAAATCCTATGTTTTCGTATTTGAAATTTCCTATGTTGGTATTAGAGCAAGGTTCGACGAAACCCTCTCGGGGAATGTGTGTTCACCACTGGGTCTCTCACTGTTGGTTCTTGTAAACACAATTAGTGTGTGTACACCAACAAAAGAACAAAAACAGACATTTCTAGAAAACAGAAATTCGAAGGGAATTTGGCAAAAAAAAGGTCAGTAATATATATATATATATATATATATATATATATATATATATATATATATATATATATATATATATATATTGTTTTTAAGAAATAAACAACAATCAAAATCAGTGTTTATAAACAAAATATTCATATTTTGTTTTCTGTTTCAGTGAACGGCACCCTAAGGTGATTGTCACCTGAAATAGAAAGAGGGAAAGAGAGGTTGTGCGGGGAGATCAGCATGTTTGGGGAGGTTGAACCCCTCAACAAAACCATTGCCCGACCAATAGAACCCAAAAAGGCACAACGTCGGGGAATGGTAAGTGGTCGCCAGATTCTACCCCCATTCAATGAAAATCACCAAAAAAAATTGGGAGATTTTGGTTTCTTGAGAAAGAAGAAGGGTCAAGACCCTTCTTCGATTTCTCATTTCATTATAATCTGTAGTTTATATTTAAGTCCAAGTTAATTTTAGAAATTTTATTTATAGACTCTACTGTTATTTATATAAAGTGGTCCTATTTCTGGAATTTCCAGAAACAAACTTGTCTTCTGGAAAATTTTGTGACAGGGTCTCTGCCTGTTAAATTTTCAGAAACAGACTTACTATCTTTTTTGAAATTATAGAAAGGCATTTTAGCTTTTCTCTTTAACTCAAAAATTTTCAAATTTATAGTTTAAGGTCTTGGTTTACAAATCAACACTCTAACTTTTCTAAAATTATAGAAAAGTGGTTCTCCTTTTCTGATAAACTCAAAAAAAATTAGAAAATGTTCTGCTTTATTGAATTTTTATAGAACAAGATCTCTGATCTTTTCTGATATTACAGAAAGAGGGTCAGAATTTTTTGTTTAACTCAAAAAGTTGCAGAAATTGGTTTTTGTGGTTTTTGTTTACACAAAACCTCTTATTTTATTTTTTGAAGTTGTAGAAAGGTGGTCCTAAGTTTTTAAAAACCACCTAGTACTTAAAAATTTAGCACTTTTGTGTATTTCTTATATACTTAAGTATTATGTTGCATGCTAAACTAGTTTAGAATGATTAAAACTAGTTACATTCACAAATATTAGTTAAAATAGTTTTATTAATCCTAATATTTATTTATAATTATGATAATGGCAAATCGAATAGTCATGGTTGAGTTATCGAAAATTGAAAAACCCAATGGAACAAATTTTGGAATGTGGAGAAGGAAAATAGAGTATTTATTAACACATGACAAGACCATGTATGTATTGAATAATGGGAATTCTTCTCTAACTGATAAATCTAGTGAAGAAGAGAAGAAAGCCTATAATATGTTTATCGGAGATGATCAACTTGCTCGAGCAACTCTTCTAACATTCATGCAAGATGACCTCATCCGAGTATTTGAAGACTCTGACACCGCAAGGAAAATGATGGAAGAAGTCAAAAAGAAGTATGATATGACTTTAGAAACCCATATTCAACTTCTTCTGGAATAATACAACTCATGCAAGAGAAAGAGTTAGACAATATAGTCGATCATGTGAATCATATGTTTGTAATGGCTAAGAACTTAGCTATAACTGAAAATGATATTTCTGAGCGAATGCAAATCTCTACAATACTAAACAGTCTTCCTCCAACTTGGAAGATTATGTCAATTGCCATGAGATTAAACCAGAAAAGTCTTTCTCTAACTGAGCTCCCTCTACAATTAGCGCTAAAGACAGGAAAAAAGAAATCATGAATACCCAAGAATCCTTCTCAACAACCTATCATAGGTTCAAGCCTAAGGGTATATTCTTCAAGAAATTTAAGAAGAATAAAATCAACAAGAAGCGTCCAGTGCAAACTAAAAACTCCACGACTGCAACTAAGAAATTATGTTTTTTTGTGAAAAAGTTGAGCATTTAAAAAAAAAATTGCTCAAATAGAACCAAAAAAGAGAATTCAAGAAAACAAGTAACTGGAGAACATGAAATAGTCCACATTGTATCTGAATCATTGATCGCGGATGATGATCTCTTAAGATGGAGGATTAGTTCAAGGGCAACGAGACATGTGTCTAAGCTAAAGAAAGGACTTATAAAGATGAAGGAGCTGAAGTTTGGAGATCACAAGGTGTATATGAGAAATAGCACCTATAGTGATGTAGTCGGGATAGAGACCTACAGTCTCCAAATAGAAGAGACTAGTCTTCTACTGACAAATGTACTTTATGTATCTTCCATGAGAAAAAATCCTTTAGTAATAGGAGACTTTGCTAAAAGGGGTTTTGAAATCCGTTTTTGGGTGATAAGGTCACTATTAAGAAAGATGGAAAAGTGAAGCTCAAGGGGCGCTATGATGCAAACCATGGTCTCTTTCATTTAAATGTAACTCCTATAAATAATGCAATGAATGTTTATGGTTATATTGATTGTGCATTTGATGTCGATGCATATTTATGGCACTTAAGGTTAGTACATGTAAATATCAATAAAATGAAAAGAATAATTCATATGAAATTATTACCTTCTCTTAAAAATATAGAATTTGAAAGATGTGAATCATGCGTATTAGGTAAAATGACTATACAACCATTTTCTAAGGGTAGTAGGGCATGTGACTTACTAGTTTTAGTAAGCATATATATATGTGAATCCTTAACAACAGAAACACATGAAAAGAAATCATATTTCATCACATTTATAAATTACTACTCAAGGTATGGATACATATACCTAATCTTTAAGAAATCTTGAGCTCTAAAAAAGTTTAAGGCATATAAACATGAATTTGAAGGATTATTAGGAAGAAAAATTCAAGTTATTAGATCTGATAGAGGAGGTGAATATAACTCTGATGAGTTTAAGACCTTTTGCAATGATAATAACATAACTCCCCGTACAATTATGCCTTATACACCTCAACAAAATAGTGTATCAGAAAGAAGAAATACAACCCTAATGGATATGATAAGGTCTATGTTGGCATATGCAAATCTTCTCAATAAATTTTGAAAATAAATAATATGCATTGCCATGTATATTCTAAATAAGGTTGCTTCTAAAGTTATAAAACTTACACATCATGAGTTATGGACTGGCAGGAAGCCAAACTTGAGTCATTTACGAAAGTGGGGGTCATCTGCTCATGTGTTGTTTCTTAGTTATATGAGAGACAAGTTAGATAGCAAGTCTATCAAATGCATCTTCATGGGATACCCAAAAGGATCAAAAAGATATCATCTATATAATCCTGAGAAAGGATTTATAGAGAGCAGGGAGGTAGAATTCTTAAAAACCAAAAAAAGTAATTTTGATCTTAAAGATGATGGTGACTTTCTGGATATCATAAATGATTCTAGGGTACCTACTCAAGAGTTAGATCATAACCATTCAGTTATGAATAATGAGCAAACTTCACAACCAGTAGTTGGATAGAAAAAAACAAAAACTCCTCCATCTTATTTAAATGATTATTATATATTCTTGAATGAGAAATTATGTTATTTCATGGACTTGGATGAAACTCTTGACAACTTGAGTTTTGAGGATGCAGTTGCTTCTAATGAATATGAACTATGAAAGGAAACAATGAAAGATGAGTTGGACTTTATGAAAAATAATGGAGTTTAGAAACTAACCATATTGCCTAATGGATATAGGGCAATTGGTAGTAAGTGAGTTCTCAAGAAAAAACTCAAGGCAGATGGTTCTATTGATAAATTCAAGGCAAAATTAGTAGCAAAAGGTTATTCTCAATGAGAAGAGATTGATTATGAATAAACTTATTCTCCTATAGCCAAATTGGTATTTATTCATATTATTTTGGCATTGGTAGCTTATTTTGATCTTAACCTATATCAAATGGATGTAAAAACGACTTTCTTAAATGGTGAACTAAATGAAATTATTTTCATGCAGCAAACCAAAAGGTTTTAAAATTAAAAGTCAATAGGATAAAGTATATAAGTTGAATAAATCTTTGTATGGACTTAAGCAGTCACCAAGGCAATGGTATTTGACTTTTTATAATGCTATAACCAAGTTGTATTATGAGGCAAATAGTCTGGATCACTATGTATATGCCAAAAATAGTAGGAGTAAGTTTACTATGTTATTTCTCTATGTTGATGATATATTAATTGCAAGAAATGATATAAATATAATAAATATGACTAAATCATGGTTAAGTTCTCGATTTGAAATGAAGGATATGGGTAAAGCTTCATGTATCCTTGAAATTAAAATACAAAGAAATAGAAAATCGAGATTGCTATGTCTAAGTCAAGAAAAATATTTTGATCACATTCTAAAGAAGTTTATAATGGAAAGTACAAAGCAAAGGGTACTTCTGTAATAAAAGGTCTAAAACTAAGTAAGAACGATTGTCCAAAAGATAGACAAAAGAAGTTGAATGTTCTCTATGCTCAGGCAATTTGAAGCTTGATGTATACAATGTTTTGCACTAGACCTGGCTTAAGTTTTATTGTAAGTCTAATGAATAGATATCAAAGTAATCCTAGGCTCTCTCATTGGGAAGCAGTAAAAAGGATTTTTTTATTCTTAAAGGAAACTAAAGAACTCAAGCTATGCTATTAGTCAGATAGTCTAAAGCTTATAGGTTATTCAGATTTTGACTTTGTTGGTGATAGAGATGAAGCAAAGTTCACCTTTGTTTATGTATTTATGTTAGGAGGTAGGAAAATTGCATGGTCATGCAAGAAACAAGGGTGTGTGGCACAACATACCCAAGATGCTGAGTATATTGCTTGTAATATGGTAGCCACTTTTGGTGTGTGGATGAATCACTTCATAAATGAGTAAAAAATGGATATTTCAAAAGATCTCGTTCAACTTTATTGTGACAATAAAGCTGCTATAAGACTGATATAAACAGGAACTGACAACTCTAAAAGTAAGCATATTGAAGTTAAGTATCAATATATTCATGATATGCTTATGAAAAATAAAACAACAGTGGATTATATTTCTTTAAGTGGCATGGTAGCAGGTCTGCTAATCAAGGTAGTCATTGAGGATGTTTTCACTAGACATGTGAGTTAGATGGAACTTAGATATGTCTAAGTGGTGAATGAATAAAATATCACTCAGAAAGTATCTATGCAAAGTTCTAGTTGAGAACAAGCATAGAAACACAGGATATCCATTATGGCCAAGTGGGAGACGTAAGGTTATGTGGCTATAAGATGACTATTGGGAGGTCATCCCAACTATCACTCTCTCCCAATGGTTGCAATTGTTTAAGCATATAACAATTAAAGTACAAAATTAATCAAACTAATTTACAAGATAATAATGCATATTAAAAAACATTTATATGCTTGAATTATAAAAAGATGTGTCTCTTGGGGCTGAAGGGATTTCTCCCAAGGATGTACCCCAAACTTGAATCCCTTATATGAATATAATTGTAGTGTATGAGTACGTGAGATATACAGAATTATCTAGCAATTAAATTCCTTGCATTTGAGAGAATTACTACAATGTAAGAGAGTTGAGAAGTATGGGCATTCTCTGGCGATTTTGAGCGTAACAGCTCATGCTTCAGCCCGCTAAAATTCTGCCTTTTCGCATTTAAAATTTCCTATACCCACAAAATTTTACACTACCAGGACGACAACCGTAAGTACGGCAGCCTAATCCATCGCAACTAGGTCTCTCATCGTGTAGGTGGTTTCTTTGTGGGTTTTTTGTTCAAGTTTTGAGGAGCTTTTCCTTGTCTTTCTATTAGATTGGTTATTTCACTCTTGGTACCATGTGAATTATAGATGGATGACACGCTTGGATTGTCTCAAAGCACACCTTAGATAGGGTAGATTTGATCAGGATTAATCCTTTTTATGGCATTACCCTTAGTTCAGAATTGAGCATTTTTTGATGTCTTATTTACAAAAAAATGAATATTTCAAACTATAATCTGAATTCATTTTTTCCTAGGATTTGACATGTGATAGGTGTTGCGGGGCTCGTCCACTCTCTTGGGGCTGGATTTTAGTGAGTTGCTGATCATTACGTGTAAGATACTAGGCATGGTTGAAAGAATCACATTAATAGTTATCTTGATATTTGCAGGGAGAAACCATCTTCAGGAGCATAGACCTAGCAGCGCTGGCTCTGCATGCCATACTTACTATTGATGTCTTGGCAGCGTAAAACTCCTTGGGCTTACCCTTCCCTAGAATCATGTTAATAGTTGTATTGGCATTTATATTTATTCTGAAACCGATATGGATAGTTGCATTTGGAGCGGCAGCAACAATCCAGTGGCAATTACACTTATAGTTACATTTGTAGTGATAGTGAAAGGGGTAGTGACCGTGGGTGTTCCAATTTAGAAACTAGTGTGAATGACAGTGATTTCTGAAGACATAGTGATTTAGATAAAAAAAAATGCTCATCGTTTAAAAAAAAACTATCTCTGAATTCTGACACAAAAATGAGATGAAACCTCGCAAAAAGTATCAGTAGTTTGGTGGACAAGATCACTGAACTGGTTAGAGTCACTATCATAGTTGAGTATTTGTGCTTCGATCCCATTGTGGAACTATAAGAATAAACAAGAACAGTTTAGTTACACTTGATCCAAGATTTTCTCAACAAAGAGAACACAAACTAGAATTTCTTGTTTTCATTCTTGGCAAAAAATATGATGACTTTAGAAAAATAAAAAATAAAAGCAACAAAAAAACACCAGCCAAGTGCCAAAAGAAAAATAAAAGATCAGTTTCTTCATTAAGGTTGTCTGGGAGCCAGTTTTGGGGTTGAAGATGCCAAATCCTGGATTTGGCAAATCTGCGATTTCAAAGCCATCGGATTTGCCAAATCGCACAAGTTGTTTGGGGCAGACTGCTGGAGTTAGCATCTCCTTGCCAACCAACAGTTGTCAAACAGCTAAATATACAACGATCGAGTTGCCAAATACAAGTGAGATAGCTGGGGTTATGCAGACCCCACTGTTGGATCGATTTTCAGATCACGCAGTTTCACAATCATCATCATGATATAAAACATGATATAAATAAGAAAATATAACAGTATGGACATCATGATCAACAGACGATCGAAACAATAACAAGGAGCAAACATGTCGGGTTCCACCATATACCAAAATCCAGACATATGCAAATGAACAAACATATGCATAGAACATAATATAAACAACAGAAGCATGCTAAAATTATGTAAAAGGCTAAGGCGTACGAAAGTACTCCTCTTAGAGAAGATTCGCCCCCACATACAGTGCAAACAGGGTCCGACGTCCTTCCCCCAGGATACAATAGCCTCGACGATCAGAATCGGTGGACTCTGACGGATCGTCCTTCGAAAACAATCTCTACGAACTGATGTTGCAGAAAAACCCCTTTCGGGATAACTCAGGAGAGAGAGAGAGAGAGAGCAACAGGGAAAGAGAAAACCATAGAGCTCTTCTTCAGAAACCAGTGCGTCTAGGATATGCATAACCCCAGCCCTAACCACGCTTTTATAACCCACGAACGGTTATGAAACGTGGAAGGAGCCCGTTACGGAATCCGAGGAGACGTGACCCGTTAACGAAAATCAAAGAGTCGAGATCCGTTAACGGAATCGGAAGAGCCATAACGGGCACAGACTATGAGGAGTCATGACCTGTTATCATTTCTCATAACCTGTTAAAGAATCCAAATATCCACAGAAACTTTGAGCAAAAAGATACTTTGATCTTGATTGGATATAGCCCTAAAGGGCCAATTACCCGAACCTGAACCCGAGCCCGGCCCGACTCGGCACGACACAACGGGCAGGCGCGCACGCACGCGTGTGTGTGGTAGTCATCCCAACCTCTTGTTCTTAGGAACAAGTGTAAGAGTTTACATGTGGGTTATAAAGCCCACAACAAACTCAAACACCATCAATATGGGACTATTCCACATCATCAAAACCAAACTTTCTCTAAAACAGCCCATGTTTCTTCTTTTGAATTCTCTCTCCCCTCCCTTCTTACACCTAACATTCTCCCACAAATTCAAAGAATGAAACAAGAGGAAACCAAGATACAAGATAAGATAATCTGCAACAAGACATATCATACTTTCAGCAATGGTACCTTCTTGTTTGAACCACTACCTTAGTTGACTAACTTTACCCCCACAGGAACAAAGTGAACTGAAGTCTTGAATTTGAACCTTTGGTGTAGGAGTGTCCATTAACAACAACACGATAAAGGTTCTAGTTGTAATCTTTAGGGGCGGCATGTTAAAGGCCGTGCACCTGAATCCTGTTTCATGAGTGACTTCAGGAATAACTCAATTCCTTAAACTGCGACCACACAGTCATACTCACATAGGTGGGCTTCTCCAGAGATGCACTGCTAACATCTCGCCTAGAAGGCTTTGAACCCATTCAGAGTTTTAACTCTTCCTTAACTAGCAGCTACAACACCTTTCCAGAGTAAACGGGGGAACAGACACAGATACACAATATCTCATAAATAAGGTGTTATCCAGTTTACCCTACAGCTTGTTATTACCACATTGAACTTACTTTGTGGGATCTCCACTCAGATAGGTTGGGTTGCTACTGTAGATGAGCTACTGATGGGTTTCAGTCTCATCCCCTCTCTAGATTTTAGGACCAATGACTTATCTAGTCCTTTCGTTAATGAATCAGTTGTGTTCTCTTTGGATCCAACATAGTCCACAGCAACCACTAACTGAGACACCAGTTCCCTTACAGATTTTATTCTGACTTGGATGTGTCTTCTCTGCTTTTGGTTATATTTTGTGCTTTTAATCTTTGCAATAGTGGTCATATTGTCACAATGCACAGATATTGCAGGAATTGATTTGCTCATTAAAGGTAGTTTCTCAAGAAGTCCCTTTAACCATTCAGCTTCCAATCTTGTGATATCTAAAGCACAAAGTTCAGCCTCAAAAGTAGACCGAAACAAGATGATCTGCTTTACTGATCTCCAGGCGACTGCGGTGCCACCCAAGGTAAATACATACCCTGTCACGCCATAACTCCCAGAGTTCATGGCTATCCAGCTCGCATCACTATATCCTTCAAGAACTGCAGGGAATCTCCTGTAATGCAAACTTAAGGAAATAGTTCCTTTTAGGTACCTAAGTACCATGTCCAATGTCTTCCAATGAGTGTGATTTGGACAACTTGTGTATCTACTTAATTTTGTCACGGAGAACAAAATATCCGGTCTCGTGTAATTTGCAAGATACATCAAACTTCCAATAATTTGGGAATACCTTAATTGAGACATAGGAACACCAGTCGTATTCTTATGAAGAGGAATAGAAGGGTCATATGGAGTTGCTACAGATCTCCCTTGGTTATAGCCAAATTTCTCAAGTACTTTCTCAACAAAGTGAGATTGAGAAATGGCTATCCCCTCAGCTGAACGAGTTAGCTTTAAGCCTAAGATCACATTTGCCACACCCATATCCTTCATGTCAAACTTACTACTTAGAAACGACTTTGTCTCATTCACAATTCCCATATTGAAACCAAACAATAGAATATCATCTACATACAGGCATAAAATAATACAACCATCACTTTTAACCTTGCAATAAACACATTTATCAGATTCATTGACAACAAAACCAAATGATAAAATAATATTATCAAACTTCTCATGCCATTGTTTAGGAGCTTGTTTTAGTCCATATAATGACTTAACAAGTCTACAAACTTTATTTTCATTACCAGGAGCCACATAACCCTCAGGTTGATCCATATAGATCTCTTCTTCAAGATCGTCATGCAAGAAAGCGGTATTCACATCCATTTAATGGACCGAGAGATCATAAATGGAAGCCAGTGCAATAAGCACTCTAATAGTGGTCATCCGGGTAACTGAAGAATAGGTATCAAAATAATTTATTCCCTCATTTTGTTTGAACCCCTTGGCAACCAGTCTCGCCTTGTACTTGTCAATGGATCCATCTGGTTTTAACTTCTTAAAGATCCATTTGCACCCAATACTGGAACTACCACGAGGGAGGTCAACCAATTCCCAAGTGCCATTAGAGATAATGGAGTCTATTTCACTCTTTATGGCTTCTTTCCAATGCCTTGCTTCAGGTGAAGCTATCGCATCTCGAAAAGTGGGAGGATCATCCTCGATAAGGTAAGTGATAAAATCACTTCTCAAATCCTTGGTAATCCGTGGTCTCTTGCTCCTTCTAGGTTCAGCCACTTCCTCAGACTCAATGGGTCTAGGATGGAAACAAGATGGTTCTACCCCCACATCTATCATCCTTTTCACATGTTCAGGAATGAAACCAGAAGTTGAAGGTATATCTAAAGAAGGAAGATTCTGAGGTACACCAACTTTCATGAAAAATACATCCTCAAAGAATGTAGCTTCTCGAAGCTCAACAATAGAGTTTACATCTATGCCAGATATCTCAGACTTAATTATTAAGAACTTGTAGGCATAGTTGTTCTCTACATAACCCAAAAAGACAACATCTACTGTTTTAGGACCCAACTTCTTCCTGTTATACTCTGAGACAAGTACCTTTACACGACACCTCCACACTTTAAGGTATTTCAAGCTTGATTTCCTATTTCTCCAGAGTTTAAAAGGGCTACTGTCCTTATGCTTCTGAGGAACTCTATTCAGAATATGGCAAGCCGTATTCAGAGCATCCCCCCACATATACGTAGGTAATCCAGAACTCCCAAGTAGAGCATTAATCATGTCAGTTAGGGTTCTATTATTTCTTTCTGCAATCCTATTAGATTGAGGAGAATATGGAGCAGTAAACTCATGAACTATGCCAACAGATTTGCAATATTCATCAAGTTTATTAGAGGTATATTCTCCCCCTCTATCAGACCTCAGTCTTTTCGGTTTTCTACCAGTTTGTGTTTCTGCTTCATTCTTAAAAATAAGAAACTTATCATAAGCTTCATATTTTGATTTTAGCAAATACACATAACAGTATTTAGTGCCATCATCTATAAAAGTGATAAAATACTTTTATGATTTCTGGTTAACACTCCATTAAACTTGCAGATATCTGTGTGCACCAGATCCAATATTTCAGAATCTCTAACAATCGTATAGAATGGTTTCTTACATTGTTTTGCTTGCATGCAAATTTCACATTTTTTAGTTTTATCAATGGAATGCTCAGGAATCATTTTCAAGTTCATCATGCGTTTCAAAGAATTGAAATTCATATGACCTAATCTATTATGCCACAAATCAGATGATTCTATGTTATATGCAACATTAGACAATGAATCAAAAGAAACATCATTTTCTAATTTATCACTGCAAACATGTTCAACACGAAGTTTAAACAAACCATCATCTAAATACCCTTTGCCAATAAAGGTTCCAGAATGTAAAATAACAACTTTATTACATTTAAAGTTAAATTCATAACCCTCTCTAACAAGACATGAACCACTTAGAATGTTCCTTCTAACTACAGGCACATGGTGCACTCTGTGTAAAGACAGAACTCGTCCTGAAGGAAACTTCAGATCCACGCGTCCAATCCCTAACACCTTTGCAGCTTTTGAATTGCCCATAGTCACGGATCTGCCTGCAACAGCCTGGTATGAGACAAAGACAGACTTATCAACACAAACGTGCACATTAGCCCCAGTGTCAACCAGACACTCAGTTGGGTCATAAACATGATAGATTTGCGGGTTAACAGAAACATACCTAGTACTGTTCCCAACGACCTCAGTCACCATGTTGACTTGAGGCGTTTCATCTGTGGTCCCATGAGCTTTGGCCTTCTTGGAAGGACATTCCTTAGCCCAGTGCCCAATCTGCCCATAGTTCCAACACGGTTTGTTCTTTGCCTTTTTCTGGATTTTGGCCTTAGGTTTAAACTGGTTTTTCATTGCAAATTTTGGTTTTTGTCCCTTGCCCTTAAAAGATCTGGTCATCATGTTCACCTTAGGCTGTTCAGGTTGCATCACGACCTGTTTCTGGCTCCTATGCTCTTCTTCAATGGCAATGGCAACCATAAGATCATCCAGGGAAATTTTTCCCCTACGGTGCTTGAGAGACATACCAAAGTCTACCCAAGACTTAGGAAATTTCTCCACAGTGGTCATTACTTGAAACTTCTCAGGAAGTTTCATATCAGCCTCAGCCAAACTATTGAGCAACAGCAGAAACTCATGTGCTTGCTCAGTGACCGACTTGCCCTCAACCATCTGATATTTCAGAAATTGGCAATTGAGTACTTTTCAAGACCTTGGTCTTCGGTATTGTACTTCTTGTCAAGTTGATCCCATAGAGCCTTAGCAGTGGTAGACGAGGAGCAGTATACATCGAACAACGTGTTGGACAGAGCCAACAGTATGCAACCATGACATATATTGTCCTTTTCTTTCCACTCTACAACCGCAGTGATCGCAGCAGGGTCAGGTTCAGTATCAGAGACTGAAGGGTAGTCGAGTTCCAGAACTGATAACAGCCCTATCGTTGTAAACCAGATTTTCATGCGTTGCTGCCAACGCTTGGAATTCTGACCGGCAAATTTTTTCGGCATACCGAACATGTCCACTTTTGGTACAAAAGCAGAAGAGGTCGACATGCTTAGAATCTTCTCTAAGACTGTTGGATCAATTTTCGGATCACGCAGTTTCACAATCATCATCATGATATAAAACATGATATAAATCAGAAAATATAACAGTATGGACATCATGATCAACAGACAATCGAAACAATAACAAGGAGCAAACATGTCGGGTTCCACCATATACCAAAATCTAGACATATGCAAATGAACAAACATATGCATAGAACATAATATAAACAACATAAGCATGTTAAAATTATGTAAAAGGCTAAGGCGTACGAAAGTACTCCCCTTAGAGAAGATTCACCCCCACAAACAGTGCAAACAGGGTCCGACGTCCTTCCCCCAGGATACAATAGCCTCGACGATCAGAATGGGTGCACTCCGACGGATCGTCCTTCCAAAACAACCTCTACGAACCGATGTTGCAGAAAAACCCCTTTCAGGATAACTCAGGAAAGAGAGAGAGAGAGCAACAGGGAAAGAGAAAACCGCAGAGCTCTTCTTCAGAAACCAGTGCGTCTAGGATCTGCGTAACCCCAGCCTTAACCATGCTTTTATAACCCACGAATGGCTATAAAACGTGGAAGGAGCCCGTTACAGAATCCGAGGAGATGTGACCCATTAACGAAAATCGCAAGATCCGTTAATGGAATCCAAAGAGCCATAATGGGCATGAACTACGAGGAGTCGTGACCCGTTATCATTTCTCATAACCTGTTAAAGAATCCAAATATCCACAGAAACTTTGAGCAAAAAGATACTTTGGTCTTAATTGGATATGGCCCTAAAGGGACAATTACCCGAACCCGACCTGGCTCGGCTCGGCACGGCACGATGGGCGGGCGCGCACGCATGTGTGTGGTAGTCATCCCAACCTCTTGTTCTCAGAAACAAGTGTAAGAGTTTACATGTGGGTTATAAAGCCCACAACAAACTCAAACACCATAAATATGGGACTATTCCATGTCATCAAAACCAAACTTTCTCTAAAACAGCCCACGTTTCTTCTTTTGAATTCTCTCTCCCCTCCCTTCTTACACCTAACACCCACCAGTTATTTTTCAATCGTACTACTGGGGTTTTGAACCTGCAACGTCCCACTTCAGGGAGATGTGCACTGACAGCTCCTACCAACCAAGCGTAGCCCCGATGGTTCCAGATTAGGGTTATTAAAGTAAGATTGAATGTGCATTAAAATCAGATTCAGATCTATCAAAAGGGATTGTATTCGAATTCAGATCAGATTCGAATCAATTTAAGTCAGACTAGATTCAAGATTGGATCCAAATTTGATCCTTTTGCATTTTGTAAGTCAGACTAGATTTGGATTTTGACCGAAATCTTACCCAAGAAAATAGCCTTGATTTTTTATATTTTACCAGTTGCGGTAGCGTAACACATAGTTTGGATCCAGGTTCAACCTTACCTCATTGGATTTGGTTCAGATCCAGAGTTAAATTCTAATATCTTGTACACTACAAGAAGTTCATCTTATGGCCTATACAGGTCATCTAAAATCAGCAGTAAAACAAGTCTCCATATGGTAACATAATTTTTAGCTTGTTTTTTCTTTTTTCTTAAGAAAAAAACTCACATAATAGACGATGGTGAATGAGTGTTCACCCATAGCATGAAGAAAATACACAAAGAAGCAGAAAAATTGGGACAACAAACAACAAATATTGATGTAAGAACAGAGAAAACAAAAACCCAACTGCAAAACTAGAGCAGATGTCTTGTAATTGCAGAGCTGCACCAGTTGCTAAAAAACTCCCCTTGTTCCTAGTCCTTACAGTGTGAGTATTCTTGAAATTTGAACCAAAATTCAGGTTGATAGAGGCACTGAAGGAATATGTAGGCATTGCAAGCACCTGTATCTTTGGTCCACGTTGGTTTATATTTGCAAGATTCAGCATAAATGCATGCACACACAGTTTTAAGCTGCCGCAGCTAGGTCTCTAATCCTAGGAGTGGTTTCTCCGTGTAAATATATAAGAAAAACAAAAATGAAGGGAATCATGTGTAAACAATTGAGTGCTTAAAAAAGAATGTCAAAAAAGAAAAAGTTATAAATCACTCAATTGTTTACACATGATTCCCTTTATCAATTTTGTTTTTGTTATATATTTTGAAAGAAAACAAGATTGAGAATACAAGAAGAATATTATTGTATTGTTGAACGCGCAAATTAGCAGGGTACATTAGGTATATATAGTACATGCAGCTTAGAGAAAGAAAAAAAAATGTTTACAACCAAAATGCACTACTCATTGTTATCTTTCTTGAATATCGATAATAAGGATAACTGTATCCTTGATTATCAATATTATCTTTACATTTGATCCTTGATAGAACTTACATGTGTACAATGTACACATGTATCGTAAAATCTTTTACTCTCCCTCAAGTTGGAGCATGCGGATTGAGGGCGCCCAACTTGGTTTTGAGGCGAGAGAAATGATCGGTGTTGAGCATCTTGGTGAAAAGATCTGCATACTGACAATGCATGAAAATAAATCGTGTTTGAATTAGACCACTTTGAATTTTCTCCCCCACGAGGTGGCAATCAATCTCGATATGTTTAGTGTGCTCGTGATAAACTGGATTTATGACAATATGAAGGGTTGCTTGGTTATCACAATGCATTGTTCTGGGTTGAGAATGATTAATGCTAAAGTCCATCAGCAGGTATTTGATCCATGTGAGTTCGCAACATGCTAGGGCCATGGATCGGTATTCAGTTTTGACCGACGACCATGACATGGTGGATTGCTTTTTAGTCTTCCAAGAAATCAGGTTGTCCCCAATCATGATGCAAAAACCAGATGTAGATATGTGAGTCATTGGTCTGGAGGCCCAAGTCTGAATCACAATAACCAACCACTTAAATCTTGGTGATGGACGACATTAGAATTCCTTGTCCTGAGAAACTTTTGATATATCGAAGGACCTGCATGGAAGCGTCCATATAAGGTTGTCGTGGCTGACTATTGAAATGACTTATAATATTGACTGTGAAAACGATATCGGGTCGGGTTATAGTAAGATATAACAACTGGCCCACTAGGCGCCTATACACCCTTGGATCCTCCAACAAAGCTCCATCTTCATTACTAAGTTTGATATGTGGTTGCATAGAAAATTGACTTGGCTTGACTCCAAGGAAACTCATGTCCTATAGAATATCAAGAGCATATTTTCATTGAGATAAGAAAATACCATTTTTAGATCTTGCAACTTCAATGCCAAGAAAATATTTTAGTCGTCCATGGTCCTTCAATCGGAATTGCTGATTGATGTGAAATTTAAGTTGCTCGATATAGGTAATATCATCTCTTGCAATGATAATGTCATTCACATAAACTAGAATAAAGATGTGTGCCTCATTAGTAGCCTTTGAAAAAAAAAAACAATCAGCTTTAGATTGGGTGAAACCTTCTTGAAGTAGATAGTGTGAGAGCTTGGCAAACTAGTTTCTAGAGGATTGTTTGAGTTCGTATAGTGATTTCTGCAACTTGCAAACCTTACACTTTCCCTGAATAGAAAAACCTGGTGGCAAGTCCATATGCACCTCTTCATCAATATCCTCGTAGAGAAAAGCATTATTAACATATATTTGATAGAGATGCTAATTTTTTATTACTGCAATAGTTATTAAGCGTCGCATTGTTACCAATTTGGCAACAGAGGCAAAAGTCTCATTATAATCCAATCCTTTAATTTGGGTATAGCCCTTGGCCATGAGTCAAGCTTTATACCTTTCAATGGAGCCATCAGAGTGATATTTAATTTTGTACACCCACTTGCAACTAACTGAATGTTTGTCTAAGGGTAAATCCATAATCGACCAAGTATGGTTCTCTTCCAATGCTCTATTCTCTGAAGTCATATCATCACGCCAATACTAGAACTTCATGGTATGGGAAAAGGTTTTGGGTCTAGGTGTTGGGAAATGGCACTTAAGAAAACACGGTGTTCTTTAGAAAATGATTATATCTTATGACATTAGACAACTTATGATTCGTGTTGTGGACCTCCTCTCTCGTGTCGGTCGATTGGAGTATAGGAGCAATTGTGTAACAACCGTAGTCTTTGAGATGCAGTGGCGGTTGACGAGTTCTTTCAGATCTTCGGAGATGAACTTGAGTAGGTTCAATGGCTCTATGATTAGAAGATTCAGAATTTAGATCAAAGTGAATGGGGTTAGAGATCTCAATGATTGGACTGTCACTAGGTTCTTGAATCTCATAAGACAGAGGATCAAATATGGAAATGGGTAGGATACGCCCCTCCCCTTTATCTGGAGTATTGTGATCTTGAAAGGGAAACATGTTTTCATAAAACTTTACATCCTAACTTACAAAAACTTTTTTTGTTTCAAGATCATACACACGATATCCTACTTAACCATATGGATATCCTATGAAAACTCCTTTGTGTGCACAATTATCAAACTTATGGGAGTGATGTATGTTGTGGGCATAGCACAGACATCCAAAAACGTGAAAGTGGTCATAAATCTGGCTCTTCCCATGAAGTAAGTCATAGGGTATTTTGCCCATTAACGGTTTGGAATAAATGCAACTAATGATATATGTAATTGTTAAAATGCATTGTCCCCAAAACTTAATGGGTAAAGAGGCTTGAAATCTCAAGGCTCTCGCAATATTGAGAAGATCTTTGTGCTTGCGCTCGACCATGCCGTTTTATTGAGGGGTCGCAACACAACTATGTTGGTGTTCAACACTCTTTTCTCTTAAAAAAATTTGCATGTCATTCGAGAAAAATTCAGTTTCATTGTCAAATCTGAGACTCAAAATCTTGATGTTGAATTGATTTTCAATAATTAAAAAGAAATTTTTTATCTATACTATGGCTTATGATTTATGCCACATAAGGTGAACCCATGTGGTTCTGGAATAATCATCCACTATGATCAAAAAATATTGTACTCCGGATAATGAGGTTGTTTGATATCCTCCCCCATATGTCACAATGGATTAGTTGAAAAAGTGTTGACGAGGAAACCGGCAACAATGGCATCTCTAAAATGTGGGACCTGATCAGGGGCAAAAAAAGTATAAAAATTAGGTATTCAAATATAATATAATATAATATAATATAATATAATATTTTAATATATTTTATTAGAAAACCCATGGTTTTGAGAAAACCACCTACCCAAAACTATGGGCAGACATAGTTTTTCAAAACCATGGGAGTGAGGTGTCACCTCCACAGAGGAGAGGTGACACCCTTCCCTTCTCTCTTGTTGACATTTGGCAGAGAGAGGGGTGAGTCATCACTCCTCACTCTAAGGGAGTGACACCCAGACCCAAGTGGGACCCATAGGGGGGCCACCTCCTCTCTCCCCTATAAATACACCCTCTTTCCTCTCTCTCTCTCTCTCTCTCAAACATGAAATCTCTTTCTCATTTTCTCTCCCTAACTCTCCCTCTCTCCTAATTTTTTTGTCTTTCTCTCTCTAAGCCAAACACTTCTCTCTAAATTTCCTAACCTAGATATCTGCCAAAACCCAATTTTTTTTGACAAACCTCTTATAGCCTCTTCCCTCTCTTCACAAGTGATCATTGTTTTCTCGTAGGAGCTCTAACGGACCAAAATCAGATTCTAGAGTGTTGTCAACAGAAGTTCTACTTAAATTAGCAAAAATTTTAAAATAGTGTTGCAAAAGCGTTGGCCAAAGTTTTCTAGACCAGGTTAGTATTTGTATCTTTTCTCTAGAGCCTAATTCGGATTTGTAGAACCTCATATTCTTCTCTTAAACCCCTAGGACTTCTCTTTAAATTTAAATTATGATAATTTTGCCAAAATTTAATTCAACCCTGCCTCTACGCAGGGGAGGTTCCGTTAGAATTTTTTAAATATTTTAAGTATTCAAAACTAATATAGCAGAAGTACTAGTAAAAATTTTCTAAAGATTTTTTAAAAATAAAGCTATTATAGTATAGGTTCCACTACAAGAAAAATGTGTATTAGCGACAGATGCTATCCATCGCTAATCTATCACAAAATTCGTCACTAACATGTTTAGCGACGGATATCGTCTGTCGCATAATCCTAGTTGCTAAACTGCGACAAAATTTATTTGTCGCCAATCCATCGCTAATTAGCGATGGATTAGTGGCAGATCATGTCCACCGCTAATCTGTCGCTAAATAGAGACTGATTTAGTTATGCGATTGAATTTAATCTGTCGTTAATCTATCGCTAAGCTATGATGAGGGATACGTATCCATCGCTAATGTCCGTCGCCAATTTGGTGACGAACATTAGTGATGGTTTAAATTTCATCACAAACCATCGACTGATTTAAATTGGCGACGAATTAGTGATGGATAATATTCGTCGCTAATTTAAAAAAAAACAATAACAACAACAACTATGTCTTCATCCCAAAACAATTGAGGTCGGTGATATCAATGCTAATTTAAAAAAAAAAATCTAAAAAAAATTGAAATATGAAACTCAAGAAAAATTTCTCGTTATATAATTCATATAATCTGCTTACAAAAAACAAAGTACACATAAAAAATATATGTACAAGTGAAACAAATTTAACACAAGTTCTAAGTTAAACAACTTTAACAACCAAATACAGTCCTTGCCAAGTTATAATTAGTTACAAGTACGTCAAACAAATTCAACACATGAATTTAATCCTCGCCAAGATTTGGAGCATCATCCTCTTCATTTTCTTGATCTGCCCCTCCCTCCACGCCTCCATTAGCTCCTCTACACTGATCATCTCCAGCATTTTACAAGCGAACTAAAATGTTAGTATTTATAAACAAAATATAATAAAATAAATTATATGCAATGCACTTAATCTAATGCAACAAAGTAAATGGTTGAATGACACAAAGACTAGCAATAAACTGAAGGACATTAACAGAATTCAAATATGTGTTCTAAGACTGGAAAAAAATTTTATAGTGATTCAATCATGCAGATATGTGTTCTAGTGTTGTCAAATAATGTCACAGTAATTCACGCATGCATATATGGTTTATAAGGCTGTCAAATAAATGTGTTATGTATCACAATCATGCATATATGTGTTACAAGGCAGTAAAAAAACTTCCATAGTGATGAAATCATGCTAATATGTGTTCTAAGGTTGTCAAAAAAACTTTTATAGTGATTCAATCATGCTCATATGTATTCTAAGGCAGTCAAAAAACTTTCATATTGATTCAATCATGCATATATGTGTGCTAAGAAAAATTTTATAGTAATTCAATCATGCATATGTGTGTTCTAAGGCAGTAAAACAATTTCATAGTGATGAAAGCATGCTTGTATATGTTCTAAGGTTGTCAAAAATCTTTCATAGTGATTCAATCATACATATATGTGTTCTAAGGTTGCCAAAAAACTTTTATATTGATATAATCATGCATATATGTGTTCTAAGGTTGTCAAAAAACTTTTATATTGATTCAATCATGCATATATATGTTATAAGGCAGTCAAAAAACTTTCATATATGCTAATATCATGCTCATATGTGTTATAAGGCAGTCAAAAAACTTTCATAGTGATTTAATCGTGCTCATATGTGTTCTAAGGCAGTCAAAAAACTTTATATGTGATTCAATCATGCATATCATGTTTTAAGGCAGTCAAAAAATTTTATAGTGATTCAATCATGCATATATGTGTTATAAGGCATTAAAAACTTTCATATATGCTAATATCAGGCTCATATGTATTCTAAGGTTGTCATAGTGATGAAAGCATGTTTGTATGTGTTCTAAGGTTGTCAAAAAACTTTTATAGTGATTCAATCATGCATATATGTCCTATAAGGCACTAAGAAAATTTTATAGTGATTCAATCATGCATATATGTGTTGTAAGGTTGTAAAAAAACTTTCATAGTGATTCAATCATGCGTATATGTGTTATAAGGGTGTCATAAAAAATGTATAGTGAATCAATCATGCATATATGTGTTCTAAAGGTGTCAAAAAAATCATAGTGAGGCAATCATGCATATATGTATTCAATCATGCATATACTAACTTGAAATCTAACGACATGAATCTTTATACCTGACGGGCACCAGAGCTGGTGTTGAATGCAGACAAAGTTCTCCTGTCCAAAAAAAAGTTGCACAACTCATTATGGACAATGTTGGGAATGACTTCATTTAAAAAATACTGAATTTTATCCTCAAGATGTTGATAGACACCATCCCAAGACATAGTAGGGTCAATCGGACGTTGGGAGTTGATGCTGGCGCGAGAACTCTAAGAGTCATGGCTGCAGGAGGCAATGACTGCTGTGGTGTTCATGTTACTTCGAAACCCGAACACACGACCATTTTTGGGTTCATCGGTTGCAGTCACCCATGCTGCAGAATCAAAAGGTGGATGTTGAGTGGGGTCATCGTCATATCGGTCTACCATTTGTTGCTCGTATAACTCCTACAAAGTAATGATTGCAATATGAATTAATAATTAAGAATTAATCAAAGCGCACATTTGATCCTTGGTTCAAGTACCCCTGGTAAAGGTGCCAGGAACGGTTGAACCTCGTACCGACAGGCGGATCCCATTCCACAGAATTTTTCTGCAAATTTTCAAAACGGAGGCAAGTTAATTTTCAAAAACTATTTTCAAAACTTTGGTCGAGTTTGACTCGCGAAATTCGTTTCTCTCTCACAAGAGGGAAAAACTTTTGCGATGATAACAGTGTGATAAATGATCCACTGCAGTGAAAGGGCCATGGGCCTTTTACTATCATGAGAGATTATTGGGAGGGCATGTGCGACAAGTGGGCGAACAATGAATTTCGAAACTGCTCAGCAAAGGCTGCATAAAACCAAGCGAAGATGCTCGATGCCCATCTACACACAAGTGGATCTAGGACTTTTGAGAGTCACCAAAAGAAAATAGTAACTCATCAATATATATATATATATATATATATATATATATATATATATATATATATATATAATTAAATTCGTAAGTATTTCTCAATACTTATTAATTGATTTTTTTATCATTTAAGATTACAGGAAACAGAAAAATGAGACATTGTGCCTTACAAGGATATGTATGTTGAAACACATAAACGTAAGAGAACACAAGATTTTATATTAGAGAAGGCAAGAGCGACATCGGTATGTATTTATTGTATTAATAAATATTTCAATATACAAGTTACCATGAATTATATTATCATAATTATCTAAATCATGCTCTATTTTCCTTGAATGCACAGAGAATCAGGCATGTGATATGGAATTTTGAAAATAATGCAAGTTTGAGAAATATGATGTTTGCTTGAAAATTTGAGATGCATTTGAAAAATGATTGGAAAAGTGCTTGAAAATAGAATTCCTAGAAAAGTCATTGAATTTCATTGGAAATCAGAAATTAGATTGGAAAATGAATTCTCAGGAAAACTTGAATCTTGGGAAAATCGATTTTTGAGCTTTGGAATTGCTTTTCTAAGAAAACAGATTTGAGAATCTTGAGGAAATCAGGAAGTTCATTGGAAAATGACCTTTGAAATCGAAAATGGATTCTCAGGAAAATTAGATTTTTGTGAAAATCGATTTCTGAAAACTTGGGATTTTGAAATTTGAGAATTTTAAAACATTGAAAAATCTTGATTTGAACTTGGAAAATGCTTTGAAATGTCATTTGAAAACTTAGGATTCTGGGAAAATTAAATCCTTAGAAAGACTTAGTAAATCCTTGAGAAAATTGATTTTTTTTTAAATTGAAATTGGAAAATGAATTTGAAAATAATGCAATTTGAATTATATGAATGAATGAATATGAATTTAAAAATGGAATTTCATTGAGGAATTGCGAAATCCTTTTGAAACTTTGAGAAATGCAGTGCATTTTGAAGTTAGCCTAAGAGTGTAG
Source organism: Nuphar pumila (assembly GCF_984573655.1). Classification (NCBI taxonomy): domain Eukaryota; kingdom Viridiplantae; phylum Streptophyta; class Magnoliopsida; order Nymphaeales; family Nymphaeaceae; genus Nuphar; species Nuphar pumila. The sequence goes on from NC_143262.1 coordinate 73,058,031, forward strand.
GCTGAATGTGGCTAATATGAAGATCATAAATCTTGGTTTTTTTCGTATTCTGACTATGGCCATAAATATGAATCTTACCGAGTTTATAAACTCTATAAGAGCTTGTGCACATGTCATTCATGTCAACCATAGTGAATTTAGAAAAACGTGCATGAATGATACATCAAATATTGAAAATTGTTGAAATTAAACTATATGCAATGCAGTCCTTATTCTAAGCAGAAAATTAACTCTTATTCCAAATATTACATTGCTTTTTACATTGAATTGAATAAAATAAAGAAAGAAAATAACTAAGTCTTCTTCTTGGATGTTCCTGCAAAACTAGAAAACAAGGTTAGCACAAAAATATAGGTTTTTTTTAATTTATCCAAAAATATGGAAAATTATCGGATATTATTTAGATATAAACCCAAATTCATACCCCCTTTGATATAAACATGAGAAATAATGAATAAATTTTGAAAATAAGCTTGGAAATTCGAAATTGGAGTCAAAATGACCAAAATGCCCCTGATGACCTTGAAATCAGGGTTTTCTAAAAGAAATTTTGTAAATTTTGGAATTTTGAAGAAATTTAGGTCAAAATGACCAAAATACCCCTAATAACAAGACTATGGCCTTGAAACCAGGGTTTTCTGAAATAAATTTTGCAAAATTGAAAAATATGAAATATAAATGAGATTAAATTTAACCCTAATAAGATATGACATGCTTATTTACATGAATAAAACCCTAAAATGGCAAAAATATCATAAAATATCAATTTTAACTTGATTTTCGCTTGATTTTTGCTTTTGAATTTAAAGATAAACTAACACATGGAGATAATGAACTTGAAATTAAGCCAAATTTCACATGGATACCTAAAATAACCCTAAAAACATAAAAAAGCTCGAAAATCTAATTTTTTTGTAATTTCTTAATATGGAAAATAGTTAAAATCCTAAGAAAATCAAAATTTTGCCTAAAATGCTGATTCTAAAGGGGATTTAGGATATCAAACTTCCATAAAAATTTCCCAAATTTTATGGGGAGACAGAGTACAGTAAGGCAAAGATTTTTTTATTTTACACTTTCTAGTTTTGACCTATGGTCGGAGCTGTACCACTCCGTCAAGTCAGATCGAAATCCGGCGACTCTTGCATTTAGGGGAAACGGACGGGTTTCAGTAAAAAATGTAGGAAAAATAGTAAACAGATGGGAAAAAGTCTGAAATAATGGGAAAATGTCCTTGACAGATATAGGAAAATTTGATATTTTTGAATCATGTGAATTCGGGTTACGGTTTGGAAAATGGCACACTGTTATCAGAGACCCGAATCTCTGGAATTTATGGATATTGGAATCTGTCAGACAGAAAAAAAAATTTGGAAAAAATACTGAAACAGTTTCAAAAATCCCCAAATTTTGGGAAATGACAGTAAAACATGTTAAGAACAACTTTAGTGTTGAAAGCTTTTGCAAACAAGCTACGGATTGAACGGACTCGGTGCATTAAACTCTGCCTATACCCTGACAAATGAAAATCAAAATTTTCCCAAGGATCTGGGAAACTCGATTTTTGACAGAGGTCAAAACTAATTGTAAAAAACTTAAAATCTCCAGATAATTAGTAGATTCAATCATAAATCCACTGTGATTCTTGGAAGACAATCAAAATCTCCCACAAGGGTGGTGCCGGAGGTTCTTGTCTGCTAAAGCAGAAATTGAAAGTTTAGAGAAGTCCAAAACCCGAATTGGGATTTGATTTTTAAAATGAAGTTGCAGAACTCAAATCAATCTGGGTTTTTTACAGGGAATCACAAACACATAGATGCATCTACCACAAAAGATTCAAGATTTATTGGCAGAAATTTAAGCATGAAATGACAACTGGACTACATACCTAAATGAAAAACCTATAAACTAACAAGATATGCATTAATGAACTAATGAAATAAAACAGCAAAACAACCTAAGTATATTACCTAGAGCATGTAAACTTCACGAAAACAGTGATGAAACAAACAAAAAGGAATGAACATGAGGGGGAGATATGAGATTTATGTTGGCTAGGGGTGAGAGGGATCCGATCCAGCCATTGGATGGATCCCTTCACCTATGTAGCCCAAACCCAAAACCTTGTGGCTTTACAAGATCATCAATGAATATTTAACCATGTGAATCCAGTTTTTGGACTGGATTCACGTTGAACTTCATAAAAGCAAGCCTGGGAAATGCCTTACCTGTGAAAGGGAAGCTCTTATTCGACCCGGTTGAAGGAGAAGGAGCGGCGGCTAGCGAGGAAGGTGGGAGCAATGGTGGGTTGTTACAAAGGAGACCACCTTGGAGGATGTTGCAGCTGCTGAAAGAGGTTGATGGGCTGGGGCCAAGGTAGGGGCTGGATGAAGTGGACGACTGGGCGAGCTGTAGGTGGCTGTGTAAGAAGGGAGCTTCCTTGGAGGTTGAGGTGTGACTGCATCTGTGAAGAAGATGCCGGCTGAAGCAAGGTGAAGGTGTTGGTAGGTGGCTGCAACAATGGAGGCTTCAAAGGGGAGAAAAAGAGAGAGTTCAAGGGAGAGAGAGAGAGAGAGGCGTTATTTGAGAAAAATCAATAGCCGTAAGGCCTTTTTTTCTTTTGGTTTTAAGACAACTTAGGTTTTGATAAGTTCAAAACCTAAGTTTCTAATAATGCCTAATGCCTTTCATGAATAGCCCTCCATGAATGGCTGGAGGCTCTTGTGCTTTTGAAAAGGATGGAAAGGAGGTAAGGAAGAAAGGGGAAAGAAGGAAAAGGAAAGAAGATGGGAAGAAGGAAAAGGAAAGAAAGGGGAAGAAAGGAGAGGAAAAGAGGGAGAAGGAGGGGGCTGATGAAGTGTTATACGTGAGTGGAGGGAGAGGAAAGAAAGAAAGAAAAGAAAAAGGAAGGAAAAAGGAAGAAAAGAAAGAAAGAAGGAAAGAAAAAAATAGAAAAAAAAGGAAATGGAGGAAGAAAGAAAGGAAATGGGCTGGAAGGAAGGCTAGGGTGGTCGACCCCCTTGTGGGTCCCACCTTAGGAAAAATAAAATAATAAAATAGAATAAAAAATAAAATAAAACAAACAAAAAAATAAAGAAAAAGGTAAAAAAAAATCTTTTTTATAAATTAAAACAGAAAATGCAAATGGATGGGCCATCTCAGAGCAGGTCCAAATTCCACTTTTGAAATTCATTTTGACGATTAGAGGGATAAAATAGTCTTTTCAGAAAATTTCCAGACGAAACGAGCTATTTTTGGTAGTTTTTTGAAACAAGCTCGGATTTTGAAGTTTAATACCTCGTTGTGAAGCAAATCCAGTGTAGAATTTGAAAATTTAATTTTGAAAGAAATCCAGATTGTTTTTCTTGAGAAAATATTTCCAAATTTAGAATCCCAAGGGTAAAAATATCAATTTTAAAAAACCTGGGGTTTGAAATTGATTTCTGAAAGCTTTTGAAACTTGATCTGGATTGAAATTTATAAAACTGGAGTTCTGGACTTCGAAAATGTGATGAAATGTTATGAAATGCTGAGAAATGATATGAAATGATGAGAAATGACATGCGAAATGCAGACCTTGAATGAAGAATTTTGGATTTTAAACCCCGATTGACACTTATACCAGTTCAAAAAGTGTTAAAATTGATAAAATTTGCCAAATGATTCAAGAAGTGGTTTTCAAACTCCACTGAGCTAGAGTGACACTGAAAATTGGAGTTTGAGCTGAATCAAACTGAAATGAGCTGAATTGAGCTGGGTTTTAGAGTTTCAGAACTCAAATGAACTGACCAGACACTGACTCAACTGACTTTTCCGACTAAATTTTCAAGAAAAGGTGTCATTTTTAGAGAAATGGTACGGAATGGTGACTGGAGTGAAGTGAATTACGAACCTGAACTGAGTTTGAGCTGAAACAAAGGTTACTAATACTGAGATGAACTAAAATCAAAGCTCAAACACTAGCTCAACTGACTGAACTCAGCTCAGTTTCAGCTGAAAGAGCTGAAATGGACTAAAATGGGCTCTTGGACACTTGGAAATGGTTTTGAACTGAAACTGGAGCGCTTGAACTCCTGGTGAGTTCAAGTTAGACTCTGGGGAACATGACTGACTCAAAGACAATTGGTTTGGATTTGAGTGAGAAATGATCTCATTTCTGAAGAAATTATCTCATTTTGGCAGGAATGGTCAGAAATGAAAATGGTATGTTCATTGTGAGCTCAGATGAGCTTGAGATGACTGATATTCTAACTGTTCTGAACTGATCAATAAGCTTGGTTGACTTCGACTGACTGGGGTCCGGGATGACCTATGGGTAAAAATGGTAATTTTCTTAATGAAAGTGGGTAAAATGGTGATTTTCTGAAACTGACTCAGGGTTTGACTCCTACATTGACCTAACAGGGTTGGAACTGCACGAGAAGGGTTGTTTGAGAATGGATGAGAAAAATTTGGGGTGTTTACAGATGCCCCTCTTTGCTACTAAGCTGGATTGAAGACGAGCTTAGTGGCAAAGAAAAACACATCAAATTTGGGCTATAAAAATGCCCCAGTTAGAAGGATCTGACTGGATATGAAGAAATTAGCCCTGATGAAAATGGTAGATATGAAATGGATAATAAAGAAGAAATTTTTACTTCAAAAGATGTGAGATTCAGGTTTTGCCCTTAACCTGGATGGGACAGGAAATACCTTGTGTAGAAACGAAGCTCAGGTTTGGCCCTTAACCTAACCGGGAAATGAAATACCTCATCAAAATGAGGCTCGGGTTTAACCCTTAACCTGACCGGGAAATGAAATACCTCATTAAAATGAGGCTCAGGTTTAACCCTTAACCTGATCGGGAATGAAATACCTCATCAAAATGAGGCTCAGGTTTAACCCTTAACCTGACCGGGAATGAAAATGATGGGATTCTCGAAAGAAGAACCCATGATGGAACCTTCGGACTTCCGCACAATGAATCTGATAGGGGTTTTGCAAAAGGATGAAATTGGGGTCCCTAAAGCTTGAAAAGGGGTTTGATTTTGAGCTCCTCATTGCTGAGAATAAATAACTTTTGAAATTGATGACCTTTTGTGAGGAAATGATTGGTGGCTTAACCTCAAGCCAAAATTGGACTGTCTATGGTGGGACAGTGGGGACACAGGAAAGTGTGCGAATCTGAGAGCCCAGGCGCTCAGATTATACCAAAGAAGGGAAGGAATCTTGAAAACTCCCGTTATCAAGTCCTAAAAGGGATAACAACTGATGTCAGGATACGCCAAAGATGAACTTCGAGCTCTCGCTTCACGTCAAGATAGCTAGAAAATATTGCCAAAATGTTGAAAATTATTGTTGATTCAAAATAATTGAAAGTGATGCACATTGTTTTGAAAATATTCCCTCTTTTCTACCTGAAGTATTACCTCCAACTGGGCTTAACTTCGTAGAATCAAGATTCGAATTCAAATTGCTTGCAATTGACTTTCTTTCAAAGAAGCTATCAATTTCCTTGATATGAACAGAAAATAGAGTATTCTTGATATTGTGAAAGCAATTGGTGAAAGAATATTGATAATAGAATTTCACAAAATTTAAAGAGGATTCTTTGGCAGATTCGGCAGTCTGATATCCTGGTATCCTTTCTCATGATGATCTTTCTGCCCACTTTTTTTTTCTTTCATTGGCAGAATTAGAGATCTCTTGGGTTTTGGGGGGGTTTATTACATCATCCTTCATTTTGGAGATGTCCTGACTTTTCTCTCTCTTTTTTTTTGGGGAGGGGGAAGGGTATGTCACAAACTCCTTCATCTCAGAGATGTTTTGATCCTTCTTTTATCTCAGGTTGGAAATCTCTTGTTGATAGCAGAAATTAAATATCTTTTAGGGTTTGTCGGGAGGCTCATCACAGTCGCCTTCATCTTGACGGTGATCTGAACTTTCCCTGGAAGGATCTGTCACAAACTTCTTCATCTTGGAGATGATCCAAATCTTCTTTGGCCTCAGGGATCTAACTCGCATAATTCATCTTCATCTTGACGACAATTGAGAGATCTCTTTTGCAGATATTTAATTGCAGCTCTAGGTGATTGAGGAGATATGGCACTTAAATGGATTTTTCTGTATCACCCAGGATATTTCGACTGCATTATTTTCCAAGAATGATCTTTAAAAATGTGCCATTGACTGCGATCAAGACTGATCACTTATGGCTTTGCAACAACATTGAATTTCCTTTGCTGGCCATATCGAGGATTTATTCTTCATCCTTTTGGTTGGCCAATAGAAAGATTCTGAATTTTGAATCCTTTTTCGTGAAAGCTTTGTCCTTTCGAAAGTAATACTGAAGGTATTCTGAGGTAATGTTTTTGTATAATAAAGATTTTGAAATCAACAAATATTTAATGACAAATTGGCAAAATTTTCTGGAAATCCTTTGTGAAAGTGAGCATTTGTAGCATGACTCAACGCATCCACGACAAAATTCTCTTCTCCTTTCCCCAAAGGAGAAGTTTCAGAAATGAGAAATAGAAATTACTTCTCTCTTCCCTGAAGAGGAGGCGTTTGCAAAACGAACTTTCAAAGAGAAATTAAGCTTTCGTCAAAACTTCCTAACATTAGGGTTCTCTTATGGAAAGGAGGCCGGTAATGGTGAGGTCGGTGAATTGGTCATGAAGGAGCGAGTCCATCACACTCTCTCTGAAAAGAGGGTCCTCCATGATGAAATGGCCTAGTATGAAATTGTGGTCACAAGAAAAGTGAACTTTCGTCGAAGCTCTCCCTGAACTAAAGGTTCCTTGTATGAAATTGGAATTTTGTTTTGCAAACGGTTCACAAAGACACGAGTCTCTTCAAACAATCTCTAAAAAGGGGCTAAGTGAACAAAGGATAGCATGTGAAAAGAACGAGCTCACTCGAACTCTCATTGTAAAAAGGGTCTCTTGCAAGAGAAAATGATTGAAATTGATATTGAGTAACCAAAAGGTCGAAATTGGAATTTGGAACTAATATAAAGATTGAATTTGAAAGAATGACCAATACGCATACAGGAACTGAAAAAATAACCAATGTGAGGTTAGATTTTGTAAAAGGACCAATTTGAGGATTGGATTTGGGAAGGACCAGTGCTAAACCGAATTTGGAAGGACCAATTCGAAGATTGGTTTTTGGGAAGGACCGGTGCTAAATCGGGTTTGGAAGGACCAATTCGAAGATTGGTTTTTGGGAAGGACCGATGCTAAATCGGGTTTTGAAGGACCAATTCGAAGATTGGTTTTTGGGAAGGACCGATGCTAAATCGGGTTTGGAAGAACCAGGTGCTAAACTGGGTTTAGAAGGACCAATTCAAAGATTGGACTTTGGGAAGGACCGATGCTATATCGGGTTTTGGAAGGACCAGGTGCTAAACTGGGTTTAGAAGGAGCAGGTGCTAAAATGGGTTTAGAAGGACCAATTCAATGATTGGACTTTGGAAAGGACCGATGTTAAATCAGGTTTTGGAAGGACCAGGTGCTAAACTAGGTTTAGAATGACCAAGTGTTAAACTGGGTTTGGAAGGACCAGGTGCTAAACTGGGTTTAGAAGGACCAATTCAAATATTAGACTTTGAGAAGGACTGATGCTAAATTGGGTTTTGGAAGGACCAGGTGCTAAACTGGGTTTAGAAGGACCAGTTGCTAAACTGGGTTTAGAAGGACCAATTCAAATATTGGTTTTTGGGAAGGACCGATGCTAAATCGGGTTTGGAAGGACCAGGTGCTAGACTGGGTTTAGAAGGATCAGGTGCTAAACTGGGTTTAGAAGGACCAATTCAATGATTGGACTTTGGGAATGACCGATGCTAAATCGGGTTTTGGAAGGAACAGGTGCTAAACTGGGTTTAGAAGGACCAGGTGTTAAACTGGGTTTGGAAGGACAAATTCAAAGATTGGACTTTGAAAAGGACCGATGCTAAATCGGGTTTTGGAAGGACCAATTCAAAGATTGGTTTTTGAGAAGGACCAATGCTAAATCAGGTTTTGGAAGGACCAGGTGCTAGACTGGGTTTAGGAGGACCAGGTGCTAAACTGGGTTTGGAAGGACCCGGTGTTAAACTGGGTTTGGAATGACCTTTGGCTCACAAAGGGGTTCAACCTATGAGCCGTATTGGTTTGACAGGCGTTTAACCTACAAATCACATTAGTTTAGCAGGGGTTCGACCTACGAACTATCAATTCCATAGGGATTTAACCTAAGGACCACATCGGTTTCGCAAGGGTTCGACCTACAAACTATCAATTTCATAGGGATTTAACCTAAGGAGCGCATCGATTCCGCAAGGGTTCGACCTACGAACTATCAATTCCATAGGGATTTAACCTAGGGATTACATCGGTTCTGCAGGGATTCGACCTACAAACTATCAATTCCATAGGAATTTAACCTAAGGATTACATTGGTTTTGCAGGAGTTCGACCTACAAACTATCAATTCCATAGGGATTTAACCTAAGGATCACCTCGGTTCTGCAGGAGTTCAACCTACGAACTATCAATTCCATAGGGATTTAACCTAGGGATTACATCGGTTCTGCAGGGGTTCGACCTACAAACTATCAATTCTATAGGGATTTAACCTAAGGATTACAGTTTAAGAATGAAGGATTCAACTTGTGAGCTTTGAATGGGCCAGTTGCTAAACTGGTTTTTGAAGGAAGATTCGAATCAGAATTCAAATCTTCAAGGAAAAACTAAATGAATTGGGTTTTGAAAGAAAATTTGAGTCGAAACTTGGATCTTCTAGACCAATTACTAAATTGCAGAAAAGTTTGAGTAGGAGTTTAAACCCTTTAAAAGAAAGCTAAACAAATCGGATTTAGGAGAAAATTCGAGTCGGAACTCTAATTTTCTAGACCGATTCTAAACATTTGAATTGGATTTGGAAGAAAATTCGAGTCGGAACTATAATCTTCTAGACCAATTCAGAAGGAAAAGAAAACTCGGATCGGAACTCAAATCTTCGAAAAAAAACTAGATTCGTTGTGGAAGGAAAAGAAATTTGAGTCGGAACTCGAATCCTAAAGGAAAAGTAGATCAATTTGAAAGGAAAAGAAATTTGAGTCGAAACTCGAATCCTGAAGGAAAACTAGATCGATTAGAAGAAAAGAAAATTTGAGTCAGAACTCGAATCTCGAAGAAAAACTAGATTAATTAGTAGGAAAGGAAATTCGAGTCGGAACTCGAATCCCAAAGAAAAACTAGATTAAATAGAAGGAAAGAAAATTCGAGTCAGAACTCGAATCCTGAAAGAAAACTAGACTAATTAGAAGGAAAGAAAATTTGAGTCGAAACTCAAATCTCGAAGGAAAACTAGACCGGTTAGAAGGAAAGAAAATTCGAGTCGGAACTCGAATCCTGAAGGAAAACTAGACTAATTAGAAAGAAAAAAAATTTGAGTCGGAACTCGAATCCCGAAGGAAAACTAGACCGGTTAGAAGGAAAGGAAATTCGAGTTGGAACTCGAATCCCGAAGGAAAACTAGACCAACATGGATTAGGTTTGAAAACATTAACCAGTAAACCAGATTTATAAAGTTTGACCAATAAAAATTGGATTTTGAAAGTCCGACCAATAACAATTGGATTTTGAAAGATGTACCAGTGTGAATACTGGATTTTGGAAATGAACCAGTATAAGTACTGGATTTTGAAAATGGATCAGTACGAATACTATTTTTGGAAGAATTACCAGCACGAACACTGGATTTTGAAGATTTACCAGCACGAACACTGGATTTAGAAAATTTTACCAGCACGAACACTGGATTTTGAAAATCTTACAAGCACGAATACTGAATTTTTGAAAATTTACCCAACTGATTCTGATGAGAGATTTTCAGTCTTCATCCTCACGATGACTTAGACAACTATCGGGGTCTCAGAATTTATCTCTTACCCTGAATGGGTAGTTCAGGTTTATCCCTTAACCTGAAGGGGAAACTTGATGCAAATGCAAATTGATGCATATGAATGCAGATGAATGCGAATGAATGCATGCAAATGCAAATGAATGCAAATGATGTAAATGGGTGCACATGCATGCAAAATGAGAGAATTATTTGATCCTGCCTGCATACAGGATGTTTTGAAGACAATTTTCAAAATAATGCCCCAGTGTAACTGGGAAAGAAGAATTTGACCATTATTGAAGAAAATATATTGAGGAATTACAAAGGATGGAATAGAGGATTTAAGTATAGAAATTTTTCAAATGTTGAGCATTGATGGGGTTTGACAATTCCACACCATCGGCATTGATGAACAGATATGAATTGCTGGGTAATGCTTTCTCGACAACATAGGGCCCTTCCCAATTCGACGACCAATTGCCACCTGGACGGTGCTTGAGATAAGCCATGGATCTGAGCACTAGATCATTGACTCAGAATTTCCTTTCAATGACAAATTTTGCATATTGTCTGACTACCCTCTGCTGATATGATTGAGCATGCTCTGCTGCTTTGAGCCTCCTTTCATTGAGCAAATCAAGCTATACTAGCCGTTGTTGCTGATACTGATCAAGTGGCAGCTCCAGAAGTGATGCAAATTTCAGAGCGGATTTTTGAACATGTAGAGGCAGTAATACTTCAGTTTCGTAGATAAGTTCTGACGGAGTAACACTAGTTGGAGTTCGAATGGTGGTTTTGTATGCTCACAATGCATCATGAATCTTCTCATACCAGCCACGGTCTGTTTCCAAAGTTCGCTCCAGGATTCTAATCAGAATTTTATTGGTGACCTTTGCCTGACCATTCCCTTGAGGATATTAGGGAGCGAAGAAATGATGTTGAATTCTGAACTTCGAGCAAAATGTCCTCATTCTCTCATTCTTGAAATGACTGTCATTTTCCGACACGATATCGTGCGGTATGCCGAAACGATAAAGGATATTCTTGTGGATGAATGAGACCACGTGTCGATCTTCTACGCAAAGTGATAGCTTCGATCCATTTAGTGAAATATTCTATTGCAGCAAGAAAATATTTGTAGACGTTTGAAGCAGAAGGAGTGATGGGGCCCACAACATCAAAGTCCCACATAGAAAATAGTCATGGAGAGATGGCGGTTTGCAAATATATTGTTGGTGCATGAATAGAAGGTGCATGCATCTGGCATAGAGCACACTTCTTCGCAAAATGGTAGCAATCTTGCTGCATAGCCTTCCAATAATATCCTGCCTGGATGATTTGCTTGATAAGAGTTTGGTAGCTGACGTGACCACCGCAAATGCCTTCGTGTACCTCCCACATGACTTCTTTGGCTTCATCTTCGTCTAGGCATCTGGAATATTCAAAACTGAATCCACGATGATAGAGGACATTGGCGAGAATAAAATATCGGGCAGACACATGCCAAATCGCTCGTCACTCTTACCAGTGATATTCTGAGAGAATGAGACAGATGTCTTGTCCTTGATGGGAGCCTTTTCAAGATCGTCTTCAACTTGCTCAGACATCATCTTGATCATCAGCTTCTTGAACATTTGATATGCAGCAGGAACGATGTCATCTCCCTCAGTCTGACTCTGTCCTCTAACAGTTCTTGGAGAATTCATTTCTTTTTGCTTGATACTTTAAAAGTCACTGATGCACTTGATATAGCAGCGTCTTTTTATCTGATCCAAACCACTTGAGAATACCGATACTCTCTGCAAAATGTGATCTATGATTAAGTTTTGATGATGAAGATTTAGGATAGAAATGAATATAGGGAAAATATTTGATGAGAAATTGGTAGATAATTGAAAGAACATCCATTACTAGGGATTGGGTCGCCGCTAGGATTACGATAATTGCGTTGTCATTCCTTCGCAAAGAAAATAAACAACTGAAAATTATGTCTTGTTACCTAGGCGAGGTCGTCAAACCAAGAATGAAGAATTTGAAAGATTTTTATTCATTGAAGAGAAAACATGATTGCATCAATAATAAACTTGGGAAAGAGGGGGCGGACAGACAATTTGCCACCACTCTTTATAATCAGCAGAGACACGAGGACCGGGAAAAAGTGAAAGAGTAACAAAAGAGTCCCAGTCATATCTGGCAGAATGGTATGTTCCGGACCACTGTGCTGATGCAAGGTCGAACTCTGGCACGACTCCTGATAACAATCGCATCTCTATGTGCTTCTATCTCTAAGAAAATTGTCGAACACACTGATCTGAATGATAGTAAGCGCAGAAGGATGGACCAAGCAGCTTGAATCTCTTGCCATATGCATAGGTGTATCTGGGAGGCGATAATTCTTGATCAAAATAATCCCATACTACTTCTTCCTGCAGATAATCGATCAGGAATCGGTACCGCGCAACTGGAAGGAGTTCCTTGCCGTTATATCTGAACGAACTAGCTATGGTTGGTACATGCTGAAGGAACCAAGATTGAAGTGCATAAGTACATCCCTCGACTAAGATGGACTCTCCAAGTGTGAAGCGGGTCAATCCTCTGTATAGAAAAGCAAGCGCGGCCATGGCTATCGAGAGACGGCTGGTCTGTCGACTTCCCCATCTTCTCAGAAGTTGTACTATTCTGACATCCACATAATTCTATCTGTCTGGAAAGAAAGCGAGCCCCACAGTGCACAGAACTATCGCATGCTGAATTCTCTCTCGAGTTGTCTTGTGTAACGAGCTGACTTCTGCGAATTCTCCATATTGTCGGTAGATCTCGATCAGGCTCATGTATTCATTCTCATTTTCTTCAATCAGTGGCGAGCTACAACATCTTTAGGGTCCAGACCCTTGACATTGATCAAAAATTGTTGTTCTACTGGATCTCCAGGTTGACCGGCTGGCTCGGGCAGTCCCATAATCTCTAAAAATTCGTCCATCAACAGGGTCATCTCGCCCCACGGGAACCAAAATGTGCAAGTACGCGGATCCCACCGCTCTGCCAGTGCATGAATCAAATTGTCATTAATTGTCAACTTTCCCACTGTGGATGCCAGTTCCAACCCACAATTGCTCAAGTGGTCTGAAAACATACGGGAGAAGTTTTTGAACCAAATATAGTACCACCGGGGGAAGAAGGGTCCGGTGCTGAGAGCTCGATGCTCGGAAAGACTTTGTTGCACCTCGTAGGAGATGTGACCCTCAGAAAAAACAGAATCAAGCTGACTGGATGCCATTGGACTGAAAGACAAAAAGATTGGAATTAGACTTTGGAAAAATACAAGAATTTTGAAAATTGCATGCAGGATAAAATAAAAGCTGGAAATTCAAAGTCCAGAGGAACGAAAGAATGGAAAATCACCTGGAGTTTTGAGGAAAAGGTGGATAATTTGGAAAAATCATCCAGGGTTTTTGAGAAAAAGGAGATATTTCACAAAAGATGAAAAATGAGGTATTTTGAAAAATTGTCTGATTTTTTGAAAAAATGGGGAAAATATGAGAAAATAAGATGAAAATGAATATCATACATTCAATCACAAACAATTATGCACATACAACAATCTCTAAGAAGCTGACTCTAAATGCATTGATTTTAAAAGAGCTTTAGGACCCTAATCCTGACTCTAGGCTCAGATCAACTGTGTCCAATCATACTATGCCGATATACTCGAGTCGAGGCTCGATGTACGTGGCATAAAATTCATCTCTGGGTCTAGGCTTATGTTTTTCCAACATCCTTGAGCGCTTGCCGATATACGTTGGACTATGGCCCTTGGTACGTGGCAGGGGGGCGTTAGCCCAAATATATGGCCCAGTTATGAGGCTTTGTCCCGAACTATGGTTCTGAAAGAGAGCCCAGCAACGTGAAGACCGGGTAGACATAGGTGGGGTGGTTTTTGAAAACATGAGCACATGCAAGCAAACAGAGGGCTCTAAGTCCTAAAGATATAGAATTTTGAAATTTTTTGAAGAAGCAAACATTGTTTTCATACAATTCCTAGATTTAGGAGTGTTGTATTTCAGACCTAAGTCTAAGTGAGCATGAATAATTCTCCTCAATATGGTCCTACCAAACCATGCCTAGTCTACATGCAATCCATGTCAGCTAGGTACAAGTCTAGGCTCCTAGGTTCACATGATATCAAAAATTAAAGCTCACATTCCATAGAACATAATTTTGATAATTGAGCTAAGTTAAAGCACATAATTGATCAGGCGAAGACAGGTCCCATCACGGTCGCCAAACTTGTTATCATCGCAAAATTTTTCCCCTCTCTTGTGAGAGAGAAATAAATTTCGCGAGTCAAACTCGACCAAAGTTTTGAAAATAGTTTTTGAAAATTAACTCGCCTCCGTTTTAAAAATTTATGAGAAATTTTCGAGGAATGAGATCCGCCTGTCGGTACGAGGTTCAACCGTTCCTAGCGCTTTTACCAGAGGTAATTGAACCAAGAATCAAATGTGCGCTTTGACTAAGTTAAACTATCTAAATCATGCTCTATTTTCCTAGAATGCACAGAGAATCAGGCATGTGCTATGGAATTTTGAAAATAATGCAAGTTTGAGAAATATGATGTTTGCTTGAAAATTTGAGATGCATTTGAAAAATGATTGGAAAAGTGCTTGAAAATAGAATTCCTAGGAAAGTCATTGAATTTCATTGGAAATCAGAAATTGGATTGGAAAATGAATTCTCAGGAAAACTTGAATCTTGGGAAAATCGATTTTTGAGCTTTGGAATTGCTTTTCTAAGAAAACAGATTTGAGAATCTTGAGGAAATCAGGAAGTTCATTGGAAAATGACCTTTGAAATGGAAAATGGATTCTCAGGAAAATTAGATTTTTGTGAAAATCGATTTCTGAAAACTTGGGATTTTGAAATTTGAGAATTTTAAAACATTGGAAAATCTTGATTTGAACTTGGAAAATGCTTTGAAATGTCATTTGAAAACTTAGGATTCTGGGAAAATTAAATCCTTAGAAAGACTTAGTAAATCCTTGAGAAAATTGATTTTTTTTTAAATTGAAATTGGAAAATGAATTTGAAAATAATGCAATTTGAATGATATGAATGAATGAATATGAATTTAAAAATGGAATTTCATTGAGCAATTGCGAAATCCTTTTGAAACTTTGAGAAATGCAGTGCATTTTGAAGTTAGCCTAAGAGTGTAGGCTGAATGTGGCTAATATGAAGATCATAAATCTTGGTTTTCTTCGTATTCTGACTATGGCCATAAATATGAATCTTACCGAGTTTATAAACTCCATAAGAGCTTGTGCACGTGTCATTCGTGTCAACCATAGTGAATTTGGAAAAATGTGCATGAATGATACATCAAATATTGAAAATTGTTGAAATTAAATTATATGCAATGCAGTCCTTATTCTAAGCAGAAAAGTAACTCTTATTCCAACTATTACATTGTTTTTTACATTAAATTGAATAAAATAAAGAAAGAAAATAACTAAGTCTTCTTCTTGGATGTTCCTGCAAAACTAGAAAACAAGGCTAGAACAAAAATGTAGGTTTTTCTGAATTTATCCAAAAATATGGGAAATTATCGGATATTATTCAGATATAAACTCAAATTCATACCCCCTTTGACATAAACATGAGAAATAATGAATAAATTTTGAAAATAACCTTGGAAATTCGAAATTGGAGTCAAAATGACCAAAATGCCCCTAATAACCTTGAAATCAGGGTTTTCTGAAAGAAATTTTGAAAATTAAATGAAATAAATCAAATACAATATGATAAAATATGATGATATGCATGAAAATTTATGAATTTGAAGATTGAAATTTCGAAATTTAGGTCAAAATGACCAAAATACCCCTGATAACAAGACTATGGCCTTGAAACCAGGGTTTTCTGAAATAAATTTTGCAAAATTGAAAAATATGAAATACAAATGAGATTGAAATTAACTCTAATATGATATGACATGCTTATTTACATGAATAAAACCCTAAAATGGCGAAAATATCATAAAATATCAATTTTAACTTGATTTTCGCCTGATTTTCGCTTCTGAATTTAAAGATATACTAACATATGGAGCTAATGAACTTGGAATTAAGCCAAATTTGGCATGGACACCTAAAATAACCCTAAAAACAGAATAGAGCTCGAAAATCTAATTTTTTTTGTTTTCTTAATATGGAAAATAGTTAAAATCCTAAGAAAATCAAAATTTTGCTTAAAATGCTGATTCTAAAGGGGATTTAGGATATTAAAATTTCATAAACATTTCCCAAATTTTATGGGGTGACAAAGTACAATAAGATAAAGATTTTTTCCTTTTATATTTTCTGGTTTTGACCTATGGTCGGAGTTGTACCACTCCGGCAAGTCAGATCGAAATCTGGCGACTCTTGCATTTAGGGGAAACAGACAGGTTTCGGTCGAAAATGTGGGAAAAATAGTAAACAGATGGGGAAAAGGCTGAAATTATGGGAAAATGTCTCTGATAGACATAGGAAAATTTGATCTTTATGAATCATGTGGATTCGGGTTACGGTTTGGAAAAGGGCATACTATTATCAGAGACCCAAATCTCTGGAATTTCTGGATATTGGAATCTATCAGACAGAAAATCAAAATTTTGAAAAAATACTAAAACAGTTCCAAAAATCCCCAAATTTTGGGAAATAACAGGAAAACATGTTAGGAACAACTTTAGTGTGGAAAGTTTTTGCAGACAAGCTACGGGTTGAACGGAATCGGTGCATTAGGATCTTCCTATACCCTGACAAAAGAAAATCGAGATTTTCCTAGGGATCTGGGAAATTTGATTTTTGACAGAGGTCAAAACTAATTGTAAAAACTTCAAAATCTCCAGATCATTAGTAGATTCAATCATGAATCCACTGTGATTCTTGGAAGACAATCTGAATCTCCCACAAGGGTGGTGCCGGAGGTTCTTGTCAGCTAAAGCAGAAATTGAAAGTTCAGAAAAGTCCAAAACCCGAATTGGGATTTGGTTTTTAAAATGAAGTTGCAGAACTCAAATCAATCTGGGTTTTTACAGGGAATCACAAACACATAGATGCATCTACCACAAAAGATTCAACATTTATTGGCAGGAATTTAAGCATGAAATGACAACTGGACTACATACCTAAATGAAAAACCTATAAACTAACAAGATATGCATTAATGAACTAATGAAATAACAAAGCAAAACAACCTAAGTATATTACCTAGAGCATGTAAACTTCACGAAAACAGTGATGAAACAAACAAAAAGGAATGAACATGAGGGGGAGATATGAGATTTATGTTGGCTAGGGGTGAGAGGGATCCGATCCATCCATTGGATGGATCCCTTCACCTATGTAGCCCAAACCCAAAACCTTGTGGCTTTACAAGATCATCAATGAATATTAACCATGTGAATCCAGTTTTTGGACTGGATTCACGTTGAACTTCATAAAAGCAAGCCTGGGAAATGCCTTACCTTGGGAAGGGAAGCTCTTATTCGACCCGGTTGAAGGAGAAGGAGTGGCGGCTAGCGAGGAAGGTGGGAGCAATGGTGGGTTGTTACAAAGAAGACCACCTTGGAGGATGTTGCAGCTGCTGAAAGAGGTTGATGGGCTGGGGCCAAGGTAGGGGCTGGATGAAGTGGACGACTGGGCGAGCTGTAGGTGGTTGTGTAAGGAGGGAGCTTCCTTGGAGGTTGAGGTGTGGCTGCACCTGTGAAGAAGATGTCGGCTGAAGCAAGGTGAAGGTGTTGGTAGGTGGCTGCAAGCTGGTAGGTGGCTGCAACAATGGATGCTTCAAAGGGGAGAGCTGTTGTGGAGCTGCTGGGCGTGGAGGCTTTAAAGGGGAGAGAAAGAGAGAGTTCAAGGGAGAGAGAGAGAGAGAGGCGTTAGTTGAGAAAAATCAATAGCCGTATGGCCTTTTTTCTTTTGGTTTTAAGACAACTTCAGTTTTGATAAGTTCAAAACCTAAGTTTCTAATAATGCCTAATGTCTTTCATGAATAGCACTCCGTGAATGGCTGGAGGCTCTTGTGCTTTTGAAAAAGATGGAAAGTAGGTAAGTAAGAAAGGGGAAAGAAGGAAAGGAAGAAAAAGGAAAGCAGAGGGGAAGAAGGAAAAGGAAAGAAATGGGAAGAAAGGATAGGGAAAGAGGAAGAAGGAGGAGGCTGAAGAAGTGTTATACGTGAGTGGAGGGAGAGGAAAGAAGGAAAGAAAGAAAGAAAAGAAAAAGGAAGGAAAAAGGAAGAAAAGAAAGTAAGAAGGAAAGAAAAAAATGGAAAAAAAAGGAAAATGGAGGAAGAAAGAAAGGAAATGGGCTGGAAGGAGGGCTAGGGTGGTCGACCACCTTGTGGGTCCCACCTTAGGAAAAATAAAATAATAAAATAAAATAAAAAATAAAATAAACAAAAAAATAAAGAAAAAGGTAATTTTTTTTCTTTTTTATAAATTAAAACAGAAAATTCAAATGGATGGGCCATCTCAGAGCGGGTCCAAATTCCCCTTTTAAAATTCATTTTGACGATTAGAGGGGTGAAATAGTCTTTTCAGAAAATTTCCAAACGAAACGAGTTGTTTTTGGCAGGTTTTTGAAACGAGCTTGAATTTTGAAGTTTAATACCTCGTTGCGAAGCAAATCCAGTGTAGAATTTGAAAATTTAATTTTGAAAGAAATCCATATTGTTTTTCTCGAGAAAATATTTCCAAATTTAGAATTTTGGGGGTAAAAATGTCAATTTTGAAAAACCTGGGTTTGAAATTGATTTCTGAAAGCTTTTGAAACTTGATCTGTATTGAAATTTATAAAACTGGAGTTCTGGACTTCGAAAATGGGATGAAATGTTATAAAATGCTGAGAAATGATATGAAATGATGAGAAATGACATGCGAAATGCAGACCTTGAATGAAGAATTTTGGATTTTAAACCCCGATTGACACTTGTATCAGTTCAAAAAGTGTTGAAATTGATAAAATTTGCCAAATGATTCAAGAAGTGGTTTTCGAACTCCACCGAGCTAGAGTGACACTGAAAGTTGGGGTTTGAGCTAAATCAAACTGAAATGAGCTAGGTTTTAGAGTTTCAGGACTCAAATAAACTGACCAGACACTGACTCAACTGACTTTTCCGACTAAATTTTTAAGAAAAGCTGTCATTTTTAGAGAAATGATATGGAATAATCACTGGAGTGAAGTGAATTATGAACCTGAACTGGGTTTGAGCTGAAACAAAGGTTACTAATACTGAGATGAACTAAAATCAAAGCTCAAACACTAGCTCAACTTACTGAACTCAACTCAGTTTCATCTGAAAGAGCTGAAATGGACTAAAATGGGCTCCTTGACACTTGGAAATGGTTTTGAACTGAAACTGGGGCGCTTGAACTCCTGGTGAGCTCAAGTTAGACTCTGGGGAACATGACTGACTGGGAATGACTGACTCAGAGACAATTGGTTTGGATTTGAGTGAGAAATGAGCTCATTTCTGAAGAAATGATCCCATTTTGGCAGGAATGGTCAGAAATGAAAATGGTTTGTTCATTATGAGCTCAGATGAGCTTGAGATGACTGATATTCTAACTATTCTGAACTGACCAATAAGCTTGGTTGACTCTGACTGACTGAGGTCCGGGATGACCTAGAGGTAAAAATGATAATTTTCTTAATGAAAGTGGGTAAAATGGTGATTTTCTGAAACTGACTCGGGGTTTGACTCCTACACTGACCTAACAGGGTTGGCACTACACGAGAAGGGTTGTTTGAGAATGGATGAGGAAAATTTGGGGTGTTTACACCCACTAGCTGTTTTTTTTGTTGTAGTCTTCATGTTATGCAGCATGTCGGTAAATCGATTAGCAGCCACCTTTTGCCACACTACCCTCGCGTCTTTCTCCTTGTTCGTAGTCGCAAAATGATGTGAAGCCTAGAAATACTTTCAGAAAGTTTGCAAATATGAGTATAACAAAAAATTAAATATGAAACACATTAGTTATGATAAACGATTGTATATCATGAATGAAGACATTAATCTGTCCAACTCCTATGTCGGGTACTCTTTTCATTGCGCGACCGGTCCTGGAAGATGTTGCAGTAGTGATTTCCTAATTTCTTGTATTACTTCTTATTGCTCGAACCTCGCACTGCACATGAATTGATACACATTAACAATCGACTGTCGATATATACTATTTATAAGATAAGTATTGGATAAGTGATAATGAAATACTTACGGTCGACTATCGATATACACTATTTGAATGGGTCATCGTGTGTCACACTGAGAAGACTCTGCATCTGGCGTTGTCTCGTGATGTATATGAGTAGCTGGTGTAGGTGGGTCATGTGTAGGCGAAACATCACCTACAGAACAATGAGTTAAAAATTCACACAATGCACATTTAAACTAATCAAGTATATAATTATTTAAATGATATATCTATCGAAGCATTGCGTGAAGATGAAGGCTGAGACTGCCTATCACTGAGTTGGGATCCTATAAAGACGATTAACAAGTAACAATGTTTTTATCAATATATAAATAAAAACATAATGAATGCCTATATTTAAATATAACACAAAGATATTTACCTAATGATGTCTCACTGCCTCCACTTGGTCCTCGACCACTGTGACCTCCATGAACCATATTCTAACAAATAAAAATGTTATTTGAATCAGTTACATGATATGCAATTTCATGAATACATATTCAAATCAAAAATAACTTCATGCAAGCATGGATACAGTCACATCAAATGTGACAATACATTCAAATCATTCATAGCATATCAATGTCAAATGTGCATCTACAACAAACACACTCTACTATTCCACTAACTACTATCTCATAACTACTACCTCATCAAACATGGCAATACATTCAAATCATTCATAGCACTCAAACATGTATTTCAATAGATCGAGTATGCTTCATCATCACTTGTTTCACTTTCATATTCTTCTTCTTCCTTCTCCTCTTCGACTTCTTCTACATTGGGTGCCCATCCGCTTGGTATATCATTTGGATCACATTCTTTCATACATGTGCCATCGGATAATGGAGATGTGACATACAGACCATGTGTGACAGCGTGACCATAAGAGAAGTCATACATATCATCCGATTGATAGTATTTAACCTCTTCAACAATCTTGTCTTCTTGTAATTGATCATACTCGGGGTATAGTTTAGACTTTACCTCCTTGCAAACCGCCCACCATTCATTTTTATCTGACTTTCTTGTATTCAGATATGAAGTATAGTAAACTTGTTGAGCTTGCAATGCTAATATGAATGGTTCATATGTTTCAAACCTTGCTTTATGATTCACCTCCACAATGTCTGAGGCTTTGTTGACTCTTGTTGTTGTGGGATCAAACCAATCACACTTGAATACAGTTAATCTGTTATTTATGCCTAAGTAAGTGAACTTCATTATTTCTTCTATAACATCATAGTAGTCAAGTTCATCTTCACTGTAACTGCTACCCTAGACACACATACAATGATTGTCAACATGACCAATTAAGTAACATATTTTTGTTCACACAGAAAGAATGCATGTCATCGTCCTTACCAACTCTTTCATCTATGCCACAAACTTATTTTCACGTTCTTTTTGTAATTCTGAATCAGTTAGATGTGGAAGTTCTCTTTGCAACTCCAGATCAAATCGTTTACATTTAACAAATAATTATATTACCAAAACATGTACGTAGAGAACTAAGTGTAACATATTATGTATACTTACTCGATGTAGAGGTCGATCTCTGAACAATTAAAAAAGATATAGATTTGTGATGTGTCTTGCTTTCGATCTTCCAAGAGTCTTGATCGACAACTGCCAAAGGCCTTTCCAAGTGGTTTAAATATCGATAGTTTGTCAGTCACAATAACTTGTTCTCCATCATCATTATGATGTGGGAAAGTGTAACGTGTTGGAATGTGAGGCTCAAAGTACATAGATGAGAAATTTGAAATCTCTTCTAAAGTATATGCCTCACAAATTGAACCATCCACTCTTGCTTTATTCTGAACCTTTTTAGGTCAAACATGCATCTGTCAACAACATACATCTCGTAATACAATAAATTTCCAATAGCATTATGGAGAAAAATATAAAATAAAGTTTACCTTTCAAATGAGTACATCCACCGATATTGCACAGGACCACCAACCCTAAGTTCATATGGCAAGTGTATAATCACATGTTTCATAACGTCAAAAATTAGGTGATCACTTTTCCATAGGACCATCGATATTGTGAAGTTCTGATGAGTATGATCAAAGTATCTCCAAGCTTCTGCGTCAATAGGATGTGTGATCTTGTCTTTATCATGTCGAAATTTATTTACATTCCATATCATTTGTTTAGTTGTCCTTGAAGACATATACAGTCATTGCAATCTAGGGGTGAGAAGGAAGTAGCAGAGTGACTTGTATGACACTTCTTTTGACCTCGTTCTACCATTTTCCCTTATTTTTGGCATGAACCGAGGATGCTCATATGACAAACATGATCTGCTATTTTCTTGATCTTTGAAATACAATATACAGTGATTTGGACAAACTTCTATCTTTTGATACCCCATACCTAGAGCGTTGACCGTAACCTTCGCACGGTAGAAATTTTCTAGCAATTTCTCATTTGTAGGCAACATACTCTTCATAATAGAGCACAGATGGTCAAAACATGATTGACTCAAATTATACTCGGACTTCAAATTCAGTAGTTGAAGAACTGCAGACAAGATAGTATGACTCTCACAACCATTCCACAATGGCTCATCAACATCTCTAAGTAAGTCATAAAATCTACTAGCTGCATCGTTTGTTGCTTCTTCCTTTACCCCAGTTGGTACATTGCTAGGTCCCATTGTAGAACCCATTTCTAGTTCAGTGGTATCAAATATCAAATCCACATATGGATTATCATGCACCACATCCACCCATGCGTCAAAATTATTCCAAAATTCTTCACCATGAAGCGTCCAATTTTGATAACCACTAACAAAACTCTTACAAATCGATTGTTCTTACACATCGTGCAAGGGCATCTGATCCGACCGGTGGGATCCACTGTTCTGATACTTGCCATTGCGAATTCAATAAAACGGTCAACACCATCCATATATTCATGCGATACCTCATTATCAACTATTCTACGGTACATTCATTCACGATTTGCAACCATTTTGTCCTATAATATTACAGATATTATCATCACCAATTAAAAGAGAATCATAATAATGCTATGATGAAAAAATATCTAATTAATCTATTAATTCTTATTTGGTGATTGTTTGTGAGTAATTTTTTTGTTTCAGATAATGCATAAATTTTCTTTCCCTCTATACCACAAACATGCTTAACATAAAATGCAATTCTATGAACTATTATGCATGCATTGATAATTCAATATTTATATACCATCAAATCATATTTATATACATCATGAGTATATTTAGAAATATAAAAT
Source organism: Nuphar pumila (assembly GCF_984573655.1). NCBI lineage: Eukaryota > Viridiplantae > Streptophyta > Magnoliopsida > Nymphaeales > Nymphaeaceae > Nuphar > Nuphar pumila. The sequence goes on from NC_143262.1 coordinate 73,081,402, forward strand.
CACATTCCATAAAATGATGCATTCATTTTAAGCATGTTTTCAACATACAATTTTACATGGAAGGCATAATCAAATGGAAAATAACTTCATGCAAGCATGGATACAAATACATCAAACATTGCAATACATTCAAATCATTCAAATCATTCATATCAAACCAATATCAAACATGTACCTATAGCAAACACACTCCAATATCCCGCTAACTACTACCATGCCTAGCATAGAATCCGAACTCCAAAAATAAGAACACTTCTATTTTTATACACTAAAATCATGCTCAGCATGATTTTCAAACTCCATCAAAGCAGTTCTAGTTATCCACAACTAAGTGAATGTGTGAACAAAAAAGTGTTGCATCCAAGAAATTAAATAACATGTGATGCGCTTGCATCACTTACTCACCACGGGTATTTACCTGATTTGCATTTTGCCTGTTTATTTTCACATAGCATTTTAAGCCGCATGTGATGCTTAGCATTAAGCATCGTGCATTTTGCTCTGTTATGCACCTGCAATGCACATTGTTCTTGCCCGCCAAAGACAAAGACACAAAAAAGTACCAACTCGACAGAGCAAACACAACGGCAGGGGGCGGATCCTCCTGTCGGAAAGTACCAGCGACAGGGGTGCGGGGCCCTTTACCGGCCGAGCAAACACAATGGCAGGGGGAGGATCCCCTTGCCACTGTTGCTTAAAAAAGTGCACGGGGGCTCCGCCCCTTGTTAGAAAATACCAACAACAGGAGGGCTCCGCCCCCTGCAGGCGGATCCCCCCCCTGCAGGCGGATCCCCCTGTCGCCCTTGCTTAAACAAGGACAGCGGGCTCTGCCCCCCTGCCAAAAAATACCAACGACAAGGGGGGCGGATCCCCTACTGCCCTTGCTTAAACAAAGGCAGAGGGCAGCCCCCCTGCTGGAAAATACCAGTGGCAGGGGGCGGATCCTCTGCCGCCCTTGCTTAAACAAGGGCAGAGGGGTCCACCCCCTACCAAAAAATAACAGTGGCAGGGAGGCGGATCCCTTGTCGCCCTTGCTTAAACAAGGGCAGGGTGGTCCGGCCTCCTACCGAAAAATAACAGATGTAGGGGGCTCCGGCCCCCTACCGAAAAATACCAGCGGTAGGCGGGTCCCTTGCCGACAAGTTAGAAAGAGAGACAGAGGGGAGGCGTGGGTATGGGAGGTGAGCTCACCGGCGTACTTTCCTGTCGGTGGGTTGCAGGAGAGCGGGGGCAGGGATGGTCTGGGCGATCGCCAGAGAGCAGCACGGGGGCGGTCGGTGGAAGAGCAGATGCGAAGATCGCCGGGGCGGTCGCCGGATAGCAAGAGGTGGTCGGGGTGGTTTTCGAAGAGTGGGAGGTGGTCGGGGCAGTCGCCGGAGAGCGGTAGGTGGTTGGATCGAGCAACGGGGAGGCGGTCGGCGGAAGAGCGGGTGCAGAGAGGGTCGGGACAGTCGTCGGAAAAAGGGAGGTGGCTGAGGTGGTCGTCGAAGAGCAGGAGGTGGTTGGGGCAGTCGTCGGAGAGCGGGAGGTGGCTGGGGCAGTCGTTGAAGAGCGTAGGTGGTCGGGGTGAGCAGCACGGATGTGTGTGTGTGAGATAGAGAGAGAGAGAGATAACAAACACAATTTCATGCCTTAGATGGGTGTTTTACATCAAAATTAGCGATGGATTCACAATGGAATAATTTCATCGCCAACATCGATGCTAATTAGCGACGGAATAATATCTATCGCTAATCCATCACTAAGTTCTGACATATTTTGCGACGAAATAATATCTATCGCTAAGTAGCAAAAGATTGTGCGATGGAATTATTTTGTCGTAAATCCCGCAACTAATTCCAATTTTAGAGATGGTTAATTCATCGCGAAATTGTGATGGATTATTTCTAGCATAAATTTTTGTCGCTAATTGACATTTTTTTTATAGTGTTCTGTCAAAATGTTTTTAAGAATTTTTTAAAAGTAGAGCAATTATAGCAGAAGCGCTCACAAAATTTTTCTAAAGTTTTTTGGAAAATAGAATTAGTATAGCAATAGTTCTGGCAAAATTTTTCTACATAATTCTTTAATTTTTGAATTATTTTAATCAAAACGTTGGCAAAAATTTCTATACATTTTAGAAAATTCAAATTTATTTAATAGAAATTATATCAAAATTTTATAAATATTTCTAAAAAAACAATTTTTATAAAGGGGATTCTGTTAAAAAATTTCAAAAATCCTTTTTAGATATTCGAACCAAAGTTTTTGAAAACCCTCTATAAAAATATTTGTGATACAAAGTCATATCAAAATTTTTACAACCTGAATTCAAGTTTGAACCCTTTTTCCAATATTTGAGATATTACACAGGATACTCTATAAAAAAAATTATAAGATTTTTAAGATCATTTCAAAATAGTTTTTAGATTTTTAGAGATTTCTTAAAAAAAATTCTTTAACTTTTATAGAGCAGATACTACCCAAAATTTAATAGAAAAATATAATCTAATATAATAGAATTTTTACAAGAATAAATCATGGCACCAGTAATCTATTTTGTTCTACCTCAAAATTTTCAGAAATTAAAGTAAGTTATTCTATCAAAATCTTATAATTTTTATATTAGACATGTTTCTTATGTATGCATGATTATTAAAATTTTATTCATGATCATATATAAATTTTAGCATCTGCATGAATAAATGTATGTTTAGAATGACAAGATTTTGAATTTTATGAGTCTTGAATCAAAATCATCCAAATTTTTTATGAAATGTTATGGCCAAGCAGTGGTCAAGGCTTAGACGATTTTCAAATTTTGATAAAAAGAGTAATTATTGTGTAGCATGTTATTTCTTAAAAAAAATTGTTATACAGGTTTTTTAAACCCAAAATTGGTGCAAATAGAGCACCCATTTTGCTTTATGAGTCATGTTTACACACAAACTTAAATAGTTATGCCTTTATAGGCGCGTGCTTATTTTTACAGAGTAACACTGGATGGGTTGGGTACATATGATCCTATTGTTTATTCTAAATGAGTATTTGGGCTATTGAGCCTAGTTTTAAAAATACTAAGTCCTATAAAAGAACCCTTCAGGCCCATTCAGGATTAAGCCTATCTTAGAAAGGGTTGTGGTATAGTCAAGAGTAACATTATTATATTAATTTTGAGAGCGATAGATTGTCATGGGCCTCCTATCACTCGGGTTGAGGAGGTCGAGGCTATTGACATATCCTAAGTGATAGACCTCAGACTACCGCAGCCAGTGGATGCATTCGTTTCTCTTTTTAAAGTCATTGCAAACCTCTTTCTGGTCATTGACCGCTTGCTCTAGGAGTCTGGTTCAGTCAGGTATCTTGGTAAAACACACTAGAATAATATACCCCCGAAATGCTTCATCTGAATGTGAATGTCGTCTCCTACGTACCAGGATGTGATGGTAAATATCAAAAGAAAGATCTTTTCTTTCACATAAATTGATATGAAAATATGTTTTGTTTTAAATTGCATAATTATTTATTAATACATTAAAATTACTGAAGTCATGCTTAACATTTAAATTATCAGAATTTGACAATTACTTACCAGGATGTCATAAGTCTGGCCCCATTTTATGGGGAATACAGGTTCACATATGGAATAAATTATACAACAGTGGATGTTGGGCAGAAGCGGCATTGAAAAATCTAGATTTCTAAGATCTCAAGATTAATTTAAGATTTATTTTAAATTTTTATCCTAAATGTTTTTATTTTCTAAACCTTGTGTAAAGAACTATGCATATAATGTTTGTTTAAATTTAATTATGTCTTTATTTACATTATGGTTTATGAAATGTAACCTGCATGAGATTTTAAACCAAAGATAAAAATATTTTTCACTGTTTACTTTTAAAAAAAACTAAAATTTTTAATTTTTATGCATTTTTAAAATGTTTTTAATCTCAAGGCTTTACACCAAGTCTTAAGTGCCAGATGTTGAATTTAAAAGAACTATTAAAGAAAAAATTATCACCGATCTCAAAAATATAAAGTCCACCATGTCGCTTACCCACTTCAATCTTCCTCTTCAAGAGATGGTTCTGAAAAACACAATGATCATGATAAAATAAAATGTCACATTTCAGATCTTGGATCAATTTGCTCACAGAAATAAGATTAAATTTGAATTCTGGGACAAAAAGGACATTTAAGAGGCTAAATTTTTGTGTCAATTGGAGACTACCCATGTGAGTCGCATGTGTAGAAGATCCATTTGGTAATCTAAAAGGAGGAAAAACAGTAGGCTTTTGGGGCATTAATTTTGACAAGAAATTAATAATATAGTCTGTTGCGCCCGTGTCTATGATCCAATTTTCAGGTGATATGGAGCAAACAAAGGAAGCATCAAGATTACTTGTTAAGTTGACCGCAGGTGCTGGTTTGGGATAAACTAAATTTATCACAGCTAATATTTGGTCAAGTTCCTGGGTAAGTCATTGGGGGCTTTAGACAAACATTGACTTGTTGCCTTTAAAAGTCACAGAATTTGTGCTAGCCTGACTCCATTGACGGGCATTGGCGAGGGTACCAAATCGATTCAGAAATCTGTGGAGCTGAAAACATTTAGCCTTTATATGGCTGAGTTTTCCGCAGTGATCGCACTTTGGGCGCACACGATTTTGTTGATTTTTATTTGGATATGTGTTAGTTTGAGCATTGGACCCGTTTATGACTATCGCCACCGGTTCTTGGTTAGTCGTGACCCTGAGGTCATGTTGTTGCTCTTCTTGCACAAGTAGTGAGAAGGCTTTAGATATATTCAACAATGGTGTCATCAAGAGCAGTTGGCTCCTTATGGCACTGTAGCTCTCATTCAATCTCATTAGAAACTACATAAGTCTTTCCTGATTTTGTTGTTCATTAATGGCCTTCAATGTTCTGCATGTACACGGCAGAATGGTCATGTATGTGAACAGCTCGTCCCATAGACCTTTCATATTTGTATCTGTTTGAGATTTATGATTTCTTACTGAATTTGGTATATGCACGGAGCATTTGATTAAGAGAATCGCTCATGAAGTTCGGTCCATATTTCATCCGCAGTTTCAGCGTAGATAACGCTTGAAGATAAATCAGGATGCAATGAGTTGAGTAGCCATGATAGTACCATGTTGTTCATCGTTCTCAAGCGGCAACAGATTTTATAGCAGAAGTCAATTTTGTTATGGATCCATCTACGAATCCAAACATGTTTTTTGCAGATAGTGTCATGGTCATGGCATGACAGTGTCTGATGTAGTTGTCACCGGTCAATGATTGTGATACTAACGTCATGCCAGGGTTGTCTGAATGATGGAAGGAAAATGGGCTCTCCATTTCTTCAAGATTATGACTTGATGTGCTTTCAATTCTACTATCCATCATGTTGAGGCATCACCAGATGGCGCTTTCAATTCTAATGATACCCTGCTAAGTTACCATGAAAGAAAATTTGATTGAGAATACAAGAAGAATATTATTGTATTATTGAACACGCTAACTTAGCATGGTACATTAGGTATATATAGTACACACAACTTAGAGAAAGAAAAGTTTACAACCAAAATGCACTACTCATCGTTATCTTTCTTGAATATCGATAATAAGGATAATCGTATCCTTGATTATTGATATTATCTTCACATTTGATCCTTGATAGAATGTACATGTGTACATTTTAATGTACACATGTATCGTAAAATCTTTTATATTTACATGGAGAAACAACTCCTAATGTGAGTTAAGAATATAATTAAAAATTTGCATGGGTATTTGTATAGTATTTTCTTAAAAATGGAAGTCTTACATGACACATTGTATTTTTTTCAAAAGATAATGAGTTACAATTTCTACCTTCTCTCTCAATGTCTTTCATAAGAGCACAATGAGGGAGGATCAGGTGCAATCACATTGCACAAATGCAATGTGACGTTGCACCTGCTTGCCCTTTATCCTCTGTTGTACAACCTGTCAGAGTGGGGCCCAACAGCAAGTGTATGGTGATCAACCCAACACGAGATGTAATATGGTTGGATATGCCCAACCCGACCTGACATCTTAAACCAACCTAGCCTGACCTGATTTTAGTGGACTTGTGGCTTTGAGTCAAATCCAAAATATAAACTTGTAATGAAAACATACTGGGTCAGATTTGTCGCCCCCGATCTAACAGGGTGTCGCGCATACCCAAAACTTATTGTTTTGGTTTTAGTTGGCACTTGGAAGGAGTTTTTGACCTCAAAACTTGCCAAAACCCTCAAAATTCTCCTTAATAGAGCTTTCAAAATCTTAGCTTAGCCCTCTCAACTTATCAAATTCATCTAACTTAACCCCTAAGCTAAACCTCTCCACTAAGCGCTTGTCATGTTATTCTTCTAGCCAATTAGATTCAAGCTTCTGGCACTTGGATTTGGATCTTTTGGCCCAGAATCTTATAGATCTAAGTCTAGGACTCAGTCCTAACTTATAAATAGGTGATCTATCCCCTTAATTCAACATCTATGGTCTTGAAGCCTCTGCACCCAAACTCTCCCTTAATGGCATTAGTCTAATGCACCCATGTATGGACCCTACTACTAGATCTAAATCCTTGTCTCACCCAATGTTATTAGTATCAGTGGGTATTGACCGATACGATATGCATCGTATCGGTAGAAAATCGATACACTTTACCCTTGAATCGACTATTTTTAAATAAATTCAAAAAATACTAAAAATTAAAATTTTTAATATTTTTTAATATTTTTTAATATTTTTTAATATTCTTTTAATGGTTTTACCACATGTTACATTATGATTGACATGTAATATTTTTTTATTATTTTTTGGTTGATACATAATGATTCACTTGAGTATTGGTATTGATACAGCTGAATTGGTGGCCCAACGATTCAGGGTCAATACCAATACTAACAATATTGGTCTCACCCACTATCCAGAGTCGAAGTTCTACTAGTTCGTCTTCACATTTGTTACTATCATAGAAAGGATTACCTAAGCCCGAGGCAAGACCCGTATTCATGTGTTTTCTTTATTTTATTTGTTATTGTATTAAATTTAAGTGTGAATTTGTCTAACCAATATCATATTTGTCTTTTTTTTATCTTTTCAACTCTTGGTGTCTTTACACTATCAAGCTCACTTTCTTTTTATCTTTCTTTTTATATGACCATGTACAAAGTTTGAAAGTATCAGACTTGCTGTAATGAATGCCAGCCACACATAAAACAAGATGCATGATGTTTTTAACATGGTTCGATCTTGGGCATCAAGATCTACGTCCACGGTTGGCTTCCACTCTCTCACTTTCTCACTGCTGAGATGAGAGGGTCAACATTATATTTATAATCATGTGTCAAGCTTATACGTTTTGGAGGGGAACCCTCCTAATACAATGGAGTCCAGATTACAAGAAGATTGAGATAGAACTAGATTAGAAGGAGGTTGAGATAGAGTTGGATGATCTCTTAACATAATCTTCTTGATCCTTCTGGAGACTTTTATTCTTGATCAGCTTGCTTAATGGACTCTCACATATGATAGGTTTCTTCTCCAAATTTGTGTGAGGAGTCAGTATCACAAGAGATATATGGGCTTATTGGAATTGAACATGATTTGGCATGGTGTGGTGATTCTGGACTGACTCAAACATGATCAGGTTGCCTATTGAGATCTTGATCTCTAACAGCCCCTTGCAAGCTCAATGTCTGATAGGCCACGTTGAGCTTGCACCTGAAATGCTAAAATAGTGAAACTGATAATGGCTTGGTAAGGATATCTGCATTCTGATCACATGATGAGAGATTTTGAGCACACAAAAGTTGCTTAGCCACTTTTTGCCAAACTAAGTGCACATTGATTTCAATATGCTTATTGCAATTGTGGAATGTGGGATGAGTAGCTTGCACTCACACTGTCACACCATACTACAGGATGAGAGGGAACATGAATACCAATTTCTCTAAGAAGAAATTGAACCCAGGTAATTTCAGCAGAGGCATTGGCCATTGCCCGGTATTCGGTTTTTGTACTTGAGTGTGAGATAATGTGCTATTTATGAGAGCTCTAAGAGATAAGATTAGGACCCAAGAATATTACATAACCTGAACTGGATCGGTGATCATCTGGGCAATTAGCCCAAACTGCATCGATACACGAATGGATTTAGAAGAGGATGGTTTGAACTGCAACCCATATTGGATGAACTTAAGATATCGCAGGATGTGCTTGACAGCTGCCCAATGCCCCACTATCGGGCGATGCATTAACTGGCAGACTTTATTGACATTGAAGAAAATATCAGGTCTTGTTAGTGTGACATACTGCAAGGCTCCTACATTGTTGCGATAAAGAATAGGATCACCAAATTCAAAATCATTGGTTGCTGAAAGTTTAGAGGAGGCAGACATTGGCGTGGAGATGGATTTGGCATCAAGCATGTTGGACCACATGAGTAGGTCCAAAATATACTTTCCATATGAAAAAATAAGTTTGTAATTGGAATAAGAAGCTTTGATGCCAAGAAAGTAGTGTAGATGACCAAGATCATTAATAGCAAATTGTATCCCAATTGAGTGAACTAAATTATCAATATATGTTTGACAATTCTCTCTGATCAATATATCATCAACATACACCAAGATAAAGACCTATAATTTGAATTTATAAAAGATAAATTTGTTTTATAGATCACAAAAGAACCAAGGCATTATTGAGTTCTTGAAACCAGACCCGAGGTGCTTGCTTGAGCCCATAGAGGCCTTTCTTGAGTTTACATACGTAGCCAGAAAACATGGGATCCTCAAACCCAGACGGTTGGACCATATAAACATCTTCTTATAAATTTTCATTAAGGCATTATTAACATCAAGTTGTCTGACGTCCCATCTTGAACTTAGGGCAAGGGACAAGACAATACGAATAGTGGTTGATTTGACAACTAAAATAAATGTCTCAAAAAAATCAACTCCTTGATGAAAACTCTTGGCAACTAACCGGCCCTTATAACACTCAAGAGTCCCATCAGCTTTTTTCTTAATCTTGTATACCAATTTTTATCCTACAAAATTATGTGATTTATTAGGTGGAATAAGTTTCCATATGTGGTTTCTAAGCAGGGTAGCATACTCATCATTTATAGCTTCTTGCCATTGAGGATCTTTGGCAGCCTTTTTGTAGGTCGAGAGTTTAAGGTCTTGAGTGACTTCACTGAGAAAGGCAATAGGAAGGGAATACTTGGACACAGTGTGCCATCATGAGCTTGAGTAACCATAAGATGGGTTCTCTATGGAGCTATAGTGGGAAGGGGGAGAGGTGACAAAGTAGGCACAGTAGATGAGGCACCCAAATTGGTACCTGGACTAGGAGGAGGTGATGCAGGAGAGGAGACACTGGGCTCGACATTAGTAGCAGCAGGGGGGATGGGCTTATGATTGGCGTGAGAGGTTTCGATAGAGATAATGATGGGTGACTTGGTGACATTGGGTTGACTCAGTTTGGTTGGATTCTTATCTAAGGGAAACATGTTTTCATCAAATGTGACATCTTTGAAGATAATAATTTTCTCAAATTGAGGATCAAGAAAGATGTAGCCATGGTGGTTATTAATATATCCTAGAAAGACATGATCTTGGATCTGAACTCTAATTTATTTTTTTGATACGGTCTCAGCTTAGGGAAGCATGCACAACCAAAGGTTTTGAAAAATTTATAATCTGGTCATTTTTTTAGCAAGATCTCAAGAGGACACTTGAATTTCAGATTAGGTGTAGGGAGTCTATTAATGAGGTAGGAGACTGTAGAGACAACTTAGGTCCAATATTTTTTTGGAACCTTAACATGAGCCATAAGGGTGAGACTGGTATCGACAACATACCTATATTTTCATTCAGATACATTGTTTTGTTCTTGAGTATGATAGCAGGACACACAATGACCAATACCAGACTCTTTTAAAAGGGATCAAGGGCCTTATATTCACCGCCACCATCAGTATGCAAGGATTTAATTTTCTTTCCAAGTTTTCAACCAGTACCTTAAATTTTTGAAAAACATGACTAACCACTAATTCACAGTTCATCAAATATAACCAACAATATTTTAAGAATGCATCAACAAAGACTATATAATATTTATAGCCATTTTCACCAAGAGTAGGGGTTGGACCCCACACATCTGAAAAAACAATCTGTAAAGGCTTAAGATTTTTATAAGATATGCAAGAAAAATGTAGTTTATGTTGCTTACCCATCAGGCATGCATTGCAAATGTGAATATCACTATTAACATGAGGCAAGCAGATTTTTTGAATTACTTTCTAAACAACCTTTAAACTAACATATCCAAGTCTATTATGCCAAGTATCAAAATCAACTTTTTCTCCTACATAAGCACTCTTATTATCAAATTGTTTAAAAGAATCCATAAAGTAAAGACCATCCTTAGTTTTCTCACGAATAAGCTTCTTTCCAGTCTCACCATCCTTCACTTTGCAGTAGGTAAGATAAAACTTGAATGTTACTCAATTGTCTTGAGTGAATCTTTGAACAGAAAGTAATTTCTTAGTTATTTTTTGAACATGCAAAATATCACTAACAACAAATTGAGATTTTTCTGACTAAAAGGTAGAATTGCCAATATGAGAAATTTTCAAACTTTTACCATTACCAATTTTTATGGAATTCGTTCCTTTAAGTTCTGAGTGAGATGATAGGGCGTTGAGATTTGATGAGATGTGATGTGACGCCTCTGAGTCTAGATACAATGCATCTTCTTCTGAAATTGAAGGAGAGGCGTGATAGGCATGTGGAGGAAAACCCTGACTTTCACCTGTAATCATCTTGCACTTCTTGGATGAATTCTCTGGCTTGTCCCAGAACTGGCATACAATATATTGTTTTCCCGAGTTTTGGGATTCATTAGATGAAGAATGCCCTCCTGTCTGATTGGGTGGTCTCTCATAATATCGACTACCTTTACCATGACCACGGAATCGGCCTTGGCCTTCTCAGCCACCACGAGAGTTCTAATTTTCTTAATTACCTCATTCTCTTTGAAGAAAATTTGCCTCATACGATTCTTTCTTATTTTCATCAACTTCAAAAAAGTGAGCTTCTTGAGAAAGCAAAAGATTATGAAGCTCAATTAATTTGACGAAGATTGATTCAGTCTGGGTAGTGATGGACACTCGAAGTGAATCATACTTATGTGGGAGACCACGAAGAACATGGAGGATGAGATCATCTTCCTGGACTAGTTTTCCCGTTATAGCAAGTTAATGTGCAATCAACTTAATTTTCTAAATATATCCATCTATACTCTTACTTCCTTTCTTAAAACACTGGAGTTGCTCCTTCAGTTGCATAACCTTGGCATGAGAATGTGCAGCATAGGCCTCTCTAAGAGTTTTTCAAACCTCTAAAGAGGTGTTAAGATGCTCAACCTGCGTGTGGATCGATTCTGACAAAGATAATATGATCCAACTTAATAGAAGTTGGTCATGTCTCCTTCAGACAATAAATTCAGGATTAGGGACCTGCTTCTCATCCTGGAAAATCCATTCAACTGGCTTGGGTTTTGACCCACCAACGTACTTGTGTAGATCGTACAAAATCAACAGGGGTTTGAATTGAGATGCCCATAGAGCATAGTTTTCAGTTGTGAGCTTGGTGCTCAAAAAATATTGAAAGGTATTTGGTGAAAGTAAAGATGAAAGAGAAACAAGGGACGACTAACTACTTTTGCTTGTGGAGTTCTCCATGAATACCAAGGTACTCGAAACACGATGTTGATGGTCACTACTCTGATACCATGTGAAAGTATCAGACTTGTTGTAAAGAATGCCAACCACACACTAAACAAGATGCACGATGTTTTTAACATGGTTCGATCTTGAGCATCAAGATCGACGTACATGGTTGGCTTCCTCGCTCTTACTTTCTCACTGCTGAGATGAGAGGGCCAACGTTATAATTATAATCATGTGTCAAGGTTACACGTTTTGGAGGGGAACCCTCCTAATACAATAGAGTCCAGATTACAAGGAGATTGAGATAGAGCTAGGTTGGATCTCTTAACATAATCTTCTTGATCTTTTTGAAGACTTTTCTTCTTGATCAGCTTGCTTAATGGACTCTCACATAAGGTAGGTTTCTTCTCCAAAACCGTGTGAGAAGTCCGCATGGAAAGTATCATAGGAGACTTGTGGGCCCACTAGATCTGAATGTGATCTGGTATGGTGTGGTGATTTTGGGCCCCAACATGATCAAGTTTTCTATTGCGATCTTGATCTCTAACGTGAGGTATGTTGATTTGCATGCCAAAGCCAAAATCAAGCGAGCTGATGTTCTTAATTAGCAAGGTTGATCTCTTATCATTGAAGAAGAAAAGACACTTGACTTGCAAGCGAAGATCTCATATCTTCTACAACAAAATTCAGATCCAATGCAACCAAAACTTTATTGAAAACCGGTCAGATCTAAACAAAGAATGGTGACAGTGATGAGATTCTAGGTTCACTTATTCATAAGAACACATAGCAAGGATTGAGCTTACAAAAGGTAAAGGCATGTTGACAATACCAAAAGTAACTTCTCACATAAAGATGTCCCAAGGGTGGTGGGCATAGTGAGGTGGGGCCTTGGCCACTATATTGGCAGTTAAGGTTCAATTCTTATGGGAGTCTCACCTCTCTGTACAAGCTGACATCCAGCATAGGTCCCGGGGATGCGGTTCTAGCCTCGGAGTTTTACACTGCCCGCTCGATGACCACATGTATGGCAAGCTGAGCTAATGTGAATATCGGGTGCGGTTTCTTTAGCTTATAAATAAAAAAAAAATCTCACATAAAGATAAGAACCAATAAGAAGTGAAGACAGCAAAATTATGTTTACAGGTGCACGTAAAAATTATTATAAAAAAAACTTATCATAGAAAAAGAAACATTAAGCAAAAGAGAGAGAGAGATTGGTGGTTTTATTTATTCTATATTGGTTAAAAATACCTATTACTTAAATATTTATTTGTTTGTCTACTCTATCACGTTGGTCATGACTGTTTACTGAAACATGGCAAATAATATTTTAATGTTTAAATTTTAATTTTTAAACTACTTTTGATTAAGGTGGAAAAAAATAGGCGTTTAAATTGTCAGTTTTTTAAATCTCTCGGATGTAGATGATTTCTGATATGAAATATTTTCATGCTTAAATAGATGACGAACATACGTAGTTGGGCATTATTTGCATGCTTGAAACTGATTCCACATTATTTATTGTATTAAGATGAAAACGCCACGTGTATATGGCAGTGGCTCAATTTCTTTACTAAATATTATTAACATTTTACTCATTTTTTTGCAGCCAGTAGTGAAGGAACAAAATAGGGGAATTTGATGTTATTATTCCACACGTTACACGTTTTGATAATGAGAGGTTATTCATGGTATTAGGACAAAAATGGAAGGTGTACGTATGGTTGTAACTCAGTTTTATTGGTAAAATATTTTAAAGTTGAGTGGCAAAGTGAATCGGCTTTTGTAATTAACAAGACATGTGGACATGGTTGTTGATAAATTTGATTGATAAACATTCTTTCTCATTTTTTCACCCAATAGTAAGGGATAAAATGAGTCATTTTGAGTGGCAAAGCAGATTAACGTTTTGAATTGATACATTTTTTTACCAAACTATAACATCAACATTTGCTATCATCCAATAAGAAAAGGGAGCCGCCTTAATCTTTGCTAATTTCCAGAATGGTGACCCCTTTATATATATATATATATATATATATATATATATATATATATATATATATAGAGAGAGAGAGAGAGAGAGAGAGAGAGAGAGAGAGAGAGAGAGAGATTTATTGCTAAAGGCAGACATGATACTCGTGAAAGGAATCTTGAAAATCAAACGGAAGCTTACATGACACGAGAAAGTTCTATACCAAGCTTAATTAGTCACACTGCAATCGACTGTCAAAGACTTGCCAGGCTCTGAACAGAAGACCCTCCAACATTGTTCCACTGCATTTAGTTGGATGCCCAAGCAATCTTCCTCAAGGCTCACTTTATGGAAACACAAAACCGTGCAAACAAGAATGAAGAAGGAAGTAAATTCAATGAACATTGCACCGGTTTCTATCAGATGGGCGTGCATCACAATTGCAGGGATGGCAATACTTCCAACAGCAGATGCACCAGTTAGGAATTTTGCAGCATCTATCCATCTGTCAGAACAATACACTGTAAAAAAGCAACACCAATCATGTAAAAGTAAACAGGACAACCAGACCATATTAACAATTTGGATTGCATGAGACACGAGAATTGAATACTACTGAAAGCCCTCATTTTTAGCATCGCTAGTTGTAGGCTTGGTGCCCTACTCGACTAGAGTCTGGTAAACCCAGGAACTTTTCAGCAAGGTAGAATACCTTGCTGAAAAGTTCCTGGGTTTAACAGACTCTAGTTGAGTAGGACACCAAACCTACAACTCTCCATTTTGCCCTTCATACCCGTGTCAACATGTGTATCCCCATGTCGACACATGTTGACACCAGACACGTCATTTTACCCTCTATACATACAAGTTTGTATTCAATTTATAATTTATAATTATATTTTTAGTATATAATATATATATTAGATGCTTTGAACATATTCGATTGTTTGGACATATTCGGCGAAGGCCTAATGATGCTCCAGTTAGAAGGATGGAGAAATGGGAAAATATATTAGTTAAAAGAGGTCAAGGTAAGCCTAGGAAGACATGGATGGAGACAATAGGAAAAGATATGAATGCTTTGAACCTCACCGAGAACATGGCATTGGATAGAAATGATTGGAGGAGAAGGATTCATGTGGAAGACCCAGAATGATTTTCTTTTTTGGTTCATATCGCCGACCCCAATTATTTTAGGACGAAGGTGTAGTTGTTGTAATATATATATATATATATATATATATATATATATATATATATATATATATATATATATATATATATATTAGATATAGCATATATATTTAGATTATATTCAGTTTATTTTGAATTTATTTTTGTATTTATGTGATATATATAGCTGTGTCTCCGTACCCACATTTTTTGAAATTGCCTTATTGTACCCGCCGTACCTGCACCCGCACCCAGGTGGCATAGGCCTACAACTAGAAATGTTAAAAATAAATATCCAAACTTAATGAACAAACAGATTCCTACTCAACTAGAGTCTGGTAAGCCAGGAACTTTTCAGCAAGGTACTCCATCAAGAACACAAAGTAAAAAAAAAAAAATCATTTATGAAAATAAACATTCTAACTTAATGCACACCAAATAGAGAAATACATCTGGAGAGAGTAACAGATTCATGAAGTCTGAGAACACTCAGAACTTCTTAGCCACACTAGGATGTTGTCAAAGAACCAATGATGCAGAGGCTTGGATGCATGAACTGGCAGACTCGATCTAATGTTTAGGTGACTTTGCATCAAATGTGAATTGAGCAAAGAAGCACAGAAACCGTACAGTGACTGGTTTTACATTCTTCACTATAATCTCGCGAATCATCAGAAGTGATAATTAACCAACTCAGATTTTAGACAATGTCTACTGGGATTTGCACTAACTAAGCACAGTGTAATGATACGTCTATCCTACTAGAAAATTTATTGTGTAATGAAGGATTTCTATTATTTACTGAAGAAAAATCAGAAAAATTACTCACCCACCGTCTCAGGAGCTCAGGAACTGAGTTGAACCACCACCAAAAACTAAGCAGGGCATAGGCACCAACACATACATGAGAGCTGCAGCCATGTAGAATTACCACAAGTAAATTTCTCTCAATTTTACAAAAATATGAAATGCTTCCTTTACTCGAAATATGGCACAATTCAAAATATGTACCTGACAGCAAAGGCCACCAGTTGTTGTATATGGCACAAGCCTGCCCAAAAGAGAGGGAAAAACTATAAATTACATGGTCATTGTCATGATCAATAGCCAAAACTGTATGCAACAGGTCCTAATTGACATTTAAAAATTTCAAGTTAGCGTTAATCTTTGAACGAAATCATGATCAGATTTGCCAAAACCTTAACCATCACTAGAAAAACCAAAAAAAAAAATCCCGGTAACAGACTTCACATAAAACCAAAAACAAAATATATCTGACACACATCATATTAAAATCAAAAGCCCCACTTTTCCAGGGTTTGTTTCACCTATATGAGAAAATGCCCACAAATGAAAATGGACATTTTCTCACCATTTTGGGTGGTCGAGAAAAGCCCTAATGGAAATGTTTGCTTCACTTCTCATTAATGCAATTGAAAGTTGATTATCACCCATGATGAATCAGTAGCCATCTGATTCCCTCCTTGAGAGCTTTTAACTTTCCCATCCCCCTTCTAAAACTATCCGATCTTTTGTATGATTTAATTTATCTATTTATTCACATCTGAACTTTCTCTTGCATTCTTGACATATGCTCGAACACAAAAATGTCATCGGTGTTCCATGGGCTGATTGCATGTAACCTCTCTCTCTCTCTCTCTCTCTCTCTCTCTCTCTCTCTCTCTCTCTCTCAGACAAAAGAAGATGATGCACCCAAGAGGGTGAGAGAAAACCATTCAAAGAAACTTCATTAAAAAGAAAATAGAGAGTTGCAACATATATAGGGTGCCCCCTTTTCTAACTGCACATCTGAAATGGGACAACAAAAGACTCTCAACAATACTACAATAATGGAAGAATAGATGATGTAGCACCACACACAATAATACAGCTATATTATATATCCCAACACTTCTCAAACTTGGAGAGGAATGACTTCAATTACAAAGCAAAACTCTTTATAAACATATCTGCACTCTGATCCTTAGAGCTCGTGCTCAAGAGAAATAACTCCATGTCGATATACCTATGCCATAGGGACAATTCAACGTGTCCTAGTGCCATGTTCCCGTGTATACTATTCTTAATAGAAATTTGTATAAAAATGGTGTCTCGTGTTCTTTTAGCCGTGTCCTTGTGACAATCATATACTCTTTTTGTAAAGTGATAATTTATCTCAATATGTTTTATTCTCTCATAAAATTCTGGATTCTTTGCAATATAAATTTCATTTATCTTGTCATAGTATAAGGCAAGAGCAGAACAGGGGGCTAGGAGGGACTCGAGCCTCTCCTAAAGTTTTGAAATCTTTCAACAGAAGTGAGAAAATTTTCAATATAACATAGATCTATGATTTTTTTATGATTGAGGTTATTAATTTAGATTTTTTTCAAATTTCATGAACATCTAATTAGGGTTTTAAGTTTTTTTGTGCTATTTTTCTTTTCAATTAACATTAAGCACCCCTCCTAAAGTTTTGAAGATTTTCAACAGAAATGGAAAAAAAATTAAATTAGCATAGATCTATGATTTTTTTTTATGGTTGAGGGTATCGATTTAGATTTTTTTTCAGATTTCATAAAAATTTAATTAGGGTTTTAAGGTTTTTTTGTGCTATTTTTTTTTTCAATTAGCCTTAAGCATGATAATAATAATGATTGTTTTATAATAATTATTTTAAAAAAAAAACATATTGTTAGTATAATTTATAGGTAATTATTTTTTAAAAATTTTACTGTGCATTTTGTGTTCACCCTAGTTTAGATTCTTGGCTCTGCTACTAGTACAAGGTAATTCTTTCACATTCAGCCCCCAACTCTCCAAACCTTTACTGTAAGTATCGTATTGTTACTCCTATCGGTCGGGTCCAAAATAAGATACATATTGTATCGTATCATCGAAAAATCTAAATTTTTAATAAAAAGTAACAAAAGCTACTAAAAAATAATAAAAATCAAGAAAAAATAGCAAAAAATCTAGAAAATCATAACACATGAAAAATAATGAATTGCTTAAAATACAACTATAAAATCACATATAATGTATTTATAAAATAAGATTAACTAAACATAGATGTAATAAGAACACAATAACACAATTTATTTATGGAATAAGATTAACTAAACATAGATATGTTCTTAAACATTAAGCTATCACGCATTTGGTTGTACAACCACGCATCTAATCACTATAAATACAATCGGTTAAGACAAAATACTTGTGCATTCAAAAGCAAAAAAGTTTTCATAACTCATTATAAAAGTTAAAGTTAATGTTGTGCTAAGGGGAAAGGCATTCAAGCTAAAGTTCAAACACATATAAGAAAAGTCATCTTCAATGACAAACTTCATCTCAATGATTTTCTTCATTTATTGCATCATCCAATGGCTTGAGATGATGATGGGTCATCTTCATCTTTTGAATTTGGGGTCACCTTTGAGAATTTCTCTCCGAAAAATGGTGCACATACTTGTTCCTTTTTTTATCATCTTCTATAAGACTAGTAAGAAGCTCAACATGAATATTAGTCGGAATAAGATTTATACATAATTTCACAATGAAGTTATTTTGCCCTATAACATGATATTTAAATCTATACAATCATCAATGCATTACAGAACCATAAAAATTACACTTCACTATTCCTTTCAAACACATATTCAAGTCCTTCAACGTTCATCAACCTCCTAGAGTACGGATTACTAAATTTAGTCACTACAAAGATGTAAACTTGTGTTCAATAACACACTTAGGGACACATTTTGAGTTCTAAGGGCACAAAAAATAAAATTAAGGGTAAAAAAACTAAAAGTAAAGTAATATCTTCTAAAAACATTATAAAAGAAGGGAGCTTACCCTCTTTCAATTTCAATCATGCACAAATGAAACAAACAAAGATTTTTTTACCTTAACCCATTTTCTTTAGTGGAAAAATGGTGAAAATGCACTCTTACTTGAGCAAACCTCAAAAACTCTTTTCCTTGCATACGGATTGGTCCCCAAATTGCACTCACCACTCCTAAGGTACGTGATGCCTCTCTAATGGTCTCTACACAAATGAGAGAGTCAATCCTCAACACTACAAGAAAATAGGGGATTAGCGACGGATATTAGCGACGGAATGTTTCCGTCGCTAATTAGCGACGGTTTAACGAGAGAAACAAATTCGTCGCTAAGAACCGTAATATTTACAAAAATATCGACGGAATAGCTTCTGTCGCACAATCTGTCGCAAATTAACAACGGCTTAGCGACGGAATGTTTGGTCGTAATAATCGTGTATTTTAGTGACAGATTTTGCGAGGGAAAGTGTGCCATCGCTATTGAGCAACGGATTTAGTGACGGAATATTTTCGTCGCTACGTAGTTATATTAATTTCCGATGGCTTTGCGACGGATTTAGGTCGTCGCTAAAATATGCGTAAATCCCTAATCAAAGCCCTCTTTCTCTTTTCTGTTCCGTTGTTCCCGTCAGCCGCCCTCTCCCTTCTGTCGCCCCATATCTCGCCTGTCGGCGTCTCCTCGGCCCCCACCGCCCACCGCCCGTCGCTCCCCGGCCTGCCTCCCTGCCCGTTGCCCCCGGTCCGCCTCCCCCCGACCGGCGTCTCCCAGGTTTTTCCTATAAAATACCCTTTTTCTGATAAAAGGGGCGGATGCCCCTTTTAGTTTTTCAGGCAGGGGGTCGGCCCCCCTGCCTCGTTAGTATTTTCCGGCAGGGGGGCCATAAAACGCCATGGCTAGTACCCTTGACCCCATGGCCTATGCTGGGTTCGGCTTATGCAAAGGAGATAATGGCCACAGGAATTGAATCCAAACTGCCTGTCTAGCAGCTGGTTCCGTTCCAACTTCGCTAACCGCTAGGGTCATTGGTTGTTGATTCATACAATGATGGCATCCATCGCTGAACTGCCTTTCTTGAGCTTCAAAGAATTTTGTTGAGCTCTGGCTGAGAACCAAACAACTCATCCATGGTGGTTGGATGACATTCATTGCATTAAGGAATGACAGCTGAGGGGGATCCTGGCGGTATCATAAAGAGGGTCTCGTTAACAACTAGGCCTATGCACCCTTGTGCCCTAGGCATGCCAGGGAAACCTGCATAAGAACTTGTAGCACAGGAAGCCTTCTAATCTTTTTCCCTGTTTCCCTCCTTTTTTGAGGAGTTCTTTTTACGTCCAACACTCGGGTGACTTCACGTTACGCTTTCAATTCTTTCATTCAAACATGGTTACTATACAGTATTCAATCAGTTAGACCTTACAAGATGGATCCATTTACTACATGATTTCTATATCAAAGCAAAAGCAACAAAAAGCTTATGTTTCCACACCAAGCCACTGACCGTTCTCTTCTAGAAATGGTCTTTATTATCATTTAATAGTTGAGAACATGTAAATAAAGCTAACAAAACATCTCAACTATATACATATATATATATATCATGAAACATTAAATATTTCAAAAATAAACTATATCAGTTATATATTATGGAAAGAAGATGGCCAAACACATCACAAATATGATATATAAAAAATATTTGTGTTTTTGCATTATGATTCAGTCATCGTAATAGATTTGTGTTTCCTAATTCTTGAACTATTCCAATTCCTGTTTTCATCTTTAGCATAAATCTGATTTTCATTTTATGTCTTGTTTGATGTCAATTTTTTATTTTTTTTGTTTTCATTGTTGAATTTCCTGCTTTTCAATTGAGTCGGTTCCTGTTTGCTTTCTTTTTCAGCATTGCATTACCTGTTTTTCTTTTCTGAATTTTCAATAATTTTCTATTTGCTTTACTGTTTACATTAGGTATAGTTTTTAGTTTTTTTTTTCTGTTGCTAATTGTTCCTGTTTTTAATTTCTGGTTCTAATTTTCTGTTTTTAATTTTTACCTGTTTTCTTTTCTTTCATTCAAAATTCTGTTTGTCCAGTTTTATGTTTCATGCTTTTATCTAATTTTTTTATGTCTATTTCATTCAAATTTTATTTTCCTGAATTTTTTTACAAGTTCATTTTTCTGTTTTCCTGTATTTCAATTTCCAATTGTGTTTTTCTCGTTATTTTCTTGTTTCATTTTTCTGTGTTTGCTTTTGATCATTGCATTTCATGTTTAGATAATTCCTTGTCTGCATTTCTTGTTCTGCTAATTTTTGTTAATCTTTTAGTTTTTCATTCTTGTAAAAGTTCAGTTTAGTCTTTTTGCTTCATTTGCATAAGTGTTTGTGTTTCCCTAATTAGCTTCAATATTCATTGCAGTACATTACTTGCACACTTTATTTGATTGCATTTTATCATTAGATATATCATCATCAGATTAGTTGTTTTTTGCATTGCATAAGTGTTTGTGTTTCCCTAATTAGCTTCAATATTCATTTTAACACAGTGTTTTTTGCAGATTTCTCAACGGAACTCGCTTGTGCCCCGCCACCCGTGGTAAGTAAGTGACAAAAACAATACAAATCAGGTAAATACCCGTGGTGAGTAAGTGATGCAAGCGCATCACATGTTATTTAATTTATTGAATGTAACACTTTATTGTTCACACACTCACTTAGTTGTTGATATCTAGGACTGCTTTGTTGGAGTTCGGAGATCATGCTGAGCATGATTTTAATGTATGAATATGGAAGTGTTCTTATTTTTTGAGTACGGAGTCCATGCTAGGCATGATAGTAGTTAGTGGGATATTGAAGTGTGTTTGCTGCAGGTACATGTTTGACATTTGTTTGATATGAATTATTTCGATGTATTGCAATGTTTGATGTGATGGTATCCATGCTTGCATGTAGTTACTTTCAATTTGATTATGTCTTCCATGTGAAATTGTATACTGAAAGCATGCTTCAAATGAATGTATCGTGTCATGAATAGTTTGCACATGAAAATATTAAGTTATCAATGCATGCATCATAATTTTTGTGATTATATGACATCATATATTGCATGATAAATTTGATATTTTCTCCATCATAGCATTCTGATGGTTCTCTTTTAACTGGTTAGGATACTATTTGTAACATCATACGACAAAATGACTGCAAACCGTGAATGGATGTACCGTAGGATAATGAACAATGAGTTATCGCATGAATATATGGATGGTGTTGACAGTTTTATTGAATTTGCAACGGCAAGTGTCAATATAGTGGATCTCACAGGTCGGATTAGGTGTCCCTGCAAGATTTGTAAGAATAATCGATTTGTAGAACCTCATGGCGTTAGACATCACCTATACAGGAAGGGTTTTGTGAGTGATTATCAGAACTAGACGTTTCATGGAGAAGAATTTAGAAACGATTTGAAATTCCACTAGAGGGGGGGTGAATAGTGAAATACGATGCAGATCGATAAAATAAAAAATAAGGCAATAAGGCACAACACAATAAACACAGGATTTATACTGGTTCAGCCGAGTTACTGACCTACATCCAGTCCCCAAGTAAAACACTTGAGCCTTCCACTATAACATCCGAGTCACCGGATAAATAGTACAACACCCTCTTCCTCAGAGGTCTACTTCTCTCAACAGAGAAGGGAAACACCCTCTTCCCAAGAGGTCTACTTCTCTCAACAGAGAAGGGAAACACCCTCTTTCACAGAGGTCTACTTCTCTCAACAGAGAAGGGATACAACAGAGATCAGAAAGTTACAACACTTTCCTATAGAACCTTCAGAATGATATGCAGAGTATAAATGCACGTATGAAGATTCTCAGAATGATCTTTTTCTTTTCTTACACACTCTTGTATTTTTCTGAGAGCTTTTCTTGACTTTTTCTCTTTCTTTTTCTCTTTCTTTTTCTAAGCTCTTTTCTCAGAGTGTCAAGCAGGAATTTTTCTCGTTGAAAGCTTTCTTGTGTTTTCACACTGTTCTGTTTGTATATATAGTCTTTAGAAAACTAGTCGTTGTCTTTTTGAAATGATTGTCCTTTTGGGATATGAGAAGTCAGGTCATTTCAAAAACAACTTAGTGTGAAAAGATAAGTGTACTATATTGCTTTTTCAAAAAGTCTTCTTTCCATACGAAGCATTTTTGGAGTACACCATTCGTTGGTGTATTTAGAATGAGTTATTCTTTGTATTAGGTCTTTTCTCATAATAAATGTTCTGTAGTATTTTTGAACGTTGAAGTGTAGTTTTGTCTTTATTCTAATTAATGATTTGAGGTACATAAGTACTTCTTTACTTTAAATGAGTGTAAGTACAATGAGTGCTTTGAGATATTTATTTGTACATAGTCATGTTAAGTGTTTTCTTTATGTTGTGGTTTTCAAAGTCTTCAGAGAGAATGAGGACCACAAGAAAGTCGATATTCTTTGAGAAGGATATTAACAAGGATTTCTTACAGGAGGTATTTAATGCTTGTACAAGGAGAATGATGACTTCAAGTAAGTCGACATTCTATGGTTTTGTAAAAAGGTAACTAGAGTCTTTTCAAAACATATTATATTTATATTTTATGTTTATGAGTAAGTCGACATTCTATGGGTTTGTAAAAAAGTAACTAAAGTCTTTTCAACATATATTATATTTGTATTTAATGTTTATGAGTAAGTCGACATTCTTGAGTGTGGGTTTTATTTATAAATAAATAGACATTTCTCAAATGCTTTTGAGGTGGCATTTAATGCTTAAAGAAATAAATGGTCATTTCTTATTTTAATAAAATAATATTTATTTTCTCAAATCGTCAATTCTAAAATGAATGGTTGTGAAGTACACTAAATGCTTGAGTAATACTTATATTACAAATAGTCATTTTTCAAATAAATGCTTGTGTATTATCTTTTCATAATTTATCTTTTCTTACATAAATGTTTATGTATTATGAACCAATACATCTTTTCACATTTTGTCTTTTCTTCATAAATGCTTATGTATTATGAACCAAAATTTCTTACGTAAATGTGTATTATGAATTAATTCATTTTGTCTTTTTCTTTCATATTTGAAATCATTAGCTTTTATATCTTTTCAAGTTGTCTTTTTCATAAATGCATGTTAGAAGGTACAATTAATGCTTTTGAAATCATGAGCTATTATATCATGTCAAAATGTCTTTTTCATAAATGCTTGTAAGAAAGTACAATTAATGCTTTTGAAATCATGAGTTATTATATCTTGTCAAAATGTCTTTTTCATAAATGCTTGTAGGAAGTACAATGATTTGTTTCAAAAAGGTGGTTTTGAAATGCTACAATATACATAACGTATCCTTTTATGAAAGCTTAACTTTTTGTAAATAAATGGCTTGTATGATTTCAAAGCATATAGTCTAATATAAAATATGCATGCTTCTGAAGGTTCTGTTACATATGACTCTAAAGAAGAAAAAAGTCTTCATCTTGAGGAAGCCGATCTTCTTGGATAATCTTTATGAGTGTATGGCCCATCAAGCTTTTTCTTCAAAGTAGTATGATTGCATTAAATAGTTGCACTTGATCAAGTTGTCTTCACTCTTCTTAAGTGAAATAACCTTGCATCAAATACTCGTTAAATACATAGCACATCATATCCAGTCATAATATAACATATTCAGTTTCACATATGAAAGCATATCATATTTATCATATCTCATGAAAGCATATCATGTATTTATCATGTATCATATATATGCATCATGAAAGCATATCATATTTATCATGTATCATCAAAACATAGTTTCTCAACATTCTCCCCCTTTTTGATGATGACAATATATGCTCCCCCTGTCACTAAGCCATATATATTATGATGATTTAAATATGATATCAGAAATAAAAAATGCATAGAAATAGTAATCATAAAAAAAATACCAAAATTAACATAAAAAAGTTTGTGTATGCTTCATGTGTATGAGATAAAGTGTTAAACGTTTTTCTCCTACATAGGAGAGGTAAGTTTTCTCTCCCCCTTTGTCATTGACAAAAAGGAGGGATCAGAGTCGAAGAGTTAATATTATAGACCAGGTTGAAGTAAGTTGAAGACAACAAGTCAAGAAATGGATTTCAAATAATACATGGGGTGATCCATTGTTTTGAGACAAAGTAAAGAAGGAAGTGAGCTCAATTCATGTGAGAGAGATGAATAGAGATAAAGTCAAGCTCAATTTTAAGTTGGGCGTATGAAGAGAGTGATGACAGACATGGATTTTCAAATAAGACATGGATAGGGACAAAAATAATTAATGAGTGATATAAGATGAAAGAGATAAATAAATGTCATGATTGCTTATTTAATATAGAAATAGTTTTTATGGAAATAGGTCATAGGGTGATCATGTGATGTGTACTTTGAAAGATATGACATTTTTGAAAGAAAAGAATGACTTAAAAAAAATGTGTCATGATTAATGTGTTTTCATATTTGTAATTTTTGTGAGTATACGTAAATATGAGAAGGACACACTTTGACTTTGAATAGTGGTAAGAGAGATGATGAGACAAAAAGATATTCATGAGTGAAGAGTAATAATTGCTTATATAAGAAGTGTTTTTATGGATATACGTGGAAGGAGTAAAAGTAGACATAAAGAAGGGTGATATGAATTTGTAGAGAGATAAGAGTGGTCATAATGTACAACAAACACTGGATGTATGACATAAAGTAAAGTTATGATTGATAGGAATTGATGTTTTGCTTGAAGGACATAGTTTTTGAAAAAAAATAAATTGTAAGAGGTCAAAGATCACATATGGAGTCTCACTTCGTATGAGATAGAGAGAGAAAAAAAGTGGTATTAATAGTACTTATGAGAAAAAAAAAATGAAAGACAAGTTTTTCGAATAATTTTTCATAAAAGGTGTGAAGGATGAAAGGACGATAATAGATTGTACTGAGGATATGATATAACAGATGATGTAGTAAGATTTTACGTGAAATATGACAGCTTGATTTTGAAAAAGGTGGTGAAGAAAATAAGAAGGATAAACACTTGATTTATTTAACATAAAGTTTAGTGAAGTGTCTTGATAGGAGGAAAGGAAGTCATGAAAAGGGATATATCACTTGAAAAAATAACATAAGTGAGGAACACAATATCATGTTGAATCTCGGATAGCTTATCGTAATAGAGGTTTTCACAAGAAGACAAAAGTGATAAAAGGTGTTATGAGATGAGTGATGTGAACAGAGTCATGATAGCTTCACTTAATATTATTTTTTCTTATGGATATGAGTGAAAAGGAAATAGGAGAAGGAGTTATTATTGATGTGTACTTGAAAGATGACAAGTTGAAAGACATAAAGAATGTGTCATGATGAATGTGTTTTTATGAGTGTTTAGAGTATACGTGAATATAGTTTGAAAACATGATCAGGAAATTGTTCATTTTTAAAACCTGGAGGTTGTTTTATATAAACTTGTTCATTTATAAAACCATTTAGAAAAGTACTTTTAACATTCATTTGATATAGTTTAAAATCCATATAGCTTGCATATGCTAAAAACATTCTTATAGATTCAAGTCTAGCAACAGGAGCAAATGTTCTTTGATGATCATCTTTATTAGATTCAGCTGAGCTATCTAAAAGAAAATCTGTACTTTCAAGATCATCATCATTAGTCTTATTATGAACAGATTGACCAATAGACTCATTAAAACTGACATGCATAGATTCTTCAATAGTATTAGTACTCTTATTGAAATATAGCATGCAGTATTAACAGCTTCAGCCCAAAAATATTTAGCAAGATTGTTATGTTGAAGCATAGTTCTGGCAGATTCTTGAGGGATTCTATTCTTTCTTTCTACTACACCATTTTGAGGTGCAGCTCTAGGAAAGGCAAAGTTATGTGAAATACCATGCAAGTTACAAAAAAAAGGTCATTATCAAATTCTCCTCCATGGTCACTACGAATTTTAACAATTGAAGAGGATTTTTCATATTGTAATTTTTTCATAAAATTTCACAAAACGTATTACTTTTGTTTTTCAAAAATATTACCCAAGTGAATCTTGAGTAATCATCAATAATGACAAAAGCATATTTATTATGATTAAGACAAGCATCACAAAAAAAATAGTCTCTTTTAAATGGTATTTTAGGTAACCCACGAACCAAGTTATTTTTAGCCATTTTAGAGATATATTTAAAGTTAACATGACTCATTCTCATATGCCATAAATTTTGAGAGTCATTATTTGCTTATGAGACAATGTTCAACAATATTATTCATATACATTATTTTTCTTTATACCTTTTAAAACAATATTTTCGTTTGTGTCCACTATGAGGCATGCATCATGTTTAAAACATACATTATATCCTATGTCACACATTTGACTGATGCTTAAGAGATTATGTTTTAAACCTTTAACAAGGAGAACGTCTTTGATAAGAGGTTTAACGATATTACCAATATTGCCAGTACCAATTATCAAACCTTTGTTGTTATCTCCAAAGGTGACGGTTCCTCCTTCTTTTTGATGAAGAACAGCAAAAAGATCTGGATGTCCTATCATATGTTTTGAACATCCACTATCTAATATCCATCTGTTCTTCTTTTTCAATACCTGCAATAGATCAAGTAGAAACTCTTTTTGGTACCCGATCGGGTCCCTTTTTGTTAGATTTTGGAACCCATATCCATTTTGATTTGGGTTTATCAATAATCTTAGAGGAGTACAAGGAATTAAAATTAAGATTATAATACTCCTTTTTAGGTTCAAAAGAACATTTGACAAAAGTGGTCTTTTGATTCATACAAGAAGGTTTGCTGAAATGAGAGTAACCAATACCATTCTTGTAAAAAGAGAATTTTTGAGAGGATAGGAGTTTATCCAAGTTCTCTTTTCCCTTGGTAAATTTGAAAACCGTTTTCATAAGGTTTCCAGTTTTACTTTTTAATTCTGAAATTTCTACTTGAAGATTTTTAGTCATGGAACTAGTAGAAGAGATTTCAGAAGTAAGCATAAAATTTTTCTTTTTCAACTCTGAATTTTCAATACTGAGTTTTTCATTTTTCTGGGAAAGCTCTAAATTTTCAGATTTTAAAACTTTATTTTTGAGACTCATTTTTCTAGATTCTTCAAATAGTTCTTGAAAAGCATCTAGAAGTTCTTCAAAGGAAAAGTCAGAAATTTCACTTACAGAGCTTTCATTTACCATGAAGCACATGTTTGCAGTTTCGGCTTCATCATCACTTGACTCTTCACTGGTGGATGGTTCTGAATCATCCCATTGAGCATGGAGAGTCTTCTTCTTGAAGAACCTTTTCTTTGGTTCCTCGACTTTAGATCTTCTCATTAGTAGAGGACAGTCACGTTTTACGTGACCTGGCTTATTGCATTGATAGCACATGGTGTCTTCTTTAGAATTCTGCTTTTCTTTGAGTATTTTGGAAAACCTGTCCTTTCTCATGAAGCGTTGGAAACTTCGGGTAAGAAGAGCCATTTCAGAATCTTTTTCTGAATCATCATCCTCTGAGAGAGTTGGGAAGGCAAGATTTTTCTCTGTAGGTTGTTCTTCTTCCCTTCTTTCCTTCATATGAACTTCATAGGCCATAAGATTGCCTATTAAGTCATCCAGAGTAAGCTTGGAAAGATCTTGGGCTTCTTCTATAGCTGTAGTCTTTTTATCCCAATCAGTTGTGAGAGATCTCAAGATCTTTTTTACTTTATCAGTCTGGGAATGAGTTTCTCCCAGAGATTTAAGATCATTGGTGATATTGGTGAATCTAGTGAACATTTCAGTAATGGTTTCATCTTTGATCATCTTGAAAAGTTCATATTTTTGAACCAATGATGAGATCTTAGCTTCTTTTACTCTGTTTGTTCCCTCATGAATAACTTCCAGAGAATGCCAAATATCATGAGCATAATCACAAATGGATATTCTGTTAAATTCATTTTGGTCTATGGCACAATATAGAGCATTCATTGCTTTTGCATTTAAGTTTGCCATTTTTCTTTCTTCATCAGTCCATGAAGAGTAGTCTGATGTAGGAGAAGAATATGGACATTCTACAATTTTCCATACAGCAAAATCTACAGACTTAAGAAATATGGTCATTCTACATTTCCAGTAGCCATAGTTAGTGCCATTAAAAAAAGGAGGGCGAGATGAGTGTTGACCTTCAATATCACGAGCATAAGAAGTTGATGCCATTTTTGTGCCGGAAGACTTGTTATGTCGAAACCAGCAGAACCTGCTCTGATACCAAATAAAATTCCACTAGAGCGGGGGTGAATAGTGAAATACGATGCAGATCGATAAAATAAAAAATAAGGCAATAAGGCACAACACAATAAACACAGGATTTATACTGGTTCAGCCGAGTTACTGACCTACATCCAGTCCCCAAGTAAAACACTTGAGCCTTCCACTATAACATCCGAGTCACCGGATAAATAGTACAACACCCTCTTCCTCAGAGGTCTACTTCTCTCAACAGAGAAGGGAAACACCCTCTTCCCAAGAGGTCTACTTCTCTCAACAGAGAAGGGAAACACCCTCTTTCACAGAGGTCTACTTCTCTCAACAGAGAAGGGATACAACAGAGATCAGAAAGTTACAACACTTTCCTATAGAACCTTCAGAATGATATGCAGAGTATAAATGCACGTATGAAGATTCTCAGAATGATCTTTTTCTTTTCTTACACACTCTTGTATTTTTCTGAGAGCTTTTCTTGACTTTTTCTCTTTCTTTTTCTCTTTCTTTTTCTAAGCTCTTTTCTCAGAGTGTCAAGCAGGAATTTTTCTCGTTGAAAGCTTTCTTGTGTTTTCACACTGTTCTGTTTGTATATATAGTCTTTAGAAAACTAGTCGTTGTCTTTTTGAAATGATTGTCCTTTTGGGATATGAGAA
This sequence comes from Nuphar pumila, assembly GCF_984573655.1. Lineage (NCBI taxonomy): Eukaryota > Viridiplantae > Streptophyta > Magnoliopsida > Nymphaeales > Nymphaeaceae > Nuphar > Nuphar pumila. The sequence goes on from NC_143262.1 coordinate 73,111,093, forward strand.
GTCAGGTCATTTCAAAAACAACTTAGTGTGAAAAGATAAGTGTACTATATTGCTTTTTCAAAAAGTCTTCTTTCCATACGAAGCATTTTTGGAGTACACCATTCGTTGGTGTATTTAGAATGAGTTATTCTTTGTATTAGGTCTTTTCTCATAATAAATGTTCTGTAGTATTTTTGAACGTTGAAGTGTAGTTTTGTCTTTATTCTAATTAATGATTTGAGGTACATAAGTACTTCTTTACTTTAAATGAGTGTAAGTACAATGAGTGCTTTGAGATATTTATTTGTACATAGTCATGTTAAGTGTTTTCTTTATGTTGTGGTTTTCAAAGTCTTCAGAGAGAATGAGGACCACAAGAAAGTCGATATTCTTTGAGAAGGATATTAACAAGGATTTCTTACAGGAGGTATTTAATGCTTGTACAAGGAGAATGATGACTTCAAGTAAGTCGACATTCTATGGTTTTGTAAAAAGGTAACTAGAGTCTTTTCAAAACATATTATATTTATATTTTATGTTTATGAGTAAGTCGACATTCTATGGGTTTGTAAAAAAGTAACTAAAGTCTTTTCAACATATATTATATTTGTATTTAATGTTTATGAGTAAGTCGACATTCTTGAGTGTGGGTTTTATTTATAAATAAATAGACATTTCTCAAATGCTTTTGAGGTGGCATTTAATGCTTAAAGAAATAAATGGTCATTTCTTATTTTAATAAAATAATATTTATTTTCTCAAATCGTCAATTCTAAAATGAATGGTTGTGAAGTACACTAAATGCTTGAGTAATACTTATATTACAAATAGTCATTTCTCAAATAAATGCTTGTGTATTATCTTTTCATAATTTATCTTTTCTTACATAAATGTTTATGTATTATGAACCAATACATCTTTTCACATTTTGTCTTTTCTTCATAAATGCTTATGTATTATGAACCAAAATTTCTTACGTAAATGTGTATTATGAATTAATTCATTTTGTCTTTTTCTTTCATATTTGAAATCATTAGCTTTTATATCTTTTCAAGTTGTCTTTTTCATAAATGCATGTTAGAAGGTACAATTAATGCTTTTGAAATCATGAGCTATTATATCATGTCAAAATGTCTTTTTCATAAATGCTTGTAAGAAAGTACAATTAATGCTTTTGAAATCATGAGTTATTATATCTTGTCAAAATGTCTTTTTCATAAATGCTTGTAGGAAGTACAATGATTTGTTTCAAAAAGGTGGTTTTGAAATGCTACAATATACATAACGTATCCTTTTATGAAAGCTTAACTTTTTGTAAATAAATGGCTTGTATGATTTCAAAGCATATAGTCTAATATAAAATATGCATGCTTCTGAAGGTTCTGTTACATATGACTCTAAAGAAGAAAAAAGTCTTCATCTTGAGGAAGCCGATCTTCTTGGATAATCTTTATGAGTGTATGGCCCATCAAGCTTTTTCTTCAAAGTAGTATGATTGCATTAAATAGTTGCACTTGATCAAGTTGTCTTCACTCTTCTTAAGTGAAATAACCTTGCATCAAATACTCGTTAAATACATAGCACATCATATCCAGTCATAATATAACATATTCAGTTTCACATATGAAAGCATATCATATTTATCATATCTCATGAAAGCATATCATGTATTTATCATGTATCATATATATGCATCATGAAAGCATATCATATTTATCATGTATCATCAAAACATAGTTTCTCAACATTCTCCCCCTTTTTGATGATGACAATATATGCTCCCCCTGTCACTAAGCCATATATATTATGATGATTTAAATATGATATCAGAAATAAAAAATGCATAGAAATAGTAATCATAAAAAAAATACCAAAATTAACATAAAAAAGTTTGTGTATGCTTCATGTGTATGAGATAAAGTGTTAAACGTTTTTCTCCTACATAGGAGAGGTAAGTTTTCTCTCCCCCTTTGTCATTGACAAAAAGGAGGGATCAGAGTCGAAGAGTTAATATTATAGACCAGGTTGAAGTAAGTTGAAGACAACAAGTCAAGAAATGGATTTCAAATAATACATGGGGTGATCCATTGTTTTGAGACAAAGTAAAGAAGGAAGTGAGCTCAATTCATGTGAGAGAGATGAATAGAGATAAAGTCAAGCTCAATTTTAAGTTGGGCGTATGAAGAGAGTGATGACAGACATGGATTTTCAAATAAGACATGGATAGGGACAAAAATAATTAATGAGTGATATAAGATGAAAGAGATAAATAAATGTCATGATTGCTTATTTAATATAGAAATAGTTTTTATGGAAATAGGTCATAGGGTGATCATGTGATGTGTACTTTGAAAGATATGACATTTTTGAAAGAAAAGAATGACTTAAAAAAAATGTGTCATGATTAATGTGTTTTCATATTTGTAATTTTTGTGAGTATACGTAAATATGAGAAGGACACACTTTGACTTTGAATAGTGGTAAGAGAGATGATGAGACAAAAAGATATTCATGAGTGAAGAGTAATAATTGCTTATATAAGAAGTGTTTTTATGGATATACGTGGAAGGAGTAAAAGTAGACATAAAGAAGGGTGATATGAATTTGTAGAGAGATAAGAGTGGTCATAATGTACAACAAACACTGGATGTATGACATAAAGTAAAGTTATGATTGATAGGAATTGATGTTTTGCTTGAAGGACATAGTTTTTGAAAAAAAATAAATTGTAAGAGGTCAAAGATCACATATGGAGTCTCACTTCGTATGAGATAGAGAGAGAAAAAAAGTGGTATTAATAGTACTTATGAGAAAAAAAAAATGAAAGACAAGTTTTTCGAATAATTTTTCATAAAAGGTGTGAAGGATGAAAGGACGATAATAGATTGTACTGAGGATATGATATAACAGATGATGTAGTAAGATTTTACGTGAAATATGACAGCTTGATTTTGAAAAAGGTGGTGAAGAAAATAAGAAGGATAAACACTTGATTTATTTAACATAAAGTTTAGTGAAGTGTCTTGATAGGAGGAAAGGAAGTCATGAAAAGGGATATATCACTTGAAAAAATAACATAAGTGAGGAACACAATATCATGTTGAATCTCGGATAGCTTATCGTAATAGAGGTTTTCACAAGAAGACAAAAGTGATAAAAGGTGTTATGAGATGAGTGATGTGAACAGAGTCATGATAGCTTTACTTAATATTATTTTTTCTAATGGATATGAGTGAAAAGGAAATAGGAGAAGGAGTTATTATTGATGTGTACTTGAAAGATGACAAGTTGAAAGACATAAAGAATGTGTCATGATGAATGTGTTTTTATGAGTTTTTAAAGTATACGTGAATATAGTTTGAAAACATGATCAGGAAATTGTTCATTTTTAAAACCTGGAGGTTGTTTTATATAAACTTGTTCATTTATAAAACCATTTAGAAAAGTACTTTTAACATTCATTTGATATAGTTTAAAATCCATATAGCTTGCATATGCTAAAAACATTCTTATAGATTCAAGTCTAGCAACAGGAGCAAATGTTCTTTGATGATCATCTTTATTAGATTCAGCTGAGCTATCTAAAAGAAAATCTGTACTTTCAAGATCATCATCATTAGTCTTATTATGAACAGATTGACCAATAGACTCATTAAAACTGACATGCATAGATTCTTCAATAGTATTAGTACTCTTATTGAAATATAGCATGCAGTATTAACAGCTTCAGCCCAAAAATATTTAGCAAGATTGTTATGTTGAAGCATAGTTCTGGCAGATTCTTGAGGGATTCTATTCTTTCTTTCTACTACACCATTTTGAGGTGCAGCTCTAGGAAAGGCAAAGTTATGTGAAATACCATGCAAGTTACAAAAAAAAGGTCATTATCAAATTCTCCTCCATGGTCACTACGAATTTTAACAATTGAAGAGGATTTTTCATATTGTAATTTTTTCATAAAATTTCACAAAACGTATTACTTTTGTTTTTCAAAAATATTACCCAAGTGAATCTTGAGTAATCATCAATAATGACAAAAGCATATTTATTATGATTAAGACAAGCATCACAAAAAAAATAGTCTCTTTTAAATGGTATTTTAGGTAACCCACGAACCAAGTTATTTTTAGCCATTTTAGAGATATATTTAAAGTTAACATGACTCATTCTCATATGCCATAAATTTTGAGAGTCATTATTTGCTTATGAGACAATGTTCAACAATATTATTCATATACATTATTTTTCTTTATACCTTTTAAAACAATATTTTCGTTTGTGTCCACTATGAGGCATGCATCATGTTTAAAACATACATTATATCCTATGTCACACATTTGACTGATGCTTAAGAGATTATGTTTTAAACCTTTAACAAGGAGAACGTCTTTGATAAGAGGTTTAACGATATTACCAATATTGCCAGTACCAATTATCAAACCTTTGTTGTTATCTCCAAAGGTGACGGTTCCTCCTTCTTTTTGATGAAGAACAGCAAAAAGATCTGGATGTCCTATCATATGTTTTGAACATCCACTATCTAATATCCATCTGTTCTTCTTTTTCAATACCTGCAATAGATCAAGTAGAAACTCTTTTTGGTACCCGATCGGGTCCCTTTTTGTTAGATTTTGGAACCCATATCCATTTTGATTTGGGTTTATCAATAATCTTAGAGGAGTACAAGGAATTAAAATTAAGATTATAATACTCCTTTTTAGGTTCAAAAGAACATTTGACAAAAGTGGTCTTTTGATTCATACAAGAAGGTTTGCTGAAATGAGAGTAACCAATACCATTCTTGTAAAAAGAGAATTTTTGAGAGGATAGGAGTTTATCCAAGTTCTCTTTTCCCTTGGTAAATTTGAAAACCGTTTTCATAAGGTTTCCAGTTTTACTTTTTAATTCTGAAATTTCTACTTGAAGATTTTTAGTCATGGAACTAGTAGAAGAGATTTCAGAAGTAAGCATAAAATTTTTCTTTTTCAACTCTGAATTTTCAATACTGAGTTTTTCATTTTTCTGGGAAAGCTCTAAATTTTCAGATTTTAAAACTTTATTTTTGAGACTCATTTTTCTAGATTCTTCAAATAGTTCTTGAAAAGCATCTAGAAGTTCTTCAAAGGAAAAGTCAGAAATTTCACTTACAGAGCTTTCATTTACCATGAAGCACATGTTTGCAGTTTCGGCTTCATCATCACTTGACTCTTCACTGGTGGATGGTTCTGAATCATCCCATTGAGCATGGAGAGTCTTCTTCTTGAAGAACCTTTTCTTTGGTTCCTCGACTTTAGATCTTCTCATTAGTAGAGGACAGTCACGTTTTACGTGACCTGGCTTATTGCATTGATAGCACATGGTGTCTTCTTTAGAATTCTGCTTTTCTTTGAGTATTTTGGAAAACCTGTCCTTTCTCATGAAGCGTTGGAAACTTCGGGTAAGAAGAGCCATTTCAGAATCTTTTTCTGAATCATCATCCTCTGAGAGAGTTGGGAAGGCAAGATTTTTCTCTGTAGGTTGTTCTTCTTCCCTTCTTTCCTTCATATGAACTTCATAGGCCATAAGATTGCCTATTAAGTCATCCAGAGTAAGCTTGGAAAGATCTTGGGCTTCTTCTATAGCTGTAGTCTTTTTATCCCAATCAGTTGTGAGAGATCTCAAGATCTTTTTTACTTTATCAGTCTGGGAATGAGTTTCTCCCAGAGATTTAAGATCATTGGTGATATTGGTGAATCTAGTGAACATTTCAGTAATGGTTTCATCTTTGATCATCTTGAAAAGTTCATATTTTTGAACCAATGATGAGATCTTAGCTTCTTTTACTCTGTTTGTTCCCTCATGAATAACTTCCAGAGAATGCCAAATATCATGAGCAGAATCACAAATGGATATTCTGTTAAATTCATTTTGGTCTATGGCACAATATAGAGCATTCATTGCTTTTGCATTTAAGTTTGCCATTTTTCTTTCTTCATCAGTCCATGAAGAGTAGTCTGATGTAGGAGAAGAATATGGACATTCTACAATTTTCCATACAGCAAAATCTACAGACTTAAGAAATATGGTCATTCTACATTTCCAGTAGCCATAGTTAGTGCCATTAAAAAAAGGAGGGCGAGATGAGTGTTGACCTTCAATATCACGAGCATAAGAAGTTGATGCCATTTTTGTGCCGGAAGACTTGTTATGTCGAAACCAGCAGAACCTGCTCTGATACCAAATAAAATTCCACTAGAGCGGGGGTGAATAGTGAAATACGATGCAGATCGATAAAATAAAAAATAAGGCAATAAGGCACAACACAATAAACACAGGATTTATACTGGTTCAGCCGAGTTACTGACCTACATCCAGTCCCCAAGTAAAACACTTGAGCCTTCCACTATAACATCCGAGTCACCGGATAAATAGTACAACACCCTCTTCCTCAGAGGTCTACTTCTCTCAACAGAGAAGGGAAACACCCTCTTCCCAAGAGGTCTACTTCTCTCAACAGAGAAGGGAAACACCCTCTTTCACAGAGGTCTACTTCTCTCAACAGAGAAGGGATACAACAGAGATCAGAAAGTTACAACACTTTCCTATAGAACCTTCAGAATGATATGCAGAGTATAAATGCACGTATGAAGATTCTTAGAATGATCTTTTTCTTTTCTTACACACTCTTGTATTTTTCTGAGAGCTTTTCTTGACTTTTTCTCTTTCTTTTTCTCTTTCTTTTTCTAAGCTCTTTTCTCAGAGTGTCAAGCAGGAATTTTTCTCGTTGAAAGCTTTCTTGTGTTTTCACACTGTTCTGTTTGTATATATAGTCTTTAGAAAACTAGTCGTTGTCTTTTTGAAATGATTGTCCTTTTGGGATATGAGAAGTCAGGTCATTTCAAAAACAACTTAGTGTGAAAAGATAAGTATACTATATTGCTTTTTCAAAAAGTCTTCTTTCCATACGAAGCATTTTTGGAGTACACCATTCGTTGGTGTATTTAGAATGAGTTATTCTTTGTATTAGGTCTTTTCTCATAATAAATGTTCTGTAGTATTTTTGAACGTTGAAGTGTAGTTTTGTCTTTATTCTAATTAATGATTTGAGGTACATAAGTACTTCTTTACTTTAAATGAGTGTAAGTACAATGAGTGCTTTGAGATATTTATTTGTACATAGTCATGTTAAGTGTTTTCTTTATGTTGTGGTTTTCAAAGTCTTCAGAGAGAATGAGGACCACAAGAAAGTCGACATTCTTTGAGAAGGATATTAACAAGGATTTCTTACAGGAGGTATTTAATGCTTGTACAAGGAGAATGATGACTTCAAGTAAGTCGACATTCTATGGTTTTGTAAAAAGGTAACTAGAGTCTTTTCAAAACATATTATATTTATATTTTATGTTTATGAGTAAGTCGACATTCTATGGGTTTGTAAAAAAGTAACTAAAGTCTTTTCAACATATATTATATTTGTATTTAATGTTTATGAGTAAGTCGACATTCTTGAGTGTGGGTTTTATTTATAAATAAATAGACATTTCTCAAATGCTTTTGAGGTGGCATTTAATGCTTAAAGAAATAAATGGTCATTTCTTATTTTAATAAAATAATATTTATTTTCTCAAATCGTCAATTCTAAAATGAATGGTTGTGAAGTACACTAAATGCTTGAGTAATACTTATATTACAAATAGTCATTTCTCAAATAAATGCTTGTGTATTATCTTTTCATAATTTATCTTTTCTTACATAAATGTTTATGTATTATGAACCAATACATCTTTTCACATTTTGTCTTTTCTTCATAAATGCTTATGTATTATGAACCAAAATTTCTTACGTAAATGTGTATTATGAATTAATTCATTTTGTCTTTTTCTTTCATATTTGAAATCATTAGCTTTTATATCTTTTCAAGTTGTCTTTTTCATAAATGCATGTTAGAAGGTACAATTAATGCTTTTGAAATCATGAGCTATTATATCATGTCAAAATGTCTTTTTCATAAATGCTTGTAAGAAAGTACAATTAATGCTTTTGAAATCATGAGTTATTATATCTTGTCAAAATGTCTTTTTCATAAATGCTTGTAGGAAGTACAATGATTTGTTTCAAAAAGGTGGTTTTGAAATGCTACAATATACATAACGTATCCTTTTATGAAAGCTTAACTTTTTGTAAATAAATGGCTTGTATGATTTCAAAGCATATAGTCTAATATAAAATATGCATGCTTCTGAAGGTTCTGTTACATATGACTCTAAAGAAGAAAAAAGTCTTCATCTTGAGGAAGCCGATCTTCTTGGATAATCTTTATGAGTGTATGGCCCATCAAGCTTTTTCTTCAAAGTAGTATGATTGCATTAAATAGTTGCACTTGATCAAGTTGTCTTCACTCTTCTTAAGTGAAATAACCTTGCATCAAATACTCGTTAAATACATAGCACATCATATCCAGTCATAATATAACATATTCAGTTTCACATATGAAAGCATATCATATTTATCATATCTCATGAAAGCATATCATGTATTTATCATGTATCATATATATGCATCATGAAAGCATATCATATTTATCATGTATCATCAAAACATAGTTTCTCAACACGATTTTGATGCACGGGTGAATGTGGTGCACGATAATCCATATACGGATTTGATATTTGATGTTGCAGGAACAGAACTGGGTTCTGCTATGAGTTCTAGTGATGTAAGAACTGCCGTAGATGAAGAATCACCAAACGATACAGCTAGTAGATTTTATGATTTACTTAGAGATGCTGATGAACCACTTTGGAACGGTTGTGAGATTCACACTATCTTGTCTGCAGTTCTTTAACTAATGAATTTGAAGTCCGAGTATAATTTGAGTCAATCATGTTTTGACAGTTTGTGCATGATTGTGAAGAGTATGTTGCCCAAAGATGAGAAATTGCCACAAAATTTCTATCGCGCAAAAGTTATGGTCAACGCTCTAGGTATGGGTTACAAAAAGATTGATGCTTGTCCAAATCACTGCATGTTATATTTCAAGGAGTAGGAAAACAACATATCATGCCCGTCATGTGGGCATCCTCGGTTCAAGCCAAAGACAAGAGGCAATGGTAGCACGAGATCAAAAGAAGTTTCATACAAGTCGCTCCGCTACTTTCCTATCACTCCTAGATTGCAGCGATTGTATATGTCTTCAATGACAGCTAAACACATGAGATGGCATGCAAATAAAGTTCGACACAATGAAAACAAGATCACGCATCATGTTGACGTTGAAGCTTGGAAGCACTTTGATCGTACTCATCAGAACTTCGCAATGGAAGTGCGAAATGTTAAACTCGGTCTATGTACAGATGGATTTAATCCATTTGGGGGTAGATCAACTCCATACTCATGCTGGCCAGTATTTGTAACTCCATACAACCTTCCACCAAGCTTGTGTATGAAACGTCCAAATCTTTTCTTGTCTCTATTGATCCCTGGTCCGACCTCACCTGGCCAAAATCTTGATGTATATTTAAGGCCATTGATTGATGAACTAAAAGTATTGTGGGATGACGGTGTTACCACGTATGATGCCCACAAAAAACAAAATTTCAACATGAAGGTCGTTGTTCTATGGACAATCAGTGACTTCCCTGCATATGGTATACTATCTGGTTGGAGCACACATGGGAGGTTGGCTTGTCCGTACTGCATGGAGGATTCCAAAGCTTTTAGATTGAGGCATGGAAGGAAGCCTTGCTGGTTTGAGTGCCATCGTCGATTTCTACCCAGCGATCATCCGTTCCGACGACAAAAGAATGTGTTTAAAGCAGGCACAACTGAAACAGAAGGTTTATCCTCAAGATTGTCTAGCATAGAGATTCTAAGAAGATTGCGATACTATCCAGATGTATTAACAGATGCCCGCAGTCCTACACCCTTCTGTGGATTTGGGAAAGATCACAATTGGACGAAGAAATCTATTTTTTGGGAACTACCGTATTGGCTGACCCTATTGATACGACATAATTTGGATGTGATGCATGTAGAGAAAAATGTGTTTGATAATGTGTTCAATACAGTAATGAATATTAAAGGAAAAACGAAGGATAATCCGAAGGCCCGTATGGATTTAAAATTAATATGTAAAAGACCAGAATTGAAACTCAAAGAGTATAATGGCAAAGTACTGAAACCAAAGGCAAAGTATGTGCTCGGACCTGATCAAATAAAACATGTATGTCAATGGTTGAGACAACTGAGATTTCTAGATGGATATGTCTCTAACATTGCTCGGGCTATGAAGATTGACGATGGACAGTTATATGGGTTGAAGAGCCATGATTGTCATATCTTTATGCAACGATTGATACCCCTAGCATTCCATGATACGTTAGACAAACCTATATAGGGGGTATTGTCTGAGTTGAGTGGATTTTTCAGAACATTGTGCGCATCGGAGGTCGTAGTATCAGATGTAAAGAATCTCGAGGACTCTGTCATCACCATTGTTTGTCTGCTAGAAAAGATATTTTCGCCAGCATTTTTCGATGTTATGGAACATTTGATCATACATCTGCCATATGAACTAAGGGTTGGTGGCCCTGTGCAATATCGATGGATGTACCCATTTGAAAGGTATATGTTTTTTTATATTTGTCTCTTTAATGTCAGATATTTAAAATTTGAAATGTATATTCTTGTCAGATGCATGTCCGACCTAAAAAAAAGGTTCGTAATAAAGCAAGAGTAGAAGGCTCTATTTGTGAGGCGTACACTTTAGAAGAGATTTCAAATTTCTCATCTATGTACTTCGAACCTCATATTCCAACACGTTACACATGCCCGCCCCGTAACGATGATGGAGAACAAGTAACTGTAGCTGACAAGCTGTGGATATTTCAACCACTTGGGCATGCATTTGGTAGTTGTCGATCAAGGCTACTGACAGATCGAGAGCAAGATGCATCACACATCTATATTCTTTTTAATTGCTCAGCGATCGACCCATACATCGAGTAAGTATATGTATATGCAACTCAATTATAAATCCTTTTATGTTCTATATGTGGATACATGGCTCGGTAATATAAGTATTTGTGGTTTGCAGACGATTTGATCTGGAGTTGCAAAGTGAAGTTTCACATCTCACTGATGCAGAAGTACAAAAAGAACGTGAAACTAAGTTTGTGGAGTGGTTGAAACAATTGGTAAAGAAGCCAACATAAATTTTGTACTTATAAACAACACTAAGTTACTTAATTGATCGTGATCACAATCATTATTTATGTCTGTGCGTAGGTTCGTCATGGTGATGTTAAAGATCAAGGAATATGTGATTTAGAAAATGGTCCGACCAAAGTTGTGCAATGCTACAACGGGTATATCGTAAATGGTTATCGATTCCATACAAAAGATTACGGTATAAACAAATCAACGATAAATAGTGGCGTGTGTGTCAAGGGTAGCAGCTTCGGTGAAAATGAACATAATTACTACGGTGTTATAGAGGAAATAATGGAGTTGACTTACTTAGGCATGAATAACAGGGTAACTTTATTCAAGTGTCATTGGTTTGATCCAACTGCAACAAGACTCGACAAAGCTTCAGGCATTGTGGAGGTGAATCATAAATCCAGGTTTGGAACATATGAACCATTCATATTAGCCTCGCAAGCTCAACAAGTTTATTATACTTCATATCCGAGTATAAAAAATTCAGATAGAAATGAATGGTGGGCAGTTTGCAAGGTGAAGTCCAAACTATACCCCGAGTATGATCAGTTACAGGAAGATGAGTTAGCTGAAGACAGCGATTACTATCAATCAGATGATGTCTATGACTTTGCTTATGGTCACGATGTTGCGCATGATATGCATGTCATATCTCCATTGGCCGATGAAACATTCATAGAGGAATGTGATTCAAATGATGTACCAAGTGAATGGGCAAACAATGAAGAAGAAGAAGAAGAAAGTCAAACTAGTGACGAGGAAGAATTCTCAAGATAGTGAGCAAAATCTTATACTACAAACCTCTATTTAAATGCATTACAGTACTTGATGTGAGTTGTATTGCAATACTTGGTGTGAATGATTTGAATCATTTGAATGTATTGTAATACTTGATGTGAATGCATGAGTTGTATTGCAACACTTGATGTGAACGATTAAAAATTTTATTTGAATGTATTGTGATACTTGATACGAATTATTTGAATGCATTGTAATACTTGATGTGAATGATTTCAATTATTTGAATGTATTGTAATACTTGATACGAATGATTCGAATGCATTGCAATACTTGATGTGAATGATTTAAATTATTTGAATGTATTATAATTTATGCAACGAATGATTTGAATTATTGCAATACTTAATGTGAATGATTTGAATTATTTGAATGCATTGTAATACTTGATGCGAATGATTTGAATGCATTACAATGCTTGATGTGAATGACTTGAATGCATTGTAATACTTGATGCGAATGATTTGAATGCATTGCAATGCTTGATGTGAATGACTTGAATGCATTGTAATACTTGATGTGAATTATTTGAATGTATTGTATGACATATGTTATTTGTTAGAATATGGTTCGTGGAGGTTATAGTGGTCGCACATCCAGTAGTAGTCAGGCTCAGCCTTCATCTTCACGGGCTCCTGTGATAGGTATATTATATAACTAATTGGATACTTGATTAGTTCAAATGCGCATTCTGAGAATTTCTAATGTATTTTTTTACAGATGATGTTGCGCCTGTACACGACCCACCTACACCAGTTGATCACACAAGTCAACAGTCAACACAGGAAACAGGGTCTTCTCAGGCTGGCACAAGAAGACTCATTCGAATAGTGTATATTGATAATCGACCGTAAGTATTTTGTTTTCAATTATTGCATATCTTATAAATATTTTATATTGATATTTACTGTGTAACAATTAATGTGCAGCACGAGGTTTGATCCACAAGAAGTAGTATGGGAGATTAGGAATTCACTTCTTCAACATCTACCAGGACCGGTTGCTCAATGGAAAGAGTACCCAAAGGAGGTGTTAGACAGATTGTGGTTCTCATTCATGGTATACAGTTGTTCCTCATAGTTAATGTGTTTCATATTTAATTTATTTAAGTAATGTCTACTAACTTTCTGAAAATATTTGTAGGCTTCGAATCGCTTCGCAACTACGGTGGAAGAAAATGATGCAAGGAAGGTGTGGCAGAAGGTGGCTGCCAATCGATTTGCAGACATGCTGCACACTATGAAGACTGCAGCAAAAAATGTATCTCGCGTAGTAGATGATCCATTACTGTAGAAGGGCCATGGCCCTATTACTATCAGGAGAGATTATTGGGATGAAATGTGTGATAAGTGGGCGGGAGATGCATTTAAAAATCGCTCTGCGAAGGCTGCACAAAATCGATCGAAGATGCCCGAAGTCCATCTACACACAGGTGGATCTAAGACATTTGGGAGCCACCTGAAGAAAATGGTAACTCATCAATATATAATATTAATTTTATAAGTATTGTTGCAAACTTGTGTACTAAATCTTTTGTCATTTAACTTCGCAGGAAGCAGAAAAAGGAGGCAGTGTACCATATAAGGATGTGTTTGTTGAAACACATAAACGGAAGACCACGGGAGTCTTCGTATCAGAGAAGGCGAGAACGACAACGGTATGTATTTATTCTATTAATAATCATTGCAATATATATATGCAAGTTATCATAATGTTATCATTAATTATTAATGAATACTTGAAACATTATTTTGTAGGAGGCATATGAGCAACAGATGGTAGAGCGATATGGCGATGACGCTACTCAGCATCTATCATTTGATCCTACAGCATCTATGTATTTATTCTATTAATAATCATTGCAATATATATGCAAGTTATCATAATGTTATCATTAATTATTAATGAATACTTTAAACATTATTTTGTAGGAGGCATATAAGCAACAGATGGTAGAGCGATATGGCGATGACGCTACTCAACATCTATCATTTGATCCTACAGCATGGGTGACTGCAGCAGGTGAACCCAAAAAAAGTCGCGTGTTCGGGTTTGGGAGTAATATGAACACTTCACCAGTTATTGCTTCTTCCAGTTACGGCTCACCGACTTCTTGCGCCGACATAAGCTCGAAGCAGCAGACTATTCTTTCCGGTGATGATGTACGTCAGATCGTTACGGAATCACTGAATAACTACTTTCATGACACTGTCGCCCCCTTTCTCCGAAATGAGATCAAGGCTGCTGTTCTGGAAAGGGGATCTTCGATTCCAGGTCCCTCTCAGGTATAATCACATATTCAGTTTTTTGTTTGCCTTAGAACACATATGAGCATAATCGAATCACATATATAACTTTTTGTCTGCCTTAGAGCACATATGAGCATGCTATAATCACATATTCAGTTTTTTGACTGCCTAAGAACACATATGAGCATGATGGAATTACATATGAAGTTTTTTTGCCTGCCTTAGAACACATATGAGCATGCTATAATCACATATTCAGTTTTTTGACTGCCTAAGAACACATATGAGCATGTTATACTCACATATTCAGTGTTTTGACTGCCTTAGCACACATATGAGCATGATAGAATCACATATAGAGTTTTTTTATTTTCTTAGAGCACATATGAGCATGCTATAATAACATATAGAGTTTTTTTATTGCCTTAGAGCACATATGAGCATGCTATAATCACATATAAAGTTTTTTTGCCTGCCTTAGAACACATATAAGCATAATCGAATCACATATATAACTTTTTGCTTGCCTTAGAGCACATATGAGCATAATAGAATAACATATAGAGTTTTTTGCCTGCCTTAGAGCACATATGAGCATGCTATAATAACATATAGAGTTTTTTTATTGCCTTAGAGCACAAATGAGCATGCTATAATCACATATAAAGTTTTTTTATTGCCTTAAAGCACATATGACCATGCTATAATCACATATAAAGTTTTTTTATTGCCTTAGAGCACATATGAGCATGTTATAATAACATATAGAGTTTTTTTATTGCCCTAGAGCACATATGAGCATGCTTAATGCACATATAAAGTTTTTTTGCCTGCCTTAGAACACATATGAGCATAATCGAATCACATATATAACTTTTTGCCTGTCTTAGCACACATATGAGCATGATAGAATCACATCTAGAGTTTTTTGCCTGCCTTAGAGCACATATGAGCATGCTATAATAACATATAGAGTTTTTTTATTGCCTTAGAGCACATATGAGCATGCTATAATCACATATAAATTTTTTTGCCTGCCTTAGAGCACATATGAGCATGCTATAATCACATATTCAGTTTTTTGACTGCCTAAGAACACATATGAGCATGATAGAATCACATATAAAGTTTTTTTTACTGCATTAGAACACATATGAGCATGCTATAATCACATATTCAGTTTTTTGACTGCCTAAGAACACATATGAGCATGTTATAATCACATATTCAGTTTTTTGACTGCCTTAGCACACATATGAGCATGATAGAATCACATATAGAGTTTTTTTATTGCCTTAGAGCACATATGAGCATGCTATAATAACATATAGAGTTTTTTTATTGCCTTAGAGCACATATGAGCATGCTATAATCACATATAAAGTTTTTTTGCCTGCATTAGAGCACATATGAGCATGCTATAATCACATATTCAGTTTTTTGACTGCCTAAGAACACATATGAGCATGTTATAATCACATATTCAGTTTTTTGACTACCTTAAAACACATATGAGCATGCACAAATCACATATAGAGTTTTTTTACTGCCTTAGAACATACATCATTTATGATAGAATCACATATAATTTTTTTTCCTTTGCCTGCCTTAGAGCACATATGAGCATGCTATAATCACATATTCAATTTTTTTACTGCCTTAGCACACATACAAGCATGATCGAATCACATATATAGTTTTTTGCTTGCCTTAAAGCACATCTGAGCATGGTAGAATCACATATAGAGTGTTTCTAGCTGCCTTAGAACACATATGAACATGCTCTAATCACATATTCAATTTTTTGACTGCCTTAGCACACATATGAGCATGATAGAATCACATATATAACTTTTTGCCTGCCTTAGAGCACATATGAGCATGATAGAATCGCATATAGAGTTTTTTTATTGCCTTAGAACACACATGAGCACATGATAGAATCACATATAATGTGTAATTTATTTCATTATATTTTGTTTATCAATACTGACTGTTGTTTTCTTGTGTAGGATGATAGCGATAATCACCGTAGCGGAGCTGAAGGGACAGATGAAGGCAATGAACAAGAAGACGCACAAAATCTTGGCGATGATTAGAGAACTGTGTTGAAGAAGTTCTATTTTTTTATGTTTCCTAATTGTAATTGTTGAATTGTAAATAATTAAACTTGTTAATTTTAAGGTGGAACGATTAATTGTTGTAGATTCTTTTTATATGGATTTTTTTGTGTGGTTTGTTTTTTATTTACAGGAAATATAAATTGTACAGGAAATATAAATTGTACCGTTTTCGGTATTTAATTTTCAAATAAATTTTTTTAAATTTTTTTTCGTGTTTGCGACGGATTAGCGACAGAACCATCCGTCGCTATTCATATAAATCTAGCGACGGACTAGCGACGGACGTAAATCCGTCGCCAACCCGTGGTCGTCGTTTAGTACCGACGGATTGGCGACAAAATACAGCGCTCGTTAGTCCGGCGCAATTAGCGACGGATCTGGCGACGGAATAAATCTGTCGCCAGTTAGCGTCGAAAAATTCGCGATGTAAGCATATCGTCGCCTCGTCGTCGCTAATCCGTCGCTATGCCTCTTAGCGACGGATTACCGACGGAATGTGGTCGTCGCTAATCTACTGCTTTGTTGTAGTGCAAGAGGTATTTACAACCCAAAAAGAAAAAGTTATGATTCAACCCTTTTTAGTGCATTGAAGGTGTATCGTATAATATAGGGTTGTATTGTATGATACATATAATATACACTTGTGTCGTGATACGCATGTGTATCATATCATTTTTTCTATAGTAATGATATAGACAACCTTGCTCCTAAGTACACATTCACCAAATAACAAAGCTCTAGTAGTCTTCAAGATATCTCTATCCTTTATGCAACTCCATTCTGTTAAGGGGTACAAGGACACGACTTTTGATGAGCAATCCCCACTCATGAAAGAAAATCTCAAACATATGACTAACATATTCACTGATAGAATCAATACGAAAAAACTTAATCTTAGCAACAAACTGAGTTTCAACCATATAAAACAAAGTTTCTTAAAAAACTCAATGAGTTCATTTCTATTTTTCTTTAGATAAGTCCAAGTGTATCTTGTACAATCATCAAAGGTTATATCAAACTTCCTATCACTAGACCCAAAAGATATATAACATAAGACTTAGCCAAACTACAACTCTCATACTCATGTACACAAATTGACATGATTATAAGGACACCAAATGTTGCAACCTAGAGCTAAAAATATAACCTAGTTTCTAGTGCTACAAAATATACTCATCCAAAACTCCCAACCCAAAACCAACTCCATATCTTCTCTAAGCATTGATATTCAGCCAGTCTATGTAGTATAAATTTCCTTTCCTTATAGACAATCCTAATGTTTCTCTCTAACAATTGATCTTGGTAATTTGGTTAACAGAAATAATATTCATGGCAAGAGAAGAAACATGATAAACTTGCAAAATATTCAATTTACTTCTACGATAAGAATTGGAAGTAACTGATCTAACTTTAATGACAAACATGGAAGACCCATCTAAAATGCAAAAAATATCATTGCATAGATGGCAATTGGTGAAGATAGACTCATGAATAGTCAGATGACATGATTCTTCTGAATCTATCAACCAACTAGACAAACTATTATGAAGAGAATGCAACAATGGCTAACTAAACTAAGAGCCACAATTGTTGCATATGCTCTAAAATCTGTAACTTACTACCACCCAAATGCTCAAAAGAACTCATTGCAGAAGGGTAGTAGATTAAATATGTCAACTGCTATCAACTTGCCCATCCTTGTGGCTTGATTCTTTTCTAATAGAAGGAGCTACAAAGACTCTACCCTTCTTTAAGGTTGGGCATGTATTTTTCATATGCCCATATCTTCTACAATAGTGTCACTAAATTGAATTCATATCTCTTCTAGTGCCTCTAAATTTACCACCTCCTCTATGTCCTGATTGTTAGGCTACTGCAAGCATTGCCTCCTTTAAAGACTAAGATACTTAATCTCAATCACTTTCACCAACAACTCTACCAAAGTCTGGGCAAAGATAGGGATGAAAGGACAATGAAGAATGTCACTGCAAATGCTATCAAACTCGGAATGAAGTGTCATCAAAAAATCAATGATTTTGCAGATGATCTCTTTCCTTTGCACACTATGCACTCATCACACATAGTGCACTTGGGGTAAGGTAGCATCAAGGCTAAGGCATCAGGTAGCCACTAGAACCTAGCAAAGAAACACTTGAATAGACTCATTTCCCCTTCTTAATGTCTTATGTTATTGCTTTAGCTGATACCTTTTAGCTCATTTTAATTGTTCATAAATTTGCTTCAGATACCCTCAAGCATCATTAGTTGCTTCATAGTTCAAAATATTGACTACAATATTTTGCTCCACAAAACCCAAGAGCCATGATTTCACGTTGGCATTGTCCCATGTATCACCCTTATTTGGCTTAGATTTGGTACCACCTAAGTACCCTACATAGCCAAATCTCTTGACCATTATCCTTACAAATTCAATCCAATAAGCATAATTCATGCCATCAAGTTTGACAGAAATAATTAGAATGGTTTCTTTCTTCTCCATAACTCACCAAACAACCAACTATAGCATATTGAATCATAGTTACAGCAAGCAAAGACCACAAAGCTTCAAGGATAAGCACTACCAATAGGAAGCCAAAACTAATAACCACAAGAACTACACAAAAAGTCACCACCCAAAATTCTATAATAGGTAATCAAAGTAAAAATATCACAATATTGGTTCCAACAGACAATTATTACTACCTACAATAATACTAAGACACTCCCAACACAAAAACTAGACTATAGAATAAAGAACCAGTTTTCGCTCAATACAAAATGCACCCAAACTATCAATAGAACTCACTTGAATCTCAATATTAGGCACCCAAATCACATTCAAAGGCTTACTAACTAAAAAATGGCATAAATCCATCTCATTTTTACACCCAAAAGCTAACGATAAAATCAAATCCATTAGATCAATCAAAGTAGACTTTATTTGACATAAAATCCAAAAAATATAGAAAAAATCCTAGAAAATCCAATATGACTCTGATTTACATTATTCTCAATACAAACAGCTTCTAAAATCAACACATATCAAAATCCTATATCAACCAAAGCAAACTCAACTCATCACCCACTGATGTTGCTGTCTGCAACTCAAAAATTAAACTCTAATGCTTAGTTCTGTTGGAGTGGAGATGAAGCTTCTAGCACCTCCAAATCATGCTCTAATGGCTCCTCTTTGATCTAGATATGGCTCTGATACCATATCAAGCAAAGAAGAAGAAGATGCAGTAAAGAGGGCATGAGAGAAAACCTCTAATACCCAAATTTTTAAAACCCAAAAAATGGTATAATAAATAAAAAATTTGAAAATACTTTTAAATACTTTAACAAAAAGCAGCAAAAAAATCATCAGGTCTAAAAGTTGGCATGCTACTTCTTGTATTCATGCATAGCAATACAGTTGTGGAAATAATTAAAATTACTCAAGCATTCATAAAATAAAAATCAAGCATCCATGATTGTTCATAATTAATTATATTTATCTAATAATAATTAAATTTAAAGAAATTAATCAGAGTCTAATAAAAATCCTTAAAGTCATAGAAAAGGTAGGCTCAATCCTCATCATAACCTCTCGCCTTTGCTTGCAAGCCTTACTACGTAAATATCGGGGTTCGGTCCTTAGACCGGTTCCAATTTGCAAAATATTCAACTCTATCTGAGTGTTATAGAATTTACAAAAAAAAAATTATATGGTGAACAAAACTAAATTTTTCACAGATTTAAGAAAATTTTGTCAGCTTTTTAGAGCCGAAAATGGTTCACAAAAAATTATTTGTATGAGAAAGTTATGAATATTTTACTATAGAGATGCATTTTTCTATTCTGACTATCACAAAACTATGCTCATTCTATGAATAGGGCCTAAAATTTGACAATAGGTGTAAAATTTTATTATTTTCCAATGCAATAAACCACTTATCAAAACTCTTCCAAATGAGGGAGTTATAAGTATTTTATCAATCAGGTGTCAAGCTAGAAAAACGTAATATCAGATTTATGCATTCAGGAGGGGCCAAATCAGGTCACCTGAATTCGTATATCCAATTTTTTATATAAATTAAGTCAAAAAATTAAATAAAATCACACATTCTAGACTAACATAACCTACAGTAGACAAATCTATTTTTTCTCAATCATTTGGTAGGAAAAATAGACTCGTCTTGCACGGCTTACTTTCTCATAAATAAATTTGGCAAAATACATGATTAAATAAATAAAACATGAAATTACTCTCTGAATAAAAATCAGAAAAATATGAAATAAATACAAAATATCAACATGCACATACTCTACCAGCTATAATTAAAATTTGCATGAAATCATTAACTATTTTCTGGTTTTAATAAATTTATTGAATTATTTTTCTAAAAAAACCCATAAGACTAAATATGTAAAATCTAAAGATTTCAACCATGGAAATCCTTCAAATTTTTACAGAATGCCTATCATAACATGTACTACTTACCCAAATCAAAATTTACATAAAAATCATAGCATAACTTAAAAAAAAATATAAATTATAAATTTATTTTATAAAAAACTAATTTTTTATAACATATTTTCAAAAAGGGTTTTCTCTCATAAACCCATTCTATTTTCATATTTCAATAGTCCTAAGTCAAACCCATGTGTGAGAGGTTTGGTTTAGGGTCTATGCTTATAAAAAAATAATTAAATTTATGCCATGAATTTTGTTTCGCAAGCAAAGTATATATCTCCCTACCTTTTGGCAAAAAACTCGTTCCTACGTGATTCAGTTGAACTCTTCGCATGAACCAAGTGATCTACATGTAACACGAATTTGGTTGTAGCCTCCTTACACCTCCTTCAACCACGTGAATTCCTCCCTTGTAGATCTAAGGGTGAAAATATCTATCGAAGTGGTGTAGAGAAAAGATAGAAAGAAGTTGAAGATGGAGATTTGGGAGAGAGAAAGGAGAACTCTAAAAAGAGGCAAATAGGGGGGGCGTGAGCCCCTCCTCTTCTTTTATAATGGGGAAAATTAGGTCAAGGGCTGGGGATAATCTCATCCCTTGATCTAATCTTGGTGGAGTTTTCAAATCACAAGGTAAATGCTTTCCTTTCTTCTTCTTCTTTTTTCTTTGTATTTTCTTTTTATATATCTATATTCTTTTGTATAGTACATATAATATAGGTGTAGTATGTATATATATTAGTATATATTATATGGCTAATATAATAAGGAAAGGGGGTAGGTTGGTCCCTATCATAGTCAGCAAAGTAACTTGTCCCATCATTATGTTTACATTCTCTCGTTGGTTCATCATCTCGTCGTTCAGTCCTCTGAATGACTCAACTGTGTGTGAAATCGCTTCCTCATGCGAAGTCACATCAGCCACCAGTCTATTGACGGCCATGACTATCTTCTCATGGCTCTGAGGTGAACCCATCTCCTCGGCCTCGGCAATTGCCTTTCTTTTGGTGCTCTGTAAGTTTTAATAGTGTGCCACAATGTCTTGCTCACAAATTGTGGCTTATCACTGTGTCTCTCGACATCAACTCATGAGTCCTTTTCTCAGGTCGAAAATGAGCTTTGATACCACCTGTCATGGTCTTATTTCTTCAATAGGCCAGCGCGGCATGATGGCCCTTCCTTACCGCCGCAAGCTTTTCGATCACTCACTTGTAGCTGTGAAAACTGTGATAACCAAAAGTGCAAGAAAGTAAGAGAATAGAGAGGGAGAGAATTTGCAATCACTTGAAAGCAATCGCAACAAGGGTGAACAAAAGAAAGTGCTTCACATTTACATTAATTCATATTTTTGCCCGAAGGCTCGTTACAGATCAGATTTATGGGCTGACCTTTCAAGGTATTTTTTCAACCTGAACTAAAGTACATGGCTGGTCTGGAAAAAGTTACAAGTGACTCAACACTTTACGTCAAGACTCAACCAAAGAAAAATAGACTCTATACACAACTGTACAAAGTAGGTTGCAAGGGAACAATCTCCATCCAAGCAATTATGGTTCTGCTTGGACTCATCAACCATTTTGCTCCTTTGAAATTTACTCGAAAATAGGTTGGGTCTAGGTAGAATTTGTCATGAGCATGCAACTAACCTGACCCAAATATATTTTCCTAAACCAAGTACTAGTTGACTCAATATGCGCAAACGGGCTTACCTTGTCATTTCTTATTGTGGGTGTGAGAGATAGGAGCAAATTTGTACAAAAAAAATGAAATGTGATGGAGACCAAAAATGTTGTTTTTAGGTATTTTGGTATGCTATTGGTAAAAAAAAAAATCACCTCCCTGCTGAGAAAAATATACCCTCATTTCAATAACAAGATACTTCAACTACCAAAATTATTTGTGCTCCAAAAAGTCATGTGATTGGTTGGCCTTAGAATAGCAAATTACAAACAAAGCCATTTTACTACTTTGATTTTGAAACATAATTGAATAAACACTCATGAAAGCATGCTTGCAGTCAAGTCAAGTACAGTGGACAAGATATATTCAAAAAATCAAGCCCAAAATCAATTGTCTGTAGAGC
This sequence comes from Nuphar pumila, assembly GCF_984573655.1. Classification (NCBI taxonomy): domain Eukaryota; kingdom Viridiplantae; phylum Streptophyta; class Magnoliopsida; order Nymphaeales; family Nymphaeaceae; genus Nuphar; species Nuphar pumila. The sequence continues at coordinate 73,133,977 of NC_143262.1, forward strand.
AGATTTGGGGTTTTAGGCCTCTAAAAGGCAACGGTCAGTCGATTTACTTCTCACCAGTGTTGGATTTTGAGTTCTGGTGTGTGCAGTGAGGTTGAGCTCTAGTTCATAGAGGAGAAGGGAATTTGGTTGTGATTATTAGTCTGGTTCACGAGATATTTCTTCAATGCTATTATCGAGCTCTCATACTGTAGAGGTAGGGGTTGAGTTTACTCATCCTCCCTTTGGTAGTTGTTACTCAGCCATAATCATCTCATTGGATTTCCAAACATACTGAGAATCCAATATGATGCAGAGCCCACCACTATCTTAGTAGTTCATAACTCAATGGCCACTATATAATTGGGTCATTGGATTCCTGGCTCACTACTCTGGATTCAATACCTAAATTCTTATTTCAGATCCAATACCTGGATCCATCTTTGAATCCAATACTTGGATCCACTTTGACTTATGGGTTTCATTTAGGAGACCCAATAGTTACATTGGATTTGTATCAAGATCTAACATCTCTCACTTGACCATATGAGGCAAATATCATATTATATCACAACTAGTATATCTTGTATCACATATAACACTTCAAGATAAAACATGCACAATTTTTTGGGTTATATTAATGATATTTTTCTCACATGTTATAGGTTATTTCATATATAATCATGTACATTTTTTTATTATTATCAAGTATGAGGTTTTTTACCTATGTTATGGGTTATTTTTTACATAGTCATATGGACATTTTCTTCATTTTCAAGTATGATATTTTCACATATTCTATGGGTTATTTCTCACATAATCATATAGTTTTTTCTATAGTCATATGAACTATGATAATTTTTCACATATAGTATAGATTTAGCCATGAAATCATGAGGTTTTACATTAGATTTCTCCTTCATGATATATCTTTATCTTTAGGCTATGCACAAACTAGGTTGTTTTTTTATTATGATCCTTTCATGTGCTCATTTCACATAATTATATAGGTTTTTCATTATGTCATAATTTAAAATTTTAACCCTTAATATGCAATAATTTGTTTTCAATATTCATCATTCACTGCTTAATCATGTAGTCCATAGTTCTAAAGCAAAATGCATACATCATAATATGGTTTTCACATACTCATAGGGTTCTTATGGCTCCTACATTATTATACCATAGGACATCATTATGTCCATATGCACACTAGTGGAGTATTATGGATTTTCATCACTTCATGGACCCATAATTTATCAAACATAACAAATACTTTCACTTTTTAAAATTTCATTATAGTCCATACTCTCACTATCCATGTGCGTTATCATATGCAATATGCTTAAATTCACATCAGGTTAACTATCAATCAATTATCTTGGATCAGTATATCCAAATCCAAATAGTCATAAATGTGACTGACTAACACTATATTGCATTTCATGCATAAGATTCTAAAGCATGAAAAATATGCTTTCATGCATTTACAAAACATAGGAAGTATAACTTATAAAGGTTATATGCCATCAAATAAATATATCTACATACATATGTAAAATTATAATTTATCTTCTACTCTTTCAATGCATTGTATTTAAATAATATTTATATTAAGCCATAACATCATGAGGTTTTACATACATTAGATGGACTTTTCCTTCATGATATATCACCATCACGAGGATATTCACAAACTAGGTTGATTTTTTATCATAAATTAAAGCATAAATCCATATATTCAAATCTAATTTGAATATGCAGTAGATCTCTATCTAATGAGAGTTATCCTATTACCATTTGAATATGCCAAACATGATAAATCAATTCTAAGGCTTTAATCAAACCACTAGCTTGTGAATATTTAATTTCAGATCCATTACCGAATCTACTCAAAAAATCTAGATCTAAATTCATTGAATTTTTATGAATCCATCCAAAACTGACTTGAGATGTTATCTTCAAGTCCAACAGGATCCATATTAACAAATGTATCTTATGCAAAATAAAACCATGGATCACAAAGGATTTAACTATAATCCAAATTCATATGTTCCAAATTCAAATGGATCAATATCACACATCTAGCATTATACTTATCTGGATCTATCCAGGTCAAACCATGACTTATACAAAATATATATTATTAGGTCCAAATATATGGCTTGTTACTATCCAGATTCACCATAAACTCTAGATCAAATCTGGATCTATATCCCATATCCGGATATTATACTTTTTCAGATCCATCACAAAACCTGGATCAAATCTAGATCCATATCTCATATCTGCCAATATATTTTAAAATTTGTCTTTAAATCAATTTGGATCTATATCCCATATTAGAGAATTATACTATCCAGATCCAATACTAGATCTATTTAATAACAAACTATCCATGCATCAAACCATAATTGTGTTTGTGTCATACTATAAGCTCTGAGTCAAAACCTATTCTAAATTGGATCTCAATACTTGATCTATGTTGAGCTATTTGTTTAACATCCAAATAACCTTAAAAAAACTCATAAAATGATCCATTTAATAGTTTATGTAAAACCTATAATTTTTTATATTTCACGAGAAATAATATTAAATTATGGATAAAATATTATTTGAGATTAAGATGAGAATTAATTTATAATTTGAACATTTATTCATATTCAGAATAAATTTCTGGTGGAGAAATTATTTTGAATCAGGGTTTTGATTTTCAATAGGATTTTAATTTGAATTCAGATTTACTAAACATGTCTTGAATATTATAATTAGATTTGAGTTTGATTTGAATCTAAATTAAGACTTAATTGAATGTTAATTCAAGTTTAAAATATATAATAAATTATAATTTTGTTGAAATTGAATTTAGAATTTTAAATAGAATTCAAAAGCAATACATATAATTCTTTAGAGCATTTTTAATGAATAAAATAATAATAATAACGAATTTTATGAGAAAGAAGTGTAAAAATATAAATTAGCCTAAAGTAAATTATAAGAAACATTCTATAAAAAATTAAACTTAATTCATGTTGATTTAAGTGAAATTCGCATTTAGAATCGAATTTCTGAAAAAAGATAGAACTTAATAAAATAATTGATAAATTTCACCAAAATAAAGTCGAATAGGATTTCAGACAAATCTAAGCTAATTTTATATGTATGTAATATAAATTCAATAAATTTTTTTTCATGATTTTGAAATCAAATTTACAAAAAAAAAATAAAACATTGGGTCCTGACAACCCTGGTGGAAATCACCTTCAAAGTTCATTTATGAGAAAATTATATTTTTTAAAAACTCTAGATAAATTAAAAATGATAATTCAAGTCAAGCAATATCCTATAAGGTGTGTAGGACTTCAAAAAAATTTCTAAGTACAAAAAAACACCCTTACATACCCAAGGGTCTCATCGACCCTATTGAGTTTTGATTCTTTAGAAATTATTTCTGAAGAATTCAAATTAACCTCAAAAAGAATATTTAAAATAAATAATTGAAATATATGAATTTTTGAATTTTAATAGTTGATGACATGTATTTGCATTTAAGTCTAATCTAAATTTCATTTAGTGTCATTTCATTTAATTTCACATTTGAATCTTTAAAGAATTGAATTTGAATTTCAAGTGAATTAATTTGAAATTTATTTAGTGGAATGGAACTTATAATTTAACCAAAATTTATAAACTTGTAGGAGTCTATAAGTAGGCCACCCCATCCTATGTGGCACTCAATTTTAAATTTTAAAAACATAAAATAAAAATAGAGCTTTAAAATCAAGTTTAAATTAAAACATACCTAATTTCAAAGCAAGTTTTGAAAAGTCAAAACTTTTTTTATTTCAAATTAAGGCTTTCCATGAGAGGGGCATCCCTTCATAGATGATTCTAGTAGGGGGGTGTCTGGATTAAAATGAATAATAGCAAGTATGAAAAAAGAAAATAAAGAAAGAAAAAAATAATAATAATAAACATTGACTAGTCAACTTGCTTGCCCCGCAAGCAAGTTGACATTTTCAACTTAAAAAGGGGCTTGGACCATATTGGTCGACCAGCCCATGTATATATCCCTATGTATACTATATAATATGTATTCTATATCATATATATGAAATAAATTATAAACCCTAAGTAGGTAAAATGGAAATACAAAAAAAAGACTAGAAAAAAAATAAGAAAAGGAAAGGTAGAGAATTTTTGGATATAGAAAGAGGGTCTTGATTTAAATCAAGGGCTGGGATTTTCTACAGACCTTGACTTCCCCTACTCCCTATTTAAAAAAGATAGGGACTCAATCCCCCCCCCTCCCCGTTTTGCTCCCTTAATTTTTTTCAAGCCTTTTTCCTCTTTGTCAAATCCCTCTCTTCTCTCTTTCTTTCCCCACACTAAACCCTTGGTGTTTTCACCCTTGGCTCAACAAATTTGCCATCTATGTTCATGTGAGGATCATCAAGAGTTCATGGGCAAGGTCGTTGTTAGTGTTGGATGGTTGGTTCATGTTAGAAGAGCGATATATGTGTATAGGACCGATTTTTTGTCAAAGAGGTAGGAGGTTTTATACTCAACACATAAAACAGAATTCTTGGGCACAAATTCCTTCAATTTTTTATAAGAATAAACCCTAAACCATGCCTTCCATACGTGGATTTGGCCTAGGGCTGTTGATGCATGTGATAGAATGGGGTTTTCGAAATAAAACCACTCTAAAAATTATATTTTCCAAAAATTGATTTCTCAAAAAATAAAACCATAAAAATTTTGAAATCATGTGTTCAATTATTTTTCTGAAAATTTTAGTTTGCATTATTAGATCATGCTAATACAAATGCACTGTAAAAATTTGAATGATTTTCATGGTCGAATTTATGAGAAATTACGTGTTTTGTTTTATGGGGTTTCTCATAAAAAATCGATAATCTTAGCAAAAACCATGATATGACTTATTAATTTCATGCAAAATTTAAATTAAAGTTATAGTTTATATGCATGTGAATAGTCTAAAATTATTGCATGATTTTTTTATTTTTATTGATAGAAAAATTATGTGATTTAAATATTTTATTATGAAATTTATCGAAGTTATTTCTGAGAAAATTAGCCCTATGTGAGACGGGTTTGTTTTTTGGCTATACGGATAAGAAAATAAGATTTGACCATGGTAGTTTGTCTTAGTTTAGTATAGTTAAATTTTCATGAATTTTTTTTCTTAGTTTATACACAAAATTTTGAAAATATAAATTTGGGGGGGCGGTTTTGGCCCCACCATAATGCATATACCCAATATTATGTATTTCTACCTTGACACCCGACCAGTAAATCATTTGTATCTCTCTCGTCCGAAAGCAGTTTGATGAGTAGTTTGTGGTTGAATTTTTTGCAGTGCTATTTTTAAAACATTATTTTCAACAAAATCATTTGGAAAATCGTCAACAAAAGATATAAAAATTGACTTTCCATAAATGTGGCAAGTATGGGTGAAATCCTCAAGGAACTGGATAAATTCACAACTATTTATAAAAATTTCAATTCATTAATATCAGAAATGTTTACAACTAACTTAAACAACTACAATTGAATGACAGGATAAAATAAAATCCTAAACTAAGTTGCTCAAGCTTCTCCAGGACACAGGGGCATTTTTATCGTTTCATTAATTCAAGCTTTCTCATGCTTGACAAAATTAACCTTCAACTTGTAGCTACTTGTCAACCTAAATCACATAAAAGTGAAGTCAGCAACAATTCAATAGTTAATTCTAAAAATTATGCTAACACTATATTTAAACTAATTACTAAATTAAATTATAATTAAAAATAAAAATAACTAAAAATGTAATTTCTAATTAAACTAACTAATTAAATTAATTCTAACTAAGCTAACTACTGTAAATATACTCACTAAAATACATAAAAAAAATAAGAACTACCGAAAATCATGCAACTAGTAAAATGACTATTTTGCCCTTAAATAGTGCGAATTTGGATTTTGATAGGTTTTCACAAACAGTGAATTTGAAGGGGCAAACAAAGTCCAAATTTACTTATTTTAATTTTGTTTTGTTCCATACAGATTCAAGAATCTGTCAAACTTTATGGAATTGAAAAACTCTTTCGGAAGCTTCAGATATAAGTGTTTCAAGTTCGTAGAAAATTTGGAACTCGTTTGTCCCAAAATTTAAAAACGCAAAAAAACTGATTTTGAAAAATGCTTAAAAGTCAAACCAAATTAACTCGAACTGAGCTGATTTTTGGTTTGAAATCAGTTAACACCCATTTTAAGAGAATGGAATAAGAATTTTAGAAAAACTCAAAAAAATTACACATAAAATGACGAGTGCAAGTCGCTGTAAAATTTTGGTTTTTATTTCAGTGTACTATTCATTTGTTAAAATCCAATTTATGCATTATCCGTTAAATATGCATGCAAGACAGTCATTAACCGACCTAAAACTAATTAACTAACAGAAAAAATAATTAATTACACTTAAGAAAATCAAATCTAAAGTAGCTATATACATTACTTGTGAGAAATACAAATTAATGCTAGAATGCATGCAAATGTTAAGCTAAGTTAAACTATCCTACAAATATGAATTAGAATAATTAACTTACTGACAATAACTAACCTAATGCAATTATCCTAATGTAAACTAACATTTACTAAAACCAACTCTAAAAGTCAACATCTAGTAATTACACAACAAGTTAAATCTAGAAGCTACCTCAAGCTAAGCAAAGTAATCACAAGACTCAATTAAAACACAGGCTACGAATTTGAAAACCCTATGTAACGTCAAGACTTGCTAAAAAATTGAAATATAAAGAGGCAACTTGAAATACTAACTTAATAAATATGCACTAATGTATGTCAACCTACTAACTAATTACACTAACATATATGACCCTAAGTCTCAGTTAGCTGAATGTAACTCAACCTCTAAAATTTATTTAAGGCTAACAAAGCATTCAAGAAACTTAACTAAAATAGAAAATACGATTTTTGACTAACCTAATTTGCTTGAATAAAACTTAGTAACACGATAAACAAATTAAAACACACTACACAATTTTTTAGAAAACTTAAGAAATCAAATGCTACTAGAAACTAAATCCAAAAATCTCTATGTTAACCCATTACGAAACCACTGTTACAAATCAGAACTAAAGTTAACAAAATTAAAATTAAACAAGGATTTGACCTTAACCTAGTCGGCTCTCCTATAACTCTCATCAACTAACACAGGTCAAATCTAGCTACAACTAGATCATGACCAGACTCTAAAAACACAAAATGCAATTCAGACTTTAATTAATTTACAAAACCGAAAATAAAAATCAATGTTAGAAAATATTTACAAGGTACACACGAAACAACTGATTGATGTATAAAGAGTGAAATCGCAAAGCTTGATCAAATCGGTTAATGGAAAAGAATAAGATCAGTTCTTGTTCCTGCAAGAACTTGATCAAATGATGATTTTAAACAATAAATAAAACACTTTTTGGACTGATAAAAGCAGTTGCACGACAGACCCACAGTTGGAACAAGACACAACTCTATGCATGACTCGATTTACCTAAAAGAAAAGAGGAAGAAGACGATTAACCTCTAGGGCAGCCCGACAAGGGTGGTGGTGAGGTAGAGCAGAATCTGCCTAGGGGGATGCATCTACACAGCCTCGGTGGTGTTGTCTACTGCGTCTTTGTTGCAAGATGTTGAAAACCACAGTGGGTGGTACTCTGAGGATGGCGTGAAGGCCCAGCGGCACGGGTGATGTAGAGAGCCGGATAGAGATAGGGTCGGCTAGCAACGGAAGGGCAGACGGCACCCTTGCCACAGCTGGAGAACTTCCATGGTTGCTGCTACCTGCAAACACAGCAAGAGGAGTTAGTTTCAGCAAGGAGGAGAAGAAGGGTAGGTATGGAAAAGAAGAGGAAGGAGTCGGTGGCAATGGGAGCTTGGCAAAACCAAGCAAACCCAAGAAGACAATGGGGCAACTTGGTGGCTCAGAAAGACAGTGGTGGATCAAGATTTGGCTGAAGGGAGGCACAGTTTCCCAGGCAAAGACAAAGGAGCTAGGGTTTTTCACGATTTTAAAGCCAAAAGCCCTCTTTTTGGTATTTCCAAAAAGAGGATTAAAATATTTTTATTGGCTTGGTGCCTTTGAGTGGGGGGTTTTTAGCAAATATTTTTCAAAAATGTAGTTGGGGTTGATTTGGGTTGGATTGGGTACTTTTTGCCCAGATCCAAGGCCCAAGTGGTCGTTTGAATCCATTTTTGACCCATTTTGCCCTGAGGTCCGACCTGATGCACTGTAATTGTGATATCTTGCTCATTTTAAGTTTGATTTGAAATTCAAATCGTTGCTCAATCATATTTAAATGTATCTATGTGTGAGTTCTAAACCTATAAATGATGTGTTTATGCAATAATAATATGTTATATTTATGAGTAATTCATGCATCATCAATTTGTAGCTTTGAAAAACTAACAAAATTTTATATCTACTTTGAAATTTTGAGCTTTTCTATGAATGGTTTGCGGCTTTGAATAGCTGAAAAACTTTCAACGAGCTGTAAAAAATCAACTCTGACCATTTATTAAAAAAATTGTTTGAGCTTTTATAACAGTCGAATAGAGTTGGACTTTTTGCAAGTTTGGAACCGATTTAAGAACTGAACCTTGAATACTTACATAAGCTATCCATTGATATGTGTGCCTTTATAAATACTTCTCAGCCTACGTATGCTCTGTAAAGGTCTGATTTTCTGTGAGAAATGACATTCCCAACAATTGGGGCTTGAATTGAATGCTTAATGAATGTATGTGCTCGCCTATATGGCCATGCACTAAGTAAGGGATCGTAAGGTCCGATTTGCGATCTTAATGACAAATGTTAAAATATTATCCTTGTTGTATGTTTGTGCATAGTTTTACTATGATGATGTGAATGTATGGATTCATTCAAAGTTATGAAAGCTATCACATTATTTATGTGTATGCGTGCATGTTTGCAAAGCAAGAAATTTAAGCATGTTATCGAATGTGATATTTTAAATATGCATTCCTTGGATCAAAGTAGCCTAATCCTCTTTGATGGATTCAAATATGATGTTGCACGTAAAATATTTAATTTAAATAAGTGAAACATATAACATTAAAGCAAAGGCTTGCAAGGAGAGGGCAAGAAGTACAAATAGCTTCGTGAGAATATGTCTTTGAGCACAGAAGGTTGCTCCTCTTTAACCATGAAGATAGGAAAAACTCTCTGCAATAGACTTCAGTGTAAGGGGAAGAAACTCATGAGTGGAAGTCTGATTCATCAAGATAGTGGTATTGGGAGCTTCTCCCACTCTTGTCGTCCCTCACTCAGGATTGGTGAAAAGCACACATAAAAAGGAGGCTAAAACTTGCCCACTCTGCACACTGGTGATCCTCAAAATTAAAGGAAGCTAGGGTGGAAGAAGCGCAGTCGATCCCTAAAATGGACCTGACAACTCTGTCGACGACACCCTCTCCTGCAGGCTTGCCACCAGTATGGAGAATATCGCAACTAGTTTTAATCAGAGCACATCAGCTGCGTTGTAACACCCTCTAGTTTTTTCCACCTAGAGGGAGAAATTTGTGACTGCACCCATGACAGATAAATAGAGCTTCAGGCACCACGGGAGTGATGGGGAGGCTACTTCTAGAATCTTTATCAAGTGGTCTGAAGGTTTTTCGACCTAACCAGAAACTCTCTCACTCATGTTGCCCTCTTTGTGGAGGCTCCAGCAGTCTCAACCAATAGCACTACAAGAAAATGAGTTGTTAGCGACAAACTTTAGCGACGGCATATTTCTGTCGCTAGTTAGCGACGGATTAACAAGCGAAAACCATATGTCGCTATAATCAACAAAACTTACGAAAATAACGACGACATATAGTCCATCTCTAAGTCCGTCGCTACTTAGCGACGGCTTTTGCGACATATTGTTTTGTCGTTATGGTCGCACCATTTGGCGATGATGTTTGCGATAAAAGTTGTTATGTTGCTAATTAGCGACGGACTTGGCGACGGACTATATTCCATCGCTCGTTTCATAAATTTGATTTACGTTGGCTTAGCGACGGAATGAATATGTCGCTAAGCCGTCGTTAATTTTCGAATAACCCTAATCCCGGACAGCTTTTCCTTTTCTTCTTTCGCTGCTCCCGCCGTTCGCCGCTCCCGCCGTTCGCACACTCCCGTTGTTCGGCGGTCCCACTCCCGTCGTCTGCCGCCCGGAGACAGGTAAAAGAGTATGTTGCCTTTCCAGCAGGGGGTTAACTCTTTGCCGAAATAGGCAGGGGATCAACCCCCTGCCGGAACAGGCAGGGGGTCGACCCAGGCAGGCGACCCCCTGCTGTTCCGACAGGGGGTCGACTCACTGGTGGAAAGGTTGGGGGTCGACCCTTTGCCCGAACAGGGGGTCAGTTAACCCCCTATGTTCTGTAAGGGGGTTAACTGACCCCCTATGTTCCATAAGGGGGGTCGACCCCTTGCCGGAACAGCAGGTGAGTCGACCCCTTGCCGGAACAGCTTCTTTTTTTTGTGTGGTGACTGCATTTTAAAACAGCATATTTTTTGCAGATTTTTCAACGGAACCAGCTCGTGCTCAGCCACCTGTGGTAAGTAAGCGACAAAAACAATGCAAAACGGGTAAATACCCGTGGTGAGTAAGTGATGCAAGCGTATTACATGTTATTTAATTTATTAGATGTAACACTTTATTGTTCACACATTCACTTAGTTGTTGATATTTAGGGTTGCTTTGTTGGAGTTCGAAAATCATGCTGAGCATGATTTTAATGTATGAATATGGAAGTGTTCTTATTTTTGGAGTATGAAGTCCATGCTAGGCATGGTAGTAGTTAGTGAGATATTAAAGTGTTTTGTCGCAGGTACATGTTTGCCATTTTTTTTATATGAATAATTACGATGTATTGCAATGTTTGATGTAATTGTATCCATGCTTGCATGTAGTTACTTTCAATTTGATTATGACTTCCATGTGAAATTGTATAATGAAAGCATGCTTCAAATGATTGTATCGTGTCATTAATAGTTTGCACATGAAAATATTAAGTTATCAATGCATACATCAAAATTCTTGTTATTGTATGACATCATATATTGCATGATAAATTTGATATTTTCTTCATCGTAGCATTCTGATTGCTCTCTTTTAATTTGTTAGGCTATTATTCGTAACATCATAAGAAAATAATTGCAAACCGTGAATGGATGTATCGTAGGATAGTGGACAATAAGTTATTGCATGAATATATGGATGGTGTTAAAAGTTTTATTGAATTTGCAAAGGCAAGTGTCAGTATAGTGGATCCCATAGGTCAGATTAGGTGTTCCTGCAAGATTTGTAAGAATAATCGATTTATACAACCTTATAACGTTATTATCAGAATTGAACGTTTCATGGAGAAGAATTTAGAAACGATTTTGATGCACGAGTGAATGTGGTGCACAATAATCCATATACGGATTTGATATTTGATGCCGCAGGAACAAAACTGGGTTCTGCTATGAGTTCTAGTGGTGTAAGAACTGTCGTATATGAAGAATCACCAAACGATGCAGCTAGTAGATTTTATGATTTACTTAGAGATGCTGATGAGCCACTTTGGAACGGTTGCGAGAGTCACACTATCTTGTCTGCAGTTCTTCAACTAATGAATTTGAAGTCCGAGTATAATTTGAGTCAATCATGTTTTAACCGTTTGTGCATGATTGTGAAGAGTATGTTGCCCAAAGATGAGAAATTGTCACAAAATTTCTATCGTGCGAAAGTTATGGTCAACGCTTTAGGTATGGGTTACAAAAAGATTTATGCTTGTTCAAATCACTGCATGTTGTATTTCAAGGAGCAGGAAAACAACATATCATGTCCGTCATGTGGGCATCCTCGGTTCAAGCCAAAGACAAGAGGCAATGGTAGCATGAGATCAAAGGAAGTTTCATACAAGTCGCTCTGCTACTTTCCTATCACTCCTAGATTGCAGCGATTGTATATGTCTTCAAGGATAGCTAAACACATGAAATGGCATGCAAATAAAGTTTGACACGATGAAAACAAGATCACGCATCATGTTTACGTTGAAGCTTGGAAGCACTTTGTTCGTACTCATTAGAATTTCGCAATGGAAGTGTGAAATGTTAGACTTGGTTTATGTACAGATTAATTTAATCCATTTGGGGATACATCAACTTTATACTCATGCTGGCTAGTATTTGTAACTCCATACAACCTTCCACCAAGCTTGTGTTAAATATATAAAGCAAGAGTAGAAGGTTCTATTTGTGAGGCGTACACTTTAGAAGAGATTTCAAATTTCTCATCATGTACTTTGAACCTCATATTCCAACACGTTACACATGTCCGCCTCGTAACGATGATGGAGAACAAGCAACTGTAGCTGACAAGCTATCGATATTTCAACCACTTGGGCATACATTTGGTAGTTGTCGATTAAGGCTCTTGACAGATTGAGAGCAAGACGCAGCACACATCTATATTCTTTTTAATTGCTCAGCGATCGACCCATACATCGGGTAAGTATATGTAGACGCAACACACTTATAAATCCTTTTATGTTCTATATGTGGATACATGGCTCGGTAATATAAGTATTTGTGGTTTGCAGAGGATTTGATTTGGAGTTGCAAAGAGAAGTTTCACATCTCACTGATGCAGAAGTACAAAAAGAACGTGAAACTAAGTTTGTGGAGTGGTTCAAACAGTTGATAAAGAAGCTAACATAAATTTTGTACTTATAAACAACACTAAGTTACTTAATTGATCGTGATCACAATCATTGTTTATGTCTGTGCATAGGTCCGCCATGGTGATGTTAAAGATCAAGGAATATGTGATTTAGAAAATGGTCCGACCAAAGTTGTGCAATGCTACAACGGGTACATCGTAAATGGTTATTGATTCCATACAAAAGATTACGGTATAAACAAATCAACGATGAATAGTGGCGTGTGTGTCAAGGGTAGCAGCTACGGTGAAAATGAACACGATTACTACGGTGTTATTGAGGAAATAATGGAGTTGACTTACTTAGGCATAAATAACAGGGTAACTTTATTCAAGTGTCATTGGTTTGATCCAACTGCAACAAGACTCGACAAAGCTTCAGGCATTGTGGAGGTGAATCATAAATCCAGGTTTGGAACATATGAACCATTCATATTAGCCTCGCAAGCTCAACAAGTTTATTATACTTCATATCCGAGTATAAAAAAGTCAGATAGAAATGAAAGGTGGGCAGTTTGCAAGGTGAAGTCCAAACTATACCCTGAGTATGATCAGTTACAAGAAGATGAGTTAGTTGAAGACAACGATTACTATCAATCAGATGATGTTTATGACTTCGCTTATGGTCACGATGTTACGCATGATATGCATGTCATATCTCCATTGGCCGATGAAACATTCATAGAGGAATGTGATCCAAATGATGTATCAAGTGGATGGGTAGACAATAAAGAAGAAGAAAGTCAAACAAGTGACGAGGAAGAGTTCTCAAGCTAGTGAGCAAAATCTTGTAATACAAATCTCTATTTAAATGCATTGCAATACTTGATGTAAATGATTTGAATTATTTGAATGTATTATAATACTTGATGTGAATAAATGAGTTGCATTGCAATACTTGATGTGAATGATTAAAAATTTTATTTGAATGTATTATAATACTTGATACGAATTATTCGAATACATTGCAATACTTGATGTGAATGATTTGAATTATTTGAATGTATTGTAATACTTGATGCGAATGAATGAGTTGTATTGCAATACTTGATGTGAATGATTAAAAATTTTATTAAAATGTATTGTAATATTTGATACGAATTATTTGAATGCATTGCAATACTTGATGTGAATGATTTGAATTATTTGAATGTATTGTAATACTTGATGTGAATGAATGAATTGTATTGCAATACTTGATGTAAATGATTTGAATTATTTTAATGTATTATAATACTTGATATGAATGATTCGAATGCATTGCAATACTTGATGTAATGATTTGAATGTATTGTAATATTTGTTGCGAATCATTTGAATGTATTGCAATACCTTATGTGAATGATTTGAATTATTGTAATACTTGATACGAATGACTTGAATATATTATAATACTATATGTGAATTATTTGAATGTATTATATGACATATGTTATTTGTTAGAATATGGTTCGTGGAGGTTACAGTGGTCACTCATCCAGTAGTAGCCAGGCTTAGCCTTCATCTTCACGGGCTCCTATGATAGGTATATCATTTAACTAATTGGATGCTTGATTAGTTCAAATGCGCATTCTGAGAATTTCTAACGTATTTTTTTATAGATGATGTTTTGCTTGTACATGACTCATCTACACCAGTTGATCACACAAGTCATGAGCCAACACAAGAAGCAGGGTCTTTTTAGTCTGGCACAAGAAGACTCATTCGAATAGTGTATATCGATAATCGACCGTAAGTATTTCGTTTCCAATTATTGCATATCTTATAAATATTTTATATTGATATTTATTGTATACCAATTCATGTGCAGCACAAGGTTTGAGCCACAAGAAGTAGTACGGGAGATTAGGAATTCACTTCTTCAACATCTACCAGGACCGGTTGCTCAATGGAAAGAGTACCCAAAGGAGGTGTTAGACAGATTGTGGTCCTCATTCATGGTATATAGTTGTTCTTCATAGTTAATGTGTTTCATATTTAATTTTTTTAAGTAATGTCTACTAACTTTCTCAAAATATTTGTAGGTTTCAAATCGCTTCACAACTACGGTGGAAGAAAATGATGCAAGAAATGTGTGGTAGAAGGTGGTTGTCAATCGATTTGCAGACATGCTGCACAATATGAAGACTGCAACAAAAAAAGCATCTGGCGTAATAGATGATCCACTATAGTGGAAGGGCCATGGCCCTATTACTATCAGGAAAGATTATTGGGATGAAATGAGCGATAAGTGGGCGGGAGATGCATTTTGAAATCGCTCTGCGAAGGCTGCACAAAATCGAGCGAAAATTCCCGAAGCCCATCTACACACAAGTGGATCTAAGACATTTGAGAACCACCTGAAGAAAATGGTAAATCATAAATATATAATATTAATTTTAAAAGTATTGTTGCAAACTTGTGAATTAAATCTTTTGTCCTTTAACTTCGCTGAAAGCAGAAAAATGAGGCATTGTACCATATAAGGATGTGTTTGTTGAAACACATAAACGGAAGACCACGGGAGTCTTCGTATCAGAGAAGGCGAGAACGACAATGATATGTATTTAATCTATTAATAATCATTGCAATATGCAAGTTATCATAATGTTATCATTAATTATTAAAGCATACTTTAAACATTATTTTGTAGGAGGCATATGAGCAACAGATGGTAGAGCGATATGGCGATGACGCTACTCAGCATCCATCATTTGATCCTACAGCATGGGTGACTATTGCAGGTGAACCCAAAAAAGGTCGCGTGTTCGGGTTTGGGAGTAATATGAACAGTTCACCAGTTATTGCTTCTTTCAGTTACGGCTCACAGACTTCTTCCGTTGACATAAGCTCTAAGCAGCAGCCTATTCTTTTCGGTGATGATATACACCAGATCATTAAGGACACAATGAATGACTACTTTCATGACATCGTCGCCCCCTTTCTCCGAGATGAGATCAACAATCTTGTGTTGAACAGAGGATCTTCGATTGTAGGTCCCTCTCAGGTATAATCACATATTCAGTTGTTTGTCTGCCTTAGAACACATATGAGCATAATCGAATCACATATATAACTTTTTGCCTGCCTTAGAGCACATATGAGCATGATAGAATCACATATAGAGTTTTTTGCCTGCCTTAGAGCACATATGATCATGCTATAATCACATATAAAAAATGTTTCATGCGTTAGAACACATATGAGCATGATAGAATCACATATAAAGTTTTTTTTACTGCCTCAGAACACATATGAGCATATTATAATCACATATTCAGTTTTTTGACTACTTTAAAACACATAAGAGCATGCCAAAATCACATATGGAGTTGTTTGTCTGCCTTAGAGCACATATGAGCATGATAGAATCGCATATGAAGTTTTTTGCTTTGTCTGCCTTAGAGCACATATGAGCATGATAAAATCATATATAGAGTTTTTTTGTCTGCTTTAGAACACATATGAGCATGCTATAATCACATATTCAATTTTTTGACTGCCTTAGCACACATACGAGCATGATTGAATCACATATATAGCTTTTTGTCTGCCTTAAAGCACATATGAGCATGGTAGAATCACATATAGAGTTTTTCTAGCTGCCTTAGAACTCATCTGAGCATGATATAATCGCATATAAAAAAAATTTAATGCCTTAAAACACATATAATTCATGATAGAATCACATATAGAGTTTTTTTCCTGCCTTAAAGCACATATGAGCATGATAGAATCACATATAAAGTTTTTTTATTGCCTTAGAACACATATGAGCACATGATAGAATCACATATAGTGTGTAATTTATCTCATTATATTTTGTTTATCAATATTGGCTGTTCTTTTCTTGTGTAGGCTGCTAGCGATAATCATTGTAGCGAAGTTGAAGGGACAGATAAAGGCAATGAACAAGAAGACACACAAAATCTTGGCGATGATTAGAGATCTGTGTTGAAGAAGTTCTGTTTTTTTTGTTTCCTAATTGTAATTGTTGAATTGTAAATAATTAAACTTGTTAATTTTAAGGTGGAACGATTAATTGTTGTAGATTCCTTTTATATGAAATTTTTTGTGTAGTTTGTTTTTTATTTACAGAAAATATAAATTGTACAGGAAATATAAATTGTACCGTTCTCGGTATTTAATTTTCAAATATATTTTTTTAATTTTTTTTCGTGTTTGCGACGAATTAGTGACGGAAACATCCGTCGCTATGTATATAAATCTAGCGACGGATTTACGTTCGTCGCTAAGCCGAGGTCGCCGTTTAGTATCGGTGGATTGGCGACGAAATACATCGCTCGTTATTCAATCGCAAATAGCGACGGACTTGGCGACGAATTTATTCTGTCGCCAGTTAGCGTCAAAAAATTTGCGACGTAAGCATATTGTTGCCTCGTCGTCGCTAATCCATCGCTAGGGTTGTTAGCGACAGAATAGCGACGGAATGTGGTCGTCGCTAATCCACTGCTTTGTTGTGGTGTAGGTGAAACTCAGCCATCCAGCAAAGCCTGCACCACTCTTTTTTTTCTTTTGTTGTTTCCTCCACCCCTGACACCGACACAAACACTGGATGTTGGCAGCGAGCCCAATGCTGCTGTCGCAGGGCATCTACTCCAACACTAACGATGCCAGTGATGCCTCCGCAGGAGGTTTATCATTTTTTTCTACTTTTCGTTGCCTCACGCCGACAACACTATCCACTGAACATGGTTGTCTGGTTGATAAGCCCTTCTGAGGTTGTGCTCCCTTCTTTCATCTAATGTCAATTTTTGCAGGGAAACATCATTGACTAACGATTCTTGGGTTTTTAGGCAATTATTGATCGACAATACATTGATTTTCTATGCATATCGAAATTCAGCTTTGATACCACTGTTGGATTTTGGACCGTGATGTGCACAGTGAGGGCAATCTCTAGGTGATAGTGGTGAAGAGAATTGGGTTGTGATTAACGCTCTACTTCACGAGGGATTTTCTTGATGCAATTATCGAGATCTCATGTTGTATAGGTAGGGGACGGGTTTACTTATCCTCCTCTGGGTATTCGTTACCCATCCATAATTGTCCCATTGGATTCCCAAACATACTGAGAATCCAATGTGATGTGGGGCCCATCTTTATCTCAATGGTTCATAACTCAATAGCCCACTATGTAAGTGGCTCATTGGATTTTTGGCTCACTATACTAGATCTAATACCTAGATCCAAATTTTAAATCCAATACCTGGATCCACTTTTACTTATGGGTTTCATGTGTAAGACCCAATGGCCACACTGGATCCGTATCAAGATCCAATAGCTGGACCTGTTTGTCAGAACTACAGCCGCCTCACCCAAAGAGCCTTGCTGGAGACCCTCTCTCTCTTTCTCTCAATCACCTGAGGCCTTATTTGTGCTCTCTTCTCATTGAACTCCTACTCACTACCCCAAACCACTAAAACCCTGAAAGAAAAGGAAAAGAAAGGACTGACTAGGGAAAATGTGAACCTAAAGGCAGCGAACGTAGCGGCAGTGGGTGGCGGTGGGCAATGGAGAGGCGAGAAGAGGGAGAGCAAGAGGAGGGGGCAGGAAAGGAGAGGGAGAGCAAAAAAGGGGAAGGGGAAAAGAGGCATTTATATGCCCCTTCAACGGTCAGGAATATTAGGTTTGGGTCAGTCACCAACCTCTCTCTCTCTCTCTCTCTCTCTCTATATATATATATATATATATATATATATATATATATATATATATATATATATATAATGTTTATTTTTATTTATATATAACAATATATATATAACATAAATATATTTTTATTTATAATATAATAGGCTCAGCCAGTTTAGACCCACAGGCATAACAGGCGGGACGTGAACCACGGTTTTCCCAGTGGGTTGGCCTGAACCGGTCTTTTGGCCAGACCCCGGCCCGTTGCACACCCCTAACTGTAAGTGCCAAATAAGGATTGTGAGAAGAGAAAATGCTGGCAGAAAACATTTAAAAACTTATAATTTTTGTTTTACCCTTAAGAAAAATGCACCTTGATAGAGAAGTGATAGTGACAGTGGGGAACCAGATGGGATGAAGGGAACTTTCATTATTTTGGAGCATTCAATTCAGGTAAGTGGTTGAAAGTAAGAATACATCACAACAGATCCTTATTTGACAATTGCCAGACAAACTTGGGTCCGATCAAGAATTTTCGGAAGGATGCCTTTTGGAAATATAAGCAAAACATAATTATCTAAAGAGAAAAAAAATTCAGATTATTTGGCAAATAATTATTTTTTCTTTGATCACATTGAAACCTAAAGAAAAAAAACTACAAGGACTTACAGCTTTTACTTTTCTCACAGTATGCTTTGATACCCAGATTTAAAATATATGTATATATATAAGCATTAGGGTTTAAAAGTAAACCCAAAAATAATTAAAAATAATAATAATGGTGGGTCATTCAAACCCAAGAATGTTTTCTTTATTTTAATCATTTAATATAAACATGAGAAAAAAAATCATATCTTTTTCCAGCTTTTATACAAAAGGCTATTGATGCCTTCTTTTATAAAGCTTCTTATGGTTATACCTCTCAACCTTAGCCTCCCTTACATGTATCTAGATTTTAAGGAGACGATAGATACAAGTTGCTTTTAGGCTTATCTCATCCAAGTTCAATGAACTAATAAATTTTAACTTTTAATATTTACTGGAACAGTAAGTGACATAGAATATCCATATTACAGATGAACTCCTAAAATAGTGATATTTTTATAATTTTTTATACAAAATATTTTCAAAATAATTCTTCCAAAAATAAATATCTCATATAAGCCTCTTTGGAATAATAATATTATTGTCAAATCCATAGCCTATGTATAATTGCTCATTGAGGATCTAAAATACTAATCAGATTTTATGAAGCTTTTCTATAGAAATTTAGATAAAAAATAAAAAAGAATTTTAATAAAACACTTTAGGAATTAACGTATCAAATTATTGAGCTTGAATTTTTTAATCTGAATTATATTTTTTCTCAATGTTGGATATTCTCCGAAAATGGTTTTGGATCTCTTGTTGGATACTCATGGTTGCTCAAGTATTTCACTAATTATCCAATATAAACTCTTCAATAAATTTATTACAACTTATTTAGGTCTAGTCAAAATAATTAGATTATGTACTTGGTAATAAAGGAGCTCCCCAACTCAATGGATATTATGAACCTTATTGTTGACGAGAGAAGTTCTTTTTAACGGTAAATAGTTTATATGATAATTTCTCATGTGCAACCATTCAGGATACAGTTAATCACGCACGTGTTGATGCAAAATCTCTATTTAGATGACACAAGAATCATTCATTTCATTTCTAATATGACCACTATAAAAATGAGTTGTCAAGTTTCATCCACAACACAAGGAACTGAAAAAACTCGTTCTCTCGTGTTGACCCAAAATCAAACATCTAGTTATCCTACATGTAACCTGTGGACCCTTATGATATCTTATATCATATTAATTACCTCATGAATATTTTATTTAATACACATAAATATAATGATCTTATGATAATGAATGTCTCATTAATTTTTGTATCAAATGCATTTGATTGGATTTTTAGGGCAATATTTTCAATATATATATATATATACACACAAATTTATTGGATTTTCAAGTCATCAAATTCAGTAGAATTGTGATCATAAGCTTTCTTTTTTTCTTCCCCTAGCTATATGTTGGCATCCAAGGGTAAACTATATATTATGCTGCTAAAGCATCAAAATGTTTTGGAATATTTTATGTGCTGAGGCGGAATATGAAATATGAAAATTCTTAAGGTGCACCTCAGGAAAAAAATGATGGTATGCATATCCAATGGATCTGAAGTAAAATGAGAAGAAAAAGAGAAGCATTTTTTGTTTTCTTCAGCTTATCCTGTTTTGGAACCACTTATAATTAAAAGTTGCTTTAACACGCAGTTGAAAACCCTTAGCCTAGAATTTCATGCTATAGCTATCACTAAGGCCCATTTGTTACATCTGCACGAAGGGAAAGGCTGAAAACAGCATGAGTTCTTAAAAACTCTTGCCAGATCAGCTTTTCTATGGAAGTCCTTTCATGTGGGAGATGTATAAAGGTTAGTTCACATGAAAATAAGAAGGTAATGAAAAAAACTAGACTTGGGGAATGTTTGCAATGCTATGTTATTTTTGGATCTTGTGATTGAATCGCATTTTCTCAAGGTTAGTGAAACATGAAAAAAGTACAAGTTGCGATTGTGATTGTTTTTGTTTGGTTTTGCCTTGAATCTTGTGGAAAAACCTTGTGACCAAGTTTCTAATTTCTCAAACTACTTTCTCACCTGTGAGCAAAGCAAACACCCTCTTAATTTTTGCCAGTATGGCACTTTCGTACCATGATTCTTGAATATTTATTTCTCTCATGATGCGAGAAAGAAATGCAAGCTCAGCACATATTCATGAAAATTACATTAAGCAAACGAGAGTTGGAGGTCATTTTGCACTTAAACATGGTCTACATGAAAACGACATGGTTGGTTGTGGGGGTTAAGACTAAAGGGACACATTCGGCTCTACAGTTCTGCTTGGCATTTTCTAATGTATTGGGCGCTCAAGATCAATCTTTAGTTAGTGATCGAAAATCAACCCAATCTGAGATTTCTCATGATTGACAATCATTGAAAGTCCACAGTGAGGAAATTGGGAGTTACTGTTTATGACATCACATTCCTAACCCCATTTTCTATAAAGGAGGGCTAAAAGAACTTAGAATTGACAGCCATTAACTTTTGATTGACTATAAATTGGTAAGCTTTCAAATATGCAACCCCTAGAACTGCCAAAGTTCTCTACAAGTAGGGATGGCAGTGGGGCGGGGCGGGGGACAAGGTCTCCACCCCCGCCCCGCCTCAAGATTTTATCCTCCACCCCCGCCTCCATCCCCGGCGGGGATGGATTTTATCCTCCACCCCCGCCTTCATCCCTGTTTGGATGAGGTGGGGCGGGGTGGGGATATTGCGGGGAAAAGTGGTCGGGGCAGGGATGAGGCGGGGATCGTGGCGGGGACCGGGCGGGGCAGGGAAAAGTGCACGCCCATCCCCGCCTTCACCCCAAGACGAGGATGGATTTTAACCTTCGTCCCCGCCTCTATCCCCGTTTTATACCCTTCATCCCCGGTCCAAACGGGGCGAGGTGGGGCGGGGCGGAGCCCGCTTTCCCCCGGTCCACTGCCATCCCTATCTACAAGCCACTAGAGATTCGTTGGAGTCTACTGTTGGGTGCACAGTTGCTACTTTTTTTCAGTTGATGTGCATCGTTCATGTGGTGCGGCCGCAGGCTTTACATATTTTTAATACTTGCGATTTGTCGCTATTCGTATTAATTTTGTCATGACGCCCTTTTGGTGTTGTTTCAAAGATGTGATGTAACAGACTTTCAGACTTTAGTTGCACTGTATCAAGAAGAAACTGTAGATCCTTGGTTCAATTTGATAATCATTTCACCTTTATTTTGTAGCTATCTGCATCATCCACGTGCTGCATTTTCTGGATTTTGTATATGGTGAGATCATAATACCCCTTTCATAGTTCATGAGATATGGAACTCTCTAGGTCTCACTAATAAAATCAGCAAATAGTTAAAGAAATGAATAGTTGATTTAAAAAAAAAAATCGTGCCCTCATGTCCTATTTTCTGAAAAAAACGAGCTTGCAAGTGTCCTCTTATCCATGAACTAAGAATCAAAGAATTACAAAGAAAATGAAAAAAAAAATGCTAATCCAGAAGAAGAGAAAAGAGAGAAGTAATACACATCATTACCATACTAAATCTTAAAATATAAATATTTAAGATCAAATCAAACTTAATTTTAGAAATATTTAACAAAAATCTAGTTAAAAATCACAATAGTATACCTCAGATGCATCAAACAACCAGTCAACACCCTCCTCTTACAGAGTCGAACTCAATCGAGACTATGTTCGAAAGAGCTGAACCTAGCCGGGGCTGAGTTCGACACCTACGACAACGAGGGGAGAAGAAGAAGAAGAAAGAGAAGAGGAGAGAGAAGATAGATAGATACATTCGAGAGGGAGGCTGAGGTCCGACAGCGTTACCTGAGTAGGGATGAGGGAGGTCAGAGAGAGAGAGAATTTAAAAGGGCCCGTTGGGCCTTAATTATAGACTCAATAATGGTGACATTTATGTCGCCATTATAGAGTAATCTATAATAGCGACATAAATGTCGTTGTTATAGAGTCTATAAGTATATCATATAATGGTGATATAAAAGGTCACTTTTTTAAAGTAAAACCTTATAACAATGATATTTATATGTCACCGTTATTGATCTTTAACGGTGAGATTATCGACCGTTAAATATTATCATTAAAATATTTTTTACTGCAATATTTAGCAGCCAAATAATATCATCATTAAAGATGTATCTTTAAGGAGATAAATAAAGTCATTGTTATAGGTATGTTTATAATGATAACATGTGTGTCATAGTTGATTAATCGTGACAACTTTTATTATCGCCATTAAAGTGTCGCTACTATTGACCCTTATCATTGTAGTGGCCATATAATGTCACTGTTATAAACATACCTCTAACGATGATAGCTAAGGTTACCAGTATAAGTGTATTTATAATGGCGTCATATCTTAAGAGATCATTATAGACATGTCCATAATGTTTACATTTGTTCGGGTCAAGGTATTCACTGGGATATCTAAAGACATCATTAAAGAGTCACTGCTATTGACCCTCATCCTTGTAGTGAATGATGCAAATTAAAAACCTAATTAATCCTAACAAAAATCATAGATCTTGCATTTATGCTAATTGATAAAATAACAAACAAAACCCATAATCTTCTAAGTTTTAAGTTCTAACCAAAAATCAAATATTTATCCTTTATGGATTCATGGTTAATGATAACTGAAAAAGAAAAACAGGTAAGCCCTAAAAGCATAATTCAATATTCATGTCATTTTGAAAAACACTAAACCAATACATTAATTTATACAAATATCATAAATTATGCAGTTATGCTAATTGATAAAAAAAATGAAAACACTTACCATTTTAACCGAAATCAAGCATTAATTGTTATTCATGTGAAAGGCCTGACGGTCGGAGGTCACTGCCGATTGGTGAAAGGCCGGACCGTCGTAGGTGCAGCCGTGCAAGTCGGGTAGCGTTTTGGAGAGAGAGAGAGAGAGAGTTCTCTTAGCTGGTACTCAAGCTTGGAAGAAAAGAAATGCTTTTTGCCAGAATTAACCTATGCCTACTTAAGGTGAGTTAGTTTTTATTGTATTGATATGGTTGATTTGTGCCATTAGTTAGATTTTTATTTTTGTGAATTTAGGGTACCATGATAGCTTCATGTTAGCCTCATCCTAGATAGCTCTATGTGAATTTAAGGCACTATGATAGCTACATCCTACATCTCTTTTATTTTTTCATAAATAAGATCGTCATATGTATATTTGTAGATGAATATGTCATAGTTTTTTATATCATATTATAAGAACATGTTTCTATTTATAGTTTTTTTTTATGTTTGGATGAATATTTGAATGTACATTTGAAGTTGAATGTTTGAGGGGGTTGGAGAGGATGAGTGTTTAAGGAGGTTGAAGAAGTGTCTTTGTTTTTTAAAGTATATGTTTATATTTGAATGTATGTTTGAAGTTGAATGATTGAGAGAATTGGAGAAGTGTATGTTTATATTTGAATGGATGTATGTTTGAGGATGTTTGAAGTGTATATTTGAATTGTATTATTTGTTTTATTTAATGTAATATAAAAAAATTAAAACTAATATAAAAAAATGCAGGTTTAAGACCTATAACGGCGATATTTTTGTATCGTTGTTATAGGCCTTAACACTATGTCGTCATTACAACCTATAACAGTGATGTAATTATTATTGTCATAGCTTAAAACATGACCTGTTTTTTACCATTATAGACTATAACGATAGGTTAATTCTTCACGTTACAACCTAAAATGACAACACAAAAATGTCACTGTTATAGATATGTCAGCGTTATAGGGTGGGTCACCGCTAGTGGTATTTCCAATTTTTGCGAGATTCGTCGTCGGTGTTGGGTTACACATTAACTATGGCCTATAAATGTCATCGTTATTACTCAATTAAGGCCAAAAATTGGTGGCTGTTATTTGTCGCAATTATAAACCTATAGTAGTGAGAAACATCACCGCTATTGACCATCATCCTTGTAGTGATTTCAAATGACATGAATGATTAAATTAGGGCTTTAGGGACTTTTTGTGTTTTTCTTTTTTCTTTTCACTTAGCATTTTAATTAGTAATAATCATCATTCTGTGTCTATTAGGATGGTGGTTTGTTTGTGATTTTCAAATATAAATAATTATGATTCTATTTTTTTATGATTTTTAGATTTTGTTATGTTTTTTTTATTTGTTTTAGTATTTGATATATTTATATTTTATTGAGATAGTTTGATTATTCACATATATTTGTAATGTAAACATCAGATTGATATTTCATACTTGAGATTTCATTTATTAATTGATTTTTTTATTTCACAGTTCAATCGTGCCCACCCTAGTTTAGATTTCTGACTCCTATCCTGATTTCATGAGTTGCTATCTCGCACTCATCACCCCCTCCTACAGGGCATGGGTTTCCTTTACTACAGCCATAAGTGTTCCCACTTAATCATGCACGATAAGAGAACACTTGTGGGCTCCACAAGGGCTTGGTATTGGTGACCCCACCCCAAGATTACATGTTTTTTTGTCATAAAAAAAAAGAAAAAGAAAGAAAAGAAATCTTTGTGATGTATTTATTTAAAGTTAAGCATATGCTTTGTAGTGTCATTACTTTAGAAGAGTTAGTAGTGAAATTGTTGACATGGGGATTCTTATCTCTTTCAAAAAAAAATTCTTTTTGTTTTTAAGTGTGGATTGCTTGTGTGCTTCTCCAAAAAGCTCTAAGAAATTATTACATGCCTTTACCTTTCTTGACTCATTAGAAGTTCCATAATTGGAAAGTTTTGAAATTTGAATTGTGAGTTACTTTGTGATTCAAACACGCTAGTATATTGGAGGGGAAAGATCTCGTTCTTTCTTTGGGATTTAAAATTGAGTTTTTTTTTGGATAACGGCCATCTTTTTATAAACAATCCCAAAAGTATCCTTCATTTATTCTATTTTTTAAAAATCACCCTCACCTTTTTTGCCAACCATGACAAAATCATCCTTAAGAAAACTAAAGGCCACATCTTTTTATTTTTTATCTTTTTTAAAAAAAAAATTGTGTTTTAAAAACCCAAAGCCCACTTTTTTAGGTTGAGTCATCCAAACACCAATAAAACCTAGTTTTAGCAAACTTGGTTTTCTGAAAACCAAGTTTTTAAGGAAAAAACAGGTTTCTGAGAAACTTAGTTTTGGCTATTGTCATCCAAACGGAGCCTAACCCTAATAAAAGTTCAAGTTTAGATTCTTTACTAAATGAGCTAAGTTTCAAGTTGGAGTGAAGTTTGTTTCACAAATAAACAAAGCTAAAACCTGCTTTAAAACAGCCTGAACTCAAGTTGCTAGCGGACTACCTGGTTCACTATCCACCCTTAGGGTATGTTTGATGGTTTGTCCAAGGTTGGACAAAATGAAAAAAAAAAAAAAGAAAGACGGAACAGAATATTGGTTTTGTTCGTTCTGTAATAACTGTTCTAAGTCCAACGTTTGTTTGGACCGAACTCAGATCCCCAAGTTTATAATTTTCAAACATCAAATCTTTCCAGAAGATCTTCAGCTTATATCATTTCCTTCAAAATCACACTAATTTTCTATCCTCATAATTCTCTCCTTTTTCTTTAAAAAAACAAAAGAATACGAGATACCGGCAAATTAAAATCTGAAAAGACAGAAAATCCAACCAGTTGACCCCAAACACAACTCAACAAAAGTAAGCTCAACTGCTGTGGAGGCGGTGGGAATAGCAAAGGCAACTTGTTCCAATCAAAAAGAGAAAATGTGAAAAACACAGTGCAGGAAACAAAGAGGAGGAAGAAAAAAAATCTTGGCCGGTGAGTCTCTTCGGTCTGCGAAAACTTTGAGATGACTTCATGCTTGTAGGGGTGTGAAGACTCGAGCAACGTCGTCGTCTTTCTCCTCTTGAGGAGTATGAGGAAGAGAACAAGGGAAGGAGAGGGAGAGAGAAAAAAGAAGAGGCATTGATGGGGGGCGCCGCGCCGGTCGATGCATTTTTTTTTTGTTCCCTCCGTCCCTGTTCTTTTTGTAACAGGGGAGAGGTGGATCAAAAATAACTTAAGTTTATGAACATGGCGGATGCGCTAAACCAAGTCCAATGTTTGTTACAAAAATGGGTCTTGACGTCTTTTCCATCCCGACGCATGGGATGAGGATGAGCCATCAAACATGCCCTAAGGCCCCGTTAGTATGCCGGAAAATATTTGAAAGAAAAAAATTGAATGTGCATCCCACGGGACGCCGCTCACAAAATGCACTCGGGCAGTCAAACGCAGGATGCATGAACCTGCTGTTCCGTGCATCCCTCAGGATTTTCTTTTTCCATTTCTACCCATCAATGGTGTGGTTAGGGATGGGTTTTTTTGTTAATAAAATTTTTTTTAAATGTATCCTGGACAAGAACAGTGTCCTGCCTGTGCTGGATAGTGTGTTCTGTCCAAAGCTGGACAAGCAGTCAAACGCCCCCTTATCTTGGACAAAAAAAAAGTAGGATTAAATTTTTCATGGTGTAAAAAGTCACAAGGACTTATGTGTAACTTTTTTTTTTTACAAAACATAGACAAAATAAGTTAGGTTAAATTTTTTTTTCATGTTTATAAATATGAAAAAATTGTGTTTTTCACATGTTTTGGAAAAAGTTTTTCCTTCTTCTAAAACTTTTTCTTTTTACCCATAATCAAGCTTGGGCCTTATGAAAATGAAAGTCAGATGCCCCTGCATCTGATTCTAGACATCCAATTTTTTCTCTTGGACAAATGAACCAAAATTGACCAAAAAAATAAAGTTAGAATGTGTTTGATAAGGGACACACCCCAGTCCCCGCCCAGGTGGCAACTTGTGTTCCGATTAAGACCCACAATTTTTCAATGTAAAATTAATAAAAAATATGGTTTTGTGGGGTATGGTTCGGGTTTGGTTCATGTAGCTCTTATCGGGTCTGGATATGGTTTTTCTTATAGTGAACCCGATTAGACCTAGGTTCGGACCGATACTATACCCGAAAACCTGGTTCAAGTCTGGTTCCACCTAGGTCTGAACCAAACCCCCCAACCCGTTGACAGCCCTAGTTATAATGCGTCGGCGCGGAAAACTCCATTCACAACCCTAAGGGGTGAAACCTGCTTGTCGGCTTTTTTTGTTATCAAAACATGAAATAAGTTTGATAACATGAAAAATGAAACAGGTGGAGCAACAAATCTCATCCCAAAACAAAAGTAAGGCTTGGAAACTATTAGCTGGGATGGGAAGTGGTGGTAGCTACCACCTCCTACAGGTGGGGTGGCTGCCAATTCCATGCTTTAGTGTAAATACAATGCCTCTTCTCATCCCAAATGATACCAGTTCCAAAACCAGGTAGGTGGTAGATGAAACTTTTTGCCAAATGCATTAACTCGTCCCAGTTCCTAGATTCCAAACAGGCCCTAAAGTATCAGATTTAACAAAGCAGCAAAAATCGTAGGAAACCAATTTCCCCTGTTTCAATTCTCCAAACAGGCGCACCCACCCAAGGGCATTTTCGTTCTTTCACTACCACCACGCAAACCAGGGAAAACGACTAATGTTGCTTCGGTGAACTCAACTCATGTCCCCGTACTGGATGACGTGGCCGTCGTCTCGCGACGTCCGCACCGTATCCTTACGTGGGCCCCACCACCACGTCAGGTTCCACGTGAGCTTATCAAATCCAACTTGAACACGTCAACTGTTGCCATATTGCCACGTGGCGCATCGGCATCGGTGATCTGAAAACCAATCAACGTCAGGGATTAACGCGCAGCCATTTTGCCGACCTCTTGACTCCTACCGTCTTAACAACACCATTACCGTCTAACCATTTCCCCCACCCCCCGTTTTTTAAGTTTGGTTTCCTTCACCAGGATGCAACGTGTCCAGACTCGGACCGACTCGACTCGACTCGAAATGTGGTGCCTGACCAACTCAGCTCGTTCTCGACCCTTGTGGGTTTGGCATTGGACTTGGATGGCACTACCAGTGGGCGTGCCCGGCAACTTGATCGGTGAAGCTAGGTTCGGGTCTTTGCGTTCCAACTAAGTGTCGCACGTTTTATTTTGATCAATGTCACAAATCTCAAGGTCAATATTTGCGTGATGTGGGATAAAAAAAAAATTTTTTAATCCTTAATATATATATATAAGAAAACATAAACAAATAAACAAAAAAATAGAAAAAAAATTTTAATTTTTAAAGAATTAAAAAAGGTGTTAATATCATATTAGTGCGTAATGAAATTACAATATCACAATGAGAAACAAAATCCAGCGGGTGCAGTGTTTGCACTATTAACTGTTCCGATACAGTAAAATCTGAAATGGTGCCCCCAAAGGGGGTTTGGCCTAGTGGGTTGAGACATGTCTGATAGTCAGGCGGTCTAGGTTCGAATACCATGGGCGCCTTGGGGGTAAGCTTACGGAATTTTATGCTGCCAGGACAGCGACCGTAAGTACATCCGGCAAATCCAGCGTGGCTAAGTGGCTTCTCCGTAAATATTAAAAAAAAAAAATCTGAAACGGTTCGAAAACTCCGAGTTACATAAAACGACAAAACTCTTCCAATTGAATGCAATAAAATGAATGAGACCGAACCTTCGTCTCTCTTTCCCAGATCCTCACAGAGAATCTCAGCCGTCGGAAACAGAAATGAGCACGTGGGATGCTACGTGTCCTGATCGAGAAGCCGACCTTATCCACTCTGTTCGAAAACGTGTTGCTTTCTCATTAAAAGGCTGCCATTTCTCTCTCTATAAATATCACCAAGGACCCTCCGACTCTATTTCAGCAAAACCTCATGTGTACCGACGGGTTTTCCGGCCACTACTTCGCCATGGATCAGCACTCCGGCAATTGGACACCCCTGCAGAACAAGCTCTTCGAGCACGCACTGGCCATCGTCCCCCAGGACGCACCGGACCGGTGGCAGCAGATCGCATGGCTCGTCGCCGGCAAGTCACCGGCCGAGGTCCGACAGCAGTACGAGGAGCTCCTGCACGACCTGTCCGAGATCGAGTCCGGCCTGTTCGAATTGCCGAATTATACAGACGGCTTGTGCTCCACGAGCTGGGACAGGGGCCAACATGGCTCGAGCTCGTCCACCGGGTCCAGGGCCAAATCTGCTGAGGGTGAGAGGAAGAAAGGGGTGCCTTGGACGGAGGAAGAGCACAGGTACGCCCCCCAATTATATCTTGTTCTCTTCTTCTGCTCCTTTGCTTTATTTGAGTCCAGCAAATGATCACACAAAGAGATTTAGAGTGGGTCACACCGTGTGTGTGTGTGTGTGTGTGTTTTGTCCCTTCTTTTATTTAAAAATATTTTGCAAATCAGTGGCGGTTTTTATAATATTTATAGATTAATGGTCATTCTTAAATTGTTTTCCGAATTTTACGTTTCTCTGTCCGTGACGCTTTTGGATACCATTGTCCCTGTGATCTACAATGCTGAGGTGAAATTTGATGAAAATCATTTATATCCAAATTCTAATAGATGGCATAGTAGCATACAATTGCCACCAGAAATCAAGATTTTTTTGTTTTGAAAGGCAACCTGGGTTAGGCAGATCCCACCAGTTACACAACATACCATTGGGTTTCGAACTTGCAACGTCTCATGGCGACGGGCACTAACAGCTCCTACCAAACAAGCGGATCCCCCATTGGTCAGAAATCAAGATATTGGGATTGGACTTTTCAATCAATTAGGAACTTGTCACCTATTGCCAACCCAAACACCACCATTTTTTCTTGTTTTTCGGCCGTTGATTTTATGTGCTTTAGATGTCATTCATTTACAAGATGAATGGCTTTGAAATTTTTTGTGGGACCCATATCCAACCATGGTGTTTGCGTTTCCATTCATCACATAGATTACCGTCAGAGGTGCCTCTAACCTGATCCTACTCCCTTCACTTTGCCCAAGTGCATATTGGGTCTGGCAATTAATGTTATCGTTAGAGTCCCACTCATATATACTCATAGCGATCTTGGGGGGCAGCGTGCAGCTTCCCCACTGGTTTCTCTAAGATTGCATCATCAACATGAATCTGACTTATTACATGTATGTATGTATGTATGTATGTATGTATGTATGTATGTACGTACGTACACATGTATGCACGTGCACATGCGTGCATGTATGTATCCATGCACGTGTGAATGATACCTCAAACTTCCATTTAACTTTTGGCACTGTTTTAGCTAGTCATATATATGGCATGAATTCATGTTCTAAAGTAATCTCTGATATCCTTGAATTGTGTTTGTTCTATATATGTTAGGTTGTTCCTAATAGGACTGCAGAAGTATGGTAAGGGGGATTGGAGGAACATATCTCGAAATGCAGTGATCACACGGACACCAACCCAAGTGGCCAGCCATGCACAGAAATACTATCTGCGGCTTAACTCGGTGAAGGACAAGAAGAGGTCTAGCATCCATGACATAACCACTGTGGAGGACACATCCATACCTTATGATTCCCCACCTCAGGTGATCATGAGCAACACTGGGCCGTCTTCGAGTTTATATCAACAAGCAATGCCAGCCGAGAGGGCAGTTCCTAATCCATACCAATTCCTAGGTTCTTCTGGGTTTGAGTTTGGTTATGAGTTCTAAGTCTATATGGAGTCTGATGTACCTATTGCATGTGTACATATAGAAATCTACAGGTACATAGAAGCAATTCCTAGTGACTGTCAAATGGGTATTAGCCTATTAGGAGTACAGTTGAGCCAGATTTGACTGACATGATTTACTAGAGTTAAGAGGGAGATCTGCAGTTGCAAATTCAACCTTATTAATGCTTGATTTGGTTGTTTTTCTGTTGCTCTGATGACTCCCACCTCATGTATGCTAACTTTGTTATTGAGTGTAACCTCTTGTGAAATGAGAGATTTTTTTGAGATTTGTGATTTATTCTTCTTGTTCATCTCGGATTCATTTTGTATATTGTGGGATGTTTATTTTGTATTGAAATAAAAGAGACAAATGACCTCTTGGGTCATGGACTTGTATACCAGTATACCCTATTTATTGAGTAAATATTTGGTACCAATGAAAGGTACAGAACTATTGAGCTGAAAATCATATGTGTGAGTTACATCGACTCAATATGCCTACATAGATGTGCTCTGCATGGTTTGTTTGTTAAGGAACGAGCTTTGGATTATGTTTTTCTGATGTAAGAACATGATTTTTTGAGTCATGAAATTTTGGTACATTTTGGACCACTGATTTTTAAAGCCCTTGAAAAACCTGCTTGCATGTCATGGTTGCATGATTTAAAACCCATTCCTCACTAAACAAACAATCTAAACTGAGACATTATGAAAAGAAGGTGATTTCTACTCAATATTTCCCTACATTAGTGCCAAATGTTCAGTGCAATTTATTGTCGTCTTAACATTGTATAGTCCATGTTAGACATAATCACAGAATGAAAAACAGTCATTTGGAGATCAAGAACTTGGGTTGCTTGATAGTAGAAACAAGAAGTTCATGAACTTGGTCATGCTTTACATGGTGCTCACAAAGTGTGCTATAACGTTGCAAGAACACTGAATGGAGTATCCATATGTAACTGAGAATACCACCCTTCTAAAAGGCACCTTTCTTCTCAAGTTTCCTACCCAAGTCATTGATTGTGTGTGTGTGTTAAACCAAAGGATCTCACCTCATCGGCTATTAGATCCTCAAAGTCTTCCTTAATAAGGAATCCGTTTATTGAAATCTTAGGTTCTCGTATCCAATGTTGTTAAAATTGGTCTAAATTAGCTGATTCAGATCAAATCGGCCCTTTGGCCGAATTCAATTCATTTTTAAATATTTTTAAGGGGGATAAAAAATGATTTAGTATGTTTTAACTGTTTAATTACATGTGACAGCTGATGGTAAAAAGTTGTCAATTCACAAAGATTTGATTCGATTGGATTCGATTCGATTCTTAGTTTTTTTTTAAGAAACTGATTCACCTAGTGATCCGACTTCAACAACATTGCTCATATCCTAGAATCTCATTATCACCTCAGATCTGAGATCCGAGGCAATCATACACAACCTACAAACTTTAGATCTTAAGAACCAGTCCACCTCAGAAATTAAGCTTATATCTTACGTTAATGAACTTGAAAAGCTCTACTTTGGACTATAATTTTGGGACCGTCCTTTTAAGTGTGCAACTCAAACTCTGGCTTTTCAAAATCCACTTCAGCAAAATGATTTTGTTTTATTCAAATCCTGAGCTTGATTGATTGACTAAACTCTAACCTCACCATCACACTTATAACTCCAAAGAAAGACCAACGGGGCCTCCGCTTGTCCGGTAGGAGCAGCTAGTAGTGCACATCACTTTGCGTGGGGGGGGGGGGGGGGGGGGTTGTCAACGGGTTGGGTTTACCTGGATCCGACACAAACCAAACCCTATAGTGTCCGGGTATGGTGATAATAATAAGTCTCAATTAAGACCAAGATCTGGACTCAAATGTTTGATTAATACATGGACACGGGTATAGTTTGTGAAATTTTATACCACACCCAACCCGAATTCTGATTAAGTCCCGCACATTTTCAATGTAGAAATGATAAAAAAAATTATGGTTTTATCGGGTATGGTCCGGGTCTGGATCATGTAGTTCTTATCGGGTCCAGGTATGGATTTTCTTATAGTGGACTCGATAATACCCGGGTCTGGACCCAATATCATACCCAAAAACTGGGTCCAAGTCTGGTTATACCTGGGCCCGAACCAAACTCGACCCATTAACACCCCTAGTTGGGATGTTGCAGGTAGGGGTGTCAATGGGTCGGGTTTGGTTCGGTCCCAGGTTGAACCAGACTTGGACCAGATTTTTGAGTATGGTATCAGGTCCGGACCTAGGTCTAATCGGGTATACTATAAGAGAAACCATACCTGGACCCGATAAGAACTACATGAACCAGACCCATTAAAATAAAAAAATTTATCGGTTTTTCATTGAAAATTTGCAGGTCTTGATCAAAACTTGGGTCAGGGCTGAGTCTGGTATAAAATTTTGCAAACTATACCCGGGTCCATGTATTAATCAGACCTTTGGGTCTGGGCCCAGGTCTTAATCAGGTCTTCTTACTGGAATCCTATAGGGTTTGGTCCAGATCGGGTCAGGGTAAACCCGACCCATTGACACCCCTAGTTGCAGGTTCAAAATCCAATGATATAATTGTATAACTGGTAGGGGTCGGCCTAACCCCAGCTAGACTTTAAAAAGACAACCTACTCGTTTTGCCATTTCCATACCATGTGAGACTCGAGGGATATTGTTCGCATGCCAAAAAAGTACCAACCGAACAATATACACTACGTAACTGAGACGGGTGTATCATCAACACCGAAAAAGTTCAACCCAAGTTGAACGATTTTTTTTTCACAAAACACCTTTTAGCGAGGGTCAGTGACCGCCGTGACAGCTGCTAAAGGTCCCAAAAAGGATGCACACTGTACCGACATTTCAGGTTTGAAGTTACCCCTTTCTCCCACATAACTTAAAATAATACATCCATTCATTTCTTAACGACACAAGTTGAGCTGAAACGAGCACCCTGTGGACTTCATGATCAGCTTGTCAAGCCCATTTTACGGGCCAAAACAAGCTCTTAACGAGCCGAGGAGTCCAACCACGAGCAGCTATTGGCATTCCCCAGCCATAATTATTGTAGATGTTTTACCAACGGGGCTTGAAGTAGTTGGTAGGAGCTGTCAGTCAGTGCACGTCTCCTTGTGGTGGGACGTCGTAGGTTCAAAATCCAATGGTACGCTGAATAGTAACTGATGGGGGTCGGACTAAACCCAGCTAGACTTTAAACAAAAATTTACTGTAGATGTTATGGAATCCATAGCGGGAGAAAAATGAAAGGATATACATGATCACAAAATAACTATTCAAGATATCATGTGAATCAGATTCTCTTTCCTTTTCTTTTTTCCCCTCTAGTTACGCCTTTTATACACACACACACACACACACAATCTCAAAGACAGCCCACAAAGGCTCCGCTCATCTGGTAGGAGCGACGTGTAAATATCACCAAATTGACAAAACGCCACCAGTTCAAACCCCCAAAGGTTGTTCCTTAAGGAAGCCACTGTTCATACGGAATCCAGATGTAGTGTGATATTAGATGCTGCCCCATTGCATTAACCTGATTGTGTTCATAAATTACAAATCCCGGTTCAGCATGAAAACAACAAAACTAAAAGCAAGATAAAAGGGATGATGAGAGACTCAAAGCACATGTATGAATAATTTCCTTGACAATAATAAGCATTATGGTGGGGTCAGCCACTCGGGCACCATAGAAAAATGATTACTGTTTTTCAACTATACAATGTGCTAGAATCGCATCTAAGGCATAAAAAAAGGGGCAGAAAGGTGTTGGTCTTCCTCACACCACCTGATGGAGACATGAAGTTCAGAGGGGACAGGATCTTGTACCACATAGCAGTAGCTTCTAACCACATAGCAGTAGCTTCACTTTAACTGTAGCAAACTGAAGTGTAACTCTTTTTAATCAAAGATTGTATGACTACCTAACAGAGATCTGTCATGTCAACCAACCCCAAAATTTCACTACTCTTTACACGGCTCCCTATGTTGCATATTCTGATGGACACCGAGTAGCATCTCCAGCTTTGCATTAATGCAGTCACTGCAAAAATGTAGCTCAGCATTTGCAACAACTTCAAGAATACCAACAACCTTAGCAGAAAGCGGGGTGCGACAGTTGAATGCATACAAATATACATATCTTCTATCCAACCAACTGATCATATGCAAGGCAGCTTATATTTCAAATCACGTGTATAAGCTCCCCTATGCTTCACCGTATTTGTAAGATCCAACTCTACTGATTCCCACTACCTTCGCTTGAATGATTTGGGATTGATGCTGTAACTGGATTGATGCCATTCACTTTTACAACTTTTGCCGAATCTGAGATTTTTACAGAAGGCTTCTCAGAAACAGTCTGCTGCATCATTTCAATTTGCTTCTGAGCCGGCATGTCCCCTCTGCAATACCTATGCCATAAGGTTCGATATGTTGATTCCAAACCCTGGGCAAATTTGGGTCCATCACAAACAGCAGACTTCACCATGAGTTCACGCAGACTCATCCTTAGCGTAGAAAGAGCAGAAACGTCAGAGGCAAGCCGTAGTGCCAACTGAATGTACTCTTCTTCAGTTTTTGCAATTAAATGCTTTAAACCTGCAAAATGTAGAGCAATCAAATTATTCAAATCTAATTAACAGTAGCCAATTGTTATTAACGGCATAGGCATGTGGAAAGCATAGCATGTGTCCACAAAATTCAGCAGAAGCGTCATATGTACTCTTTTCTGTTTTTTTAGGGGTTCCGTTTCGTGGAGCGTCGTGCGCTTTGGAAAAGCTTAATAATATGCCAAAAGATCATAGACGCACTAGAAGACAAAATTCTAGCCTTAAGGATGATAAGATCAATAAGAAACAATGACCATATAATTAACCCCTAAATGCCCAGCTAATTCAACTCATGCACAAGATCTTTAGTTGCTGGGATCCAAAGTGAGCATAATAAGACCCTTAACGCCACCTTCATAGTAGAATCACTTTTTATTTACATCATTTAGCGCTTCAAGCATGCAGCCAAAGGATTTTCCTATTTGAAAACATGTTAGACCCTAGTGATGCATATGCATTTAGAAAGCAGGCCATGTTATTCTTTTATGAAGCATGACACAAAGATGTTATACACTCAATATGATCAAATCCAACTTCAAATGAAGAAATCCATACTCCAAGAACCACCTTAGCTTGGCTGCCAGCAACACTTCCAACCAGTGTTGTTAAAATAGTGCCTCAAGGCACAAAAAGCGCGCCTCGCCTCGAGGCAAGGGCCTTTTCGCCTTGAGGCGCACTTAAAAAGCGCAAAATCGCAAAGGCGTACGCCTTGAGGCGAGGCGCGCCTCAAAGTGAGGCGCGCATTAAAAAATCGGGCAGCCCGGACCCGAGTTCGACCCGGATCTGGGCCCGTATTCTCGAAAGATCGAGAACCTGTGTCTTTAAAAAAGACACAGGCGCTTCGGGGCGAGGGAAAGCCCTCGCCCCTTCTCTCTCCACTCCGTCCCCTCTCGTCCCACGCCACTACTGTCGCCGGCCACCACTCGCCACCGGCCACCACCCATCGCCGCTCATCGCCTCTTTCACCTTCTTCTTTCCTCTGCTGAGAAGGCATCGGCGACCCGCCGGTTCTTTTCTTTTTTACGAGGGCGCCACTCACCGCCGGGCGCCACTCGCCGCCGGCCACCACTCGCCGCCGGCCACCACCCATCGCCGGTCATCGCCTCTTCCACCTTCTTCTTTCCTCTGCTGAGAAGACATCGACGACCTCTGCGTTTTCCGGTGACAGGTAAGCTTTTTTCCTTCTTCTCTGTGATGGGTCGACCGACAGGGGGGCAGAGCCCCCTGTCGTCGCCTCTCTTCGGCAGGGGGTAACCCCCTGCCATGGATATGAAGTTTGTGGCAAAGCAATTGGTAGAACTGTGAAAATGAAAATGGTCCATACCAACCAATTCATTCCTTGGGGGATGAATTAAACAACATGATCTTGACCTGATGGAAGGATTCTCAAGTTGTTTTCAAGCAAGAGGATTTCTCTGAATTCCTTTCATATCCATTTTCCTTGATTTTTTCCAGCTCTTTTCAATTGCTAAACAGACAACGAGCGATGGCTGGGCTGTTGCGCCGATAAGCTTGAAAAGTGGTGCAGGAGGCAACCTTTAGCTTTATGAGCCTTCCATTTTTAGAAGTCTCGCGTATTGTTCGGTTGCTCAAATCTTAAATCAACAGTGTCGCTACTCCCAACTTGAAACAGAACACGAATAGAAGGGCAAGACATGGTTGGGGCTTTTGTTTGGCAAACCATAAAGAATCTGTTTGCAGGCTTGTCAAAGCAAAAAGATAAGTGATTAATTACCGCTTAAGGCAAGCATGGACAATTTTCCAATCTGAAAACACCTTGGAAGCTTTCAGTTAAGACTATAAATCATCACCCACAGATCATGTATGTTTCATCTACGATTTAGTTGGCCTAAACCAAGGGTGTCAAACGGAAACGAGAAATGAGGTTTTATAGGCACATGAGAAACGACCAGGAAACGGACCCAGAAGTGACCGAGAAAAGCTTAAGAAAAAGAAAAGCCTTGATAACTTAATTAATTAAACCAAACATGACGATGCTTGAGAAACACATGGGAAACATGTGGGAAATAGTGAGAAATGTGTTTCCCTTAGAGTGGGAAACACATTTCCCATAAATTTTTTAGTGTTTCCCAAATGTTTCGAAGATGCAATGTTTATTGATCGGAAACGGTTTCCCATCCTCTTATAGAGTTTCATTATGACATGATGTTGTTAGTGCTAATATGCATTTTGTTGTTAATGTTAGTTTTTTATTGAATGAATGCTCATATTTATGCAATTAGATACTTATATAGATCAAGTTGTTGCATTAATGTTACTTTTACATGTTAATCTCATATTTTTTTCGTATTTATTTGAGATTTTTTATTTTGTGTTGGTTGGCGCTTCATCAATAAAGCATTTCTTATTTATTTATAATTTTAGATAATTTTTATACTTTTTTTAAGTTTAAAAAAAAAAAATTTGAGGCTTACGCTTTGCACCTCGAGGCTTACGCCTCGCCTCAGATTTTGGTGGAGCGCCTCGCTACGCCTCAACGCTTTTCACAACACTGCTTCCAACAGTATTTTGGAATTTCTGTTTCACATATGACAAATGGAGAAAACCCCTTAAGAGATTTATATTTCACATTAACATGGAGAAAAATGGAGAAACCCCGGACAGAGATTGATGAACCAGTTCTTGCACTTTCCTTCCAACTTTGGGCAAATGAAAATGTGTCGTAGAACAGATTCTCCAAGGAGGTAAGCTAGGAGATGGGTTCTGCTGGGACTTTCAACC
This sequence comes from Nuphar pumila, assembly GCF_984573655.1. Classification (NCBI taxonomy): domain Eukaryota; kingdom Viridiplantae; phylum Streptophyta; class Magnoliopsida; order Nymphaeales; family Nymphaeaceae; genus Nuphar; species Nuphar pumila. Next base: position 73,173,008 of record NC_143262.1, read on the forward strand.
TGAGATCCCAAGTTATGATAGTGTCCTCCACCAATCCAAGTGTCATACTCAATCCCAACCCCAGAAGAGCATTGGTTAGCTAACAGAATTTGTGGGTCGGTTGTCAAAAAATAAAGATACAAAGACCAAGAAAGAAGCATCTAAGACATTCACAATCAATATTCAATCATCAGAGACCCCCAGGCTGCCAACCCTCTCTTCTTCTTCTTGTTTGCCCCCCCCCCCCCCCCCACACACACACACACACCTCTTCTTCCTTTATTTCTCCATCCTCCCGTTGTGATGGCCAACAGTAGGCAATAGCCAGCAACCTGAGATGGCTGCCAACAACGACTGGGTATCGCAAGTCACCACACGCACACACACAGACAGAGAGGGAGGGAGAGAGGTCTTGTTGACTGTAACAGATTGGAAATTTGGAAGGTCCAACATTTTGTGTGCACGCGTTTGTGTGTTATCACAAATATTCTTGGGATGTTCCCAGCAAAGGAAATTCTTGGGATATCTGTGATAAATTAGAAAAATGGAAATTGGTTTACCACAACTAACTAAATGATATTTGTGAGATGCATGTGTGTGTGTGACTGTGTAAGTAGACGACCATCAACTTTTCTCTAACAATAAAATTCCAAAATTAGGGCTGGTAAACGAGTCGATCAAAACCGAACAGAGTATGTTAAGGCTCAGCTCGTTTTTGTTTTTAGCCAAGTCGAGCTTGAGCTCAGCTCGTCCCTGAATGAGATGAACCGAACATGAGCTGGCTTGTGTAAAAATATTACATGTTATTTATACATGGAATAAGTATATTTTTATATATTATAATTAATATATATTATACATTACACTTAATAGTTCATATTTTATGTATATATTTTCCATTCATCCTTTTATTTTTATATATATTACGCATTATTCTTTTTATATATTATACTTACAAGACCTCCCTAGTCGAACACACTAGTTTAAACTAAATGAGCTGCTTGTGGCTTGGCTCGGAAACCTATATGAACCATTCACGAACAAGTTTGGGACAAGCCAAACCATGGTTGCCAGTCGAGGAAGCGGGAGCGGGAAGCGAAGCACTTTCAAAATTTTAAAAAGCAGAAAGCGTGGGACGACTTAGAAGCGAATCACGAACCGTCTCGGAAGCGAACCAGAAGCAACCTAGGAAGCAAGGGGGAAGCGAAAAAAGAGGAAAAAAAATAAATGAAAAAGGGGGAAGCACACTTCCCATAAAAGGGAAGTGCGCTTCCCAAAAAAGGGAAATGCTTCCCTGTGCATTTCGAAACCGTGACGTTTCGCGCTTCCGGTAACTCTGAGCCAAACCGATCTGAGTCACGAGCTGTTCAGTTCATTTACCAGTCCTATTCAAAATTATTGGATAAAAGTCTCAGGCCAGAGAACCCTCAAAACTGTACATGCGGAGATTTTGAAATTAAATATTCTTTAATTTTGGAAAACATACAATCTATGTCACCGGGACACGGCATAAGAGGCCACATACCCATGTCCACACGGCCCAACACGCGTACGGGTACCGGACGCAGCGCAGATACGTGGGCCTGTGGGTTGGGTCAGGTCCAACTAAGACCCAACTAGAAACCCAAAATCTCTTTTTTCCCTTTTTTTTGTCTAAACCCTCCCCTTCCCACCCTCGATAGCAGGAGGTGAGAAGAAGAAGAGAGAGAGAAAAGTAAGAAAAAGAGGAACGAAGAGAGGTAACTTCTTCTTCTTCTCTTACTTGCAGAGAGAGAGAAGGTGGTGGGGGTTACGAAGGTGTAGAGAGAGAGGCGGTGTGGGTGGGGGTTATGACGAGATAGAGGAGAGAGGCGGTGGGTGAGGGTTTCGAAGAGAAGGATGGAGAGGTGATGGGTGGGGGTTATGAAGCAAGGGAGAGGGAGAGAGAGGTGGTGGGGTAGGGTTAATAAGAGAGAGAAAAGAGGAGTTTGGGTCTGGATCTAGATCTACACTTGATCTAGACCCAAACTCTCTTTCTCTATAGTCTCTCTCTCTATATATATATAGTCATGTCCCTGTACCCTTATTTTTTGAAATAGCTGTGTTGTACCCTCCGTACCCGTACCCGAGTGACATAGCATACAATTGCATTCATTCAATTGTGTCATTTGAAGATTAAAGAATCTTTTTTAAAAGTAAATTGCAGACATTGAAAATTTATGACATACTCTTGGTTTTGTAGAAGAGAAAGAACAATCCCAGAATTTGAAATTGTTCGGTGGAACAAAATTTGGCGAAATTCCTAACACCAACTACAACCCATGACTTCAAAAATATACTCCATTTTTTATGTGTTGTCCAGCCTAAACTTTGTATACTACAGAGAACACCAAATAATGTGACAAAAGTAAAATATGAAAGAACAAAAAATAAACCACGTGAAAAACAAACATAAAAAGCAACATAGAATTTCAAGTCATATTAATGATTTCACAGTAAAAAGTGTAACAAGCTCACCAACTTTGGTAAGAAGACTGACACCAACATTATGGGCATGAACTGAGCCTGCCATTGTAACACATGGAACCCCCATATATAGTGACTCGCAGGTAGTTGTTGTTCCTGCATAAGGAAATGTGTCCAAGCTGCATGGGAAAAAAAGAACAAAAAAGGATAATATCAATGGAGGTCAGTTACCTCATAACAACAGAACTGTGGCATGATAATGAATTGGATGGCTGATAGATGGAAAACATGAATGAAATAAAGAGCCAGCAAAAATTCATATTATCTGTACACAGTGAATATTGATAAAGAGCATTTAGATTGGGAATGGGTACTAGGAGTTTGCAAGAAGCAGGAATATGCAACATTAAGCAAAGACTCCAGAAAGTTTTTAAGAACTAGAACCTTTTAGCTTATTACAGAAAAGAAAGGCATCCTTGTGTAGGTGTATGCATGTGCAGGAGCATGTGTATGGTGACACCATCAGCGTTTTTGCAAGCAACCATTTAGTTCCCATGCGAGAACTTTTATTCTTCATATGGCCATATTTCGATAAACTAAGAAAAAGAAATGACAGAAAAGAACAAACAACTGGAAATCTTAGTCAGACTAGCTATTCAGCAATCATAAAAATGTAAAAACAAGCATACTGAAACATGACGATCCACCTTTTGAATAAAATCAAAGCTAATCAAGTCTTACCTAATATCCATTAGAGAGTAAGCCTGCATATGATCGTGATTGAGAAGGATCAGCGGCAGAAGATCAACTCGTAGTGGCTCCAGCCCTAACTGCTCCAGTGTTGAAAGGAACCTTTGCCTTAAGCTATCACAGCAGAAGGGCTTACACTTCACCACAAGCCTTGAGTTTGGAACTGCACATAATATTTTTGCCCAAACTTGGAGCACCTTTGGAGTTATCTGGAAGAAATCATATTCAAGCAGGTCAATGTTTATCTTCAGAAGTAACAGGCATCAAAAGGCAGAAAGAGGTAAATTTTACTTATAAGACAATCTGTGGTATGTAATCCAAACAATAACAGCAAGTTCAAAAGAAACCAAATATAACACAAATAGCATATTGTGAGGTACCTTTGCCAGATTATTAAAGCTCCCAAATGTAATAAAGCCATTCAACAGTGCCGGGGTTTGCGAAACAGAGCCTGCTTCCGGAGAGGGAGTATAACAAAGAAAACACTCTGGCAATCTAATAAGCTCCTCAACATGCCTGTAAAAGAATGATAAGTACTCAATAAATCAATAACACTTCTTATTAGCTTCTACCTGGAAGCTTAAGAAAATCTAAAAATTGACAAGCAGATGAATCTCTAATAAGGGAAATGAATCGCACTTTTGTCTTGTGTTGGAAGGATCAGCAAGTGAATCAGTGAACCTATAATCAATTGTAGGCAATCCAGTTGTATTTGGATAACCGATCCAAGTTGCCTGTGAATAGAAATCAAATGAGAAGCTGTTGGGCTCCAGAACAAACTGAACTAAGGACATCGAGATTGGTACTTAATAAATTCTGAAAAACTTGAAGCAGGGCAAAGAGTGAAAGGGAAAACGAGAAAAGAAATCATCAACGGAAATCCATCTGCTTAACATAGATCGATCTCTTCTATCCCACTTAAACTCAATAACATTTTAGGGCAAGATACAGTCATGTTAAACTGGCCTTCTTAATTTCAATATAAGAGGAACAGCCTAGATAAAGAGTGATTTGTCTAGTATTAGCAACCTTCATTTTTCTATTGATACAATGTCCAAAATGACAGGAAACTCTCACCCAAACAGCATCTAAGGAGTATATCTTATAAAAATTGCAAGTAACTGTGTGTGAATGACCAGCACAGAAGAGGATTATAGAAGCAACTTAGTCCAACAAAGCGTAGAATACAAATAATCAGTATAAGAAAATTATGTATTGAACAACTAGAGAACCAACAAATTCAAGAAGTCAGCACAAACTTCAGCACAATGAAGGCAGTTGATGTAACTGGCATGGCTTTGAACATTAATGATAAAAAATCCTACATCCCTGTAAAATCATTATAGTAGACACTACACTTGCATATATTCATGAATAAAGCAGTAAACACATCAGATATCATGTGATCAACAAACTCATCTGATTGCCTTGCTACAGTTAATATTTATCTGGTTATCAGGATGATATGAACATTTATGCTTAACTTTTTATTTTCTCAATGATACAGGCAAGCCTTGGTGTCTCAGTACGAGCTTATGCAGTTCTCAATGTTGAACTATTACTTTGAAAATATCTCGGTTAAATGCCAGCCGAAGCCCATAATTTTCTCGTACAAATGCATTTCTATTGTTTCTTATCAAGAATTTCTTGACAGGCAAGAACACGATGAGATTGAATATTGTTTGTTGCTATCATATATCATGGTAATTCTTCTCCAGAAGATGCAATAAGCAGATGCAAGTATAAAAAAGGTATCATATGACACTACTTGTGATTCCCATATGACATCTGACACACAATGAGTACGGCCAGAAAACCAGACAAGTAGCGTGTAACTTGGCTTTACTCCAGTCAATAGGATGTGGTTAGGTGTTTGATTCTTACCATTGAGAATGCTAAAATACATACCTTTAAACAAGCCGAGCTCAAGCTCTTCACAAGCATGGAGTCGGCTCGGCTCGCCATGAGCCTAAGCCCCTAGCTCGAACAAGGGTTCAGCCTAAATGAGAAAATCTTGAACAGGACAAACTTGGCTTGTTTGGCTCATTTATCAGCCGATGAGATTGAAGTGAGAAGTGCATCCACAAGATACATGTGGCGGTTTTACAACCTCCATACCACAACATATACAGATTTCTTGTCTCCTATAATTACAAGTTTGTAAATGTTTGATATGTGGGTGCATTTGTAGGTTTAGCATCATTAGCAACTAATCTACACCGTACACTGAACAATTTCAAGAGGCCAGATGGTAAGATGACCAAGAATTGATGCTGTGCTGATGACAGACAGAGAGAGAGATGATGATAGCAGTGTGGATTCATGGTTGAATAAGAAAGTGTGTGTGTGTGTCTGTGTGTGTGTGTCCACTAGAATATGAGATGTAGAGTGTGAATTGAGATTTTCATGTGTTTTTTTATTTCTTTTCTTAAATCTAACCATAAGAATGTGATCTACATGCTTGATTTTAAAGAAACTGGCTTTTGAACCATCTGATTGCAATGCATAAGCAGGATTTTTTAAGGCAAAGTTGATGGCTCAGTAAATATTCAAGCATCCAAAAACCATGTTTTTTATTCGAAAAAAGCATGATCCAACAGTCGATTCCTAGCAAATTGACCATGCTGAACAGATCTGCAAGGCCAGATTTGCAAAAAAGGTATCAGGAAATGCCTAGTTCACACTCTAGTTCTCATATTCTAGTGGCCCTATATATAGAGAGTAATGGGTAGGTGGAAATGCTAGGTGCTAAATGATACATGCTAATTTGCTAAATGAGTTTTTCAGGGTTTTTTCATTTTATTTTTAAATTCTGACCGTACAGATGTGATCTATGTACTTGATTTTATAGGCTCTTGAAGTGTTCGATTCCAAAACATGGGTGGGTTTTTATAAGGTTCGAAAAATCAACGGTCCAAAAATCTTAGTAAATTTTTGAGGCTCCAAATATCATTTTTTTTCATCAAAAACACATGATCCAGGTGTGGACTAAATCAACCATGTCCAGCCCAACACATTTATGGGGTCAGAACTGTGAAAAAACATCGAAAGGGCAGAAAAAACCATTTAGCACATATCAATTTCACACCAACCTCTCTCTCTCTCTCTCTCTCTCTCTCTCTCTCTCTCTCTCTCTCTTATATATATATATGGACCTTCTCGCTTGTGTGAATGTGCATGTCAATGTGTGTCTTGTGTACCATCATACATATTCAAATAGTCATCTACTGGATTGGAAGTTACATAGTCTGAGAACACCAAATTAAGAACCACCACAAGGGGGAAGAATTATGACATGAAAGCAAAAGAAAAAAAAGGATAACCACAAATAAAGGATCAAGAGCATTAACATTGATGAAGTTAAGGACACAATTTAACTCTGTCTGACATAGGTTTGACTGTCTATAATGAATTATAGTGCACTTGGTGTTTAGGTCGGTATACACACACTGTCCATGAGAAACAACATGAACAAGATAGCCCGCAAATCAGATCTGATAACCCTTGAAGATGATTAATCAAGCAAATTCTTTTGGAAATACACAGATGCAGCAAGTGTTATTCTTCAAATTATATCCTTCCACCCATAAATTAGAGAATTGAGAACCTAATGATACTCAAATTATGACAACCTTCAACAAACTGGACAATCAGACAGGAACAAATGAAAATAATTCTCCAAGTTGCCTAACTTCTTAAAATACGTAAAAATTGAATGCCAATGACAAGAACTGAAAGGTCTAAAGCCTGTTAAGGTTGAAATACCTGAATAGGGGCAGGTCTGCAAGCCATCATCCCTAACTTATTGTTTGCCGTATGCCCGGTAAGCTCAACCAAGATATCAACTTTGTCTTCTCTAATAATGGCAGCAACCTTCTTCTCATCAATACCATGTATGTCTCTCCAAGTCCCACCTTTCTTCAAAACTCTTTCTTTGAATCTATTGGTTTTATTATCTGCCTGGAAAATGAATAACATATGAAAAATCAACCTATGTTCATGCAAATGCAGCAACACTATGTATCAGCATGCAAAATCTAAATGTTTTTCCATAAAATTTCATATCGATATATGAAAACACAAAATGGGTCAACAAGGATGGATCAGAAGCTAAGAAAATATTTATATTCATAATGGAAGATTAGGATAGATCACAAAGAGAGTTGACTTGATTTAGGTTGAAAGAGAAACATACACTGTATGTATCACAGATACGTGCATGCATCATAGTGATATATTCATGTATTAAAAAAATACAAATTGAGACTTGTTATTGCTATAAAAAAGGCATGATTAAACATGATGTGTGCACACACCATAATACATACATAATATATGTGTGTAGAAAAACAAATCAGCCCAAAAGGCCTGTAACTTCAATCTCATCCTTCTCTTACTGTCCATATCTTAATCCAACAGCTTAAGCATCTTTTGTGTAAAACAATGATCCAAGTTATATCAATAACACCTAAGCCTCGCAGAAACAAACATTTCCAGCAAAGGATTAAAAATCAAAAAAAAAAAATCAAATGTCGTTCGCAAGGAATCAAAAGGACTTTCCATCGATATTTAACGGCCATCTGCAGCAACTGAACAAACATGTTTTTATCAGCATATACATTCAACAGATTCCCCCAACAAGCACCAAGAAATGAGATTAAAGGTCTGTTAAGAAAGCATGACTCTGACAAAAGCGATCAATCTTCAAAACATGCTGATAATACAGCTAGCATCATCTGACTGTCATGCATGTCGCTGCTATCTTGAAAGCTGAGAGTATTGGATAGATCCAGAAAGATTAAATTTTCCAAGTAACATGGCATTATACCCTTGTTTATGAATGAACTTGTGATTTACTTTAATTTAGTTGTTACACATCACTAAGCCATGAGGATTATTTTAACATTTGCACTAGAATTTTCTAAATTTCAACACTACCCCAGCAACCCAAGAAATTGCATTTCTCAATAGACGCCCTATAACATCACCTTATACCAGCATAATTAAACTTAAAAAGCTCCTAGTGTGTTGAAAAACTCTCGTCAAACTGCATATGCACACATGAACATACTCAATATTTACAGGTTCTAGTTTTATGAAAACTCTGTGCCATTATCAGCCATATAGATGGAATCAAGTTGCTCAGTAGGTAAAGGGAACATTAGTCCAGAGGAGTTCCATGAGTACATGCCAGTAATTAATTTATGTAATGGTCGATCTTGTTTCTATATCATAGGAAACATTCATTGGCATACAGCCTCATAGGTTTATGCATAAGCTTCACTAGCAACTTCAAGTTGCAAATCTCACAAGAATCTGCCTTTATAAGATCCAGACTTGACCATCACACCTTCACATTTATTGAAGATAGCATGTAACCTGTGTTTTAAAGATAAAGATGTACAAGTCACCTACCCACTTGCCCTCTCTGACCTGCAACCCAATTGCCTTCTTCCTCTTCTACTCTCTGGCCTATCACCACCTGCATAATCAGGCATGGGGCCAGGTCTGCTTGTGGCTCCTTTGAACTAGGGCCTAATTATTTGAACAAGCCCTTCTTGAGTCAGGACTTACTTTGCATGCAAAACATGCTTCTTTTGGAATTCATACCCAACTGGATTCAGACTGGGGTTCAGGTGTAGGAACATGGGTTGTGGACCAAACCCATCTTTTTGTAATCCAGGTACCTCCTCACAAAATTAAAGCATGTAGTTACCTCAACCATTCTCCATATGTAGATGCCAAGAAGGCCAGCATGTTATACCTTAGCGTTGAGCATAGTCTTGCATAAAATATATTTCTGAGTGCTCTTAAATTGCATAAGCGTATTAATTATTCTGTCTTATTGTTTATAGTTTATAGCACTTATAAGACATTAATCACGGATGGGCAGTAGTGATTTTGTTACTTAAAAAAGTTGAATGATCACATAACTTAAAATTATTACACCAAAAATGTTGCTAGATATTGCGTTTTGAAATATATGTGTTATTCTCTGTTAGTTATACAATGTTGATTTAAGAAGTAATGCATCCAAACATATTTATTCAGATTTTTTAAGTTTTGCTATTTTTTAAATATTTTATCTGTAAAGCTACATTTACACTTCGACGCTTATTCTTCACTTCATTGGCAGGTCCAAGCACCTCGCCTTGGACTACCTGTAACAACTCAAAAAAATCATTTGGATCCGGGCCGGACCCGGATCCGACCCGGGTAAATAAGTCAGCTGCGTGCTTTTAAAAGCACGCAGCGACAAAGGGGGGAGGTTCTCGAAACCTCCTTCCCCCTCTCGTCTCTTCCGACTCCCATCTCTCTCTACGTTGCCGAGCACCGTCATCGATCGCCGACAACCACCTTCAGTCTGGTGGCCTCAGCCGACAACTTCGTTTCCCTGGCAGCCACTGGCGACCATCGACGGCTGCCATCGGCGACAGCCTCATCGGCTCTCCCCCTCGGTCACCCTCTTGCTCTCCTCTTGTCCTCCGCAGCGGTCGACGGCCGCAGTCACAGACGACCGAAGTCGTCGATCACCACCTTCTTCCCTCTTCTGCGAAGGCATCGGCGACACCGCCATCGCCTTCCGCTCCGGCGACTCTCCAGGTACGCTCCTCTTCTTTCTTCTTTCATCTTTCTTCTTTCATCTTTCTTCTTCTTCGTTTCCCCTTCTCCTTTTCCTTTCTTTTCATCGACAGGGGGCTCCGCCCCCTGTCACTTGTTGTGTCGGCAGGGGGCTCCGCTCCCCCTGTCCCTCATGTTTTGCCGGCAGGGAGCAGAACTCCCTGTGTCGGCCCACCTTTTCGGCAGGGGCTTCCGCCCCCTTGCTTTTTGTGGATTTCTCGGCAGGGGCAGAGCCCCTGCCTCTTCGTGGTTCTTCCGGCAGGGGAGGGTCGAGCCCTCCCTGCTACCTTTGATGGCAGGGGAGGGTCGAGCCCTCCCTGATACCTTTGATGGCAGGGGAAGATCGAGCCTCCCTGCTGTCTCTTTTGGTCAGGGGAGGGGTCGAGCCCCCTCCCTAGACCATCGTCTTCTTCTTCTCTCATCCTTTTCAGTCGGCAGGCTGGCAGGGGCGACGCCCCTTGTCACCTGTGTCCGGCTGGTTGGCAGGGGGTGATGCCCCCCTGCCGCCTGTTGTTGATCGACTGGTAGGGGTTTCCAGCCCCTGCCCCTCACTCTCTCTCTCTGTTACCTTTGGCTGGTAGGGGTTGTGGCCCCTACCTATCGTCTTTTGGCAGGACGACAGGGGCATCGCCCCTGTCGCCTGAGACTTTTGGATCGGCAGGGGCTAAAGCCCCTGCATGTCGTTGCTGGTAGGTCGGCAGGGGCTGGAGCCCTGCCTGTCCTTTGTCGACTGAGGCGACGCCCCCTGTCGCCTGCATCTGTTCTTCTGCAGTAAGGGTCATTGGACCCTGCCTCGCATTTCTTCAAGGTTGGCGGGGACAGTTGCCCCCTGCACCTTGTTTGTTTTCTGGTAGGGGGTTTCGCCCCTCTGCCTTGATCTTACTGCCTCTGTTGCTCTTCTGCATTCTGCAGGGAGTTGAGCTCCCTGCCTACCCTCGTATCGGGGTCCGGTACTGCTGCAGGTCTTACCGGACCCACTTCTCATTTGTATTTTGGCATGCTAACCTTTTTAGCATCACAGGTTGAACGGTGGATCTTGCTCGCCCTGCATGGCTTGAGCTCATGCTTACCTACGCCGCTGGCATACGAGGACCGTCACCCCTCAACGTAGGGGAAGATTGCACAGAAGACTTGGACAATTGAATTGAGTTCAATTAACTAAAAAGGAACGTTAAATAAATATATATATATACAAATATATATATTTATACGAGTACACATTTAACTCAAGGACGCGGTTTCGCGATCCTAGTCTCTTACTTTGTCGTCGAGCATCACGCAAAGGTTTTGTGTTGCACTCCTGCTTACGGTCTTTACTTTGTCGTTGTGCATCGCGCAAAGGTTTTGTGTTGCACTCCTGCTTACAGTCTTTACTTGCCATCGCGCGTCGTGCCGATATTTTGCGTTGCACTCCTGCTTACCGTCTTTACCTTGCTATTGCGTTTTGCGCGTAGGCTCTTGCTTTTGCATGTGTTGTTACTGCCTTGCTATTGCAGATGAAGCTCAGCTTCTCGCTCATTGCATACACGTTTGTGGCATCCTTGTGGAGGATGCAAGAGAAATCTATCACTCCCTCTTGCGACAAGAGTTCAGGCGGGAGCTGGCGATACACCTTTGTCTAAGGAGAGGGATACCTCGCAAGGATCCTGGCTCTTCGTGTGCGCAGTCCTGTAGAGTCGACTTGAGATTTTAGGGAGCTGCGCAAAAGCATCAAAGACTGCCCCGAATCGAAGCATTTGGAAGGATGTGACTGGCTGGTTCTGCTCGCCTTTTTGGCATATCTCGGGTGATCCCGAATTGGGGGTTCGAGTGAACTTCTTAGCGGGTGTTCTTTTGAGAAACTCGTGTCCCGTCTATCGAGGCCGGTATCGATTCATGCGAGACATGTAGATATCCCGATAGCGGATGAGATTCGAGATAATCACATGTATAATGTTGGCACAAGGTACTGTTGTTTCAAAAGATAAAGTAAAGTTGATAAACTTTACATCTTTGTGAAACACTCCTGTTGAGGCTTCTATTGAGGAGCTATACCCTCCTTCATCCTAGAGTACTTGTAGTCGTGCACGACACGTCTAGTACTGCGATGATTGGATGAGACGGTCGTGCGACCTCGAACAGTGCTAAATGCACAATGCTGTAATCACATAAATGGCCTCACATTCGCCTTCACAGGCAAGATAGTCGAGTGGTTTAAAGACCACAGCATAGGATGGGTCATTAGTTAAGCAACCCCTAACGCACCCATTCGCTTCTGATTGTTCTGTCAAGGGAGAGGACAGAGCGGTACAAAACTCCAATGGACAGGTTGTTAACAACCACCCCACGGGCAATGATCCGGCCTCCCCAGTCATTGGAGTTAAGGGGAAAGGGGCTACAATAGTTAGCTCAAGACTTCTGCAGAAGTTGAATGCATCCGTGGCACTGCCTCCTTTGGGGAATCCTCTCTCGGCTAAAGCCGACCCTTTAGGAGCGGACTCAACTAGCTATTCGGGTTATTCAAAATACATAGAATAACAGACGCCCGAACTAGTCTCAGTTGTTTCTACGCTTTGCCTGTGCGTACCCGCAGACCAGTAATATCGAAACATAAAGTTTGTTCACACTGGTCGGTTGCTTGCTTGCTCGGTAGTTCAGTATGCTACTCGTAGAGTTGTACCCGCCTGTCAAGGCGTTACTCTAGTTGGTTAAACTGCTTACGCAGTTCTTTGCGGAGTAATAAGGAGTTTCTCATACTAGTTAAATGCTTATAATAATAATAGCATTATGTCAGTTGCTACATATTAGCATGTGACTTGCTTTACCCCTTGGTCGAACTGTTTGGTGCTTATTGCAGCGTAACACTTGTTGGCCTGCATCTTTTGTGATGGATGTGATTGCATACTGGTGGCAACTAGGACTGATGTAGCCGCTTGTCTTATAAGCTGCTTACATATTGTGATATAACTGCTACTGTATGATTGTTTTTCCTGTGTAGCTTATGAATTACTTACGACGAAATAGCTTATGCCTTACGATTAATTTAATTACTTGCTGATGGACTGAGCCATATTATGGTAATTGTATGTTTTACGAGCATTGTTACGAGTGCTTGTCTTATTCAGTTGTTTTGTTTGGCTGTCAGATAGAGTTAGTTACTCTTTGCCTATAGAATCAACTAGATTACCATATCTGCGTGTTCTCATGTGTCGTTTGCGCATGCTTGAGGCCCTATTTGAGGATTGCAATATTCTTTGTGGCAATAATACGATTCGTAGGATTATATGCTTCAGTGTGGAGTGATACGATGCATATTGCTGATATACATGCTTGTGCCCATATTGTGGCTACTGACCCCGAGGCGGCCAATGGTTCGGAGCAGTCGATTATTGATGCGTGTATCACTGAGTGGGGTGTCTGTTGAGGACCTGATCTCCAAAGGATTATCTGCGAGGGCGTGTATGATCAAGACCAGGTAACCGGCTAGAGTGGTATATTCTCTGTGAGGATGTACACTGTCCACGAACGGGTAGCCGCAAAGACGGTGAACTCCTGTGAGGAAGTGTATGGTCCAAGACCAGGTATACCATCTAGGGCGGAATTCCTTGTGAGGTTATACATTTCCCAAACCAGGTGATCCGACGTTTATCTTGTTGATTGTATTAGTGGCTATCGACCCTGAGAGAGGTCATTTGTGTTGATGTGTGTATCGCAATGATTTTCATTGGATATGGCATTTGTTGGGGACCGGTTTTCCAAAGGTTTCGCTATGGGGGTATGTATGATCAAGATCAGGTGACCCGGCTAGAGTGGTAGAATCTCTGTGAGGATGTACACTGTCCACGAATGGGTAGCCGCAAAGACGGTGAACTCCTGTGAGGAAGTGTATGGTCCAAGACCAGGTATACCCTCTAGGGCGGTAATTCCTTGTCAGGTCGTATATCTCCTGGACCGAGCGATCCGACGTGGATCTTCTGTTTTTGCTTACCATAAAAAGTTATGGTGAGCTGTGATGATCTTCTGAGATTGTTTGTGATAGCCAACTATGAATTCATAGTTTCGGCTTTCTGTTTTAGCATGATTACATGCAGGACTCAGATGTGAGAATCAGATCGTTAGCGATTTGAGATAGTGAACATGTTTTGGACCTTCTACGGAAGGGTGGGCTTTTCTAAGGAAGTATGACGCCTTAGTGAGTCATAACCGGTGACTGTTGGCCCCGTAAGGCTTTGAGAGATGGGAATAGATTAAGGTTGTTCAGGACAAAGCGTTTGTTAAAAGTCGTGAGAGCGACAAACGATGTCCTGATATTGATTCAATGCAGAGATCTCGTTCTAGGAACGAGAACAAGCTAGTTGCGTGGTGGTTCACAGCCTACGATCAATTCAATCGTATGTTGCGTTTGTCAGTTCTTACTTGCTTTGAACTGCTTACTGTTTGCACTACTTACGCATTTGCATTGCTTACGCGCTTGCACTGCTGATTCGCTTGCACTGCTGACTCGCTTGTACTACTTACTCGCTTGCACTACTTACTCGCTTGTACTACTTACGCATTTGCACTGCTTACGCGCTTGCACTGCTGACTCGCTTGTACTACTTACTCACTTGTACTACTTATTCGCTTGCACTACTTATTCGCTTGTACTACTTACGCGTTTTCACTATTCACCTGTTTGCATTGCTTACCTGTTTAACTGCATATTTGCTTTAAACTGCGTAACATACTGAATTAAATGTACTTAATTCAGTTTCCTGTAGTCTCTCTTGTGCACCTACTAGTTTTTCGTGAAACTAACTCATTCTATGGGTACAGGTGATAATTAGGTACACTACGGGCGATGGCGCGATTGCAAGATGGCTTCAAGACTTCTTCCTGCTCTTAGCTAGCGTCCTGGACGTTTTGGGTTTGTAACGGATTTTCCTTATGATACCCTAATTTTGTGAGTTTTGGTTCTTTTAGTTAACGTGCCCAAAGTTGTCAGCTTGCCTTCTGATTTAACAAAAGAAAAATCTTTCACTGATTTCATAAACAAACTCTGAAGGAAAGAGATATTTCTAGTCTCTTGCATGTTTTCTGAAAAGGTTCGCAAGTTTGAAATTTGGGGCGTTACACTACCACTTTACACAACATTATCATGTACTAAAAAAAAGATGCTTTCACGTGGGTTCTAATAGGTTGGAACCGAATATTAACAGATGATATCTCTGGCAGGAATCTGTTAAAATGTATCATTCGACAATTGTAATATTATATATATTTTATATATATAAAGGATAATACAAATTCATATATGGTATATATGCATATGTATTATCCTAATTATATATATAAAATATATATTTATCTATTTATAGGCATAGGGGTAGTTTAGACATTTCACATTTTTTACGCATATTCCATTTGGAATATGTTTGTAATTTTATTTTTAATTTTCTTTTTATTTTTCCTTTTTTTGTGGTTTGCCCCACCTAGGGAGGCTCCCCAAAGAGTCGTTGGGGGCTCCCAACGACGCCTTTGGGAGCCCCCTTGGTGGCCCCTCTCTTGTGTTATAAATAGGGGTCTCCCCCCTTTGTATTCTTCACTCCTTGGAGGAGCTTATGCTCCATTGTATGGGGTTTATACCCCCTTCTTCCTTCTTCAATAATATTCAACTTATGACTTTATGTCATATTTTTGCCCCTTGTGTGGGTTTATGTGTTAGCACATTATGTGCTTGTGTTGTTCCCTTTAATGGGTTTGTTCCCACTTCATGTGCATGTGTATGAGTTCTTTATTGAACCTAATGTATTCAAAGCCACTTTCTAACATGGTATCAGAGCGAGGTTGAGATCGAGTTGCTCTTCGGTGCATCGGGAAGCGTGGTATTCAAGAAATTTTTAAAGAAAAATGGTGAAGTATTTATTTCTCTCTCTTTTCTTTCTTAAAGTTATTAGGTATGCATTCTATTTCTTTAAGTATTGTATGAAGAATTTAATATGCTTTTTTTATGTGTACTCTTTGTCATTATGTCTTTTTATAAAAATTTGAGTTACTTGATACTCTATTGAATCTTTTTCGTATACATACTTTTTCGTATGTTTTTCTTTGAAAAATTTGAAAATGATAACTTGTTTGGCGAAAAAAATTAGATATATGATTGCTCAAAACTTAATGGGTCGGTAAAGATTTATGACCATTGGAGCCTTGAATTTATATTTTAAATCTAACTTTGTTTATAAGAATACCTTTTATATATGGTAAGTCTTTAAAGAAAGGTATGTTAAGATTAAAATGTTTGTGAGATGTAGTTTTTCGAAAAATGCTAAATTCCTTAATAAGTTTTTATATGAGCAACATTTAATTAAGAAAGTTTTTTTATATAATTCCGGTTGAATTAAGTTTTAAAATAGTCTTATGGAATATGGTAATTTTCTTTGCATCTCTATACTCTTAAAAGATTTTTCAATTTGATTTAAAGAGCTTGTCTCATTATAAAATTTATGGTCTTCACTAATGTTTGTTACGTACTTATTACATTAGGAGTTCGTAATAATCTATTAAGTCATGTTTTTTGATAAAACTTAAAAGCTTTTGAATTTTTCCTCAATAAATGTTTAATTTTATAGATTTATGCCATAGTACAATCTTACTTTATCATAAGGTTTTTTTTTAACAAATCTATTATTCTTCTTTGTTGGAATTTCTCTCACTTTAGTGGAGTTTCCCCTTTCTTTGGGAATTTTGTGTGTTTTGAGCTCTCTTTAAGGAGCCTTTCGGTCCTTATAATCTTCTTGTGAGTATATACTCTTTTATGAAGATTTCATGGTTGTTGTGAGAAGATTGTTTGTGAGTATCTTTTTCCTTGCATAATATCCTTCAACGATTCATTAATACTTGTAACCCTTTGTGGATCTTTTGAGATTGGTTGTGAGCATCATTTTTTAAGTTACAATAGTGGATTTCATAAGATTTTTCAAACTTCACCATCTTTATGAATGCCTATATTGGCCTAAGTTTGTTATTTGCTCATTCAAGATTATTGTCATTTAAAAATCTTGCATTGCATAAAAGTGCATCTATTATTATTTGGTGTGCATTTAATTGCACTTTATATCTATCATAGTTGAGGCTTGTTTTTGACTTTTTGATTATTCCAAATCGGTTCTTACGCATGATGTTAAATATTTCATAATTGTGTTAGTTGCATAATAAGTCTTTTTTGTATAAATGACTTCTTTTGAAGATTAAGCATAATTCATGTTTATGCAAAATTGTTGTTATAAAGCATATTATTGTGATTGATTATATTGGACCTTTGATTCAATTTTTAATCGGTCCTCTTTTCTTTGAAAAATGATTCCTAAAGTATTTATTGCCTTTTTGTGGCATTTATATTTGTCCATCACATGTTTCTTTTATGCATCATTGTTTTGGCCTTATTATTGTTTTATTAGAGATGTTTGTTGAGGTGAGTTATGTGCGCCTCGTGTTATATCATTTTAGATTGTCCAAATTGCCATATTATAGATGGTGGTTGAGGTGAGTTATGGGCACCTTGGGACTCTAGAATGATTTGGTATATGATCTCTAATTATGAGTGTGACACTCGTTGTTATGTCATTTTAGATTGTCCACTTACCATATTATAGATGGGGGTTGAGGTGAGTTATGGGCACCTTGGGACTCTAGAATGATTTGGTATATGAGTGTGTCACTAGTTTGATGTTGGCCATTGATCTTATGGACGCTCTTATTTATATATAAATGTGATGGATATATGATGTTTGAAACCTTAAAATGTTTTAAGGTATATTGAAATCAAGGTTTTAGGGATTATTGCCCAACCTTCCATTGTTTATGAAAATTATGAGTGCATTTGCACATTTGTGATTTTGTGCTTTTGTGCACAAGTGTTCCGTATGTTCTTGGTGTGTGTATGTTCACACATTTATTTTCAAGAATATTGTTCTATCGGTTGTTGTATCTTGTTGAAGATACTTTTACATAGTTTATTCCAAAATGTTATTTTTATGGGTATTCTTTTTGAAGAATATTGTTCTATTGATTCAAGGTTTGATTTATATATATGTCTGTCATTACAAAGTTTGATTACCTCAAAAGTCTTCTCCTTTTATGCCCCTTATCTAAGTGTCATCATATGTAGACAAGAATTTTATTACACCTTCGTGTGTTGGTAGCCTTTTGTTGGCTTTTGCTCTCTTCGTCTAGTAGCTGAACGCACTTGTCTTGAGTGTTATTTTATATAGACAAGGCATGTTGATTCACACCATGGTGTGTGATTTTAGTCCATGTTGGCGTTTGTGTCCTTGCTCTAGTCGCTGAGATGTATGCCCATGGTTGGCTTATTTCACTCATTTCAAGTGCCATCTTATGTAGACAATAGATGTATTATGTTTTAGCCCATGGTTGGCTTGTTACTCTTGTTCTAGTAGCTGAACATACTTGGTTTTGAGTGTATTTTTACGTAGACAAGAGATGCTTTTGGTTCATGTTGGCGTGTATTCTCTTGTTCTTGTCGTAGATGCACTCATTTCAACTATTATTATATGTAGACAAAAGGTTCTTTGGCACACCTTTGTGTGTGTCTTTGGCCTTTAATGGCATTATATTTATATTCTTGATCTAGTAGCTTATACACTTGATTTATGGATTTTGAAGG
Source organism: Nuphar pumila (assembly GCF_984573655.1). Lineage (NCBI taxonomy): Eukaryota > Viridiplantae > Streptophyta > Magnoliopsida > Nymphaeales > Nymphaeaceae > Nuphar > Nuphar pumila. The sequence continues at coordinate 73,191,444 of NC_143262.1, forward strand.
ACTAATGAGGTAGTTGTTTGTAATGGATGAACTATTGTTGAAATTTGCAAAATTTCATTCATGACTTGTGCTTTAAGATATTCAAGTGAATTATATTTTTGATATGCATATTTTAAAATCAAGTTGATTTTTTGGCATTTAATCTATATATTAAAGTGCTTATGGTATTTTGGCCACTTTTGTATGCAAAATGTGTCCTTTTTGTCAATTGAGTGAGATTTTCCTAAATGGGGAAGATTCTCTACTCAAATAACACTATTCGTTTTGCCTCGTAAATGAATTTAAAACCTTGTGAACTCTTGTGTTTATTTTTGTCTAAAGTATGCTTGGAGACTTTGTTTCTCTTGTTTGGCACTTTATTACATGTTTTCCTTTACGTATTAATTTATTTCATGATAATATATGCATATGCTCTTTATGGCCTTTTAGGATCTCATTAAATAAAGTATTTGTTGCTTATGCCTCTTCGTAGGATTATTGTGGTGTCCCTTAGTGGACTATTTTGTTATTCCCTCATTATGGGGTTGCGTTTGTCCAATATTGGACCTTATGAATGCATTATGCATTCTTGCAATATGTTTCCGCTCACTTTTTAAACATGATATATGATTTTGAAAACTTTGGTTTTCTAAATTTTCTTTTCATGCTAAAATAATTATCCTATTATGCATAAATTTTGCACCTTGTTAGGAATGTTCCTTTTTTAGTAAAGTGCAAAGATATTTTTTACTTGTTCTTTGTTGTTGTTCCTCAGGATCTTGAAGATAAGAGGAAAACAAGTACCTTGGATAGATCATGGAATGTGCTCATCATTAAAGGCATTGGAGGGAGACATTTACAATGTCATTCGTACTGAAGGCTCTTGAAGCCTTGAGATTCTTCCTCTTGCTTTCTTCAATCTTATCGTTCCTCCACGCAAAGCTTGAGGGGGGGTGTTAAAATGTATCATTCGACAATTGTAATATTATATATATTTTATATATATAAAGGATAATACATATTCATATATGGTATATATGCATATGTATTATCCTAATTATATATATAAAATATATATTTATCTATTTATAGGCATAGGGGTAGTTTAGACATTTCACATTTTTTACGCATATTCCATTTGGAATATGTTTGTAATTTTATTTTTAATTTTCTTTTTATTTTTCCTTTTTTTGTGGTTTGCGCCACCTAGGGAGGCTCCCCAAAGAGTCGTTGGGGGCTCCCAACGACTCCTTTGGGAGCCCCCTTGGTGGCCCCTCTCTTGTGTTATAAATAGGGGTCTCCCCCCTTTGTATTCTTCACTCCTTGGAGGAGCTTATGCTCCATTGTATGGGGTTTATACCCCCTTCTTCCTTCTTCTTCAATAATATTCAACTTATGACTTTATGTCATATTTTTGCCCCTTGTGTGGGTTTATGTGTTAGCACATTATGTGCTTGTGTTGTTCCCTTTAATGGGTTTGTTCGCACTTCATGTGCATGTGTATGGGTTCTTTATTGAACCTAATGTATTCAAAGCCACTTTCTAACAGAATCAACACATGGCATCAAGCGGACAAGCCTGATCAGTGAATAATTCTAACCCAAATGATTTTGTAGAACCAGTTGGGCAAAGAACAGACGACAAAAATAACTAGCAGAAAGAAAGCACCAATAAATTTTAAAATCCAAGGAATTATAGAAAAGGGTTAACCAGTTATAACCTATGTCACCTGAGTACGGGTGCGGTATGGAAGGTACGACATCACAATTCCAAAAAATGTGGGTACGGGGACATGGCTATATATATATATATATATATATATATATATATATATATATATATATATATATATATATATATATATATATATATATATATATATATATATATATATATAAAACAAATTCAAAATAAACTGAATATAATCTAAATATATATGCTATATCTAAAATATATATTATATACTGAAAATATAATTATAAATTATAAATTGAATACAAACTTGTATGTACGGAGGGTAAAAATGGCGTGTCTAGGTATCCAAGTGTGTTGACACAGGGACACGCGTGTCGACATGAGTACGGAGGGCAAAATGGAGTGTCCAGGTACCATACGTTATAACTGGGAATGATAAAAAACAGAAACAAGAAAAGTATTTAAGCAAGTCATGTCTTCATAGTGAAATTACTGGATCGAATGCCGACACATCTGATCACAAACAAAGTGGTCCAAATAAAGTACTGTTCCTCGGTATATGTTGCCTATTTATACACTCCCAATAACGTGACCTTATTTACGAAAATAACATACAATTTTTTTATAATGCTTGTTAAGATGCATGAAATATAACTTTACAATTTCCGCAGAAAGAAAACAATATATTTCAGTTCTCACATACTTGTCAAAAGCGCTAGGCGGAGCCTAGTCAGACTAGGCAGGACCCAAAAAAACATTAAAAAAGTAAGAATATCACAATAAATTGTTAAATTTAAGTAACAAGCAGAAACAATTGTGATTGTGACCATGAATGAAGTATAAGTGTGTATTCCAATATAACATATCGCAAACTTTGTATAATTGCATAGCATTGAACATGAACAGAAACAATTATGAATGAAGTAACTATAACATAAAAACAAACAGCTATAATTGAAGCAAATATGACATAAAAAAACAATTATGAATGAAGCAAATATAAAATAAGAACAAACAATTATGAGTGAAGCAAATATAATATAAAAAACAGACAATTATGAATGAAGCAAATAAATTATTAAAAAGACAATTATGAATGAAGCAACTATGACAAAAACAGACAATTATGAATAAAAATAGTGTGTGTGTGTGTGTGTATATATATATATTACAGATGCATGTAACATAAAAAACGCATATAATAACTAATATAAACAAACATATATTATATACATGTGAAAAAAGATACAGAGAAACAGATTATAATATAATGTATTATAATACTGCGAAAAGACATATATATTACAGATGCATGTAACATGAAAAATACATATAATAACTAATATAAATAAACATATATTATATACATGTGAAAAAAGATACAGAGAAACAGATTATATATAATGTATTATAATACTGAGAAACAGATTATATAATATAACTGAAAACACTGATTATATACCTGTGAAAACACAGAATATATATATATATATATATATATATATGTGTGTGTGTGTGTGTGTGTGTGAAAAACACAGACACATATATACAGTATAAATTATATACCATATATCTGAGAAGAAGATTATATAAATGAAATCAGAATATATAGATAGCTAGATAGATATAAATAAATAACCGAGTGGACGGGTGAGAGGAGGAAGAAGAAGAAAATGTGAAAGAAAGAAAAAAAAAGTAGAAAAAGAAAAGAAAAGGGAAGAAGAAGAAAAAAGTGGAAGAAAAGAAAGGGGGAAAAGGAAGAAAAAGAGAGGAAAAAGGATAAAAAAAGAGGGTGGAAGGCGTGAGGTCAGAGGAGGAAGAAAAAGAAGAGGATAAAAAAAACGAAAAAAAAAAATAATGGGAAGAAGAAGGAAAAAAAAGATGAAAAAGAAAGAAAAAAGGAAAAAAGAAGTAGAAGAAAAAATGAAGAGGGTGGAGGGCGAGAGGGCAGACAGAAGAAAAAAAAGAAAGAAAGAAAATGGAAGAAGGAAAAAAAAGAAGAAAAGGGAAAAAATGTACCTGGTAGTCTCCTCCTCCTTGTTGCTATTGGAGAGAGAGAGAAAGAGAGCAAAAAGGGGAAGGATGTAGCCCTTTCCTTTTTATAGTTGCCCTAATAGACAGTTGACCAGGTTTGGACTATTCCAAACCTAGTCAACATAGTTAATAAAAAAAATACATGATTGTCCTGGCCGCCTAGGCGGGCTAGGAGAAAAATAGGGCTCCACCGCCCATGAGCAATAGCCTAGGTGGTGGGGCTGCACCTAGGTTGCCTAGGCACTGGTTTTAACAAAGTCACATTATCCACCATAAAAGTCCGTGAGGCACTGAGAAACAAACATTATGCAAGCAAACACATGTATGCATGCATAATACATCAAAGAAGATATATCGCTTATAACACTTAAGTGAAATGAGGAGGAGGATTTTTACCTTAACAACAGCAGAGTACACAACCACCCTGTAATTTGTATAATCATGGTACAAAAGAGGTGCTTCTATGAAATATGAGACTGAATGAGTAAAGTAGTCAGGAGACACATATCCAATAACAAGTGGCCGCCCAAAATCTTTTGGGTTGTCCCAAGAAGTATATTGTGAATATAACCTCGCAAACCGCCTGCCCCATTCCCTGTAAGAAATCATGTGCATCACAAGGACTATTCAAAAGAGAAAGGCAATAACGAGGTAACATCGATCCCTATGACCATTTAAAAGAATTGACTTATTTTAACCACCATGCAACACACCACAAGATTACCAATATTATATTCAAATATTTCATATGCTTATCCTCAACGATTGGGCCGGCAATGGATCAGGTTGGGTCGTGTTGAGGTAAACCTAAGAATGAATTAGGTTTTGTTGGCTCACTTAACATTTACTAAGTATGAAAGGCCTAGAAATGTACATAACCCATCTGTGTTCAGGCAACTCAAAGTCAAAACTCAGGTCCGTCTTGGGTTGGGCCAGCCCATCAAGTTTTTGGTTAATCATATTTTACAAGTATGATAACATTTAATAGCAGGATCAAACTACCTTTTTGTTCATGAATCATGATAGATCTGAAGAACTATTATGTTCTTCATGTCTTCTCCAATCACATGTTTAGGCCATTAGGGCCAAAACATCCAATTTCAAAATCCAAAATGATTAAAGAAATATGGAACTGTATATAAATTCCTATATTATCATTTTATTTATCACTCCACTATGTAATGAAGGATGATAATAATTTATATAATGGTTTTACCATTGAATATATACCAGTGTCACCGATATCAACAATATTTTGAAAATAAAGCATTAATATTGGCTATTTCAAGGTAGATGATAATAAAGGTAATATCTCATGATATTTTCAAAATATCACGATATATTTGGGAAAAAGAAACTTTTTTTATATTTCAAGTTTGCATTTCCTGCTTTTTGTTTCTTTTATATTTTTAAAACCTTTATATTTTTGGAAGAAAAATAATGCAAAACTTATTTTTTTTTAGTTATTATTTATATTTTTATTTTTTAAACTCCCAACATTTGCCGAGATTTATCAACTTTCAAAAATCTCTCTGAGAAATACCCTTGCCGAGATAATACCTTGAACGATATAGGTGGCTATAATACAGACATACCTGTACATAGGAGATAATACCTTGAACGATATAGGTGAATATAATATAGGCACACCTGTACATAGCTTTTTATCAGGATTGGGTAAATTCAAGCTTAGTAATAGGTCAGGTAGGTTTCAAGTATGTACTACCTAAATCCAAACCAGATCTAAAACATAAATGGGTCTACACCTGTCAAATCCATACATGACCGTGAATTAACATGGGTTGGGTCGGGAGGCAGATCAGGTTGGGTTCTTTGAACAGCACTGTAATAACCGTGAATTTTATGAGATAAATAAACTTGAATTTCATATTCAGAAGCTGCTACAAGGATACTTTCATTGTTTTAATTTTTCTATCTAATTGGATCTCGAATGTCCTGTTCGGATCTTCGATGTCGGATCCTTAAAATACTATTTGGATCTTCAATAATTGGACCCAGATAAATACCTAATAGTAGAATTTTAATTTTTGGTTCGGATCCTTGATATTGGAGATTCGATATCATGGTTAGATTTGATATTGGATCCAAAACTTATTATGTGGATCTGCGAATTTATAAATAGATCTTAAAGGGGGAAAACTTTATATAGGATCCATAATAGTTTATTTTGGAGCCATATTCATCTACTGAAGGTTTGGATCCAAATTACATCATTTGGATCCATAGTTTCAATCATGTAATAAAGAGAAAATTTTTGGAACCAAGATCCCTATCAATTGGGGGTCCATATATATATAATATCATACACATGTATTAGAAAAATAAAATAATAAATAATATAACAATAAAATATATTTGGATCCACAGCTAGACCCATATGGATCCAACCTGCAGACCCAAACATCCATTGAGTCACGAATCCAAACGGCGGCTGGATCACGGGTAACAGACCCGATCAATCCACGCCTCGCACACACCTAGTGCGTTAAGTAAAAAAAAAAGAACCCGTACTCGATAAAACTGCATTAGGGATCATTTCTGAACCCTAACACAGCAAGCGAAAAGGGCAAGGGGAAAGGGGTAGCGCAGTCGCCGAGGTGGGGGTAACAGCCCTTCCGTTTCGGGGGCCACCCTCCTACAAGTCCTCTCTCTCTCTCTCTCTCTCTCTCTCTCTCTCTCTCTCTCTCTCTCTCTCGACAATCAACAACCGATGTCGTCGGCGACCCTCCATCCGCGGCAGCCAGCTTTCCTTTCGTCGTCGCAAGCGATAGGGCCATCGGAACCGGCGACCATCGCCTCATGACAAGCCACCTTTAGAGCGCCAGAACAGGTAGGATTTCATGTTTTTCTTCTTTAGGGTTCCCATCTATTGAGAGATGTGTGTGTGGGTTCCGTGAATGGCAACCCGAATTGTTATTTTGAGGGTTTTCGATTCCGGTTTTGTGGTTGCCGGAAATACTCAATGAAAAGGAGATTTGAGGGGTACCTTTCGATTTTTGCAACCGAGTCGATTTCGGCAGCTATGAAAATCCGAGTGAATGGAGGCAGGGAATCTGAAATCCCAAATCTGCAATTTTGGGGATTTTGGATTTTCCTGACAGAAGGGTTTTGATACTTGTTATGAACTATAGAAAAAAAAATGTGAATCGCGTACACGTGAATACTTGTAGACTTAAACCCATGAACAGTAATGCAGTTCATATTATAGTTTTATTTCAATTTTCTTTTGGTATCCATCTGGTAGTTTCTGATGTGATGGTCTTATTAGTATTCCCTGAATTTTAGAAGTGTTGCCTCTATCAATGATAAGTTGTAAAGTTACGTGAATATAAGTTTCTTATTCAAACCAAACCTTAAACCTAAGATGTTTCATCCTTTACAGTAACATTAACATCATCGTATGACTGATATTTTGCTTCTCAGTGCACTCTATGCACTTATTGAATTATAAATGTTATGGTACACTAGTATAAGAATTTGGTAGTTCAAGTTAAACAATTTTTGTTTGTGATCTCAAGGTATCATGCAAATATGTGTTGTGTATGTGCATGTCAATGCATAAAAGATATTCTCACCCACATATGAACTATAGCTTCCTTTCCTTCAAAAAAAAAAAAGGATTAGTAGTCTGCATGTTTTTTTTATTGGGCTAGATTGTTTTTCTGTATTATTTGCAATGTCAAGTCATTACTTGTATGATCTGTTACTTAATTCCTGCATATGAATACCAGCAATATGTGTCGAGTTCTGTATTCTGACATACTTTGAATGGTTATTCTTCCTGCATATGAATACCAACATGTGTTGTGTTCTACAGTATTGATATAAGTTGTAAATCTTATTTCCTGCAAATGAAATAAGCAGCAAATGTTGTGATTCTACATAGATTTGTTGTACTTAAATGTTATTTCTTTTTACATACTAATACAAACATCATGTGCTTGTGTTCTACATTTGGATGATCTTCATAGTGCTATTCCAGCCATTGAATGTGTGCCAATAGGTTATTTAAGAAAAGATTGCTCTTATATGGTGGAACATTGAAATTTTGCCAGTACATATTAGATTGATCTGCTGGTTGTCAAATGTATGCTCTAAAGGTGTGTTCTCGAATGTAAACTTGTAACCGAGTTGTGGTTTAGGTGGCATGTTACGTGAAAAATCTAGTTTGCAAATTAGATGAAATAAAATCTAGAATCCCTTTATAGGATTTGCCTTGTAACATGATCAGGTCCTGCGTAAATTGTTTAAAGCACACCTGCATGCTATTATGTTTCACACAGGTTGCTAAAATGCTATTGTTTTTCGGGGGTCAAGAACTGCGTATGGGCATGCTGTTTGTGGCTGAATGCAAAGCATTAAGTATGTTCTGATTAGTTTTCTTTTTGTGAAAATATAATGGACTCTCATATTGGAATGCTCAAGTTATGACATGTTTGGGGTATGATTCCATGGTTACATTACCACGTGTTCTAAATGGGTCGTTTGGGAAACCTTGCCTAATGGGCAATATGGGTTGAATACCCAATGCAGGTACTTGGGTTGTTCACTTGTGCACAATGACAATAAAACTGGTGAGAAACTTAAATTTAAATATTGTGGGTCTGACTAGTTTAAAGGCACCGGGCAATCGTGCTTGACTGGTTTAAAGGTACCAGAGCATTCTGGGTGGGTTTGTGCAATCAATATGAAAAAAAAATGTGATGTTTTATACCTTGGTAAAATGGCTAAGGTTGGGGACCTACTACTATGGTAGTAGGAGGTAGTTGGGGAAATGCCCATTTACTTTGGGTAATTTAAATAAATGAAAAGATTAACCCACTCAGATTCGGGCTTACCTTGGAGAGGGTAGGTGGTACAAAACTCCGAAAACATGTGTTTAGCTGTTTCGAGCTAAAGTGACTCGTTGGTCCCCAGTCCTCGGAGTTGGGGGGGACCCGGACTACCAATGTATCCTAGGTGGTAGCTCTTTGTTCTTCTGTAAAAGTTAGGGATGCATCATGTTTTGGTTTTGGGTTTTGGGAGGTTCACTCGGTCACTGGTCGCTCCCCTAGGATTTACAGTTTTGGTTAGAACGTTCGGGTTATTAACACACCCATGAACAATAAACCCCCGAATGTTCTCTTCCGTTACGGGTGATTCGACCTGCGTGTACCCGCGGGATAAATAAAGATAAACATTAATTAGAACATTTTAGGTATCACACTGAGTAAATTGCTAGATTTATAGCTTCATAACTCTTTCAGAATATAGTTTTGTACTTTTAACATGCTTTAGAAATTGTAACATGTGAGATATTTGAATCATGTTGATGTGTAGCTAAATGTTATTCATGCTAATGTGGTGGTTGTTAGATTAAATTATATACATGTTATTGTTGTTGTGTAGTTTCTTTATTTAATCTTGTATATGCTGAAAATCACACGTGGCACTCACATCACATACTTGACACGTGATATACCTACAAGAAAAAAAATACAGTAATTCCTACTTAGACAGTTGTAGTCTAATTCCTATAAATTTATCATTTTTCAGGTGAAGAATAGAGTTATAGGCGACTGCGGGATGAGGCTTCGATCGAAACTTTGGATTTACTGTTCCCGGGATATTTTGGTTTTCCTTTTTATTGATTAGAACATGTCATTAAACCCTGATGTTATTATTCGTGTGAAAATGAAATTAAATAAATGATTTGGTTTGCTCTCCACTGTAATGTTCCGAAATGTTTAACCTCATAGTATTTGTTGTTTCCGTTGTTTAAAATAAATGGGTTAAAATTTCGAGGCGTTATAGTTATGGTATCAGAGTCTGGGAACAATAAATCAAAGATCACGGTTGTGCCACACCCTGCAAGCGCTCTGTGAGTATAATTTATTTTGTTTTGTTATTGATCATGTTACTTGTTCTTTTTATTGTGATGCTCATAATGGTATATAAGTGAATTCACGCCTACACATGATTAATTTTGACCTATTAGGTGAATGTCACATCACGCCTACAAATGATTAACTTTTAGATTGTTGACTTATCACGCCTACAGATCATTAGTATTGACCTACTAGGTGAATGATGTATCATGCCTATATAGCTTCATTATAGATAATTGTATTATGATTGTCTGAATGGATCTACCATACTTGCATTGCATGATTTATGTGTGTATCATGGATATCTGACTAAATTTCTTAGTGGACATGTGTGTGTGTTTCACCTCAAAATAATTGAATGTGATATGATGTAAGAATTAGCAATGCTAATGAAATGATGAAATGATATGAACGTCTTAGATACATGATTGGAATCCTATGTGCATAACTCGAACTACGTAGAAGTTACGTATCTTGAGGTTTAGTTGACTCTTAGTATATGCATAATCACATTGTATAGAACTCATGCCTTGGTTACGCATGCTTCAAGGTTAAATTTGAAAAATGCAATGTTCCTGGTGCCAATGATATGATGCTTAGGAGGATATGCTTGTGTATGATATGATTGGAATATCACGTGATATGAAATTTTGAAAGCATGTGATATATGCTTAAGTTTAATAGCGAACTATGGTTCATGGAACCTTATTGATGAAAGGTGGATTTCATGATTTTTAGTGTCATATGAAATGATGTGATGCATATTAACGATATATATGCTTGTGCCCATATTGGTGGCTATCGACCATGAGAGCAATTAGTTGTATTGATGCATATATCACTATTTTGGCACCTGTTGAGAATTTGTTTTCCAAAAGATTATCTGTGAGGGTATGTATAATCAAGAGCAGGTAATCCGGCTAGAGTGCTAGATCTCTGTGAGAAAGTACACTGTTCAAGAGTGGGTAGCCGCAAAGACGGTGAATTCCTGTGAGAAAATGTATTGTCCAAAACCAGGTATACCCTCTAGAGAGGTAATTCCTTGTGAGGTCGTACATTTTCCAGATCAGGTGATCCGGCGTGGATCTTGATAATCTTTAATTAATAAAGAGTTATGGTAAATTGGAAGAATTTGCCAAGATTGATTGATACAGCCAGTTATAGATCAATAGATTTGACTTTAGTTATAGAAATCATTATTAATTTTAGATCTCGATATAATGACATGTTTGTGTCTTTTGTGGATAGATGAGCCATTCTGTGAGAGAATTACGCCTTGAGCGAAATCTCGATCGGAGACAACTAACCGTGCAAGGCCTTGAGAAATAAGAATAAGTGGAAGGTTATTCAGGACAAAGAGTCTCTTAGAAATAGCAAAGACAACAAACAACGATGTAATTATGATAAAATAAAGGAAACTTCACTCAATAATTAAGAACAAGCTAAAGGAATAGCAGGTTGTGTCTATCATTCGTGACTAAACCAGCAGGAAGTAGTGAGCATACACTCCAACTATCTTAGGTTAAGACTTTCTGTGATTTAGTACGGATTTTGCCATCAAAGAAATCATGTATGAATTTTGTCGAGACCAAATTTTAGCTCCAAACTCCTCTTAGAAACACATTGTGTCTTGTCCAGATCCTTATATATTGGGATATATGTTGGGAGCTCACAAAAAATATGTGCATCCTTGTCGATACTAATCCCCTCTGACTACGATCTCTACGGAAATCCTGCAATGAAATTTCGAGGACGAAATTCTTTTTAGGAGGAAAGGATGTAATAACCATGAATTTTATAAGATAAATAAACTTGAATTTCATATTCAGAAGCTACTACAAGGATACTTTCATTGTTTTAATTTTTCTATCTAATTGGATCTCGGATGTCTTGTTCGGATCTTCGATGTCTGATCCTCAAAATACTATTCTGATCTTCGATAATTGGATCCAGATTAATACCTAATAGTAGAATTTTAATTTTTTGTTCGGATCCTTGATATTGGAGCTTGGATATCATAGTCAGATTTGATATTGGATCCAAAACTTATTATGAGGATCTGCGAATTTATAAGTAGATCTTAAAGGGGAAAACTTTATATAGGATCTATAATAGTTTATTTTGGAGCCATATTCATCTACTGAAGGTTTGGATCCAAATTACATCAATTGGATCCATAGTTTCAATCATGTAATAAAGAGAAAATTTTCGAAACCAGGATCCCTATCAATTGGGGGTCCATATATATATATATATATATATATATATATATATATATATATATATATATATATATATATATATATATATATATATATATATATATATATATATATATATATAAATCATACACATGTATTAGAAAAATAAAATAATAAATAATATAACAATAAAATATATTTGGATCCACAGCTAGACCCATATGGATCCAACCTGCAGACCGAAACAGTCATTGAGTCACGGATCCAAACTGCGGCAAGATCACGGATCACAAGCCCGATCGATCCACTCCTCGCACACACCTAGTGCGTTAAGTAAAAAAAAAAGAACCTGTACTCGATAAAACTGCGTTAGGGCTCATTTCTGAACCCTAACACAGCAAGCGAAAGGGGTTGGGGGAAAGGGGTAGCGCAGCAGCCGGGGTGGGGGTAACGGTCCTTCCGTTTCGGGGGCCACCCTCCTACAAATCCCCTCTCCACTCTCTTCCTATCACTCTCCTCTTCTCCTTGTTTCTGTCTTCTTTCTCTCTCTCTTTCTCTCCCTCTCTCGCTCCCATCCCTATTGACAACCCGACAATCAACAGCCGATGTTGTCGGCGACCCTCCACCCGCGACAGCCACCTTTCCTTCCGTCGTCGCAAGCGGTAGGGCCATCGGAACCGACGACCATCGCCTCATGACAAGCCACCTTTAGAGGGCCAAAACAGGTAGGATTTCCTGTTTTTCTTCTTTAAGGTTCCCATCTGTCGAGAGATGTGTGTGTGGGTTCCGTGAATGGCAACCCGAATTGTTATTTTGAGGGTTTTCGATTCCGGTTTTGTGGTTGCCGAAAATACTCAGTGAAAGGGAGATTTGGGGGTACCTTTCGATTTTTGCAACCGAGTTGATTTCGGCAGCTATGAAAATCCGAGTGAATGGAGGCAGGGAATCCGAAATCCCAAATTTGCAATTTTGCGGATTTTGGATTTTCCTGACAGAAGGGTTTTGATTCCTGTTATGAACTATAGAAAAAAAATGTGAATCACGTACACGTGAATACTTATAGTTTTATTTCAGTTTTCTTTTGGTATCCATCTGGTAGTTTCTGATGTGATGCTCTTATTAGTATTCCCTAAATTTTAGAAGTGCTGCTTCTATTAATGATAAGTTGTAAAGTTACGTGAATATAAGTTTCTTATTCAAACCAAACCTTAAACCTAAGATGTCTCATCCTTTACAGTAACATTAACATCATCGTATGACTGATATTTTGCTTCTCAGTACACTCTGTGCACTTATGGAATTATAAATGTTATGGTATACTAGTATAAGAATTTGATAGTTCAGGTTAAACAATTTTTTTTGTGATCTCCAGGTATCATGCAAATATGTGTTGTGTTTGTGCATGTCAATGCATAAAAGATATTCTCGACCACATATAAACTATTACTTCCTTTCCTTCAAAAAAACGGATTAGTAGTCTGCATGTTTTTTTTTATTGGGCTAGATTGTTTTTCTGTATTATTTGCAATGTCAAGTCATTACTTGTATGATCTGTTACTTAATTCCTGCATATGAATACCAGCAATATGTGTCGAGTTCTGTATTCTGACATACTTTGAATGGTTATTCTTCCTGCATATGAATACCAACATGTGTTGTGTTCTACAGTATTGATATAAGTTGTAAATCTTATTTCCTGCAAATGAAATAAGCAGCAAATGTTGTGATTCTACATAGATTTGTTGTACTTAAATGTTATTTCTTTTTACATACTAATACAAACATCATGTGCTTGTGTTCTACATTTGGATGATCTTCATAGTGCTATTCCAGCCATTGAATGTGTGCCAATAGGTTATTTAAGAAAAGATTGCTCTTATATGGTGGAACATTGAAATTTTGCCAGTACATATTAGATTGATCTGCTGATTGTCGAATGTATGCTCTGAAGGGTGTGTTCTCGAATGTAAACTTGTAACCGAGTTGTGGTTTAGGTGGCATGTTACGTGAAAAATCTAGTTTGCAAATTAGATGAAATAAAATCTAGAATCCCTTTATAGGATTTGTCTTGTAACATGATCAGGTCTTGCGTAAATTGTTTAAAGCACACCTGCATGCTATTGTGTTTCACACAGGTTGCTAAAATGCTATTGTTTTTCGGGGGTCAAGAACTGTGTATGGGCATGTTGTTTGTGGCTGAATGCAAAGCATTAAATATGTTCTGATTAGTTTTCTTTTTGTGAAAATATAATGGACTCTCATATTGGAATGCTCAAGTTATGACATGTTTGGGGTATGATTTCATGGTTACATTACCATGTGTTCTAAATGGGTCGTTTGGGAAACCCTGCCTAATGGGCAATATGGGTTGAATACCCAATGCAGGTACTTGGGTTGTTCACTTGTGCACAATGACAATAAAACTGGTGAGAAACTTAAATTTAAATATTGTGGGTCTGACTAGTTTAAAGGCACCGGGCAATTGTGTTTGACTGGTTTAAAGGTACCAGAGCACTCTGAGTGGGTTTGTGCAATCAATATGAAAAAAAATGTGATGTTTTATACCTTGGTAAAATGGCTAAGGTTGGAGACCTACTACTATGGTAGTAGGAGGTAGTTGGGGAAATGCCCATTTACTTTGGGTAATTTAAATAAATGAAAAGATTAACCCACTCAGATTCGGGCTTACCTTGGAGAGGGTAGGTGGTACAAAACTCCGAAAACATGTGTTTAGCTGTTTCGAGCTAAAGTGACTCGTTGGTCCCCAGTCCTCGGAGTTGGGGGGGACCCGGTCTACCAATGTATCCTAGGTGGTAGCTCTTTGTTCTTCTGCAGAAGTTAGAGATTCATCATGTTTTGGTTTTCGCCTATGGGAGGTTCTCTCGGTTACTGGCCGCTCCCTTAGGATTTACAGTTTCGGTTAAAACGTTTGGGTTAATAACACACCCATGAATAATAAACCCCCGAATGTTCTCTTCCGTTACGGGTGATTCATCCCACGTGTACCCGCGGGATAAATAAAGATAAACATTAATTAGAACATTTTAAGTATCACACTGAGTAAATTGCTAGATTTATAGCTTCATAACTCTTTCATAATATAGTTTTGTACTTTTAACATGCTTTAGAAATTGTAACATGTGAGATATTTGAATCATGTTGATGTGTAGCTAAATGTTATTCATGCTAATGTGGTGGTTGTTAGATTAAATTATATACATGTTATTGTTGTTGTGTAGTTTCTTTATTTAATCTTGTATATGCTGAAAATCACACGTGGCACTCACATCACATACTTGACACATGATATACCTACAAGAAAAAAAATACAGTAATTCCTACTTAGACAGTTGTAGTCTAATTCCTATAAATTTATCATTTTTCAGGTGAAGAATAGAGTTATAGGCGACTGCGAGATGAGGCTTCGATCGAGACTTTGGATTTACTGTTCTCGGGATATTTTGGTTTTCCTTTTTATTTATTAGAACATGTCATTAAACCCTGATGTTATTATTCATGTGAAAATGAAATTAAATAAATGAGTTGGTTTGCTCTCCACTGTAATGTTCCGGAATGTTTAACCTCATAGTATTTGTTGTTTTCGCTGTTTAAAAAAAAATTGGGTTAAAATTTCGGGGTGTTACAAGCACGACTGGTATCACACTAAGCCACCTAATTCATTCTTGGCCAAAAAAATGAAGAATAAAATGTTGGAAAAGGCAGAAAGAGCACCTAATTCATTCCTTGGACCAAAATAAAATGAATAGTGAAATGTTGAAAACATGGAAGCCAAAAGCAAGAGTGAAAGCAAAACCATAGGAGTTAAAGGCCAAAGAAATATGAATGCTTTGGCAGCAACTTTTGACATACATGTATACTTAAGTGTACGAAGTGCATGTGCATGTGCCTATGCAGTTCAATAGTCTTTATTTCTCAACATTTCCCTTTGCTGTTTTTTCTTATGTTCTTTGTTATTTTCATGTTTTATGATATTATTTTTAAAATTTCTCATATGAAAATATAATATAATACAAATGGTAGGAAAAACTTGAGCATTTACAGTTTGAAATGTCATTTTATCTTTTACATAATTAAAAAGGCTGAACTTGCTCCGCACATGACTTTGAAAGCCACACTAATTATTAAGACTTTCACGTGTCCAGTTTGCTCACCCATCTTTGCTCACATTCAAAGAGAATTAAGAATTGTTCAGAGTTGTATTGGCCTCATAAGGACCATAATTGCAATGGTGAGATTTTCATTCTCAACGGTTTCCACCATTTAGTTTTTTACTTTCCTCTGTTTAGGAGAGCAACCTCTCGTAACCTACCATATTTGTACCTTTCTTGCTTTATCAATTCAATGTAATTCGCCTGGTCCTGGGAAATGATCCATCGACATGAATATGATACAGATAATGCCTGAGTTTTTATTGGAATTGCTTTTTCTCTTACAAAATCTAGTAAACCTTCCCTTCTTCATGTCTTTCTATTAAAAAACAAGTTGGGAAATGGAAAAGCTGATGTTTTAAAGTGTCATAACCCAAGATCCCACTATTGAGATGCTAAGCTTTTTTTTTTCCTTTTCCTACCAGTAAAGATTGTGTTGAAGACATCAAGAGATGCAAAGCAAGATGAATAGATTTTGCAACAAAAACATGTTATTCCTATCTTATATTGTAATTGGAAGCGCCCTAATTTGTTAATTTTATTGGAGTGTGTGCCCTAGAGAAATGCAAAAGAGAAGGAAAAGAAGCCGCAGCTAGAAGGTTGTCCAAGATGCTTTCAGTATTGTAGGACGTTTTTTACAAATCACAGGAATATGAATAAAATCTTATTTAAAGCATAAGATATTTGTAAAATAGTGATAATATTGCAATAATATAGTAATACTTTTAAATTACCAATAGTTTGAGAATATTGTGATGCTTTCCTTTTTTAATCAACTCTCCTATATGCTGCTGTAATATCATAATGTTTTGATATATCTGTGATTCAAAGACAACAAACACACACACAAGGATGTTTGGCTTTTAAGCAACCTTCGCTGACCTCTTCTTACATCAGAGCAAAAGTCACCTAAAGTTTGCACATTAATCAAAAAAGGACCTAAGTTTTGAAATTTTTTAAAAACGAAAAATATCATGGTTAAGTAAAAATGCCCAAGAGTTTGCTGCCATCAAATTTTCTGTTAAATGTGATGTGGAATTACCATTTTACCCTCAACATCATATTTTGAAAAATGAACCTAAAAAAGAGGGAAGGAGTTTTTGATAGGTTAACTAGTAAATTAACTCTCTTAACCAGAGTTACCGGAAGCTTCTTACATAGGTGGGAAGCTTGCTTCCCGGAAACTCGCTTCCGAAACTTGATGAGAACCTTGATTTCCCCACGCTTTTCCTATGCTTTCCACACGCTTCATTTATTCTTATTATATGTTCTCTTACTCAACTTTTCATGTTTTTTAAGTGTTTTCTCTGACTCTTCTCACTCACTTCCATGTGCTTTTGCTAAATTGGTAGTCATCATTTTTAGATTTTGTTAAAAATTTATTTCTTACACTAAAAAATCATGAAATGTAATATTAGTCACTTTTATTTTAGTTTTTATTTGTGTTTTATTTTGATTCTCATTTAATTCTTATATTTTTTTTATTCCTCGCTTCCCGCTTCCTATATATTTTAAAATGCATCGCTTCCCGTATTGTTTCCCACTTCCGCTTCCTAGTCAGGCAACCTTGCTCTTAACTCATCTTGGGTTAGTGATAACCTAGGTTAATGATGCAAAAAAATTTAAAAATTAGGTGTGTGTTTTTTATTAACACCCAAACTTTAAGTGTGTTTTTTTTTATTTCCCATATATATATATATATATATATATAAAGTTTGGGTCTAGATCAGGTGTGGATCTACATTAGGGTCCATATCAGAAATAAAACAAAAATTCCTCTGAAAGGTTTGAATGTAATTTTTGAAAAGAGGGGTTGAGGGGGAATGACATTTTCTTTATTAAAAGGAGGGTTGGTTGGGCTGAGAGGGGGGAATGAAAGGGGGCTTTCGTCCCTTACCACGCCAGCCCTCTCTCGCTGGCAGATTGGGAGAAGAAGAGGAGGAGGTTGAGGAGAATAGGTACAGGCTCCTCCTCCTCCTCCTCCTCCTCCTCCTCCTCTTCTTCTTCTTCTTCTTCTTCTTCTTCTTCTTGTTCTTCTTCTTCTTCTTCTTCTTCTTCTTCTTCCCTGCCCTTTCACCCCAAGTCAAATGTCGAGGAAAAAAGCTATTTGGGTCAGGTCAGGGTTAGACCTGACCCAATCCGGACCAACACGTACCCATGCCATGTCCGATACTTGTACCAGTATCGGGCCGTGTCGACACAGGTATGGATGCGTCATAGCCATGTCTATGTATCAAAGCCTAGACTAGAACCACTAAGAAATGACCATCAACACTCTTTCCCTGTTATCGATTTTGTTAAAAAAGCATAAGATTCAGAAAGGGTCAAACCTTCACCTTCTCACCTAAGGCTAGGAAGCTAAGCCAAAACCACAAGGTGTAAACCCTTATTGTTTTAAGTAGAAAGATTTGTGAGGGGAAAGGGAACCTTCACAAAATTTCTTGGATCTAACCCCATTCTTGATGGCAGATATCCACCGATTTGGCACGTTACTCTCTTTCTGAAAATGCCATAGACAGGACAGAGAAGATGTAAAAGCCAGTTTAAAAAAATCGCGTCTGACTCGTGTCAGACACGTGTCGGACACGTGTCGGGGTTTGGTCCGCTGTGTCGGGCCCAGATCCGGGTCCGGACCCGAGCCTAACCCGGACCCGGGTTCTCGAAGCCTCGAGAACCTGCGTCTTTTAAAAGACGCAGGCGTCTCGGGCGAGGGTCCAAAACCCTCGCTCCTTCTCTCTCCTCTCCCGTCTCTGTTCCTCCCTGCGGCCACCGACGCCAGCGACTCGCCGCCGGACACCACCTTTGCCCCGGCTGCTGTAGGCATCGACGGAGGCCATCGGCGATCTTCAACTGTCGACAATCGACGCAAACGGCAATGCATCGCTCCAGGACTCCTCCTGTCTGGTTGTCGGTTGTGCCAGGGACCCCGACGTCGGCGACTCGCCGCCGACCACTGCCTTCGTCCTGAGTGCTGCAGCCGCTGCCGATCGTGCCTCCGACCTTCGAGCATCGCTCCTCCTGTCGACTGCGCCGGAGCCCCCCAACGTCTTAGCTTTCAACACTCGCCGCCTATGTCCCTTGTCGTTGCCGACCTCCGAGCCTCTTCGCCTCCCGTCTCTGGTAGCCTGTTGACAGACGCCAGCGATCGCAGTTGTCGACCACCTCTTCGCCTCCCCCTCTCTGAGTTCGGTAGACTTCTCGGCGGCCTCCATCGGCTGACGACCCCGTGTCCCCTGGCCATCGACCTGCTGCTGCCGCTTCTTGCCACCTGACACCCTTGTCTCCTCGGTGGCGCCTGCAACATCGTCGCCGACCTCCTGTTTGATCGTTGGTTGTGTTAGAGCAGCCTCGACATCGGTTGCGCCTTGTCGGAACCCCGACACTGGCGACTCCCCTCTGGTAACTGCCCTTCTCTTGTGTTGGGCTAGCACCACCCAGCATCGGAGCAGCCCCATGCGAGCAACACCTCTGACGGCCCCGTTGCTGCGATCTTCAGAGGTAAAACCTCTTCTCCCTTCTTTTTCTCCTTTGTGTAGGGTTGTTCGACAGGGGGGGTTGAGCCCCCTGTCGTCGCCTCTTGGCGGCAGGGGGTTAACCCCCCTGCCTTCCTTTTGCTATCAGTCGACAGGGGGCTGAGCCCCCTGTCGTCACCTCTCTTCGATAGGGGGTTCCACCCCCTATCATTTTTTTTGTTGTTTCTCGGTAGGGGGGGTCCCCCTGCCTTTGTGATTGTCTTCGGCAGGGGGCTTCGCACCCCTGCCTTCATTTGTTTCCCGGCAGAGGGCGAGCCCCCCCTGCCCTCTTGTCGCTTCCTGGTAGGGGTAGAAGCTCCCCCTGCCCTCTGTTGCTCCTCGGCAGGGGGTTCTGTCCCCTGCCTCCTGCGTTTTGTCGGCAGGGGGCGAAGCCCACCTGTTTTCCTGTTTTCGAGCAAGGGCTTGCCCCTTGCATCTCTGTTGTTCTCCGGCAAGGGGCTTTGCCCCCTTGCCTTGTTCTTGCTGCCGGCAAGGGCAGAGCCCCTGCCTGTTTCGTTCCCAGCAGAGGGTTGTGCCCCTGTCCTAGATCCTGTTCTGACAGGGGGTGTTTCCCCCCGTCTTGTTATGGCATGCCTCGTTGCGGCAGTTGTGGCGGGGAGCCTATGCTCCCTCCCCTGCCTTTCTCTGTTTCGGCAGACAGGGAGCTCCTGCTCCCTGCATCTGCTGTTGTTGCCAGGCAGGGCTAAGGCCCCTACCTCTGGCACCCTTGTCTGCAGGATGCAGAGTTACTGCATCTGCCTCCTGCAGGCAGGAGGCCTTGCTGCCTTTTTTGCTTCTCGTTTACATTACGGCATATACTAACGTTCTAAGCTCTCCAGGTTGAACGATGGATCCAGCTCACCTTCGTGGCTTGAGCTTGCGCTTACCTACCTCGCTGGCGTACGAGGACCCGCAACCCCTCAAGGTAGGGGATTTTTGCGTAAAAGGACAATGAACGGATAAATGCTAAAATAAGGAAAGATAACTAAAAGAGGATGATATATGTATATGTATAATGTATATATGTATGTCTTTACCTTCAAAGACGCGGTTTTGCGATCCTTGTCCTTTTTACTTTTGCACACTTTCCTTTCTGTTGTCGTTGCGCTATATGTGCCTAGGCTTTCCATTCCTGTCTTTACATTTCATGTCTTTTAACTCAAGGACGTGGTTTCGCGATCCTTGTCCTCTCTACTTTCTCGCACTTTACTTTCTTGCTGCCCCGCGCTTTGCGCCCTAGCATTTACTTGCTTATGTCTGCCTTGTTCTCCAGGATGCAATCCTGGTCCTCCTTTACGTTCTTGCAATTTACTTTCTTGCATTTACTTGTTGCCCCGCGCTTTATGCGTCATGACCTTGCTACTTGCTTTATTCTTCGTACGTTATTTTCCTGTGTTGTCGTACTTGCTCTTGCACTTACCTTTTGCATGTGTTCGTCCTTACCTTGCTGTTGCCCTTCGTGCATGTATTCTTATCTCTGTCGTATGCTTCTTTACTTGCTTACGCTTATTGTTTAATCAAGGTGCAACCCCATGCCTCATGAGTCGTCCTTTACACTTGCGTAGTCAGGATAGGATCTCATACCTCACGAGTTGCTTACGTAGTTGCCTGCTTGTGCGTTTCGATGATCGAGGTATGATTTCATATCTCGTGTGTAGCTCTAGCGTTCTACTCTCGCGGTACAGCTTCGCCCATTGAGTCTTGCCCCTAGATTTAACATTGTATTAGTATGCGCACGGGTTTGCCCCTTGTCAGCTTGCACTTCCTGAGTGCATCTTCGAGTGTATAGTGTATATCGTTTCACTTGTCTTAAAGGTCACGACACACAATTATGCACTTTGGTTCTCCAAAGACGTTAGTCTTAGGTGCGAACCTATTTTCAAGAATGTATAGCTTTGTAAAGCAGAGATAGCAGCTGGATCTCTCAAATCGATGTACTTGGGAGAGGTGTGTTACAACCTCAGTTCGCCTATCTGATACAGATAACCCTGGTTAGGAGCCTGTGCACGAGTAGGGCGAGAACCCTATTGAGGCACTTGCGCCATCGTTAGATCGGCATTACATCATCTCTGATGTGAAACCTAGTTTATAGGCTTTCTGGTCAAACCACGATAGTTGGCGCTCTTCTTTTTCTTACGAGATTATTGTTGGTTTTCTTATGAGGAATCCATGCTCCTCCTCTTGTAGTTGTACTCTTAGTCACGTAGGATATGTTTGGACTACGAAGAGCAGGACGAGAGGTCTGTAGTATCCTCTAAACGTGTATTGACACATTGAGTTAAATCCTGTTACGTTGATATTCACCTAATAGGCAGAATGCTTGCGATTGTCTAAAGGACCCGAGCACGATAAGTTGGAACTTAATGAGTTCACTGTGGACTTCTGTAAAGCAGAAGTGTTGGGATTTCCTGCAAGAAAATCCATGCCCCTCTCATCGTGGTTGTACTTTTGAACAGGTACGTTGCGTACTACGATGAGTAGGATGAGAGGTATGTGGTTGCCTCGAACGTGCAATTGCACGTGTTTGAGATCATAAGAGATGTTTCTACCCTTGCTATGAGTTGACCCTTCTCATCATGGTTGTACTTTTGAACAGGTATGTTGCATACTACGATGAGTAGGATGAGAGGTGTGTGGTTGCCTTGAATGCGCAATGACGTGTATAATTCACCTAAATAATAATCATGCGCCTTCACAGGCAAGATGCTCGATTGTGTTGAAAGACCAGAGCATGTAGAATGGGACGGCGGTTAAGAAACCCTCCATCGTGCTTATTCGGGACGGTTCATCAAGAGAGAAGATGGATGGTACAAAACTCTGATGGACAGTCATTAATGGCAATCTCGGGCAAAGATCTGACTTACCCAGTCATCGGAGGTTAGGGAAAATCCTTCAGGCCACTTCTGCAGAAGTTCGGATGCGCATCCATTGGGCCTTTGTTTGCCTTTGGGGATTTACTCTCTTGGTCACTGGTCGTCCCCTTAGGAGCGGACTCAGTCAGTCATTCGGGGTATAATAAAATATATAGCATAATGGACCCCCGAATCGATCTCGGCTGTTTCTACGTTTTGCCTTGTGCGTACCCACAACGGCCTGCTCATAATGAGACAAGATATAACTCACACACATGATTATGAGATACGCGTGTTGTGACGTGAATTGATTGCTTGCTTGTTAGCTCGGTAGTTCGGTATGCTAGTCGTTGAGCTATGCACGCCTGACAAGGCGTTACTCTGGTTGGTTAAACTGCTTACGCAGTCTTTGCTTAGTAATAACTAGCTTCTCATACTAGTTAAATGCTTATTCGTTGGCTTGCGTCTCTTATGATTGATGTGATTGCATACAGCTCGTAATCTACGAACTGGTGGCAACTAGGACTGATGTAGCCGCTTGTCTTATAAGCGGCTTACATATTGTGATATAACTGCTACCGTATGATTGCTTATCATGTGTAGCTTATGAATGGCTTGTGATGCAATAGCTTGTGCCTTACGATTAATGTAGCTACTTGTTAATGGACTGAGTCATCCAACGGTACTTGTATATGTATTACAAGTGTTGTTATGAAGGCTTGTCTTATGCAATTGCTTTGCTTGACTGGTGGATAGAGTTAGTTACTCTTCACCTATAGTATCTGTGGGATTGCTATAGTTGCTTATTTAGCACTATGATCCTTATTGCTCTTGTATGTAGCTGTTAGCTTTACTAGAGCTTTGTTTACTCCACAGTACTTTTGTTAGATCTGCTAGTCTTGCTTTTCCTGCTTGATCTAACGATTATTTTGCTTATTGCAGCCTTTGTTCTTTATTGTCTTTTGCACCCCTACTAGTTTGTTATGAGACTGACCCATTTCATGGGCAGGTGGTGAATAAGTTATACTGCTTGCGATTGCACGATGACGTGATGCGTTCAAGGCAAGGCCCCTTTCCTGATGTTGCGCTCCTGGGGACACTTTTGATAGATGTGGTATAATGTTTCTTTGAAAGCATCTCTTTTGATTAGAACTCTGAATTTCTAAAATTGTATTATCAAAACCGTGATTCTTCTTTTCATTTCAAAAAAGACTGAATATTCGAATTGCAAATCAGTTTACAGGGGGAAGATTGCATTTGTGTTGTAATGCGCCCAAAGTCTAGGGATTTGCTATTTTAAACCTGATCTTCCGCTGAACTTCTGTTTCAAATTCTGATAAATGATTGATTTCAAAGCTTCCAACCTTTTTTATAAAAGGTTTCAAGTCCACGATTTTGGGGCGTTACAGTAAATTTCTGAACATATCAAATATATGTGTAATATGTGTAATGCACAATATTAGTGTAGAATATTATGCTTCTATTAGATATGTTCAGAAATTTTCTGTACAACAACAACAAACAGCGTAGTTGTTGTTGTTTGTTGTTGTTGTACAAAAAATTTCTGAACATATCTAATAAAAGCATAATATTCTACACGAATATTGTGCATTACACATATTACACATATATTTGGTAATTGTACAATTACCATCTGCTCTTTCTTTTGATCTCTGAGCAGTGTTTAATTAGTTATTAGCTGTTCATGCCATAAACAACACATTTATAGTTATACCCAGATATCTGAATTCTATAACTTCACAAATTTAGAAGCTTACTCATGAGGCTTATGATGCATATGGACTGCTAGCAGGACTCCTTCATGATCACCCTTGCCTGGCCACCATTTTCAGGGATACTAATTTTCCAGATTGGAATAATATTCACATATTGAATTCTCTAGGGCTATTTAGGCTTTGGTATCTTTAATAAAATAAATGCAATCAGTGTAATTACTCTTAAGTTACAATGGATGAACTATTATCTTTCTAGAACACTTTGATGAGTTCATGAGATTTTCACAAGAGTAACCGTTAGAATTATGGCAACTATTAACACAATACATTGAGAAGCTATGGATAATTTATGACAAGCATGAGAAAATATGCTATTGGAAACCGCATTGGTCTCATTAGAGAATCAACAAAGCAAGGGAACTTCCAGAACAGAGAGAGAACAAGCTCTTCACATAGAAGATACGATCACCAGAAAATGGTAGCCAAGCAGTTCAGACGTAAAAGGCAACAAGAAATTATTCTATATGACAGAAATATTGCCACAACCCTTCACATGGTTGACTTATAACAGAACAAAAAATAACATGCATAGAGAGCATGGTTACCTGTGTGCCACGAAAAGCTTGTCATCATCACCCTCATTTATGTAATTCATTGCAAGTAAACGGTTCTACAAAAAAGAATCAAGTCAATTACAAGGATGCTTTAGCTCTAATTAAACTAAGATAACAAAATGGGGAGTCATTTATTTGGACAAGGGAAGAAGAATGACAGTTCTATGTAATTAGAAGTCACCAATATAAGCATTAAACTGTCTTATAGAAAGTCTAGGAGTGGACCAGATACCAATATTATTTTCCGAAAGAAACAAAAAAGGAAAAAAAATGGCATCACTTTGAGATCCTACATAAGTGAATGATTTTTGAAACTTGTCTATCTAAATACCAACAGAAAATGCCTCGTTTACTTGTCCATGAAAATAGCTTTCCATTTATGGAAGAAAGGTACTCAAGAACCAAACATGTAAACCTAAAGGAAAGGGATGAAGCAAATACAGAAAAATATCTGCTAAACTAATCAAAAGAAAAGTAACAACTTAAAATTCCACATTGATTGGATAAAATAGTATATAAGAAAGACTAAGCCACAGACCACCACAGCCTGTTCACATGGTTATGACGATACATGATTGTCCAGGTTCTCCCTTGCATGCCACATTTGATTCCTTGTAAGCACCCATGTAGTAAAGCCAAAGGAAGTGCCTTCCTAGTACGTAATGGGCCAGTACCCCAGGTTTTGATGCCCAACAGGGGTCTGGTCCACAGTGGATACAAAACCACCTGGACAGGGCCGACACCCTAGCAGGTTTTCCCATCAAAAAAATATATAGATGACATTTCCGAAAATTGACTCTCAATATGAACACTAAGAACCTGTTTGTTTCATATAATTTTCATAGGAAACTGCTGAGCAGGCATCGCTTTCCCTCCCTTCCCCACCATGAGGAAACAAACATCCAAGCATCATGGTGAGAGAGCGCCACGCTGACACAAGGGAGGCCCAGTTTTTCCCACTACCTCCTTTTCATGTGAAAATCCCTTGATACCTCCCCCCATATGAAAGAACTTTTATGGTAAGGTTTAGCTGGCAGGAATGACCATGACAGACCCTTCCCTTCCATGGGAATGAAACAAACAAGCCCTAGGAGAAATAATCATGAACAAACTAGCTCAAAGTTTCAAACTACCATAGAAACAGTATTACTATGTGAACTATGTCACATAGGTGCAGATGCGGATGCGGGTGTGGATGCGGCGATGCGGCACTTTAAAAAACTTGGGTGCAGGGGTACGAGGAAAGTATATATATAATTTTTATCAGTTTTAAGTTAATATTACATGTATGTGTGTGCATTTATGTATTTATATATATATATATAATATAGATAAAAATGGACTTGATTAGGGTTAACTGGATCTACTTTTGGATAGAAATGGACTTCAGTGTGGTTGACTTCACCTAACACAAAGGAAGCTGTGTCCAAGTGTCGCACCCACCTGGGTACGGGTGCAGGTGCGACGCGGTGCGGTGCCCTGTTAGAATAGTCTGTGTTACATAGTATGTGAATGATGACAAAGATCCAACACAATCAGTTTCACCAAACAGAACCAAGAATTCTAACAATCAGATTGCAATTGGGAGCAGCAGTTTTGAAAAAAAAACACTGCATAAAGCCGGAAACCAACAACCTTTGAGATTAACAAAACTATTCCCAGCAGAATAGCTGAAAGACGGACAACTCTTTTTAGAGTGCGATACAAACATTCCAAGGTCAGCTGCTTCAGCTAAACAAAACCACTACTTATCCACAATACAAATTTGAAAAACCAAGTGTTACCAGCAAAATGATGTCAATTGAGGCTGAACTGTTTGATTATTTTATCCAATTGTCATCCTAGAATTATTGCACGATTGATGACATATGCAGCTCAAAAGAATTTTCAGATTGAGTTTGTGGGCAAAATGAGGTCACCAAGTCCTATAGAAGCAAGGACAATAAATATAGTTCCCAGTCCACTCATTCCAGTGCTTAATGTAGAGCAAAATCTCTGGGTATACCACATAGAAAAGAAGACTTCAAGTAAAATAATAAGTGCATGGACATGACCAGACATACAAGCTAAATAGACTCGTAGTGATCCACTGCATGTGTTACAGTAAGCTCATATGTCAGTGATCCAAATGCAACACCTTTTTGAGTCAAGAAACTGCATTAGCTCCATGCAAAGTAATGAGATTTTTTTATCAGCGTTTTATGCAGTATGACCATCACACAAGTAACATACTTTCAGCATCGACAGCAAATTAACCGGGAAAACTTGACCTTTGACACCCATGATAAAAACGGTATTGCTTAGTTTCCAAATGATAGCCATATCCTCTTTGGAGAGAACTCTGTCATCATGTACAGTGAGCAAAATCTCTATCAAGGAGAAACACATACTTGATTTAATCCTTTATCAAAGGGAAATGCATTTGTTAGGACCCATTCTCATTAGGACCCTGCGAAAATTCATACTTGCAGGCATTTTGGATATAATAGGATTGTTAGGACCCATTCTCATTAGGACCCTGCGAAAATCCATACTTGCAGGCATTTTGGGTATAATACGATTGTTTTTAACCATTAGACCAACCAAATTATGAGTTCTAGCTTCTTTGTGGTTTTCTAGATTTCTGAAGAATTGAGTATTTCGGGATTTTGAGCATATTTCTTTCCATCCATACTAAAAACAGTTTTCAATCGATATTTCTACATCTGGTTTGTAATATTATCCTTATTGAGTAAGTACTTTTGGTTTTAAAGTTACATACACAGTTTCAAACAGTAATATGGCTTCCAATGATCTGGCATGCCAATGGGAAACACAAGTTGAGCAAAGAGAACAGTTACAAATAGAACGCAAATTTTGCAAAAGTGATTTTTGTAGTTGGTGTTAAAGCACCATTCAGTTGAGACAAAGAACACCGTCGCTCTTTGCACTTCAAAGGACCCTTTGGAAGTTGTGAAATGACGATACCAAAAATGATCGATGATTTGAACAAGAGAAACCAAGGTTGTAAGTGTATCGGTCGAGCAAATAGTAACACCGCATTGTATAGTATCGCATCACAAATTTTTAATACAAAATTTTAAAAAATCAAGAAAATTCAGAAAAAAAATAGTAAAATTCTAAAAAAAATCAAATCACATCAAATAATGATGAATTGCATAAAATACAACCATAAAATCACATATGAAGCATTTATGTCTCTGAGCTGCATAAGACATCATCAAACACCAACTATCTCACAAGAACAATGCAAAATATTAAATAACTTAGCAATTAAGAACATGCCACAAGACATACTTTCATACAAAATAAACAAAAATATTATGGCAATAGTTGCATTCGATTTTTAATCGAATTTCACGCATTACTTGAGTGCCCCATTGCTTTGCCGGATCATCTGACGCCATCTTTGTTAGAGTGTGAAACCTGATTTCTACCTTGATATAAATCTTTAATTTTCGCGGATCCAACTTCACAGTAAGTTGGCAGAGGGTTATAGCAAGGCAGCGCCCCCCAAGGAAAAAACAAAGTTGACACTAGCTATGTAATTTTATTCTTAATAAAGATTTTTTTACCTTAACCCATTTTCTTTAAGTGAAAAAATCGTGGAAATGCATTTTTTTACATTAACCCACTTCTTTGGGTGAAAAACAATGGAAATGCACTTCTAATGACCTCTAGACAAATGGAGAAGTTAACCCTCAAAAGGTATTTAAAACCGAAAATGAAAAGCACAAGAAAATTAGCAGATATGGAGGCGCAAAGTTCACCGTAATTACAAACAGTATCATAGGAAACTGACAGTCGGCCGGAAAACACAGTACCGAGCTAGAATCTGGCACTATTTGTTATCAAAGTCTAAGTTCGCGCCTTCTACACACCCCAACCTACTCTTAGACCAAATCTTAGGCCCAAAACACTTACGGATCTTGAGAAGTATGGATTTGAAGTTGTCGGATTTTCTTAAGTCTGTGTTGTACAGAAACTGTTCTGCTAACCGAAAAACGAGATAAAGTGTCGGAGCACAAAGCAAACTTATAGAGCACTCAAATATCTTTCCACAGAGCCAAAAACGCCAGTAAACTCATCTTAGGTGTTGAGATATGCTCAAGGAAAGTGATCGGACAGAGATAATGCTCTGTTCAGCAGAAATTGTATGAGTCATCGAATTTTGATTGTGATATCGAGCTACTCCAACCACAGATCATCGTGTAAACGCTCATGCAGGCTCTACTCACTCCAAATAACACCAAACACACTAGTGTTTGACCGGATCTAAACTCTCTTAACTAGAATTGCTACCGAAAAGTTCAGATCTAGTGTTTTTCTTACAGAACGTGTGTACAGGAAGAAGAATGTGCAAGCACACTAGATCCTAGCATAGATCCACACGAATTACCAGAAGAAATGGCTCAATTACGTAGATCTAGCTAATAAGGCCAAGTTTAGAGCTGAAAAACTTGAGAATTGTCGAATCTTGGCTTGTTACTGCCAAACTTCTTCAAGAGAATCGCCTATGGCTAACTATCTACTCAGTTTGAGATAGATTGACTGGGATTTCACGATCAGAGATTGACTTCACTTTAATTCAACATGCAGCAACTTGATTATAGCATCTGATCCTTAATTTGATTGAGATCTACCAGAATTTGCAGTTGGATCGCCGAAATTTATGAACATGTGGTAGATTGAGAAGATTTAATGAAGCTCAACTCTTAAGAGGAGCACTCACCACACGATCTAAGTGAGGAACACTGATTGAGCTCTGCTCAACTATTGGTCTGATCTAAGATTCAGATTTGATGTGAAGAAGTAGAAAGGAGAAGAAGTAAGGAGAGGAAGAAGAGAAGAACTAAAAGGAGAGCTCTTTAATTTCAAATTCAATTTTCAAGATGATACCTCAACAATTAGCATCAATGAGTATTTAAAGCCATGGAAGTGGATCTCGGACTTGGATCCATTCCTTATGCATGAACCTAGCCCAATTGCCCCATACACCCTTATTCTAAATCAAATGTAAGAGAATTACATGAAATAAAATGAAACTCAAGTAAAATTCAACAAGTCAAGCAAGCCAAAACGGTTAGGGGCTCAAGGCCATGGGTTGACCGAGCACACCCTAGGTGGAGTCAGGCCTCTTAGAATTCTATCAGTCCACAAGCTTCCAAACACTTGTCCTTATGTGCAGGATGGATTTGTTGTCATCTCCTTTGGCAGGCCAAATGGGTTTCCACACCCAATATCCGTGACATTCATCCATTTCTACCATACTCGACATTTCATAGCTCTTGCCTCTAACTTATGCATCTTTAGAGAGGCCTTCTTAGATGTTGCCCTCTCCCATGTAGTGTCGTACTTTCTCCTCAATTTTTAGGTCAGGTTCCAATTCCTAACAACTTGGTTGTAGTGTGTACCATATGGTGCAGTCCTTAGAATCACCTTATTGGCTTTAAAATCATATATCTCAACCGGATCATGCATAAACAATACCTGGATCCAAAGATCCAAGTGTGGATCTATAAATACCCCTTTGGCACCATTTTGTATTCATAACTTGAGAATTTGAATTTAATCCAAAAGAGCTCTTCTTTCTCTTCTTCTCCATTCTACTTCTACACATAAGATCTAAGTCCCAAATCAGATCAAGAGTTGAGTAGAGCTCAATCGGTGCTCATCACTTAGATTGTATGGTGAGTGTGCCTCTTAAGAGTTGACCTTCATTTGATCTTCTCAATGTATCGGTCATTCATAAATTGCGATGATCCTAATTCTCTTGTGCTTTAAGCGTGAATTTTGGTGTTGCTTAACTGTAATATTGTCGGTAAGTATACCAAATTGCGCTATGAGATGTGTTGTATCCTATGAGATATTGTGTTGTAAAGTCGAGTTTAGCATATAGGTGTGTTCTGTTTTGTTGTGTTATAGTTTAGTTTGCTAAGAGTTTGTTAATTTATTTCTAGTTGTAAAAACTTGTATTTGAGCCAATTTTGGTTGAGATGATTTAGAGGGCCTTTTGTACATTAAAGGAAGTGTGTTTAGTGCTTCAAGACACTAAGAAGACAAAAAATGGAAGGAAGATTAGAGTGAAGAAAGTTGAACTTGAAAGTAGACATAACTTGGCTAAGGAAGAATTGAACTCACAAGGCTCTTCATTTGCTTCAAAGTTTATCAATCCTCCAAGGGTCGTATCACCTAGCACCCACCACCAATGAGCTATCAAAAGCCTTGTTGTACAATTTATTTCCTCCAAAAATGACCAGCTATCAAAAGCCTTGTTGTACAACTAATTTCCTCCAAAAATGACCATGGGAGATAACTTAATATATGTTCTACTATAACATAGAAATGCACAATTGAACAAGCAAATATATGGCTTATAGATGTTTCTATAGAAGTCTATATTCCATTAAACGCTATAAATTCATGCAAGGTAGGCAGGTGCTACAATTAGTACTCAAGTTGGTTACAAAATGCCCTCACATCATGACTTGAGAAAGAAACTTCTTTATGAAATGTCAAGGAAATTAAGAAACATTATGTTGTAAATAGTCACTCTTGGAAGGATATAGGGTGTAACACAATGGCAAACATTGCACAAATAAGAGACTAAGCCCCTGATAAAAAAAATCATGTCTTGTCTAACTGGAGTTGTAAGATTAGTGGGTCTATCAAATTTATCCCAAGACTTTAAGGGTATGTTTGCGTAACACAGAAGGAAGTTCGATGCCACAATCCGCGTGGAGCCTCTTTCAGCGATAACCAAGCTTGACCCCCCCCACCCCAAGAATACTTTCTGCGAGGGAAGCGGGTACTGTGTTTGTGTGGCCATAGTGGAACCCCATATATTTAAGTGGAAACTGTCCATTTTCTGTAGCAAACAGGCCCTAAAGATTCTATGTACAGTTTCTTGTGAAGTTGTTCAAGAATTTTGACCTTTAAAAGTGTGCCCAATGAAGGAAGAAGATAAAGAGAGAAGAAGAAGAATGTGAAGAAAAAGATTAGTGTGTATATATAGAGAGAGGGGGCGATGCCAAACTGTCACGAAAGATTCCAGCAATTCAATACCAAGGTCCCAAAACATTCAAGAAAATATCCTGTCTAAACAACACCAACTTATATTTGACTTTGATCCAAGCCAATGAATCTGTGTCTTTCAACTGGATCAAAGACAATGAATATGCATCAGAAAAATACGAACAATAATTACAACAGTAGCAGTAGCAGCAGAAGCTGCTGCTGCATCATCAATAGTAGCAGCAATAAAGCAGTATATTATCAGTCCCTAGGGTCTGACAGTATAACCTCCTGGTTAAAATGTTCAAGCATGAAAACAGATACATGCACAAAGTAATTTATGCATAACATGCACAAAGTAGAAGGCTCAAGTGAATAACAGTGCCACGGCAAGATGATCACATCAAATTTAGCATGATGCAGCAAATTCTATATTCTTAAAAAAATAAACAGTACCTGACCAGCATTACGTGAATCAGGATCTATCTGAAGGCATTGCTCATATGCTTCAATTGCAAGTGAAATATTGCCAACATCTCTATAAAGCACACCTACACATCCATTTACAATTAATTAATCAAGAGTAGAAGCGCTGTTTTTTTATTTCATATGCACTTAAGTCAAAATACAAAAAAAAAAAACACTTCAATATATCACTTTGCAAATAAAAGTTTTTATATTGCAGGCATGACACAAACACGCTGACACGCATATGCATCTCAGTATGAAGAATAAAAATGTGACAACAAAGGCAAAGGAAAACCAGAGAAGAGTTCCCCTGCTTCTTTCCTTGACAAAGAAAGCAAAAGAACTTCTCACCTCATAAGATAGAGAGTGAAAGTGTAAAAGTAAAGAACGGCAGCAGCAGAATACATTACCAACGATTTAACAGAAGCCTTAAAACTAAGCTGCACTAACCAGCCTATAAATTGAATGTCTGTAATGATATTTCAATCTGCCAAAATGATCTAAGAAAAGTTGTGTCATCTGGACACTATAGAACCAGGACAGTTCTTTTTAGTTCTAAAACATGGAGGTTGATGTCAAACTTTGGAACTTCATTCCACGGGGTGGCTCCTCCCACTTTTATATCAAGGCGAGCATCCTCTTGGGTCCTTTTCCTTTAGTTCCATAGATGTTGCTTCCATTTGTTATTCTCTCCCTATTTAACTAAGATAAGTGTTATAAATTTAATGTCTATAATGGATGTTTCAATTTGTGGAGATGGTAGGACAAAAGTTGTCTCATCTGAACACTATAGAACCAGGACAGTTCTTTTTAGTTCTAAAACATGGAGGTTGATAATGAACTTTGGAACTTCATTCCACGGGGTGGCTCCTCCCACTTTTATATCAAGGCGAGCATCCTCTTGGGTCCTTTTCCTTTAGTTCCATAGATGTTGCTTTCATTTGTTATTCTCTCCCTATTTAACTAAGATAAGTGTCATAAATTTAATGTCTATAATGGATGTTTCAATTTGTGGAGATGGTAGGACAAAAGTTATCTCATCTGGATATTATAGAACAAGGACCGATCCTTTTAGTTCTTATGCCCATATTGGATGTCTAGAATATCAAAAGGCAAATAATACTCATTGATGAAACTTGCCACAAATGCTTCTCTCTCTTGCACACACTTTCAAAGAAAGCACCAAACATGTCCTGTGATGCATAGAAGACCGAAAGCTTTTCTCACAAAATATCCTGAGATTTTTCGATTATCAGAACAATCCCCAAACATAGAGGAGCTCTATCAGTGATGGAATTCTAGATATTATCTGCATCATGACTATTTACTTTGCAAATAACACTTTCCTCCTGAAACTCTCAGAAAAAGACAGTTTACCTTTTTGTTAGTTAGAATGACATGTTTAAAGATGGTAAGGACGTATCACTCATTTTCTTAAACCATACCCTTGTGATATGCAGTGGCATATCTGTGAATTATATCCATAGAAGTGGCATTTCTGGAATTTACTATAATATATTAATAAGATTTGAGAACCTAGAGAGACTGGTGGACTGATTTAGCATCGCTATTGCTGCCATCGCATTTTTCTCCTCTCTCTTTCTCTCTATTCTCAATAACTCCACGTCTGATTAACATGGTACCAGAGTAAAAGCTCTTGGGCAAGCTACCCAGACAGAGCTAAAGGCTTTTAAGTTCTTCCCCTGCTTGTTATGGGGAAAAAAAGATCTTCCCCTGCTTTCTCTATGCTTCGTTGTCTGTCTTGCTCAACCATTGTTTGGACCCACAAAATCCAGGTTTGAACTAGATCAAATTTCTGCAGATTTTCCTTATTTCTAACCTCGACATATAACTTGCACCCTGCAGATGTTAGCATTAAGGCTGGTGTCATTATTGGGCCTTGTTTTCTTGCTTCTACTCTGCTGATGTCAAATGTCAGCATTAGGTTGACATCATCAACATCAATCAATATTGTTTCTTCATCTTGGGTCCTTTCATAAGATCAGTCTTGCATCTTGTATATTTTCTGCATTTTCTTTTTTACCCAAGAAAATGACAGTTAATGATAAAATATCTCCAACATGTCCATCTTCACAATCTTTCTGAAGGTGAGTAGAAAGTAGTCTATGATAAGACCTTTATTATGGTCGTGGAGACGGGATTATTTTATCACTGACTGTAAGCTTAGGATGGGAACTAGAAAAACTCGATTTCAAGAATGTGTTTCTTCATGACAAGTTGCATGAAGAAGTGTACATAAAGAAGCAACCTAAATGCAACAACGCAGATGTGAAAGGTAAAGTTTGTCGTCTTGGTAAAACCATAGTCTCAAACAAGCCTCTTATGCATGGCTTCACAACTTTCCTCACGCACTCTTTGATCATGCGTTTACTTGAAGTCAGTTTGATCTTTTCTATTTATGCATCAAAAAAGGTCTGATATGACTATTATTTGTATGCAGATAACATGGTTATTAACAGGGACCTCTTTGAATCATAATCAAGAGGTAAAATGGCTCTTACATGATAAATATCAAATGAAGGAATCAGGACCTTTGTGATATTTTCTCGCAAGATTCTCAACAAAAGTATACAATTGACCTTTTGCTAAAGTGAAGGATGCCCCAATGCAAGCTTCTTTAAACAGACGCTGCAATGAATAAGCATATTGTAGAAAATGAAAGGGAATATTTAAGTTTTCTATAGACATCTAGATGTGTAGTGAAGGCACTGCAGTACCTGTACTTTACAAGGCTAGACATTAGCTTTGAGGCAGATCAGACCATAATTCATGAATGCTCCTCACAAGAGCCATCTTGAAGCCATTAATAGGATTCTCAGGTACAAGAAGGGAACTTGTTGATACGGTTATGGTAAAAAATGTTAAGATAAGTCGACTACTTTAGAGTTTTATCCATGCTTAAGGTTGTTTTTTATATTTTATAAATAATAAGAGACCTAACTGCAATTTTATTCTTTTGGCTAATCTCTACTTAAAAAGGAGATTAGACCTAATTCAACAGTGAGAATGTCTCTTCCTCTCTCTCCCTTTTCTCTCTTTCATCTCTTAGTCTTCTAGTGTACTAATCTACATGGTATCAGAGCAGACGTCCTTGGGAACGTGAATTCTGGTTCTGCGCCAAAACTTGCGTGAAGGTCATCGGATCACGTGACTTCGAGATCGCGTGAAGGTGGATCGCGTGACTTCGAGATTGCGTGAAGTTGGATCGCGTGAAGAAGATCAGGTAAGGTGTGGTCGTTTTTTTTTGGTAGTACAGATCTGATAACAGATTTGTAGTCTGACAAAAGTCATGACTCAGATCTGTAATCAGATCTAAAAGTCGTGGTGAAGCCATGGGTTTTCGGTCGACCCGATCTGGTAAGTATAGGTATGGGTGTTGTGCAGACGTCGTGAAGCGGGCGACACGCGTTATCTGTGTTTATGTTTTGGTGATGATAGAATGATAGCGTGGAACTGCATATTGTATCAGACTATGTTATGCTGTTGTGCAGACGTTGTTATCAAGTTTTTTTTTATCCAGATCAGATCTGCAGTGTGGACCTGTATATTGTGGAGCGCGTATTCGTTTTTTTTTTATTCCAATCTAATACAGATCTAGGTGTCGTGGTGAAGACAAATCACCGTCGTCGATCTGCGTATTGTGGAGCAGATCGTTATTTAGTGAAGAACTCAGATCTGATTTCATAGTGGATTGGAGAGTAGATCCTTTTTCTTTGTAGTCAATCTGACTTTCAAATTGTGACAGTTTTTTTGTGCTCGTGGACTTCTATTGCAGCAGCAGCATTTGTTGTGATTTCTGAGTTATTGTTAATCATTATGGGTAAAGCTCCCAAATCTGATTACAAGAATGAGGCTATTGGAGAATATAAAGCCTTCGCCAATCCTTTCTCATATGGTTCTTCCGTGAAATTGAATGAAACAAACTATGCAAGGTGGTCCAGGATGTTTATGATGTCGATGTCCGGACATCGTAGAAAACATATTTTATTGGAATATGAGCCAAATGATAAAACTGAAAAATATAATACTTGGGAAGAAGATAATGACATTGTTATGTCATGGATCATGAATAGCATTGAACCTCATATTGAAGATGCATAATTTATTATAATACGACTAAACAGATATGGGATAATCTTCAAAATACATATTCTCAAGAGACTAATGTGAGTCGTATTCTCCAAGTTGAACAGGAGGTATATAATTTACAGCAAGGTGATCAGACCTTGGCCCAGTATTATGCATCTGGTAAGGCTGCCTTTGAGAGACTTAATGCTCACAGACCTCTGTGTTGCTCAAAACAAAAAGATCATCAAGAACAGACTATAGTTGCTCGGTTCCTCACAGACCTATCATCAGAGTTTACAGTTGCTAAAGTCCAAATGTTGACCGGGACTGATGTTCCTACTCTTGTTGATGCATACAATCGATTGAGTAGACTTGTCATCTCTCTTCCACAATCTCAACATGCATCTCAGTCATCTGCTTTAGCGGTTCCATCTAGTTATGGACGAAGAAATACTCTGAATGTTAGAGGCAGAGGTCGTGGAAAAGGTTTGGCAGGTAGAGGTAAATTTCAATGTACCGATTGCGAAAAATCAGGGCATTTAAAAGATCGTTCTTGGGATAAACATGGACGGCCTACCTTTCCTCCATTGAAGTCAAATGTTTCAAAAGCTAATGTTACAAAACTTGAGGTAGAAATGAAACCAATTCTCCTAGTGATTCGATCACTCTTAGTGGTGTTGAATATGATGAACCGGTTGCTCATCGTTCTTCAAGTTCCTCTTCTCCTGTAGCTGGTGTGGCCTTCTCAACAGGAGACCATCTTTCTCCTCATGATAGAAAGTGGATTATTGACTCTGGTGCATCTAGACATATATGTGGAAACTCTCAAAAATTTTCAGAGATAAAGGCTATTACTGCACATCAAAGTGTTTCATTAGCTGATGGGAGTTCCTCCCTATTATTGGTCAGGGAAATGTTCCTATATCCTCTTCCTTGCAGTTGAACAATGTTTTGCATGCTCCTTCATTTCCTCAAAGTTTACCCTCAGTTAGTTGCCTTACAAAAGAACTGAATTGTAGAGTGATATTTGATCCTGTGTGTTGTCATTTTCAGGATTTGCTGACGGGGAAGAAGATTGGTGGAGGCTATGAAGAAAATGGAGTCTACTATCTACATCACTCAGAGGGAAATATTTATGCTGCAGTCGATTATTCCTCAAGTCTTGTTCAGTGGCATCGTCGTCTTGAACACCCTTCATTGTCGAAGCTTCGTCTTGTCATTCCTCAAATTTCGTCTACTACATCATTCCAGCGAGAAGCATGTCAGTTGAGCAAGCATCATAGGAGTTCGTTTCCCTCTAGTCAGAGTCAGTCGAGTCAAAAAGTCTTTGAACTTCTTCATGTTGATGTATGGGGTCCTAGTAAGATTCCTACCAGGACCCAATGTCGTTATTATCTTGTTATTGTCGATGATTTTTCTAAATTGTCTTGGGTGCTCTTAATAAAAGAAAGATTTGAAGTTCCTAACATTCTAAAATCTTTGGTCATTGAAATAAAAACTCAGTTTAAGTCAGTTGTTAAGATTATTCGCATTGATAATGCTCTTGAGTTTAAAACCACAGCACTATTGCAATTTTATCGGGATCATGGTATTCAACCTCAAACCTCATGTGCATATACTTCTCAACAAAATGGGGTGGCTGAACTAAAACACAGGCATCTCCTTGACATAGCACACACCCTTATGATTCAATCCAATGTTCTTGCTTCATATTGGGGTGATGCAATTACCACAGCTTGCTATTTGATCAACCGCATGCCTTCATCATCTGTGGAAGATCAAATTCCTTTACAATTCCTGTATCCGAGTGCACCTCTCTTTCCTCTTTCCCCCAAGGTATTTGGGTGTGTTTGCTTTGTGCCCAGACTCGAACCTGACCGTGATAAGTTAGCAACTCAAGCCACTAAGTGTATATTTATAGGCTATCCAAAAAACCAAAAGGGGTATCGATGTTATAATCCAATCTCTCGTCGAGAGTATGTCAGTGCGAATGTATCTTTCTTGGAGTCCCTTCCATACTATTCTAGTACTGGTGCTCAGCTGCAAGCTGATCAAGATGACTCTTTTCCACTTCCTGTTCCTCTTTTTCCTTTGGAATCGGTGCCCTCATTACCGAATCCAACTCCACCTACCTCACGGTTTCACAATCCTCCATTGGTGTATGTGCATAGAGCTCCACCTCCTCTGGTGCCTCCATCTTATTCTTCTCCTAAGGTAAGTACTCCTGATAGCAATGACATTCATGTTGATGATGACAGGCCAATCGCTCTGCGGAAGGGGACACGACAATGTACCTTATACCCTATGTCTAAGTTTGTGTCAAATGCCAGACTCGGTAATCAGATGAAAGCATTTATTTCAGCCTTATCTGCTGAAACTATTCCTATGAGTTATCAAAAGGCAGTTCTCGATAGTCGATGAAAGCAGGCTATGCAAGATGAAATAGATGCTTTATTGTCTAAACAGACATGGGATCTCGTTGATTCCCCAGGGGATGTGGACATTGTTGGATGCAAATAGATATATACCATTAAGTATACCTCGGATGGTTCAATTGAAAGGTATAAGGCTAGGTTAGCAGCAAAAGGCTATACTCAGACATATGGGGTTGATTTCTTTGAGACCTTTTCCCCTATAACACGAATGGGCACCATTCGTCTTGTTCTTTCTGTAGCTATTCACCGTGGATGGAGTTTGTGTCAGATAGATGTGAAAAATGCATTCTTATATAGAGATTTGTCTGAGACAGTCTACATGCAACAACCTCCTGTGTTCGAGGTTGTGGGGGGAGTGTCAGAAGGTGTGTAGATTAAGAAAGGCGACATATGGTTTAAAGCAAAGTCCTCGGGCATGGTTTCAAAAGTTGTTTAAGGTGATGTCAAAGTTTGGTTTTAATAGATCAGCGTCAGATCACACATTATTTATTAAGAAAACTAACTCAGGCATAGTAGTTACGGTATATGTGGATGACATCATCCTTACAGGAGATAACATGAACGATATTGCAGCTACGAAGGCTCATCTTCAAAAACATTTTGTTACAAAAGACCTTGGTTCCCTTAGATACTTTCTAGGCATAGAAGTGGACAGGGGCAGTGAGGGTGCGGTTTTGTCTCAACGGAAGTATGTTCTTGATTTACTAAAAGAGACAGGAATGTTGGGAGCTAAACCAGCCAATATTCCCATGGATAACAAAGTTTATTTGTTGGATGAGGGGTCAAAACCTGTTGATAGCAAGAGTTATCGCTCATTGGTAGGAAAGTTACTATATGTGACAGTGACTAGACCTGATATTGTTCTAGCTGTAAGCAAGGTTAGCCAATTCATGGACAAACCGACTGTGGTACACTGTAATGCTATATTGATGATACTCAGATACTTAAAATCCTCTCCTGGAAAACGGTTGTTATTCAAGAAAAGAGGCACTCTGGAGGTAATTGCTTACTCTGATGCTGATTATGCTGGGTCTGTAGAGGATAAGAAATCTACCACAGGATTCTGTGTATTTGTGGGAGGTAACTTAACTTAATCTCCTGAAGAAATATAGAGTTATGGCCCAAACAGCAGCTGAATTAATGTAGGTTCGAACAGTGCTGATTGATCTTCAAGTGAAGGTTTTATCTCCTATGGTGATGATGTGTGATAACAAGGCAGCCACATATATAGCCAATAATCTGGTATTTCATGAGAGGACAAAACATATTGAAGTTGATTGTGATTACATACGAGATATAGTTCAAGCTGGACATATCTCTACCAAGCATGTAATCTCTGATGATCAAGTTGCAGATATTTTTACAAAGCCTCTTGCCAGGCCCAGTTTCTCAAAATGTTGCGGCAAGCTGAGCATGATTGATATCCATGCTCCAGCTTGAGGGAGAGTGTTAAGATAAGTTGACTACTTTAGAGTTTTATCCATGCTTAAGGTTGTTTTTTATATTTTATAAATAATAAGGGACCTAAGTGTAATTTTATTCTTTTGGCTAATCTCTACTTAAACAAGAGATTAGACCTAATTCAATAGGGAGAATGTCTCTTCCTCTCTCTCCCTTTTCTCTCTCTCATCTCTTAGTCTTCTTCTGTACCAATCTACAAAAAATATCTGGCATGTGTACAGATTAAAAAATCATGTTTATGGAAAAAAGAAAAAATAAATTAAAACAAAATTAAAATCATATAAAGTAGAAAATTTTAAAAATAATTATCACACTTTTCACATTCTATGAATTTAACACAATAAATTCAAAATACCAGTGACATTTGACTATGATGGTAAACAAGGCTTGTGGAGAACATTAAATATCAAAACATAATATTTGTCACCAGAAATAAAACAAACTAAACTCTTTTTGCCAATAAAAAATGAGTTCAGCAACATTTACCAGATGTGTAT
Source organism: Nuphar pumila (assembly GCF_984573655.1). NCBI lineage: Eukaryota > Viridiplantae > Streptophyta > Magnoliopsida > Nymphaeales > Nymphaeaceae > Nuphar > Nuphar pumila. The sequence goes on from NC_143262.1 coordinate 73,232,088, forward strand.
AATGAGAACATTTCCCAGCAGTCCACAAATGTAGTATAGTCTCACTCTGACATGCTTAATTTCCTAAAGCAATGTTGTGAAAAGCTGAGGCGAAGCGCTCACCAAAATATGAAGCAAGGTGTAAGCCTCAAGGCGTAAAGCGTAGCCTCACAAATACATTTTTAAAAACTTTAAAAAAACTTTAAAAAAATATCTTAAAATACAAATAAATAAAAAATTTGCTTTATTGATGAAGCAACAACCAATAAGAAATAGGAAATCTCAAATAAATACCAAAAATATCACAAATTTTTACTTTCCATGATGTAACAGTCTAAGTACATGTACATACACAGTCACCTGCATATTTGCAAATAATAACACAAACTGAAAGTAACAATAAACAATTTGAAATATACAGAAGAAGAAGAAGAAAAAGAAGAACGGAAGAAGGAGAAGATGAAAGGAAGAAGAAAAGGAAGGAGGAGGGAAGAAGAGGAAAAGGAAGGGGGAGAAGAAAAGAACAAGAAGAAGAAAGAAGAGAAGAAAAGGAGAGAGAGAGAGGTACGTACCTGGTGGTGGTGGGCTCCCCTCCTTGTTCTTCGTTCTTTCGGCAGGAGAGAGAGAAGGGGGGAGTGCCCTGTCGGGCACCTCCCCCATTCTTTTTTTTTTACTATCAAATTTAGGTCAAATGGGGGATTTGACCTCCATTTTATACAAGTAGGCTAGGAAGTGTGCCTCGCTTCAAAAAGTGTGCCTCAAGGCCTATAAGGCGTCTGCGCTATGCATGTGAGCCTCAAGGCACAAGGCGAGGCATGCTTTTTGCACCTTAAGGCACGCTTTTCACAACCCTGCCCTAAAGTTATCACTAAATATCCATTTATGAACAGAAATTACACATTCGGCTCAATCCTAGCTTTTGGTACAAGCTCAAAGACAAGTTCACAAATAAACAGTAACTACAAAAAGGAAAATGCATCTTCAGGAAAGATATACAGCACTCAGGAATGCACCTAGATTGTTATAAGCTTCAGCATAGGTGGGATTTGTAACAATAGCTTTCTCAATCATGCTTGCAGCAGCATCCATTTTTCCCTGCACATAATAAGGTGAAATCATATACTTCTTCTCAAGTGAAACAGATCTACAACATGTTCGACCTTCAATCACTACTAACATGTGAATGTTAAGCCAACTTTGTCTACAGAATGAAACAGATCAAACCTGAACAGTGTAGACAACTCCAAGGTTATTTAGAGATTGTGAAAAATTTGGTTTAATTGATAAAGCAATCTGCAAAATTAAATAACATATGGCTTAAGCTGCATAATATAAAGAGTAAGAAGATAAAAAGTCCTTAAGGAAATAAAACATCAAGTACTCATTATGATAATTTTAGATAGTAATAGTGTAAAGACCAATCAATAGGACTTGCCTGATAACACTCCACTGCTTTGTCAAGATTGTCTCTGTCCTTATAAATGACTCCCAAGTTGTTGCAGGCCTCCGCACAATGAGGATTGAAGTGTAATGCAAGCTCATAGAACACAATTGCCTTCACCAAGAATGATCCTTTGTTAACAACCATAAGATAATAGTGCAAAAAAAGAAAACAATTACATATGATGCATCAATAAAGTAAATTAGATGCAAGCATAATAAGCAAGGTAGCTGCCCATCCTAAACCAATGACAAAATAGCAGCAGCAGTAGCATTACTAGTAATAACAATAATGATGATGATTATAGTAAACTGACAGCTCAACTACTCTCACCATGAAAAAAGATTTGAAATGCCAGCTAAAGCCCATTCTAGGATCAAGAGATCCTTTTCTATCAGATAGGAAAAGCTGTTACACAAGATGTACTTCTAAATAGAAATAGGGGAACAAGAAAAGAGAGCATCAAAGGAAAGAAAACATTATAGAAGTTCACACTACATAACCCATGAAATTTGAGAAGATGCATGTTTCTGAATAAAAATAGCATATCTTACACAGTGCAACCCGTTTTACTTACCATGTATAAAGCAAAATGATAAGAGCAAAACTTCATGACGAATTATTAAGAAGGTTATTGGTTACCTTCTCAAACTTCAACATTTCTCCATAAGCAACACCAAGATTGTACATAGCATCAGCATAGTGCCAGTTGTAAAACAATGCTTTTTTGTAGAGAGCCACTCCTTGGTTAATGTCCCCCTCCATTTTTACCTGAATATGAACTTTGTCATGTTATTGTTCAAGCTAAAAAATATGATGAATCAGCAATACAACATTTTTTTAGGGAAGCAATAAATACAACATTACTTGAAAGAAACCAAGGTGTACTACAGGTATGACCAAACCATTTTGAAAATATTAGTACAATGTATGAGCAAGATCTAAGCTGCCTATTTTCAGGGAAAGTTAGCATGTGGACAGTAGAAAAGGTCAAAAGCAAATGATGGGCAAAAAAAGAATAATACATAAAGTAAATGCTTCATTTGACACAGTAATAACTCGCACAAGAAAATGACAGCCAGGGAGAACATATGAGACAGCAACTAAGAAAAAACAAAAGTTTAACTAGATGATGTGGTATAGAATCATCAGTGGAGCTAAAAAATGAAGTGATGATCCTCTTCCTAATATGTGCTTCAAAGAAAAACAGAGGAAAGGGTTAATGACCTTTATTAGGAATCAGGCCTACATGGATTAGATTCAATGAAGGCCTTCAAAATACCTATATATACCAGATCTGTACATTTTCCGCAATATAATGGTCTAATCATGTTATGGTAAACATACCAGATCCCTCTGCAAAGAAAAGCCACCAGCATATGAGGTATTATATGAAGATGTGATTTACCTCAGAAAAGTAGATGGGAATAACCTAAACAGAGCCCTGACATAAGCACAATTACATAGTGGACACTATGAAAAGTTGCGTGAATGAAAAGTTAATGTGTGTATCATTCTAGATGACCTTTACTGGTTCAAACTTAATTGTTAACAATAACATCTGCATTGCCAGAAAATGAAAGCTAGTGGATCGGAGCACCAATTCTAACAATGGAAATAACATACACTTACAAATACGACCACCAAATACATGATGGTAACAACTAATAGACAAGAACATCACTATCTGCTTCAAAGGTAAAAACTCAAGTTGGACGACTAATAAGTTGAGCAAGCAACATTCATGTTTTTATCTGGCTGTTAAAAGACACTCATGCTTCCATCGCATAAAGAAAACAATTGCAGAGATAATGCTGAAACAATGACACTAGTGAAAGACAAAGACCACTAATAAGCAAGATTAAAGGTTAAGAAAAGTCGAGAAAATTTAAAGTTCAAAGACCACTAATAAGCAAGATTAAAGGTTAAGAAAAGTCAAGAGAATTTAAAGTCACCTTCGTTCCTAAATCTGTCAAGGCTATGGCCATGTTATTCTTTGCAATATCAAAGTTTGGAGACACATGCAAGCACCTGAAGGGAAAAATAGAATCCAACAACACAGCATAAATAGAAACGGATAATCAAAATACTGAGAAATAAGCATTAGAAAGTATGTGTAACATTGTTAACAACAATAAACAAACACCTCTCATAACAAGCAATAGCTGCTTCCAAGTCGCCACGGTTTTTATATATGACACCCATATTGCAATATGCCTCTGCATACATTGGCCTCTGTTGTGCAGCTTTCTCATAACAGCTAAGTGCCATATCATATTGCATCATCTCAGAATAGACCACCCCAAGGTTATAGTATGCAGGCTGCATAAAAATGCAAAGAACAAAAAATGGCAACACAAGCAAACAAAAAATTCTTGAGAAAATCAATCATAAAAATTAAAAGGGACAGAATTGAAAGTTTACAGCATATTGGCTGTCTATTTTCAGAGCTTCACAATATTTCTGAATGCCCTCTTGAGTGTTTCCAGAAAGTTTCAAGCTAGTGCCAAGGTCAGTCAAGACAATGGCTAGACACTCTGCAGCTGGCCTGTATGAAGGATCGGCCTTCAGAGCTTTCTGATATGACTGCATCAAGCAACCAAAATGAAGGCATTAATGTTCATTTTGTCAACAATTATGCCAATTAGAATGCAAACAATCCAAATAACTTAACAATGTATACTCTACCAATGACATTCACAATTGTAAAATTACAGGTGACATACTGTAACCACAAGTAAATTATATTCAGAAGTTACTTCCAAATGTGAAATTGGCTGCAAGCAACATAGTAAATGCATACTTTTTTGTGTACCCAAAAACCAAAACAGGTGTTGTATTTTCATGTTGCATCATAAAAATTGCAAAAAATAAGTATCATAAATATTAAAAAGACAAGATTTTAAAAATATAAATAATCAAGAACATAGGAATTTGAAAAGAAAGTAATTAACACTAAACAATCCTAGATTGGGAATAAACCAACATAAATTATTGAAATAGAAGTGTTATATGACCTGAAAATGACAATCATGATGCCGGTAATCTAATGGCACCCTCACCTAAATACTAAACCTTTCACATGTATAAGACAAATTCTTCTACTCATAGGGAGAGAAATTACTATTTTTGTTACTCCCCAGCAAAGTCACAGGGATTTGGCCAACCAGGTGCCACACCCGCATCGACGCGACGCGGGTGCGCGTGGGGGTGCGGCACCCGGTGTGGTCAACCCGTCCCTGGGTGCGGTCAATGCACCCAGGGTCATTTTTGTCCAGTTTTGAGACTTTAAAAAAAATTTGCCCGATGAAAAGGGTTGCAAAGAGGAGGATTAGGGCAAAATTTTCCCTTCCTCTACTCCCGACCTCTCTTCCTAAAGCCGATCGACTCAGGTACTCTCTCTCACTTGACTCCCTCTGCTCTCCTCCTCTCCTCTCTGACTCCCTCTGCTCTCCTCCTCTCCTCTCCGTCTTGCCTCTCTCCCTCTTAGAATGTCGGGGAGGGGCCCCCTACGCTCTAAGTTGGGGGAGGGGCATCATTTCCCCTCCCTGTTCCCTGTTCCCTCTCTCAGAGGTTGGGGAGGGGCACAACCCCCTCCCTCTGCGCTCGAGTTGCGAGGGAGGGGTGTCATCCAGTGAAGATCAGTCCTTGGATCAACAGATTTCAATATCTGAACTTGTTTTTTCAGTAATCAAGAATTCAGCAGCTGCAATTTTTTCGGCTCAAAAAATTTAGTTTTTGTCAAAAACAAATTTGACCCAAGGGCCGATATTCACTAAATAAAACATGTAGATTATATCTACAATGTCAGATTGAGTCGAAACATATTTTTTAGAAAAAGGAAAAAAAAAGGTAAATATGGTGGTTCTAAAAAATGTTTTATTCCTAAAGAATATTATCGATATTTAAGATCGACAGCTTTAATCAAATGCAGGTGGTCATATATATGCATTGTTTAGTTAACTGTATAATTATAATAAAGCAGGTAATGGTTAATGAGTTCTTTCTCATTTTGAGTACACTGAATGTTATATATTTTTCTTGTACCTTTCGGTATTTATTTATACATACTACTACTATATTTTTTATAACTTATTGTATATGTTATTGACTTTGCACTCAATATTATAAATCTTGATTGTGTGCATAATTGATTTTAAATTTTTTTTTTCAGGACAAAAATGGCGGATAAAGAGAAAGGTTTTGTATCATCCTCATCCCCACATGTGAGATCTGCTGATAGTTGTAGTGGGAGCGATGATGTGGGGCCACTATGGGTCCATGTAGATAAGTTTGCAAAAACTGAAGGAGGTAGTGGAAACAAGAGATTTTGATGCAAGCTCTTTGGAAAAAAAATTGGTGGGTCTTACACAAGAGTTAAGGCTCATTTGTTGAAGATACCAGGACATGGCATTTCAGGATGGAGAAGAGTTGATGAGGCAATGCGAAAACAATACAAAAAATACAAGAAGAATATGAGAAGAAGAAGACAATGAGTGATTCTTGTGCAATTAGTGTGTCATTTTTAAGCCATCAAGAAGATGCTCAAAAAAAAAGTGAATATAGGAGGTAGAGGAAGATAAACGATACAAGTATCATTCAATACATATGAAAGGGAGGAGATGGATAGAAAAGTAGCGAGGTATTTTTATTCTAGTTCACTCACATTTAATGCAGCTAGAAATCTTTATTGAAAGAATTTATTTACTTCTTTGGCAAATTGTAATTTGAGTGGCTATGTACCTCCGAGCAAAGAAAAAAATATGAACCACAAGAAGGCAAATGTTGAGAGATTGCTAGAAATTAAAAAATATTCATGTGAGCAAAATGCAGTTTCTATTGTTTCTGATGGGTGGACAAATATTCAAAAGCGTCACTAATCAATTTCATTGTTTCTTCGCTTAAGGGCCCAGTATTCTTGAAAGCAGTTGATACATCGGAGGAATATAAAAATGTTGAGTATTTGAATGGGTTGTTTATAGAAGTAATAAAAAAAGTGGGTGATCAAAAAGTAGTACAAATCATCACAGACAATGTTTCAATTTGTAAAAGTGCAGCATTGAGTTTGAAGAGTGAGTATCCTCATATTTTTTGGACTCCATGTGTAGCACACAGCTTCAATTTGGCCCTCAAAAGCATCTGCAACCCCAAAGAAGAAGAAAATTCACCAACATATGCTCTATGTTTATGGATTGAAGAATTAGAAAAAAATATCAAAAGCATTAGGAATTTTGTTGTCAATCATTCATGCTAATGATATATTTAATAGGCATTCTGGCCTGAAATTATTGAAGGTCGCTGAAACACATTTAGCGTCCATCATTGTGATGGTGACGAGGATTAAGGAAGTGAATAATGGTTTGGTTAGCATGGTGACTGATGAGAATTGGGCATTATATCGTGTTGATAATGATGTGAAGGGTCAAGAAATTAAGAAATTTATTAATGATGATGAGTTTTAGGGCAAGGTCGTATATTTCCTTCAATTTACTCAACCTATTTGTGAAATGTTGAGAGAAGTTGATAAAGATGAGCCCATGCTTCACAAAGTTTATGAAACGTGGGATAATATGATTGAAAAAATACAAGTTATAGTTTTCAAGCATGAAAGAAAAAATCATGCATTGGATGATTCAGAATTTTTTAACCATATTCATTCAGTTTTAGTCGGAAGATGGGATAAGAGCAACACTCATTTACAATGCATGGCACATTCTCTTAATCCAAAATATTATGCAAAAAAATGGCAGCAATGTAGTATTGATCGTGTCCCTCCAAATTTAGACCCAAAGCTATCAAGGCATAGAAATATGTGTATGACAAGACTTTATCTAGAATCACATATTTTAAATCATGTCACACAAGAGTTTGAAACCTTTGCATCTTCAAGATTATATAGACAAGCATTACTCGCGAGAGAGAAGGATAATATAGATCATATTACATGGTGGTCAAAATTTGTATCAGAAACACCTCTTCTCCAACATCTTGCATTGAGATTGCTATCACAGCCTACTAGTTCATCATGTTGTGAAAGAAATTTAAGCACATATTCTCAAACCCATAACATGAAGAGAAACAAACTCACCAACAAGTGTGCAGAGGATTTAGTATATGCTCATTAAAATCTTAGACTAATTTCGCGAACCAATGATGAATAGAAGTACTAATTTGCTCTCTTAGTTATTTAACTATTTCTTAGTTTTTTCATTTAAATATACTTGTCATTAACATTTTCAAATTGGGTTTGTAATGCAGACAAGGATCATCCAAATTTTGGGATGTAAACCCAGAAGAGTGTGACTTAGAGGGAGAGCATGATTTCAACATTATAAACATGGATTTATATGAGCTCAGTCTTCCTTCTTACGATGCATTTGATGATGAAAAAGAAAATTATTAGGATTCATTACCTCATCATCATATACGTTGTGTAGGATATATTTTTGGTATGTAATTATGCATTTTTTTGTTTTTTTTAGTAGACTATATAATTTACTTCTTTTCTGCTTTACTTGTTTAATTGTTTTTATAATTGTGGTGTTGGTTTTTATAATGTAGAATAGAATTGTAGATTGTTAATTTGATTTATTGCATTCATGCATGATGATGAATTGATTTGATGATATTGTGATAATTGTTTTTTATTTCATTAGTGTTAATGTTGTTAACTGTTAAAACTTAAAAATTATATATATATAATTTTTTTTTGCCGCACCCTCACACCCAAGTTTTTTGAAAGTGCTGCACCGGCACCCATGTGACATAGCTCCCCAGAGGAAAAAAAAAAAGAGATTTTGTTAGTGAAAGGAAAAAAGAAAAGAATCAAATTCCCTATAATGAAACCAATTTTTTTTTCTTTTGTTTAATTCCATAGGATTTGAAAATTGAAACAAAAAATCAATCTCTATAGTTTGCATAGATCATTCCTTAGTATAGTTTTGTAAAGAAACACATGCACACAAAAATGGAGATAGTTCATATCTAGTCTAGATTCATCTCTAACATTTAGATAATAGAAATTATTTTATGCACTCTTTGTCATATATGAAGGCTCACTAGTGAACACAGTCTGCCTTACAATTGTTTAGTTTTTATGCTAAACATGAAGGCTGACTAGTGAACACACCCTCTTTCACTCAAAGGAGACGAATAAGTTTTGCAATAAATTAGACTTAGTCAAATTATATATGCCAGCCCCATGTCACATGTGCCAAAGAACATCATAACAGGCCAAATTTGGTTTGACCTGTTTCAATACCGGTCTTAGGCAACCAACTCTGACAGCAGATCCATTTTACAATTGCATCACCCGTTAAATATAGCATTTTCACACCTCCCCTTGAAATATCTTATCCTTTCCTCTATTGAACAGTCGTCCTTCAATCTATTCCTCCCCAAAACAAAAGTACCTTTCCTTCAGTAATGATGTATTCACCCTTTTGCAACATATACCTCTCTTATACTTATTGTTTGTACCAGTTCTTCTTAGTGGCCCTTAGTTGTTCTTTAATGCACTAAAATGTGAACAGCCACCTGCTTCTTGACTGATGACCTTTCCTTCAGCTTGAATTATGTTCTTTTTTCATTGGTTAAAGTTAAACTGTATTAACTCTCTTTCTGTAATTCACTTCCATTATTTTCTTTTTTATTATCTTTATTGTAAAATAAGTGTTTTTTAATGAAAGAAAAAAAATTACATCGAGTTTATCTTACTTAAATACACAATTTAGATAAGATAAATAATAAAGCTTTTCTTAAGCTGAATTTCAGAAAACCTAACCAACTTCCTATTTGATTTGGTTACATCAAATAGGAGGTTGTTTTGGATTCCATGGATAATAAAGCTTGAAAGTTGGATTTAGGAATAAAACAGCAAGATTCAATTTCAAGAGGGCTTTTGGATTGGTCAGCACTTATCAGACTTCAGTGTGAAATTATGCATGCATAAACTTTTTCTTTGGGCTTCTCAGAAATAATGTCTCTTCAATAAATGCATATTAATATAGCTAATATTACCCACCCAATTACAAGAAAGGTTCAAGTATGCTTCACAATTGATGAATTTAATAATGGTAGGACCTCAAACCAAGGTTGTAAGTATCGTATCATTACCCGTATCGGTTGGGCTCAAAATAAGATAGATATCCTATCATAAAAAAACATGAATTTTTAATTAAAATTTTAAAAAAAAATCTAAAAAAATCATGAAAAATCAGAAAAATCTAGCAAAAATTTTAAAAACAAATCATAACACATGAAACAATGATGAATCTCATAAAATACAACCACAAAATCACATATGAAGCATTTATGTTTCTATGAGATGCATAAGACACCATCAAACATCAACTATCTCACAAGAACAATGCAAAATATTAAAATGTCTTGCAATTAAGAACATGCCACAAGACTCATACTTTCATATTACATAAACAAAAATATCATGGCAATAGTTGTACTGGATTTTCAATCGGTTTTCACTCATTACTTGAATGCCCCATTGTAATGTCGGATCATCTGATGCCATCTTTGTTGGAGTGTGGAGCCTAATTTCTACCTTAATATAAATCTCTAATATTGGTAAGTTGATGGAGGGTTGCAGGGGGCAGCGCAACTCGAGGCAGAATTTTTTTGGAGGGTAGTTTTGTAATTTTACTCAAAATAAAAATTTTCTACCTTGACCCACTTTCTTGAGTGAAAATTGGTGGAAATGCACTTTTATTTTAACAAACTGAAAAAGCCCTCTCCCTTGCACACGGATCGGGCCCCAAATCGCTCTTATGAGTCCTAGGGTACGTGGATACCTCTAATAATGGCTTCTACACAAATGAGGGAGTCTACCCTCAAGTGGACTTTAAAACTCAAAACTGAAAAATTATGATTAAGCGCTTTTTTAAGTGCGTCAACCCTGTATTGTATGATACATCTTGTATTGTATGATGCGGTATCGCGATATGAGTGTGTATCATATCGATATTCCTCACAGTAACAATATATAGTGTACCATATCATATGATACGTACTACATTGCCTCGAACAACTATATAAGAAAATTAGCATTCTTTCTGATAACACCAAATTCGGTTTAACTGACACTAGACATTGATGATCCTTTTCATCTGTTGTAGTTCCTGCTCCAGAGTGCTTATGGAGCTTACCATGTAGCCATGTCTCAGTATCATGGAGTACCCAACCCCAAAAAAGTCCAGCTGAAATTGCCTTAACCATAGGCATATATGTTCTGTTGGCTCATAAGATATACCTCAGCAACACAGGGTCAGACAATCTATGTCTCTATCTGTGACGATTTACCAATGGGAATAATAGAATCTATTTGAATGGTTGTTTCTCTGAATATGATGGCAAAAGCTTGTCTGTATAGAAACGATAACCCCTGTTAGGGATTAGCCATCAAGTGTTACCTATATTGGTGTTCAAGTTCAATATATCAATAGAACATGCATTCTACTTTTAGGATTTCAGGTGAGAGCATCTTATCCATAAGCCTGTGTTGGATTGAAGACCAATTTTGAGATTGCTTTTATTCGTTCCTCCAACCACTAGTGGTGAAGGGGAAAGTTTCATCAACTGATCAGAGAATCTATTGTTAAATGCCAGGGAAGGAAGGAGGAGCAAATCAATAGACGACCCGTGGAAAGCATCACGAATAAAGGGGGTTGGAAGGGGGAGGGAAAATGGACTGCAGCACTCAAGCACCAGCGAATTTGCTACCAACTGTATCTCATAGCAATGTTTGCATTCAATATGTCAATAGAACATACGTGCCATCTTTAGGTGGTCAGGTGAGGGCTTCCCATGAGTCCATGTTGGATTGACCACTTTCATAATAAATCACTAGTTCAGATATGCGCCTAACTGAATTTTCTGTTTAAGCATTAACATTGCCTTCTGTCAAAGTTTGTTTTCAACTAATATCATCATATTTCAGTTATTCAATGTCCTAAAAAAACTCTGAAGAGTTATCTTACTATGTTAAAACCAAAATCACAAATCACAATGAAGAAGGAATACCAACTAGCAAATGTTACATGAATAGAAGAGTGTAAGTATCGTAATTCAAAACAAACCAAAGATGAACAAAAAAAACATCCAAACATTCTTTTGCAACAATGATATCATTGAAATTCAATACTACAGCCATACACGTGCAATGTGGCCTAAACGAATTCAACAGCATCATTACCCAGAAAAATTCTTCCCAAACCTAAGCAATAAACACAGAAACAAGGCCTTTTCAAGCCAACCCATCAAGTAAAAACCAAGTACCTCAGCAGCCTCCAGCAGGTGCCCTTCATCCTTATACAGTATCCCGCAATGCGTCAACGCACACGCATTCTGCGGGTCGAGCCGAATGGCCTCGGAGAAGCTCTCTAACGCCTGCCTGTTCATATTCTGCATCTGGAGACAGATCCCCTTCCCTATGAGCGCCTCCACGTTCGTCCCGTCCTTCTCGAGAACACTGTCGTACAGACTTAGGGCATCAACGAACTTGTTCCTCGACCGAAGAATGTTCGAGTACAAAAGCGCATCCTTCCCCCCGAGGCTCCTGGCAGCCGCCGCTGCTGCTGCCGCCGGCGGATGAGAAACCACCGTATCGTTCACCACAAGGACAACCGGCTGGACTCCTCCACCCTTCAAAACCTCTGTCTCAACAACAGGTTCCCTCCCGCCGTCGCCTCTCCCAACATCAGCCCCCGTCCACGCCATCACCGAACCCAAAAATCCCCTCAAACACTACGAATAATCTCGCAAAGAAACATTCATCCCCAAGATCAACCGCGATGGGATCGTCGACGAAGGAAGCGAGGCGTGATCAGTGAAAGGGAGAGGAAAATAGGGATTTTTGATGGCTGAGCTGGTTGGGAGCTACAGGATGCAGAGAATGAGCGAAGAGTTGAAAACAGAGAAGAGTAAAGGAAGTATTATTGTATTAGGGTTACATTGGTTGGCATCATCGAGAGAGAGAGAAGGAGAAGGAGGAGGGGGAAAGTGACATCACAGAGTCCCGCCTCTTCCTTCGAAACCCTGAGTCCGTGTCTCTCCCTCACCCACCCTGACTGTAAGACTGTGGACGGGCATCTGTGTCAATGACTATATTTTCCTCCTGCTTTTTGATTAATGGCAGTGCTTCAGATGGAATTTTGTGAAACTTTTTGCTTAAATTTAGGGCATGACATTACAATATACAGTAACCCCCTCCTTCCTCTTTTTATTTTGGTAAATTTTAACTTTTTCCTTTAATTGCAGATTTGGCTTTATGGTTTCTGAAATTCTAGATATGTCCTCTATTTTATTAGAAACTGCCAAACAAAGGTTTATATTTATTATTGTCCTCTGCCTACATGTTAAAATTATGTCAAATTATGGAAATAAAAACCTCTTTAATCGAAAACCCTTGACGTTTTATTAGATTTTTGTTATTTTTTTCAAATTTCTGAACGTACATATGTGATATATATGTTTGTTTTTATAAGAATTATTATAGCATACAATTTTCTTAGGCTCCAAATACCATTTTTTATATCCAAATTCATGGTTTATTGAAATCAATCATATTGAACACATTTGTACGGTCAGGATTTTTTTAAAAAATACCAAAGAAAATTCATTGGGGAAGTTTTTCGTCAAATTATAATAGTACCTTTTACCATCAATAGTTCAAACTTAAAACTGTTTTCCTTTCCTTTTTTATAAGGATGAATGAGTAATTTTAAATTTTCAAAAGACAATATTGAAAGCTAAAAAGAAATCACGTTTCTAAGATGATAAATGTTGACCTCGTCTTCTTTGATTGTTTTCGAGAAATATAGCGCATATATGAAATTTTAAAAAAGTGAAGCTTACTTTTAGAATTAAATGCCAAAGGTTTACCCCTATATCAAATTATTTTCTTTTCTTTTTTTTACTTTCCTTTTTGTGTTGCTCCCTCTTTTTCCTAAACTGGTAACAAAGGAAGGGATATGTTTAATTATTATGGTCAAACCCATGATACCTAACTAGCATATGGAGTTGAGTATCATTTATGAAATTTTATACTAGATGTGTCTAACTCATGTTCCGTTTAAAATTTGCACTTTTTTAATGTAAAATATATTAGTCTATGGGCTACAGACAGTTTATATAATCTTTATAAGATCGGAGTATGGTTTTCTTGTGGTATACCTATTCAAGTCTTAAACCATGGGTCCAATGACTTACTCGACAACATGTTGATAGATTTTCTTTTTTTTTATTGATAATTTGGAGATATTCAAAATTAATACCCCTCAGTTGTGACAGTGTGAACTGAACATTATCCTAACATCATGACATTTTTACTTTTAGTGTTTTTACATTTATTTCTTAGTGTTCTAAATGATCATACTTTGTTTAGTCCTAATGCAATAGAATCATGTGGGATTTGAGGCTTCTCGTGTTCGAATCTAGATTTTGGGCCAATACTTGTTTAATAGTTCATTTTTTTCAAGTAAAAACATGTCTACAATGTGTCAACATCAAAGCATTCAACCATTTGGTGTCGAATACAACAAAATTCAATTTGGTAAAAGTTGCATATGTTTAAATATTTGTTTTACTTAAATATAGTTGGGGTTATTATTTGCTATGTGAATTTTTAATATTTGGGTTTATTTTATTGAGTACAAAAAAATTTGTGGTGAACATCATTTTGCTATTTTTTGTTTTTTTATACCAAAATGCTCAAAATTAACTAAATATATATTTTTATTTTATGTTATAAACACAAACTTTTTTTGTCGTATTACACAATATGCATATAAAATTTTTCCAAAGATGTCTATAGTTGATAACAATTGCTCGTATCTTTCACATTAAATGGATGTAATAAACTTTTAATGCATGATTCAACTTTTCATGCAAATTATATTTTCAAAGTTCTTAAGCAATATGTTTCATATGTATAAAATTATTAAAAACCTAGAAGATAAAGATCACTCCTAGGTGGACCATCCAACCAAAGGAAGGTCCAAAATCTACAAGAGATGATAATTGATGGCATTCCTTCTTTAACGATCTCTTTTTTTATCGAACATTCTTTAAATATTGATATTTTATCATTCATTTAGTGAGTGACATGTTTTGGATTATGAATTTTTAATGTTTAGATCTATTTTTTGAAAGCGTTAAAAATCAATGACCCACAATACTTTGTATTTTAAAGTTTGAAATATATTGTGAGCATTCGATTTTTTACGTTTTGAAAAAACATGTCTATATATTATAAAGTCTTTGTGTAAAATGTATTTCTTACTAAATAAATTGTAAAAAAACAAATACGTGAAGTCTGATCAATGAGATGCTCAAGCATTACAGAAGGGGTCATCCTATCGTCGTTGGTTGTAGATTGTGGACCTTCCTATGGTTGGACAGTTCTCCTTCACGCATTCATCATTGTTACCGATATAAACACACTATAGTGTACAAATACCCTGTTTTTTATTTTTATATCGAAAATACCCTCACCTAACAATATTTGACAAAATGACTAGGTAAATGTTAAATTTAGTTTGAAAATACCTTCATCTATCTTAATAATTAAATAGATTTAGGTGAAAATACCCTCATTTTTCTATATATAATTATTGCATCTTCATCCATGCCTTGGAACATTGCTTTCTTTTATGGAAAGAAAGAAGAGAAGGTCTATATATGTATTCGATGTCCATAACATTCACATCCATACCAATCAAAGGTAATGAATTGGTTTGTAACACTCCAACAATTTGGACAGAAAAAATTGGATAATTTTTTTTTTTTTGAAATAGCGAAAGTGACAAGTCCAATAATCAGGTGAATTGCAGGGTAAAACAGAGAAGTACTAAAAAATATTTCATTCATTAACTAAAGCTTTAATGTGAGTAATTACATCTCATAACTGAAGCATAAATCTACTACTCAGAGTCTAAGCATGAATACTGAAAACTGAGATCCCATGGCTACTTTTGTTGCAATGCCCGCGATCGCTCCATTCATTCGCTACTTAAAAATTTTTACTGCAGAAGGGTCAGACTCCCCTGTCTGTGTAAGAAGCATTATATTTATATGTTGTGATCAGTGTCCTGCATACAAATATGTGCAACATTTACAATTATTACAATTGTAAAATTTCATGCAAATATAACTTGCTAAGAAGAAAATTTTTATTGTGACAGGCATGCTTTCTACATTACTAAGAAATAATGTAAAAGTATCAGATACACGCTCATTCTTATAGGCATTACTTGTTTTCTATAATTTCTAAGATCTATGACAAGGATTACAAACTATACTGAGAAGCCATAAGAAAAATATAAAAATTTTATGTTTATCTTTCACTTACCCTGTGGGTATGCACAGACATTCGGCATTGTATCGGACCGAGACCATACGGGGTCTATTATTTAATAACGCGTATGAATACTCAAAGGGGACTGTCCATGACAGAGAGAGAACTCGTCAGTGGGTAGAACAAGAATTAGGATGCACCCTGTAATTTTTGCAGAAGACTTGGATCTACCATCTAAGACACATTGGTAGTCCTGAACCCCTAACTCCGTGGACTGAGGACGAGATGAGACACCTAGCTCTCACAAAAACTCAATTGTCCCACGGAGTTTGTACCATCTACCCTCTCCAAGGTAAGCCACGGGTCCGGTAACATATATCATCTTTCAGGTGTACCAAGAGCCCAAAGAATCTGGTAACATATAGCGTCTTTCAGGTATACCCAGAGTCTCGCAATTTTATATTTATGCATACATCTATTTTTTTTCCTTGTGCAAGCCATCGCACCATGAGGGATTTCGAAAATCCCAAACCCTTTTTACTGGGTTCAAACACATTGTATGCATCTTATCACTTGGGTGTCATATGCACCGCCTAGAAGTAGCATTTCTCATAACTTAGCTCGACTCGGAGCCCACATTTTAACATTTGTTGTCAAAGCTATGGCGTACGCATTCGTACCCATGAACTATGCCATCCACGTGGCATGGTTGGCTCGATCTCTCTATGTATATATATCTTTAAAACGCTCCGGCTATGGTTTGGTGAAAACTCCAGCACGCACATGGCTCAATGAGACATTCACTCGGTGTGGCTTTGTGGTTGCCACCATGAAGGTAACATGAACCAGACATTTCGACTTTATTGTCGCCCAAATAAGTGATGCATACCGCTACTTGGTTGATATGAATCTACCATGTATGACATACTTAACTACCAACCTGACACATATTGACCACCAAGTCAACAGGGTTCGCGGCCATGGAGTGACCGGAACTAGGCTACGGTCAAGCCGACCCTTGTCTGAACACCTTGTATGAGCTCTGTTGACTATGGCATACCCGTATCAGTTGGAAATCAAGCGTCTATGTTCAACCAGCCACATTCACAGCAGGCCGGTGTTCCAGCCTCATGCTGGCATTGCCAGTGTCATCACCTATAGTGAACCGCTGCTTTGTTTTAACCCACCATCGCCACTCGGCAGTAGGAACCACCACACTATCGGCTGGCTACCGATGGTGTCTACTTCCCCGGCCATTCCACATACCTTGTCAATTTGCAACTTGTGCGCTACCCATCTGCAGCCCCGCAGGGACAACATGGTTACATGCACAAGTAATGCAGACCGCATCAACTAGGTCAGCGCCTGCTGCCCTGCGACGTGGGTTACAACCCTGCTCAGTTGAAGCAGACCCTTCTGACCACCTAGGCCAGTCCCTAATGGGTAGCCTGCATGGTTGGATAAGCTAGAGTAACGAATATTACGTCTTCATGTGCTAGATTCATAGTCTAAAGTCCAACAGAAGTGACCCATAATTATCCAAAAATGATAAAACATCCCATCCATCATGTGGTAGAGCTTGAAATTTGTCATATAATTCACCTGGTAGCTTATTTTAACTCTACGTGTACAAGTAAGGAGAATTGCTAGACAAGATAAGCAATACAATCCATTGAAGGTGGGTCAACCAACTATCAATCCAGTACAATTGCAAGAAGATACACATGAGAACAAGCAACGATATTGGATGGTCCAGAATTATCCAAATGGCCTTGTATGTTTTTATAGTTTGACCATTGATTAATGTGTCCATCCTTGCGCTACTTCACATGGATGTGAATATGATAGCTTTCCACCACATGCACATGTGATAACAACTGGTAAGCATTTAAAACTTACCATGGGAACCAACAATATTGTCATTGGGCTTAGCTCATAGGTAAGCCCAAGTGCACTATATGTGATTATTAAAGGAATAGTATGTCCTTGAATAAAAATCAAGGTCTCTTGATAATTCCACTCAAAGTCTTGGGTGGCCAGAAAAAAAAAATGGCACCAACGTGGACCAGTGGATGAAATAAAGACCCCCAGGTTGTTGGTTGAGTGTGACTTAGCTTAAATCTTAAACAGTCAATCACAACCAGCAGTGTGTGTAATGTATTGGGTTTCTTTACACGGTGTCATATACCTAGACATACATATTTTTTTTGGTTCTACTCTGTAGGTTTAGTCCTAGATTCAGATCTAAGCTTAACAGGATGCATAGAGATAAATGTAAACACACTAATCTTTTTAATATGCAGGTGCACGTATATTCAATGATCTTAGCAAACAGTTGAAAGTAGCTAAAACACGCAGGAGGTCTAAAACAAAATTTCGGAATGTTGTTTTACTACATCATCGTCATGTAGGTAATATATAATTTTTTCTTTTGTAGTGATGCACCAGATCATGTGCTTGCATCACATGGTCCCTGCGATCATCAAGTCGAGGCTGTTGGCTGAACTTTTGTAGTTCGCCATCTAGGTGAACTGAAAGGTTCGGCTCACACCCAATCGTGCTTCATGACGATGACTACTACCCAGGTCTATAGTGATGTCCAGCCTTAGATCGACGACACTGCAGCGTGTTTGTGCCGCAAAACATCGAACACACATATATAAAGTCAAATACTCCTTACCTTTTTGGAGCTTCGAGATGGCAATGACTACGCTTCTTTTTTTCGATGGAGCAACACATCGTCACGAAGAGGAAGACCTTCACCGTCCAGCAATGATGGTTGAGCACAAGAAAGAGAGACAGAGAGAGAGAGAGTAGAGTTTTAGAAAATCATGTTTTCACGATTTCTAAAACCCCTTCCTATTTTTTCTCCACCTTCTTAGGTGGAGTTTCAAATTTCAAACCAACCGAGCCCCCCCCCCCAAAAAAAAAAACCCCACAATTTTTTGGTGGTATCTCACATTTTTCCTATAATGCCCCTCACTCTCTTTTATTAGTTTTGTTCTAACTTGCACAAATTTTTCCTTTTTGTGGTACCTCTCATCCCATCCATCATGGGATTCTCCTTTTTTTTTGCTAAGTTGAGAGGAGTAGCAACTCCTCTCACGTTTTTGTTGGAGAGAGGCCAACAATGTAGGGTTTAAATTTGAGCCCACATTTTACCCTTTTCATCAAAGTAAAAACTATAGGTATTTTGTACAAAAAGGACTCCGAGCATAGGTGGGTTTCGAACCGTGGTCGTCCACCAGAGGGGCAACAAACCCCACCACTTGTGCTATATTCAATTCCATTGCAAAGAGTGCGGAATTAATTGCATTTAACCTATTTGGTTTAACTCCGATTTCCATGTAAAAAGGGGAAAATGTTTTTCCTTTCTACCACACCTAGGTACACCATGGGTTTTGAACTGGTGTTGCGGCTCTATGAAACCATGTGTCCTACCTCAACACCACTTCACCACTTGTTTGATTTAGCATAATTAATTCCTATAGCTTACTCTGGACATTTCCCTATTCGGCGGATTTTCACGTTTCCACTCGAGCTTTCTTGATTCTTCTTGTCTGCGCACTAACTTACATCTAATAAGCTTCGTATCTCATTCTATATTCCTGGAGTATTCGAATTCTTCAAAATATCCCCGTGAATCAGATAAGATCTTTGAATCTCATTGAAGTCTGAATCCGAGTCCAAATTTAAGTGTTCTTTATCGGATTCGCACTAACTAACCCGTATGTATTGGAATCACATTGAATTTGACAAAAGCATATTATTTCACACAAATGTATCTTTTTTTTTCATTGAGAATTTCTTAAAATTCATGGGTTTTACAGAGTTGCTTTCTATTTTGGTCAAATTAAGGGTTTTTAAATGGTTATCCTATTGTTTCTTTTGTAGTGTTTTAGATAATTAGGAAACAACAATCACATCCATACCTTATGGCCTTCTTTCACCTCTGACATTTCTGATATAGTGAATAATGCTCTTTAACTCTTCTTCTAGCATGCAGACTTGGTCTGTTTCATTTCAAGGCAGACTCTGGTTCTTGACATAAGGAACTGGAACCTTCTGGTATTAAATGGGCTGACTTTTCGACTTTGGATCATAGCTCATTCACACCTATCTTTTGTTGTATTTTCTGAACCATGAGTCTTAGGGCAATATTTTCATCTTTTATAACTGGGTAAGTACATCTAACGGTGGTAGCTTATAGCATTCCTTTTCCTTTATCCGTGGACCACGTCAACATATAGACCTCCTCTTTCTTTTCATTATCAATCTCAAACTTTTCTGACTGATTATTCATATCATCGACATTGGGATGCACTGCTTCTAGTCCTTTGCCAACCATATTGCCTTTTGATTCTAAGATCAATTGTCCTTGGGCATTTTTAAAACCCCTAGTGAAGGATAAACCAGTATCCTGGGTGTTGGTTTCATGTTTGGATTTTTTATCCATCTTTTGGATCCTGAATCCATTTTGGATGATTCGATTGAGTATACTTTTTTGAATCACGTCCTATTCAACCTGGGCTCTATAAACACACGAGTGTTCAAACGAGATACAACCAACACATAGATTCAAGCTTTTAAAAACCAGGCTTCATAGTGTAGACACCCTAATTTTGACTAAGTCATTTCACAACAAATCATATGCCAAAATCCTTTTTTTTAGCCCATTTCAAAGTTATGTTAACTTCAACAACATTTTTGGCTTTCAAAACAAAATCCTTAAAATGTTTTATCCAAAATATCAATTAAATAAGAGGATCTTATATTTTCAACATGTCGAAAAGAGGTCAATACAATATTGGAGTAGAAAGGTATGACCAAAACAAGCTGATTTGTTTAATAAAAAATCTATTTTTCAAGTAGGGTCATTTTTAACAAACTTTTTATCATCAAAATAATCAAATTTTGTTTTGAATTTAAAATATGAATTAAAGTAAAGATTGTTAGCTTTCTAACACATAAAAAATTACTTCAAAAAGACATCCAAACAAGATGTTATAGTCAAAACAAGCTAACCTATCAGGCACATTTTGACCTGTTTTGCTAAAGACAATCCATGTGTCACTAGAAAAATGCTAGAGAATCCATCCAAAACCTATCCATATATCACCAAAATTGTTAGATAAGATGTATCGTAGTCTTAGAACCCTTAAATCCTATCTAGCTTACCTAATTCTTAGATTTAGGCTAAAAAGGACCCTTGACCAATAGCCAAAGTCCTTTCAATCTCAAACCAGTGGGATCTCGCCATCACATCTTAGGACTAGATATGGATCAAAAACTTTGGATCTCGAATCCATAGGATTAGAATCTAAACTTGTCAGAAAAACTATAAATGTAAGTATACCCCTTCATTTCTAGCATATAGAGTTTGAGATATAGTTGTACATATACATTGTTGAACTCTCTACACAACTAGACCTAGCATCCTACTATAGTTGAGCCCACTTACCTTAGCCTAGAACCCAAATCCCCTATCTCACCCACCTTTGGAGCTCATGCCAAGCTGTAGTGCTGCCCGAGTTCCACTATGTTCGTCACGTCATAGGAAGGACTCAATCTAAGAAAATATTGTAAGTTTTATAGACTCTTGGGTCATAACACTAAACACTGCTTTGTTTTGAAGAACAATGTTGAGAAAGGATACTTTGTATTAAAAAGTTTTTATTAAACCTTCATCTTCAAACCAAGATATGGATATATATCAAAATCCTTTCTCTGACCATCAAAAAACCCAGAACAACAATGTAACAAGAGTTGAAGAAGTTTGGTCATTCGAACCCTTCAAAGTTTCTAGTATTCTGAGTTATATAGTCATCCAATCTTCCCTAGTGGGCTTCCCACATGCCCAATTTGAAATTCCACTAGAGGGGGGGTGAATAGTGAAATATGATTATGATCGATAAAATAAAATAACTAAGCAATAAGGCACAACACATAAAACACAGAAGTTATACTGGTTCGGTCAATATCCAGACCTACATCCAGTCCCCAAGCAAACCACTTGAGATTTCCACTATAACATCCGAGTCACCGGATAAATAGTACAACACCCTCTTCCCAAGAGGTCTTCTTCTCTCAACAGAGAAGGGCAACACCCTCTTTCACAGAGGTCTACTTCTTTAAACAAAGAAGGAATACAGTGGATAAACAGAGTTACAATACTTCCTATAGAACCTTCAGAATGATATGAATGCACGAATGAAGGATTATAAGAATGTTCTGTTTGTCACTCAGAGGATACTCTTTGTCAAAGAGCTGGACTTGACTTTTTCTCTTTTCTTTCTTTTTCTTTTTCTCTTTCTTTTTCAAGGCTCTTTTTTCAAATCACGAATAGAAAATTTTTCTCTTTGTAAGCTCACACGTCTATTTCATTCCTCTTGTCTGAATAGTTTATGTGTGTGTGTTTATATAGATTATAAAAAGTAGTCATTACATTTTGGAATTGTAACTTTTTGAAATGTGAAATGTTAGGTCATTTCAAAAACATCTTTTAGAGAAGTTCGAGAATGCCTTTTTCCATAAAGGTGAAATAGAGGGTACACTAGTCGTTGTAATATTTTCAGATAATACATATTTTATGTAAAAAGTCTATTTCTTACAATAGTACATTTGAACGTTGGGTTGTAGTTTTGTCTTTATTCTAATTAATGATTTGAGGTACATTAGTACTTCTTTACTTTAAATGAGTGTAAGTACTATGAGTGCTTTGAGATATTTATTTGTACATAGTCATGTCAAGTGTATTCTTTATGTAGTGTATTTCAAAGTCTCCAGAGAGAATAAGGACCAAAAAGAAGGTCGACATTCTTTGGGAAGGATATTTAGAAAGGATTTGTTACAGAAGGCATTTAATGCTTTGTAGAGAGAATGATGACTTCAAGTAAGTCGACATTCTATGGTTATGAAAAAAAAAAAGGTAACTAGAGTCCTTTTAAAACCATATTTTATTTGTTTTTCTTATGTGTAGCCGATTTATGTTTTTGTCTTCTTCTTGTATTTAAGAAACATTTCATTAGAGAAGATAACTAAAGTCTTTTCAAAAACATATTTTATTTGTTTTTCTTATGTGTAGCCGATTTATGTTTTTGTCTTCTTCTTGTATTTAAGAAACATTTCATTAGAGAATATAACTAAAGTCTTTTCAAAAACATATTTTATTTGTTTTTCTTATGTAGTCGATTTTATGTTTTTGTCTTTTTCCTACATTCCTTTTTTCATGTTGTCTTGTATATAGTGTAAGGTACAATGATAAAATGTCTTTTTCATAAAAGGTTGTAAGAAGGTACAATTATTATATGACAAAATGTCTTTTTCATAAAAGGTTGTAAGAAGGTACACTTATTGGTTTTCAAAAAAGAAGCTTTTTGAAACTATCGTATACTTTTATGATATAGTATGTATGAATGAGTATGTAATATGCAAAATGCAAGTTCCTGAAGGTTCTGTTACATATGACTCTAAAGAAGAAAAAAATCTTCATCTTGAGATAGCCGATTTCTTCATTTGAGCTTTAGGAAAGCATGGCTCATCAAGCTTTTTCTTCAAGGAGTATGATTGCACCATAGTTGTACTTGAACAGGAAGTCTCCATCCTTATTGGGTGAGATATCCTTGCATCAAATACTCGTTAGATTTAAGGCAAAACATATTCAGTCATAATATAACATTATTTCAAGAGAACATATTATCCTATCATATAAAATCAAATAAGACAGTGTATCATATTATGTGACATCAAAACCGAGTTTCTCAACACAATTGACCTTTTAGGAATGATTCACGATAAGCTTTCTCAATAATTTTTTTCAAATTCCTCTGGATCTTTTGAAAATACCAATGATCTTTCCCAAGAAATTCATAACCCAATGCCAGAAGAATTTGATTTTGATAAAGAGGAATTATTCTCCTTAGAAAACCTCTTCCCCAAAAAATGCTTGAAAGACTCTTGTCTTAAGAATTACCCTTTAACAATACTATTGTTGCGTATAAGGGAAATCAAAAGCTAGTGTGACCTAAAGGACGTTTCTTCATCTGGATCGTCTAACGTTACCAATAATATTTTTCTATCAAGAGGAAAATCTGTTTAGGAAAAAATCATGGGTTTCCATAGAAGTCATTGTACCTCTAATTTTATGGTTATTCTTGGAGTTTAGATAAAATTAAAAAATTCAAGCTAAAATAATTTCTAGGTGGATCCAAATTCCCCAAATCAAAGTTTACCAAGACAATACCCAAAATATGAAAACTTAGTTTCCGTGAAGTGTCAATGTCGTATATAGGGTATTGCCACCAAATGACCCTCTTAATCCTACCTATCAAAAGATCTTACCATGGCCAACTCGTCCATCCAAGAGTTCATAAAATCCTCACCTAAACCTTGGGGAGATGCTTAAAAATGTCCTTTGATCCTTTGAACCAAATAGTCTAGCCAGCTTGATTTTTCAATCCCTAACCTATTGTTCTTTACACTATTCCAAGTAAAGAACACCTAAACCTTTTTTTACCCAACATTATAATCTAAGTCAGTAAATTTTTAAAAGGGGGTCTACTATTTATGAAATCGGAGAATCCACCATTTTTAGAGGTTGGCATTAAAAGCCAAAAGTTGGCAAAGATAAGAAGTCAACAAGGAAATTTAGATGTAATGGTTTTAAGTTAGGAAAGGCATTGTGGTCAAGAAAATTATCAAGCTAAAAGAAGACAATTTTGTTCAAAATCTTGTGTCAGAAAGAAAAGGGGCGGAGAATTCAAAGAAGAAACAACAAATTTTGTTCAACAAATCCTTCTACTAGAAGAGGAACCAAGGATTTTTCAGAATTCAGACTTAGGGTCCTTGAGTACGGATCAGGCCCGAGCACCAAGAACAATAAAGAAATTGGTTCCTCCACCATATACATGGGATGGGAACCCAATGTTGAGACAAACCATATTGTGTTATTGATCTTTCCTTCTCGTTTGGCTCAAGATATAGACATCACAATGCAGTTGATATTGGGCCATGTCCCTCTAGGATAAGATAGGGCACGGGATGGGAAACCCAATGCCGAAACAAACCATATTATGTGATTGATCTTACCTTCTCCTTTGATTCAAGATCAAGGAAACACAATGCAACTTCGACTAGGCCATTTCCCTTTAGGATTGAATAGGAACATTTGACTCAAACTTGTATATATTCTAATCTAAAATCCTAAAAATTTGAAAAAGCTTAAAATAAAAAAAATTAGAAAATCCTCAAAATCACAAAAAACAAAAAAAAAAGTCAAAAAGTTCCCTCACAACCAGAAATTTCAAATTTTGATAAAAAAAAATCCAAAAATTCCCCAAAATTGATAAAATTTTCTAAAATAAAAAATCTCCTAAAAAAACTTAAAAATTAAAAAATTGAAGGAATCATTCATCCAAGAATTTCTAAGTCCAATTCTTGAAAATTTTATTACTACAAAAAAGCTTTTATTCAAACTTTCTAAAGGTTTTTCTAAAATTTTCAAAAGCAATCATTTTCACGGTTAGCTAAAAGGTTGCTATCGACTCAAAAAGTTTGTTAATCACGATTAAATGATTATTAAAAATTTATGATTTGAACTTTAAATATAGATAGAAAAGGATCATTTGTCAATCAGACAAGTTTTTAGCTCCCTGACCAAGCCAATTTGAAAAATCTTTCGAATTCAATTTCAAGTTTTATAAAGATTCGCTATGCTACCATTTTCTAAAAATCAATGACTTTTAAACTTAGCCAATATTTCTCAAATTTCTAATGAATAGCATGATTTTTGGATTACAGAATTTGTTAGGAGGGAGAGAGTTTTAGCCTAACCAGACTGATTAAAAAGCCTAAAATAACAAAGTTACTAGAGTTTGAATGAAACCTTAGAAAATTAATTCACAAAAAAACCTATAAGTGAATAATTCTATATATTTAAAAAATAAAGCAATGATTCAAGACGGCCTAATTTTGGAAATATTGTATGAGAGGATAAAAAAAGAGAGACAAGGGTGCGATAGTGTAAAAAAAGATTAAAAAATAATAAAGAGCTAAGAAAGATTGTACACGTAAAAGAAAAAGAGAGCAAAAGGCTTGATAAGTGCACATACGCCAAGGCCCAGCCCGAGTAGATACCTATCATTGGGGTTAATGTTGGACCTAAAAGCCAAGTCTCAACGTGGGTAGGGATTGAATTAACACACAAATGCACTAAGTACTAAAAGTAGGAGTGAGAGGTGCACATAGGCTAAGGCCCAAGGTAGGTTTTAAAAAATGACTACCATGAGGATAGAGACGAAGCAGGTTATATGTTCTCCCCCAGAACACATAGGTGTGCGTTATCGAGTCTGAATGAGCGCCACGTATGTAAGCACGTGGGGCTTGTTTCCCTGTGTGTGTCTGCATCACTTAGCATCAAAGTCTGGTGTGTTTGCAAAGACTTAAGTACCCTTTCCCGCCATTAATGTCATGAAACGATGTTTCGAGTAAAGGATAAAAATGTCCTCTTGCCAGAGTTTGCAAATACTTAAGTACCCTTTCCTGATATTGGTGCCATAAAACAATGTTTAGATTAAAGGACAAAAATGTCCTCCTGCCAGAAAGAGTTAAAATCATCATCGTTTTTGCCCAAAGGAGTAAACTCCTTTGCTTTAACAGAAGCTCCTCGTAAATTTTCACCCTAAACGTTTTGGATCACCCTTTGACAGCGCACCATCTACTGTAACAGGATCTCCCTTTGATAACATAGCCTTTGCCGTCGTCTGCTATCGTCGGAGCACCCTTTGTTATCGTCTGCTGCCATCGAAGCACCCTTTATCGTCGTCTGTTGTCGCCGAAGCATAGTTAGAGCACCGTTGCCACCATTGGCTACATCTACCTTCTAGGTTTTTCCCCTTCACTGTCGGATTTTTGTATCCTAGAAGGTGATTTTTGTTTAAGTTTTTGTTATATAAACAAATCGATTTGTTAATCCGAATGCTAAATCTTACAAGTGGTTGTACCATACATGCTAAATAACACATATTTTCATACTCAAACAAGAGTCGTGAAAGGCAACGATATGTACTTATGGAGGCTAAATTTTGACAATGATTTATAAGTTTGAAATTAACAAAGAGTTATACATTTAATACAATAGCGATTTATTTGATGCAACAACGATTTATATGTTTGAATCAGTAGCAATTTATGATTTATGATTCATGATTTACACATTTAATGCAATAACAATTTATGATTTACAACGATATGTACTTATGAAGGGTTCGATTTCTACAACAATTTGTACGTTTAAAGGAGCACTTTGTACGTTCGATGCACCAACAATTTATACGTTTAAAGCAGTAGTCATGTGTATTTATGATTTATGAAGTTACCACGATTTGTACTTAAGTTTGTTAAATCGTACTACGATGTTTACTTGAGAAGCAAAAATGTTACAACAATATGTACTTATGAAGGGTGTGATTTGTACAACGATTTATAAGTTTGAAGTAGCAACGATTTATACATTTGATGCAGTAGCCATGTGTAAATATGAAGTTACCTTGATTTGTACATAATTTTGCTAAATCATACTATGATGTTTATTTATGAAGCCAAATATTACCACGGCTTGTAATGTTGGTGATTGTGTAACGAATGTGATAATTTATAATAATATATACTTGGGAAAGCAATTGTAACATACAATGATGCAGTTAAATTTATGTGTTGTGCAGGTTAACAATGACTATAATTTGTAAGACAAGAAAACCTTCACCGTTTGAGGGGATGACTCTTGGAGAAATCATCCATCAATTCGATATATATGAGGGTTATGTAAAGAATATTGAGAATGAAAAAGACAGAAACAAATTATTGGATATTTATTATGCTGAGCTTGATCCATCAGATACTGAAGATGAAAAGTAAATAAAAAAAGATGAGGAAGAACTAAAGATGAAGAAGAAGAAGAAGGATGACGAAGAGAAGGAAAAGCAAAGGAAGAAGAAGGAGGAGAATGAAAACTACGCGCACTTATGAGGCAAAAAGATTTCTTCCTGCCGACCATGCAAAATTAAATCTATATGCACATCATTCTTTATGTTATTTGTCATGATCGTCAATTGCATCACACTATACTATGCATCGAGTTGTTATTTACCATGCCAATAAAAGAAACGACTTATCGTATATGTGTGTTGACAATAACGATTCAAGAGACAACAATTTAATGACATCTACTACGCTGCGAAGCAATTTCAGTTTTAATCGCTAAATGAACAACGATTTGAATATGCACAACGCCACCACAATCGTACACCAATGTAAATGTCACACACACATTTCAATATCATACAAATCGACACTAGCAAACACATAATATGTTACAAATCGATATACAATAGCGCATAATATATTATAAATTGATACGAAAATTCAGCATAATAGCTTACAAATCGATATTAACAAACAAAACAATATCTCGCAAATCGATAATATGTTACTACAACCGCAATTTGCGTTATACTATTCTAATATTTTCTATACAAAGGCAAATCATTGTTGCTTACATAGACGTTATTGCTTAAATCACAAACATCACAACCGGAATCCAGGTCTCACAAGGCATATCGATTTTTGACAACGAGCGGGATATGAAACGACATTTCTTTTACAAATGAATGACGCATATTTTTGTAACAAAGGCAAATCATTGTGGCGATTTATGTTTTATAATTTATGATTTATGATTCATGATTTACACATTTAAAGTAGCAACGATTTATACATTTAATGCAATAGAGAATTATGATTTATAAAGTTACAAAGTTTGTAATCAAGTTTGCTAAATCGTACAACGATGTTTAATGTCGAAATCCAAATGTTACAACTATATGTACTTATGAAGGGTACGATTTCTACATTGATTTGTACGTTTGAAGCACCGATTTGTACGTTTAAAGTAGGAACCCTAAAACCCTTAATGCCTAAACCTAACCCTAAACCCTAAACCCTTAATATCTTACTAAACCCTAACCCTAAACCCTAAACCTTAAACCCTAAATCCTAAACCCTTAATATGTTACTAAACCCTATCCCTAACCCTAAACCCTTAGTATCTTACTAAACCATAATGCTAAACCATAAACCCTTAATATATTACTAATCCTTAAACCCTAAATCCTTAACCTAAACCCTTAATATCTTACTAAACCCTAATCCTAAACCCTAAAACTCTAATCCTAAACCCTTAATATCTTACTAAACTGTAATGCTAAACCATAAACCCTTAATATATTACTAAACCCTAAACCCTAACCCCTAACCCTAAAACCTATAAACTAAACCCTATACCTAAACCCTCACTTATGAAGATGATTCGTTATATCAATTTACAAGCTATAAACAAGAATTTTCATATCGATTTGTATGATATTTAATCATCGATTTGCATTATACCATGATAATATTTTCGTAACAAAGACAAATTGACTAAACATTACAACGATTTTTATGATATCAATAGGATTTGCCATATCGATTTAAGAAAATGTTTTAATTCTTAATATCGATTTAAGATATTGTTTTGATTCTAAATATCGATTTTTAAGATATCAAAATGCATTTCCAAATCAATTTAAGATATTATTCTGAATCTTAATATCGATTTTTGTGTTGATTCTTGATATTGATTTAAGTTATTGTTTTGATTCTTAGTATCGATTTATATGTTATTGTTATGATTCTAAATATCGAGTTATATGCTGATTCTGTATATCGATTTATAAGCTATCAACAGGAATTTCCATATCGATTAGTATGATGCTTTGACAATATTTTTGTAACAAAGGCAAATGGACTAAACTATTGTCACTGAACAAATCGTTATAATGATCAACGTTCGTAAATAAAAATCAAACAATCGCTTAGTGTTGTGTATAGTGAAAATGCCACTGATTTGCTTTTACAAGTTGTTCCTATCGCGATTTACATAGTTGAGTTAATGAACGTTTGAAATGGTGAATTATGAAACGTAAAAGCAATCTAAATCTCTTCAGGCATTGTCCCCTTGAAGAGCCGATGGGCTACATCATAAATCTCTTTTACGTATTTGTCATAAAGTATACCGAAGACAAATACGTAAAAGCGACTTATGATGTAGCCCATCGGTTCCTTCAAGGGCTCAGTGCCTGAGCTGAAGTTTGTGAAGCATATTCTTAAGAGTGCACCACTGCTGGAGTCTCTATCAGCCTCAACCCGAGGAAAATGGTGCAGTGGGCTGCTATTACTAACGAGATCATTTTCTTGGAGAGGATGTATTTGCAGCTGCACATAGAATCGCTTTGCAGCAGGAAATGAACTCGACGATGAATGTTATGAATGTTTTGGTGATCTCTTCTGTAAAAATGGGAGTCTCTAAAAGATAGATATGTGTTTGACGGAAATGTCGAAGAAGGAGAAGAGGAAGAAGACAAAGGCGGAGGAGAAAAAAGAAGAAGAAGAAGTTGCATTGCCGCAGAAAAGAGGAAGAGAGGTTAAATATACTAGGGTTTTACACCTCGACAACGGGTCAGGTCGTGTCGGGTAGGGTTTTATATATATCTATACTAGTGTTCCAAATGGATTTAAGATATTGTTTTGATTCTTGATATCGATCTTTGTGCTAATTCTTGATATCGATTTAAGTTATTATTTTGATTCTTAATATCAATTTATATGTTACGATTCTAAATATTGAGTTATATGCTGATTCTGTATATCAATTTATAAGCTATCGACAAGACTTTTCATATCGATTTGTATGATGCTATCAACAGGACTTTCAAAATTGTAGCTCTGTAGGCTAGATGAGACAATGATTTATACATATGAATGATACCTGTTATAACAATTTGTACATGTGAAAGATACATTATTAAACAGAATTCACGTGCTTTTTGGATGGAGCCATTTTCGTGAATGGTGATGAAAAAAAATATTATCAATTCTATTTTTGTGGCTCACGATTCATGAAAATGGATTCATCATAAAATTCTTTCTTTGTGAACAAAATCGATACGAAAGTTCAACCTAATAGCTTACAAATCAACACTACCAAACACATAAATCATATAAATCGATGTACATATGGCAAGATATATTACAAATTGTGTCATATCTTACTATACCCTAACACTAAACCCTAAACCTAAATCCTAAACATTATACCTAAACCCTAAACCCTAAATGATGTGTATAATAATGTGTAAGTTTGAAGGTTAGAAGAGACAACGATGTGTCCGTGCAATTGTATTGCGATTTGTACTCATGCCAATTGCGATTTTCATCTAGTGGTGGCCGACATAGACGTCATTGTGTAGATCACGATAGGACAATACATGGTATAACATCTTACAAATCAATACTAGAAAATACCTAATATCTTACACATTGTTATACATATCACATAATATATTAATCATCGATACAACAATTTAGCATAATATTCTTAATATCAATTTAAGATATTGTTTTGATTTGTAATATCGATTTTTAAGATATCAATATGAATTTTCATATTGATTTAAGATGTTTTGATTTTTAATATCGATTTAAGATATTGTTTTGATTCTAAATATCAATCTTTAAGATATCAATACGAATTTCCAAATCAATTTAAGCTATTGTTCTGAATCTTAATATTGATTTCTATATTGATTCTTAATATCGATTTAAGATATTGTTTTGATTCCTAATATCGATTTAAGACATTGTTTTGATTCTAAATGTCGATTTTTAAGATATCAATAGGAATTTCCATATCGATTTAAGATGTTGTTTTGCATCTTAATATGGATTTAAGATATTGACTTGATTTTAAATATCGATTTCTATATTGATTCTACATATCAATTTATAAGCTATCAACAATAATTTCCATATCGATTTATATGATATTTGATCATCGAATTGCATTATACTATGACAATATTTTCGTAACAAAGGCAAATCTTTGTGCCTGACAACGATGTCATTATAAAATCTTTTATTATAAGACATGAACTGCCAAAAATGTGAACCAACAAAAAATCTTTGGCGGGTCCCATAAGCATTAAACTCCTAGACTATAAAAGGAGTTCTTCGTAATATTTCCCCCTAAACGTTCCACAAAAATTCTAACGCTTCATCTTCTTTCGTTGAAGCACCCTTTGTCGTCTTGGTATGTTTTTGTGTTGTGCAGGTTACCAATGACTTACATTCCTAAGAGAAGAAGCACTTCATCGTCAGTGGGGAAAACTCTTGACGAAATCGTCCAACAATATGCTTTGTATGAGCAATTAGAAGCATACTACAAAATAATGAAAATTGAGAATGATAAAGAAATGGAGCAATTGTTGCTAAAGTATAGAGTGAAGCCTAATCCGTCAAATATTGAAGATGATAATCCAACGAAGAATGATGAGAAAGAAATACATATAAAGAAGAAGAAGAAGGATGGCGAAGAGAAACAAAATGAAAGAAAGGAAGAGGATAATGAAAAAAAGTAAAGGAAATTAAGGCAAAGAAAGGAGGAGGTGGAGGATAGGGAAAAGCAAAGGAATAATAAGGAGAAGGAGGAAGAGAAGTGAAGGCAAAAGGAGGAGGATGAGGAGGAGAAGAGGGAAAATCAAAGGAAGAATAAGAAGAAGCAATAGCAAAAGGAGGAGGAGGAGAGAGAAAGGCAAAGGAAGGAGAAGAAGGATGAGGAAGAGAAGGAAAGACAAAGGAAGAAGCATGAGGAGAAAGAGGAGAGGGAAAGACAATTGAAGAAGAAGAAGGAGGAAGAGAAGGAAAGGCAACTGACGAAGCAAGAATATTTAGAAATGTGAAGGAGGATAAGGCAAATGAAGAAGAAGGCAGAGAGAGAAAGTCAATTGAAGAAGGAGGAGGAGAAAGAGAATGAAAGCCAAATGATGAAGATGAAAAAGGAAAGGCAAAGGAAGAAGCATCAAGATGAGGAAGAGAAGGAAAGACAAAGGAAGGAGAAGGTGAATGGGGAAGAGAAAGAAAGACAAAGGCAGGAGAAGGAGGACGAGGAAGAGAAGGAAAAGAAAAGGAAGGAGAAGGAGGACGAAGAAGAGAAAGAAAGACAAAAGAAAAAGAAGGAGGATGAGAAAAAGAAGGAAAGACAAAGGAAGGAGAAGGATGACAAGAAAGATAAAGAAAGACAAAGGAAGAAGAAGGAGGGCGAAGAAGAGAAAGAAAGAGAAAAAAAGAAGTAGGACAAGAAAGAGAAGGAAATAAAAAGGAAAAAACATACCATAGACATAAAAGACAGAAGGAAGAAAGAAGTACAAAAGCAGAGGGAGGGAGGGGATGAAGAGGAGAAAAGTGTGACCAAGGTACGTTAATCTCTATTGTATGTCACGGTGTACTGTTGTAGGTATTATTATATATAGCGATTACTATGAATAATGATTATTATGAATAGCAATTACTTTGTATAGCGATTATTATGTATAGCGATTACTCTGTATAGCGATTAATGCGATAACGATTAATTTATATAGTGATTACTGTGATAGTGATTACTATGTATAGCGATTAACTGTGATTTAATATTTTGTGTTACAGGCAGCTCAGAAGAGAAGTGAGTTTGAGCATAGAAGTTTGGATTTCAATTTATTGATGCTGCATTTTTTATGAAAAATGCCAGACATCTAAGCTTTTGACAATAGAGGAAACTCCCTCTCTACACACATGTCAAGCTTACTCTATACATTATAATCCAAACTATCACTTAGTACATAAATTTTCTTTATTTATTTTTCTGTTGTATTTTAATACTATCAGATGTGGGTGTGGCCCGCTTCGAATCAATATTCTCAATAGCCATAATATAAAAAATAAACTCAAAATGTCTTATAATAACAATATAAAGAATATAGATAAGTAGGCAAACAACAGAGACACGACATTGGCTATTAAAAAAACATTGTAAACTACAAACACAAAAGCCTAATGACAATGCAAGAAAAAAAAACTCAAACTATTAAGGAAACAACCAAAAGAAACAAAGAGTGTTCCCTAATCGTGTTTATAATAATACACAATATATAATTACAGAAGACACTAATGGAAATGATTTAATCAAAGAAAAAAATAAAATAGGCTATTGAACATGCAAAGATAACTCGAAAACCATGCACTTTTTTCACAAAATGACTAACTCATGTCAATGTTTTAAAAAAACAATTGATTTAAGCATTGTTAAAAAAAAATCAGGTTTATTCATTATGGATATGTTTACTAGAAAAACTCACTGTTGATGATTTTGAAAATTTCAATAATGAAGTACCACCAATGAATAGCCTATGAATTGTAGAAAATTGTTTCCGGAGGAAAGCATGTTGGGGACCATAAAAACCCCTAGTTTATGCAAAAATGGCTCTAGGGTGCGATAATCGGTTTTTAAACAATGAAAATCACACTTAATGCTTGTACGAAAAACTGCAAACAAGAAGAAAATTTGCATTGTTCATCCCTAATATTTGTGATGTTTCGGAAAATCTACAAACTTGTCAAGAAATCTACATATAAAAAACATATTTGCAATGACATGATTTGCAAAATTAGTACCTAAGTGTGAATTTCATAGAAATTCACAACATATCATTTGTGTAGATCTCCACATATTTGCAAATCTTCTTACTATACAAAGTTTACACTATATCTCTTTAAGTTCATGTTATATATGCAAATTTAGTACAATACTTGAGAAGTTACACTTCATGAACATGAGGTTTGCACTATATCTCATAGACTTCATGTTATATATGCGAATTTAGTATAATATTTGCGAAGTTGTGAGATATTAACAGGAGGTTTGTACTATATCTCACAAATTTCGTATATATATATATATATATATATATATATATATATATATATATATATATATATATATATATATACAAATTTAGTATGATATTTGCGAAGTTACGAGATATTAACAGGAGGTTTACACTATATCTCATGGATTTTGTATATATATATATATATATATATATGCAGTTTCAGTATGATATTTGCTAAATTTCAAGGTTTCATGGAGGTCATAAATTTGATTATGCGAACTTCATGAGGCCCACAAAAAAAACATGTCAATCTACATTTAAGTGAGTGAGTGCAATAGTCGATGAGCGAACTGATATATCACACAAACTTTTGAAGGTCCAATCGTACAAGGGGTAAAAATGTTCTTTTAAAGCTAGGCATTTGCAATTTTGTGCATAAGTCGGATTTTAAAAATTTGTGAGGTATTTCAGAGAGCATGTCATTTTTGTCGTATAATACAATTATTTTTGGGTTATTTTCAGGCTCTTCCAATCACTCTTATATACCTTGAGTTGTTTAAACAGGTCGTTTAAAGCTGTCCTTAAACCCTCCTCTAAGCAATTATTTGACACTGGTGTTTGAATCATTTTTTTTTTCCGTCAAGATTTTCCAAATCACCCATTTTTTTGGGTATCAACCTAGTATTATAAAGGAGTAGCAGTTGCATCATGGAGCCCTCCCCGTCCTTCATGATTAAAAATCTTGCGTTTTTACATATCCATAAAATCAAGTCCTTGAGTTTACAAAAGGGAAATGTTCCGATCATTGCTATTTTACTCAAACCAATTCCTAAAATGTCAAGCTATTATGAATTCCTTTTTACAAGAACAACATAATAGAAGTTGATATTTTTTGGTTGGTTTGGGATTATTTTCCACATAAAATAAGAAACACAATAAACCACAAAAACTTTGTTCGGAAAAGAAAGTCTTATTCCATTTAAGGACCATTAAAGACCAAATTAATGAGACATGCACGACCACCACATATTTGGGCCAAATATGGGTGTCACTGGGTAGGGTAGACTCGACCCTACCCGATTTTAGTAGATCCATGGGTTTGGGTCCGGTCCAAAATATGGAGGAGTTCAGAAAATGAGTTGGTTCTTGGTTTTGATGATTGTAGACCTGAACTCGTTTAGGCTTGAACCGTTTTTTGTACCCAACCCAAATGGGTTTATGCAATCTGAACTGAATCCGTTTTGTATTGGAACCTAAACCGGACCCAAACACGAATCAACCCAAACCCAAACCCAAACCTGATTTCCTACCCAAACTGACAAGAAGCCAGTTCTGGTATGGACCCGTTCCTGGTATCATTGTTGTCTTTTTATGTCAACTTTAAATGATTGGTTAGTATGGAAAATTTCTTTTATATTTAGATTTTAGCATTATTTAGAATAACTGATGAACTTTTCATTTGTTAGCATGTATACTTTTCTTAATAAATTTTATTTTTTTTGATAGGCAAGCTGGAGTTAACCCGAACTATTTGATTTATTTAAGTGTGCAAATGCATCGGATTTTGTTAGTCTTCCAGTATGGACCCATCATATGAAACTTCTTAAGAAAGTATCTCGAGAAATCTAAAGTAACAAATTCGGCGTATTTCCCAATTTCTATTCAAATTCAAACCAATACCTTTTAATCAGCTCAGTTGTACACTTGGATCCAGATCAGATTGGACCATTTACAACTGAGGATATTTGGATCCAAATTTGCGGCCCTTATCCGACCCGTTCGTAGCCCCTAAAATCCGTACTGGCTCCAATGATTTTCTATTCGACCATTTACCCCAAAATTTGATGCAGAAATAAAGAGAAGAACTCATTACCATAAGTCAACCCCCAGGTATAGAGAGATGAGACCAGATCTCAGCCGTGGATCTAACGCCTTCATCCAACGTAAATGAGGATGGCGCTCATGTGAACACTACTAACGGCCACCCCCAACGGAACCAACCCCGACCACGACGACCTTGACCCCTTCTCTCTCTCTCTCTCTCTCTCTGCGTCTCCTCCCCTCCCTCCCTCGACGATCTTACCGGTTTCCGATCGTCCCTCGTGTTCTCCGGCAACGGATACAATAAATCGACGGTGGGAAGGATCCGGTTTCCGATAACCCTTCCTGTTCTCCGGCGACAGATTCAAGAAATCGTGGGAGGGCGTAGGATCCGGTTTCCGATCATCCGTCGCGTTCTCCGGCGTCGGATTCAATATATCGACGGTTGGAGGATCCTGTCTTCAGTCATTCCTCGCGTTTTTCGTTAGCGAAGTCAAGAAATTGACGGCAGAACATCCAGTTTCCGATCATCTCTCGCGTTCTCCAGCGACGTAAATCGACCTTCGAAAAGGCGTAGGATCCGGTTTCCGATCAGCCATCACATTGTCCATCGACGGATTCAAGAAATCGGCGGAGGACCGGTTCCCGATCTTGACGGTGCGAAAGGCGTAGGATCCGGTTTCCGAGCGTCCCTGCGGATTGAAGAAACCGACGGCGGGGAAGGCTAGGATCCGATCGGCCCCGATCATCCCTTCCATCCCTGCAAAACCCTAGAATTCGGAGGAGAGAGAGAGAGAAGAAAATGGAGTGCCTTCCGGTGGAGGTGATCGGCAACATCCTGTCGCGTGTGGGTGCTGCGCGCGATGTCGTGGTGGCGTCGGCGACGTGCCGGAAGTGGCAGGAAGCCAGCCGGAACCACCTGCGCGCCCTATCCTTCGACTCCGCGGACTGGCCGGCTTACCGCGAGCTCTCCGCGAGCCGGCTGGAGATCCTCATCACCCAGACCATCTTCCAGACGAAGGGCCTGCAGAGCCTCTCGATCTCAATGGCCGACGTCGCCAACGAGTTCTCGGCTGCCCCCGTCATCGCCTGGCTCATGTACACCCGCGACTCCCTCCGCTCCCTCCTCCACCTCGTCCGCACCGCCCCTCCCGTCAACGTCCTGGAGAGGTGCGGCCGCTCCCGGCTGGAGGCCCTCGTCCTTGGCTTCACCTCCATCTCCGGCGTTGAGCCGAGCTACCAGCGGTTCCCCTGCCTCCGGTCCCTCGCCCTCCACAGCGTCAGCGTCTCCGCACTCGACCTCAGCCTCCTCCTCTCCGCCTGCCCCAGCATCGAGTCCTTCTCGCTCGTGAGCCCCGACATAGCCATGTCCGACTCCCAGGCCACCATGGAGCTCAGCAGCCCCACCCTCAAGCGGATCTACGTCGAGGCCATCAGCCTGGACAAGTTCGTTCTCGAGGCCGATTCCCTCGAGTCCTTGCACCTCAAGGACTCCACGCTCGAGTACTTCGAGCTCGTCGGCAGGGGCGGGCTCAGGCATCTCAGGTTCGACGACGTGAGCGTCATCCATCTGGACATCGGCGAGACCGCGGATCACCTGGAGGTCGTCGACGTGAACGACTTCACGATCGTCTGGCCGAAGTTCTACCAGACGATAACGAGGTCGGCGAAGCTGAGGCGGCTCCGCCTCTGGGGGGTGGTGTTCGACGTCGAGGACGAGGCCTTGGACGTGGAGACGATCGCAGTCTGCTTCCCCAGATTGAGCCACCTCTCGCTGAGCTACGAGACAAGGGACGGCATGGTGCATTACGGGGTGCAGGGGTCGACGATGCTGGAAAATGTCGTGGCTCTGGAGTTGGGGTCGACGGTGATCAGCGAGTTGTTCACGGAGTGGGTGGCGGGGCTTCTCGAGAGGTGCCCGAATCTTAAGAAGTTGGTCATCCATGGAACCATCTCAGAGATGAAGACCCGTGAGGAATGCCAGACGTTGGCGGGTTTCACTTCTTCCATCGTTCGGCTCATGAGGAAGTACATTAACGTTGATGTGCAGTTTGAGTACCAATAGTTCAAACGTTAGTAGGGCGGGAATTGCTCGATTGTTCAAGCCCAAATGAATTTAGAGTTCCATATTCAATGCGATTGACGTTCTCTGAGAATTTGATCTGATCCAAGTTACAAGTTTTGATTATATTGGAGTTGTGTTTATCTCAGGTGCTATCATGAGCCTCGACATCATTGTCAGCTCGGTATTGCGTCATTGTTTTTTCTGTTAGATTCATAGGTGATGTAAATCAATCGATTCTTTATTTGTATAGATATGAACATTCGATTCCTTCACATTATTAGTTTATTGATTCAATAATTCTTGTCTCTAATGATTTTGATGGCTTTTGATGTGGATGTCCAATCAGGTGACCGTCATCTTTTGGAAAACTCTCTTCTTTCTTTTCTTCCTCTGGTGTGGATTGTTTCTGAACTTGTGTACAAGTCCTGCTAGTTAATTTAACTCTTGCTGTCTTGTAAAGAGGTTGAATTTATTGTACTTCCGTGCCTGTTGTTTTGTCTCTCAACAAATGCCTTGCCTTGCTCCGTTGAGTTGCTTTTTCTTCATTGCTTTGCTTTCCTTTCCCGTTTTGTTTTTTGTTTTTTTATATATTTTCTGCTGATCATTCTTACTGTGGAGTCCACATGGCATGTATAGTATGCTTATATTTGAGTGACAACTCATTTCCTGGTTGGGTAGCTCGAATATATTTACTGCAAGAACTTTCCAAGCCCATTGCAATTCCGTCATTAGATATCTTTAAGTGGATCTGTCTTTCTACAAGTCAGAGATCTCAATAGGTTTCAGATGTTTAAGAGATAATGCTTGTCTATCTTGATAATAATTAGTTGAAACCCTTTTCAGAACAAAGTCCCACTTAAAAAATATGTTTGCTAATCATGATCATTTGCAGATTCATGGTCAGGGTGATTATCACTCAGGATGTAGAGAATGTTCTCTTTCCCCTATACGTTGTCAGAACATAATACAGCCATATATATTGATTCTGTTGAATAAGGTTATGTTATCATATATTAAAAAAGAACAATGGAGCATCAGTTTATGACAAACCCATTCCGTCATGGATGAGAGTTATAGAGAAAACATAAGTCACCTAATTTGATCAACAAATTTTGCTGAGGATCATGATCGTCAAATTTCCTGCATATTCCATCTTGTTGTGTTACAGTGTTCTTGTTGTCATAGGTATTTGTCGTAATAGATATGCCACTCTAATTATCCTAGTATATAAGGGAGATTTTTATGTGCTTTGAGTATTTGTCATTTGTTTTGCATGCCTCAAATAAGCAAAGATGAGAGATGGAATGGAATAATTATAGACAGGTCATGTGGTTTTGAACAGAGTTACCAGAAGCTTCTTATATAGGTGGAAAGCCCGCTTTCCAGAAACTCGCTTTGGAAGCGCGATACTCCTGGCTTTCGAAACTTGACGAGAATCTTGATTCTTCTACACTTCATTTATTCTTATTATATGTCCTCTCACTCTACTTTTCATGTTTTTTATGTGTTTCCTCTCTACCTTCTCACTCACTTGCATGTGCTTTCTCTAAATTGGCAGTCATCATTTTTAGATTTTGTTAGAAATTTAATTCTTACACTAAAAAATCATGAAATTTAAGAATAGTCACTTTTATTTTATTTTTTATTTGTGTTCCATTTCGATTTCCATTCTTCTCATATTACTTTTATTTATTTCTGGCTTCCTGCTTCCTATACATTTTAAAATGCATCGCTTCTCGCTTCCGCTTCCCGTTTCCGCTTCCTAGTTTGGCAACTTTGATTCTGAGATCATCTTTTTAATTTGCATCAAACTGTCTGATGTTGGTAGAAGATGATGGAGCATTGTCAGGGTTAACCAGAATTAATTGCCCCCCTTTATAGGAGTTCATTTAAAAAACATAAGATCATTTTGACTATTTCTTAGTGGTGGGCCTTCAAAGGCTGCATGAACTACAAAACTCTAAGTAACTAAATACATGATTTGGTTTGGTAAATTGCAGTGATACAGAGTTTAACAATACGGTAACAGTACAACTTGCCATCAGCTTCTTGGAGATGTCAAATAAAATATTTGTAGTTAAAGTCTCATAGGCACAAATCCTGCACCTAGTTGCAGTCTCCTTGTCGACCTTCTTCGTTTGGTTGCAATACGAAGGAAGCACAAGCACACACACTAGAGTGGAAGGCGCAACTCTAAATTGTCTTATTTCATTAAGAAAAGATATACAAGAGAGTACCCTCTTTATTGACTTACATTACAAGAAAACATTATAAAGATTGAAATACCTCTAAGAAAGAAAAGAACAGGAAAGAAACAATAAAAAACTATGTACAATAAAAAGACATATCAAATATAAAAATACCAGCTATGCCCCCAAGACACAACCTACTCACTATATTCACAGACCTAACAGTTGCTGAATTAGGTTGACTAGTCCGCACCTACTGATGAGGACGTATATCAATTTTTTTTCAAGACAGCAAATAAAAGGGGTGGGGGGCAGGAATGGTGCAGAACCCTATCCCTGCCCCCCCCCCCCCCCCCCTCCTCTCTCTCTCTCTCTCTCTCTTCTTTTTCTTTCCACTCTTCTCTCTTTCTTATCTCTTGTCTCCCTCACACCATCCTCCTACGTTTTAGTATTTTAATATATATTTTTATTTTTCTTAATTTGTTTTTGTTCTCTAGATGTCCGACTGGTCTCACTAAGGTGTTGACCAGGCCTTTTAGTGGCCTAGAAGTAAAAATCGTAGTCTGTTTTCTGGTCTGACTTAACTCCTTAAAAGTAACATAAGTGGACCAAGTCTTTCATTTTAAAGTGATCACATAAATATCTTGATGTCCCTAATATGAATGTGGCTGGTGGATAGAGTTGATATCTGATCAGCCTATAGAAGGATATTCTTGTCTTATGAGAGCTAGTATATGAAATCCAGACAGACTACGAATGTGGACATTAATTTAATTCTTTTCAAAGTTGCAAAGAAGGCTTCAAATTCCATAGTCTGTCTTTGTGGAAAGAGCTCAAGATCTCCTTACTGGTGTTGCCTCAATTAAAAAAAAGAAGGAAAAAAAGAAGATGATTCCTTCAATTATTTTACAAGTTGCTTTATGTGCTAGTGTTCTTTTAGGCTTGTTTGGTATGAGGCACATGTGCAGTTTAGAAGGAGTTCAGGGTTGGAGAAAAGCAAGGGCTTCAAAATGACTGTAAATGTTTTCTCCCTTGGTGAGATTCAAAATCCCATTTTCGATGGTTGAATGAAAAACAATTACTTCTGTGTTTCTTCTTGAAATCCCAAATCCCTCTCCAAGCTTTTGACTGAAATTCATTAAATCTCTGCATTCCTTCAACATCTTGCAAATTTCATAGTCTTAAATCCCCATGAATACTGCATTTTATCAA
Source organism: Nuphar pumila (assembly GCF_984573655.1). Taxonomy (NCBI): domain Eukaryota; kingdom Viridiplantae; phylum Streptophyta; class Magnoliopsida; order Nymphaeales; family Nymphaeaceae; genus Nuphar; species Nuphar pumila. The sequence goes on from NC_143262.1 coordinate 73,273,903, forward strand.
CTTTTGATGTACAATATAGCTTCAAGTAACTGCAAAGGCTAGAAAATGCATTTGATCAACATTCCCTTTTTTTTTGGTGCACATGCTTACATTGGAATGAATGACAGATCATGATGGAGAACGTGTTCATGTAGAGTATATTTTACAACCCTTTGCCACCAGTAATGCTTTAAACTGGTCCACCCTTCTGTTGACCTTATATGTACTTTGATACTCATTCATAACTAATCATGTAAACGGGTGTGTCTGATCTGCTGCTATGTGTTTAATATATTCAAAAGGCTTGCATTTTGTTTTTCCTCCTTCATTGAAACATTACAATGAATTGGTATAATCTTGGCTTAATGCATTTCTCAACTGCCATAGCAAATGAATTCCATTGGAGCAAGAAACTTCAAATCAACCCATTTATCTAGTAGATAACATGCTTCTGAGCAATACAAGAGTGCATGGCTTAACTGTAACCTGGACACAAGAGCAGTGTGAGTTCAAGGTGTTACATCATCATGAACTGAAACTGTATAGCTGTTCAATCATCAATAGCGGCTGTAGTATCAGGAGTATGGTAATGACTGAAAATAGCTAATATACTATCATTACTGGTAGCAGCATATACTGTAAATGATATCTGGACCAAGTCCAGCAAATGTATAGGTGTTGACAGTAGTGCATGACGAGGTGCTGAAATAGTAGCTGAGAGATCTGCAGATTGGGCCATAGTCATTAAGCATGCTAAGTACTAGAATTGTCAGAAATGGTTGAGGTAGTTCACTTTTTATTAAAGCTGCTAGACGCATGTACTGTTAATGATTTATGGAAGGCCTGCAAATGTAGCTCATTGGTTGTCTTTCCACAAGTGTATGTTTGATCATATCATATGGCTTGAAGCTGCTGCGTGTTTTCATGTGGGCTTCTTTTCTACTTTTCATATGGAGGCAGATATATCAGCATGCCCTGATATACTGTAGAATCCTGAGATGGAGAAATCAGATACCTACAAGCAACTTGATTAAATTCAATTGAACTAGCAACATGGAGTAAATCCTCGTTAAAAAGTTCCATAGCATGGCAGTATGCATCGTTTTGGATTTTTGGGTGGATAAGACACCATTCTTTCTACCATGCTTGAGATCGATAAATGTCAGCCTTTCAACTAAATATGGTCAAGACTGCCAATACTACAACAACTACGCCTTCATCCCAAAATAATTGGGGTGGGCGATATGAACCAAAAAAGAAAATCATTATGGGTCTTTCACATGAATCCTTCTCCTCCAATCATTTCTATCCAATGCCATGTCCTTGGTGAGGTTCAAAGCATTCATATCCTTTCCTATCACCTTCATCCATGTCTTTCTAGGCCTACCCCGACCTCTTTTAACTAATATATTTTCCCATTTCTCCATCCTTCTAACTGGAGCATCATTAGGCCTTCGCCGAATATGTCCAAATATGGTCAAGACTGCCAATGTGATATGGAATTCCTGTGAAAAGGTTTTCAAGAAAAGGAAATTTAGGTTTTTCTCATCTTTGTGTCCCTTTTACATATTTTTGCAATTTGTGTTGGATGGAACTATTGGATTTTACTTGTCTTGCAATTGAGTGCCAGCTTAAAAATGGTGCTTTTCCTGTGAAAAGGGATATCAAACGAGAATTATGATTAGTTGTTTTATTGGCTATATACTTATCATACGTCAGGTTACTCAAGGATGCGTGCATCTCAATGTTCTCATGTAGTCATTAGCATTTACTTTTGGTGATCTCATGGTTGGCCCACCCGGTGACTCGGGGTAAAAACCGTTCAGGGTCTAATTCGTGACTCGGCGAGTCAACTCAGCTGACTTGAAGTATTTTAAAATTACTTTTTTTTTACAAAAATTTAAATATATTTAAAATATAAAAAGAAATATTATAATTGGCATTTGATGGGTGTAATTGAATCCAATTCATTAATACTCCTATTTAGAAGTAATATAGTATGGATACCCGGATCTAGGTTTCATGCCTGTGCTTTCACTCAACCCCAATTCACTCCCATTCGCCTTAGGCTTTTGCATGGCACAAGCCCATAGCTGCCCACAACCAGGTTAACCAAACTGACTTTTTTTTTGTACACGCTCCATTTTTTTTCTTGTGCCCCTGGTCTCAGGAAGCTTTGTCTTGGTACAGTTCCCATGAGGACCCAACTTTCGAAAGCCAATTGGGTCAACAGTGAAAGTCAATGGATTGAAAAAACCAAGGGGAAGAGCCATATGCCAATTACACCACCCATCATCACATTATAACATGCAAGGTTGTCCGTATCGATAATATACATATCATAACTTTGTGAGAAACAGATACGATACACACTCTTATCACGATAAGAGTGTGTATCATATTCGTATCGAGTGTATCGTACGATACACTCCTGTATCGAGGTGTACCATACGATATATGGCATATAGTATGATACACCTGTGCACTTAAAAGAAATTATTTTTTCATTTTTTGGGTTTTAAATACCTCTTGAGGGCTGACTCCTTCATTTGTGAAGAGGCCATTAGAGGAGAACCGATGCATGAGAACTATTTGAGGGCCGATCTGTGGGGAGAGGGATTTTACGATTTTTTCAAGAGTGTTTTTTCACCCTTTTTTCACTCAAAGAAGTGGGTTAAGGTAAAAAAATCCCTATTATATGTGTGTAAACTTGTTGTTGAATATTTGTATGCCTATATTTTTATTTGGTGGTTAATTGATTATATTTTATTTTAGATCTTCTTCACGTTCATCTTATAGGGATGATCCTGCATGACAATACTGTAGAAGCATGGATGATGTACCACGTCTAGGGTCATCATTGAGATATATGTTTTGTGATAATATTATTAGAACTGAATTGCATAAATTTAAGCAACATATTGCAAGTCTTTGTCAAAATGTACGTCCATGTGATTATCCATCTATTCGTGCCACTTTTTGTGCTGATGATATTGTTGAACTAAAAGAAATTCAAAGAAGAAGAATTTTGCAAAAATGCAAAGGACTTCCAACCATTGTTGCATATTCTGAAGATGATGATGATGGCCCACTTGCCAAAAAAAATAGCTGAAGATAAAGAGATCATCGCGTGACAATTAGATGCAACACTGAGAAATTATTATCCTAATGTTTGGCAAATAGGCTCTAGAAGATAGTTTAGTTTTACGATCTTTATAGTTTAGAACTTTAGAGATGAAGATTGACATGTAAGACATTGGTTAAATGTAATGTTTTTAGTTATCATAAACTCCTAGTAGTTTAGTTATGAGTTATAACATTTTAGTATGACTTGAATATGAATTTAATATTGTTAGTTAAGGCCTTTAATTGTGTTTAGAATTTAAATTATATAGTTGCTTTTTATTTATATTGTCAGTTATCAGGTGCATGGTTTGTTATTAATATAAGAAGAAGAAGAAGGTGATGATGATGATGATTATTGAGGTTTTATATAATATTTTATTTTTGTTTTTGCAATATAAAAGTATGAGTCTTGTGGCATGTTTTTAATTGCAAGTCTTATATAGCTCATAGAGACATAAATGCTTCATATGTGATTTTATGCAATTTATTATCATTTTATGTGTTATGATTTTTTTTAGAATTTTTGCTATTTTATCTGATTTTTTTATTAAAAAATTATGATACCATAATGTACGATGTTACTTTGGGCTTGACCGATACATGTAACAATACGACATGTACAACCTTGATAACACATGTATACACATGCGTAGTGGTTCACTTTTCAAGTAAAAAGTATACATGTGGCTAGGGCTGATCAAGGATCTGGTCCAGATCCAGATCGTAAGAATCGGGTCAGGATCAAAATTGGGGTGCAATCGATCCGATCCAATTTGTAAAACAATGGTAATTGATTTGACTCGATCCCAAAAAAATGGGACCAAGTTCAAACTGGTTTGGGATCGAGTCAGATTAGTTATAAATATTATATATATATATATATATATATAGAGAGAGAGAGAGAGAGAGAGTAAAAATATAATTTTACCCTTTGAGTGACACATTGCATAATTTGTATTTAAAAAGTCATTTGGTAAAACTATAAATTCTAACCATTTAACAAGCTGTTGTATAATTTCCCAATGAACCACCTATTTTCACCAAAATGTGAATCAACTTAATTTTTTTAGGGTTTCTAGTTGCATCTGCCTCCTGCCTGGTGTTCTCTTCTTCCTCATTGCCATTTACCAACGTTGTTCGCCGATTCGCCATCGGCTCAATGCCAACGTCGGTCCAACATTGCCACCAACCCATTGCCATCAATGCCTCTCCATTTGGCCTTCTTTCCTCTTCCTCATCTCTATACAAGAGTACAATTTCCAAGTTTAAATCTAAAGAAAGGAAAGGAAGGAAGGGTGGAAGAAATGGGTAAGCATCTCCAACCTCTCTCTATCCTCTATTGCAATTTGCAAATTCTATTTATTTTCTTTTTAAAAAATATTATATTGTGATTTTGTGATTTTGAAAGGAATGAAAGAAATGAAAGGAAGTGAATTATGTGTTTTATGTTTGAAATTTAGATGTAATTTTTGGAAGGAAGAAAAGAAAGGGAAGGAAGGGAATTATGTGTGTTATTTTGAATTAGTGGTGATGGAATAGATGAAATCATAAAGGGATTTTGGTATTTTATTTTGCTTGTATAATTTAATTCTTAAATTGGTTTAAACATATTTTGAGTTCTAAATAATTTCTTTGCTTGTTTTCTTGCCTTCTTGGTATTCAATTAGTTTTTTCTTGCTATTTTGCTTTTATGCTTGGTATTAATTTGAGTCTTAAATAGTGGTTCTTTGCTTGTTTTTTATTTTATTTTGGATTTTGATATTTTATGCAAATTGCTTGTTTTATTGGTGTTTTTTTCATTATTTTCTTGAAAATCTTTCACGCACACATTGTGTGTTTGCTTGATTATATCACATGTTTATATTTATATTTTCTTGTGTCCCATATTTGCATAATTATAAATTGTCAATCAAGAAGTGATTATCAATTGACTCCCTATGGGTCTTCACAACCCATAGTTGAAGGTGATGACATTGATTATGTACTGAATGATTAGGATGAAGGACCAATAGAAATAGAAGAAGATGTAAGTGCCAATAAGCGTAAGAAAAGAACTACAGTTTGAAATTTTTTCACAGAATTTAAAAATAAAAATGGAGTTATGTAAGCAAGATGCAATAAGTGCAAGAAGGAATATCTTGTGAATAAAGAGGGGTCAACTTCAAAGTATCACAAGCATTTAAGAAAATGTCTAAATCAAGGGAATACAGGTGGAACTCAATAAATATCATCATTTAGTAGGTTGAATGATAAATCAAGTGACAATGTTTTATTGAGGGAGGTTGTCATAGATATGATTGTAATGCATGATCTTCAGTTTTCTCTAGTAGAATATCAAGGGTTTAATCATGTTATCAACATAGCTAATCCTAAATATGAGAGAATTAGTCGTCATATGACAAGGAGAGATATTATGAAGATATATAAGAATTAAAAGAAGAAAATGATGAATGCCTTAGCAAAAGTGGATAAAGTATCACTTACCAGTAATCTATGGACGTCCAATCAAAATATGAGTTATATGCGTCTTAGAGTGCATTACTTTAATGATGATTGGGTGTTGCAAAAAAAGTTCTTAGCTTTTGTGAGATACCCTCACCATACAAGGGTGATCATCTCTTCATAGTTATTGAATCGTTGCTTCTACAGTGGGATATTAGAAGCAAAGTTGTATCAATCACAGTGGACAATGCAACGAACAATGATGTACTTATCAGAATGCTATGAGACAACATGTCAAGAACTAGGGAGCTTTATTTTTCTGAAAAGTTCTTACATGTGCATTGTTGTGCACATATTTTGAATTGGATGGTCAAAGATAGTTTGAGACATATCAAAGAAGAGATAACTAGAATATCTTCATATGTGCAACATGTGAAGGCTTTGACAAACTGTACTAATAAATTCTATGAATTGGCAAAAGAGTTTAAAATATCTAGCACAAAAAGATCACATTTTTATGTTGCCACCAGATGAAATTCCATATACTTGATGTTGAGCACTGCCCTTATTCAGAGACATCTTCGAAAGATTAAACCCAATTTGTGGAGTTATGCCGTTTATTTGAATAATGGGAAAAACTTTTGGATGTTTGTAAAATTTTGAAGATTTTTTATGCGATGAAAAGTTTATTTTTATGTACATTCTATTCAATTGCAAATTTCTTTTGTTTAGAAATGCGAAACTTGAAAAGCAAATTGAATGTAAAGGTAAGAGAAGGACATTTTAAAGTAATGGCAAAGAGTATGTTGGAGAAATTTCACAAATATTGGGGTAATTCTACTTTACTATTTGCTATTGTAATAGTGTTAGACATTAGAATCAAAATGGCTGATTTAAGTGGGCTATATGCAAAGATGTTTTCTAGAGAAAAATGTATAGAAGAACTCAAATTGGTTAAAGATTCATTAATTTCTTTGCATAAATTATATGTAGAGAAAGATGATAATGTTGTTGGTCCTTCAAGTATTGATGTTTCTAATATTGTTGGTTCCAATTCGTATATGACTTTGATTCTTGATTTGCAATGAAAAAATATACTAAATGCTAGGAAAGATAATCATCTTGATAAATATTTGAGTGCTAATCAAGAGACATGTATTGACCCCAAATTTGATATTGCAATTTGGTGGAAGAAAAATGCAGTCATTTATCCCATCCTTGCGAAGATGACCCACCATGTTTTTGTTGTTTCTATTTCCACAATTGTGTTAGAATCTACTTTTAGTCAAGAAGGATGCGTAATTAGTCAATTTCAGAGTTCATTGGCAGCAACAACGGCATAAGCATTAATGTGTACCTCATGTTGGATAAAAAAGCTTGGGAGATAGCATATATTTTAATTGTTTTATTTTATTATTATATGAAATAAATTACTTAAATTTAATTATTTGTTTTATTTTTAGGATCATGATGTCGAGCCATTGGGGGTTGATTACGTATGATAAAGATTGAAGATGATGGAGATATGCAGTTGGCCATTTGGGGTTTCATTTGACTCTTTTTTGAGTATTTTGGATGTTTTATTTAGATGAATTACTTTAACTTGTTACTTGTCTTTAGATTGTTAAAGATATGGTGGAAGACTGAAAGTTTCTTGTTGTGAATCTTATGATGTATTCCTACAATCTGCACTTTATCTTTTGTTTCAATCTCATTGATTCCTATAACGTAATATGACACTGTTGATAATTCTTACTTTATCTAAGTTGCATTACAACATTTTTTGTAACAAAAATGAAAAAGATTTGATCCCACTGAGATTCATTAAAAATTGAATCAAATTCTAAGCAATTAGACATATTGTCAATTGTAGTGTAGGCTTATCATCATGATCATTGATATTGCATGAAATGCATATCATATTATCATAAAATCATGCAATTATATGTGCATATATAGCTTAAGAACACTTGTTTATGTTGTTTAGGTAAGAAAGAGCTACGGTTTGAATTTCATCATAATCGAAGTTAAAACGAAGAAATTAGAGCATTTTCTAAGAAATCAGATTCATATAGATGCGAAGTGGATCCACACCTGATCCAAAATCATACCCAAAATCATACAAATAAAGACCAAATCTGATCCACATGTCATACATACCCAACTTCAAATATCCAACATAATTTTTTTTATAAAAGCCCTCTTGATATTGGTGCAGGTGGTTTTTAGTAAATTTTAGATGTTTTAGATACTAAATTATAAATAGTTGTAAATAGGGCTTATTTTGTAATTTTATAAAATATGTTTCTACATATAGGGGACGTCCAGCTCTGAATCCATTATCTTTTTCTAGGGTTTCATGCCACCATCTCCATAGCTTCCTTTTTGCTTTCTAAATTTCTTCTTTTTTCTGCTTGCTTCTTCCTCACCTGCGACTTTTAGCTTTCTTTTCTTTCATCGTATTACATATTTTTTTTCATTGTGTGGCCTTATTTTTGCTGTAGGTACTTTTGACTCAGATTTGGTGTGAACCACCATCTACCTTCACGATCAATCGGCCAAGAACCCTCCTTTTGCAACCGACTGATCTCTTTTTATCCACCACCGATCTCCCTCTTCATTAACTTGGTCTCCCACGTGCTGCAACCAAAAATAAATTCTAACAACAAAAGGATGTTCATGGTGTAAAAACCAAGGTGTAAGTTTACTCTTTTCTACCCCCATACTCATCGAACAACCCTTGAGGTATGCCTTCCTCCCCCTCTCTACCTTTCGGCCTTTATTCTCCTACTTTTTCAAAAAACCTGAGTCTTGGCCCTTTTTTTCGTTTAGTTTTAGGTTTCAGATATTTTATAGTATTTTATGTCTAAAATAAGATTCTAGGGTCTGGTCGTTTTCTTGAGGGTATTTTCGTTGAGTCTTGAGTCATTTTCGGTCAAAACCCTATCCAAAAAGGCTATCCGGCTAGAGGTATTTTGCAAAAAATCATGTCCGTGTTCTGGTCAGTCTTTTATTTTTATTTTTTTTGGTTAGTTTAGGTTAGTGAGTCTCAGATCTGATTAGTTTAGTTTTTGGTGTTTTTAGATTCATGTTTTTAGAAAATAAAACGGATTAAATTAGTTCCTATAGATTTTTTTTATTTTCATGAATATAGTCTTGTTCTAGTTAAATCAGTGCATATAGTTAGATTAAATTCTCTTATTTATGTTAGTTTCAATTCAGTTTAGGTTAGATTTAGATTAATTTAATTCATATCGGATTCTTTTAGTTTTAGTATTCATTTAAATTAATTAAGTAGAGTTTTTGATAGTAGCCGATTAGGTTTTTATGATTTTTTTTTTTAATTTCGTAGTTAGATCTGATTATTTTTATTAATAAGTTAGTTCTTTATTGACTGAATCATGTTCTTGTTAGTTTTTTTTCATGTTAATTAGTTTTTGTTATCGTTAATTGGTTATTTCATTAATAATTAGAAATCAATAGATTAATTAGTTAAATAAACAGTTTTTGTTTCAACTAAATATGTTAGATTTAATTTTTTTGTTCTTTATTAGTAGTTAAATTTATGTTCTTTTAATCTTAGAATTTACTCCTAGCACTTATATTAGAATTAGTTGTTTAAGTTGTGATTATCGTTTTTAGATAGATTGAATAATTTAGCTGAATTAGAGAGTAATCATTATTTTTGTTTTAATCATTAATTTCAATTCACATCAATTTCTTTTATAGTAATTAGATCAGTCTTATTTAGTTTACTTTTAGTAGACCAATTAGATTAATTTGTTAGATTAATTAAATCATTAGCCATATCTTTTGTTTTTTAATTATCGGGTTTTCTTTAATTAGTGTAGTTAATAGTATTTTTCATTAAATCGTATTAGCTATAGAAAGTTAGTTATTAATTCAGTTAGTCAACCTTAGTTTTGTTTAATTCACATCAATACTAGTTTAGTTGCTAATTTGACTATTCAATTCAAAATAGCTTAGTTAAATAAAATAATGATAGCCGAGTCTTGTTCCTTGTTTCAATTCATTAATTAAGTTAATTCTTTTTTTATTTTGCTTCAAATTGTTATTAGTAGATTTGTTATTCCATACTGTAGCTTAGTTAATTAGTTGTTAGTTTGTTATTTATTCTTGTCATTTAGTGAGTATATTAGTTATTCTCAATTCTTGTTATTCGGTTATCATAAATTTCTTGATCTTTCTTTTTATTAGTAGTTAATTCTAAATTAGAATAATTGATTTTTCTCTTAATTATTAGGTGCCATCTTTATTTTATATTTTAGTTAAATTACTTCTTTATAGTTCTCTTTTAATTTAGTTCTTTTAATTGTATTGCCCCTTATTTAGTTTGAATATCTGATTATTGTTTAAAATAGGGTAGGTTCCTTTTTTATTTTTTTTTATATATTATAGGTCTCTATACTGTGCCAACATAAGGAAGATGGTGGGCTGAGGTGGAAGTGTCATTCTTTTGAAGCTCCCTGAAATTTGCTAGAGGGCCTGAGCTTAGTTTAGAATTTTTATTGTTTTTGTCTCTTTTTAATTTTACTTAGCATTATAATTAAGAATAATATAATTTTCTTTTCCAGTTATTAATAAAGTGAATTAAATGAATTATTTTGCCTAAGTTTTGTTTTCTGAGGAGACGATCCAACTTGCTACTCTGCAATGAGTGCAATAGCTAGTTTTAAAATTATTATTTGGTGCACAGTTCTTGGTTTAAAAATATTATTTTTAAAAATTGTCACCAATCATCACCATTGATACTTCTTCTAGTTATCATTTGTTAATTGTATTTGGGTGCCCTCTCTTGTTTTAGTCACTACAGGAACTCTCAAAGTTTTTTTTTTTAATATGCTATTTGTATAGAGTTCCTAGTTATAAGTCTGGTAGTGCATTTTAGTCATTGAATATGCTATCTATATTGAGTTCCTAGTTATAAGTATGGTATTGAGTTCCTATTTTGCTCAAATTCTAATGACTGTAGGTTGAATTTATAAGAGAAAAATGTGGTATACTTACAGAGATAATGACCACCAGTGGCATATTTTGGAAAAAAACCCAAAAAGAAAAGTTCTTTCCGGTCCGGTCCGATCCAAGTCAACTCCAAATTTGCTATCGGTTTGGATTGGATTCCATCCTTGGAATCCGGTTCCTAGGGATAAGCCGACCCCAATCCCAGAACCGGTTCCTAGGGGTGAAGTTTGATCCTAATTCTGAACTCATATTCTATGGTCGACTTTGGATCGGGATCAAACCAAAAACATGATGGTCTGATCCCTGTCGGGCCCCTATATGTTGCAGTGGTTTCACTCGGTACTCGGTCGAGTGGACTAATTAAGATTGGTTCAATCTGAGTCTTAACTGAGTAATGGTTGAAAATGAGTTAAACCTAAATTGTTACTCGGTTGAGATCCCACTTGGACCGAGTCACCGAGTTGGCCGGTTCAAACCGATGAGTCTGCCAACTATGCGTGATCTATTTTGCATGTTTAATTGTCTGGAAGTTGTTTATGGAATGAATATGTCATTCTCCTTTTAGCAGAAGTCAGGTGAAAATTGGTCAGTTGGAAAACACTTAAAAAATGTCTAGGCGTTGTGCTCTAGATATAAACATCGGAATGAGCATGATTTTAAAATACCGTCTTTTCTGTTCATGAATTTCAAATTGCTCTTTGTGGGTTGTATCTTCATGAAACTGTAATTGTCTGCTTTGGAGAATCGGAATTCTTGTACTATTTTGAGCTTATCTACAAGCCAATTATAAATTGCAAGAAAAACTGCACCCTGATCTTATTTGATAATGATTTACATTGATCACCTTGTAACTATGATGTAGTGTGTTGCAGAAAAGACCTACTAAATGCATGGCTATGCTTTATTTCTCTTTTACAGAATACAACTTTAGGATGCTATCATGGATATCTTAAATAACAAAGCAAGCCATGTCTATTTTGTTGTAGCATACATTAACAACTAAAACCTTTGTATTCTGTCATGCTTGTTGGGATGGTATGTTCTCAAGGAAAAACACAGTACGACAGAGAGATTTCAGTTTTAGCGGAGGTAAGGAGCACTTTTCTTATGTGAGTAGTTCCTCTATGTGCAATGCTTCTATCCTAAGTAGATGATAAGAAAGCTTCCTTATAATTTCATTAGTTCAAACCTTTTTATTTTGCCTCAACTGTTGAGGTTCTGCCATGTTTTTTTTTAAAGTTTGAAAAGCTATATTTTTCTTTAGCATCATAATGTAGTTGATAGATGTATCTTAAAACTAGTTACATCAATGTCCTAACAGGTGATGTGTGTGTATGTGTGTTTGTGTGATAGCCTTTTTCCTAGTGAAGGAAGGGGGCTATCTATAGTGTGAGGGCCTGCTGGCATCAGATGCATGTGGAAGGAGAATGTGCACAAAGTTGGTAACAAGTTTGCATGTCTAAAGCTAGATGCTACTAATGTGCACGTGGAAGGCTCACTAGATGCGATAGTGTTAGCTGCCTAACCAATACACCAAAATCCTAAAGTGATTAAGGTGCATAAAGTCAAGCTCCTAAACCACTAGAATCCTAACAATCCACCAAGCTCTGCAACCAATGTCCTCGACAACTCACTTTAGAATGTCTCACTTTGGTTTTAATTTTAAGTGGCCCTTTCCATCTTTGGCAGCTCTCACTCTGGTCTAGGTAGTTTTTTCCTAGGTTGCTTTCTCCAGGAACTGAGTTCAAGATAGTAGTTGTTTTTGTACCAAATGTTAGGTAACACATCGAGAAGCCCTAGGGTAAAGGGCACAAAGTCAAACCTTTAAACCACCTGGATCCTAGCATATGTGTGCATAGAGGATTTGAGCTCATGTGAGGGTGTGCATGCAAGGATTTATTGCACATTCGATAGAGGTGTTGAGGACACTTGGATGGAGATTAGGTAAGCAAGGTAAGTAGGCATTATAGGATGCAAGGAGAGAGAGAGACCTGCAGTAGACGACCCTCTTGCATGTAAAGGATTGGTAGCACCTTAGGGCCTGCACTCTGGTGCAACAACAGGGATACCAGGCCTTGACTCTGATTGAGAGAGAGTGTGGCAGGTTGTGCTGAGAGTGAGCAAGGTAAGACATGGGATTGAGGTTGGGAGAGGCACATGCAAGAGAGAAAGGAGTTTAAGGTCAAAGATGACAACTGTTTTAACATGAATGACAGAGGATGATGGATACAAGGTAAATGAGGTAGGAGATGATGTAAGGGAGAAGAGAAAGGGAGAAGTCTGGGATGCATAGTGCAGAGTGGAGTGAGGAAGAAGACGAAAGAGAAAGAGAGAGGGTGAGAGTTTCTTCTGCTTTGAGGTGGAAGGACTTATTTTTTTGTTAATTTATGGTGCCCATTACAACTCATTACCATTATATAGGCCTTCTATTAACACTAACTGATCATGCATAATTTATTCATAATTTTATACATTTTGTATGCTTGATATACTATGAAATTAACATTAAAAACCCATGTTTAACTGATATTTGTGCATTGTCTTGTAGGGTAGCATTTGATCTCAATTACAGAAAAAAATAAACAAGTTCGAACCCACGTGAGTTTTTTTGGAAAATTTTAGTTTTCATTAACAGGTTTTTAGAAATTACTTTTTAAAATGGAAGGTTTTGTAAAATTCTGAAAAATTAAGACACTCTTTTAGATTTTTTTTTAAAAATACCCCCTAACCTTAATTAACTTTATAAATATGATGATTTAGAGAGAGGGAGGGTCTTTCTCTTGTAGAAAAATACACCCCTTTCTCCCTCTCTCATAATCGGCCCCCTCTGTTTCGTTTTTTCTTTCTTCTTCTTTTCTCTTACTCTTCTTCGCTGGTGTAGAGTTTTATTTCTTGCATTTGGAGGTGCTGCATGACTGCTATCATCTTAGGAAGGCCGCTCTGTTCTCCCCAATCCATCGGAGGCAAACCCCAGGTGCGCTTCTTCTCCCCCTTCTATTTACATATTGCTACGTATAGGTAGTGTTATTCATTGATGCATTATTAGTTTTTTTTATATGTTAGTTTGCTACATAGTATAGATTTCTGCTTAATTTATTTTTTCAGCATAGGTTAGTTAGTTTTTTTGCTTAAATAGAAAAAAAACCTGGCTACTCTTTTTCTTAAATCGGTCGATCTGATCTCCTGATCATATTTGACGAGATCTGATTGGTCAGACTCGACTAGCCCCAAGTCGAGAAAACCATCTGATTTGCCGAGCCTAGATTTTGTCTGCTAATTTAGGCTAGTTTTATCTGATATTTTTTATTAGATCTGCCATAATCGACAGATCTGACATAATATTATTGATCAGACCAGACCCAGTAGGCACGCAGATCAAGTTTGCATTTTTCTTTTAATCCTAGACTGATCTACTAGCCATGACTCAGTCGCAGCTGAGCCAGACCAGACACAATCCACGTTGTAGTATAGACCCGATCTGCTAGGCGATCTCGGCCAGATCTGGGTCAACTACAGTTTTTTTGGCATATCCACGCTAAAGTGCAGACCTCAGCCAACATAATCTAACCAGATCAAAATCTGGTTAGACTCGGCTAGCCCTAGATCGACCAGACCAGTTGGTTGCCAGTTTTGCCCCTAACAATTTAATTAATTATGAAAATGTTTCTAAATTCTGGATTTTGAACAATTCTCTATTTTGATCCATCTAGAGTTTCTATATAATTTTAGATCATTATTTGGATCCACTAATTACTCAAAAATCAGAGTTTTTGGGCTTTAACTCATATCTAAATTAATTCAAAATCAAAACTTAAATATTATTCAGAATTTATTAAACATTGAAATTTTCAGGTATTGCAAATCACACCTGGTCAAAATCGTGAAGGGCATGAGCCCTTGTTGACGCGTAGTAGAGTTTGTTATGGCTGATCTTGGTCCCGCAGAAGGCCCTGCTATGATACCAAAATATCACCCCTTCCTCAAATCGGGGCGGTTCTGGCTAGTCTATTTATGAGAGAGGGCAGGGCATGAGTCCCTGTAGGGGAATCGATGAGGAGGAGGGAGAATATCAATCCCTGGCGTCCTGCATAATAATTAAGGTAGGAGCATGTGGAGGAAGAATATTGATTCCTCAGGGTTTTGGATTCATGAACAAAAATGAAAGATAAAGATTCACTCAAAAAGCTTCATTGATTATTAACCAGGATAATATATCTAGTTATAAAGTCGACCAAAGAATTCTAAAAGCAATAAGAGTAAAGAATTAAGAGTCTAAGGAATTAAAAGAGTTCAAGAGAGAGAGAGAGAATCCCAAAAGGAGAAAGAATCCCACAAAAAGGGGCATCCTTCAATCCTGCTCGAGCTGGGACTCTTGGGCGACTCCTCTAGTGGGGACTCAGGGCGGATAGGATTTGGATCCAGATTTGGGTCATGGGAATCAGGTTCTTCTAGATGAACCAGGGCCAGTCTGTAACAAATGCCTTCTTTTTTCTCATTCTTTTGGTTGTTTTTTTATTAAACTAACCTGATAGATGTCTATATCTTTCACTTAGTGGGAATCGGCTCTTAAATCGTTCAATTACAACATGTTGGCAAGATTTTACAAGGCTTCAAAAATCAATGATCTACAATGTACAATACTTTTTCAGCTCTTAAAATCATGTTTTTTTGTCATAAAAACATGATCCAAAAGATGGTTTCCCCTATTTTTAACATCGAGAACCCATCTATGAGATTAGATTGGATCAAAACAACCTATGCATGGGAGATCTGGAGCCGTTTAGACCTAATAGTGCTATTACTAAAACATTACCCTATATATATTGCTTTTAGAATCTAAAAGAAAACGCTTTTTTCACTGCTTTTATAAATCTGACTGTATAAATGTGATCCACATAGTTTTTATAGTATAAAATAGTTCCTGGATCATGCTTTTGCAGCATGGAAGTTGATTATCCAAGTTAGTGCTCTTAGATCATCTGAATACGAGATCCTAGGCAGGATTATATTTGCATCTGTGTTCCGTATGCAGGATTTTATAAGCTTCAAAAACCAATGACCTACAATGTTGAATATTATCCTAGGTCTAGGATGCACTAAAATTTCATGACTCAAAAAATCATATTTTTGGATCAAAATAACTCGATCCACAGTTTGATCCTTAGCAAACAAACCATCCATAACACGTGATCAGGTTGAGTCAATAAATTTGAACCTATGATTTTAGGCTCAATAGTTTCATATAATTATGTGCCTATATATATATATATATATATATATATATATATATATATATATATATATATATATATATATATTAGAAATCATGGTTGTAGGATGCATCTTCTCAATCAAACCTTATGGATGTGATGAACATAGTTTATTTGATAGGAATCATGTTTTTTTGACATAAAAACAGGTTTTTTTAAGTCATAAAAATTGATGCATTGTGAGCCGTTGATTTTTAAAGGTATTAAAAAACATACATGTATGCTATAACCACATGATCCAAAACTTGTTTTCTACTCAATAATGCTTATAGATCATATTTATGGGGTCTGATCAACAAAAAAAGTTCAAAAATTTTGAAAATCTAAAGCTTCTATTAAGTGGAAGTAGGTATTCCAAGAGCACCATATATATATATATAAAGTTTTTCACCCAAAATAGCCTTTTGCTTTTTTTAGCACTGATAAAGGTCTCAGTAAAAAGGTTAGGGATGCTTGCATCATTACAAACTTCTGCTCAAAAAGCACCTCTAATGCCCCCTTTGGTGGGTTTTTTATTCATTTTTTACGAGATTTTTTTTTTGTGCTTACTGCATGATCAAGTAGGTGCTTAAGCACCTATTGATCAAGCACCTACTCTCTTCTATATATATATATATATATATATATATAGTCTCCCATATACTAGAAATCATAGTTGTAGGTTGAATCTTTTCAATCAAACCTTATGGATGCACTCAACATAGTTTATTTGATAGGAATCATGCTTTTGATCATTTTTTTTGGATGTATGCTATAATTGCATGATTCAAAACTTTTTTTCTACTAAATAATGCTGATAGATCATAGGATCTGATCAACAAAAAAAAGTTTTAAAAAATTTGAAAATCTAAAGCTTCTATTAAGTGAGAGTATGTACTCCGGGAGCACCAAATCATTAACATATATATATATATATATATATAGAGAGAGAGAGAGAGAGAGAGAGAGAGAGAGAGAGAGAGAGAGAAAATGTGGTAGTTGAAAAATTCAGAAAAGCCAGTTTTTTTCTTTTTTCTTTGCTTTAGCAATGGTCCCAGCAAAAATTGGGACCTCTCGTGGCAGTCAAAACCTATGGCTAAAGGGGCAAAAAGGAAAAAAAAAGTATCTTTTTGCCCCTTTTGTGTTTTTTCCGTAGCCGTCCATCACATCCCGCTGGTAGTTGTGCACCTAAGAGTTGTGCAGCTACCTCTCTCTCTCTATATATATAGATAGATAGATATAGATATAGTAATGCACTGGTTCTACCCACTTTCTTGTTCTGCCACCTCAAATTGCAGTTTTTTTGCTATTTTTTCTCACATCTAACACCGTAGATATGATCTATAGGTTTTATTTAGTGGAAACAGACTTTTGGATCATCAGAATCAAACCCATATATAGGTTTTTCCAGTTATCCAAAATCAATGGCTATAAAAAATTCATTTTTTTCGGCTCATAAAAATAGACTTGTGCATTGAAAAAATTTGATCCAAGAGTTGATTCCCACTGAATCGAGCATGCTAAACACATCTAATAGCTCAAATCTATCATAAAACACTTCAAACTATATGGCAGAATGGGACAAAATGAGAAAAGTGAGCCTAATATGTTCAGTTCTTATATATATATATATATTATTTTTAAAGTAGACGAAGACAAGAGTACCCTAAGATGCCTTTGATGTTGGGTCCTAATTTTTCTCTCCACCTATCACTTTTATCCTCACGAAAGCTTTCATATGAGCTAAACTAGCAGGATTTTTTTAAAAAATCAGTGCCCATTTTTTATGTAAAGCCTTTTCTTTACATGAGAATGAAACAAAAGAGACCTAAGGGTTATACCCAGTAAGGGATGCATTCTTGTGGGTTTCGTCAAACCCAATCTTTTTACCATCTTCAATTTGTAACTAGTTAGTGTCATTGTTTATAAATCCTTGTGCTGAAAGTTATCACAAACACTACCATTTAGTTTTATTTCAATCGTCTGTCTTCCATGTTCTACATCCATCCATCTAGAGCATTAATGGCCCTGACAAAAAATTATGGGTTCATCAGAAGAGGTATACACTCCATCTATGGTATTCAGTATGTCACTTATGATATGGTTGAATGGTATTCCTGCTCTCTCTCATCTCTTGGCCTTCAAACAGTGTCATTGTTAGCTCCTATTCAAAGTTTGATATATATATATATATATATATATATATATATATATATATATATATATATATATATATAGAGAGAGAGAGAGAGAGAGAGAGAGAGAGAGAGAGAGAGAGAGAGAGAGAGAGTTATATACCACCTTCAAGGATTTTGTTGGAACATCCCTTATGTTAAATATATTATTACATTCCCATCAGATTCTTGCTTAGCAACATAAAGCACCTTCAATTATTTAAGCCAAAGGCCGCACATCTACTTGGAAGTTGACTATTATCAAGTTGATAACAACACAACTTTGGAGATTATGTGGATGAATGAATTTGTCAAGAAAATAATAATGTTATTCTTGTGCAGTTGTTGCCATTGTTGCTTCATATTTAGTGCTCATCACAATGGTGATGACGAACAAAAGAGAATTATCTTGTAGGAAACTGTAGATGCGGTGCGGATTTGGTGGGTTGAAGCTTGCTCAGTTACGCCCAAAATTACCAGGGATGGTCTTTCACAACCCTCTTACATTGTGCAGTAATTCTTTGTAAGCCTAGAGTACTCAATATCTTTGCACTATCTTGTTTTTGCGTATGATTTTTTCATACAATCTTGGCCTCAGTGAGCGCTTTTTGTAAACCTTTAAGGAGTTGATTTCGGAACACATTCTTGAGAGAAATTCTTTCAGCTCAAGAGATAAATCTCTTAATATTTATACATGTAATTATATCTTAGTATAAGTTAATTATCTTGATTAATTCAGTTTAACGATTAACGGTTACATTATGAATAGTTATAGCCTTTGGGAGAGAGTGACTCTTGGAATGACCATCCAATGGTCCTCTTATGGCTACACGAACTTACATATCTCACTTAGCCATATGGAATATCAAATGTTTTCATGCTTGTTTTTAAGAGGAACCTTGCATTATAATCAACTGCTATTTCATTTTTTATAAGCATATCATAAATATATTAATAATTAACTTATACATGTTTACTCTTAGAGCTATTTGCTCATGTTTGAATCAATCTTATAGCAGCTTTATTATTATAATAAAGTTGAACTAGATTTTTTGAAATATTCAATTTCAGATCATTTAGGAAGCTGTGGTCTATCTACACACCAAAGGTGGCTGCCATGTTACGGGTAATATACTCAACTTTCTAGGTATGTTGTATTGCATACCCTTGCTTCTTGTATGATTATACAATTGTTTCACCTCTTAACATAAATACATAACCAAAGGTGGACTTTATTTCATCTTTATCTCTGACAAAGTCAGCATTTGAATAACTTACAAACTTTAGTCTATCTGGCTGATAACATAACTTCAGTTCCTTAGTTTCCATTAGATATTGAAAAACCATTTTTATTGCTTCTCAATAAGGGAGTCCAAGATTAATTTGATATCTACTCACTATACTTACAACAAAACTCAAATTAGGTCTAGTACAAAATATTACATATATCAGGCTTACAATTGCCTGAGCGTAAGAAACATTGAACTTTTCTTGTCCATCTTTTGGACAATCATTCTTACATAGCATTAGACATTTTACTACAGGCCAACTTTTGTCTTGATACTTTTTATTTTAAATCTCTTTAGAATGTAGACAAATATTTCTCTTAACTTAGACATAGAAATCTCAATTTTTTATTTTTTTGTATTTTAATCCCAATGATATATAAGGCTTCACCTGTATCTTTCATTTCAAATTGAGAACTTAATGATGACTTGGCCTCATTTATCATGTATATGTCATTTCCTACAATTAATATATCATCAAACTTATTTTCACTATTCTTGGCATATATGAGTAATCCATGTTATTTGCCTTATAACCTAACTTGGTTATAACATTATAAAATGTCAAGTATCACTACTTGGTAAATATTTAAGTCTATATAATGATTTATTCAACTTGTATCTTTTATCCTCTTGATCTTAGTTGCTGCATGACAATAATTTTATTTAATTCATCATTCAATAATATTGTTTTTATATTTATTTGATATATGTCAAGATCAAAATAAGCTATCAATGCCAAGATAATACGAATAAAGGCCAATTTCACAATAAGAGAAAAAGTTTCTTCATAATCGATCTATTCTTGTTGAGCCGTTTGAAATTAACCTTGCCTTTAACTTATCAATAGTTTTATCTGCTTTGAGTTTTTTTCTTGAGAACCCACTTACTACCAATTGTCTTGCATCCTTTAAGCAAAATAGTTAGTTCTCAAACTCTATTTTTTTTATTGAGTTCAACTCATCTTTCATTGCTTTAATCCAATGTTCAAATTCATTAGAAGCAACTGTATAATCAAAACTCAAAATATTTAGAGTTTCATCCAAGTCCATAGAATATTATAATTCCTTACTCAAGAATGTATAATAATCATTCAAATAAAGATGATTTTTTTTCTTTTATATCTAGTTATTGATTATGAAGTTTGCTCATCATTCACAACTAGATCATTATGCTCTAACTCTTGAGTAGGTACCTTAGAATCATTTATGATATCTAAAAAGATACCATCATCTTCAAGATCAAAACTACTATGTTTGGTTTTCAAAAATTCTACTTTCATGTTTCCTATAAATCCTTTCTTAGGATTATATAGTTGGTATTTTTTTGGGTACCCATGAACATGCACTTGATAGTCTTGTTATCTAACTTGTCTCTTATATAATTAAGAATCAACACATGAGCAAGTGAACCCCACTTTCGCAGATGACTCAAGTTTCACTTTCTTCCAATCCATAACTCATAAGGTGTAAGCTCTACAACCTTAGAAATAATTTTATTTAGAATATACATGACCGTGCTTATTGCTTTTATCCAAAATCTCTTAAAAAGATTTTCATGTGCCAACATAAATCTTGTCATATCCATTAAGGTATTTTTTTTTCTTTTTGTTACACCATTATGTTGACATGTATAAAACATGATACACTAACATTCTTGTTATCATATACCATTTACTAAATAGCCATGTTTATCACCCATTGTAATCTCTAACATCATTATCAATATCATTATTATATCAAAGACATAATGTCTCGACTCAAAGGTATCCTCATTTACAAAACCTGTCTACTAACTTGATTGGTGCAAGAAAACTCTCTCTCTCTCTCTCTCTCTCTCTTCTAATTATGCATCATCAATTATTGTTGTGGTTATGATGGAAGTTGGCTAAGAATAAGAAAAAGAGGATTTTAGTTCAAAAAATAAACCAGCTTTTTGCACCATTTGCACCCTCTATAGGACTAGGGCTGCCCCACCTAGAATGTTTCATTGGTGAAATGGGTAAAATCTACAACTTGTGTGGTTGATGTTGACAAAACAAGATCAAAATCATCTTAAATTTGCATAGTGTTTGGTTCTTGCAAATGTACAGCTCACATTGAAGTGAAAAAGAGTGCATGTGAAAGAACCAATGTATAATTTCCATTAGCCAATTTAGCTCTTAGTACAATATCAGTCAAGGGTTTCTTGGTTATTGGGATAAGCGAATGGTTATGGATGCATCCCCCGAAAGAATCGATACATTCATAGATTGTTAAAAGAGATTAAGAGATCAGGTGATAAGGCAAAAGGACCAACTAAAATGAAGATGCACTTTGGCCATCCATCAAGAAAATGTGCGAAGGTCTATGATTGATGCAGCTATACAAACAAACACACTCCAAGCTTTGGTCATCAAGCAAAAACCAACCAAGAGCAAGCATCAACACAAACAATGCCCAAAACCAAAGCCAAGCTTAACATAAAGCCAGCCGAGCTCTGCTTGTTTAGGTTTCGACCCTGCTCAAGCTCAGCTCAGCCTCATGATAAGCATAGCTAAGCCTAAGATAGAGGAGACAGGATGCAAACGGCCCGGATTCAGTATGGTCATTTTATGATTTTTTGCTGTTTAGACTCAAGCTGGATCCGATTCTCTTATGTATTTAGCTGATCTGGATCCAACTTTTTTATGTATTTAGCTGATCCAGATCCGAGCTGTTTGCATCCTAATCCGAACCACATAGTTGGTCCCGGATTCGGAGTCATACCGGATCGGTGCAGGTCCGACCCAATGACAACTTTACCTGACTACAAAAGCTCTTAGGGCCATCCTCCCTTCCGCACGAGTCACTCTTTAACTGTTAAGGACAACCCTTCTCCCTCTGCTAGCTAATCCATTAGGGCATACAGGTATCCCCTTCTTCATCACCACCGAGGCACATCTCTCTCTCTCTCTCTCTCTCTGGCCTATCCCCTTCTTCTTCATCACCACACACACATCTCTCTCTCTCTCTCTCTCTGTGCGTGAGCGTGAGAGCAATGGCGAAGTCGCCGGAGCACGAGATCGACGACGAGCTCTTCCAGGAGGTGTACGGGAAGGAGTACACGGGGCCGCTGGGGTCGTCAGGGAGGTCGGCGCAAGAGACAGCGAAGCCGTCGGCGAAGAGGCCGCAGCAGAGCGACGGCGAGGAAGAGGACGAGCCCCGCGACCCCAACGCAGTCCCGACCGACTTCACGAGCCGGGAGGCCAAGGCGTGGGAGGCCAAGGCCAAGGCCACCGAGCGCAACTGGAAGAAGAGGAAGGAGGAGGAGATGATCTGCAAGATTTGCGGCGAGTCCGGCCACTTCACTCAGGTACCCTCTCTCACTTCTCCTTCTTCCGTCCGCTGAGTGCGTCGGATTGTTAGGGTTTGCTTTCTAAGGTTGGATACCAGTCGAGCTTGGGTTTTTTTGCATCTTTGTGAAGATGCCATTGGACCCAGTCGTCACATTTTTTTGAATCTTATGCTATAACTTTTCTTTATCTTTAGTTCTGGTATTTTCTTGAATGAAACTAGCCAGAGAACTGAAGCAAAAATATTCTGTCTATACAAGATCCTATTCACAAGATAGTATGAGATTTTCTAGATGGGTGATAAATTTGTTATGATGGCATATCTGGTTTTGAGCAAAACCTGTGGTCCTTTATGGCTACTAATGGAAGTTCTGGTCGATGTTAATTTTGTGGGTTTTGCTCTCTTTCTCTCTCTCACTCTACCACAACACACACACACACACACATATATATATATATATATATATATATATATATATATATAAATTAAATTTATGTATATATGTATTGTATGTAAGTGTGTATGTATCATAGTCACCAGTATCATTCATGGAAATTTGTCGCCGAGGGTTTGTCTCGGAGATATTTTTCAATAAGTGTTTTTTCTTGAAAAAATCTCAGGATAATCTTGGGAATTTTAAAATTCAAAAAATAATATGAAAGATCACTAAATAATAGGTTTTGTATCATTTTTCTCGTAAAAATATAAGGAAATATGTTTGAAAAGTTTTTAAAATACAAAAAGAAATAATAATAAAAAACTAGGCTTAAAATATATATAAATGTCAGTTTTATTCAAAAGTATCGCAAAAATATCGTGATAATATTGCGATATTTTGGATTCTGGCAATATTGCAATATTTTGCAGATAATATCTGCTTACCGTAAATTGCCAATAATTTTGTTTGATGTTTCAAAATATCGGTGATATTGGTGACTATGATATGCATGTATACCTCCTCAATATTGGTTGGAGCAACGCGGGGGATGCAATTTCTTATGACCACATATTTTTTTTTCAACAGATCATGAGAAAATCTTGATTTTAACAAGAAATAAAACTTGAAAATAATTCAACAAAACATAAAACATATTTTAGTAATTATTTATTATTGTATAGAAAGAAATAGGTTTTGAAAACAGAGAAAAAGAATAATAGGGAAATAATCTATGTCACATGGGTGCGGGGGTGAGGCACTTTCAAAAAACTTGGGTGCGGGGGTGCGGCAATATATATATATATATATATATATATATATATATATATATATATATATATATATATATATATATAAAGTCCAAAAGTTGGACTTAAATGACCCTGGGTGCGGTCAACGCATGACCGCACCCAGGGTCAGCTGTCTCATCTCTCCGAGGGCTTTGCTCGTTGGGGGTAGGTGTAAAACCCACGATTTTACAAAAAAAAATTCTGACCCGGACCGGAACCGAGTCTAGGGAAAACCCTAGGGGTTTTCCCTTTAAAAAAAAATTTAACGCCCGCGCAGCCGTGCCCCCCCCCCCCTGCTCATAAGGGAAACCCCTTTGGGGTTTCCCGATTTGTGTCCTCCCGTGCCCTTTAAATCACGCAAGGGTGAGGGGGAAGCCCTCACCCCTGCACTCCTCCTCTCCCTCTCGATTGTGCACTCTCTCTCGCTCCCGGCGTGCGACCGAACCCCAACGCCGATGACGACGCCGGCTCTCTCTCAGGTACGCATCTCTTTCTTCTCTTCTTCTTCTTTTCTTCTTCGTCTCTTTCTTCTTATGTTTGCCGAAGGGTCGGCAGGAGGCCGGCGGCTCCCTGCCGTGCCCTCTCCCTTTCTGTCTGAGTTTGCCGGAAGGCCGCCGGCCCCCTGCCACGTCCTTCCCCTCTCTCTTTCTCTCTGCGTTCGCTGGAAGAAAAGTCGGGAGCATTCTTTTTGTCCAAAAATTGAACACAAATGACCCTGGGTGAGTTGACCGCACCCAGGGTCCCATTGACCACACCGGGTGCCGCACACGCACCCGTGTCACGTCGCGTCGACATGGGTGCAGCACCCAGTTTGCCGAGTCCTTGTGACATAAGAAATAATCAGTTTGTATTACATAAACAAATAAAAAGTATATAAAAGGTTACAAAACATGTTACTATAGTTGATAGTGGTTATGATATCATCAGTCTTGTTGAGTGCTTTATTAAATGGCAATATTTTGAAAATATATGTGTTTAACCTTTTAAGTGGTTTTAGTGTACTGCCATGATATTTTCAGTATTCCGCCTATGCATGTGGCTGTGTGTGTGTGTTTTCCAATAACGTTGAAAAACTATTGGGAATAAAAAAGAATCAGATATTTTATGACAAATAAACAATAATAAAGAGTAACCAAAAAGTTCAGCTTAGTGTCCTGATATCTGCACGATATTATCAAGTTCTCTAGATGACAGCAATTTGAATTGCAGTTGTTTAATGATTAATTGGTTTTTTTGTGATAATATCATTGATATTTTCATTATATCACTATATATTGTAACTCTGCATATGTGAGTCTATGACTCAATGCCTATTTTCTTCTTCAATTTTATAATTAATTGGTTTTCACAGGGAGTAGTAATCTTCAGTGCTCTTCTTTCTTTCCATTACAAATTTATTTGATCAGCACAGACATGTATTTATAACTTCATAGACATGCTTGAGGAAGGTATAAGTTATTTTCTTTTTATTTATTTGTCAAACTTTATAACTCTTCTCATGGAGAGTGAGAACGGCGGTACGATGATAAGTAATTTTATTTTTGTTGGTGTCCTTGTGATTCTTCCTATTTGCCTAACATTGATTTTGTGTTATATTTTTGTTTTCCTCCTTTTCTTCTTACACTTCACATGCACATCATATACAGGGATGCCCATCTACTCTTGGTTCAAATCACAAGTCTGCAGAATTCATTGAAAGGGTTCCTGCAAGGGACAAACATGTACGGACATTGTTTTCAGAAAAAGTGGTGAACAGGATTGAGAAGGATGTGGGATGCAAACTTAAAATGGATGAGCGGTTCATAGTAGTTAGTGGAAAAGATAAACTGATTTTGGCAAAAGGTGTGGAAGCTGTGAGGAAGGTAATACAAGATGAGGATAGGGGAAGAAACAAAGGACCATCTGGTAATCAGAATGCAAGATCCAGGTCACCTGAGACCCATGTTAGTCCTCATTTACGACGATCAATGTCTCAAAGGTCTCATTCTAGTCCTCGAAATCCACCAAAGCCCCATCCAAGTATGTACATTCAAGAAAAGGTTGTGGAAGACCATTTGCGTGAAGACCTGCAACAGTTGTCTAGGGGTTCTCCACAAGGTAGGGGCTGCCTAGAATATGTTATCAGCTTTGTAGAAAGCTGGCAATCCATGCATGAAGCTTCTAGAAACCTTTTTGCATACTTATGTATATTGATTTTTACTTTGTAATGGAAATTTAATGACATTTCCTGTTGACGGCGATTGTTTTGCAGCAAGAGGTAAGTTCAAGTTCGAATGTGAAGTAATTTATCAAGTGAATCGGTCAGATTGTCACCAATGCAAACTTATTTATTGAAAGCATAGCCAAGACTTGTATGTGTTGGATGGTTTCAAGGTTCATCTATTTCTATATTCATTGCTGCTTCCAGTATATTAGTCTTTTATTAAGATACAGACTTAGGTGTATCGAAACAAATTGGGGCTTCACTGTTGACAAATTCTTCATTTCGTGAAGCTTTTGGTATTGATGGAGCTAGAGGGCGATCAAGGTCTCCACAAGGTGCCACTTTTCCAGGCGATGGATTTAATGTTTATGATAGTCATAAACAGAATGATGGGGTGCAGAGGACAGGTAGTTGGGATGTCAATGGACGTGGGCTGGATATTCAATCCAATCATAAGTATGACTCAGATGCCTTTCCACAAAGTTTTGAGGAGTTAGACATCGACTACAGGAGGGAAGCAATGGAATTGGCTAGACAGCGAGATAAGGAAAGAGATGAAGAGAGCCATAGGCATTTTAAGGTTTGTACTTTGCCTTCTATGGGTGATCATTTTTCAATTATAACCCTGCGGGTGCACTTTGTGTTTAGGTTGTGTTCTCCTTATGGTTTCTCCTCGCCATATGGGCTCGCCATGTGTTGAGTCAGAATCACCTTGAAGCCCATTTTTGCTAGTAGCTTGGTATGATTTTATATTAAACCCTTGTGTGTGGACTAAGGTGGTTCATGGTGTGGTTGCCGGGTTCTTTAATTAAAGGAAAAGAAATGCAACTTGTGACCTGGCATTCCAAATATATCAAATCTCTTTTAGTTCAAATGAACCTAGCCCAGTGGATTGTGGTCTTTAGGCTTACGTGACCAGTGACCTGCAACCATCAAACACCATGATGTTTCTTGAAACTAGTAAATTCCAAGGGAATGATAACCTGGTTTTGTGGGATTGAGCTATCAAAATCTTGAGCTGATGCTTTGTGCATTATTACAAACCACATGAGCTATTGGTTTAAACTCCCATTGGCTTGACTTGGTGATTCATCTGAGTCAACTGGGTCAGCCCAGTTGATTGACCTGGTCCACATATGTGGACCTTGATCATCATCATCCTCAAGCCTTATCCAAATTGTATCAACCTTGATAATTTTCCAGCCCATTGGCTTGACTTGGTGATTATCTGAGTCAACTGGGTCAGTCCAGTTGATTGACTTGGTCCACATATATGCACCTTGATCATCATCATCATCAAACCTTGTCCAAATTATATCAATCCTGATAATTTTCGATTTATTTCAAGCTTTTCTGTTTATGGATTCAGCGTGGATATATGTCACCTATATCCAGCACATAAGGCATGTGCATTGGTTGGGACTATGTAACACAGACTCTTCTAACAGGGTACCGTGCCTGTGTCACACCCGCATGGGTGCGGGTGCGACACTTGGACACAGCTTTTTTTGTGTCAGGTGAATTCAACCACACTGAGGTCCATTTCTGTCCAAAAGTAGATTCTGTTAACCCTAACCAAGTCTAGTTTTATCTAATATATATATATATATATATATATATATATATATATATATATATATATATATATATATATATATATATATATATATATATATATATATATATATATATAAATGCATACACATACAAGTAGTGTTAACTTAAAACTGTTAAAAATTATATATATATCCTCCCTGGACCCTTGCACCCAAGTTTTTTTAAAGTGCCGCATCCGCACCTGCACCTATGTGACATAGGTTTGGGGTTTTCACTGTTCTTGGACATGTTAAAGAATATCCTCAAAAGCCATTTTCATCTGAATTTTGTTGACTTTTATGTCCATCCGAAAGTAGAGTTCCATTTGATGTCTGGACATGATATCTCATTGAGTTTTTCCCTTTTGTGTTACCTTTTGGTGTATTATTGTGGATGTATGTTTTTACGAGTTTGCCATTATCTTTAGTCTTGGCCATATGCAAGCCAATCATTGAACATGATTATTAATGTTAAGGCTGTAGCTTTTCTTGGATATTCATTTTATTATATATCTTTATATAAGAATCCAGATAATATGGTTGTTAACGTATTTTGCAATGTGTATAGGAATGACAATGATAGAGTTTTTTTATTTGCATATGAACCCATTTTCAGGTTTACTTTCATTAACGTACAATATTCTAAATTTTCCAATTGCTGACTAGGTTTAGGAATTAATTACCTTATACATAGTTATCGTTATTTGATATACTAATTAATCACTCCTAACTATTTGATACACTAATTAATCACTCCTAACTAGGGGTGGGCAACCAGCCCGGCAGCCTGATGGGCCAAGCTGACCCGGCCCGCCATGGGCCGGGTTTGGGCCATGATTTTAGGACCTGGCCCATTAGGTACCGGGCCGAAACCTGGCCCGTTATATACGTGGGCTGGGCTCGGCCCACAGGCTACCGGGCTGCCCCCCTGGGCATGAGTTATTTATTAATTTTAAAAATTAACTATTACATAGTAACTTGGATAACTATTATTATTTACCTAATTAGTTGCATGGGAACTTGTTATTTGTTAATTATTACTATTTACCTAATTAGTTGCACGGGAACTTGTTATTCTCTCATTAACCCATAAT
Organism: Nuphar pumila; assembly: GCF_984573655.1. Classification (NCBI taxonomy): domain Eukaryota; kingdom Viridiplantae; phylum Streptophyta; class Magnoliopsida; order Nymphaeales; family Nymphaeaceae; genus Nuphar; species Nuphar pumila. The sequence goes on from NC_143262.1 coordinate 73,302,575, forward strand.
TTCAGTCAATCATTTATGCATTTTAAGATTGGGCCAGTCCGAACCTGGTCCGCTTCACATTGGCCCGTTGGTTCAATGGGCCGGTCCATGGGCTTCTCCATTAAGAACCGGGCCAAAACCCGGCCCGTTAGTAAACGGGCCTGGCTGTTAGCGTGCCGGGCCAGCTCGATGCCCACCCTAACTATGATCAATGTTCTATAATTCATAGTTTGATGCTATATCTTTTTAGTTTTAGTCAAGTGTTAATTTGGTAATGTTACTGTATATATACAAAAAATTTCTTTTTATACAATATATTTGTACCATTTCTATGTGTAACATTCAACAAAACCAGATGGGTTGGCCAGGCCTAGTCCTGAATCCAGACCAAATAAGTTTAGCCACGCTCATGGGGTTTTCACACTATGGTTGTTTTTGAACATTTGGATAGAGGTCTGGGCTTTCTTGATCAAAGACGTTTGGTTTTATAGAGTTCAACTCTTGCATTTAATCTCATCTGGTGTTAAGTCCTTTTTAAAAATTTTTGTTTCCTCCTATTAAGGAAGAAGAAGTCCGCATATCCAATTGTAGCTGTTTTAATCATTTCACCTAGCCCTTGAGGTTGTTTAACTCTGACTTTGTTATGACTATGCAGTCCATCAAGGAAGTGGGAGATGCCCGCATGAAGAAGCTGGCTACGCTGAGAGCAGTGCATGCTAAACGATGGGAAGAATTTTTGTGTGCAGAAACACAAAGATGGCAGGGCACACGGCAGCATGTGTCAGAACCAAGTTTTACCTCTTATCCTCGCACTAGGTTCCCTGATTATGAGCGAACTGCTGGTGCTTCCCACTATTCAAGTAATTTGCGAGTAGATTCAAGGAACAGGTACCCATACACGGACAGTTTTGCATCTGCTAGGCCTCAAGATTTGTATGGTGAATTTCAGCATCAGAGACGTGAGGATTATGGGAAGGCATACCAAAGATAAGTTATCAGAGCAAAATCTTGTGGTGAGTTGTCAATGATTGCTTGTCCTTTTTTTTTAAAGGCAAGCTGGGGTTAGGCAGATTCCTACCAGTTATACAACTACACCATTGGGTTTTGAACCTGCAACATCCCAACACAAGGTGACGTGCACTAGCTGCTCCCACCAGATGTGCAGTAGTTGTCAATGATTGCTTGTCTTTGTTCTGGTCGTTTTCTCTTGGTTGCCATTTTTGTGATGATTGTGAGGTAGTGAAACTCATCAGTTCTGGTGGCAAAACTCAGCAATGTAAAGCACCACTCCTGAAAACTTTCTAGATTTTCTTCATGAAAGGGAAAACATGTATGGATTGATGGTATCCTAAGAATGTTCGAATTTAGAAAGCACCAATGTCATTGCTCTGCTACTTGTTATTGTGCACCTGAAAACATTCGAGATTTTCTCTTTTCTCAAAAATATGTTTTCTGCTTCTGTTCATTTCTATTGCACTTGTTATTGTGCACCTTTACTGCTGGCATGTGCAGTCTACTACAGTGAACACATGCCAATTTTATATGATTGGATTTTGTTGCTCATCTTTTGGCGACCCTGCAGGCTGCAAGTCGTGGAGTTTTTAGTTTTTGGGAAGATCGGTTGTCTCATCAGTTGCAAGTTGATGTTTTGGGATGAGATGGACACTTTTTTGTTCCTGGATCTTAGGGTGACATTAATTAGGCTTTTGATATTATTGCTTTTCTGGATGTTGCTCTGAATATGATAATGCTCCCTCTTGTGGGATGCCCGTTTTCCTAACATTCATGAATATACACGTTTTTATTGTGTAAAAAGTTGGTTTATATTTGAGTCTTGAAATGAGACTACTTTCTTCTGTTACTGGTTTGGCTAATAAAAGAGAGGGTGGCTAGGTCTTCAGGTTCTTGTGATGTCTTGTTTACATTCTGACCGGAGCTGCTTGTTCATCTGACAAAATAAATTCTGTGATCGCATAGACATGATCGAGGAAAGAAAAAAGACTCAAAAACACTTCGAAGCTTCCATATGCATCATCTCTTTTTCTTCCAGCATTAGTCATTGTGCCCTTCAGCCCTACGTGCAATGTTATGGCATCAAGACAGGTTAGGCTCCCTGGACGGGGGTGCCCATGAAGTTATATGTCGCCGGGATGATGACTATTGGTATGGCCGGCTAAGATCTGCATCTGTTGATCACAACAGAAATAGCGAAACGTGAGGCGCTGAACTGTGTTGGACACTCAAAATTAAAAGAAAAGGATCAAAATAAAATATGGTGGCAAAAAAATAGAGCAACAAATCGGCGATCAAGTAACAAAAGCCATGTCCCTGTTAAACTAAAAAAATCTAGAAGTTTGGTTGTTTCAAAGAAGAAAAAAAAAAACACTGAAGAAAAAAAACCTATGATCCTCCCAAAAGAGACAGAAGATCAATCAAATCCTAGATCTCATCAGATCTGACAAGAAATTGAAAAAGGGCATAAGAAAGAATCGATAAATATTTGGCTAACTACATAAAAAACAACCAGATCGACAATTAGAAGATGAATTCTTATGAAGGAAAAAAGTTCTAATTAAACAAATTCATAAATCTACCTTTCAACCAAAACCATAAGAAAAAGGTGCAAAAAAAAAAAAAATCACTTACGCCAAAAAGAAAAAAGAAAAAAGGTAGACCTTTCAAGATCAGATCAACATTTAAAAATATGCTAAAAGAAACCAGATCCCAGATCGACCTTTCAAGATTGCTCTTCCAAAATTTAAAGAAACCGATTATTTCTCCACAAAATAAGCCATTGCACGAAAACTACATACAAATTCATAAATCTACCTTTCAAGATGGGCAGTGCTCGCATCAGGCCCACCCCGACCCATACCTTCTTGGGGGGTTTCTATGGGTCAGTGTGGGCACGTATCCTCCCAATACCTTAGCTCCGCCCCTGCTTCTAACCTTGGTGATCAAAAGTTTTGCCCGACGTCATCTCAATTGGTATGAATTTTCTAGCAGTGTCCGAGAAGTTTCATAAGGGTAGAGAAAAACATCCCAGGTAAAACTTTCATTGAGAAATTTTGTACGTGGAATGATTCTTAGGAATATTTTCATGCCCTATGTGGCTAGAATTCTAGGATCATAGATTTTTGTTTGGACTGTACCCCCAGCTTGCCTATAAGAAACGTAGACAGAAAAAAAATACAATAAAAAGGTTAACAAAAAAGTTGTTGGTACTTTGTATATATATAGTCTATAAATACCTATATTAAACATATCCAATTTAATGTTGGGGTTGAATGAGATAACTGAATAGTTAGGTTTCACTATTATAACTCAGAGGTCTTGGATTCAAATGCTACAAGGTTACCCCCCAACTTGACTAAACAAAAAAATGAACGTACTGTACAGCGAAAATGAAGCATTTTCTAAAATGCCTTACAATTTATCAAAATCTGCCGAATGTACATTATCGTAAGTTTTTAAAATGTTTTATCGCTTTTACCCCTCGCAGGTGCGAATTTCTGATTTTCGCATGTCATGACGCTAATATAATACACTCATGGAACTCGTCAACAAAATCATATATGAGGTTACAAAATATAAAAAAGAATGTGAAAATCAAAATAATTTGTGATCGCACCCACAAATTCTATGATTTTTGTGTGAATCTCGTACAAAAACCTGCAAAAATCATAAAATTTATGGGTCCGATAATTGCAAAATTGTTGATGAGTATCACATGACGTATTGCAAAATTCTAAAATATTTGCAAAAGTTAGATATTGCAAAATTCTAATATATTTGCGAAAGTTTGATATTGCAAAATCTCTTATTTGAATCCCACCCGTATTGCAAAATTATAATTTTTTGTTAAATTCCATCCCATATAAATGACGTTTCATTTTATAACCTCTTTTTTTCATTTGGATGTCATATTTTCTAAATACCTTGCATTTTTGTAGTCCCTAATCCTTTCGGTGATCTTTCGACAATATTTCAGTAACATTTATGAATATTTTGATGGGAGACGACTTTGTAAAAATCTTTCATCGATGGTGGTTCATTGACAGCGGTTCACCAGCGGTGGAAAACCTTGAATTTCGGCCTTCCTCAGACAAGTTTTCTGGCTAATCTCCTTTGAATATTTTGATAAAACCATCGTCAACATCCTCATCGGCGTCCCCTCAATCAAGTTTTTTTCGGTATGGTTACCGACAACTAGGTTTTTTCGGTGAGTAGTTTTCCACTGTAGGTTTTCATTCTTTTGTTGGAGGTGTTCATTATTTTGTTGGAGTCATTCATGATGTTTGTTACATTTTACGTAACGTGGTGCTTATATGTAGATGCGCTAGATGAAGATCGTGATGATGTGGTTGTGCACGTGAGAGACCTCGCAAGTTGTGACATTTGGTTGCACAACATGAACGAACTTGAGCAGCAACTAACTAGCCGAGTGGTCCATCTATTTTCCATTGTTCAGCAAATACCCGGTTGTCCTAAAGTAGTTAGTAAAACAATTCAAAGCATAATGAAGGATAATAAGAAGAAGGATTACCCCACTCAGTTTGAACTGAGGGACTGGTACAATGGAGATGACATCAATAGAGAATCCATGGATGATGTACAATGGGATGAAGAGTGATATAAGGTCTACATCCAGAAGAAAGTTAGGGCTAAAATAAGTGCTACCGAGCAGATGTAGAAAATGCTCGTTTGAGGGAGATGCTTATCTCTCAAAGTGGTCTTATTGCAAATTTGAAAAATTACATCAACAGGCTACTAAAGTGATGAATTTTATGTATATTAATTTAACTTTATATATTATTAAAATTTGTTATGTACATTAATTGATTAATTGAGCTTTATATATTATTGAAGTTGTTTGAATTTTGCTATGTACATTAATTGATTAATTAAAAGTTTATATATTATCGAAGTTATTTGAAATTTGTCATGTACATTAATTGATTAATTGAACTTTATATATTATTGAAGTTGTTTGAATTTTGTTATGTATATTAATTAATGAATGTATATATTATATATATTAATTAATTAATTGAAGTTGTTTATGAATAAAGTTAATTAAGTCTTGTTTTTGGAGGAGAATGAATTATGCATATAACAGGAAATGAAGTTGTTTGAATCTTGTAAGTTGTTGAATATGTGTTGGTTTTGTAACAGGTAATTGATTTATTTATGAGAATGATTTGTGTATAATGTGTGAAAAAACCAGAATGAACATGTGTTTATAATTGGTGAGTTTTCACACTAGAAAAGAATTTCGCAAGGTGTGTGTGAATTTTCATTCATTTTTTTAAAATGCTGATTTAAAAAAAATACACAGAAATTTGCACATACCTTGCAAATTTATTTTTTTATTAAAAAAATGAACAAAAATTTGCACGTACTTTGCGAATTTTCTTTTTGGTGCAAAAAATTCATCAATTACAAACACATGTTCATTCCTTGTTTTTTTATACATTATACAAAACTAACACATATCCAACAACTTACAAGATTCAAATAATTTATTCTCTGTTATTTACATAATTCGTCCTCCTCTAAAGACAAGACTCAAACAACTTGATTCCCTGTTACATACACAATTCATCCTCCTCAAAAAACAATACTCAAACAACTTCATTCCTTGTTATATACATAATTCATCCTCCTTAAAAAACAAGACTCAAACAACTTCATTCATGAACAACTTCAATTGATTAATTAATTTACATAACAAACACATTCATTAATTAATGTATATAAAAAAACCCAAATAACTTCAATAATATATAAAGTTTAATTAATCAATTAATGTACATAACAAAATTCAAACAACTTCAATAATATATAAAGTTTCAATTAATCAATTAATGTGCATAACAAAAATACAAAAAGAGGGTCATTAGCTCATTGCTTTGTTATCACCCATGACTGTAACACCTACGAATTTTGTTTATCTTAACTTTTAAATTTGATCAAAATTTAAGTTAAATTTAGGTTAAAATCAAGTTAAGTTTAGGCAAAATTCAAGAGTCTAAATTGAACTAGGACTTTAGTTATATCCATTATGAGTTGTAGATCTCGTAGGAGATCCAATTTGACAATTTTAAATTTTGGTTGAATCATAAAATGCATTTTTTAAATTAGACTGGTCTCTATTTTGCATTTTTTTACTTGGATTAGATCCAGAAATAGATTGGACCCACAAGGTAGGACGCTCCAAACAATGTCATTATTGTTTTGACAAAAAATGTGGCCGATCGGTGGCACATCTATTAAATCAGAATTGACCTTGACATTTTTCATCTCGAAAGCATTGATATTGACTATCTATATGCCCGAACTGGTTGTGATTTGAGCGTTCTATAGTCGATTGAAGTTCATGTTTAATTATAAGTCAAAAATCAATATCTTTTGGCATCAACTAATTTTTTTGCTGATTTGTGTGTGTACGATTAAATCTAAAATTATAATAATGATTTATATTTCAAGGGCTATCAAATCGACTATTTAAACATAAAATTATATTGAGTCTTTGGGTATATTAAACATCAAATTAACTAATTAAGAAAGTGAATGCTAATTCTCATGTTGCTTACAATGAGAGAGTAAGCCGGTATGATTGGCTCCATGGAGTATTGTAACACATAGAGGATTTCTTCTCCATCCATGGATATAGGGGATAGTTACCACTGGTGTTGCGAGGTGGTAGTGAATAAGGCTTCAACAAAATTAAAGATTGATATATCAGGTTGAGGGTGCTGGGATTTCTCTCTTAATAACTTTTGTCACTCACCTAGGGCCAAAAAGGATGTGTAAAGCCAAGATAATAAGACACAAATTGTTTGAATGTACCCCCTGGTCATGTCTCCAATCCGGATATTGTCTGTATCATACCCACAATGATTGTTAACAAGAGCAACAAAGTGTATTACACATTTAGTCAAAGCATATCATGCATCATTTAAGAAAGATCACATAAATGAAAGAATTATAAGACACTCATGTCATAGATGGACAATCTACTTCATTGATAAGTCATGTATATTATACATGATCATGCATAAGTATCAAATTTAGTTTTTCAGTGGTTCTGTGATTTATCAATGCAATGATATTAGTTTATGTATGAAAAATGATGTTTCATGTATACCTGCTTTCATACACATGTACTTTATCATTGTATTTTTACGGGGGTATGGTTATTGACCCCCTACATAATTACAGATGTTGAATGATCTACCAGAAAGATGATGGGGAGCTGTGGTGGAGTTAGAAAGCCAAAACCTTTCCTTACCTGGAGGTTAGATTTTTGAAATTTTTGTTATTTTGTTTTTATGAAAGTTAGTATTATTTATTTGCTTATTGAACAATACTCTATATGTGACGATGCAAGTTTAAATTGATATGTTTTTTTCTATAAAAATCCAGTACTAATATGATTGACCGATTCGTAACTCGCCCAAGATTTTTGATCTAAAAAGTTGAAAAATGTTTCCGCTGATAAAAAATTTTTCTCAAAATTTTTGGGTTAAAAATCTTAGGGTGTTACATTCTCTCTCTCCGAAACGTATAGGAAAGAGATGAGATTCTCTTAGTCTTTATTATTATTTTTTCTTTTAATTTCCTACCTAATCTTTCTAAAATGCTACTCATACCTCTAAAGAACGGTGAGTGGTTGGGTGTGGTGCTTCCCTTGAGGACCATACATGGAAAAATGGAAATAGGGGGCACCCCCCCCTTTCCATTTTATTCACACACCAAGTACTCTCCTTGATTACTTTCCCATTTATTGTCTTTCTTTATTATTATTATTTTTTAAGTGGTCCACTCCCAAAACCGTGTGAGAGGGAGATGAGTTTCCATACTTACCTTTTCACTACCCTTTTAATTAGCATCCCCACCTCACGTGACTCTCCAAAACATGTGAGGAGAGATAGCCAATTTCAAACTTGCCATAATCAAGCTCTAAATTAATTAAGGCTTCTTATTTTAAATGTAGTTTTTTTTTGAACTTTATTTTCACAAGTCACAACAAGAGAGAAGGGGGGTCAATTTTCCCTCTTTGGTAGGTGGGCCCCACTAGGGGGCCGACCCACCCTATTTTAAAATTTAAATCCAAATTTGTATTAGGTAGAAATTCTTTTATTTTCCATTTCCCATTTTATTTCGGATTCAATCTTGGATTCTATTCTAATTTGGAACAACCAAAGATCCAAATCAAATCCAAAAATCGATTTTGGATTTCACCAAGATCCAATACCCAAATTTCAGATCCAATATAATTAGATCGGATCTAATATGGTTGAACATGATCCAAAACAAAAAAAATCGCTAAAGCTAATTTTTCATTAGCCCCTAAAATGACCAGGATTATAACTAAATTAAATTAGTCTACTAAAAGGCCATTTCTAAACCAACTTTAATTGAAAATTAAAATTCACTTCAAATTCTAATTCCTTTGAAATTTAAGTTTGACTAATTCAAATTCAAACCTTAAATTAATTGAATTACAATTCTACTGAAATTCAGGTTAAATTCATACTGAATGCTTATTTTTAATATGGATTGAATCACTTAGGTTTTTGAGTAGGGTTTTGGATTATGAATCAAAATCCAATTTGAATCCTGGATAGAGAGTCAGTTTAAACATTCAGAAATATTGATCCAAATAGGAAAATCAACTAAAAATTCATATTAAATAAGTGAAAAATTCCCAGATGTTACATTTAATTGGATTGGATCTAATACGGTTGAACATGATCCAAAACTAAAAAAAATCCCTAAAGCTAATTTTTTATTAGCCCCTAAAACAACCAGGATTGTAACTAAATTAATTTAGTCTACTGAAAGGACACTTTTAAACCAACTTTAATTAAAAATTCAAATTCACTTTAAATTCCAATTCTTTTGAAATTTAAGCCAAACTAATTCAAATTTCAACCCTAAATTAATTGAATTACAATTCTATTGTAATTTAGGTTAAATTCATACTGAATGTTTATTTTTAATATAGACTGAATCACTTAGGTTTTCGGGTAGGGTTTTGGATTATGAATCAAAATCGAGTTTAGTTTGGATCCTGGATAGAGAGCCAGTTTAAACATTCAAAAATATTGATTTAAACAGGAAAATCAAGTAAAAATTCATATTAAATCAATGGAAAATTCTCAGATGTTACAATTCGGGATTGATGTTGACGATTAAATCAACTTATAATAGTATGACTGAATTTATTTTCATATTAAACTGAGCACAATTATGTTCTTAACTGAAATGAATGTGAATATGAATTTGAACATGTTTAAATGCAATATGTTTGGCAAAGCATGGTCATGCTATTACGGTTTCAGGCTACTCTAGCCTTGAGACCCAAACAACTTAACGATTATACAAAACTGTGTTTCATGGAATGATATACATTTATGATGATAATGCATGCCTAACTGATTACTATTCATTAAAATTATGTGATATTGCATGATACTGTATGAATAATTGTTAAACAACATGTTTACATGATTCATGTGTTATGAGAATGCATGGCGTGCTATGTGATGCTTGTGTGTGCATATGAGTGATTAGTAAAATAAATGTTGAATTAAGGTTTCAGAAGGGGAACCATGTGATGATTATCACAATGCACTAACCTATATGGTAGTTGTATTCACCCATGACCAAATTAATAAGATAACCTTTGAGTATGATTTCAGGTATATCTTACCAAGGTATACTTAACCAGAATGGTCTTTTGTCTACTTTAGAGAGGGTAGGTGGTATAAACTCTTTAGGCCTTTCTTTTTATCCTTCAAAGGTCAATGCCTCAGTGGTCCCCGATCTAGAGGGGTTGGGAGCCAAGACTGCTAAATATTTATCCTAGGTCGGCATATCCAGGAGTCTTCTACAGAAGTTAGTAATCGATCCGTTATGGATTGAAGCTATGTCTTAGAAAGTTTCTCTCGATATAATATCGCTCTTGAGAAATGACTCAGTCAGATACTCGAGAAATTAAAATATAGAGCATAATAAACACTTGAGTGGTCTAGTCTTTTTTGTAGTGGCCTACATATACTCCATAAGCATTTTGCAAACAAGTAGAAATTTAAAATAATTACTCACTTTACGTATATGCAATCTTATATCTGTTCACATGTTTATGTGATGCATACATGTGATAAGATGTCTTTGACTTGAAATATCTTGATGTTATGTGTGACTAAAATAAGATATTATGGTTGTGAATTATCCTGGTAATATGAATTCTTGAATTTTACTATTTAGTGATTCAGTTGAATAGTTAATGTTGAATTTTGTATGATATGAGTGATACACGTTTATGCAAGCTAGTGTATTTGCATCATCTGTGTGAATTTTACTAAGACCCTCTAAAGTCTCCCATTTTAAAAAATATGTGTTCAATTAATATGTGATCTGATGGAGCGGATGCAGGTTGCTGCAGGGGTATTGTAAAAGATCGATAATTTTGAGATCTTGGGGGTTATCTGTCAAACCCTAATTAAACATTATTTGATGTTTTAAATTTCAACATTTAGACAGATGTGTAGATGGTTTGATAATTAAGATAGAGCATTCAATATTTAAATGGATTCCCTTGATGAATGATTGAAATTGTGGGCTTAAAAAATGTAACACATCTGAGATGTTTAACAAAAAATCCTGAATATTTTACTGATTTCAAATTAGTATTTTCCACTGTCTTTCAACATGAGTAAAAAATTGAGTTTTTATCAATTGGATGCCTTTTTCTCAAACTTTGTTCTAAGGAGTTATTAAGCACCACTGTATGTATAGGTTGACTCTTTAGAGCTTAATTCGATAAAGGCAATGTCATTGATGAATCATTTAAGTTAATGATTATTTTATGCAATGTGTTCAATCGGGTTGTTAATGGTGGTTTCGTACTGGATCTAGTACTAGGAGGCTAAGACACGCTCGCTCTTACGCTCAGGCGGTCCTGCCTAATGCTTGGTACGGTTGAAACGTATCCATTGGTAAAACTGATCATGCATATATTTTGCATCTTATACATATATTTTAATGCACGATCCAACAAAAAAATGTATTAAAAACTCATTCTTATCAATGTTTTTGAGAAAATTCTTTGAAATTCAAAATAAAGATAAAATCACATATTTAAATCCTTCCCTGCATTTTTTTAGTGTTTTGATTAGTTTATGATTTTTTCAATTATAGTTTAATTAGTTTTGAAATTGTCATTTAATATTCTAGTTGGTTTAGAAATTATTTTTATGAAACACGTTTTTAGAGGAGAGAAGTTTTTAGAATTTTTGAAATCTAGTTGGACTTTCTAGAAATTTTAGTTTTAACCTAGAATTGTACTATAAAAAGTACCTTTTCAGCCATAGGGGGGCGTCTCCCTCTTGAGAAAAATGTGTGCCTCTTCCTTCCTCCCTCTCTTCTCTTCCTCCTCCTCATTGCAACCGGTTCTCCCTATTCTCTTTCTCTTTCTTCCTCCTGTTCTTCTTTTTTCTAATCTCTTCTGGCGCCGGTTCTTCTTGTCCTCATCGTCGGAGGCACGTGCAACTTAGAGGTAAGATTGTTCTTCTTCTCAACCCCTCCATCGGAGGCGAATCATGATGTTTGCTTCTTCTCCTCCATCTCTCCATAGATTATTATTTAGATTAGCTTTTATTTATTTCGTAGAATACATGCATCATATTTCATCATGGCATATAGTATAGTTTAATCTTCATTTATTTGTTGCATTTAGTTTCTCTTACTTTCTTTTATTCATTGAAAAAAAAAAATAAAAAAAAATATATAGATATTATATCTAGAGTTGCATATATGTAGCTTAGTTTTTTTTGTCGTGTCATTTCATGTAAGGCAAAATAGTTCGTTAGTTGTAAAAGAGTTTCTTTGTTTTTATGAGTTTTGTTATTTTTAGATCAGATTAGGTTAGATTTAGTCTATATTTAATTTAGAATAACTTTTAATATTTGTTTTTATGTAATTTGAATTATTTAGTTAAATTAATGCTAGCTGATTAGGATTTTTATAGAATTTCAATTCCCTTTTTAATTTTTGGCAGTAGATCTAATATTTTATGTTTGTTTTCAGGAGTGGTTAGTTTAAATCCATTAGAATAATTAGAAATTAATTATATTAAATAGATTAGATTAAAATTATTTAGCCGATCTGTTCTTTCTTTCAATTATCGAGTCTTCTTTAATTAGTGTAGATATTAATTTTTGTCTAACCATGATTAAGCTGTAGATTAATTCTAGTTTTTAGTTTATTTAGTCAGCTTTAGTTTTGTTTAATTCATGTTAATTTTAATTAGTTGTTAATTTGATTGTTTAATTTAATTAGATTTAGTTGAATTAGCATTGGCCAATTTTTATTTTTTTATGTGCATCAATATTAATTAATTAGTTTAGATAATTTACTTTAGTTATTTACTAAATTCAGAATTAGATTAGTTAGTGTAGATTTATTTTACTATGTTAGTTTAACCAATTAGTTTAATTTCAATCTTGATTTTTAGTTTTGTTTAGATCAGTGAATTAGAAATACAATAGCCGATTCTTTGTTTTTGTCATTGTTAATTAAATAAGCAAATTATATCAGTTACTTTAGTAATTGTTTCAGCATAGTTATTAGTTTAGATGTATTTCCATATAGTTAGATAGTATTAGTTAATTAATTGGTTATCCGTACAACATATAGTTGTTAGATATTAATTTGATAGTTGTTTATTTACTTTTTTTGTTATTTAGTATGTTAGTCGGTTAGCTTTTTCTTTCTTGGTAGCCTAGTTAGTTTAGTTATTAGTTATTTTCTTTATTTCAAGTAGTTAGCATATTAGTTATAATCTTGAATTTGATTAATTAGTTTCTTGAATTACGTGTTTCTTGTTTAGTTAAATTAATAGTAGTTCAAATCTTGATTTTCAGTTAGCTTATTTTCTTAGTTAGATTGTTAAATTAGTTGTTATAAATTAATTTCTTTATTGTTATTTAGTTAGTTCGTTTGTTATTTTTCATTTAGTGGTTAAGTTTGTTGCATGTTAGTTTTTCCTTTACATGTCACTTAGTTTGTTATAGGTTACTTAGATTCTTATTTTATGATTTTTTATCAAACTAACATTGAATTTTTGTCTTGTTTTTTTTTGTTTTTTTTTGTTTTGCAAAGAAGTGGTCCGACATGCGATAGGCCCTCAAAAGTACCTTTGAAAAACTCTCAGAGGGCCCAAAAAAGTCCCCTCAAAAGGCCCTTCGAGCCCCTCAGGAGAGCCCTTCATCAATAAAATCCAAGAACAATAAGCAAAGTAATACAAGTAGAGGCATTGCAAGGGACTAAAGCTCCAGCATTTATTTTATTAATTTGGGTTTGTATAAGGCCATTAATTATTCTTTTTGAGCCCTCTGAAAGAGAGTAACACATTCTAATAGCTAGTTACTTTTATTTAATTTTTTTAAAGCAATAAAGCTTGTCATTATGTGGAATACAAAGTTTCTTCTCCCGTTCCCTGAGTTCAACCAGGACCTCACCCTAGTGTGAGCCAGTTTTTATTATTTGGTGTCTGGCTTTCACAAAACATTTTTATCAAAAAATATTTTTTAAAATATCATTTCATAAAACTTACACCAGAAACCATTGCATTATTACATATTATAAAAAAAAAATTACCTGTATTTTTGGGTTAAAATTGCGGACCGTTACAATAACTGCTCAAAGCTCTTGTAAACTCTCATCACCATCTGACACCTCATTATCCGATGCCATATCTACATACTTAAGGGCAAGGGCATCCTTCGTCTTTGATTCTTTATCATCTTTCATTGCCGGAAGCTTAGCCCTCTTTTTCTTATACTCCTCACAGACGATCTTCTTTTCACGTTTATAGACCTTTACCAATTGATGTTTAAATGCAATCACATTAGCCTGAAAAAAGGGCACTTAGTAAATATGCGACAAATATCATAGAAAAAAATAATAAAGCATGAATATATAGCATGGTATACCTGTGTGAAATTTAATGGTTCGCCTAATCTTAAGTATCTCATATACTTTTACATATATTCTGCAATCATACATGTAGCATTCATATACCAAGTGAACAAAAATATACAGAATGAGTTAGCAAACATGTACAAAAGCAATTACTGGTTTGATTGCTTATGAATGTCTTGCATAATAGTGGCTGACCATTTTAAGTAAATATCATAACCAATCCATTCATAAAAAAATGAATTTGCAATACAACATTAGACTGAATAAGTACTTGAACAAAAGAAGCACAATATATAATAGGAAATAACATTATGTACCATCTCTACGATGTTACTATCAATAAGTTATGTATTATCTATCAAATTGTACAACCTTAACTCCTTCGCTTTCATATTCATCTCCCAAAGAACCCAGTGATAATTCCCTCAATTGACAGGAATCAATATATGTAACATAAATCGATTTTAAGGTAGTTGCACAATTCGAATTTTATGTTATGTAAGTGTATACCTTGTCATATTCATAGAAGAGATATGACAAACGGCCAGACTCCAAGTGATGTAGGGAAGTTTCAAGCATTTATTGTAAATTTCAATGTTTATCAATTATTTTTTATTAGAAGAAAGAAAAAAAGAGAAACATTACTTTATAGACTTACTGAGAATTACGAGGTCATGTAAATGGTATTTGACAGAGCGTGCCTTGCTATTTTTTAGCTGTGAAAACTACTAAATCTAAGTATGAATCTTTCTAGGTGCTGAATCAAACAGGTTAATACATATGTCACTGACCAAAAAAGTTTCTTTGTAAACTCGTAGTACTTCACTATATTTTGGTTGGTCCTTTAAAGTCTCAGCCACCACAATTGTGTCAGGTGACTGGTCGTTGACTCCTTTTCTTGCACCTGTTTAGACATCGTGATCTACCTATGATTTAAAAATAAAAAGATCACAAAATCATGCAATATTTGGCACCAAGTGCTTTTAATTCATAATAACAGCCATAAATTATGGACAAACATAGTTTTCTTAAGAACAACTAAGTTTGATGCATTAACAAAACTATGAACTAGAAAGTAAAATGGATAGTTAACAAGAATTGATGACAAAACTTCATAATGAGAACATGCTACTTAAAGGAAAACTCCATGATGCATATTGGTGCTGACTTTTGTGGGTAACTATATGCAAAAATTCCTAAATATCATAAACCCTAAACAACAAACCATACATAATAAGTCCACAACAACAACCAAACAAAAACAAGAAGAAATTACATCATAAATAAATAAAAAATAATAAAACAATAGATATTACATGCAAAAATTCCTAAAGATTATAGACCCTAAACAGTAAATCTGGTGACAAATATTACATGTTTGTATAAGAAAACATCCACAACAACAAAACATACACAATAAGTCCACAACAACAACCAAACAAAAAGAAGAAAAAACTATATTGTAAAGAAAAAAAAAGAAGTGGGAGAGAAGGATACCACAATCTTACATGAGGTGGAGCGAACAACTTTTACGGGAATGGCCAGAAGGGTTGAGGATGAAATTTTGCAAGAAAAAGTAATTTTGTAATATGGATGTGATTTAAATAAAAGATTTCACAATATCGAACTTTCACAAATATTTTAGAATTTTGCAATACTTCATAAGATACTCATCAACAATTTCACAATTATCAAGCTTTCACAAATTTTATGATTTTTCACAGGTTTTTGCGAGAAACACTTGATGAGTTTTGCAAATTGTTTGGATTTTTGCATTCTTTTTTGAAATTTTGCAACCTCAGATGTGATTTTGTTGATGAGTTTCGTGAGTGTATTATTTTAGCATCATGACGTGCAAAAATAAAAAAACTCGCACTTGTGAGGGATAAAAGTGACAAGAAAAATTGAGAACACGTGATATTATTCATTCGGCAAATTTGGTAAATTGTGAGGCATTTTAAGAAACACATAATTTTCACCGTACAATGGTCATTTTCCATTACAAAAAGAGTGTGATATTTTGGATAAAATTGTTTGGTTGCTCCTTATTGTCTATGATGCTCTTTTTTCCAAGAGTGCTTTATTTCTTTCACCCCAAAATTTGGCCATATCCTTTGGTTGATTGTTATGGCACGATGCATAGACTTTTTTTTTTTACTTAGAGAAACTGCCTCAGACGCGGAGACCTAGCCACGCTGGCTCAGTCTGTCATACTTACGGTCACTGTGATGTTAGTATAAAACTCTAAGGGCTTACCCCTCAACCCTAGGGAGTTTCCAAGCTTCAGCTTATGCATTAGGGTGACACCCATGGGATTTGAACCTAAAAATGGCCTAGGTCCCATCCCACTACGCCAAACCCCTTGTGTCTATGATGGATAGACTTGCACCATCTTATCTAAAGGGCCTTAAAGTATATTCTCATGCATACGTGTGCACTTCGTGCACATACACACTACCCTGATTGCCACATGCTTCTTGCTGTATATTAAATTTCCAGTCTTAAAGTTTAAGATGAGATTTATCATAATTCCTCATCATTATTATCATCAAGTCTTGTTTTATCTGAAGTGGTCAGCTAGGGATTTCTGAATATGAGTAGTTTTCTGCACTTTCATGTTGCCTTTTTACTACATTCAAGTATATGTTTGGCCAATCTCTTCTTTTGGTCCCTCCTATCTTCATCAAAATAGCCCCTAATTCTGTATTTTTTTGTGTTTATGTTATGTCATCTTGGATGAAATTGCACTATATGAAAAACATTAATTAGCGACGAAAATTTGTGACAAAAATAATCCGTCACAAATTTGCGACATATTAGCTAGAGAAAACTAGTCGTCCTTAAAATTGGAATTAGTTGCGAAATTAGCGACACAAAAATTGTCTCAAAACCCATTGCTAATTAGCGATGGATTAGCGACAGAAAAATTCTGTCTCAAACTCCGTCGCAACTTAGCGACGGATGAGCGACATAAATTTTTTGTTGATACTCCGTCGCTAATGGGCGATGGATTTTGAGACAGAATTTTTTGTCTCTAATTTTCCCCGTAAAACCCTAATGCAAGCCCCTTTCTTTCTCTTTCTGTTCCATCCCTCACACGTAGTCGCTGCCCACCGCCCGTCGCCCGCCGCCCGAGTGCTCTCCTTCACCTCCTCCTTCTTCCCTCACTCCATCTCTCTCACCGCTGTGTGCCACCACCGACCATCGACCCCGAACCCTCACTCACCTTTTGACATTGTCGAACCCTCTCCCTCGATCGATCACTGATCGTCGACTGTCGACCACCGAGTTCTCTCCTTCGATCGGACCCCAAACCCTCTCCCTTGCTCGACTCTCATAGTCGAACCCTCACTCACCTCGCCTGTTGCCTACACCTGACGTCGATGGTCTCCCTCTCGTCGACCCCTTTTTAGGTAACCTCTCACCCCCTCTCTCTTTCTTTTGTGTCTTCTTCTTTTTCTTCTACTTCTTCTTCTCCTTCTCTTTCTTTTCTGTCGACCGACAGGGGTCTGTCGTTCTTCTCTGCCGGCAAACCATGGCTGGCCGGCAAGGGCTACAATTTTTTTGATAGGTCGGCAGGGAAGACATCCCCTGCCACATGTGACAAAGTTTTCAACAGGGGCTTTGAGCACCTGCCTCGTTCCTTCCAGCCGGCAGGGGCTTTGCCCCTACTGCCTGGGTGTTTTTGGCAAGCGGGGGCAAGGCCCTTGCCCCACCCATTCCTTCTTTTTTGCCAGGAAGGGGTTGAGTTCTTTCCCTGTCTTCTTTTTCTTGGTTTTGAGGGAGGGGCTTAGCCCCCTCTCATTTTCCCTTCTTCGTAAGGGAAAGATCGAGACCCCCTCCCTCTTCTCCATGTCTTCATTTTCTTCAGTTTTGAGGGAGAGGCTCAGCCCCCTCCCATTTGTCCTTCTTCGTAAGGGAGAGGACGAGACCCCTTCCTGTTGCTTGGGTTACAAGGGAGGGGTTCGACCCTTTCTTAATTCTTTCTTTGTTTTCATTCGGTCGGCAGGGGGCAGAGCCCCTCCGCCCCCTGTCCACTTTGTTTCTCCAGCCGACAAGGGCTCTGCCTCCCTGCTGTTGTCTTTTCTCGTCGGGTAGGGAGGGTGAAGCCCCTACCTGAGTGGTTCTTCTATCGACAGGGGGAGGGGGCTCTACCCCATGTCGTGTTCTCCTTTCGTCAGGTAGGGCGGGGCGAAGCCCTCTGCTTGTGTCTTTGTCTTTGACCGACAGTCTTTGTCATTGCAAGTGCGTAGCAGAGCAAAATGCACAATGCTTAATGTTAAGCATCGCATGTGGCTTAAAATGCCATGCAAAAAGAAAGAAGAAAAATGCAAATGCAAATGCAAATGAAAAAGCATGCAAATCGGGTAAATACCCATGGTGAGTAAGTGATGCAAGCGCATCACATATTATTTACTTTCTTGGATGCAACACTTTCCTGCTCACACACTCACTTAGTTGTGGATATCTAGGACTGTTTTGCTGGAGTTTGGAGATAATGCTGAGCATGATTTGAAAGTATGAGAATATAAGTGCTCTTATTTGTGTAGTTCAGATTCTATGCTAGGCATGATAATAGGTACCAGGATATTGGAGTGTATTTGCTACAGGTACATATTTGATATTATTGTGATATGAATGACTGAATGTATTGCAATATTTGACATGACTATCCATGCTTGCATGGAGTTATTTTGGATTTAATTATGCATTCCATGTAAAATTGTATCATGAAAACATGCTTAAATTGAATGTATCGTGTTTGTGAATGTGATTTCATCTTTCTAAATATCCTTGTGATGTGTGTAAATATGATGTGATGATGTTACACACGAAAATATTGAATTATCAATGCATGCATAATAGTTCATGGAATTGCATTTTATGTTAAACATGTTTGTGGTAGAGAGGGGAAGAAAAATTGTGCATTAACTGAAATAAAAAAATTGCTCACCAACAATTACTAAACAAGAATTTCTAACAGATTTGTAAACCACATATCATTCTTATGATTCTCTTTTAATTGGTTAGGATAATATCCATAACATCATAGGATAAAATAACTGCAAACCGTGAATGGATGCACCGTAGGATAGTTGACAATGAGGTGTCGCTTGAATATATGGATGGTGTTGACATTTTTTTTGAATTTGCAACAACAAGTGTCAGTACAATGAATCTCACAGATCAGATTAGGTGCCCCTGCACGATGTATAAGAACAATCGATTTGTAGAACCTCATGGTGTTAGACATCACCTACACAGGAAGGGTTTTGTGAATGGTTATCAGAATTGGATGCTTTATGGTGAAGAATTTTGAAATAATTTTGATGCATGGGTGGATGTGGTGCATGATAATCCATATGTGGATTTGATATTTGATGTCGCAGGACTAGAACTAGGTTCTCCTATGGGTCCTAGTGATGTATCAACTGGGGTAGAGGAAGAAGCAACAAACGATGCAACTAGTAGATTTTATGACTTACTTAAAGATGCTGATGAGCCACTTTGGAATGGTTGCGAGAGTCACACTATCTTGTCTACAACTTTTCAACTACTGAATTTGAAGTCAGAGTATAATTTGAGCCAATTATGTTTCAACCGTCTGTGTTCTATTGTAAAGAGTATGTTGCCCAAAGATGAGAAATTGCCACAAAATTTCTACCATGAGAAGGTTATGGTCAACGCTCTAGGTATGAGGTATCAAAAGATAGATGCTTGTCCAAATCACTGCATGAAAATCAAACAAGTGATGGAGAAGCATACCTGAGCTAGTGAAATACATCTTGTAATACATACCACATCACTTTCTCATATGCGCTTCTTTTTTGTAGTTCGGAGACCATGCTAGTCATAGTTGTAGTTAACAGGATATTATAGTGTGTTTGCTGTAGGTACATGTCTGACATTATTGTGATATGAATGATTTGAATGTATTGCCATGTTTGATGTGACGGTATCCATGCTTGCATGAAGTTATTTTCAATTTGATTATGTATCTATGTTTATGGAATTGCATATCATGTTACATTTCATGCATACTTAGTATGTACATGCACAGTTCATGCATAGTTATAAAACTGATTCATGTAGGACCTTTAAATCTTTACATTTCATGCATATGTCATGTCCATGCTAAGATCAAGAGTTATGTAATTGATCAAAATAACATTTTTATTTATTAGAATATGGTTCGTGGATGTCACAGTGGTCGAGCACCCAGTGGTAGCCAGTGTCAGCCTTCGTCTTCACGTAATGCTTCGATATGTATATCATTTAAATAATTATATACTTGATTAGTTTAAATGTGCATTGTGTAAATTTCTAACTCATTGTTCTGTAGATGATGTTTCGCCAACACATGACCCACCTACACCAGCTACTCATACACATCATGAGACAATGCCGGATGTAGGGTCTTCTTAGTCTGACACACGATGACTCATTTAAATAGTGTATATCGATAGTCGTTCGTAAGTATTTCATTGTCACTTGTCCAATACTTATCTTATAAATAGTGTATATCAATAGTCGATTGTTAATATATACTAATTCATGTGCAGTGCGAGGTTCAAGCCACAAAAAGTAATACAAGAAATTAGGAAGTCACTACTTTAACATCTTTTAGGACCGGTCGTTCAATAGAAAGAGTACCCAAAGGAGGTGTTAGAAAGATTATGGTCCTCATTCATGGTATATAATCATTTATCATAGCTAATGTGTTTCATATTTAATTTTTTGTTATAGTCACGTGTACTAACTTTCTAAAATTATTTGTAGGCTTTGAATCGTTCTTCGACTGCGAAGGAGGAGCAGAATGCGAGGCAGTTGTGGCAGAAGGTGCCTGGCAGTCGATTTGCCGACATGCTGCATAATATGAAGACTGCAGCAATAAAAGCATCTGGTGGGATAGATGATCCACTGCAGTGGAAGGGCCATGACCCTTCTACTATCAGGACAAATTATTGGGATGCAATGTGCGATAAGTGGGCGAGCCATGAATTTTGAAACCGCTCAGCAAAGGCTGTACAAAACCGAGCGAAGATGCCCGATGCCCATCTACACACAGGTGGATCTAGGACTTTTGGGAGCCGTCAGAAGAAAATGGTAACTCATCAATATATATATATATAAGTATTTCTGTTTACTTTTTAATTATTTTTTTTTATCATTTAACCTTATAGAAAGCCGAAAAAGGAGGCATTGTGCCTTACAAGGATGTGTTTGTTGAAATACATAAATGTAAGAGCATGAAAAAGTTTGTATCAGAGAAGGCGAGAGCGACAACAGTATGTATTTATTATATTAATAAACATTGTAATATACAAGTTACCATGAATTACATTATCATAAATATTGTAATTCTTAAATATTAATTCATACTATAATAATTACTTTGTAAGAGTCATATAAACAATAGATGATAGAGCGATATGGCGATGACTCCACTCAGCATCCGCCTTTTGATCCTGCAACATGGGTGACTGCAACCGGTGAACTAAAAAAAGGTCATGTGTTCGAGTTTGGGAGTAGCATGAACACCACACCAGTCGTTGCCTCCTGCAGCTAGGGCTCTCAGACTTCTCCCGCCAGCATCAACTTCCACCGTCCGATTGACCTTGCTATTTCATGGGATGGTGTCCGTCAGTTTCTTCAGAACACAATGCATGAATTTTTACATGAAGCCATTCCCAACCTTGTCCATAATGAGTTGTGCAACTTTTTTTTGGGACAGGGGAACTTCGTCTGCATTCAGCATGAGCTCTGGTGCTCGTAAGATATAAAGTTTCATGTCATTTGTTTCATGTCGTTAGATTTTAAGCTAGTATATGCATGATTGAATTACTATAAATTTTTATTGATAGCATTAGAACACATGTATGCATGATTGAATCACTATGAAAGTTTTTTGACAACCTTAGAACATATATAAGCATGATTTCATCACTATGAAAGTTTTTTGACTGCCTTATAACACATGTATGCATGATTGAATTACTATAAAAGTTTTTTGACAACCTTAGAATACATATAAGCATGATTTCATCACTATGAAAGTTATTTGACTGCCTTATAACACATATATGCATGATTGAATCACTATGAAAGTTTTTGACAACCTTAGAACACATATTAACATGATTTCATTACTATGAAAGTTTTTTGACTGCCTTATAACACATATATGCATGATTGAATTACTATCAAAGTTTTTTGACAACCTTAGAACACATATAAGCATGATTTCATCATTATGAAAGTTTTTTGACTGCCTTATAACAAATATATGCCTAATTGAATTACTATGAAAGTTTTTTGACAACCTTAGAACACATATAAGCATGATTTCATCACTATGAAAGTTATTTGACTGCCTTATAACAGATATAAGCATGATTGAATCACTATGAAAGTTTTTTGACAACCTTAGAACACATATAAGCATGATTTCATTACTATGAAAGTTTTTTGACTGCCTTATAACACATATATGCATGATTGAATTACTATGAAAGTTTTTTGACAACCTTAGAACATATATAAGCATGATTTCATCACTATGAAAGTTATTTGACTGCCTTATAGAACATATTTGCATGATTGAATTACTATAAAAGTTTTTTGACAACCTTAGAACACATATAAACATGATTTCATCACTATAAATTTTTTTTGACTGCCTTATAACATATATATGCATGATTGAATCATTATGAAAGTTTTTTGATAACCTTAAAACACATATAAGCATGATTTCATCACTATGAAAGTTATTTGACTGCCTTATAACACATATATGCATGATTGAATTACTATGAAAGTTTTTTGACAACCTTAGAACGCATATAAGCATGATTTCATCACTATGAATTTTTTTTGACGACCTAATAACACATATATGCATGATTGAATCACTATGAAAATTTTTTGACAACTTTAGAACACATATAATCATGATTGTATCACTATGAAAGTTTTTTGACTGCCTTATAACACATATATGCATGATTGTATAACACATTTATTTGACAACCTTATAAACCATATATGCATGCTTGAATCACTGTGACATTTTTTTGACAACCTTAGAACACATATCTGCATGATTGAATCACTATAAATTTTTTTTGTCAGCCTTAGAACACATATCTGAATTCTGTTAATGTCCTTCACTTTATTGCTAGTCTATGTGTCATTCAACCATGTTACTTTGATTGCCTTAGATTAGGTGTATTGCATATAATTTATTTCATTATATTTTGTTTATCAATACTAACATTTTGATTCTCTTGTAGGATGCTGAAGATGATCAACGCAGATGAGCTGATGGAGGCATGGATGAAGGGGCAGATCGAGACAATGAAGATGATGATGCTCCAAATCTTGGGGATAATTAGATTCATGTGTTGAATTTGTTTCACGTACTTGTTGTTTCAAACGAAACTCTTTGTATATGTTCACTTGTAACTAATTAGTACTTGACGAGGATTATAGTGGGTTGTTAAATTTGTTTCACTTATAACTTGTGTTAAATTTGTTTCACCTGCGTTATATTTGTATTTTTTATGTGTGCTTTGTTTTTTATATACAGGTTATATAAATTGTATAACGATAAATTTTTTCTCGATATTTATATTTCAAATAAATTTTTTTTTATTTTTTATTTATTTTGCGACGGATTAGCGACGGACAATATCCATCGCCAATTTAGCGATAAATTAGGAACGAATATTTATCTGTCTCAAAAACCGAATCAGTCGATGTTTTGCGATGAAATGTAATCCATCACGAATCCATCGATAAATTGGCGATGAAATTTAGCGACGGATACATATCCGTCGTTAAATTTTAGCGACGAATTATCGATGGATATATATTTGTCACAAAACCAAATCAGTCCTTATTTAACGATGGATCATGACATTTGTTAATTCATCATGAATTAGCGACAAAAGTAGCGCCAAATCAGTTCTGTCGCTAATTAGCGACCAGAAAATTAAGATGAATTATATCCATCGCTAAGCCATCACCAATCCATCATTAAACGGATTAGCGACGAATTTGTGATGAATTATTGTCGGATAGCGTCCGTCGCTAATCCGCAGAATTCTTGTAGTGTTGTTTGATTCTTTTCCTTGATCACAACCATCACTAAAGTCTGCTGAATTTTAGTAGCTCTACATCTTTACTAGAGGACCCCCCTTGTACTGTACTTTTGTGAGCTTAAGCCATCTTGGATGAAATTGTTTGTTCTTTTCCTTGGTCATGACCGTCACTAAGAGTGGATTCGGAATATCCAAATGAAATTGTAGAGAATGAGAATTCTCTTTTCTGATATTTCTTTGGAATGAGAATTCATTTTTCTATGAGAATTTTCCCTCCCGATTATCCAAACACACCCTAAACTCTCCTATTTTGCACTCGTTTTGTGCTTTCAACTTACGTTTTCTTTTATCTATGCCCGTAGGCAAGAAATGGAAATTGATTTCAAGACAGATAATTTAAGTTTGCAGAATCAAGTCATCACAGTTTTTTGACACTGAGCATTGTCCCTGGTCGTCCTTCATATTTTAATATTGGTTTAAAATATTACCCCGTTTATATGCAGGTGATAGCATGCACCTGTATTTTGATTTCTAGGTTCTATGAAAAAAATCAAATAAGTTAGCTTTGATGGAACAAAAGTAGAATTATATTGTGGTTTTAGTTCCATTTTAGATGGGCAGCAAGGAGTAGGACTGAGCAACCCATGACATGTGGCCTCCCCCTCGTATGTGAAAAGATCAGGTGCAATATGATTGCACAAATATTTGTGCATTAAGAACATGATCACCCTCCATATTGGGGACAAGCCCTGTCAGGTGTGGAACCCAATACCTGATGGAGGCTAACAGGGGAAGTAATGCACAATTTTTTGTGCAATCATATTGCACCTGATCGGGAGTCCCCCTCTGGGGATGGCAGTGGACCAGGGGACAATAGGGCTCCACCCTGCCTCGCCCCGTTTGGATCGGGATGAAGGGCATGAAATGAGAATGGAGGCGGGGATAAAGGTTAAAATCTATCCCCGTGCGGGGATGGAGGAGGGGATGGACTTAGCTTTCCCCCGCCCCACCTCGTCCTAATCCCTGCCTCACCTCGCCCCGTTCCCAATTCTTCAAGGGATGACTGTAGAACAAAGGGAAATGAGGCTCCCCCTGCCTCGCCCCCGTTTGGACCAGAGATGGAGGACTTGAAATGGGGGATGGAGGCAGGGGTGGAGGTTAAAATCCATCCCCGTGCAGAGATGGAGGTTCGGATTTTGAGACGGGATGGGGGTGGAGACCTTGTCCCCCACCCCGGTCCACTGCCATCCCTACTCCCCTCGTATGGTCAGAGGGACTTGTGCATGTAACCAAGTGTTGGGAGGACATAACGATCTTGATACCCACAGGTATAACTTGTTGTACTTAGGGGTATCAATGGGTAGGATTTGACCTGAATCCGACCCGTACCAAATCCTATAGGCTTAGGGTTTGGAATATGGGGTCAGACCTAAAGGTTCCGATTAGCATATGGCCCCACCCAAGTTTCGTTTAAAGCTCCTGTTTTGTTAACGTTAAAAAGATAAAAAATATTATTTTACAGGATATGGACCAGGTCAGGTTCATGTAATTCTTATAGGGCCCGGGTATGGCTTTCCATATAGCAGACCCGATACCCACATCTTTAGTTGGATTCAGGTTTGAACCCACCTGGGCCCGAACAAGATCCGACCCATACCAGTAGAGATCCTCCTAAGGCATTGTTGTCAGTATCTCTATGAATCGGACGATTCAGGTTGATTCGTATAGTATTAGCCCAAATTTGATTCGCAACAAGAGTGATTTGGCTTAATTTTAAAATATTTTTAAAAAAGGGTTTAAAATGGTTTTAAATAATTTTTTAATATTATTTTACTATTTCATTGACGTTTGTTATCTGTTGGTTAAAAGTTGACTGATTCAACTTGATTTGCTATAGAGTTGAATCGTTTTGATAATCAATTCAAGCCCCATACCGAGCCGGGCGACATTATCCTAAATCCCAGCTTGACTATCAAAAGAAAAAAAAAGGCCAAAAAAGAAGAAGATAGCATACACCTACGACTGGTAATGAGTCAAGCTTGGGTTGTTCGGGCTCTACTCGTTAAGGTACACCCTTGCTCAGGTTCGTCTCGCGACCTCATCACGAGCCAAGCTGAACTCAATTAAGCTCATTGTGAGCCGAGCTTTACAAGTCGATCATGAGCTGACTTGTTTTCTGAAAAATTTGTTTTTAACTATTTTTAAAGTTTAACAATATATGAAATATATAATATATATATATATATATATATATATATATATATATATATATAATACATGTATAAAGCATATATAATATACATATATAGCTGAAGTTTTATCTTGTAAGGAGGCAGGCTCATTTAGTGACCCAGTTGCCAGTGAAGGTTTTCCTTCATAAAAAAAAATTGTGGAGTGAGAATGAGTAGCAATGTAGCATATATAGCATTTGAAAATTTGAATATTCCTTATTCCTGGTGAAGAACTCATCTTCCTTCTCATTGTAATACGGTCATGTCTGCAATGCCCTGTGAAAGTTGGATTTTCTTAAGATTCTATACTAGGAAATCACAATGACAACACCCTTTCAAGTTAGTGAGACATTAGAAAAGTGCAAGTTGTGATTGTGATTCTTTCTCGAGAATGCTTCTAATTTGAAACTTGAAAGTCACCAGATTTTGTGACCAAACATGAACTTTAGAGTGTGATGGCTCATCCCACCTGTGACCAAAGCAAACATAGCTTAGATGTCATTGTTTATCTTTCCAATTTCTATTTTCCTAAAAGAAGATAATACAACATTACTTGCATGTCCATAATAATTTGAAGAAAAAAAATCCTCCTTTTTCCCTTTTAAGGGTTTTAAGTTTGCATAATTTATGCCCAAAGGGGGTTGGTGTAGTGGGTGGGGCCTTAGCTGCTAGACAGATGGTAAGGTTGAATTCTCATAAGTGCTACCCCTACCCCTCTCCACAAGCCAACGCCCAGCATAGGCCTCCGGGGGTGGGAGTCTTAAACTCATAGTTTTACACTGTCAGCATGACGACCGTAGGTATGTATGGAAGGCTGAACTAGCTTGACCAGGTCTTCGTGTTAGGTGCATGACCAGGTCTTCCTGTTAGGTGCAGTTTCTTCAGGTTATAAAAAAAATAAAAAAAATGGTATAACTTTCAAAACAAGCATCAACAACTTGCCTTTTAAGTAGGGTCCTTTCAGTCTATCATCAGAAAAATCAGTTTAGTGATATAGTCCATTATTAGTGGTAATACTGATGAAAATATCCCTATAAGGCAGCCAGTGTTTTCTCGATAAGCTTGTCTTTCGAAGATTAGGAGAGAATCCCTCAGATTGGTTAGTGACTGATCCTTAGCGTTTCTTGTTAAGGCAGTTACTATTTTTCTCCTCCTTTCCTTATCTTTTATCCTTTTCTTTTGTATAAATATCTCATGTAAACAATGAAGAGATATAGAAAAGAGAGAGCCTCTGTGCTGCCTTCCACCGTGGATGTAGGTTGTATAGCCAAACCACGCTAATTCTTTGTTGTGACAAATCATCATCGTGATCCACGACAACACTATGTAAATCGCTACACAATGATACTTGCAAATCGCTATCTGTTTGTAAATTGCAAAAATATCAACATCCACGCCATGTAAATCACTACATGGGTCAACGCATAAATCGCTACATGGTATCAAAACAAGCGTTCCTTAATATTTGATCTTACGGTGTTCTTCTGATTTCTGTTTTCTGCGATCATGGATGATGGATCTGGTAATAATGGTGGAACTGCGACAACACCAATTGGCAGCGGCAACACCTCCATTGTCATTCAAGAATCTACAAGTTCTTCACACAGGATAACATCGTTGTTGCTGAATGGAACAAATTATGCTTCATGGTCAAAGGCAACCATACTATATCTAAGCGAAAAATCAAAACTCGAATACGTTACAGGTGACCAATCTAAACCAAGCTCAATTCAATGGAGCCAAAAATTGTTGAGGGCTTTTTTTTCCTTAAAACCGCTAAGCAAATGTGGAAAAGTGCACGAAAGTTATATAGCGAGCACTATGATATAGCTCGTATGTATCAACTCTCGCAAAACATTCAAGGAAATAAAAAAATGAAGAATCAACCCTTCTGTGAGTATCTTGGTAAAATGCGAGGGATGTGGGACAAATTGAACTCTTACACCCGTACTGTCATGGACTCTATATCTTTTCAAAAGGTAAACGAGCAAGATAAAATCTTCCAACTCCTTGCTGGTCTTGATTCTAAATATGAAAATTTGCGTAGTCAAATTTTGATGGCTACTGAACTCCCTCCTCTGAATAAGATTTGCTCCATTATCATGAGAGAAGAAACTCAAAAGAGGGTGATTAACCTTATGAAAGACTCTGAATAGAATGATAAAGTTGCCTTTTCTGCTGTGCCAAACTTCATGTCAAAAGGCAATGAGCAAAATCTTGCAAAAAACAGGATCAAAAAATTTTGCACACACTGCAAAAAGGAGGGACACACCAAGGAACGATGTTGGTTTCTACACGAAAAACCAAGCACACCAAAGTATGAAAAATCAAAAAAAGAAGTCTCTGCCAAAATCGCTGAGACCAATTTGTTTGAGACATACTCTCTCATCGACAAACTTACCGAGTTAATCCAACACTACAATTGCAAGGATATCGGAGTTGCCACATTAGCCAACACTTCAAGTATTCAAGGTAAGACTCTGCTTTACTCTAAATCCGATTTTTGGGTTATCGATTCAGGGTCCAGTGAGCAATTGACAAATACTAGAGATGATTTGATTAATTACAAAGACTTGGACTATAAAAAGGAAGTCACCACCGCTAATGGGTCATCCATAAGGGTAAATGGAATTGGTGAAACCCGATTTGTAGAAAGTCTAACAAATTCGAACATTTTGTATATGCCGCAACTTGCCACTAACCTTCTGTCAATATCTAGGATTACTCAAGAACTAAATTGCAGAGCCATCTTTACTCTAACTAATGTAATTTTTCAGTATCTAGTGACTCAGAAGATGATTGGTGAAGGAAGGATGTCTAAAGGGCTATACATCCTTGATAAGAAAGAGACGACATTGATAGCTCAACACAAAAATAAAAGTCAGCTTTGGCATATGAGACTTAGTAATCCCTCCAGTCTCACATTAAGATCTCTTATGCCTGGTTTATGTTTTGATTCACATAATTGTGAAATTTGTCAATATGCTAAATTAACTAGACCATCATTCCCTATCTCTGAGACTCATGCTACTAGCATATTTGATCTTGTTCACAGAGACGTGTGGGGTTCGACCCCAGTGGACTCTTATAGCGGATTTAAATAATATTTATCTTTCAATAATGATTTTTCTAAAACCTTTTGGATTTATTTGCTTAGATCAAAGGATGAGGTGTTTACCAAGTTTTGCGAATTTTACAAATTTATTGAAACAGAGTTCGATAAAAGAATCAAAGTGCTTAGATATGATAATGAGACTGAATATAAGAATCTTTTATTTGAAACCTTTGAAAAGGATGCAGGGATGGATCACCAATTCACCTACGTAGGTACTCCTCAGCAAAATGGAGTTGCTGAGCGCAAGAACCGACACCTCCTTAAAGTTACAAGGTCTCTTCTTTTCCAAATGAAAGTTCCAAAAATTTTCTGGAGTAATGCTGTTATGACTGCATTTTACATTATTAATCATATTCCCAGTAAACAACTTGGAGGAACATCTCCTCTTGAAATTCTTAGAGGAAAAAGAATCGGCGTTGAGCATTTTAAGGTGTTTGGTTGTACTGTGTATGTCAGAACTAAAGGGAATGATAAACTTAGCCACAAAGCTATCAAGTGTACTTTCCTCGGATATTCATCATCCAAGAAAGGATATCGATGCTATGATCCGAAAGATAATAAACTTTATGTCTCTCGGGATGTAGTATTCGACGAAAGCAAAGCCTTCTTTTGTGATCAATATAAAGAGAATACTTGTGAGGGGGAGATAGTGCTTCCCAACATATCTTGGTATGATGACCTTGTCGTACCCCATATTGTTGAAAATACCTTTGAAAGCCTGAACCAAACCGAAGGTGCTAGTGATGTTGGCGAGAACTTACAAAATCCTACTACATTAAGAAAATCTCAAAGGGACCATTGTCCTCCAAGTCGGCTCAACGATTTTGTTACATATGCTATCACTGCTCACCCTATTGAAAAATGTTTGTCATATAGTCATGTTTCTAAAGAATTACTTGCCTTCCTTAGCCACATTGAAGCCCAAAGAGAGCCTACCTCATATCAAGAGGCTAAAACTCAACCAGAGTGGATTTTAGCCATGCAAGAGGAACTTGATGCATTACATAAAAACAAAACCTGGGAAATTGTCCCTCTCCCTAAGGGAAAGCGCGTGGTGGGATGTCGATGGGTATACAAAATCAAGTATAGAAGTGACAGAGCTATAGAGAGACATAAGGCCCGATTAGTGGCTAAGGGTTATACCCAAACTCAAGGGCTTGACTACGAAAAAACCTTTGCTCCTGTGGTGAAGATGAATACTGTCAGGATTTTTCTAAGTATTGCTTGCAATTTTGAATGGCTTTTATTTCAATTAGATGTTAAAAATATTTTTTTGCAAGGTGATCTTAATGAGGAAGTCTATATGAAATTACCTCCTAGACATCTTCAAGAAGGCGATTCAAATCTCGTTTGTAACCTTAAAAAACTGAATTATGGGTTAAAACAGTCTCCTTGAGCTTGGCATTACAAGCTCAATCAAGTACTTGAGAAAGATGGTTTTGCTAGAAGCTATGCTGATAGCTCTCTGTTTATAAAAACAGATGGTGAAAAATTTTTTATCATGCTCATCTATGTCGATGACAAAATTATCACTGGAAATGATCAGAGAAGCATGGACACTCAAAAAAGGTTCTTACAGAATTCGTTTGATGTCAAAGATCTTGGGCGATTACGATATTTCCTAGGCATAGAAATAGCTCATTCAAACAAAGGCCTAGTTCTTTGCCAGCGAAAATATGCCATTGATCTCCTTACTGAAACTAAGAAGATATTATCCAAGCCTGCAGCTACTCCCATTAAACTCCATGAAAACTTGATGGGTTCTACAGAGGAAGTTATTGCTGATGTTGAAGGGTATCAAAGACTGGTGGGAAAGCTTATTTATTTAACTGTTACTCGACCTGATCTCACTTATGCTGTAAGTTTGGTTAGTCAACACATGCATGCTTCTAAACCAATTCATATGAGAGATGTTGATCGGATCCTTAGAGATCTGAAAGGATCTCCTGAACAAAGCATGTGGTATAAACGAAATGAAAATACTGACATCAAAGGCTACTCGGATGCAGACTGGGCAGGAAGTTTGGACTGAAAATCCAATATTGGATATTGTGTGTTCGTCGAAGGAAATCTGGTTTCGTGGAGAAGTAAGAAGAAAAGCCTTGTTTTTAGATCTAGTGCAGAAGCAGAATATCGGGCTATGGCAACAATGGCTAGCGAATTAACATGGGTGAAATCTCTACTAGAAGACATTGGTCTCAAGGTTGAGAAACCCATACCAATGTATTATGACAATCAAGCAACTATTCATATTGCAACTAACTCAGTCTTTCATGAGAGAACCAAGCATATCAAAATTGATTGCCACTATGTCAGAGAAAAGGTTCAAAATGGGGTACTCTGGACACCATACATTCAGAGTATAGATCAATTGGCTGATGGCTTCACAAAAGGAGTCTCACAGAAATGTTTCCATGATCTTGTAAACAAGTGGGGATGTTTTAATATATACGCCCCACTTGAAGGGAAGTGATTGAAATATCCCTATAAGGTAGCCAATGTTTTCTCGATAAGCTTGTCTTTCGAAGATTAGGAGAGAATCCTGCAGATTGGTTAGTGATTGATCCTTAACATTTCTTGTTAAGGCAGTTACTATTTTATCTCCTCCTTTCCTTATCTTTTATCC
The DNA here is from genome assembly GCF_984573655.1 of Nuphar pumila. Taxonomy (NCBI): domain Eukaryota; kingdom Viridiplantae; phylum Streptophyta; class Magnoliopsida; order Nymphaeales; family Nymphaeaceae; genus Nuphar; species Nuphar pumila. The sequence continues at coordinate 73,334,627 of NC_143262.1, forward strand.
TTTTTTTTGTATAAATATCTCATGTAAGTGGTGAAGAGATATAGAAAAGAGAGAGCCTTTGTGCTGCCTTCTACCGTGGATGTATGATGTATAGCCGAACCACGTTAATTCTTTGTTGTGACAAATCATCATTGTGATCCACGGCAACATTGTGTAAATCGCTACACAATGATACTTGCAAATCACTACCTGTCTGTAAATCGCAACAATATCAACTTCCACACCATATAAATCATTACATGGGTTAATGCATAAACCGCTACAAATACTATCAAGAAGGTGAGGGGTCAAATTTTTTTAAATGAAAAACCCATCCTTAAAAGCCAGCTAGAAGCACCCCAAAGGGATAGCATAGTTGGTGGGGGCCTTGGATATCAGATCGGTAGTCGGAGTTTGACTCCCACGAGGGCTACGCAAAGCCAAAGCCGAGCGACTCCTTGAGGGCAAGGGGTGCACCAGGGGTTTACACCACTGGGGTCTCTGATCTGAGGGATGGTTTCCCGATCTGCATGGGAAAAACAAGGCAGCTAAAAGCCATTTGGTTTGGCATTATATGTTTTTAAATTTAGTATCTATTGGATGCGGACTACACATCTAACCGAAGCAGGTTATATGTTCCCCCCCCGAACAGGGCAGTTAGCTACATCTCATGATCGGGGGTCCCAATGAGCACCACGTATGTAAGCATGTGCGTCTCATATCCCCATGTTTGTCAGCATTAATTAGCGTTGGAGTTTGATGCGATTGCAAAGACTTAAGTACCCTCTCCTCCATTGGTGCAAAAAAAATGACGGTTCTTGAAAAGGAGTGCTTGTAAAGACTTAAGTGCCCCGAAGATGATTATTTAGGACCCAGTCTCTGCACTACAGGATTATCCGAGAAAGATATCTCCCCTGGACATCAACCCTTTCACACTCTCTCTCCCTTCTATTTCTGCTTCTATGCACATCCAACAAAAGATCTTACATTGCTCCATCAAGCACCGACTGACCTGCACATTTACTGTTGTGGAGCCTGATTCAGAGTTTTTACCCTTACAAGAGGAGGGTCTGGGGGCTCCTCTCAGTGTGGGTAGCATCATTCAATTTGAAGAGTTATGGAGTCTGATTCAGAGCTTTTACCCTTACAGAAGGGGGGTCTGAGGGCTCCTCCCAGCGTGTTCATGGCCCTTTGCCCTCACAGGATGCTACCCGTTCAGGCTCATCAACCATCTCTCGCTCTTTCTCCCTTCTATTTCTGCTTCTGTGCACATCCATCACAAGATCCTATATTGCTCCATCAAGCACCGACTGACCTGCACATTGACTGTTGTGGGTCCTTACTGATGAGCTGCCTCTAAATTTATTCGACTCTGGGTCCTTACTGCACTTGAAGTTGAGTCGTTGTATTTTTTGTTATTCGGTGGGTGGTGAGGCCCTCCTGTACTCTCTCAAGACTCTTAGCTTGGGCAATCTTTCTTTTGATGATTGTGGTTGTAATGTATCGTTGAAGTTAAAATGGGGAATGAAATGACAATAGAAATCGCTGAAAATTTACAAAAATAAATGCCCTTCTTCTAGAGAACTGAATCGTCGGTTCGTGAAAATGACAAAATTGCCCTCCATCGATATCGCGGGAAAACGTTCCGCAGGTGGTTGTAATGTATCGTTGAAGTTAAAATGGGGAATGAAATGACAATAGAAATCGCTGAAAATTTACAGAAATAAATGCCCTCCTTCTAGAAAACTGAATCGTCGGTTCCTCTTCCTCGGACGGACATAAATGCCCTCCTTCTAGAGAACTGAATCGTCGGTTCGTGAAAATGACAAAACTGCCCTCCATCAATATCGCGGGAAAATGTTCCGCAGGTGGTTGTAATGTATCGTTGAAGTTAAAATGGGGAATGAAATGACAATAGAAATTGCTGAAAATTTACAGAAATAAATGCCCTCCTTCTAGAAAACTGAATCGTCGGTTCCTCTTCCTTGGACGGACATAAATGCCCTCCTTCTAGAAAACTGAATCGTCGGTTCGTGAAAATGACAAAACTGCCCTCCATCGATATCGCGGGAAAACGTTCCGCAGGTGGTTGTAATGTATCGTTGAAGTTAAAATGAGGAATGAAATGACAATAGAAATCGCTGAAAATTTACAGAAATAAATGCCCTCCTTCTAGAAAACTGAATCGTCGGTTCCTCTTCCTCGGACGGACATAAATGCCCTCCTTCTAGAAAACTGAATCGTCGGTTCGTGAAAATGACAAAACTGCCCTCCATCGATATCGCGGGAAAATGTTCCGCAGGTGGTTGTAATGTATCGTTGAAGTTAAAATGGGGAATGAAATGACAATAGAAATTGTTGAAAATTTACAGAAATAAATGCCCTCCTTCTAGAAAACTGAATCGTCGGTTCCTCTTCCTCGGACAGACATAAATGCTCTCCTTCTAGAAAACTGAATCGTCGGTTCGTGAAAATGACAAAACTGCCCTCCATCGATATCGCGGGAAAACGTTCCGCAGGTGGTTGTAATGTATCGTTGAAGTTAAAATGGGGAATGAAATGACAATAGAAATCGCTGAAAATTTACAGAAATAAATGCCCTCCTTCTAGAAAACTGAATCGTCGGTTCCTCTTCCTCGGACGGACATAAATGCCCTCCTTCTAGAAAACTGAATCATCGGTTCGTGAAAATGGCAAAACTGCCCTCCATCGATATCGTGGGAAAATGTTCCGCAGAGTTTGCGTATGTAGCAAGCGTTATGTTGTATGATACAAATAGTTCAAAAAAATCCTTTCTCGCTCTAAGCACTCTACCGGAGATTCTTTGCTTTCATCTCGAGTTGCCGGAGCATCCTTTCCTTTTTACCAGAGCATCTATTTCCGTCTTACGCGCAGTCGCAGCATCGTTGCCACCTTCTGTTGCGTATTAGTTGTGACTGTTGCTTACTCTACAGTTGGAATATCCAAATTCCCATCGTTTCGGTGAGTTTCGTGTAAGTTTTCTTTCTTCAATCTGAAGATTGGTTCTTATACAAGGATTTGTATTATGAACCCAAATATTCTGACGATTTCTAATGATGATGATCGTGTATTGTGTTGTGCAGGTTAGCAATGTCTGCGCCTCATCAGATTAGAGATACCTCATCGTTCTATGGGTTGTCTATTAGAGAAGTGATCCGCCAGTCCCATCTATCTAAAGTTTTTGAAAGATACCAAAATATACTTAAGATTGAGAACAATGAAGACAGGGAAAAAGCCTTGGAATCGTATTTTGCGGAGGATTATCCATCAGATATCGAGGCTGCGGACCAAAGGAAGAACTCTGAAGAACGAAGAACAAGGATGACGAAGAGAAGGCAAAAGCCAGAAATATTGATGAGAATATAAATAGAAGGCGGAGGATTAACGCACAACAGATGGAAAAGAGGAAGAAGAAGGCGGAGGAGTGGGAAAGGGATGTTAGCAATATGATGGCGGAGGCTCATAGGAGAAACTTGGAGAGTAGAGCAATGCGACACAAGGCAAGGCTACTGAAGGAGGCAGAGGAGAGGCGAAGGCAAATGAATAAGGAGGAGGAAGAGAAGGAACAAAATATTCCTCAGTTTGAGGAAGAAAAGGAAAGGCGAAGGAGGGAGTTGGAGTTCGAGGAAGATAAGGAAATGCAAAGGCAGCAGAAGGAGAATGAGGAAAAGAAGGAAAGGCAACAGAAGGAGAAGGAGGAGGAGGTAGAGAAGGAAAGAGAAAGGAAGAAGCAGGAGGAAGAATTGCAGGAAAGAAGGAAACAACAACTGCAAGAGAAAGAAATGCGGCGGAATGAGGAGGAAGAAAAGGAAAGGGAAAGGAAGAAGCAGGTGGAAGAACTGCGGCAAAGAAGGAAACAAGAAATCGAAGAGAAAGAAAGGCGGCTGAAGGAGAAGGAGGAGGAAGAAAAGGAAAGGGAAAGGAAGAAGCAGGAGGAAGAGGCGAAAATGGAGAGACAAAGGAAGCAAAAGGAGGAGGAGATAAAGGAGAGAGAAAGGAAGAAGAAGGAGGAGGATGCGAAAAATGAGAGAGAAAGGATGCAGGAGGAGAAAAGGGAGAGAGAAAGGAAGGAGAAAGAGGAGGAGAAAAGGCAGAGAGAAAGGAAGCAGAAGGAGGAGGAGGAGAAAAGAGAGAGAGAAAGGAAGGAGAAGGAGGAGGAGAAAAGGCAGAGAGAAAGGAAGCAGAATGAGGAGGAGAAAAGGGAGAGAGAAAGGAAGGAGAAGGAGGAGGAGAAAAGGCAGAGAGAAAGGAAGCAGAAGGAGGAGGATGAGAAAAAAGAGAGAGAAAGGAGGGAGAAGGAGGAGGAGAAAAGGCAGAGAGAAAGGAAGCAGAAGGAGGAGGAGGAGAAAAGGGAGAGAGAAAGGAAGGAGAAGGAGGAGGAGAAACGCGAGAGAGAAAGAAATCAGAAGGAGCAGGCGGAAAAGGAGAGAGAAAGGAAGCAGAAGGAGGAGGAGGAGAATAGGGACAGAGAAAGGAAGCAGAAGGAGGATGAGAAAAGGAAGGCGAGAGAAAGGAAGGCGAGAGAAAGGAAGGCGACGGTGGAGCCGGTAGAGATGGAGATTGAAAGGCAGTTCGAGGCAGTGGACCCACCAGAAAGTCCCAGGTTGGAGCGAGAACAGCAGAAAATAGCGACCAAGGTAAATATATCTGTCTTGTCTGCAAAGATTTAATAATATGTTTAGCGATTTTGGTATAACGATTACTGTGTTAGGTATTGATATTTATAGCGATTACTGCGATAGTATGTCTACAACCGATATTATTTATAGCGGTTAGTAGAATAGTATTTATAAGTACAAATGGAAGTAATTTATAATTTGTAGGAATAATATGTTATTTTGTGTTACAGGGAGGTCACAGAAGAAGTAGAGCACCAGGTGAAAAGCTCGGAGGTCGCTGTCAATGGCCTGTAGTTCTGTCTTGGTATGGTCAACTGAGTGTATATCAGAAGGACCGACTACGAAATATGCACTTCGGTGGCCTTTTGGACCAACAATATTTTGAAACTTGCTGGAATACCATGACTCACCTGGTAAATAAGTGGAATGATAAGACTAACACATTCCAGTTTGATTCTTTTGAGATCACCATGACTCTAGAAGATGTGGCGAGGATCACTGGCCTTAAGTGCGATGGCAGTGCTGTCCTATTACGGCATTCAAACTATAACGCAAGGGAAAACCCTGTATTCTGATTAAATATGTGTCCTATGTTCTTTGCTGCATTTTGAAAGATATGCCACAAACACAGGCGATGATGTGCATCTGGCCACACATGAAGCACTGCAGCCACAATTGCGTGATCACCATCTGTAAGTACAGTTTCAGGATGCTTCCCGTTCATTGCCTGTGTAAATACTCTGAACAACCACTCAAAGGTTTCCTTGGTCTGGTCATACACAAAAGCATCGCCTAATATACAACTCTATGCGTGATGGTTCACTCCCACAAACTGCGCAAATGACCACTGTTCAGTGTTAATCTTTACTGTAGTATCAAACACATGCACATCATTGAAGCATTCATAATCTAATCTAGACCTTGAATCTGACCAAAACATATTCACGGCATATCCATCTGCGTCCACTTGCATTGCACTAAAGAAACCATGTTCATTGCTTGATTTATTCTGTAAGTAACGAACCAAACAACATATTTCTCTGTTCTTCATGTTATCTGTCCTCTTCCTGCTCAAGTGGTTTCTAAGATCCAAAGGTGTGAATGACACATTTTCGCGACCACCATCAATGCGGGTAAACAAATTGTATGTCTTCCTTGGTGCAATGCCGGCGCTATCGGCTATTTCAGCCATTGCAGCATGAGCTACAGTTACTTTACGATGTGACCTTAGCATAGGAGTCATAAATGATGCAGATAAATCATGATTATGATCACTGATTAAAGTACGCACGACAAATTTCCCATTCGGATGTCTTCTCAAAACCAATCTCGCCTGACATCCACATCTTGATTCTGGCGTGCTCCTAGTTGGATTTCCCATTGATTTCTTCCAACCTTGCTTGGAACAGACATATGTCTTTCTAACCAAGAGACCCTGTGCATTTTTTGACCAAGAAAACCTTCTCACACTGAAGCCAACTTTTAAGGCATAATCATTGTAAAATTTATATGCATCTTCTTCGTTATTAAAATGCATTCCTTCTACAGGAACATAGTCAAGTGCAATTCCATGTACATTCCCAGTTCCTACGGTTTTATTAAGTGTACTGACATCAAAATCAGGATCATTATTGAATTGCATTTCTTCTCCTGGAACATTGAAGTCAGGTGTACTTCCGTGTACATTCCCGGTGCATACACTTTTATTATGTGCGCTGTCATGGTAGTCTACCTCATCATTGAATTGCATTTCTTCCACTAGAACATTCAAGTCAATAGTGGGTCTAATGCCTGCACCCTTCTTTTCATGTGCATCGTCAGTGCAGATGTTCAATTCTTCAGTTGGGTCATAAGTATAGATATTCAATTCTCCAGATCTTTCTATTGATTGAGCTACATCGTCTTTATTACAACCTGATGATAAGCTCAATAATGTTTTAAGCAATATATCAATTTGTGTTTGCAGTAACATGGCAAACAAGTCGATATTATCTCACAAAAATGAGAGTCTGTTACTAATACAACGGTTTGAGATACAATGCATATGATGAGTGAATGTAGGATACCTGATGGGGTAGAGGCTCTTCCTAGCATCTGCAAACAAGCATTCCTGTCAACAGGTCCCAGCGTCTTACAAATATCGATAAGTTTCCAACCTTCGTAAGAACAAGATCTACCTGCAATAACAAAAAAAAAGCCTTAATGACACACAAGACGACATGCCTTCTTCATCGATAGCATGATGCTGGGAAGCTACTCACGCCGCCTTGATGGAACTGGTTGGAATGTTTGTGCATCATTGCTTTCTCCCTTAATGCCTAACAACAACGACAAATAAAAGAAGACAGTGGAATGTTTTGTAAGCAATATATCAATTTCCGTTAGCAAGCGGCATAGGTTTACTACGATTTAATCAGGATGCATATAAGAACGGATACCACTAGGGTTACGCAAGTCAAAGCAACGATTTAATGAATGAAAGTATCAAAGCAAGTGCGGTTTGATGTTTGCTTATGCTGAGCATCGATGTGTCGCTTACCATGCCAATAAAATAAACATGTCGTACATGTGTGTTGACGATAACGCTCTCATAATATCCATGAGGCTCTAAAGCGAGTTCAATAGAAGTCGCTGAGAGAGCAACGATATGCATGCGAAAATCGCCCCGCCATGCGTGTCAAGATGTGTTTATGCACCCAAACGTTTTCAAAGTCTGTGTACAAATATCTTACAAATACATATTACAAAACATATAATATCTTACAAAACGATATGTATAGCGATTTGTCAGATATTGAAAATCGATACGGCAGTTCAGTATTTATAACTTATAACTCGACGATACAAAAACATACTATATAAAAGGTCGATAAATATATCGCACAATAAATTACAAATCGATAAGGAAGAACTTGAACATAATAGCAAACAAATCGATATTAACTAACAAAAATGTATCTCACAAAAATGAGAGTCTGTTACTAATACAGCGGTTTGAGATACAATGCATATGATGAGTGACTGTAGGATACCTGATGGGGTAGAGGCCCTTCCTAGCATCTGCAAACAAGCGTTCTTGTCAACAGGTCCCAGCGTCTTACAAATATCGATAAGTTTCCAACCTTCGTAATAACAAGATCTACCTGCAATAACCAAACAATGCCTTAATGGCACACAAGACGACATGCCTTCTTCATCGATAGCATGATGAGATGAAAAGCTACTCACGGTGCCTTAATGGCACTGGTTGAAATGTTTGTGAATCATTGCTTTCTTCCATGATGCCTAACGACAACAGAAATGAAGAGAAGACACTGAAATGTTTTGTAACACAAGGCAAACACGAGAAGGTGACAGTGTGTTGTACAACAGGATAAAAAACAAGGCGGAAAGCTCGACTGGAGAAGAAGGCAAAGTTTGCGTTGATAATGGGAGCACTGTTACAGCAGATGGCGCAGGCGAACGTCTCCACTTTAAATGGTTAACATCTAACTTTCTGGAAGGAGGACTTTTTTGTCCTTTTCCCCACCCATCGTTTCACAACTTTTGAATGGAGGATATTTTTGTCATTTCCTCGAACCGTCATTTCACGGCAAGAAAAGCAAGTAAGGGTGATTAAGTCTTTGCAACAGCACCAGAGTCCGATGCAAAGTTATGTCAACATACACGGGAATACGAGCCCCATGTGCATGAATACGTGGCGCTCATTCGATCCCCCGAACACGGACGTGGGATTCAGTGAATCATCGGGGCGAACATACACAACCCTCTCACATCTAACACATTCAATAGTTGACTGGTTTTTAATATGTGCCATTTAAAGTAAACTTGACAACCCAAGTGCTATATGGATACCTATACGAAAACAGGTTTGGATATAGGTCGGAACATGCTTGATCCGATACTATGTCCGACCTGTGCAAAGCTATCCATTATTGGATCCAGATCTGGTTTCAATCTTGTATTCAACTTTAGAATCCAGATCTAGTATGGTTTTATCTGATACTGGATTTGGTGAAGAAGGATGAAATCTGTTACTTGTTATGCGCCAAAGGCATCAAGCGGATTAGGTTTGGAAACTAGGGACGTGAACAGTTTGGATTCAGGCCGGATGCGGCCAATATTAGATCCATTGGATGCGGATGGCGAAAAGCTCATGCCAAATCCAGCTTTTATAGCAAAAAATCAAATCCATATCCACATCCCATTATAATTGGATATGGTTTTGGCTTACCCAATCTGAGTAATTGGAGTTGGATTCGATCGGTAAAGTCAATCATTTGACATCCCTATTGGAACCGATTCTAAAATGGATCCAACCATGTGTGCTTAAACAATTTGGGATCCAGATCCAAAAATACCCAACTGATATCAGACTATCAGTATATCTTCCGAATCTGACTCGGGTTGAAATATTTGCCAAACGGATCTGCAAATAAGGTGCTCTCTTTCTCTCATTGGGGTTCAGGGTTCTGCTCACCATTGACTTGATGTGACCTAGGCTCGTCGTCGGCGTCAATAGGCTGAGAAGAACGTCGAGCACCCCGCTGGCTTCAGTCATTTCCACCATGGCGGCTACCGGTATGTCTTTTTTGTTTTTTACATCCTGATTTTTACGCCGACATTGGGTTATGGGATCACTCCTCGCATTCGTTGTGTGTGGGTGAGTTGGAGTGCTTTGCTGGTTGGCCGTCGGAATTTTTTTTTTCGGTTTACTTCTTTCCTTGGCAGACTCCCGTTCCGTCTTTGGGATGTTTGGAAGGTTACAAGAAAGAAGAAGGTCGGCGCACCACTGCCTGTGGTCCGGCAGCTATTGCTGCCTTCCCGCGGAGGCAACGGTACTTGCCGCTGGTGATCAATCTTCGCTGGCGTATCAGAGGGTGGGGGTCAGTTCACATAACAAACAAACAAAAATTTGTTTGTACTCAGTCTTGTAGCCCTCCGTCGCTGCAACCGTCAGCAGACAACGGTGGCCGACAGAGGCTGGTTGTCATTGACTGACCGTCATCGTCGACTGCAGTGGTCGACTGCAGTGGCCGACTGCAGCCGGTGGAGGTCGCTAGGAAGAGGTTGTACACCTTCTGCAAAAAAAAATGAAACCCCATTTTTCACAACCTCCACCGTCGACCTCTGGGCGGATGCTATCACTGGCGGAGGGAGGTCGACGCCGGCGATGGGACCTAGTCGCCGGCGGTGGGATGTCATCGCCGGCGGCATCCAGGACCGGCTGTCGGAGGCAGCCGGTGGTGGTAGGTGTCACTGCAGTAACAGGGAACCGAAGTTCCTTGCCTATAGTCACTGCAACCACCGGCGGACGGCAGTGGCCAATGGTGATTGGTCGTTGTCACCGTCAGCTGCAGTGGCCGGCTGCTGGTGGTGATGGCAGCCGGCGGAGGTTGTCTGCAAAAAAAAAAGGCTCCTCCTTACCTTCGCCGGCGCCACTGGCAGAGGGAGACCATCAACAGGGGGGTCGCCATCGCCAGCGGCATTTCGAGCGATCACCGGTGCTGGTGACCGCAAGTATTCGAAACGAGGGGGGGCGGGGGGCGGGTTGAGAAACTGAACGCCTGTGGCATTCAGTTTTTGAGTAAACCAAAGGCGTTACCAAACGCCGTCGGGTTTCCATTGTAGCAATCTACAGTGGAAACCTGACCCGGGGGCTCGCCCGATCTGACCTGGTTCGGGCGGATCGGGTATCAGATCTGCATCCTTGGGGGACTCGATCCAGGATCCTGATCCGTTAAGGACCGGATGGATTGGGATTGAACCCGATCCGGACCCATACCCATTTTGGGTTTTGGGTCTAAGTCTGACCTGATTCAGAGCTGACCAAGGATTCGGATCAAACCCGGATCCTTTTTGGATCGGGTCTAGATCTGAATCATATCAAGGATTCAACCCAGATCCTGTTTGGATTGAGTTTGGATTTGGATCATGTTGAGGATCCGGATTAGATCCGTGATTCAGGTTTTGGATCAGGATCAGGTCAGGATCATGGGATCCAACTCGAGACCTGGTCATGATCGGGTTTGGATCCAGATCAGATCCAGACCATGAGATCTGGCCCAGGATCCATTAGAATAGGATCTAGATTCAGACTAGATTGGATCAGGTCTGAAATAAGGCTCGTTTATTGATTAAACCCTTTAAAGGACTGAACTGGTTCTATGACCGATACAGGGTATTTTGGGACCGATTCAGAGCCTTTTTTGACTGATTGCTATTGGTTTTTCACTGGTTCATTAATGTAGAGACCCTGTTTTCATAAATCTATAAAGGAACATAGATTTTATCATTCGGTTTTAAGGGTTTATACGCTTTTGTACATGTTTCAGACTGGTTCAGTTGTTCTAGGACTGGTTCTGGGCCTTGGTTGATCGGTTCAGGGTTGGTTTAGACTGGTGCAGAGTACTTTTTGACTGGTTTCAACATGAGGACCCCGGGTATTACTTCTAAGAGTATGTTTTTTGTCATTTTCCCATACTTTATAGGTATTTATTATTATTAAAGCATGACTTTTTGCATGTCTTATGCATGCATTTTATGTTATTTAAGTTATGCATGATATTTCAGCATAAATATCACTAAATTCATGACATATGTGATGTGTTTTCATCAAAATGTATTTATGCACGTAAGTTAAAGCTTGAATTTATGTTTTTGATGATATAATACATATTTTGTCATGAATATACATGCATTTTCATGTGTACATTGGCATGCTCCATAATATGAATATGTTTGCGGTAAAAAGATCTTGATTAACTGACTCATGCAATTACCAAAGTTATCTGAGTTGTGTTGATTGAAAATTCTTTGAACCATGTTAAAATTTAGTATTATGATTGTGTGTAACTTTATGAAACAATGATTTTACCCAAAGGTAGGTCATTGTGCTCCAAATTCGCACAGGGTGCAATAGTAGATATGTATATCAACCTATGAAGCATATTCGTACCTAAATGTACAATGCTGAATTACCTCTGGTTATATGACCTACTAGTTTCATCAATTAAAGTTAATTTCTTGTGATTTGAGGAGACGAAACAACTATGAGTAGTATCGTTTCTATCAAGGGCGAATGATAATGACTCAATTATGCTTGTCTCAGAAAAAAATAATAAAGGGTCTCACTTTTTTTTTTACCTTTTCAACATGAGTCTCGTTTGAGCAATTATAAGGTCTTTTCCTTTCATTTCTTACCGTACCAGGTTCTTTGATCATTGATGGTTTTAGTAATATCCTCATCTTAGACGGATCTAATTTTTCAGATTTGAAAGAAATAGTGTTATTCACTTTGAGTTACATGGACCTAGATTTAACTCTTAGAATTGATGAACCTCTCACTCTTACAGAGCAAAGTACAACCGAAAAGAATACTACCTCTGAGAAGTGAGAGCGCTCAAATAGACTTAGTATGTTGCTTCTGCAATTAAGAGTGGCTAAAAACATTCGAAGAGTCATCCCTCACTACAGGATAATGAAGTAATTCCTAGGAGCCATTAAGGCTCAGTTCGTTAGTTCTAATAAGGCTAGGGCCAGTACCCTGATGTTCAAGTTGGTGTCTATAAAATATTTTGGTGATAGCCACATCCGATAACACATATTGGAAATGAGGTTTATTGTATCTCAGTTGAATGACATAAAGTTTGTCATTTCAAACTCCTTTCTAGTCCATTTGATTTTGACCTCATTGCCTATTGAATACGGATCATTCAAGATCTCTTACAACACACATAATGATGAGTGGTCTTTTAATAACTTGTTGACCAAGTGCGTGAAAGAGGAAAAAAGACTGAAGGGTGAGAGGGTGCCGAGCGCACGTATGACCTCTCATTAGGAAAAAACATAAGCCGGCGGCAAAGAAATGTTCTTTCAAGAAGAAGAACAAGAAGAAAACCTCTAGGGAGAGTTCAAACTCTTAGGCGAAAGCTAAATCCCAAGTAGGAGATTCTTCTATAAAGCGTTTTTCTGCAAGAAGAATTGACATAAGAAGGTGGACTGCCTAAAGCATAAAAAATGATTATATAATAAAAGTAATGAGTAATTTGTTTATCATGAGTATAATTTAATTTATTTTCCTTTGCATAGTTGGTGGATTGATTTTGGTGCCATAGTGCACACTCTCAACTCTTTGCAAACATTTTTGAACAAAAAAGAACTAACAGAGTATGAAAGAAACATCTTCTCAAGAAATAAGATGTAGTCACATGTCAAGAATGTTGGGACCTGCAGAGTTGTGTTGGAGTCTAGATTTATTTTGGATTTAGTTGATACATTTTATATTTCATCCTATAGTCGAAACCTCATTTCTATTTCAAAACTTGATAAATTTGGTTTTATTTTTAAATTTGAAAACTTCAAGCTTATTATTGTTAAAAAATTTATTCATGTAGGTTCTGCATATGTGTGATATTTTATATTGTTTGAAAACCAAATTTTAAATTCAGAAATCTCACTCTGTTGTGAACATAATAATTGGCAATAAACATGGCCTAAAGGATGATCAATTCTATTTGCTTTGGCAATGAAGGTTAGGAGACATCTCGAAAGATAGAGTCTAAAGACTTGTGAAAGAAGAAAATCTTGGATCCCTTGATTTCACTGATACTAAACCATGCGTTGACTGCATAAAGGCTAAGCAGTCAAACACATAAGAGAAAGGTACCAAACACAATAATAGAAAAAGGAGATTGTGCATACAAATGTTTGTGAACCTTTTTTTCCGTGTTACACGGGTGAAAAATATTGTCACATTTATAGATAATTACTCATGGTATATGTATCTCTACTTATTATTTAAAAAATCTGATATCTTTCAAGTTTTTAAGGACTTCAAGAAAGAAGTAGAAAAACAGACCGGTGAAGTTATTAAAGCAGTTAGGTCTGATAGATGTAGCAAATATTATGGTCATCTCACTGAGATGGAATAAAAAGAAGGGTCATTAACGCGATTTTTAAAAAAGAAAGGTATTATACCTCAATACACCATGCTTGGTAGTTACTACGAGAATAGTGTAACTGAAAGAAGAAATCATACACTTAAGGAAATGGTTTAAGCAATATTGAATCACTTAAACCTCCCCTTAACTTTATGAGGTGAAGCCCTTAGGACAATAATGCACATATTGAATAAGGTTCTTATGAAGGTTGTCCAAAAGACTCCTTATGAACTATGAACGGGTAGGAAACCTTCTTTGTCATATATGTGCATATGAGAATGTCTAGTTAAAGCTAAATTGTATAACCCACATATAAAAGTCATTGATCCTAAGATGACTAGTGAATTTTTCATTGGTTATCTAGAAAGATCAAAGGGCTTTAGGTTTTATTCTTCATCTCATACGCCACAGATAGTGGAAATAAATAAAGCAAAATTTCTTGAAAATAGTTTTATTGGAATAGATGCATCTTAAAGTTTCGAATTTAAGGAAATACAGGAATCCGATTACATATCTAAGAAGAAAAATAACCTAGTTTTTCTGATCATTGTCCCTTCAGATAATACTAGGAAAAATTCGATCAATGAACATCAATCTCAAGTAGAACGAGTTGTTGATGAGGATATACAACAATAACAGGAGACAACCATTTATTTTGAACCACCTATAGCAATTGTATGAAGGTCTACGATGACCATAAAATTTGCTATCCGTACAGACTATGTGGTGTATTTGCAAGAGCCCAATGATTTTATAAACATTAATGATGATCCATTTACCTTTATAAAAGTCATTATAAGTGAAAGATTGATATATTAGATCAATGTCATGAAGGAAGAACTTGACTCTATGGCAAAGAACCAAGTGTATGATCTTGTACCTTGACCTAATGAAGTAAGACTTGTTGGTTGTAAGTGGGTCTTTAAGACCAAGACAGACTCCAAAGGACGAGTGGAGAGATACAAGGCTAGGCTTGTTGCAAAGGGTTTTACACAGATGAAGGGCACTCATTATAATGAGATTTTTTCTCCTGTCTCAACTAAAAAATCATTGAGGATAATTATAACCCTCAAAGCTCATTTTGATTTAGAACTACAATAAATGAATGTGAAAACTGCTATCTTAAATGAGATCTGAAAGAGGAGGTATATATGCAACAACCTCCTAGTTTCAGTATATATGACTCAAATAATTTAATTTGTAAATTGAAGAAATCAATTTATGGATTTAAACAAGCCTTAAAGTTCAATCAGGTAATTTGAACTTTGAATTCACTGAAAACATTGTTTATCAGTGCATATATCTTAAGGCTAGTGAAAGTAAGTTCATAATTCTGGTTTTATATGTTATATTTTTCTTGCAACTAATGATTTGAGCATGCTACATGAGACACAAGATTTTTTTTCCTCTTATTTTGGCATCAAGGACATGGGTGAGGTCACATATGTCATTGAGATTGAGATCTGTTGTGATAGAACTAAGGGTGTCCTTGGCCTCTCTTAGAAATCCTATATTCTTAAGGATCTTACAAGATGTGTGATGGAGAATTGTTCTCTTGGATCAGCACCCATAGTGAAAGTGGATAAATTGATCCTAAAGGTCCGTTCTAAAGAAGATAATGAAAATTCTCAGAGGACAATTGTCTCATATGCTTCAGCATTTGAGAGTTTGCAGTACACGCAGACCTGCATATGACCAGATATCACATTTGCTTGTGAATGCTTAGTAAATATTAGTCTAATCTAGGCATTGCGCACTAGAAGACAACAAAGAAGGTCATGCACTATTTGCAAGGAACAAATGACTATATATTGACCTACAAAAAGGTTGACTACCTAGAGGTCATTGCGTACTTTGGTACAGACTTAAGAGGATGTCTCGGCAATAGAAAGTCCACTATTGGATACATCTTTATACTTACAGGTGATGCCATCTCATGGAGAAATGGAAAGCAGTCTACAACTGCAACTCATACCATGGAGGTAAATTTTTTTGCTCTATACAAGACTTTATCTTAAGCCATTTGGATAAGAAACTTTATTATGGGTCTTGGGATTGTGGACTCAATTGAGAGACCACTAAAGATCTTTTGTGATAATGAAGCTATTATGTCCTTCTCGAATAACAATGAGAGCTCAACCTCGTATCGATACATGGAGTTAAAGTACTTTGTTATTAAGGAAATGACTCAGCGTGTATTGATACAATCAGTAAGAAGGAAATGACTGTGAATCTCCTTAATAAAGTGTTAACACCAAGATTATATTCTTAACATGTAAAGGGAATGAGTCTGTTTGATTCCTTCTGATGTATGACAATACATTATGATTATATGTGATCACATTTGTGAAGTTAAATTTATTCTCTATGGTTTTATATATTGTTGATTCTATATAAATGATCTCTCATTTTGGTAGAGAGAATAGCAAAATAACAATATTAAATGACCAATAGAATGGGTTAGATACCAACCTATTCATAAATGTAATATTAATATGATAAAATACTGAAAATGAATTATATTTTAGTGCATAAAAATATAACATTTCATATAGAGGTGTTCATCTCTATGATTGATATGATTCATTCGTGTGAAGCCACATGAAAATTGAATCGAGATAACGACAAAGAACCTTGATTATGTGCATTTCCGTGTCAATGGGTCAAGTGGGAGAATGTTGGACATTTTGGATCGGGTCCAACCTTGAGTAACCCGGTTTGACACAAGGCACCCTTAATTAAGGGTATTAGTGGGGAGGGGGGTTATGTAAATGTGAAGGGTTCACATTCAATATGTCATGTGAAGGGTTCACATACATGAATGTCATGCATGCTATGTCACACGGACTCGGCTAGGGAGGCGCCGCACCTGAGTCGACACGCCCCGACACGGGTGCGGCTTAGGACACGGCCCGGACTCAATCAACGAATCGAGGCTGAGTCCGTCCTCGTTTTGGACTCGGTCAGTGTTGACCGAGTCTATATTCGTCTATTTTAGGGTGAAAATACTAAAAAAATGATTTTTTTTTATTTTTAATATATATATATATATATATATATATATATATATATATATATATATATATATATATATAAAGAGACTGCAGTGCACAATGCACAGTCACAGTGACTGTGCTGTGGACAGTCACTGCTGTATGCAGTCATGTACTTTTTTTAAAAAAATAATATATATATATATATATATATATATATATATATTTAAAATTGCGCCGCACCCGTGTCGCACCCGCACCCGCACCCATGTGACATAGCATGCATGTAACCCCTCAATCTTCTCCCACTATAAATTGAGGCATGGTTGATGGATGAGAGCAACCAAGGTGCTCTTTTTCTTTCATTTGGGTTCAGGGTGCTGCTCACCATTGACTTGGCGGCCTGAGCTCATCGTGGGCGTGGATAGGCTGAGGAGAATGCCGAGCACCCGCATCATCTACCATGATGGTTTCTGGTATGTATTTTTTGTCTTTCACAATCCGGGTTTTTATGCAAACATTTGTTCCTTGTATAAGATGTGTTGCCTCTGTGACTTAGTTACACATTTGTTCTTCTCTCGATAGTTTTTCCTTTTGGGAAATTGTGCTTGTGGGTATCTTAGTTTGAGTCTTCGATCTCTATGTAAAGATCAAGTTCCACTGCTACTAGTTTTTTACCAATTGAGTTTCCTTCCCCAACTCTAGTTTTAGAGATGTACTGAGAGTTATCGGCATCGCGGTTTTCTTTCCCAAATTCGATTTCTAAAAGTTTATTGAAACCATGTTTCTTGGGGTAATTGAAGATGCTAATGAATTTCTTGTTGTGAACGTTCAAAGTGGTAATTCATTACAGTATTGCTAGTGGGGGGGGGGGGGGGGGGACTGGTACTTTTTCATTCAAATCCTTTTACTTCTACGTAGTGGTCATGGGTAAATGCTATTCAATCATAATCTATCCCTTACAAGGGCAAGGTTATGTGGTTGTTGATAGCAGCCTATAGAAGCCTTCTTGATAACTTAACCATGGGTCTGTGATCAAATGCTTCTTCAAATAGGAAAGGAAGGGCTCAATGCTCATGGCGCATTAGGTTGTATCATTTCCTCTAATGTCTACTTGGATAATAGGAGATACCATCTATGTGACCCTTATTGCATAATAAGGTTGGCCACATATACTCATTCAGAGTCAGGTGATTTTGACTCTTCAATCTGGTAGTGAATATGTTCCAACCTGATAGATGTACTTTTTGTCTCACTATTAACAGCCACCCATATTTGTGGTTCATAAAGTCAGGTTTAGATATATGAGACAACCTTTATGTTCTATTGGAGTAGGATGCTTCAAAATATTTGTAGACTATTGGCTGATGTTGGTCCTTGAATGAGGAGTGTATCCATGTCGCTTATTTGGTGATACACAAGTGTGACGTTTTTAATGTTTGATCAGAAGAACCCACTTAGATAGGTTTTTCTTCTGCAAACAAACTAGTTCAATGAAAAGGATAGTATAGGAATCTGATTTGACAATGCCAATGCTGTTGGACCTGGTCGGGATCAGCAGGTGGCGCACGGTGTTTCCAAATAAGCCCGTGAGAACTGTGATGAGAGTAATAGTGTTCGGCGATGGCACTGGTTTAGGTAAAGATCAAATCTTTTGTTAGGAATTCTTGAATCTCTTATCATGGAAATCTGTGTTTGACTTATACTAGAGCTGTTTGTTGAGGCACTTTATAACTTATTTGTCAGTGGTCTTCAGCTCTAATTTTCTTTTATTTTGGTTGCTTGGGATATACTAAGTTCTATTCTTGAATTCATGAAATCCTGTATTTTGTACTCTATATTCTATTGGGAAGGGATTACTGTGTATTTATGTCGTCATTCATCAAGATCATGATCCCAATCAAGGAACTTTACCTTATCATAGTAGTATTTTAGGTAGAACAAGATCCACTATTCCATCTCAATTACCATTCTCTTTGCACGATTGCTTTGTTGCTTCCGGCCTACAAGTGCTCCATTTTTCTGTTTATCTATTTGCTTCACTTTGTCCATCCAAAAAAGGAAAAGGAACGAAGATATGTATTCTTACTGTTTCTTTTTCTGTTGAATAGGAGGTCGTTGACACATCGGGAGGGTAAGATCTTGGCCAAGAATATATCATATTCTTATTTTTTGTTACTTGTCTCTGTTGCTCTTTATTGTTTTTTGGTGAAATGCCATAACCAGGTGCGGTGCAAGCTTTTCTGTCGAGATAGTCTCTGAGCAATTTGAGGGGAAAAGGCTGCTGGAAAGGCACATGACGGTGAATTCTGCATTGGCAGAAGAGCTGAAACAAATTCACGCCCTATCCATTACAAAAGCGCTCACCCCACTTCAATGGCACCAACAACAGCAGGCTAACAGTGATGCATAAATATCCCCAGGAAGCTTACCTGGTTCCACATTCAGAATACTTATGACAGTCACGGTGGACAATATGAATCCTTTACTTTGTGTTGAACGTTAAAAATCTGAACTTTATCAGGCATACAAGTTTATAAAAGGGACATCTCCCTGATAATTTGCTCTGTTTAGTACCTTCATTCATGTTCATGGATTATTGCTTTAAGTGAAACCTGGAAGATGATATTTATTGATGCGTTAGTTTTACAAGGATCATCCTGCCAACAAAAAATTAGGTCACTGAGTAGGACCCTTCGAAAATCATAGTTTCAAGGTTTTTTTCCTTGGTCGGGATTAGATGTGTATCATTGCTTGTTTAGTAAAAGACATGATTTGGATCAAATTGATTTATTAAAAGAACTTGAATATTTTATCACCAAGACCTTTGATATTTTATCTCTTTGAAAACACATCTGAGCATGAAAATTACCTAATCTGGCACGTTTTCTACAGAGTAAACTGTGGTAAACACATCTACAGGTTCAGATCTAGGAAAAATCTGAAACTATGATGTTTGAAGGATCCTAATGAGTGCTCTCTCTCTCTCTCCCACACACATGCTCGCACACACACGTTCTCAGGAATTGATAAAAGCCATAAAGGTCAGTAATGCTTGGAATTTTTAGATCGACCTATTGAGACTTGTGCCGTGGAACCTTGAGATGCTGATGTTTCTACCCGATGATTTAAGGCAACTGTTCTACAAATTTGTGGTTTGAGGCTGTGATGATATGAGCCAGGTTAAGATACTGGAAACTAAATCTTTTATCATTTGACACAATTAGTAGCAACAACCATTTTTGGCACAGGTGATGAACTCGAAGGTAATATCGATCAACATATATTTTAGTACAAATTTGAATAGAACTTTATTCAAAATCGTGGATCTTTTATTTGTGCATGGCTTCTATCATCCTCTTTCCAGCACAAACAGGTGGCCTTTGTCGTCCCTCCCGATTCTCATGTCTTCATCAACATATCTTGCATCATTAAGAACAAAACTTTTTTCTTTTGTTGGTCTCTCTCTCTCTCTCTCTCTCTCTCTCTCTCACACACACACACACACACACACACACACACACACACACACACACACACACAGGATACGTTATTTCAAGCCAGCCCTCTGGGTTGAAAATCGCAAGAAGCAGGTCATAGTTCTTTTTGAAGATGCTCAAAAGCTGAAATTTCCAACAAGGAACCACATTAGCAACGAAGAAGATTTTGGTGATGATATTGGTAAGCACTGAAGAGAAGCAACTAAGAGTTGCATACCTGATCAGGAGAAATTGTTGAATCCTGGTACTCAATTTCCACTCTCTAGTTATGAAACATTAACAAAAGATGCAGTATTATCGTCTTTATTTTTGTCTCAGAGAAATTTCAGAATCAGTAAGTATTCTTGAGATTTTTTATTACTCACAGTCGGAGATGAAGTTCTGAAAGAGGCCACAATTGTAAGCTGCCCTTTCAACATCTTCAACCCCCTTACCTGGAAGTTGATTATGTTCACTGCTTTCCTCTGCCAAAAAATTAAAACTTTCAAACCTTAACCAAAGAAGACTGGATCAAGAGTTGAACCTGTTCTGGTTTTCCTTTCTACTTGTTACTCATGGATATTCTGAACTCTTGCCGACTCGGATTTCAGTTTGGTGCAAATATGGTTGGTCATCAGGCTGGCTTGGCCAAAATTCAGTCCCAAGTTGGTTCAGTCTCAGGCCCAGATAACGTTCGAGCTGGCCTAGATGCAAAACTAGGCCAGGCCAGGTACTAGCATATCCAGTGTGGGTTCAACTGGGCTGGGCCGGCCTGAGCCCAGATCATTTAGCCATTGGGCCATGTCAACCAGACTTGAGCCTATGGGCTGGGCCCAGAAACTCATTTGGTACCTGACTGATGTTGACATTTAGATGCAACTCCACTTTGATACAGTGATCCACCAAAAATGACCCTGACTTGGCCTAGTTGGATGACTGGGCCTTGCGTTGGTCTGTCACACAGAAGCCATTATTGTCATGTTTGTGAGGAGTGGCCAAGTTCTGCTTTATACTTGATCTCATTTTGACTACACAAACTGAATCTCAATCAAATAAAGATGAATCTCATTTTGACTACACAAACTGTTGAGTTTCTTAAATGATGAAAATAATGTTTGAGTGAGGAAGTATTGGCCCTTTAACTTAAAAAGATTAATAGAAATGCCACACCTCAACAACATCAATTGTCTGCAAGAAATCTTCAAGGCTGACAAAATCTCTCAATCCTAGCTTGGTTCTCTTTGTACCCAATATTGAAATGGTACTGTAAATGAGTTTCCAACAGCCACCCACCTAAAAGAACAATCTATAACTCATGTCTTTATTCTATCTCAGAAGGGAAAAGGAAAAAGAAAAAAGAAAAAGAAGGAATCGTGTGTAGCTTTAGTCCAATTAATAAATGAAACGGTAGTTCAATAGTCATTACCTTCTGTAAATCTACAGTTGGATCAGGGTTTGGATTGCGGGACTCTAGCAACTTCACCAGCCCTTGAATTTCTGCCTTTCTTGAAGAGGGTACCCCAAAAATTCCTCTACTGATTCCTTTTCAATCATGAATTTTATTAGAATCATATAATATACGATCAGATTGTAAACCCTCTCTCTCTCTCTCGTGAGTTTAAACTTTAAACTTTTGGCATCAATTGGAGCATAACCCACCAATCACTGCAGCCTTTCTTGCACCATTTGGACGTGTACGTTTAACTGCGCATCTTTTATAATATTTGATAATAAAGATCTTGTCAAGGTCTTCTTTCATTCGTTTAAAAGCAGACAAAAAAAGTTCACGGACAAAAGCCGCGTTCTTCGTGTTTTTGTGCTAGAAAATAAGTCTTCAAAGAATCTTTCATCCTTTCCATTTCACAGTCTTGTTACTTGGGCTTGTTTAGCTAAAAAACAGTAAAAGTAAAAAATGTTTCTTCCCATTGTCACTAACTCTTGTTTCACTCCTTTCTTGCTTGGGCTTGTTTAGCTAAAGAAGCAGAAAAAGTGAAACAATGCCACAAATATGTAGAAGACGTGCGTTTCTTTTTCTAGTTAAGGAAGTTTGCCTTCTTATGTGTACTAAAGATTTATTGTAAGCCAAAATTTTCATCGACTTTTTTGTTAATTACGGGAAACAATGCCACAAATATTGTTCTCGGGAAAATCTGGACGAGGGAAAATATCATAACATTTTGAAGAAAATGAGTTCTGTCAAATCTTGGCATTTATAACAATATTATGGAAATATATATCCATATAAATAGAAATAGAAGTAGCATATTTTTATATCATAAAATAAAACTGATTTTACCCGCCTTAATATCATGAGAAAAATGCTATATTTCAAAATAGGAAATATTTTGAAAATATCTCATTTTCTCAGCATTGTATCTGCTTTTGAAAAAAAAAACATGATAAAAATCGTGATGTCGAAGACACAATCACCTATGACAGGGAAAGTAACAAACATGAAAACTTTCTGCATTTGTTAGTTTAAAGAACTCTTTAACGATATTTTTTCCTTGAAGACCTTCACTGAACCCATTTTAACTTCACCTATAGCAAAAGTTTCACTCTTTTCTCTGTTCCTTTAGAATCCCATTTTCATTCAATCAGATAAAAATACCAGTTTCTCAATTTCCCTTTTCATACATCACCAAACAACTCTCTCTCTCTCTCTCGTGCTTTTTTTATTTTTTCATTCAATCAGATAAAAATACCAGTTTCTCAATTTCCCTTTTCATACATCACCAAACAACTCTCTCTCTCTCTCTCTCAAAATTTTTTTTCTCTTGTGCTTTCTTTATTTGTTTTGGCTTTTGTTCTTGTTCAGTTCATGGGTTCAACACTTTGTTGATCTTTATGAGTGGTAATGTTGAATTACTTTCGGCTCTCTCTCTCTCTCTCTCTCTCTCTCTCTCTATATATATATATATATATATATATATATATATATTGCATAGAAATGTGACAGGCAAAAAGGGGGCGTACCTTGTAGTGAGTGATAGAGAGCCTTCTTGATCTCAGGAACAGTCCTGCACTCTGAAACCACTCCTGCTCCTTGCCCCCCATCAGCCACCGCAGGCCCTGGCCTCCCACCCTCAGCTTTGGTGATGATGATGGTGGACCCACCTGACCTCAACCCAGCATTTGGATATGCTGATCTTCCCCCGCAACCCTTTCTCTTCAAATGGGTGGCTGAGATTGGTCTGCTATATCTCATCTTCTCAATGATAAGCCTGTTGGACGACACGTGGCATGGTTGTGCTGGTGCTCCAGGAAGCTTGATAGCCATGGTGACTCCAGTCAAGCTCTGCTGAGGTTGGGAGTCTGCGGAAGCTTTTTAAGCTTCACACAACTACTACTCAATTGACTTTGAACCCTTTGATTGAGTAAATCAAAGTAGTAGCTTGGCAGATTCAATAGCATTCACATAAAGGGACATCCCCAATCTGTTGATGTGATATAAGGGGTTGAATTGATTTTTGAATACGTTGGTTGGCCACCACCATTGAATCTAAAACGTCATCTTTCGCACCTCCCAAGTTGTTGTTGTCTTGTTGAGGGCAATGTTGTCAGAATCGGTATCGAGCCTGAATCGATGTTTTGAAACGATTCAGACTCTGAACAGAATCAAGCTGAATCGTTTAATTTTTAACCACACATATGTCAGTAAAACATTAAAAATATTTTAAACCTTTTTTTGAAAAATATTTAAAAAAAATGAATTACATATCAATTTTGGACCGATACAATACAGGCTGATTCACAACGATAGTGACAATCCGGGTCAATGGATCCTTTAAAGATATTTATTTGCACCACTTTGTGGTAAAATTGGTAGGTGGGTGTACTCGTGGGTTTGGGTGTTGTGGAAAGGTCGAACCCATCCCTCTAGGTTTATGGGCCAAGATTGACCTAAGCTTAGGGTTAAGAGAAATTGGTCCAAATCCATTGGGCTAGTTAGACCAAGAGGTGCGGTCAAAGTTCAGTCTCTTAGACGTAAAACCAAACCAAAAGGCACCTTTGATGGGATGCCTCATTGGTAAGGATGGCAGTGGATCGGGAGACAATGGGCCCCCGCCCCGTTTGAACTGAGGATGAAGGGCATAAAACGAGGATGGAGGAGGAGATGAGGGTTAAAATCTATCCCCATGCGGGGATGGAGGTGGGAATGGACTTATGCTTTTCTCCGCTCCGCTCCGCCTCGTCCCCGTCTCAATCCCCGCCCCGCCTCCAATCCTTCAAGGGATGACTATAGACTAAGGAGAAACGGGCCTCCGCCCCTCCTCGCCCCCCGTTTGGACCGGAGATTGAGGACATGAAACCAGATGGAGACGGGGGTGGAGGTTAAAATTCATCCCTGTGCAGGGATGTAGGCGGGGATGGAGGTTCGGATTTTGAAATGGGGAGGGGGTGGAGACCTTATCCCCTTGCCCCCGCCCTGGTCCACTGCCATCCCTACTAGGCTAACACTCTACTGGATTATTTATCTTAGACCCTAATGTATAATGCATAACTGAGCTTAAACGTTTATTATTATATGAAAAGCCTAATAGGCTAGAGTTTATTGGATTATATTAATGACCAGACCTAGAGTTTGTGGGTGGTGAACTTGCACCTAACGCAGCCACTGAAGGACACGGATAGTTGCCCTACTTATTTATTAGAAGGCTTTAAGTTTTATGCTCGGCATGACTAGGGGTGTAACCGGTCAGGTTGGGGTCGGGTATTATCAGACCTGATTATGAATGAGGTCTAAAATTAAGATCCAAACCTAGTTCGATTTTGGGTAGAACTAGAAATTGTAGACCCATATAGGTTAAAGGGTTCGGGTAGGATCTTTAATATATTTATTTTGATTCTTCGAGTTTGGGTATGGGTAGAAAAAGTAGACCCATATGGGTTAACGGTTTCGGGTATGATCGGCTTGTCTTGTTTCCCAGCTATAGTTGCCAAAATAACAATCATTGTAGATATAAAAAACTTGGGCCATTATTAAACCCAGTATTATGAAAAATCATTTTCTTGTCCAGCAGCATTTGGTCTAGAGTTGGCAATGGAGACGGCTTGTGTTTGGCTCATAAAGTTGAACTTGAGCTTGAACAACACCCTTCAATTAGATGTTTGGTTCGTTAACGAGATCCTAGTTCGGTCCACTAGTCACCCTGACACATCGTGCATCTCCAAGCCCGACTATCGGGTAGGTTTCATATTGGTATAGGTCCGGAGACCCGAACCAGTAACCCAGAGTCTCCCTAGTTGCTAGTTTGCCATGTCACCTCTACCGAGGAAGGAAGTTGCAGCGGCGCGGCTTCTCCGACGCCTCCTGGTCGATGAAGAGGGACCCCGCCCTGCAGGCGTTGCTCTCCAGCAACCGGCTCAAGAACATCATCCTGCGCTGCCCCGACGGCGTCGCCACGGTCCTATCCCTCCAGAAGCGCCTCGATCCCTCAACTGGCTCCGCAAGTACCCCTGCTGCTTCGACGGCGAGCTCCTCTTCCGCGAGCCCGCCATGGTCGAGAAGCTGGCGAGGTTGCTCATAATGTCCGCGAGCATCCAGATCAACGTCTTGCAATTCGGCGAGTTGAAGCGGAATTTAGGCTTCCCCGACGATTACCTCGTCAAGATTATCCCGAAATCTTCGGGTCGTCAATCACAGCGGGAGGAGGAACAAGCTGGAGATCGAGATCCTCTCCTGGAACCCTAATTTCGCCGTCTCTGCCGTGGAGGCGGCCGCCCCGGTGCGGGGGGCGCCGCTGGTCTTCCGAGGGTTCCTGCTGGAGAGTTGGGGGAAATCGTGGGATCGGTTCAGGGAATTCAACGATTCTCCCTATGTGTCTCCCTATGCGGACGCAGGGGAATTGAGGGAGAAGGAGATGGAGAAGAGGGCGGTCGGTCTGGTTCACGAATTGCTCTCCTTGACGCTATGGAAGAAGGCGTCGTTCGTGAAATTGGGGCATTTCAGGAGGCAATTCACGTTACCGGAGAAGCTGGGGCCGTTCTTGATGTGGCATAATGCGATTTTCTACGCCTCGAATGGATACATACGGTCATCCTCAGGGAGGGGTAATCGGGATCGGAGTTGATCGACAAGGACCCCCTCGTGGTTGTGAAGGAGAAGTTTAGGGAATTGATGCAGGGGGGGCTCCACGAGTATAACAGGCAGCGGCAGGCAGAGAATTTGGAGAAGAAGAACGTGCTTGCAGCTGGTTCGGAGAGGGGGGATTGGGAGTTCAATCCCAACACAAAGAGTTCGGTGGATGGAGGGAAGGTGCATACAAGGAGGAAGAAACGAGGTCGTTTCTGAGGGATCTTGCTAGCAATTTGCACTAGAAAAGGGGGGGGGGGTGCGCTTTACGTTCTGAACCGGTTGAGAATACCCAGAATGTGTTGCCTGAAGAATGAATACATTGTGGTGTCATGATAGGAAGCAGCATGTGACGATGGAAGAAAGTCTGGATTGTGCATGGTGGTATAGGGAGGGCCACCATGATCATGACAGGAAGCAGCTTATAATGAAAGAAGAAGAAGATTGGTGTGGAGAAGAAAAAAATGTGGGTCATGTTCATTGGAGTTTCTTCCACAACATGAGAGCCAAGACAACAAGGACAAAAAATAGAGGTTGGCTGTGAGTGTGTTTTGCCAGTTTTACACAGACCAATATCTTGGGGAGCAATGCTCAACTACTGTAGAAGACTTGTTATGCAAAAGGAAGGAATACAAATCATTGGTGAGGATTATTGCCAAACAGACGTTGTTTTGTGAGGGAGGAAACAAACAGGGATGAACAGAGGAGGAGACTTATGGGAATAGAATTTGCCAACTTGAAGCATATTAGCGTTGCTGATACACTGGGAAACAATTTTGGACTTCTCTAAGGAACAGCCATGGAAGTTTGTAAGCAGCTCCTACAGATAGAACCATCTAAACCAATTTGTAGAGAAGGCTCCCCATTGATGAAGCATAAGTTGCATGAACTTGCAGTACTGAATGATTTCATCTAAATCCATCTTGTACTGGTACCTCCCCATTAGGCAGTGTGAGCTATTCCTTTATGGGAAATTTCCTCTGCCTTCGTTGCAATGGTACTTAATCTACTTTTCCATATGATTCGTAAAAAGTTGTGGCTTATTAGCTCTAGGTAGTCATTGGCTTCTTCACATCGAGAAGATGGTATACGCCATTCACAATTTTTTTTTGCTTGCAAACAGAAGTGCCTGGATGACATACAAACTAAAGAGGATAATGGTAATTGTATTGTCAGGTTGTGCTCAAGTACAGCAGCAGTTTCTCTTTCCCTAAAATTGCATCAAAATTGCATCAAATTCCCTAAAGAGAGGTTGGCTGTCTTACTCCTATGTTCTTCTCTCATCCAATATTCTGTTGGATGTATTTTGGTAATGTTGAATGTTCTCTCTTTCCCTAAAATTGCAGCCAAAGAACTATAGCTATTTTAAATATGTGCCTAGCATGCTCAGGCTCTGTTTCATGAATGTATTTGCCTTCATTTGCAGCAAAGAATATTGCTTCTCTAATGTTGAAAAAAAAATCAATTAGATCAAGCCAGGAGGGATTTGACAGGGGAGTTAGGGATGTAAACAGCTCAGATTAGATTGGATTTAGGCATTTACTGAAACCTACATATCTGGATGCAGCCTAAATATGGATTGGCAAAGCATTTAGCAAACCTGGATCTGATTAGCTAGTACTCATCCAATTTTGTTCTTGGTGCATCGGGTATCTGACATCTGTTTGATTTGGATTCTTTCTTATTCTGACGTGAAAAACCAAAACCAGATCTGACCCATTAACAACTGGGATCTCAAAACATCCCTATGGTGGATTGACCGTGCCAGTGTAATTTTCCCTGTTTCAGTACCTTAACCAACGGATTTGGGGTTATGACAAGGTTGCCAGACTAGGAAGCGGAAGCACGGGAACGAGAAGCAATAGATTAAAAAATGTATAGAAAGCAGGAAGTGAGGAATAAAAACAATATAATAATTGAATGGGAATAGAAATTGAACGCAATTAAAAACTAAAATAAAAGTGACTAGTCTTAAATTTCATGATTTTTAATGTAACAATTAAATTTTTAACAAAATTTAAAAATGATGACAGCAATTTAGAGAAAGCACATGAAAGTGAATGAGATGTGTGAGTGAAAACACAAAAAACATGAAAAGTAGAGTAAAAAAACATATAAAAAGAACAGATAAAGTGTGTGAAAAGCATAGGAGAAGCATGGAGGAATAGAAATTCTCATCAAGTTTCGGAAGCGAGGAGTATCGCTCTTCTGAAGCAAGTTTTTGGGAAGCGAGCTTCCCACTTATCTAAGAAGCTTCCGGTAACCTAACTCAGCGAACTGTTGCCTGCAGCAATTTTTTTTCAGCTTGTGGAATACATTACTGCCATCTAAGTCATAATGGAAAGACAAACAGAAAAGTAATCTGCCATGTTTTTTGTTGCAGAAAATGATGGCAAATTTCTTTAATCTTCAAAATCATCCCAAAATATTAGCTGCTGCTTTTTGTTCCAGAAAATGATGGAAAATTTCTTTAATCTTCAAAGTCATCCCGAAATATTATCTGCTATGCTTTTTGATGCAGAAAATGATGGCAGATTTCTTTAATTTTCAAAGTATAAGATGCAAGACTCAACCTGAACTGTGGTACATTACTGCCAGCTAAGTCATATAGAATGCCAAACAGAAAAGTAATCTGATATGCTTTTTGTTGCAGGAAATGATGGCAAATTTCTTTAATCTTCAAAGTCATCCCGAAATATTATCTGCTATGCTTTTTGTTGCAGAAAATGGTGGCAGATTTCTTTAATTTTCAAAGTATAAGATGCAAAACTCAACCTGAACTGTGGTTGATCAATGGAACGTAGAATGCCAATATATAATAGTAAAAGCATCCTTTACCAACCGTCGTGTTGTGTGTCCCTTGAATATAGAAATTGTTATGGAATGAATGCACTTGATTGAGCATGTGATACTTAGTGGACTTCTGTTCAGAAACTTGAGTTTGTACAAGTTCAGCCAGAACGGAAACTTCTCAATTCTGATTTGCAGGAACTACGGCAACGGGGTTGCAAGGCACACAAAGTAGTTACATCATAAACTTCAGGAACAGTGTTTTAGCAGATTTTGATCAGTCCTCAGTTGTGCACTTGCGGCAAGCGAAACTCAGGATTCTCAGGTTTCATATGTGGTGTGCCAACTCACTGGACCAAATAATGTTCTTTTAATGATGGATGTTTGATGCAGAATGCGTTTTCAGAAAACAAGGATCAAACTAGGTTTCTAGCCAATTGTTTGTATCTTTTAATGTATTATCTTGATTTTTTTTCCTCCTTTTCTGAGGCATCATGAGTTTCCTTGAACAATTATTTTTCTTCATTCATTCAGATTATGTGATCAGTTCTTACAGAGTTGCACTGAATTTACTATCTAAAAGGTGTATTCTGTAACTTTACTATTCATAGTTATCTTACAAATTCTATTGATACATATCGGAGTCGGAATCTGGAACCAAATCTTTGTTGGTAACAAGTAATGGCAAATGACTCGTGATTTTTTTTTGGGTAAAAGTTATGTAGGTGTGGGATAGCATTTCTCTTATGCACGTACGTGGAGTTTTGAAAAATTCACAAGCACACTTGTTCATATGTCAAAGGCTGGTAAGGTTTTGCGAATTAAACCACAATCTCCACCACTTGTGCAGGCCCTCGTCCATTCCTTCAAGTTTTGGTCTTGCGATCATACTGCACAGGCGGGGAGGTCTTCATTATGCCACATCATATCCTCTTGTGCTATATCATGGTATTAGTGATTTGAGCCTTTGGCAGTCCTGAACTACAGAAGCCTGAAATAAAGTTCTCCGGTTGTTACAAGTATGTTATTATGGTGCCATGCATATGTTGATTATTCATATGACAGTGCTGAAAAGTGAACACTGAATGACTGCTTAACATGCCTCCACAGCCAAACCTGTCAACTGTGAATCACAAGCATTCTCATGCAAGTCCAATATATCAAAGGTCCATGCGTGACATGCGCTTATATTATGGTTCCTCAAGCTTAGGACTTGAAACTTATTTGGATTGGAGAACCATCCAGATGGGAGGATATTATGATGAGAGGAATGTGCAAAATAGATGATTTTACAAATTATACTTGTGTGTCCTCAGCAGCATACAGAGCCTTGATTTCTTCAATCTCGTCATAGCTTCCAAGGAAAACGGGAGAACGCTGATGAATCTTGGTAGGGACCAAATCAAGTGCCTGCAGAAGCAGCAGTTCAATGGGTTAAAAATAGTACAAGAAACAGATGAAGATTTGCTTCAAATTGTGAACAATCAAGAAAAAATGTGCACACACACACGCGCACACACACACACACACACACACACACAAAACATAGAGCTAGGGCTGGAAAACAAACCAAGCAGCTCCTGATTCAGGTTTGTTTGGCTCATCATAAACTCGTTTTTGATAGGTTCCCATAGCTGGTGACCGAGCCACGAGAAGCTAGTTTAACTTAAACAAGTCGAGCCCGAACACAGAGTGTTTGGCTCCGCTTGGTTTAGGTGAGCTCATAATATATAGTCACTGAAAATATGAGAACTACCGTGTGAACTAAGATTTTCATGGATTTTGTATTCTTTTCTCTTAAATCTAACCATACGGATGTGATTTACATGTTTGGTTTTATAAGGACCAACTTTTGAATCATCCGATTATGACACGTAAATAGGGCTGGTAAACGAGCCGAACGAACCAAACAGGGCATGTTCGGGCTCGGCTCAATTACTAGTGGATTGAGCTCCTGGCTCGGCCCGTGTTCATGTTTAGCCGAGCCGAGCTCGAGCTCGGCTCGTCCCCGAATGAGACGAGTCAAGCACGAGCTGGCTAGTGTAAACACATTTCATGTTATTTATACATAGATATACCTTTTTATATATTATACTTGAAAATATATATATAATTTTTTTATAAATTACACTTAATAGTTCATATTTTATGTATATATTTTTCATTCATCCTTCTTTATATATATATATATATATATTTTATGCATTCTTCCTTTTATATATTACACAAAATATATATTATCCATAAAAATATATATAAGTTATCTATACAAGCACTATTGAGCCGAGCCGAGCCGAGCTGAACACCTTGTGTTCGGCCTCAACTCGTTTAAGCTAAACGAGCTGCTCGTGGCTCGCTCACCAACTATATGAACCAATCACAAACGAGTATGTGACGAGCCGAACCGAGCTGAGTCACGAGCTGCTCTGTTCGTTTATCAGCCCTATACGTAAACAAGATTTTTTAAGGCTTTAAAATCAATGACTCATAATCTTCATAAATATTCAAGCATTAAAAATTTCTTTTTTCATTAAAAATACATGATTCGACAGTTGATTCCTAGCAAATTCACCATGCCAAACACATCTAGATGACTGGATTTGCAAAAAAAGCGTTGAAAATGCCCAGTTCACACGGTTCTCATATTCTAGAGACTACATATATAGTGTAATATATAAAATATATAAGTTTCATGTATAAATAGCAATTTTTTTTACACAAGCCAGCTAGTGTTAAGCTTGTCTTGTTTAGGCATGAGCTTAGCTTGAGCTTGGCTCGGCCAAATACAAACACAAGCCGAGTCACAAGTTAAATCCATTGGTAAACGAGTCAAGCCCGAACATTCCCTGTTCAGTTCGTTCGGCTCTTTTCCAGCGCTAAATACAACAACAACAACAACTACTACTACGCCTTCATCCCAAAACAATTGGGGTCAGCGATATGAACCAAAAAAGAAATTCATTTTGGGTCTTCCACATGAATCCTTTTCCTCCAATCATTTCTATCCAATGCCATGTCCTCAGTGAGGTTCAAAGCATTCATATCCTTTCCTATCATCTCCATCCAAGTCTTCTTAGGCCTACCCCAACCTCTTTTAACTAATATATTTTCCCATTTCTCCAACCTTCTAACTGGAGCATCATTAGGCCTTCGCCGAATATGTCCAAACCACCGTAAACGATTCTCTCGCATCTTATTTTCAATGGGTGCAACACCTACCTTCTTACGTATCTCCTCGTTCCGAATCTTATCTTTTATTGTATTTCCACACATCCATCTAAGCATCCGCATCTCAACTACACTCATTTTTTGAATATGATGTCTCTTGGCAGCCCAACATTCCGTACCATATAGTAAAGCGGGTCTAATAGTCATCCTATAAAACTTTCCCTTCAACCGCAATGGCATTCTATGATCGCACAGCACTCCAGTTGCACTTTTCCATTTCATCCACCCAACCTTTATCCTATGATTTACATCTCCATCAATTTCTCCACACTTTTGAATGATGGATCCCAAATATTTGAAATAATCATTCACCGGTATTTCTTGCTCACCAAGCTTCACTACACTCCCATCACTACTTCGTTGCTTACTAAACCGACATTCCATATATTCAGTCTTACTTTTACTCAACTTAAAACCTCTAGCTTCCAATGTCTGTCTCCATAATTCTAACTTAGCATTAACCCCAACTCTAGACTCATCAATCAAAACAATATCATCAGCAAACAACATACACCACGGTACATTTTCTTGAATTGGTCTCGTAAGCTCATCCATCACTATCGCAAATAGGAAATGACTTAAAGCAGATCCTTGATGTAACCCAACCGTTATCGGAAAATTGGTTGTCACCCCTCCACAAGTGCGGACATTGGTTACTACTCCTTTATACATATCTTTAATTATACTAATGTACTTGAGAGAAACACCTTTCTTCATCATTGTCCACCAGAGAACGTCCCTAGGTGCTCTATCGTACGCCTTCTCTAAATCAATAAAAACCATATGCAAATCTTTGTTCCTCTCTCTATATCTTTCAATAAGTTGTCTAAGAAGATGTATAACTTCCATAGTTGATCTTCCAGGCATAAAACCAAATTGATTATCCGATATCATGACAACCTTCCTCAACCTAGACTCAATCACGCTCTCCCAAAGTTTCATAGTATGACTCATGAGTTTTATACCACGATAGTTTGTGCAATCTTGTATATCACCCTTATTCTTATATAAAAGCACCAAAGTACTCTTCCTCCACTCATTAGGCATCTTATTTGTTCGCCAAATCAAGTTAAAAAGATTTGTCAACCATTCTAAACCTTTATCTCCCAAGCATTTTCAAGCCTCGATAGGTATACCATCTGGGCCAACTGCCCTACTTGATTTCATTTTCTTCAAAGCCTCTGCAATTTCTTTCTTTTGAATCTTGCGCATGAAGTCATGATTTATCTCATGAAAAGGAATGGAGAAGTCTCCAAGATCTTGAGCATGACTATCATTAAATAGCTTATCAAAATAATCTTTCCATCTCTCCTTAATCTCCTTATCTTTGACTAAAACCCTTTGCGTTTCATCTTTGATACTTCTAACCATACCCAAATCCCTCGATTTCCTATCTCTCATCTTTGCAAGCCTATAAATATCCTTCTCGCCTTCTTTGGTATCCAACTTGTCATAAACCTCCTTATATACCTTAGCCCTCGCGTTTCGAACTACTTTTTTAGCTTTCTTCTTTGCTATCATATACTTCTCCAAATCCTCATTATCACGACTCTCACTTAGATTTCTATAACACTCTCTTTTAACCTTAATAGCTAATTTGACATCCTCATTCCACCATGATGTATCCTTACCTATTGGTGCACCGCCTTTAGACTCACCCAATACCTCCTTAGCCACTTTTCTCATGCCACCCGCTATCTTATTCCACATTGATTCTGAATCCTCCTCGAGACACCAATCAACTTTCTTAACTACCTGCTCTACAAGTATTCCTTGTTTAGCTCCTTTCAGTGCCCACCACTTAATTCTAGAATCTATCCTATGTCTATCCCTTTTCCGGCATTGTCTAATTCTAAGATCTAAAATTAAGACTCTATGTTGTGTAGCTACACTTTCTCCCGGTAGTAATTTGAAAACCAATTTCCAGATTTGACTGTTTATATGATTGAATAATTAGAGGTTCAACATTCTAGAATGGATTTGGGTCAGTTGGATATCTCAACCTAACTCAAATGATTGACATCCCAATTCCCCACTTTCTACCAACAGTTTTGTCATTGTCTACATGTCCACAAAAGCAGAAATAGTTCTAGAGCATAATTATTCTTTATTATGCTAAATGTTTTAAGCATCAAGATCATGTTTGATCACCTAATGGCAATTTGATAGTGTGTGATGCAGGGGGCAAAGACAGATATTTCTTTTATTTCTTTTTTTAACAAGAGTATAAGATGGTGAGAAATCTTGTTCATACCCGTTCCTTGCCAGTGAATGCTTGACCACCTGCTTGTTCCATCAAGAATGACATCGGAAACACCTCATACAGAAGCCTGAACCAAACAAGAAAAATCACCACACTAAAATATTCTATGATCAGCATGCCAACTTCTAACAAAATGTCCACATGCACACACTGTTAAGACAAGCTTCTAATATATATATAATGTAAACCGAAATAGTATTTCAGTCTAATAAAAGTCAGCCCATTAGCGGCTGACTTTTTTTATTTTTTGCTTTGGTACTTTTGAATGGGACAGCTCCTTTTTATTTTTTGCTTTGGTACCTGCTTGTTCCGTCAAGAATGACATCGGAAACACCTCATACAGAAGCCTGAACCAAACAAGAAAAATCACAACCACACTAAAATATTCTATGATCAGCATGCCAACTTCTAACAAAATGTCCACATGCACACACTGTTAAGACAACTAATATATATATATATATATATATATATATATATATATATATATATATAAACCGAAATAGTATTTTGGTCATTTCAGTCTGTAATAAAAGTCAGCCCATTAGGGGCTGACTGTATAATTATTATTTTTGCTGCTTTTTTATTTTTTGCTTTGGTACTTTTGAATGGGACAGCTCCTTTTTTTATTTTTTGCTTTGGTACTTTTGAATGGGACACCTCCAACTAGCTGTTGGAGCTGCTCCCAAGGGTCACAAATGTGATCGTTTGGGAGCAGCCCAACAGCTAGTTGCTGCTCCTTATTTCTTTTGTTGTTATAAATAGGGCTTCAAGCCCATGTAAAAAGTATTGCTTTTTAAGCATATTGTGCAATACAAAAGCAGCATTTATTTTGACCCTTGTGTGGGTGGTTGAATAAATCAATTAGTGTTCTTATTGGTTGAATGTATTATTGTAAGTCCATAAGGGACACCTGTTTTGCTTTTGTTCTTATTTCATTACATGGTATAAGCATCGGTTTGTGGGATCATTGCATTGTGAAGTGCACCATCAAAGATCTCCTCAACAAAATTCTTGCTCTCTTCTCTCTCCTTCTCATTATTGTAAAAATGGAGGATGAAAGAGAAGTGATCGTCTTAATTCCCGTAAGACTCAATGATACTATGTAATGTGGGCATCCATAGTGAAATATAAAATATGGAAAAAAGGTGTATGAGGTTTGGTTGATGGAACTGAAATAGAACCCAAACTTATAATCACTTTAAGGAGAGAAGATGTCTAAGGCCATCACTGAATATGAGAAAAAATAGAAAGAGTGGAGGATGGGTCATTCCAAAATAATTGGATGGCTTATCAATGGTGTTGACATCAAAAAATGTTCTAGTTTAACGAAATTTGACTTTACTAATAATGCATAGAAGTATCTTAAAGATATGTATAGTCTCAAGGATATTGCTCACATATGCAATGTGCAAAATAAAGTGAGAACTATGACCCAAGAAGAGATAAGCATTAAGGAATATTATAATGCCCTCTCTTCTTTAGGATGAATTGGCTCTTCTAGAGCCAAAATGACATTGCCCAAAGATATAGAACTCTATGAAAAACAAATTAGAATAAATCATTTATATCAATTTGTTAATGGGCTTAAACCTGAATTTGAAGGGACCAAATTAGCCCTTTTTCATAGAGAAGGTGTACCTACCATAGTTGAAACTCTTGAAGAGTTAACTATGAAGAAAAATATGTTGAAAAAACCATCATCTTCAAAAGATGAAAAATCTCTGCTTGCGATATCAAAGTCCAGAAATCACACTAGGAATTATAAACCTCCTCACTTTGTAAGAAATTATGAGAATGAAAGAAATTTCAATGACTATGAAAGAAGTTAAAATGAGAAAATAAGTGATCATAACACAAGAGTAGAAAAATAATATGTTACCATTGCTATGAACCGGGACACATCAAGCCTTTTTGCCTTAAAAGAAGGAAAAAAGATCAAAGAGATGATAAGAAGGTGGCTTCGGTGGGACCATCTTTTGAAATAAATGGTATAAACGATTCCAAATGCATTGGCTAATTATCCTTGGCACAACCCATGGAGGCACTACAACCAATGTTCAAAGTCAAGCTTCTTCCTTCTCGGGTGCGGCCATATCTATAAGTGGTGACCCCAGTAAGACTTCTTGGATTCTTGATTTCGGTGTTTCTTTTCATATGACCCCAAATGAGTTCATATTATCTGAATGTCATACTAATCCAAATGATTTTTATGTTTCAACTGCCGATGAAACTTCTTTAAAAATTAAAAGTTTTAGGGCTTTTTAAAAACAAAAAACTTTTTTTATACCAAATATTATAGTAGTACCAAAATTTAAATTAAACCACTTATCCGTTTTTCAAATTGTAGATCATGGATGCAAAATTTTGTTTTCATCTACTGATTGTTTGATACAGGATCTCCAGTTCAAGAAATCGATTGGGCGATGCTATAGAAGAGGAGATCTATAATGTTATGGACAATCTTGAATTATCAAAACAAACTTTTTGTAATTTTATGAAAAAAAAGATATAAAAAATTGGCACAAAAGACTAGAAAATCCTAGTGTGTTTAAATTATATTTGTTTACATTTCTTACAAGTTATAAAGAAAGAGATTTTGTTTGTAAATATTGCATCTTTAGTAAAATGAAATCCTTACCCTTTGGGCCTAGTCATTTTATATCTAAAAATCTATTTGAGTTGGTATATTTGGATGAATGGGAACCAACTTCAGTTATATCCAAAGGAGGAGTATCTTATTATGTTGTGTTTGTGGATGATTATAGTAGACACTCTTGGATAATTTTCTTAAAAACAAATCTGAAGTATTTGATTGTTTCAAAAAATGTCATTCTTATACAAAGACTACATTTAAAACCAATATTAAAATCTTTAGAACCAATTCTAGAAGAAACTTTGTGTCAAAGGAGTTCAAAATTATCTTGACTTGCATGAGATTATTCATTAAAAATCATGTCTTTATACTCATCAACAAAATGGATGAGTCGAAAAGAAGCATAGACATATTATTGAGACTCTTAGAGCACTTCTTATATCAAGAAATATTCCAAAAATGTTTTGGGCCGAAGCCGCTCTTACGACGGTTTATTTGATAAATAGGATGCCTTCAAAAACCATT
This sequence comes from Nuphar pumila, assembly GCF_984573655.1. NCBI lineage: Eukaryota > Viridiplantae > Streptophyta > Magnoliopsida > Nymphaeales > Nymphaeaceae > Nuphar > Nuphar pumila. The sequence goes on from NC_143262.1 coordinate 73,372,138, forward strand.
AAAATTATTTCTCCTATTGAAAAATTATTTAAAACATCTCCTGATTATAAAAGGTTGAGAGTCTTTGGTTGTAAATGATTTGTTCTTACCAACAAAAACGACATACTTTTCCCAAAAGCAATTTCTTGTGTTTTTTTAGGCTACGCCGAAAATCAAAAGGGATATAGATGTTATAAAATTAAAAGGAACAAATTATATGTTTCAAGAAATGTTACTTTTCTTTTAAAACGAAAATGGATTTGATAAATAGAAAATCCAAGAGCATTGTGACTATTCATTTCTCTTCCACCTTATCAATAAGCATGAAAAATGTGATAACATTCATAATATGCAGTGACAATGAGGACGCTCATGATGCACATGGGAATGTGAATGAGGGTCTCGATAATATAGATCTATCTCATAATGAAATTCAAACATATACTTGACATACCGAAAGCCATCCACCATATGCTTTAGAAAGATATTCTCAAAATCAAGATATAGATTCTTCTAGTATTAGAAAATCCATGAGAATTTCAAAGGTTCCTAGTTGATTAGTATCCTATGACTCTTTTGAACCTAAATATAGAGCTTGTCAATCTCATAATGAAATTTAAACCTATACTCGACGTACCGAAAATCATCCACTTTGTGCTTTAGAAAGATATTTTCAAAATCAAGATATAGATTCCTCTAGTATTAAAAAAACCATAAGAATTTCAAAGGCTCCTAGTAGATTCGTATCCTATGACTCTTTTAAACCTAAATATAGAGCTTGTCTAATGGCTATACATCATCTTAACATGATGCTAAAAACTATTAAGAATGGATTAAAGTAATGAATGATGAATTAAAAGTTTTACAAAAAGCAAAAACTTGAGAAATTCAAACATTACCTAAAGGAAGAAAAACTATAGGATATACATGGGTGTATAAGATAAAAACTAAAAGTGATGGGACATTAGAAAGATATAAAGCTAGGTTCATAGCCAAATGATATAGTCAAGAATACAGAATAGACTATGATGAAACATTTGCTCCAATAGCTCAAATGACCACCGTTAGAACCCTTATTTTTATAGCATCAATTAAAAAATAGTCAATCTTTCAAACGGATGTAAAAAATGCATTTTTGTATGGTAATCTCAACGAGGAAGTTTACATAGATCCCCCGCTAGGTTTAAATTTAGCACAAGAAAAAAATCTTTGGTTACGAAAAGCATTGTATGGTTTAAAGAAAGCCCCCAAGGCTTGGTATGATCAATTTAGTAGCGTTATGACCCAACTTCACTTTAAATCTTGTTATACTAACACTGCATTATTTGTTAAGTCTTCTAATACAGGAATGATGATATTACTTCTCTACGTTGATGATATAATTATCACAGAAGGTGATAAGTAAGGAGTTAGTTATATCAAAGATGTGCTCAAAGCTAACTTGATATTATAGATTTTGTTTTTTTATGGTATTTTCTTGTAATAGAAGTGCCTTACTCACCTCGTGGTTATTTGTTATAGCAGCCTAAGTATGCAACAAAGATCATTGAATGGTCAAAACTTTCAGATGAAAAACGAGTTGATACTCCAAAGGTCATCAATGCAAAGATGAATAAAGACAATGGAGAACCTCTGAAGGATTCAACTCCATATAGACAAATAATTGAAGCTTTATCTTATCTCTCTATTACTCATCCTGATATTTCTTATGCTATTTATTCTATTAGTCAATTTCAACATGTTCCCACTACAGTACATATGAGTATTGTAATGAAAATTATTAGATATATTAGGAATTCTATTAATTATGGGTTATTTTTTTTATCATATTCCTCGTTAGAAATTATTGCATATTCTTATTCCGACTAGAGAAAGGATGTAAATGCTAGATGCTCAACCACTGGTTCTTGTGTTTTTGTAAGAGATTCTTTAATTTCATTGAGATGCAAGAAGTAGCGGAAGGTGTCCCTCTCTTCTACTGAAGCAAAGTGTCGTGCCATGGCGACAATTGTTATATATATATTATGTAATTCATTTGTAATACCCGATAGGGGTAAAATAGTCTTCTCACCATTTCTTGCATATTCATTCTTTTGAATATGTTTTTCTTTCTTTTGCATTTATTTTTTATTTTTCTTTTCCTCCTTTTTGCTTAAAGCATTGGGGGTCCCAACATAGAGTCGTTGGGACCCCCAACGGTCATAAATATGACTGTTGGGGGCTCCCAACGACTCCATGTGGGAGCCCCCAATGGTCTCTCATGTGTCCCTTTTGTGTATAAATATGAGGTTATCCCCCTTGTATTTTCTATGCCTTTCAAGGCTTCATCCAATAAATATTTCATTATTTTTATGCTTGTATAGACTTTTTAGGCCTTTATTTGTCCCTTTGTGGACTTCTTGTTTGAATGCCATAGTGCTTGTCCATTATTGGACTTTGTGAATGCTTGTGCATTCTTGCGTTACACTTCTGCCTATTTCCTTACATGGTATCAGAGCTTGGTCTCTAGAAGAATAGCTCGTGTGTTGCTTCATCACGGTGTTCACCTCAAAAAGCGTGCCACACAAAGTGTGGATTCAAAGAAAGAATTTACCCGGTATGTATCACATACTTTTTAAAAGGTGTCTCTTGTATTATTTATCTTATGCATTATGAATGAGAAAACACTTATTTTCTTGATTATTATTATATATATATAATTATATATATGGATACTTTTGCTATTTTCTTTGGATTCTCTACTTTAAATATTTATGGTATGCATTTGAAAATATATTTAAAATATAGTAGCCGCTTGCTAAATATGTTAAAAATGAATAGTTCTTTAAAGAAATTATTAAATCTTATGCGTAAGCATATCTCCATAAAATATTTGTTTTAATTATGCATATTGTCATAGAAATTATATTTTACAAGAATATATGGTTTTGCTTTAAATCTTAAAGATTATGCTTTTCATATTGCTAATTCCCTTGTTATATGCATTTGGTTTTATCAATATAATTATTGGTAATAATTATGAATTTTATGATTTTCTTAAAATTTCAAGAAATTTGTATAAAGTACACCTTGTGTCATCATGTTTAATATCATGGATATCTTTGCATACTCATATGATTTCACCGATTCTCTCGTTTTTCCTTCAATAATATTCTTCTTTTGCTTTTTTAACATTTAAACCTTAGTAGGTTTTTGTGTATCGTACACATTATGTGCTTGTAATTCTTGGCTTTTTGTTAAGCTCTTCAAAGAATTATCTTGTTATTTGTATTTCTGCATTGTTCATTACATGAATCCTCTTGTGTTATTCCTTGTAATTTGTATTTTTGCATATCTCATTACAATGGTTAACTTTAAGATGTTCTCATTATGCAAAACTAATTCTTTGAAAAACATTCTCGATTGATTATGCTTGAGAATGATCTTTAATATTTGTGATTTGACTTTTATATAGAAAGTAAATCTTGTATTAAATGCTTTGAATGCATTTTTGTTTAACTCGTTTTTCTCTAAAAAATGTGTCATAGTCACAAAATTATATTGCATAATGAATTATGTTTTGTATAATTTCATAGGCTTCTATATAACCTATGTGGCTATGAGTTATTAGATCATCTTATTGCTTCAAGTATTCATGATTGATAGTAATTATGTCTATTTTTGAGAGTGTAAAAGGTTCTTCTAAAAACTTTATATGTATTATTTCCTTAATATATTACATGTTTCGTTTGTCTCATAGCAGACTTTTGATTTAAAAGGATTCTTTTTAAGATAATATGTTCTTGTCTTCTCTTTAAAATTATTAGATCTTTTATATATAACGTGCTCTAGTGCATCTATTCCTTGATCAGAATTGACTATGTTAAGCATGATTCATGTTTATTCAAAAGGTTGTCATGAGACATATTGTTATGCATATAATTGCATCTTTTTCTAAGATTGGTCATCTACCATTATTGGTTTTTTCAATTTGAAATTATCTTTTAATATCGGTTCCTTTATGAACTCACCTATTTGAAAAATGATTTCTGTGAGTGTTCATTGCCTTTTTATGGCATTTGTGTTGTCCATCACAGACTTTTATATGATGCATCAATCTTTTTGGCCTTATTATTGTTGAATCAGAGATGTTTGTTGGGGTGAGTTGTGTGCACCTTATTTTATGTCATTTTAAATTGTCAACTTGTAGTTTGACTCCAACTGATAGTTATGGGATCTCTGAGTGTGAGTGTGTTGTATCACTCCTTTGTTCTTTGGACATCAACTTTATTATGGATGCTTTTAATTATGTGTATCTGTGATGACTATCTATTCCTTGAAACCATGGTGTTTTGAAATATGGTCTAAATTGATATTTTGCATTAGTATTTTCATTACCAGCCTTCTTAACTCGGGTGTCTTCTTTTTACGCCTCTTATCTAAGTGTCACTATATGTAGACAAGAGATGTTGATTCACATCTTCGTGTGTGGTTTTTAGCCCATGATAGGCTTTCTACTCTTGCTCTAGTAGCTGATACACTTAATTTTAGGTGTCACTATACGTAGACAAGAGACATTTGTTCACACTTTCGTGTGTGATTTTTAGCCCTTTGTTGGTTTGTGCTCTTGTTCTAGTCACTGATACACTCGTTTCAAGTGTCATTATATATAGACAAGAGGTGTTTTTACACACCTTCGTGTGTATTTTTGGCCCTTTAGTGGCATGCTAAGTAACAGGGACTCGACAAAGCAGGTGCCGCACCCGCGTCGATGCGACGCAGGTGCAGCACCGGGTGCGGTCAACGCACTTAGGGTCGTTTTCGTCCACATTTCGAACGTTAAAAAAAAACCGATGAAAAGGAGTGATTAGGGCAAATTTTTTTGCCCAAATCACTCCTCTCCTCTCCTCTCCCGCGTAGCCCTCTCCTCCCGATGCCCCGACGCCACCTCCGAAGCTCCTCCTCTCCCTCGTCGCATGTACTTCCCTCTCGCTCTCTGCTTGTGTCGGCAGGGGAGGAGTCGAGCCCCCCCCTCCTGCGCCCTCTCTTTCTCTTGTTGGGTCGGCAGGGGAGGGACCGAGCCCCCCCTGCTCCCTTTGTTTTCGGCAGGGTAGGGGCTGAGCCCCCCCTTACTCTCTTGTTGGGTCGGCAGGGGAGGGGCTGAGTCCCCCCTGCTCCCTCTGTTTTCGGCAAGGTTGTTGGATCAACAGGGGAGGGGCCGAGCCCCCCCTCTCGCTCTCTTGATGGGTCTGCAGGGGAGGGGCTGAGCCCCTCCCTATTTTCGGCAGGGAAGGGGCCGAGCCCCCCACCCTGCTCCTTTTGATTTCAGGGGAGGGGCCGAGCCCCCCCAACCTCTCGCTCTCTTGTTGGGTCGGCAGGGGAGGGCCTGAGCCCCCCCCCCCCCCGCTCCCTCTATTTTCGACAGGGGAGGGGGTCGAGCCCCCGTCCCTACTCTCTGTTTTTGGCAGGGGAGGGGCAGATCCCCCCTCCTTGGTGATTTTATATCAAGATAATGTCAGTCTGTATAATTGATTTAAAATTTTGAATATATTTTTTTTGTGTTTTCAGGATAAAAATGACGGATAAAGGGAAAGGACTTGCATCATCCTCATCCCAACATGTGAGTTATGCTGCTAGTTTTGCTGATAGTTGCAGTGGGATTGATGATGTGGGGCCACTATGGGTACATGTAGATAAACTTGCAAAAGCTGGAGAATGAGGTGGTGGAAACAAGAGATTTCGATGCAAGCTCTGCGAAAGAGATTTTGTTGGGTCTTACACAAGAGTGAAGGCTCATTTGTTGAAGAAACCAGGACATGGCATTTCAGCTTGCAGAAAAGTTGATGAGGCAATGCAAAGACAATACAAGAAGAATATGATAAGAGAAAGGCAATGGTCGATTCTTGTGCAATTAGTGTGCCATTTGCAAGCCACCAAGAAGATACTGAAAAAAAAGAAAAGTCAATGTAGGAGGTAGAAGGACGATACAAACATCATTCAATACATATGGAAGAGAAGAATTGAATAGAAAAGTTGAGAGGTATTTTTATTCTGGTTCACTCCTATTTAATGCGGCTAGAAATCCTTATTGGAAGGATTTAATAACATCCTTGGCAAATTGTAATTTGAGTGGTTACGTGCCTCTAAGTTCAGAAAAAATACGAACCACACTTCTTGCAGAAGAGAGGGCAAATGTAGAGAGGTTGCTAGAGATTAAAAAATATTCATGGGAGCAAAATGGAGTTTCTATTGTGTCTGATGGATGGACAGATATTCAAAGACGTCCATTAATCAATTTTATTGCTTGTTCGCTTAGTGACCCAATATTCTTGAAAGCAGTTGATGCATATGGGGAATATAAAAATGCAGAGTATTTGAAGGGATTGTTTATAGAAGTGATAAAAGAAGTGGGTGATCAGAAAGTGGTACAAATCATTACAGACAACGCTCCAGTTTGTAAAAGTGCAACGTTGAGTTTGGAGAGCGAGTACCCTCATATTTTTTGGACTCCATGTGAAGCACACAGCTTAAATCTAGCCTTAAAGAGCATCTGCAACCCCAAAGAAGAAGAAAATTCATAAGCATATGCTTTATGTTCATGAATTGAAGATTTAGAAAGAAATGTCAAAAGCATTAGAAATTTTGTTGTTAACCACCATCGTGCTAATGCTATATTTAATAGGCATTCTGACTTGAAATTGTTGAAGGTCGCTGAAACATGTTTTGCGTCCATCATTGTGATGGTGAAGATGATTAAAAGAGTGAAGAATGCTTTGATTAACATGGTGACTGATAAAAATTGGACATTCTATCGTGTTGATGATAATATCAAGGCTCAAGAAATTAAAAAATTCATTCTTGATGATGAGTTTTGAGACAGAGTGATATACTTCCTTCAATTTACGCAACCTATTTGGGAAATGTTAAGAGAAGTTGATAAGGATGAGCCCATGCTTCACAGAGTTTATGAAATGTGGGATAATATGATTGAAAAAATACAAGCTATAGTTTTCAAGCATGAAGAAAAAAATCCTGCATTGGATGATTCAGATTTTTTTAATCATATTCATTCAATTTTAGTCAGAAGATGAGATAAGAGCAACACTCCTTTGCATTGCATGACACATTCTCTTAATCCACTGGTGATATTGGTCGTGTCCCTCCAAATTTAGACCCAGAGCTATCAAGACATAGAAATATGTGTATGACAAGACTTTTTCCAGAAGCATATCTTCTACATCAAATCACAAGAGTTTGAAAAATTTTCATCTTCGAGATTATATGGACCGACATTATTCGCGAGAGAAAAAGATAATATAGATCCTATCACATGGTGGTCAACATTTGGATCCGAAACACCTCTTCTCCAACGTCTTGCATTAAGATTGCTATCGCAACCTGCTAGTTCATCTTGTTGTAAAAAAAAATTGTAGCACATATTCTTAAATCCACAACATGAAGAGAAACAAACTCACCAGCAAGCTTACGGAGGATTTAGTATATGTTCATTCAAATCTTCGATTACTTTCGCGAAGCAATGATGAATACAGATACTAATTTGCTCTCTTAGTTATTTGATTATTTTTTAGTTTTCATTTAAATATACTTGTATTGTATTTAACATTTTCAAATTGGGTTTGTAATGCAGACAAGGAACATCCAAATTTTGGGATGTAAACCCAGAAGAGTGTGACTTCGAGGGAGAGCATGATTTCAACATAACAAACATGGATTTAGCTGAGCCCAATATTCCTTCTAATGATGCATTTGATGATGAAGAAGAAAATTATTAACATCCATTACTTCATCAGGATATACTTTGGTATGTAATTTAGTTCTTTTATGCTTTACTTATTTGATTGATATTTAGGTTGATTTATGTAATTGCTTTACTTATTTGATTGATAATTTGATATTTAGGTTGATATACTGCATGCATGATGAATGATATTATGACAATGTTAACTGTTAAATGTTAAACTGTTAAAACTTCAAAATTATATATATATATATATATATATATATATATATATATATATATATATATATATATATATATAATTTTTTTTATATTTTTGCCCCTGCCGCACCCCCGCACCTGGGTTTTTTGAAAGTGCCGCATCCCCGCACCTGCACCCGCACCCGCACCCACATCCGCACCCGCACCCATGTGACATAGGTGGCATGTTGTTTGCTGATGATATTGTTTTGATTGATGAGTCTAGAGCTGGGGTTAATGCTAAGTTAGAATTATGGAGACAGACATTGGAAGCAAGAGGTTTTAAGTTGAGTAAGAGTAAGACAAAATATATGGAATGTCGGTTTAGTAAGCAACGAAGTAGTGATGGGAGTGTAATAAAGCTTGGTGAGCAAAAAATATCGGTGGATGACTGTTTCAAATATTTGGGATCTATCATTCAAAAGTATGGAGAAATTGATGGAGATGTAAATCATAGGATAAAGGTTGGGTGGATGAAATGGAAAAGTGCAACTGGAGTATTGTGCGATTCAGAATGCCATTGCGGTTGAAGAGAAAGTTTTATAGGACGACAATTAGGCCCGCTTTACTATATGGTACAGAATGTTGGGCTGCCAAAAGACATCATATTAAAAAAATGAGTGTAGCTAAGATGCGTATGCTTGGATGGATGTGTGGAAATACGATAAAAGATAAGATTCAAAACGAGGAGATACGTAAGAAGGTAGGCGTTGCATCCATTGAAAATAGGATAAGAGAGAATCATTTACGGTGGTTTGGGCATATTCGGCGAAGGCCTAATGATGCTCCAGTTAGAAGGATGGAGAAATGAGAAAATATATTAGTTAAAAGAGGTCGGAGTAGGCCTAAGAAGACTTGGATGGAGATGATAGGAAAGGATATGAATGCTTTGAACCTCACCGAGGACATGGCATTGGATATAAATGATTGGAGGAGAAGGATTCATGTGAAAGACCCAGAATGATTTTCTTTTTTGGTTCATATCGCCGACCCCAATTGTTTTGGGATGAAGGCGTAGTAGTAGTTGTTGTTGTTGTTGTTGTTGTTGTTGTAGTGGCATGTTGTTTATGCTCTTGGTCTAGTCGCTGATACACTTGATATTTGAAGTTTAGAGGACTAGGAGGTGATTGCTTGTGATGGTTAAACCGATGCTCTAATATACTCATTCAAATGTATGATAATTTTTTCAAAATTGTCTAACTCATCTTCTCTTCTATGAGAAATGATTGATCGAAATAATTTCATGCATCTTGCATTGCATTATTAAAGTTTGCAAAATATTACTCCTTGATATTCGTGAGAATATAATTTTTTAAAAATTGGTGTTGATTTACAAATTTCATTTCTCATTCCTTATATAAGTTTTTTAAATCTCTCTTTGCAAAAGACCATTTCTTGATATTTATGGGATTTTTTAAATGTCATCTTCCGCAAATTGGTTTTGACTTGCTTATATCATTCCCTTTGTCATGTGGGATCTTTTAATTCTTTACTGAATCTCTTAAAATCTTTACTACTTGTTCCTTCCATGTATGAAAAAATATTTATCAATAAAAATTCATGCACTTTATTGATAACATATATATATATATATATATATATATATATATATATATATGTATATTTGGTCCTCTATACTTAAAATCACTCTAGGATGGGTGAGTGAATTATGCTTTTAATTTATTATTGTGTCCACATTGTGGTATGCATAAATTTAATTAACTTATCTTTGATAAAAGTTCTTATCTTTTCATTTGTTGTTTCATGTGCATGATTCACATAATTGCATGCGTAAAGTTCATTAGCTCTTTCTAAAGTTTTTGAGTTCTCTAAATAAAGATTCTATATTATTTGTGCATTTGTGATCTATTGAATGTGTTGTGCTCTTGTGCACACTTGTTCCAAGTGTTCTTCTTGTGCCTTTGTGCACACTTCACACATTGAGAACTTAGTGTTCTTGTGCATATGGTCTCTTTGAAGACTCCCTTATATTTGTACTCCTTTGTGAGTATTTCATTGTGCCTTCGTGCACTTAGCCTCTTTGTGATTCTTGTGAGTTAACCAAGTCAACTTTGGACTTGATTTTATTGGAGATATTTTCACATTAAAGTCATTTTTCGAACTTGATGTTCTTTTAGTCTTGAAGACATTTTCACATGGTGCATATTCAATGCTTCTTGAGCATGTTTGTCATAAATAAAGATTTACTTATTTTTATTGTTCTCTTCCACTTATACCCTTTTATGGGTTTTGCTTGAAGTGTTTTTAATAGACACTCTTGAAGAGATTCATATGCTTTTTGAAGACCACCATGTCATTTGAGATAATTTTTATGCATATTTGATTATCTCTTCTTAATGAATCATGTCTTTTAAGTAATCAAATCTTCCTATGATCAATGTTAAGGTTTCTTGAAAAATAAATTGATTATGATTTAATTTTATCTTTGAGGGATGCTCCTCTTGTCTTCCTTAATATTTAATGATTCAAAAAGTTGTTACTATTTTGTTCAAACAATTTTATTCTTACTTTACAATATATTGTTTTTGCAACTCTTGGGCTAGAATATTGTTTTGTGTGTTCTTGGAGTCTTCTTTTGGTTTGTTCTTTCTTTTCAGGATCTTTAAGAAGTGGCACCGTCGATACATCATGGAGATAACCAATGAAGGTACTTGGGGATGATCACCAATAAAGGTGTTTTAAAGACTTATATTTGCAAGAATTTTCTGAGATGCCATAAAGATGAAGATTTCTCTTAAAGACTCTTGAAGACTTGGACTTCTTCCCAAGATTCTTTTTGTATTTTTCAAACTTTCGGGATAACCTTCCCCATCAAGTTTGAGGGGGGTGTTAAAAAAATAATATATATAAATTATGTAATTCATTTGTAATACCCGATAAGGGTAAAATAGTCTTTTCACCATTTCTTGCATATTCATTCTTTTGAATATGTTTTTCTTTCTTTTGTATTTTTTTTTCTTTTCCTCCTTTTTTCTTAAAGCATTGGGGGTCCCAACATAGAGTCGTTGGGGGCTTTCAACGACTCCATGTGGGAGCCCCCAATGGTCTCTCATGTGTCCCTTTTGTATATAAATATGGGGTTATCCCCTTGTTTTTTCCATGCCTTTCAAGGCTAATATTTCATTATTTTTATGCTTGTATAGCCTTTTTAGGCTTTTATATTGTCCCTTTGTGGACTTCTTGTTTGAATGCTATAGTATGACTTTGTGAATGCTTATACTTCCGCCTATTTTCTTGCAACAACTATGCCTGAGTTAGTATGATTGAAACTGTTGAAGGATGGATGAGAAATACCGAACCTTGGGTAGAGAAAGAGAGAGAGAGAGAGAGAGAGAGAGAGAGAGAGAGAGACGACTGCACAAAAAAGTTAACTTCGTTACTTTTAGGGCAGCTACTCTCTATGTTAAATAGAGAGAAGCCAAAAACACGAAATTACATCTCAGCCCTTAATTAAATAAAATTTCAAATACCCCCCTAATTTAATAAAGCTTAAACTTAAAACCACCTATTCTCAACACTCCCCCTCAAGCTGGAGCATAGATATCGATCATGCTCAGCTTGTCACAACAATGGAGGAAACTAGGCCTCGCAAGGGCCTTGGTAAAGACATCAGCAACTTGATCTTCGAAAGATACATGATCTGTGCAAATATAACCAGCCTGAATCAAATCACGTACATAGTGACAATCAACTTCAATATGTTTAGTCCTTTCATGAAACACTGGGTTGTTGGCAATATATGTAGCAGCCCTATTGTCACATATCATTAACATAGGTAGGGATACTTTTTCTTGAAGCTCGGTCAAGATTGATTTTACCCACATAATCTCAGCTGCAGTCTGGGCCATTGCTCGGTATTCAGATTCAGCACTAGATCTGGTTACAACAGTTTGTTTCTTACTCCTTCAGGTAACAAGATTTCCTCCCACAAACACAGAATCCAGATGTCGACTTCCTATCTTCAACCGATCCTGCATAATCGACGTCAGTGTAAGCAACAACGTCCAAAGATGGATTTCGTTTAAACAACAGACCTTTACCAGGAGATGCCTTTAAGTACCGAAGAACCATCATAGCTGCATCCCAGTGAACTTTTGTAGGTTTGTCCATGAACTGACTAATTTTACTCACAGCTAATGAAATGTCAGGTCTAGTAACAATTGTTAAAACATATGTAATAATACATCTATATATATATAAATATAGATGTATATTCACCATAATACCCGATAGGGGTATTATGGTCATTTCACAAGTGCCCAATAGGGGTACTTGTTTTATTTTTTTTATTTTGCTGTTTTTTATTTTTTATTTTTTTATTTTTTAAAATGTATTTTGGATACCGAAAAGGGGCCCCACAATGGAGTCGTTGGGGCCCCCAACGGTCACAATTGTGACCGTTGGGGGCTCCCAACGACTCTATTGGGAGCCCCTTTGGTCTCCTTTTCTTATAAATAGGGGGAACCCCCCTTGTATGTTGTATTGCTCTTGAGAGCTCCTCTTCAATAATAGTGATATTATTTTTCATGTGTGTAGCCTTTTTATAAGGCCTTTCGTATATCCCTTAGTGGATTTCCTCTCTTATGCTTGTTGCATTTGTCCGTGTGGAACATAGTGAATGCTTTAGCATTCTTGGATTCTTCCGCATATTTCATTACATGGTATCAGAGCCATACGATCTTCTAAGGTAAAATCGTGTATCTCTCTACTTCCTTTTTTTTCCTTTTCTCTCTCACCTCCATTTTGTAGCAATGGAAGTCAAGATCGATCTATCATTCAAGCTCAACGGGAAAAATTACATGATGTGGGCATCCGCAATGGAGAATAATCTCAAAGGGAAGAAGCTTTGGGGTTATGTAATGGAGACCATTCCGGAACCCCAACTTAAGCTCACAAAGATGGAAGAAGATCAAGAGAAAGCACTTGAAGGCGATGCTCGTCTCAAGGCTATTGAAGATTAGCATCATCAAATGGAAGATTAGGAGAGTAACCATGCAAAAATCCTAGCATGGTTTATGAATAATGTTGAACTTAAGGTATGTGCAAATATTGCAAAATTCCGCCGGGCAAATGAAGCTTGGTTTTTTATGAAGGGTATGTTTACCCAAAAGGATCTTGCAAGAGCTTATTTTTTGCAAGAAAAAGTGAGAACCACAAAACAAGGTGACATGAGCATACAAGACTATTATAGTGCTCTAAATCCTTTGTGGGATGAATTGGCTCTTTTAGAGCCTAAATGGGTGTCTATGAAGGATGTGGTACTAAGACAAAAACAAATGAAACAAGATAGATTGTTTCAATTTTTATTTGGGCTTCGTCCCGAATTTGAACAAGTTAGATCCTCACTTCTCCATAGATCCACATTTCCTCCCTTAGAAGAGGCTATTGCCGAAATTACTCAAGAAGAGACTAGGCATAATATGGGTAAAAGCATTGATGAAGTTCTTGCCGTATCTAAACCCGACAATCATGTCAAAACATACAAACCACCTCATTTCGGTAAGCAAGGGAGTGGTGGAAGAAAAATGATTATATGTCATCATTGTTATGAGCCGGGGCATATTAAACCCGTTTGCCCAAAGCTAAATGGAGCATTCAAGCCAAAGGTGGCTTCCGTTGAAGAATCATCCACCAAAGAAGATGACGGCAAGAACGGGGATCTCAAAGATACTCTTGGACAAATTTCCTTGGCTCTCCAACAAATTCTAAAGGCTACTTCTTCTACCTCCGGTGCCGCAATTGCCTCATCATCACCTCCCGATACGTACTCTTGGATTTTAGATTCCGGAGCTTCTTTTCACATGACCCCTCATGAAAATGCATTAACCAATGTGCACACCAATTCAAAAATGTCTTGTGTCTCTACGGCCGATGGAACTTTTCTCAAAATAAATGGTGTTGGAACTCTTGATTCTAAAAATGTTCAAAATTTCCTTGTTCCAAAAGTTAGAATAGTTCCAAAATTAAATCTTAACCTCTTTTCCGTTTCTCAAATAGCCGACCATGGATGTGAAATATCTTTCTCATCCCAAGGGTGCTTTGTGCAGGATCTCCGGTCCGGGAAGCGGATTGGGCAAGGCCATAGGAAGGGAGACCTTTATTTTATGGATAATTTAATGCTTCCAAATACCTCATTTTGTACTTATGTCCAAGACAAAAATATTGAAACTTGGCATAAAAGGCTTGGACATCCAAGTTACTCTAAAATGTATCTTTTTCCTTTTGGACACAAGTTTTGTAAAGAAAAAGATATCAATTGCAAAGATTGCATTTTTGGCAAAATGAAGTCTACTCCTTTTCCTATTAGATCCTTTGTGACAACAAGACCTTTTGAATTGGTGCATTCCGATGTTTGGGGGCCATCTCCGGTTCTATCTAAAGGTGGTTATTCGTATTATGTTACTTTTATTGATGATTATACTAGATATGTATGGATTTATTTTCTTAACTTTAAATCGGAAGTTTTTAACTTCTTTAAAGAATTCCATGCAAAAGTTCAAAATCAATTTCAAAGTCAAATATCCATTCTTAGATCCGATTCGGGTGGAGAGTACTTATCAAATGATTTTCAATCATATCTAAAACAACATGACATTTGTCATCAAAAATCTTGCCCAAGAACTCCTCAACAAAACGGTCTAGCGGAAAGAAAACATAGGCATATTTTGGAAACCACTAGATCCTTACTCATTTCTAAAAATATTCCTAAAATTTTTTGGGCCGAAGCCGTGTTAACCTCCACCTATTTAATCAATAGGATGCCATCTTCAAAATTGAACAATATCTCTCCTTATGAAAAACTTTTTAATATGACACCCGACTACAATCGTCTTCGAATTTTTGGGTGTAAATGCTTTGTTCTTTTACATAAAAGAGATAAATTGTCACCTAAAGCAATAGAATGTGTATTTTTAGGATATGGTGAAAATAAAAAAGGCTATAGATGCTTTGATCATAAAAACAATAAGTTATTTGTCTCCAAAGATGTAACCTTTTTAGAAGATGAAAATGGATTTGACATATTGGAAAAATCAAATGAAATTGATTATATGTTTATCAATGATCTTTTAGAAGATTCAAATGATGACTCTTTGAGTCATCCAGAAGTTTTAGAAAATACTCATGATTCTCATGATAATGATGTATCACCAACTAATGGTGACAATCTCCAAGTATACACTCGGCGTGAGGAAGCCCAACCTATTAGTGCTTTAGAAAAATTCTTGTGGCTTAATGAACCCCTAGAAGAGACCTCCATTAGGCGTTCTTCTAGAGAATCAATTCCACCTAATAGGTTTGTCTCATATGAAACTCTCTCACCTAAATATAGAGCTTGTCTAATAGCCTTGCATTTTTACTATGAACCTTCCCATTATAATCAAGCAAAAAGTATACATCATTGGGTTGAAGCAATGAAAGTTGAACTAGATGCTTTAAATAAAGCTAAAACTTGGGAAATAGTTCACCTTCCTCCAAATAAGAAAGCTATAGGATGTCGATGGGTCTACAAAGTCAAAACAAAAAGTGATGGTTCCCTAGAGCGTTATAAAGCTAGATTAGTTGCTAAGGGATACTCACAAGAGTATGGCATCGATTATGAGGAGACTTTTGCTCCCGTGGCTCGCATGACAAGCGTTAGAACTTTAATTGCGGTAGCATCATCTAAGAAATGGCCTATATTCCAATTAGATGTTAAAAATGCCTTTCTTAATGGTCAGTTGAATGAAGAAGTATATATGGACCCTCCGCTGGGAATCAGTGTTAACCAAGGTCAAACCCTTCGGTTATTAAAAGCTTTATATGGTCTTAAATAAGCCCCTAAGGCTTGGTAAGATAGATTTAGTGCTATCATGTTACAATTGGGATTTCGCTCATGTTATACTGACACTGCTCTTTTTGTTAAACGTGTAGGTAATAGTATCATCATCCTTCTGCTTTATGTTGATGATATGATCATCACTGGCAATGATGAAAGTGGTATTCTTAAAGTTAAAAATATGTTAAAACATAATTTTGATATGTCTGATCTGGGTTTTCTCAGGTACTTTCTTGGTATAGAAGTTGTATACTCTCCTCGAGGGTATATATTGTCACAGATGAAGCTTGCTGCAGACATATGTTCCAAATCTGGGATTTCAGATGATAAAAAGGTGGAGACTCCCGAGGTTATCAATGCTAAACTACGACTGGAGGATGGAGTTCTGCTGGATGATCCTACGCCCTACAGGCAACTCATAGGCTCCCTCACCTATCTGACTATCACCAGGCCGGATATTGCTCATGCTGTGCACTCTGCAAGCCAATTTCAGCATGCTCCTACATCTGTGCATATGAGTGCTGTGCTCCGAATCATTCGATATATTAAAAATACTTTGACTAAAGGGCTATTCCTATCCTCAATCTCTTCCTTAGATTTACTAGCTTATACTGATGCTGACTGTGGAGGAAACCCAAATGATCGAATCTCAACTACTGCCTTTTGTGTTTTCCTAGGAGATTCACTAATTGCTTGGAGGTGCAAGAAACAGCAGAAAGTCTCATTGTCTTCTACTGAAGCAGAATACAGGGCTATGACAACTACTACAATGGAGCTGGTGTGGCTTCGAAGTCTTCTTCAAGATATGGGAGTCGAAATTATCGGGGCTTCGAAGCTTTGTTGCGACAACAAAAGTGCCATTTACATTGCCAGCAACCACACTTTCCATGAGAGGACTAAACATATTGAAATGGACTGTCATTATGTACGTGATGAATATCTTCGTGGGACAGTTACACTGCCATATGTCACTTCAGAATATCAACTTGCAGATTTCTTTACCAAAGCCCTGCCTGCTCCTCGCTTCTTGTTCCTCCTTGGCAAACTTTCGGTCATTCCCTCGTAAAGTTTGAGGGGGGGTGTTAAAACATATGTAATAATACATCTATATATATATATATAAATATAGATGTATATTCACCATAATACCCGATAGGGGTATTATGGTTATTTCACAAGTACCCAATAGGGGTACTTGTTTTATTTCTTTTATTTTGCTGTTTTTTATTTTTTATTTTTTTATTTTTTAAAATGTATTTTGGATACCGAAAAGGGGCCCCACAATGGAGTCGTTGGGGCCCCCAACGGTCACAATTGTGACCGTTGGGGGCTCCCAACGGTCACAATTGTGACCGTTGGGGGCTCCCAACGACTCTATTGGGAGCCCCTTTGGTCTCCTTTTCTTATAAATAGGGGGAACCCCCCTTGTATGTTGTATTGCTCTTGAGAGCTCCTCTTCAATAATAGTGATATTATTTTTCATGTGTGTAGCCTTTTTATAAGGCCTTTCGTATATCCCTTAGTGGATTTCCTCTCTTATGCTTGTTGCATTTGTCCGTGTGGAACATAGTGAATGCTTTAGCATTCTTGGATTCTTCCGCATATTTCATTACAACAATCACATATAACAACTTACCCACCAAGGATCTAAAGCTGGCACTATCCACATACTCAGACTTCTCATCGAACATGTGAGTTTTGGGATCCATTGGAATATTAGCTGGCTTGGCTCCTAGCATTCCAGTCTCTTTTAATAAGTCCAACACATACTTTTTTTGAGACAACACTAAGCCCTCTTTGTTTCTTGCAACTTCGATACCCAGAAAATATCGAAGGTGACCAAGATCTTTAGTAACAAAGTGTTTCTGAAGATGATCTTTTGTGACAGAAATATCTTGGGCACTGCTCCCTGTTAATATGATCTCATCGACATATACCACCATAACAACAATTCCAGCACTGGTTTTCTTGATGAACAAGGAGTGATCTGAAGCTGACCTGACAAAGCCAAAACTCGACATTACCTCAAATAATTTGTGAAACCATGCCCTTGGACTCTGCTTCAGGCCATAAATAGCCTTCTTCAACTTGCACACCTTCTTACACTCCCCCTGAACCTCGAAGCCTGGGGGTTGTTGCATATAGACAGTTTCATGCAAATCCCCATACAAAAAGGCATTCTTGACATCCAACTGAAACAAGGGCCATCCATGGTGCACAACAACAGAAAGAACAAGACGAATAGTACCAAGACGAGCAACTGGGGAGAAAGTTTCAAAAAAGTCAACACCATAAGTCTGAGTATACCCTTTTGCAACCAACCGGGCTTTGTACCGTTCAATTGACCTATCCGAGTTATATTTAATGGTATATACCCATTTGCAGCCAACAATATCTGCATCAGTTGGAGGATCAACCAAATCCCAAGTGCCTCTAGAACATAGGGCATCCATCTCATCCTGCATAGCCTGCATCCATTTGGGGTCGAATAGAGCCTGACTGTGATGAAGCGGAACAGAGGAGGCAGACAAAGCCGAGATAAAATTCTTCATAGAAGCCCCAAGATTAACTTCAGAAACAAACTGAGAAATTAGATGAAGAGTGCATTGTCGTTTCCCTTTTCGCAGAGCAATAGGAAGATCCTCATCAATAGCAGAAACTTCAGTATGCTCAGATATACTTGCCTCAGGAGACGGAGATACTGGTGGCATGGAGGTAGGTGGTAACCTATGAGTATACACTATAAGAGGGTTTCTGTATCGAGACTCCCCATAGGATGAAGCCACAGCCTTTGGAGTGAACGATTCTAAAGGAAACGAGGGAATTGGCAGAGGAAAAACATCACCCTGACTCTTTTGTAACCTTGGAGTAGTACTCGAAAAATAAGGAATAGACTCAAAGAAGGTAACATCCGCACTGACATACTCTTTATGGGATATAGGATCATAGCAACGATATCCTTTTTGGTTTTTAGGATACCCAAGGAAAACACATTTAATAGACTGCGCAGCAAGTTTATCTCGATCAGGACCCAACTTATGCACAAAACACACATCCAAAAACTTTAGGGGGGATAGGAAAGAGAGGAGCCTCTGGATGGAGAATTTGAATTGGGATCTGGTCTTCTACAGAACTTGACGGCATGCGATTTATAAGAAACCCGACTTTCAAAACCGCATCTCCCCAGTATGTAGCAGACATATTGGATTGAATCATAAGGCACTGAGCAACATTAAGGATTTGTCTATGTTTCCTCTCAGCCACCCCATTTTGCTGGGAGGTATGGGGACATGAAAATTGAGGTTGAATCCCATTAACAGAGTAGAATTGAAGTAAGTCTTTGGATTTGAACTCAAGAGCATTATCAGTGCGAACAATTTTAACACATGTCAAATTGAGTTTTGATCTCTGCAATTAAAGATTTAAGAATGACAGGACCTTGAGACCGATCTTTTAACAAGAACACCCACGATAGTCTCGAGAAGTCATCAACAATAACTAGATAATAGCGACACTGAGACCTATTCGAAATCCTACTCGGACCCCACACATCTACATGAAGTAGATCAAACAATCCTTGACTTGATGGACTCTGACTTGAGGGAAAAGAGCTTCGACAATGTTTTCCCAACTGACATGTTTCACACTGAAAAGAAACTGAGGAAGGTATATGAGGAATGACGCGACGAAGTTTTGTCACTGGAAGGTGACCCAAACGATGATGCCACAATAGAGGACTTGAGGATGATGTAACAGCAGAATGGGCCGAAACCTCTGGTTGGTGTAGGTGATACAGACCACCTTTCTCATAGCCACCACCAATTCTTCTCCCCGTCAGCAAGTCCTGAAAGGTGCATCCTATAGGATCAAAAATCACTCTACAATTCAACTCTTTTGTCATACGACTGACGGATAATAAATTCTGTGAAAACGAAGGAGCATGAAGAACATGCGACAATTGAAGATTAGGGGTTATAGACATGTTTCCCTGCCCTACAATTGGGGAAGAGCTACCATCAGCAAGGCGTACCCCTTTTTGACTTGTCACAGGTTTTAAACTCAAAAAATTGTTTGAGTTTCCGCACAAGTGACCAGAGGCTCCAGAATCAATGATCCACCTACCACCTTGAGTCGATAGGCCATTACCTGCCGAGCACACAACCTCCGCAACAGAAGACTTCGAATTGGATGATTGTAAAGCAAGGAGCTTGTCATATTCAGCCCTGCTAAGAGTTACACAACCATTGGAGGAATCCACTGATTTAACCACTTGAGCCATAATATAAACTAATGAGCTTGATTCACAAAGTGCAGGAGCAACCACACGCGCACACCCACAATCACCTACGAGCCCGACAATATCTAGTTTTGACCTCACCAATGAAATCTGAGAAACACACCCTTCGACTGTTCAGATCCAAACTCCAAATATAATTTAAAAAAAAAACTAACCACCTCACCCAAGGATGGCTATAGGTTGCAAATCAAGATCACACTTCCACCACGACTTAGTGTGTGTAACCATCACACATCCGCCACTACGACAACTAGTAGCATTACTCAACTCAGAATCCCACGTCAAATGACAAGAATCCCACAAACTGAATATTTTTTAACACCACAGGGAATCATGCCTGCTGATTCAAAAAAAAAACAATTATATTAGCAAGCTACTTTCGTGGAGGATGTGAAATCAATCAGATCTGATTCTTTCTCCCCACACTTGTTGCTTCCACTACATGAGCACAACCGAAACTAACATGATTCCTTTTTTTTTTTAAATAAATTTCGACAGCATGGTTGATAGGAGCTGTCAATGCAGTCTCCTTGTGGTGATACATAGCAAGATCAAAACTGACAACAGTAAATCATGAAAGTTGCTGTTGAAATCATATAGGTAGATGCTGTAACTCACGACAAAAAAAAATTATTTCACGACCCTGCCGAAACCACTGTAGATGCTGAAATCACGACAGAGGAAGGAGGAAAATCATTTCTTCCAGGGACACGATACAAAATCACGGCAGCAGCACATACTATCTGTTATAACCTGCCAAACCCAAAAATCACGGCGAGGTTCAAAGGGTTACGACTGCCAGATCTGAACAGCAAGCATCCACGACCAGCAGCATACCAAAAAAAAAAATTTAAATCGCTGACAGCGAAGAAGAAACTCAGCAACAAAGAACCACGATAGCAGGTAGTAAAAAAAAAAACTTAGAAAAGGCTACCACACCCACAACAAGCATCCACGACCAGCAGCATATCCAGAATTTTTTTTTTAAAATCGCTGACCTGATTGAAGAAATATTTTCATTAGATAAAAGTTTGATCACGATTGAGACACCTTCCACGATCAACTGTGCTTTGATCAAACTCGATCATGCTCCCACGATCGGCTATCGATCACGATCCCACGATCGACTGCTTTGATACCATGTTGAAGGATGGATGAGAAATACCAAACCTTGGGTAGAGAAAGAGAGAGAGAGAGAGAGAGAGAGAGAGAGAGAGAGACGACTGCACAGAAAAGTTAACTTCGTTACTTTTAGGGCAGCTACTCTCTATGTTAAATAGAGAGAAGCCAAAAACATGAAATTACATCTAAGCCCTTAATTAAATAAAATTTCAAATACCCCCCTAATTTAATAAAGCTTAAACTTAAAACCACCTATTCTCAACAGAAACAATTATTAGAAGATTTGAAAGTCCACATTGTCGAACCCTCGAGATTATGTTGCGACAACAAGAGCGCAGTATACATTACAAGCAACCATGAAAGGACCAAACACATTGAAATGAATTATCACTACGTCCGTGAAGAATTTCTGAATAAGACCATCACATTACCTTATGTTCCAACTGAGTATCAATTGACAGATTTCTTCACTAAAGCGCTCCCGCCACCTAGATTTCACTTCCTACTTGCCAAACTCTAAGTTGTTATGCCATGAGTTTGAGGGGAAGTGTTAAGACAAGCTTCTAATATATAATTATATATATACATATATATATGTATATATATATATATATATATATATATGTCCATATTATGTAAACCGAAATACCCTTGATGGGGTATTTCGGTCATTTCAGTTTATAATAGAAGTCAGCCCATTAGGGGCTGACTGTATAACTATTATTTTTGCTGTTTTTTTATTTTTTGCTTTGGTACTTTTGAATAGGACAGCTCCAACTAGCTGTTGGAGCTGCTCCCAACAGTCACAAATGTGATCGTTGGGAGCAGCCCAACAGCTAAGTGGGCTGATCCCTATTCCTTTTGCTGTTATAAATAGAGCTTCAAGCCCTTGTAAAAGGTATTGATTTCTAAGCATATTGTGGAATACAAAAGCATTTATTTTTACCCTTGTGTGGGTGGTTGGATCAATCAATTAGTGTTCTTATTTGGTTGATTGTGTTATTGTAAGTCCATAAGAGACACTTGTTTTGCTTTTGGTCTTATTTCATTACAACATACACACGCCTCTTACATGCATCAAGCCCACATATCCTCTCCTGTATGCTTTTCATGGGTTATGGTGCTGAAACCATGACACATTAAATGCCCTTATGCCATGGGGTTCCCACAGTTTCAATTGGTATTAAAAATGTCATTGATCCACCAACAGCTTTTCATTTTATGGGAAATGACCAACTAGTTATTCATTAGGGGCAGATGACGTAGTTCTTCTCTATAGCAGAACATGCGGGTACATGATCATGAGTTAGGGTGGAAACCATTCAAGATGATATGTAAGTGGAAATGTTGATCCGTGACAATTATAGATAGAGAGAGGAAAAAAAGCAGTAAAGCTTAAGGAAGCAAAACGAGGAACTCAATGTGTAAAATGCAGAAGCAGCATTTAGCTATTACAGAAGCAGTGCTTTATGGATCATAAATGTTGTGGATACATGTGCTACATTATTTATGACAATAATCAAATCTATATCCTAGTTTGGTTATCCAAAAAGAAAAAAGAAAAGAAAAAACTACAGCTATATGCAGATAGTATAATAAGAAGCTCTATATGTATATGGTTTTAATTCAATTTGAAAAAGGTTGTATGCACAAGCTAAATAAGGAGAAACACAAAAACATCTGCATGTGCACGTGTGAATGGACTAGCATGAAGCCTACATACATGCAGCGCAAAATAAAATACTGCATATAATCCTACCGCAATTTTCCATTTGGACTCTTCTTATCTGCAGGATACAAGAAAGTGCCCCCATAAAGCAATGTGCGATGCACATCAGCTACCATACTGTACATTAATACCATATAACAACAAATAAGAGATCTTTCTTCAAATAAAGAAATAGCTTAAGAACAATTCAAATGACCAAGTTGATGTAAAATAACAAAAGAACAGCCTGTGGGGAATTCCAACAACCATGCTGTTAGAGAATCAATATAAAGAGCAACACATCAGTTCTATCAAAGCCTGAAATCCTTTTGGTTGTGTTCATCTGCATTCACCAGAAAATACAAGATACCTAATTGCAGTCAAATTTGTGGCAGTAAATATGAGACTCAACACCAAAAAAATGCACTCAGAAAAATGAGGAAGCCCACAATAGGTTAGTTTCAAGAGTTTTTGACAAATCAATGCATGTGACATTTTGATGGCATTGATCTTTTGTCTCCATTTTTTATTTTCAAGCCTACAGTAAATGCCTAAACTAGCTAGTTCCTGAACTCCTTGTTTCATTTCAAAGCTTTATTTATTCACATCTTTGATCCTCATGATTGAATCACTTAACAGAATGAATAATCTATTTTAGAGATTTTATGTTGACGGTTTTATTGATTAACACTATGATTTTGATTCTTATTATTTATAATTACTAATTTACTATAGATGATTATGTCTTGGAATGCTCTTTCAATTTTCAATCGTCGAACAGGTAGGGTTCTTTTGGATGTCCTCATATGCAAATTCTGTGTCTAATTAACAATATATGCATGTAGTCACCAGCAGTTGAAGGATCAGTTACAACAAAACCTCAGAACATAAGATTTACCTTATGCAGGAATCCATTTAAATTACATGAAATTAAGTTTTTTTTTCCATTACCATGAAATTAAATTGTCTCAATACTCTAAACCATCAAAACTGAACAGAGGTATCTCAAACTGAATTCTGGAATTTGCTGCCACATGCATAATTGGGAATCATTTTACAAGACCTTTTTATTCCTACAAGAAAATAGGAAATTTACTTCAGAAATTCTTAGGTATGTAAACTGTGAATCCTTTGTAAAAATTCAAGTGGTAATTCTTAAGACAAACTTTAGGCTCATAAAAGACTTGGACATGTTATGAAGGATTTGATCCATAAATCCATTGAGTTACGTATTGGAAGATCTGTGGAGAAGTGAGAGAAGAACGTGGTTGAACAACTCCTGGATGCAATGGTGGCTGGACTACTTATGCTTTCTAATGATTTTTTTATGAATACAACAGTGATATTATCTCCATAATGTCTTATTGGTAGCCTTGGGATGTACAAGGTCCAATATACATAACCGCAGACTTACTAAAAGCAGGTAAAGTGGTATGTTATAAGTTTCAAAATAAAACATTTTTCCATTGAGGCAAAAGCTAAAGGTTAAACTAAAAGCAATTGAAAAAAAAAAAAACTGGGCATTGAACGGCAGAAAAGCCACATGGCAATAGAACTAACAGAATAATGCTCAAACAATCATCAGTTAATGTGCTCTATTCAGTATAGATTCGTACACAGTAAGAAAGAACTCCAATGGTTTCTAGGATCAGACTGTAACAAATGAGCAGTATCTTGAATCCTGAACACTAAAAAGCAAAATGTACAGATACCTCCCAATATATCTCAGTGACTTGGGAGATGACCCGTCCTTAGGAAACTTGCATTTCTCCACGTACCTGGAGGCAGCAGTAGTCAGTGAAGTGGACTTAAGAAACTGGAAAAACCATATAGTAGGTCATTAAGCTATGCACTGGAAGTACTTCGTGGCAGGGGTATCCCAATTCCTTGCATTCCCTTCATTCACTGAATAGATTTTCCCCTTCTTCGGTAACTATATGACACATGAAAGAATGAACCATTTAATTATGCACATATGAGAGAGAGAGAGAGAGAGAGAGAGAGAGAGAGAGAGAGATTCTTTGCAAGGGTAACGGTGTATAAAAATTTGAAGTTACAACTGTGTGCAATTACAAGGCATTGTTTTGTACACAGGGAAGCTGACGTGATTGGTTGAAAGCAAGAAGACATTTAAATAAACATGGCATTAATGTTCCTTCTCTCAGTCATGAAAAACGGCATCTAGTATTGATATTAGAATCAGAAAGGCTCTTTTTCTGAATAAGAGAACCAGCAACACTCTTACAGACTACAGTTCTAGTGTTTCCCAAGTAAATAACTTTTAAGATGAGAAACAAGGAAATTACTGCACATGAGCCTAAAATACTGCACCTTAATGTTAGGATGGGTTAATATGAACTCCCCAAGAGAAGGATCAAGTGTGAATCCATTCACCCCACTTCCAGTGCTCAATACAAGCTGCATCACAAAAATTGGTTACAGGATAACTGAGATATAGGCTAAAAAAAGTTCAAAAATAATAAAAATAAAAAATAGACACCAAACGCAAGCATGATCAGTTGGCTTGGACTATTATGACAGAATGAAACAGGACCACAAAGCATGCACAAGAAATCTACAGACTAAAGAACACTACTAACAAAAGCAAAAGTGCAGTCACATAAGTATGCAAAACAAAGGTTTTAAGTAGTAGTTTATGCATGGGGGGAAAGGATAAAACATGAGAAGAAGCAAAGGGAAATGCTTGGTTAAGTGTACTTCTAAAAGGAATGCTTATGTTTATTACCGTGCAGGAGCTGCCATACATGCAATAGCCAGCGGCCACCATGTTCTTTCCAGGTTGCAGCACATCATTAATGGTTGGTTCCTTTGGATCTCTCGCCACATAAATCCCAAATATCTGAAAGGAAAACAGGCACACCCAGCATATTATCTCCAACGTATTGTTTGCACCCCTACACTAAACCTCAAATGACAACTTGGGCTTGGGATGCTTGTGAATTAGATGATATCCTTTGTCCTCTATTTTGGTTCTCACTAACTTAGATTTTCCCTCCTTTTTCCTTGGTTTGCACTATCCATGATTTAGCCTTAAAATCTATGTCACATAGGTGCGGGTGTGGGTACAGGTGCGGCAATGCGGCACTTTAAAAAAACTTGGGTGCGGGGGTGCGGGGAGGATATATATATATATATATATATATATATATATATATATATATATATATATATATATGCACACAAATACACGTAGTGTTAACTTAAAACTGTTAAAAATTATATATATATATATATATATATATATATATATCCTCATGCCAGTAATACATTTATTGAAATTATAGAAAAAGGTAAATCAAGCTCAGAAAAGAAAGAAAAAGTGATTAGAAATGTTAAGATGTATATAGGTATATACATACATATATGTATGTATTCATTTGTGTATGTGCATATTTCTTTATTTTTTGTTTTAGAATGTATTTTAGGACATGCATGTAATTTTTTTTTTGTTTTATTTCATTTATTCTTTGTATTTTAGTTTAATGCACTTCAAGGGCATTTAGGTCTTTTGTCCAGATAGCTAGCCATTAGAGCTGCCTAATGGCTAGTCAAACTAGCAGGATGCTCTAATGGCTAGAAGTCCTCTCTCCTTGTTGTATATATTTTGGACTCAAGTCCCACACTAGTTATGCATTTTTGTGCACTAAGAATTAATAAAATTAATTATTTTACATTGTGAGTGTGTGCTCTTATTGCCTTTGTGAGTGCCCTTTTGTGGGTTGTGATTATTGCCCTTAGTAGGCATTGTATTTTTTAATCCTTGAGGATTCATGACAAGTAAAACTTTAAAAGACCATATTTGAGATTTTGCTAAAAAAAACTGAAACACATCAATGGTCCTCTTGTGTTAACTAGCACAAAAATTAAGTGTTTTTTTTTACATTTCAAATATAGGTGCATTTTCAAATTATAATGAACTCGGTTTGAAATTACTCAAGGATGCATGTAGACTTATGATTGACTAGAGAAATGGAATTAATTATGGTGTGAAATGTGAATTCATGTGCCACTAGAGAAATGTGAATTCATTAGTGTGAAGTTCCACTACCATCGCTGTAAGGGCCAAGAGGTAATATTTGGTCATGTTGACCTGACCATCCAAATGAGTTGTGTTAACCCAATCGAGTCTCAAAGATGGATTCAGTATGGTTCAAATGCTAGGAACCAGCTTTTAAGATGATTTTTTCATGGAAAAATACGATCTTGTGAGCAGAGAAACTATGGCTTTGAATTTTCAAAGCTCATAAAATTGTGCTTATGTGTCATAATCTGATGATCCAAAAGCCGATTTCTACTAACGAAAATCATATTTGCAAGGTCAGTTTCATGAAAACAAAAAGAAAAAAAAAGCTCATTTGCACGTAATGGTGACCTGATCAAATATTAACCCTCTGTAGATGGTAACTTGAATTAAAATGATGGGAAGCCCTTTTTTTGGGATTTGAAAAGAGAAAAGGGTAGAAGTCAAATTCTCATAGAACAAACCCCAAAACGAAAATAGTGGGGAGCTTGATGATAATTCTCAATCCTGAGAATCTTCCCACCATATCCAAACATACTGAATATATATAGGGTAAATATTGGCTACTAATGAAGGTAAGGAACTAATGAGTAGAAATCACTATTTTGTTAAAAAAAATTCTTTTTTTGTAGATAAAGTGTTATGGATCTGATCTACATGGTTTGTTTAGTAGAAAACTTGTTTTGAATCATGTGATTATGACAAGTAATTAGGTTTTTAAAGGGGTCCAAAAATCAACGGCCTACAATGTGCCAAAATTTTATAACTCAAAAGATCACATTTTTACATCAGAAAAGCATGATCCAAGGCTTGATCCTTAGCAAACAAACTGAAATGAAACAATATGTGCACAATCACAATGCCAATAAAGGGCTACACAAGCGCACAATCACAATATGATCTCTAAATGATCAATTACAATCTCATAAAAGAGATATACAAAAGCACAAGCTTCACAAGAACACAATGAAAAATAAAATGTTTTGAATTCAACAAATATGCTTTTGAAAAAGCACACATAAACCATTACAAGAAGCTCTATTTATAAAGTTATTCTTATAGTCCAAAAAGTAGAGAGAAGAGGCAGTCCAATAGTCGTTGGACTGCCTCGAACGACAAGAAATATGACCGTTGAGAGCAGTCCAACAACTAGTTGGACTGCTTTCCAACAGTCCTATTCTAATTACATTAAATAAATAAAAAGCAAAATGACACTACAGTTCCTAATGGACTAATTTATTACAACATATAAAATGACCAAAATACCCCTAATATACGTATATTATATATATATACACACAATGTATTTTAACACTCTCCCTCAAACTTATGGTGAGATCACCGAAAGTTTGTTAAGAAGAAACAAAAAATATGGTAGAGAAAGAACTTTAGTGAAGAAGTCCGCAATCTAAAACTCGGACTAAACATATGGTAAAGTAATCGTCCCCCTTCAAGTATTCTTCTCGAACACAGTGACAATGCATCTCGATATGTTTCGTTTGTTCATGAAATGTGTGATTACTGGCTATATAAGACACTTTTGTTATCACAGCATAATTTTGAAGGTTCTAAAACATCAACACTCATATCTGAAAGTAAGGATTTCATCCACACGACCTCGGTTGTTGCTATAGTCACCGTCCTATATTAAGCCTCCATGGAAGATGAAGACACTTTTTATTGCTTTTTACATCTTTAAGAAATGAAAGAATCACCTACAAACACACAAAAACTCGTAGTTGAATGACGGTTATTGGGATCTCCTCTCTAGTCAGAATCAGTATAAGCAATAAGATTTAAAGACGATGAAGGAGATAATAATAGCCCTTTAGATATACTTTTCTTGATGTATTGAACTATTCTTAACACGACACTCATGTGAACTGATGTAAGCACATGTTGAAACTGACTTGCAGTATATACTGCATACGCAATGTATGGCCTAGTAATAGATAAATATACTAGTGATCTAATAAGTTGACTATAAGGAGTTGGATCATCTCATAAAACTTCATCTTTGGCTCTCATTTTAGCATTTATCACTTCAGAAGTGTCAACATATTATGTGTATGTGATTCCCGAACGCACAACAATATTAGCTGCAAACTTTATTTGAGACAAAATGTATCCTCTTGGCGAATATGCTACTTCAATACCTAAAAAAACCAAGGTCAGTCATATCAAAAAATTTCTTAAGCATAATTTTAATTTCTTCAATTTTCTTCAGATCAATTTCAATGATGATCATATCATCAACATATAAGAACAAAATGATAAGCGAGGTATTTGTGGATCTTACAAAAAGAACAGTGGCAGTATAACGAGATTTAAATTCAAAATTCAACATAGTTCCACTAAATTGATCATATAATGTTTTAGGAGCTTGTTTAAGCCCATATAAAGCTTTTTGAAGATGAATAACCATTTCACTTTTAATAGTCATACTAGGAGAAGATCCATGTAAACTACTTTATTTAAATTTTCATTTAAAAAAGCATTCTTAATATCTAACTGATATATAGGCAATTTCCTAATGGATGCTACTACAACTGGAGTCTTAACTGTGGTCATGCGAGCTACTGAAGCAAATGTTTTCTCAAAATCTATTTCATATTCTTAGGAATACCCTTTTGCAACTAATCTTGCTTTATATTTTTCTAAGGACCCGTCACTCTTTATTTGGACTTTAAATACCCATCTACGTCCTGTTGTCTTCTTTTCCTTAGAAAGATGTTGGACTTCCTAAGTATGGGCCTTATTTAATGCATACAATTTTATTTTTATACCCATTTTTTTATGTCTGTGACTTCTTTATAATTAGATGACTCATGATATGAATGAATTGCTAGAACACATGCCTTATAGTTTGGAGAGAAGGATTCATAGGAGACAAACCTATTTGGAGGTCTATATATTCGTTCAGATCTTCTAACACTAGACTCTTCAATATTTGTTGGTTGACTCTAATTCTCAAAAGCACATGGATGCTCCCCATTATCTCGTCTAGAGTATTGTATAAGGTTATGAGTTGGTTCTCTCTCTTCACTTAGTTCATCATTTGACCCAACATTATGACTATCGTTTAGGCAATAAGTCAAACAAAAAGGCATACTCGAATTCTTCCTTAGGTTTTTCAAGATCAAATCCCTTTTTTTTTTCAAGAAATGTTATATTTCTAGAGACAAAGTTTATCATTTTTAAAATCATAGCATCGATAGACTTTTTTATTTTTGGCATGTCCAAGAAAAACACATTTAATAGCATTAGGAGAGAGTTTATGGTATTTTTCAAGAAACACAACATTTACATCTGAAGACCCTTAATCTTTTCAAATTGAGAGAAATTTTAAAGAGTTTTTCAATTGAAGATTTGTTTTCCAAAGTTAGAGAAGGCATTCTATTTATTAAATAAGCCATGGTGAGAGCGACTTCGGCCCAAAACCTTTTTGAAATTTCTTTTCAAATAAGTAAAGTACTAGTCATTTCAATAATATGTCGATGTTTTCTTTCGAAAATGTCATTTTATTGGGAGGTCTTAGGATAAGATTTTTTATGCAAAATACCATGAGTTTTTAGATATGATTGAAAATCATTTGAAAGAAACTCTGATCTCGAGTCTGAGTGGACGATTTTAATATTTGTCTTAATTTAATTTTTAACAAAATTATGAAAATTTTTAAAACATGAAAAAACTTCGGATTTGAGTCTAAGGAAGTAGATCCAAGTGTGTCTACTAAAATCATCTATGAATGTAAGATAATATGAATAACCACCTTTTGACATAACGGGAGCGGGACCCCATACATCCGAATGTACTAATTCAAAATTTTCATTAGTGAAAGAAGTTCTAGATCCAAAAGGCATCATTTGCATTTTTCCAAGTATACAATCTTCATATACAATTTTTTTTCTTACAAATTTTTTTTAAGAACGGAAAAAGAGATAGTTTGGATATACGTGGATGTTCTAATCTTTTATATTAAAGATCTAAATTAATTTTTTTAATATGATTACAAAAAGAGTCTTTAGGTAAACATAAGAAATCCATATAATAAAGATCTCTTCTATGGCCTTGCCCAATCAGCTTTCCTGACTGAAGATCCTGCACCCAACAAACCCTAAATGAAAAGAATACTTTACACCTATAATCGAAAATTTGAGAAACCGAAAAAAGATTTAAATCTAGTTTTGGAATAACCCTAACATTTGGAATAAATTTTTTTTTTGAATTATTATTGAGATTTCCTATACATTTAACTTTCAAAGAAGTACCATCGACGGTTGACACATAAAAAATATGAATAAGTGCAATCGGATAATAGGGACTCGTTATGAGTCATATAAAAAGAGGCACCCAAATCCAAAATCCAAGAGGACTTACCAGGAAGAGAAGAAGAGGAGACGGCGGCACCGGATGTAGAGAGAGTAACTTTTAGTATTTGTGAAATGGCTTATGCTATTTGGTCAATTGTCAAATCATTAAAGTTGCACCCTTTCTTTGATTTTTTATGTTCTTCACTTACCGTGGCCACCTTTTTAGTCTTATGTGTCCCGGTTCTTTATAATAATGGCAAGTAATTTTACCTCCCTTGGATCCTCCTCCATTATGTCCTTCATTGAATTTTTTTTTTTAAAGTGAGATGGTTTATAAGTTTTTACAAAACTTTTGGATCTTGAAACAACAAGTACCTCATCATTAGACTTGTGCATTTCAAGTCTTGTTTCTTCTTGCCAAATTTGAATAAGGGTCTCACTTATAGAAGGAGCCAAAGTCCTATGAAGCAAAGAGGACCTAACTTCCTCAAATTCCAATCAAAGACCATATAGGAAAGAGAAAAGGTTTTCTCTTTCAACTTGTTTTCTCATCTCAATTAACGAACCTTCTCATTTTGGTTCCAACATAGTCAATTCATCCCAAATAGGGGATAAGAGACCATAAAAGTCTCTTGTACTCTTATCCACTTGTTTGGTATTACGTACCTTGTTTGAAGATAATATAGTCTAGCCATATATTTTTGAATGAATGTGCTCTTTAAGAAGATTCATGCATCACATGCTTTTTTGAACTTGATGATGGCAGTTGCGATCTTGAACTCAATGGTATTTATGAACCATGAGAGTATTTGAACATTGTTAGCCTCCCAATCCTCCATTTTGTCTTGATATTCTTGCAAAACCTTCTCCTTTTATTCTTCGGAGAGGGCTTTGATTTGATTTCCTTCTCTTCTTGTTAGCTTTAGTTGGGGTTCATTAATGGTTCCACTAACAAAACCCCAATTTTTTTTCCCCTTGATATGATTTTTCATTGCGGTAGCCTACATCAAGCAGTTGCTTTTGTTCAGCTTTTAGGAGATGACGATGGCAGATTCTCTTTCACCCATGATGAAGAAGAAGGCTTGAGTTTTAAGAACAAAGCTTGAAGACCACCACCACAAAGAGAGAACTTTCAAGATGATTTTCAACACTACAAGAGCCCAAGGCTCTGAGACCATTAAATGAAACAAAATGTGCACAATCACAATGCCAACAAAAGGCTAGACAAGTGCACAATGAGAATATGATCTCTAAATGATCAATTACAATCTCATAAAAGAGATATACAAAAGCACAAGCTTCACAAGAACACAATGAAAAATCAAATGTTTTGTATTCAACAAATATGCTTTTGAAAAAGCACACATAAACCATTACAAGAAGCTCTATTTATAGAGCTATTCATACAGTCCAAAAAGTAGAGAGAGGACCCAATGGTCCGAAATATGACTATTGGGAGCAGCAGTTGGACTCCTTCCCAACAGTCCTATTCTAATTACATTAAATAAATAAAAGAAAAAAAATAAAACTAAATGACACTACAGTCCCTAATGGACTACATTTATTACAATATATAAAATGACCAAAATACCCTTAATATACATATATTATATAAATATATGTAATATCAGGTATATATACACAATGTATTTTAACACAAACTATGTTGAACACATCTATGTGGTTAGATTGAGTCGATACAACTTGCACCTATGATTTCTAGCTCATTAGTTCCTTACCTTCATTAGTAGGAAATATATTCTCATATATATATATATATATATATATATATATATATATATATATATATATATATATATATATATATATATATATATATAGAAAAGTGTAAGGATAAAGAAACTCACGGTTCCAATGGAAACACCGCAGTCAATGTTGGAGGAGCCATCCAGTGGATCAAAAACAACACAGTACCTGCACCATTTGCAGGAGTATATGAAAACTGGACCAGTGATCACCCAAGCCAGAACAAAATGCATGTGATGGAGTAAAAATGAAAAAACGTGTGAAGATTGTGAATGACCAGGATCAATATACGATGTGCACCATCGTATGCTAGGATCAATATATAATGTGCATCAGCATGTCATAGTATACAATATATTTTTTTTTAATGGCAAGGAATTATCACCGAGAACCGGGTCACTTGGGCTATGTTTGGGAACCTTGAATCGGTGGTTGTGTTGTGGTTTCCATCATGATCCCATACTCTTGGTGTTTGAGAGCAGTGGTGCTGCTGAAACAAAGTGTTGGGACTGGTGTTGGCAGGCCCAACACCACATTTCAACACCTTTCACCAGAGGATGTTTTTGGCAACTCCATCTCTCAACATCACACATTGGCAAAATGATATTTTGGCAACACACTGAAACCATGTTTCCATCCCATTACAAGGCTCTCAAACATAGCCTTAAAGGTACCCGCATACACAGTGGGAGTCGAATCTGGGATGAAGGGATCAACACCTTCTCCCCCCTCTGCCACTTGGGTGACCCGAGCGGCTGTAATCTGCAATCTTGTTGGGGCAACATCATAAGTCATAGCATGCCAAGAGTTTGATTCTCGGGGTATGCATTCCTTGCAGCAAGGCCAAAGCAGCACGCTCTTTGGTAGGCAAGGGGGGTAGCCTTGTGGTCTTATGTCATCGGGCATGGCAACCATAGCTCGCAGAACTTTTCTGTGCAGCAGGTCTGCTGTTCCGGCACCAAGTTCCCCATGTAATAAACGAAAAACAAAAAAGATACCTTCCACGTTTTGATGGTTCCACAAAGGTAGCCTCTTCATCCTCCTCCGAGACAAGAATACACTGAAAAACAAAAATAAAAAATAAAAAGGATGTTAATTCATCAAATGTTTGTTTGCTGATTCACTGCAATTTGAGGATGCAAGGGAGGATGTTATTCTTAGTGAAGCATGCAGTCAGCTGCCACTCTGATTCTTGTCTACGTTCACACAAAAACTTACAGTTCGTCCGCTGCTTATAAGAGCCTTGACAAATACTTCATTTGAGAGCACGTCCAACTTCTTTTGCTCTTCACCCTGCATTTATTAATCAGAGATCAACACAATCACCAACCAAAGGTTTTGAGACGATTTTACCATAATCCTTAGCTCCACCAAATTAGAAGATCTAAAATTGTTACACAAGCTAAAACTTGATTAGGTCTCTCAATGCTGTCTAGTTCCATTTATACCATCCAGCAAAACTTTGTTTGGGTAAATTTTTGGTAGAAAGCTAGAAAAAAACAAGGAATAATATACTCCAGTATATGTGGAGAGAGAGAGATGTTAGCACATAGGAAGTTAAAACAAATGCAAAATTGAAATTTGTTAAAGGTATAATTTATTAACTAAAATAAGTCTACATTAAGAAACGGGGGTAGCTGCCTGCCCACCCCCTGCTGGGAGAACTCCCAGTGGATGCACGCACGCAATGGACAACATGCGCGTCAAAGGGTAAAGGGACCCTTTAGTGGCGTGTGGAAGCGCCACTAAAGGCCTTTAATGGCAGTCGCTAACTAAAGGTCGTTTGATAATTTTAATGAGTGCTGCACACGGAGCGCCCAGCATACTTATCTACCCCAACTCTACATTTATTAGTAATAACTTATAAATAAACTCCAATATGAAAACTATGCTCTACGGACATTCAAACTGCAAATAAGCCCTGATCACCATACTATTTCCAAGTTCATATAAGTTAAGCTTGCCTGCACATTGGTTTCTCCTGCGAGCCCAATAAGTTTCGCAAGACCAGCCTGTTCAGAAGAATAACACGTCAGTTAGATAGTCCAAGAGAGAGAGAGAGAGAGAGAGAGAGAGAGAGAGAGAGAGAGAGAGAGAGAGAGAGAGAGAGAGAGAGAGAGACTTGGGGATGAATTGGGATATTGCATTTAGAATATCCCAGCCCTCTTTTTTTCTGATTAATTAGGTGCTTAAAACCATAGTAGTAGAAGCACAACTATGTTAAGTGCTGCTGATTTAGGGAGAAACGGGAAATTCAGATATCCACGAAATTCTGTATGTTAGTCATCCATTTTTGCATCCAAAAGATCTTAGAAGTTCAAAGTTTCTGTTCTTTCAGATAAAAAAAGAACAAAAAAGTTCAAAGTTTCTGGTTGCGGGGAAATATGAGAGACGTTGTTCTGTCCAAGAGGTTCCCTTTTTCTGTAGTAATGGGGAATTTAAGAAAATTTCCAGTTTGGGTTGCCTGGGATTTCGTTTCCCACTAAATTCCCAAGCATGTGAGCCACATTCCTGGTAAATTCCCAAACATTTCAATGCCTTTCACGAGACGACGTTTTTGACAACTCCATCTCTCAACATCACACATTTCAAGCAAAACCATATTTTGGCAACACTAAAACGGTGTTTTCATCCCATTGCAAGGCTCCCAAATATAGCCTAAGTTGTGTCCCTGCTGAGTGCACGAATCATCCCTCAAGAGCCGGAACTTGGGCATCGTTTCGAAACCAAAAATAAAAATAACAATAAAAAGAGGTAATGTGATGTTCGGCAAGGCTGGATCTGGATCTGGATCGGACCAGATCCAATGCCCGACCCTCTGATGGCCCTAGATAGTAGATACTAGAGACTAGAGAGTGAGCGAGTACGCTCATGGCATTTGGAAGAAGAAAAAAAAGTATTTTGGTCTCTTTGCGGCAAAGAGAACGATAGCGTGGAATCCATGACGACGGAGGCCACGGTGGCATCAAAACGGAAAGCGTAACTCGACGGGTTGGCGGGTTGACCCATCCACCTAACCCGTTTATTAAACGGGTCAGCCGGGTTGGCATACCCCTAACACGAACCCGACCCGTTTAATATACGGGTTAGGCGGGTCAACCCATTTATTAAACGGGTTCGTGTTTGCCCAACCCGAACCCGCCTAAGAGGCGGGTTGGCGGGTCGTGTCAGGTTTTGCCACTCCTAGCAACAGGTTTCCGAAGAAGGGGATGATTTTGGTATTAACAAAAAAGGTTAAGGAGATATCGAGAAGAAATCCGTCGAAACGCGTCGAAAGCCAAATCAAGGACTTGTTTTTCTAACTCAATCAATAATCAACATATTATTTTTCTCCTGGAGTGCTGACTTCACCTCCGTTCCGTTTTCTTCGACGTTCAGCACGAAGGAAAATTAGCGCCATTTTCATTCACAGGGTCGAGCTCTCGAGTGGACTTTTGCCGTCTTCATGATTTCTCTTTCCCTAAAAAGAACCCTAAGATCGACCCCTTTTTGAATCTGTAAACAGAAGCAAAAGAAATCCTCGAAATGCACGTACAAATTGATTAGTTCCGTTTTCAAGAATCCGAAACGCACCGAGAAATTTATGAGTTGAGAAGGATTTCGAAATCTCTTTCGCAACACAACTGTAGATTAGTTTAGAACCGTCCGTTCTCGAAATCGAAACTTTAAAAAAAAATCAGGAATTGTTAGGAAAAGAAATATAAATCATGAATATTACTCAAGAATGACGTTAAGAAGAACTCCAAAATCAGAAAGGAAGGGAAAGAGAGAATTCTCGAAATCCTTTTTGTAGAAAATCGCTCTCACAGAGGCCTAGAATCAGGCGTTTATGAATTCAAAATAGGGGGAAATCCTGACAATGAGCTCCCACTGAGTAAAAACCCCGAAAGATCTGAATTTTGTCAGGTAAGAAATGCAAATTACGAAATCTTTTAGCTCCCAAAAGAATTTTGAAAATCCTCAAACGGTTGCCGAATTGAAACCAGGGAAAAAACCTCAAAATTAGCTACAGAAAACGCTGATAGAGAGCAAAATCAAGAAATTTTCGGATAAATCTTTATTAGAGAGAAAAAAAAGGAGGAAAAGGAAAAAGAGAAAGAAGGGACCTTGCTGACGGAGGAGCAGACGAACTTGCAGCCGAGAACGATGTTGTTGAGGAGGATGGTGAAGTCGCCCTTCGACTCCCGGTGCTTCGACTGCTCGTTCAACACGAACCGAGTTATCGTCATCAGGTCCGTCCTCTTCGCCTCCTCCGCGTGATCCATTCTCTCTCTCTCTCTCTCTCTCTCTCTCTCTCTTCTCCGGAGGAAGGAACTAGAGCCCGGTTTTCCTACCTTTCTCTGTCCAACCGACGAATGAACCCAAAAAGGGGAGGAGAAAAGCAGAGTGGAAGCGCCAGTAAAAATCCTATGCAAGCAAACTCCCCAACAGCAACTAGTGTCAGTGTGATATACGATGTAGGTGGAGCCCACACTCCTGTTTTTATGGGGCCCACCTAATTGCTCTCGTTGTGTTGGCGCTTCCTGAACTTTCTTCTTTGTCGAGAGTGGCGCTGTTTCTGTGTTCCGAATCGGGAGTGGTTGACGACGCGTGGCATGATCGCAACGGGCGGAACGCAAGAGATGGTTCCGGCTAGCGCGATGTGCAGTTTTCTGGAGTTATAAATTAAAATTTTGTGATTAAGGCCCCTCTTGAGCCCGGATAGGGTGCAATCACATGGCACAAAATTTGTGCAATAAACACCTGATTGCCTTCCATCAGGCCTTGAGCCTTACAACTGACAGGCCCTGTCCCAAGGGTGGTGATCATGTGCTTAGTGCACAAATATTTGTTATCATATTGCACCTGATCTTTTCACCATGTGAAAATGTAGAAGCAGCCACTGGGGAGTATATACAATGAGATATACAGACATGATGCCAGAAGCCAAATACAAGAGTCCCAAAGCCATTGACGGTTGTTGGAAGATGCTGAAATTGGCAGCCCCATGGTCGAAAAAACTCCAAGGCATTGTTCAAATATGAGGTTTCAGGAAACAAGGTTATGGTAAGTTCGGCCCCTCGACTCGCGCTCTGATTTGGAATTTTGCCGTGATTTCGAATCAGAACCATTCGAAAATCATGGCCTGAAATCTCATGTTGGGTTGAACATGAGATTTCGGGCTTCTTTTAGAATCACTCTATCAGGAACTGAGAGAGTGATTTTAAAAGATGCAACCTAACATGCCCTTAGATGAATATGAGCACATAACCCTTGCTCCAATAAAATCCCCTTGAGGAGAACAAATAGTGAAAGCCAAGCACACTTGTATTGGTCTTTTCTCAAAATAAGCTACATCTTAGTAGAGTCATTTGGCCATATTTGTCCTAACGATTTTTTTGCAGGATAGTGTCAATATCAGACAAGCTAAATGAATGGGACCTCTCGGCAATGTAAATCAGGAGGACAAGCTGATATAGACTAAAGCAAGCTCTTTCTCTGCGAATTCGGCTTGGGAGACAATGAGAAGCCAAAAAAAAAGAAATATAAGGTGCAAGAACCATTCCCCTCGTGCAACAATCACTTTGAAATTAGCAGTGTATAAAGACCTTCTCACTCGAGATCATTTTCAAAGATTGGGAATCCAATTGGCCAACATGTACACCATCCGCCTAAGAGAGGAAGGATCCATAGACCATTTCTTTTCCAGATTTCAAATGGCCATGGGTTTGATGAAGATGGGTGGTAATGGTTTTGGCATTCAACATATTCCTTCAATAGAAATTGAAGACCTTACAGAATGGTGGCTCAAGAAGGAGGTTGGAAATAGGGAAGATAAAAAACGCTTGGAGGGTAGCATTGCAAATGATAGTAGGAGGCACATGGGATATTAAAAACAGCAGAATCTTTAGCGAACATGTTATGGGCTCTTCTTCAAATAGAACTGGAATGTAAAAGCAATAATGTTGGTAGATGCCATGGATAAAACAAGTGTTGGCGCAGGTGCATGGCGTTCTCAACCTATCGACCCCCACGATGAGACTAGGTCGTCAAGTCGATAGTGAGCAGGACCTAACCCAAAATGAGAGAAAGAGGATACCCCCTTAGTTGTTCTCATCAAGCAACCAAGCCTCTTTATAGACTTCTAAGAGAAGCCTGTAGTGAGAGGTTACCATAATCAGTGGTTACCCTGCATGAGTAGTTGCAATAACTGCCTTGTAATTTCCATGAATCATGTTATCTCATGATGTACTCATGTCAAATCAGGTCACATCAGGTTGGATACGATTCATATTTCAACATTCTCTCACTTGACTCATTGACATAGAAAATACTTCATCAAAATTTTACTGTTATCTCGATTCAATTTTCATGTGGGTTCACATGTTATCTTATATCACAAGAATGAATCATACAAGTCATAGAGATGAACACTTTTTTATGAAATGTCATATTTTCATGCACTACAATATAATTCATTTTCAGTGATTTAGCATGTTAAGATTACCTTTATGACTAGGTTGGTCTCTAACCCATTTTATTGGTCATTTAACATTGTTATTCTATTATTCTCTCTACCCAAATGATAGATCCTCTATACATAATGAACAATACACAAAGTCAAAGAGAATCAATTTAGCTTCACAAATGTGATCAGATATAACCATAATGTATTGTCATATATCAGAGAAAATCAAACAGACCCATCCCCTTTATATGTTGAGAATATAATCCTAGTGTTAGCCCTTTAGTAAGAAGATATGTAGTCATTTTTTCATATCGATTGTATCAATACACATTAAATGATTCTCAGTCTTTTCTTTAATAACAAAGTATTTTAACTTCATGTGTCGACACAAAGTTGAGCTTTTATTATTTGAGAAGAACATAGTTGTTTCATTATTACAAAAGATCTTTAGCGGTCTCTCAATCGAGTCTACAATCCCAAGACCCATAATAAAGTTTTTTATTCAAATGACCTGAGATGAAGTCTCATATAGAGCAATAAATTCAGTCTTCATAGTATGAGCAACAGTTATAGACTATTTTCTGCTTCTCCATGAAACACCACCACCTGCCAGTAGGAAGACGTATCAAATAGTAGACTTTCTACTATCGAGACATCCTCCCAAGTCTGCATCAAGTATCTAATGACTTCTAGGTGGTCAACCTTTCTGTAAGTCAACATATAGTCCTTCATTCCTTGAAAATAACGCATAACCTTCTTCGCTACCTTCCGGTGCGCAATGCCTAGATTAGACTAATATCTATCAGTTACTTCCACTAGCCTTAAGGTATGATCAACAATGTTTTCAGTGAATCCAAAGTTCAAAATTACCTGATTAAACTTTTTATACCACTAGTGGGAGGCTTGTTTAAGTTTATAAATTGACTTCTTCAATTTGCAAACTAAATTATTAGAGTTATTTACACTAAAATCAGGAGGTTGTTTCATATATACCTCATCTTTCAGATGCTTTCATATCTATTTGATGTAGCTCTAAATCAAAATGAGCTACGAGGGTCATGATTATCCTCAACAATTTCTTAGTTGAGACAAAAAAAAAGTCTCATTATAATTAATACCCTTCATCTGTGTGAAATACTTTGCAACGAGCCTAGCCTTGTACCTCTCCACTTGCCCTTTGGAGTCTGTCTTGGTCTTAAAGACCCACTTACAACCAATAGGTTTTACTCTATCAGGTCAAGGTACCAGATCCCACACTTGGTTCTTTGCCATAGAGTCAAGCTCTTCTTTTATGGTATTGATCCAATGTGTCAATATTTTACTTTCAATGACTTCTGCAAAGGTAAAAGGATCATCATCAATGTCTATAAAATCATTATGCTCTTGCAAATACACCACATAGTTTGAATGAATAGCAAATTTTCTGGTTCTCATAGACTTCTATATAGGTGCTATAGGTGATTCAAAATGAACCTCTGCATCCTATTGTTGTTGTATATCCCCATCAACAACTTGTTCTACTTGGGATTGACATTCATTGAATGAATTTTTTCTAGCATTATCTAAAAGAACAATGATAGAAAAAACTTGGCCCTTATCCTTCGCAGGTATGAAACCTGAATCCTACATTTTCTCAAATTCAAAATTTTGAGATGCACCTATCCCAATAGAACTATTTTCAAAAAATCTTGTTTTATCTATTTTCACTATCTGTGGTGTATGAGATGGACAATAAAACCTAAAGCTCTTTGATCTTTCTGGATAACCAATGAAAAATTCATTAGTCATCCTAGGATCAAAGGCTTTTATATGTGGGTTATACAATTTAGCTTCAGCTGAATATCTTCATATACGCATATATGACAAATAAGGTTTTTTACCAGTCCATAACTCGTAAGGAGTCTTTTGGATAGCCTTTGTGAGAATCTTATTCAAAATATGCACTATTATACTAAGAGCTTCATCCCATAAGGTCAAAGGAAGGTTTGAGTGATTCAACATCGCTTGAACCATTTTTTTAAGTGTATGGTTTTTCTTTTAACTACACTATTTTGTTTAGCACTACCAGGCATGGTATATTGAGGTGCAATACCTTCTTCTTTTAAAAACCGCGCTAATGGCCCTTCCATTTGTTTCATCTCAGTGAAATGGTCATAATATTCGTCATCTCTATCAGACCTAACCACTTTAATAACTTCATCGGTTTGTTTCTCTACTTATTTCTTAAAGTCTTTAAAAACAAGAAAGACTTCTGATTTTTCAAATAATAAGTAGAGATATATATACCATGAGTAATTGTCTATAAAGGTGACAATATTTTTCACCTGTATAACACGCGAGAAAAAGCCCATAAGCATCCATATACACGATTCTCAATTTTTTATTACTACGTTTGACATCTTTCTTATATGTGTTAGATTGCTTAGTCTTGATGCACTCAACACATGGTTCTGTATCTGTGAAATCAAGGGATTCAAGAATTCCTTCTTTCACAAGTCTTTGGACTCTCTCTTTTGAGATGTGTCCTAATCTTTGATGCCAAAGCAAATATGATTTAGCCTCTTTTAGGCCACGTTTATTGTCAATCATTGTGTTCTCAACGGAGTGAGATTCTCGAATTTGGAATTTGGTTTTTAAATGATGCAAACCATCACACATATATGCAGAACCTACAGGAATAGAATTTTTAACAATAATAAGCTTGGAGTTTTTAAATTTAAAAATAAAATTAAATTTATCAAGTTTTGAAATTGAAATAAGGTTCCGACTATAGGATAAAACATAAAATGTTTTAACTAAATCCAAAATAAATTCTGACTCCAAAATAACTCAGCAAGTCCCAACGTTCTTGACATTCAGACACATTTTATTTTTTGAGAAGATGCTTCTTTCATGCTCTGTTGGTTTTCTTTTATTCAAAAATGCCTGCAAAGAGTTGGCAATATGCACCGTGGCACTAGAATCAATCCACCAACTATGCAATGAAACATGAATTAAATTGCACTCATGAGAAACAAATGACTTATTACATTTATTCTCGAGTCATTTCTTATGCTTCAAGCAGACCACCTTCTTATGCTCCTTCTTGCAGAAAAAATACTTTATAGAAGAACCTTCTACTTGGTATTTGGCTTTCACCTGAGAGTTTAAACTCTCCCTAGAGGTTTTCTTCTTAAAGAAACTTTTTTTTGCCCTCGACATATATTTTCCCTAATGAGAGGTCATATATGTACTCGACACCCTCTCACCCTTCAGTCTTTCTTCCTCTTCAACATACTTAGTGAAGAGATCATTAAAAGACCACTCGTCATTATGTGTATTGTAAGAGATCTTAAAGGGTCCATATTCAATAGGCAACAAGGTCAAATTAGATGGACCAGAAACAAGTCTGAAATATCGAATTTCATGTCATTTAGTTGAGATACAATGTTTCTCATCTCCAAGATATGTTATCGGATGTGACTATCACTATAATATTTCATAGACACAAACTTTGACATTAGTGTACTAGCCCTACCCTTATTAGAATTAATGAACTGAGCCTCAATGGCTCCTAGGAATTTCTTCACTGTTTTGCAGTAAGGGATGACACCTCGAATGTTCTTAGCCACTCGAGATTGCAAAAACAATAAGCTAAGTCTATTCGAGAGCTCACACTTCTTAGAGGTAGCCTTCTGCTCGATTGTACTCTGCTCTGTAATAACGAGAGGTTCATTAATTCTAAGAGCCAAATTCAGATCTATGTAACCTAGAGTGAATGATGCTATTTCTTTTCAATCTGAGAAATTGGATCCATCTAAGATGAGGATGTTACTAAAACTGTCAATAATTAAAGAACCTAGTACTGCAAGAAATGAAAGGAAAGAAACTTATAATTTCTCAAACGAGACTTGAGTTGAAAAGGTAAAAAATGAGACCCTTTATTATTTACCTTTTCTGAGACAAGCATAATTGGGCTATTATCAAACGATAGTACTCATAGTTACTTCGTCTCCTCAATTCACAAAGAATTGACTTCAATTGGTAAAACTAGTAGATCATGTAACCAAAGGTAATTCAACACTGTATATTTGGGTACAAACATGCTCCATGGGCTAGTATACACATCTACTATTATACCTTGTGTGAATTTGGAATACAATGACCTACCTTTGGATAGAATCATTGTTTCATAAAGTCACACACAATCATAATATTGAATCTTAATATAGTCTAAAGAATCATCAATCAACACAACTCAAATAACTTTAGTGATTACATGAGTTAGTTAATCGAGATCCTTTACGTCAAATATATTCGTATTATGGAGCATACCCATGCACACATGATAATGCATGTATATTCATGACGAAATATGTATTATATAATAAAAAATACAAATTCATGCTTCAACTTATATGCATAAATAAATTTTAATAAAAACACATCATATATGTTATGAATTTAGTCATAACTCATGCTTAAATATCATACATAACTTAAATAACATCAAATGCATGTAAAAAGCCATGCTTCTATGATAAAAAATACCTATAAAGCATAAAAAAATAACAAAAACATGCACTTATGGGTAAAACTCGGGGTCTTCGTACTGAAATCGATCTAAAAATACTACGAACAGGTCTGCAACGACCTCGAACTGGTCAACCAAGGGCCTAAACCAGTCTCAAGACAGTTGAATCAGTCTGAATCATGTACAAAAGTCTACAAACCCTTAAAACCGAATGAGAAAATCCTTACTCCTTCATAGATTCATAAAAATAGGGTTTCTACATTTAGGAACCGGTAAAATATGACTCTAAACCAGTCCTGACATGCCCCGTACCGAT
Source organism: Nuphar pumila (assembly GCF_984573655.1). NCBI lineage: Eukaryota > Viridiplantae > Streptophyta > Magnoliopsida > Nymphaeales > Nymphaeaceae > Nuphar > Nuphar pumila. The sequence continues at coordinate 73,416,458 of NC_143262.1, forward strand.
CACAGAATCGATTTAATCTTTTAAAGGTTTAAATGGTATATGGACCTTATTTTAAACCTGATCCGATTCAACCCAGATATAGATCTAGTTCTAATAGATCTCTGGTCGGATCCCTAGGTCCAGATCCAATCTAGATCAGGACCCATTTATGATTGGGTCCCGGGTTGGATCCCATGATCTGGACTCGATCTAGATCCGGACTCAATCTGGATCCAGATCTGGTCCAAATAGGATCTGAATCCATAAACTGACCAAACTCATTCAAAAGGAATCGGGTCAGATCCGAGTCATCAAACCGATTAAGATATGAATCTGATCCATAAAGTATTTGGGTCGAATCTGGATCCTTGACTTGGTCCAGATCCACATCTAGATCTGTAAAGGATCTAGGTCATATCCGGATCCTGAGTCTGGTCTGTCTCGGTCAAACCCAGACTCGAAACCATGAATAAGTCTGAGTTCGAGCCAGGCATCATATCCAAACGTGATCCACCCTGTCCATAACAGATTTGAGTTCGGATCGGGTCCACCCCGGGACGAGCGGAGACCCGATCCACCCATAAAGGATAATTCGAGTCTTGTTCAAGTCCCTTGGACTCATATCTAATATCTGATCCACATAGATTGGGTTTGGATCAGGCCACCCGCCGGGTCGGGTTCCACTGTAGCAATCTATAGTGGAACCCGATGAGCATTCGATTTTAAACCGAATGCTTTCGGTTTTATATAGAGAAACTAAAAACCGCCCTCATCGCCTCCCTCTTCAGACGACCACCAACACTTGTGATGCGCTGCGTCCAAGAATCTCACATCACCTTGACACTCTCACTGACTGTGTTACAAACACTCTGCCGATAGGCGCATTTTGGCGCTCGATGTGGTTGGTGCAAACAAGTGCTCGTCTATCGTGGTGCATGCAGGCGCTAAATGCTAATGCATGTATGTGTTGATCAAACAATGTGCATAGGTGCAAGAGGAAAAGTGCGCACAAGCACACTCAATGTATTATGCATGCAGGCATTGTCAAACAGAATGCACACAAGCGTCTGTGGTATAGCGCACACAGGCACCTCGTTATGGCTCACTTCAATGCGTAAGCTATGTAGTAGAATGTGCACACTCGCAAGGCTAGATTGCTGCATACGATGGTGGATCGTGCAAGTCTGAGCGATATGCGCAAGCTGATCAGTCGACAATTGAATTGAGTAGTTATAAGCTTTGTTGTAAGGCGTACAAACAAGCAAGTAACTATCCGAGGTTAGTGAAATCAATTCAAGAGTTTTGATTACACTCATCTGCAAGACACACGGATGCTAAAGAGCCAGCGATGCTCTCTTTGCGTCAGAGCTATGTGCACAGGCATATCCCTGTGCTGCGGTGAAAATCAATGGTAGATCTGAAGAGCGGCGAGTGATGATCCAGTCTGAGGATGAAATTCAACTTGATCATTCAGATTCAACTTAAGTCGAACACAATGACCTCAAGCAAATGTCATGATCTATTTTGGACTTAAATCAAAGTAGGTCTCTAGGCAATTTATGAAAGGAAAGAAAGATTGAAGAAGATGTGGAAGAAGAGAAGACGATCTAATTAAACTATGTGAAATAGCCTAATTAGCCTAAATCCTCAACAGAGGCCGATCTCCATGGATGGAGCCAAAAAGAGAAATTTTATTTCATCAATCTCAAAATCTACATAATGACATTTTTACAAATCCAACACTATTTATAGTGTTCACTTTCTCTTTGGTGCCAAAGGCTAAGCGGCCCACATATCAAGTCCTGCTGCTGACATACCTAAACTCTCTGTTGAAACTGCACTGACATTGCCCTCTGTCCGGTGCTAATCACCCTGCCTTGCTCTCTTGGTTGGCCGAACCTTTGTTGTGCACTCACCTGACCGTGCGACTGTGACCCTGCACTCAACCAGACTCAGTTGCAACCCTTTTGCTTATACTTCAGCTAGACTCATCGACCTCAATGGTTGGGTTTTCTCTTAGGTCTGCATCAATCCCTCCCTCTTAAAAATTTTCTAGTTCTCTAGGAAGAAATCCGAGAAACTTCTTGCGGAGGTTAAAATCCCATTCCCAAGTGGCGGTGGCTTCTCCTTTATTTTCCCATTCGACTAGATGTCTCTTTACTCGCCTATCACACTTTTGCTCTCTTCGAGTTTTCAAAACTCTAGTGGGCTGCCTTGTCACTGTTGTCGTAGGTTCTTCACTAGGAATCGGTCCATGATATGCCTTTAATCTAGACACATGAAAAGTCGGAGGCCCACACACCCCTTGAGGTAACTTCAACTTATAGGCTATTTTCCCAACTCGATGAATTATTTGATAATGACCAAAGTATCTTGGAATAAACTTAGTGATAGGAGTCTTACTCAAAGAAAATTGTCCATGTGTGATACGTTTTAGCCAAACCCAATCTCCAACTTGAAACTTTCTATCTTCTCTTTGCTTGTTATAAATTTGTCTCATTCGAGGTTGGGCACGCTCAATATTTTGCTTCAATATTCTTAATATTTCATCTCTTTCTCTCAATTGTTTCTCAATAACAAGGGATTTTGCCGATCCATCTTCATAGAAGAAAGGTTGAGGAGGCTGATGTGTATTTTGTAAGTGCTTATTTTAAAACCTTATTTTATCGTTGAAATCATTTTGGAAAATCACCCATCAAGTCATAATAAACCGACTTTCCACGAATGTGGCGAGTACAGGTTGAATCCACAGGGAACGAGATACATTCAGATTAAATCTAAGCTTTGCATTTTATTGATATTGAATCTGTTCAATTACAGAAAATATTACAATGAATTCAAAATTGAACAAGAACAGAAATGAAGCATGTAGTGACTTAAGCCTGCGAACACAAAGGCATTTTCGTCAAATCACTGGGTGCGACAATCTATCACTGAGACGAGATGCTCTTTCTGCAACTTAACATCACCTGCACAACACAGAAATGAAGTTAGTAAAACTATTTAAGTAAACCAAGATAACTATTTCTAAATTATATCTAAAATTAATCGCTACCGAATTCCTACGTAAATCGAGAGATTACCGAAGTTAATTTCCTAAACTAATTATCCTAACGCTATCATTAGCCCTGGACTATTATTAGAAACCTAATAAAACACTAAAAATTAAAATTAGAGAAACCATGGAAACCAACTAAGTAAATGACTGTTTTACCCTTCTTATAGTGCAAAAGGGATTCTAATAGGTTTTCGCAAACAGGTAGTTTAAAGAGGCAGACAAAGTCCGATTATAAGTATTTCTCTTTTGTTCTCTTTCTAACAGATTCATGAGTCTGTTGGACTTTACGGAATTGAAAAACTCATCTGGAAACTCCGGATACAAGCGTTTCAAGTTCGATAAAAATTCTGGAACCGTTTGACCTGAAATCTAAAATCGCGAAAAACCTAATTTTGCAAAATGATTAAAAAGCAAACCAAATCAACTCAAAACGAGCTGAATTTTAGTTTGCAGACATTCAACACACTAATGAATAGAATAGAATAGAACAATAATATTGGAAAAACTCAAAAAATTAGCACTTAAAACAACGAGCGTAAATCAGAGCAAAATTCTGATTTTTACTTCAAAGCACTATTCATTTATCCAAATCTATTTGTGCACTTTTTCTTAGACTGTATGCAATAACAGCCATTTACAAACCTAAAACTAATCAACTACAGAAAATAAAGTTAATTACATTAAGAAAGTAAAATCTAAATTAACTACCCACACTATTTGCAAGAAATACAACCCAATGTTAAACTAAAAGACTAATATGCATGCAATTGTTAGTCTAAATGGAACTATCATGCATATATGAATTAAACTAACTAAAACACAGTCATTAACTAACCTAATGTAATTACTTGATGCAAACTAACTAATTAACCTTGCAAAGGAAAGATTAAATACAAAACTAACTATAAATTCCAGTTAGATACTAACCCAATCCTAACTTATGCTAATGCAATAACTAAACTAATCTATAAATACCATGCATTAAGTCAATCTCAATTAATACCTAAGCCAAACACTAATTAACAGATAAAGCTACTGAAACCTAATGCTATCAACCAAAGATCTGCAACTATATCCTAAGTGCCCAAAAAACTAAATCGGTTAGGATGAAAATGCAACTACTTAAGCCTAATACACCATCAAAGTAATTACTCATATGAAAACCAAGACAATAACCTTAATATAATCTACATTACTTTACTAGCAACATGTAATTAAATACTCTACTGCTGCTAAAACAGAAATTAACACCTATCTTAAGGCACACTATATATTTCCAATCTCTACTAAGAACATCTACACAAATGTAAAAAGTAACTAAGCTATGTATACTAGTCAACTAGCAACCTAACATCACATGGATTACTAATCTAGATTATTTAGGCAATACAAACAAACCCCATGACCTAACTATCACTAAGGCATGCCGGATAGTGCGGAATTACAGGATATGCACAAATCTAATCCTTCACTCAATCTCACACTCTCTAGAATGTGAATGTGATTCATCACCACAAAACAAAAGCTAAACTACTACATAAACACAACAATACTACTTTTACCCTAAATCAGCTTACGGTCAGCACTTCAATGACTAAGAGATTGATGATGAACTCAGAAATTCTCAGTATATCTATACTACTTGCAATTTGCCTAGATCGAGTAGGCTGAATCAACTCGGTTTGGGCCTTCGATTCAATCACATGCTAGAAGGGCAAGTCATAACAGAAAATCAACCCAGATGAATTATCTAAGCTCTTTTCAGCAGAATGTATATTAATTAACTGAGCTAAATATGCAGAGAGAAATAGAAAACCGAAGGAGCATTCATCTTATAAAAAAATTACCTAAACCACATGCCGTGTAAATACAATGACACAATGCAACTCATTAAAATTATGCATTTACACCAGCATGATACTAAACTAATACTGAGTTAAATCACTAGTTAGAATCTACATTACTGAAATCTACTATTAACACAACAAATTTAAATTACGCGAACTCCATGGTGCACAAACCCCTAAATCGAGTAGTATTACTCTACCCGGTTTTAGAAATTTTGATGCACACCACACTTAAACACCTATTAAGCAAACCACCATAATCAATTAATTGAAAACATTCAACATTATTTGGTTTACACAAATCAAATACACTAAAATTCTAAGGGAAACCAACCCCGACCGGCTAGAAGTACTCTAGCCGGTTTAGGCATTATTGAGAAATCGGCTATGCCGAAATGTCAAACAACAAACAACTACCGAAAACATGATTTATTCTCTAACTTAAGTGTTGGTCTGTGCACACTTGCTAAGCTAAGGCTGAAAGCAGAATCATAAAAATGCATACAACAGAAAAAAGAAAGACACGCACATATTGGATTTATACTAAAAGAAAGGGGGAAAGAAGACTAACCGTGCATAGATTGTCCAACGAAGGAGGAGGTAGGGGTGAGCGGACTCTGCCTCGAATCTGTGCCTCAATAGGGGCCCTCAATGGTGCTGGAACCGTTCTCTTTGCTGCTACTTGCTGGGAGGGGCAGGATGGAGGTACCCCGAATGTGGCGTGCTGGGAATGGCGAAGAGAACCGGATGGAGATAGAGCCGACTGGTTGCGAAGGGGCAGACAACACCCCTTCCACAGCTAGTGCACTCCACGTTGTTGTTGCTACCTGCAAGAGAGCATGGAACGTTATTTCCAGCAAGGGGAGAAGAAGGGAAGTTATGAAAAAGAGGAGAAATGAAGGGGCGACAATGGCAGCTCTATTGGACTTTGCAGAAATTTTAGCAAACTCAAAGGGATGAGGAAGAAGAATGGGACAACTGGACGGATGGGGAAGAAGGGGATGGAAGGAGAGTCGGGCTTGGGGGCGCAACTCCCTAGGCAGAGACGCCTAGGGTTTCTTTAAAACTCAATTTTACAGAGAAGATCCTCTTTTCTGGAATTTTCAGAAAAGAGATTAAAATGCTTTTTTTAGCTGGGCGCCTCTTCTGAGGGTTTTTTTTAGCAATTTTTTTCAAAATCGGGTTTGGGGCTGGATTGGGTTGGATTCGATGGGTTTTGGCCCAGATCCATGGCCCAAATGAGCCATTTGGATCCAATATGTCCCGGTTTGCCCCGAGGTCTGACCCGTTTCACAAAAAATGCGATATCTCTCTCGTTTTAAGTCTGATTCGAACGAAATTCAAACCGTAGCTCAATGTCATCTATATGCATCTAAGTGTGGGTTCTAAACTTATAAATGATGCATTTATGCAATAAAAATATATTATGATTACGGGTAATTTACGCATCATTAGAGACGTACAACCATACAAGGCCTCATAAGGTGTCATTCTCGTAGAAGAATGAAATGAAGTATTATGACACTACTCGGCCCAAGAAAGAAACTCAACTCAAGTCTCTTGTTTTTCACTCGTGAAGCATCTCAAGTAGGTCTCAAGAGCTTGATTGACCACCTCGCTTTGCCCGTTGGTTTGTGGATGGCTGGCCATACTATAGCACATCTTAGTGCCCATCAACATGACGTACTCCTTCCAAATTTGCTAGGGAAGACCGAATCTCTATCGCATATGATAGTCTTCAGCATACCATAAAAAATTGACACATTTTGCAAGAATGATCGTGCCACTAATTGAACTGAATACATGCTAGGCAATACGATAAAGTGAGCAAACTTCATGAGTTTATCCACCACTACAAAGATGACTTCTTTCTTTTGAGAAAATGGGAGCTTCTCAATGAAATCCATACTTATGTCTATCCAAGCTTGAGAAGGAATAGGCAAGGGATGGAGTAATCCAGGAGGTTGAATACCTTCATACTTGTTTGCTTAACAAACTTGGCATTCTCGCACATAATTCCTTATGTCCTTTCTCATTTTAAGCCAATATAACTCAAATTTGATTCTTTGCCATGTTTTATGCATACCTTCATGTCCTCCCTCTCTTGAGTTTTGAAAGTGTTCCAAAACATCTTTAAGAAGAGGAGAGTCAGTAGGCAACACAAGCTTATCTTCGAAATATAACTTGTCTCCCTTCACCGAGTAAGAGGGATGATTAGTAGTAGGGGTGGCAATTTCTGACACGACCCGCCAACCCGACCCGCCAACCCGCCTCTTAGGCGGGTTTGGGTTGGGCTTAAGCCAACTCGTTTAATAAACGGGTCGACCCGCGTAACCCGTTTATTAAACAGGTCGGGTTCGGGTTGGGGGTATGCCAACCCGACTGACCCGTTTAATAAACGGGTTAGGCGGGTGGGTCAACCCGCCAACCCGACCCGTCAACCCGTCAACCCGACCCGCCAACCTGCCTACCTGCCAACCCGATCCGTCAACCGCCAACCCGACCCGCCAATCTGACCCGCGAACCTGAAAACCCATTTACCCGACCCAACCCATTTATTAAATGGGTTGGCGGGTCGTGTCGGGTTACCCGTTTATTAAACGGGTCGGGTTTGTGTTTGCCACAGCTGACCCGTTTAATAAACGGGTCAGGTTCGGGTTGAGGTATGCTGACACACCAACCCGCCAACCCGACCCGATTGCCACCCCTAATTAGTAGAGTCTTCTAACAACTCTTGAATGATTTTTTGAATTTCTTCACTCTCAACTTGAGCTTAGTTCAATCGATCCCCAAATGTGCAAGTAACTTTGGAAATGACTAAGAGAGAGTCATTTTCTATTTTTCTAGACAAGGCATCGGCTACCACATTTTCAACCCCCTTCTGGTACTTAATTTCAAAATCATAACCCATGAGCTTAGTCAACCACTTTTGTTGGAGAGGAGTTGAGTCCCTTTGTTGCAAAATATACTTGAGAATTTGACAATCCGTTTGGATTAGAAAATGTCTCCAAAGTAAGTATGGCCTCCACATCTCTAAGGCCAACACAATGGCGAGAAGTTCCTTCTCACAAATAGAAAGGCTTTTTGCTTTTTTCCGGAAGAGCTTTGCTTAAGTAAGCCAATGGATGTCGATCTTTCATTAGGACACCCCCTATCCCAATGTCGCAAGCATCGGTCTCCAACACAAATATTTTGTCAAAGTCGGGCAAACCAAGAACTGTGCCGACGCTTCTACTATAGCTTGCTTAAGCTTTTGGAAAGCTTGCTCGGCTTCACTATTCCAACCCCATGAATTCTTTTTCAATAATGAAGTAAGAGTTGGGCAATAATGCCATAGTGTCAAATAAACTGGTGATAGTACCCCGTGAGATCCATGAAGCCTCTCAAAGCTTTAATGGTGCATGGAGTAGGCCAACTAGACATAGTCTCAATCTTGTCCGGATTGGCACCCACACCTTAGCTTCCCACTATGTGTCCAAGATAAGACACACTCTCTTGTCCAAAGCTACATTTGCTTAACTTAGCAAAGAATGTATATTCTCTTAGCACATTCAACATAATTCATATGTACTTGAGGTGATCTTCCCAATTAAAACTATAGATCAATATGTCGTCCAAGAATACCAACACAAACTTTCTCAACATAAGTCTAAAGATGTCATTCATGGTCCTTTGGAAGGTGGCCGACACATTGGTCAAATCAAATGGCATAACCAAGAATTTATAGTGACCATCATATGTGCAAAAAGTAGTCTTAGTTATGTCCTCCTTAGCTATTCAGATTTGGTGATATCCGACTCTTAAATCAAGCTTGAAAAAAATACTTAGCATCAAACAATTCATCCAATAACTCATCAATTACTGGAATTTGATGTTTGTCCTTGAATGTCACCTCGTTCAATTCCCTGTAATCAATACAAAACCGGCAAGTATTATCCTTCTTGCGTACAAGAAGAACCGACGAGGAGTAGGCACTTGAACTTGGAAGAATGATGTCACTTGCAAGCATCTCTTGCACTAATTTTTCAATTTCACTATTTTGTGCAAAAGTATACTGATATCGTCTTACACTAACCGGTTCTTGCCCAAAAATAAGAAGTATATGGTGATCTTAAGTGCATGAAGGAGGTAACCCTTTGGGTTCTCCAAAAACCTCTCTGTATGACTCAAGCAATTCACCCATGTTCAGTGAAACAATGTCTTCCAACTTGGACTCCTCTTTTGGTGCAATCGGTTGTGCCACACATAGAAAAGCCATATGAGTAGTGCAACAAATTTTGATGGCTTCTTGCCCATCAATCACACCGCCATCTTGTGTGGAGTTGGCTCTTAAAACCATTAGTCGGCCCACTTTAGCAAATGACATTTTCATATTAGTGAAGTTCCAAGTGACACTTCCCAAAGAGTGAAGCCAACACATCCCCAATACTATGTCGACGTCATGCATAGATAACACAAACAAGTCAACTTTGAAATGTGAACCTTGGAGATTGATCTCCACATTCATGCATAATTGGTCATATTTGAGATGACTTTCATCTCCCACCATAACATCAAACTTTGGATGCTCGTGTGGCCGAAATTTAAAGTTAGACACTAAGTCCTCTCTCACAAAGTTGTGGGTAGACCCGTGTCTATCAAAACATCCACTTTCTTGCCGAATAAAGTATCAGAGATTCTCATAGAATTAGGGGTGGATTTGTTTTCCAAAGCATAACATTGGCCAATTGGTTCTTGAATTGCTTCAATTTTCTCTTGGTCAAACTCTTCCATGGTCTTTTCTTCTTTCAACTCATAGTCATCTTCATTATTGGTTACTGTCAAACACTTTAATAATTTGCATTTGTGACCCGACATCCAATTGCTCTTGCAATTGAAACATAAACCACTTCTTCGCAATTTATCTATCTCCTCCCTAGAGATGCACTTCGCCTTAGGGTGGTTAGAACTCGAGAATTTAACCCTTTTGTTTGGTGTAGGCCTCAGTATGAACTTGGAGTTGTGATTAACATTCATGGAGCTTTTGCGAAAATCGCGCATTTTCTTGCATTTTCCCTCTATAATACGAGCTTGAAGATAACACTCCTCAAGTGTGTGTGAATTTTGAACTAAAAGCTCATATCAGATATCATTTTTTAATCCACCAAGGAATGTGCTCAAAAGAGCATCATTTTTCCATTCTCCACATAGAGAACACAAATCTTCAAATTGCGCTAGGTATTCTTAGACGGATCCCACTTGGCGAAGTTGTTTCATTTTCACCCCATGATTAGTGTATAGAGTTGGCCCAAATCGCTTGAGAAGATCATGCTCAAGTTTGTCCCAAGTAGGGTACCCGTGTCGTTGGTCAAACCAATGAAGAGCTTCTCATTCAAAGCTCATAACGGCGCATTGAACCATGTACTCAAGCCTCACATTATGGCTTATGAAAAATTGTCGCGCCTTATACAACCATTCCAACGGATCCTTATCGGCGAATGTTGGAAATGATAGTTTGACCGATCTAGGTAAATGTGCCTCATTGTAGTTTTCATGTCGGCCATAGGCTTGGCAACCAATTTCATGCCCAGACATGTATTCTTACCCATACACCTCATCATTTTGCTCAAACACATCATCGTTAAATCTGTTGCGCATTTGCACATGCACCTGGACTCTATCGCTATGTGTGTGGCCATTGGTGCCACACACGGTGTGTGTGAGCGGCATTCTATCGCGCGCGTGGTGCGTATGCTCACCCACACTGAAATCGCTGTACGCGTCACGCTCATGCACATTTGCGCCTGGCGCATCTTGCATCACTGCGTAACATGTATGCGCATTCTCGCTTGGCGTGTCACACGCAGGTGTGTAGCACAACTGTGCACTTGCACTCTAGGATGTTAGTGCCAATTAACTGCACGTCATGCACAAAACCTCTCACGGCTTGCGCCTCATAAGTAAAACCTTTTGTGTATGGCATGCTACTCATGGACAACCCATGTGCACGCAAATGACTTGCAAAGTCATCAAACTGTGTCGCATCCCACGTATAGTGTCATGAGCCCTGCATATTTCGTGTGTGAGCCACGAAAGGGCTCACTGCAGGCTAAGTGTCACCAAGCAGTTGCGTGTCAAACACGCGCATGTCTACAGAGAAATCTTGTTGTTGTGACCTCTTCCCAGTTGCCTAGAATTGAGACTTCATATCAGCAAACATGTTTGTGAGATTCTGCTGCAAGGATGATATCTGCGATTCTAGGCCAGCCATTTAGTTGTCCACCTGTTCCAACTTGTCTTCTAATGAAGTGGTTCAGGTGGAAGTATCTTTGAGTCGTTCATCAACTCGTTGCGGCAGTTGATCCAACACTATTTCTTTGAGTAGCGTCACTTTCGGCGGCATGGCGCTCTGATACCAAATAATGCACTGCATCCATGAATCTCACACCGCCTTGACACTCTCACTATATGTGTTACAAACACTCTGCTGATAGGCACACTTCGGCGCTCAATATGGTTGGCGCAAACAAGCACTCGTCTATCATGGCGCATATAGGCGCTAAATGCTAGCACACGTATGCGTTGATTAAACAGCGTGCATAGGCGAAAGAGGAAAGGTGCGCACATGCACACTCAATGTATTATGCATGCAGGCATCGTCAAACAAAATGTGTGCAGGCATCCACGGTATAGCGCACACAAGCACCTCATTATGGCTCACTTTAATGCGTAAGGTATGTAGTAGAAAGCGCATGCCTGCAAGGCTCGATAGCTGCGTACGATGGTGGATCGCGCAAGTCTGAGCGATATGCGCAAGCTGATCAGTCCAAAGTTGAATTGAGTAGTTGTAAGCTTTGCTGCAAGGCGCACAAACAAGTAACTATCCGAGGTTAGTGAAATCAATTCAAGAGTTTTGATTACACTCATCCGCAAGACACGCGGATGCTAAAGAGCCAGCGATGCTCTCTTTGCGTCAGAGCTATGTGCACAGGTGTATCCCTGCGCTGCAGTGAAAATCAATGGTAGATCTGAAGAGCGGCGAGTGATGATCCAGTCTGAGGATGAAATTCAGCTTGATCATTCAGATTCAACTTAAGTCGAACACAGCGACCTCAAGCAAATGTCATGATCTATTCTGGACTTAAATCAAAGTAGGTCTCTAGGCAATTTATGAAAGGAAAGAAAGATTAAACACTACAAGAAAATTGTTAATTAGCGACAAAAATTTGCGACGGATTTTTTTCGTCGCAAATTTGCGACGGATTTTTTTCGTCGCAAATTTGCGACAGATTAGCTAGAGAAAACTTTCTTCATGAATCTGTCGCTACGTAGCGACAGATTAGCGATGAAAGTTGTTTCATCGCTAATCCGTCGCTAATTAGCGATGGATTAACGACAACAATTTTTTCGTCGCTAATTCTCAATACAAGAAAACATTTTAGCGAGGGATTTTTTTCGTCGCTAATTAGCGACGGAAAAATTCCCTCGCTAATTTTCGATTTAAACCGAGCGTGAAATTTTCCCTCTCTTCCCGTTCAAAATTTAAATCGATCGCGCTCGATTTAAACCGACTTCGATGATGCAGAGTGATCGTTGTGCAAGTCAGTTCATGGTGGACGACGATGATGCAGAGTGATCGTTGGAGGACGGCCACGCCGGAGAGCACGCCGGTTCACGAAGGACGGCGACGCCGGTTCACGGAGGATGACGACGCCAATTCACGGAGGACGGCGATGCCGGTTCATGGAGGATGACGACGCCGGTTCACGGAGGACGGTGACATCGGAGAGCACCGGTTCACGGAGGACGGTGATGTCGGAGAGCACCGGTTCACGACGGACGACGACGTCGGTTCACAGAGGACGACGACGCCAGTTCACGGAGGACGACGACGCTGGAGAGCACTAGTTCACGGAGGACGATACAAGTCCGACGATGAGGCAGAGCGATCGTTCTGTGCAATGCCTGTCGGGCGCGGTATAAGTCCGACTTATTACTGCCGGAATAACGCCCGACGGAGATCAATTTTTTTTTATTTATTTTTTTAAAATTTAGCGACAGATTAGCGACGGATAATGTCCGTCGCTAAGCTATCGCAAATTAGCGACGAAATTAACGACATGTAAGTTTTTTCGCTAATTAGCGAGCAAAAATTTGTGATGGCCTCTATCCATCGCTAATTCGTCGCTAAACAGTTTAGCGACGGATAAGCGATGGATATAGTCCGTCGCTAATCCACGATTTTCTTGTAGTGGAAGAAGATGTGGAAGAAGAGAAGACAATCTAATTAAACTATGCGAAATAGCCTAATTAGCCTAAATCCTCAAGAGAGGCCGATCTCCATGGATGAAGCCAAAAAGAGAAATTTCATTTCATCAATATCAAAATCTACATAATGACATTTTTACAAATCCAACACTACTTATAGTGTTCACTTTCTCTTTGGCGCCAAAGGCCGGGTGGCCCACGTATCAAGTCCTGCTGTTGACATACCTAAACTTCCTGTTGAAACTGCGCTGACACTGCCCTCTGTCCGATGCTGATCACCCTGCCCTGCTCACTCACTCGGTAGGCTGAACCTTTGCTGTGCACTCATATGATTGTGGGCCTGTGACCCTGCACTCAACCAAACTCGGCTGCGACCCTCTTGCTTGTACTTCATTTGGACTCACCGACTTCAATGGCTGGGTTTTCTCTTAGGTCCACATCACCGGTTGTTTCGCCGGTGAAGGCCAACCCACGGCTATAGACTACCGCCAGCGTGACCTCCCCACCGGCGCCTGTGAAGGTAAGAGGAAAAGGGTTTTCATTCATTCATTTTTTTTTTCAGACAGCCACCGCCCTCCGCTGGGTGTCATTGCCATTGGCGATCGACCACTACAACCGACGACGATGGTGACTAGTCACTGTCGGCCACCACCGTCCATCGGTGGTTGCAGTGACTGCAGGCAGGGAACTTCGGTTCCCTATTACTGCAGTGACGCTTACCACTGACGACTGCTTCCAGCGGTCGGTCTCGGATGCCGTCGACAACGGCCATCCACCGGTGGCCAATTGCCTGTTGTGCTGGGCCGTCCATGGTGGTGGCAGCAGTGAACGGGGTTGCGAAAAGGTTCTGGCAGCAGTGAACGGGGTTGCGAAAAGGTCCATGGTGGTGGCAGCAGTGATTAAAAAAAAAAGAAAAAGACTCTTTTATGTTTGAAAATACAATCTTAAATATTATAAAAGCAAAATCAAGGGTATCAAGTACAAAAAATTGGATTCATTGTAACTTTTTCTTAACTGACATTCTTAAGAATAAGAAATTTAAAATTTGTACGGGGATTTGAGTTTTCATAAAAAAAGAAACGTTACTTACATGGCAACATTGTAAATTTTTTTTCAAATATTAATGAGTTACTATTTATAACCCCTCTATCTCCCTCCTCTCTAATGGCCACTAAATGAAGAATCTCTCTCTTTTCAAACCGTCTCTCTTCCTTCTTTTTTAACAGGCATATAACGAGGAAACTTCCTCTCTCTCTCACTCTCTAAAATGTCTTTCTCTGTCTTTTTAATAGATATACAATAAAACTATTTTATAATTTTTAAAATTATCAAATTGTTTATGGTTTTTATTATTTTTATTTTTAATGATGTAAACTTTCTTTTACCATTTGAATTACCTTATAGAGCCCGACCATATGGGTGGGTTGATTATCCAGTAATTTTAAAACACCACCTACTTTGAAAGTATAACGTTTTTTTTGGTTATATGCAAAAATAAAATGTTTTTATTATATGATTTTGTTTATGCTTTATCTAGATTTTAAGAATCACGGCTGGCGTATCATGCCGCAAGGTCCAAGCTAGGTGTATTCTCCGTTGGGACGGGGGTATCAATGGGAGGCCAGCCAATGTACTGTAGTGATGGGGGGGGGGGGTGTTAAAGATGCTTTTTTAAAATGTTGAGAGATTTTACTAGAAAAGAAAGTAATTAGGATAATGCTCAACCCATAGTCACAAATCTCATTCTCGAGGAGTCGTGAGGAAAATCTTGTGATACTTTAAAAAAAAAATTGTTTTTTCTCAAAAAAAGAAAACCGGCTTATATTATATGATCTACATAAAATAAATATAAAAATATGAATTAAAATATACACAATATAAAAAACCAAAAAACTTTTTTTTTTTTTATCGTGGTAATATCTAATCATGATAAAACATGATATTTTGAAATGTCGTGCATTTTCTGTGCATTATACGGGCTTTGAAAATCTCGCCTAAAATCCTTTTTTATGCTGGTACTTGTGAGTTGACTGTGGCTCAACTCCAACACTCGCACCTTCACGGTCGATACTCACCGCAGTGGCAATATCCGGCCCGAAAAATCGAAACCCCGTTTTGATTTCTCTCTGAAAACACCCAAATTCCCTAAAGAAACTCCAAAGCGATGTGGTGGAGACTATCACCCACATTGCGTTTCCTTCTTCCTCTTCTTTTTGGAAGTTCAGAGTGCAAAATGGTAACACTCTATTGAGCAACCACAGAATCACGACCTCTCTGTCGATCCCCATAAGCCCAATCCTCTCTGGAGGTTGGTTCAAGGCCAACAGTGGTAGCCTGCACGATCTTAGTGACAACAAGGGGTCGAGGAAGAGAAGACGAGGAAGGCGAAGACCGCAGGGGAGGGGCCATAAGGACCAGAAGGCGAAGGCGAGGGGGACGTTGAAGTTCAGCTTTGAGGGAGGGCAGACTCCGTTGCGGAGGAGGCTGCCAAAGAGGGGCTTCAAGAGCCTGTTTAGCTTGACGTTTCAGGAATCACCTTCGCTTCTCCCTGTGCTTCGTTTCTGGTTGGTTTTTCAATACGTTTTTGACGTTTGGAGCTTGATTTTCCGTTGAATGGTGCCATTTTTTCTTTTTTTCTCTGTTTGCTTGGATTGTTTTTTGTTCGAATCCTTTTGTTGGTGTGTTCCATTTTGTTGAGCTGCCAAAGGCAGAAAACGTGATAGCCCAAAGTCGAGACAAGGTAAAAATGAATATGGTAACTTACATTTCACATTCGTATTACACTAAGTTGAATAGAAATGTACAAAAAGCAAGAAACCGATCCCTTGATCGTAGGGATTTAAAACAGAACCATTACAACATTTTGAATTTGATCCTTTCTCCAGCTGCAGATTCTAGGTAACTCATTACACGTTGATCTTCTTTCTTCATTTTTGTTATTCACCCCAACCTCTATTTTCCTGATTTGTATCTAACGTCTTTTTCATTTTCTGCTGGATATGCGTGATCTTCAACACTCCCCCCTCAAGATGGGCCTTTGAGGATCAAACTTAGTATGGATGACACCTTGCTGTAATTTCTCTCTCACAAAGTGACATGGCTGCTATGTGCATCGCTGATTGATTGTCATAGAATATTTCTGCAGACTTATTTTATGGAATTCTCAAAACTTTAAGTAAATACCTTAACCATGTTACTTCACATGTACATGCTACTGAGGCCCAATATTTAGCTTTGACATTATGCTCTGTTTCTTAGTCTTTCAAGAAATTGGTGAAGCCCCAAAGAAGGTGCAATAGCCTGTAGTTGACCTTCTATTAAAGGGACAACTAGCCCAATCTAAATCCACATAACTAGATAAATTGAAATCTTCTTCTGACTCTAGCAAGATTCCTTACCCTGTTGTCTATTTTAGGTACCTTACGAGTTTCATTGCCGCCTACCAGTGTGATTGCCTTGGTTCTTGCATGAATTTGCTCAAAATGTGGATCACATATGTTATACTCAGATCGAGTTATCGTTAAGTATATGAGCCTTCCAATGAGTTTTCTATAAGGTGTTGGATCTTTGATAGTTTCCTAGAGTGATCCAACTTATGATTTGGTTCCATGGGCGTGTCACTCAGTTTGGATCCCAGTAGCTGAACTTCTTTCAACAACTTAAGTACATATTTCCTTTGATTCAAGAAAATACCTTTCTTGGATTGAGCTACCTCAATCCCAAGAAAGAATTTTAGTTTTCCAAGGTCTTTAATGTGAAAGGACTATCTAAGAATGTTTTGAGCCATGTCATAATTTCTGTATCGTTGTCAGTGATGATCACATAGCTTACACAAGAACATATGTTTGCTGATATTAGCAAAAATAAAGAATAATTTGCTAGAGATTGTTTGAAGTGTGCTTTTTTTTAAGACATTTGAAAATTTAGCAAACCACTGCCTTGAGGTTTGCTTCAATCCATATAAAGATTTATTTAGGCAAAACAAACTTGAGTCTCCTCTTTACGCACAAAGCTGGGTGATAATTTCATATAAATCTCTTCATCAAGGTCACCATGAAGAAATACGTTATTGATGTCTAACAACTGAAAGTAGACATCTCATGGTGACTAACTTTGCAACAAGAGCAAAGGTGTCATGATAATCAAGCCCTTTTTGTTGGGTGTAGCCTTTGGCCACAAGTCGCTTCTTGTATCACTTGATGGTTCCATTAGATTTAAACTTGATTTTGAACACCCATTTCGACCCGATGGGTTTCTTTCCTTGTGGCAAGGTAACTAAAGTCCAAGTTTTGTGAGTTTGGATCTCAATTGCCACGACAACTCGTCAGTTCTCATATCTTAATGCCATTTAGTAGTCTCATGGTTCTTCATGAGAGGAAATGGAAACAAAGAAAGCTTTGTGTTCCTTAGAAAAATTGAGAAAATAATAAGAAATGAGAGAGAGGGAAGGACGTCTGTGTTGATGAAGACAATGTGTGGGCATTAAGTGCAACAATCTCACATTGATAATCATTCAAATATGCGGGTCGGGATCAGATCTAATTTGAACGTCTAGATTGGATGTCACTTTGATCAAAAGTGGGTTGGGTCGTTTAGACCTCTAGGGTAGTTTCGGTTGAATCTTGGATTTTAGGAGGTATTTCTCCTATTTGGTCGTGATTTGCTTGAAAATGCATGGTTTTTTGAAATAATTCACTCAAAATAGAAATAGATAAAACAAAATCGGTATTTTGACAAATCATTATAGATTTGAATGGAAACACATCCTCATAAAAAGTAACATTCCTACTAATGAAACTTTCTTGTTTGTCAACATCAAACACTTTATAGCCTTTTTGTCTTAAGGGATATCCAACAAATATACATTTACAAGCTCGGAGATCAAATTTGTGCTTGTAATGTACATTATGGGCAAAATAAAGGCAACCAAAAACTCTTAAGTGATAATATTTTGGTTTCATGTTATGCAAGACCTCATGGGGTGTTATTTTAGAATTGCTTTCCAATAAGGATGTTGAAACACAATTTATGATGTGGGCAGTTGTGAGATTGCATTCTCCCAAAAAATGATTTAGCAAATTTGCTTAGAACATTAATGCTCTTGCAATCTCAAGTAAATGCCTATGTTTTTGTTTTGCAATCTCATTTTGTTGAGGTGTGGTGACACAACTGTATTGATGAGAAATGCCTTTTTTGTGGAGAAAATTTTGAACATCATTTGAGAAAAATTCCAATTCATTATCAGATCTAATGCTTTTGACTTGAGTATTGAAATGGGTTTGTACCATAGCGATGAAGGACTGTATCCTCTCTTTGGTTTGAGATATGAACCTTATTAAAAAAATCCATGTGGTCTGGCTATAATTATCGACTATGGTAAGAACATAGTGGTCACCCATGATTGAGGAAATAGAGTATCCACTCCAAATATCGAAATGCACTAAATCAAATGGATTATGAGAACGACTTTCACTAGTAGGAAAAGGAAGCCTAGAATGTTTTGCTATAAGATAAATTTTACACAAGCAATGATTAAAAGAAATTGAATCACTTGTTCTAGACAAAATTTTCAAATGATAAAAGGAAATATGGCCCAAATGCCAATACCATAAATCAAAGTTGTTCGATCTAGTGATAGTAGTTGCAAATACCTTATTTTTATCCAAATCTAAATAATAGAGTCCTTCGTGCACTCTACCCACTCCAATCATCTCCATCGAACGGGAGTCTTAAATATAACAATGAGAAGGATAAAAGGTCACTATGCATTTCAAGAAATTAATGAGCTTATGGACATATATAAAGTTGAATTTGAAAGACGAAACACATAGCACATGATCAAGTTTTATTTTGGGAGTCAGGGACACGTTTTCAATGTAGGTGATCAGACTATATGATCCATCCAAAAATTTGACGGGTTTTGAAAGAGTGATTATCAAAGGAAACCAACATGGAGGGGATGCAACACATGTGGTTGGTTGCTCCCATTTCAAGAATTCAAAATGAAGGTTGAAAAAAATGGAATTGACAAGGGGATTACTTGCCATGTTTGCCATTGCAGACATTTTACCTAACGGCACTAAAGAGAAGAGTTGTGTGTATTGCTCCATGGTCAGCTAAGGTGCAAAATTGGACGTTGAAGCTTCTTCCTTTTTTGCAGCATTTTCTCTTGGAGGATATCCACTCTCCCTCTTCTACGACCCTCTCTAGTAAGTTGATTCATACAACCATGTATGGCTGCAACAACATTTACTTTAAGGTTGGGTACCATTTGAAGTTCTCTTTGTCATTCTTCCTATAAGAATAGGCTATAAGCCTTACTTAAGGGTTGGCATGGGATTCATAATGAAATTTTGACTTTGAACTGCTGCATATGAATCATTCAATCCCATAAAAAGTTGTATCAACTTTTCTTGTTGGTATAATTCTGAGAGAGCTTTGAAAGCCCCACACGTGCACGTCGAGAGCACAATATGGGTTGCCAGTTTGTCCCCATAACACCTTCATCTTCGTATAATATGATGCAATGGACTGGTTTTCTTAATGGAGGGTTACAATGGCATGCTTGATTTGAAAGATGTGTGGACCATTAGATTGAGAAAATTGTTCTTTTAAATCATTTCATACTTTCATTGTCGTTTCATTACACTTTCTGATAACTCTCGTGAAAGGGAGTTCAACAACCATGAAAGAACCATACTGTCACATCTCGTCCATCCGGCAAGCTTGGGGGATGATGCATCTAGTTTCACCACAGATCCATCGATGAACTCCATCTTGTTTTTAGCTGAGAGTGATACCGTGACAACACGACTCCAAGAAGCATAATTCTCACCTATGAAAGGAGTTGAGACAAGAACCTGACCTGGGTTATCAGAGTAATGAAGGAAATATGAGTTCACTCTATTCACCATTGATGGATGTCACGTTCTCGTTTGTGTTCGCCATTGAAAAAAATTGGGATGAAGATGACAACACACAGGAACAACAAGATGCAGGAGCACCAAAATGCAACAAAACTTCAATGGACCTCACTGCTCTGATACTATGTTAAGCTGCTAGAGGCAGAAAACGTGATAGCCCAAAGTCGTGACAAGGTAAAAATGAATATGGTAATTTATATTTCACACATTTTGAATACATTGATTTAGAGAATTGGACATATTGAGTATCTGCCAATAAGAAGTGTTCTGGAGATGCCCGCGATCCAGGTCTGATTCTATGGTTGTTGCTATCTGAGCTGGTCTCGAAATCGTCCACCGTGCACCTTATACCCTTCCTTGAGTATCTGGTTTAACAGGAATCAGTCTAGGATAGAAACTTCTAGGGAAATGAAGTTTTAGATTTGGGTTGTGTTAGTGGTATTATTATTTTCATTGATTGAATCCAATCATCTTGTACATCCGTCATTTTTGGTGAATGTTGTTTTGGTTTGCTTTATTTCGTGAAGACTCTGTGGCTTTGGGGTTTTGGTTAATCTATCTTATAAATGGATTATTGTATTCTTTAGGATTGCAGTCTACAATGTCTACATGTGCTTGACACTTTTTTCTCCATTTTTCTGTGTTGGATAGGTAAGGTGCTAGAACAATATCGTCATAGATTAAAATTATGTTTTTCTTGGGAAAATAGCAACACATATAAACTAAAATATCAAAGAGATATACATCAAAGTATAAACAAAATTATACAACAACAACAACAACAACAACAACTACGCCTTCATCCCAAAACAATTGGGGTCAGCGATATGAACCAAAATTATATGGACTTTTCATATAATTTATGTTAAGTATAAACAAAATTATAAAATGTATAAAAATATGTTAAGTTTTTATGACATTAATAACATAATAAAAATATGATTCTCTTAAAATAAATGATATTTCAAATGTATCACAATTTCGGGATTATATGGACTTTTCATGTATCACAATATTCAGGATAATGGCGATATTTGTGGCATAGCCTACTAGTAGGTCTTTTTAGGAATGGCTCTGGCAAGGAATACTTGTTTTCTCTAGCTCATCAACGAGGTTGGGGTGAAGTTAGGTTTTACTATGGGTGCAAACGTTCTTTGAGGCTGCACTTGCAATCACTAGCTAATGATAATAGTTGTAATAATAAGAAAAAAAAACAAAATATGGTGGCACAGTAGGTTTATATTCGGTTTTTGGATTTTGTTTTTTTATCCGTTATCACTATTAACTGCACAAGGTGGTTGAGTTTCTAGGAATGAAATTAAAACTCTTCTGTTTGTAATTTATGTATTAGTGCTTATGGTCAACATTTCAAAGTTTTAAAATAGTTATTTTTAAATTAATATCTAAAACTAATAATTTTGTAGTGTTGTAATATTTAATTAGTGTTAGTGCAGTGATGAATAATTAATATCAAGGTTGTAAGTATCATATCATTACCCGTATCGGTTATCGGTTCGGTCCAAAATAAGACACGTATAGTAAAAAAATCATAATTTTTTAATAAAATTTTTCTAAAAATTCTAAAAAGATCAGAAACAATAACAGAAATTTTAAAAAACCATAACACATGAAACAATGAATTGCACAAAATACAATCATAAAATCACATATGAAGCATTTATGTCCCTATGAGCTGCATAAGACATCATCAAACATCAACTATCTCACAAGAACAATGCAAAATATTAAATATTTTGCAATTAAGAACATGCCACAAGACTTATACTTTCATATTACATAAACAAAAACAAAATAACTAAGTTTATAAATATTTAAGTATTATTAAATAATCATTTTTTTTTAAAATATAACCTCAATCATCATCATCATCAAACTCAATAAGAAGCAAACAATAGATTTTTTATTGCCTTAACCCACTTTCGTGAGTGAAAAAATGATAGAAATGCACTCTTAGTTGATCAAACCGAAAAAGCCCTCTTCCTTGCACATGAACTGGCTAATAAATCGCTCTCACAACTCTTACGATGCGTGGATACCCTTCTAATGGACTTTATACAAATGAGAGAGTCGGCTCTCAAGAGGTCTTTAAAACCCAAAACAAAAATTACTATTTGACTCTTTTAAAAGTTAACTGAAGGTGTATCGTATGATACGATATGGTACAAGTTATATCGCATGATACATACAATGTAGATATAAGTGTGTATCATATCGTTATTTTCTATAGTAATGGTATGTATCATACTATATAATATTGTAAGTATTGTACCATATCATTTACAATATTGTATGGCATGATACATATTACTACTATGAAAAATAATGATATGATACACACTTGTATTATGATATGAGTATGTATTGTATTTGCATAAGTATATATTATACAATACAACTCTATATCTTACATTATCATATGATACACCTTTGGTACACTTTAAAAAGTATTGAATTATAATTTTTTCTTTTTGGGTTTTAAAGACTTCTTGAGGGCCGACTCTCTCATTTGTGTAGAGGTCATTAAAGGGGTATTCACGCACCCTAGGAGTCATGATTGTGATTTGGGGGTCATTCCATACGCAAGGGAGAGGTCTTTTGTGGTTTTCTCCCATAAAAGTGTATTATTATCCAATTTTCACTCAAGAAAGTGAGATAAGGTAAAAAATCATTGTTCTTTATTTCATTTGTGCATGATTGAAGTTGAAGGAGGGTAAACTCTTTTATTTTTTGATGTTTTTAACTATAATCTTATTTTTTTTGCCCTTTGAACTCAAAATTCATCCTTAAGTGTGTTATTGAACATTGTTTTATAAATTTATAATGATTAAATTTAGTAATCGCACTTTAGGAGGCCTTGGAAGATGTCTATCAAAAGACCATGCATTGAAATATTATACACCAATTGACTTGAAGATGTTTGAAAGGAATAGTGAAGTAAAACTTTTGTATTTTTGTAATAATAGGGGATTGTATAAATTTAAATGTCATGATGTGGGGCATAACAACTCCATCGTGAAATTATGTACACATCACATACCTATTGATATTTTTGTTGAGCTTTTTATCTGTCTTATACAAGATGATAAAAAAAAAACACAAAGTACGTGCAACATGTGTGAGAGAGAAATTGCTAGAGGTGGTTCTTGATTCAGAAGATAAAGATGACCCATCATCATCTTAAGCTACTGAACAATGCAATAAACAAAGAAAATCATTGAGCTAAAGTTTGACACTGAATATGACTTTATATTTAGACATATGTTTTTGAACTCTAGCTTATATGTCTTTCCCCTTAGTATGACATCTTCTAACTAAAAATTGTAACTTTAGCTTTTGTAATGAGTTATGAAAACTTTTTGACTTTTGAATGTATCATTATTTTGCTTTAACCGATTCTATTTGTGGTAGTTAGATGCATGGCTGCACAACCAAATGTGTGGTTGTTTAATGTTTAAGAACATATTTATGTTTAGTTAATTTTTTTACATAAATAAATTGTGTTCTTGCATTGTATAATTTTTTTTATTTTTTTAGATTTAAAAAAAATAATGAAATTTATGATTTTTTACAATATGCTATGATACGATATGTATCTTACTTTGGGCCCGATCAATATGGGTTACATAAAATACTTACAACCATGCTACCTTATCGTACGATATGGTATAATAATTATAACATTTGTTATATGTGTGTGCTCTTTGGTCTGTGAATCGGCCCTGATTGAGATGAGTTGATTCCTTTGAATTTTTTTCTTGAGTGTGGCTCATACTCAGTGGAGATTGAGTAAGTAGAGTACTATACGAGATAAAGTTTTATCTCACATATATTTTTACTAAAAAAAATTTAGGGGCAAAATCGAAGGTAAAATAGGGTACAAGGATCTTGACTGATGAACTTTTGTACTTTCTTATGGAGAAAACTTTTAGGGTTTTGTTTATGATGAAAATCTATATATATATATATATATATATATATATATGATGTAAAAACATTTACATTTTGTGAATGAATTATATGTAAAGACTTTTGTCAAATTGTTAGGATTCATAAGTAAATGATATTTCATCAAGATTTCTAAATCATAAAGAAAAATGCTTGATAAATACTGTCCAGGTTCGAGTGAGCTTCTCACCAGTGTCATCATAGTCTCGTTCAACCATTAGCTTATGATTGATCTCAATTCAACTAATAAAGAACTTGGTGTTGGGTGTTTTTGGTTGGTATTGATTCAAAATTTGTTGTATTGTTGCCATCATAGTTCGGATTCCACAGAGAAGTTGCATTTCAACCTTTCTCTCTCTCTGGCTGGCTGGCTGGCTTTCCAAATTGTAAATGTGAATCGTTGAATTTCTGTATTCTGCCTAGCTTTGGTCTGATTTTTTGGGATTTCTTTTTATCAAGAGGATTAACTTTATACATTTCTTATTTTGATTCAAGTCTAACAAGATCCGTCCTGTACCCAATCAGCTTGCAGCCTTACTCTGTGCCAGTTTGGATTAGACCCAAACTTGGTTGTGGACTTATGGTTCAAGATATATGATGTTTCATACGAATTGGGTTCCAGCGATCCAATCCGTGCAGGTTATAGAAAAGTTGCAACAACAACAAACAACAATTACGCCTTCATCCCAAAACAATTGGGGTCGGCGATATGAACCAAAAAAGAAAATCATTCTGGGTCTTCCACATGAATCCTTCTCCTCCAATCATTTCTATCAAATGCCATGTCCTCGGTGAGGTTCAAAGCATTCATATCCTTTCCTATAATCTCCATCCAAGTCTTTTTAGGCCTACCCGACCTCTTTTAACTAATATATTTTCCCATTTCTCCATCCTTCTAACTGAAGCATCATTAGGCCTTCGCCGAATATGTCCAAACCACCGTAAACGATTCTCTCTCATCGTATTTTCAATGGATGCAACGCCTACCTTCTTACGTATCTCCTCGTTCTGAATCTTATCTTTTATTGTATTTCCACACATCCATCTAAGCATACGCATCTCAACTACACTCATTTTTTGAATATGATGTCTCTTAGCAGCTCAACATTCCGTACCATATAGTAAAGCAGGCTTAATTGTCGTCCTATAAAACTTTCACTTCAACCGCAATGACATTCTACGATCGCACAACACTCCAGTTACACTTTTCCATTTCATCCACCCAACCTTTATCCTATGATTTACATCTCCATCAATTTTTCCATACTTTTGAATGATAGATCCCAAATATTTGAAACAATCATCTACCGTTATTTCTTGCTCACCAAGCTTCACTACACTCCCATCACTACTTCGTTGCTTACTAAACCGACATTCCATATATTCTGTCTTACTCTTACTCAACTTAAAACCTCTTGCTTCCAATGTCTGTCTCCATAATTCTAACTTAGCATTAACCCCAACTCTAGACTCATCAATCAAAACAATATCATCAGCAAACAACATACACCATGGCACATTTTCTTGAATTGATCTCGTAAGCTCATCCATCACTACAGCAAATAGGAAAGGGCTTAATGCAGATCTTTGATGTAACCCAACCGTTATAGGAAAATTGGTTGTCACCCCTCCACACATGCAGACATTGCTTACTACTCCTTCGTACATATCTTTAATTATACTAATGTACTTGAGAGAAACACCTTTCTTCATCATTGTCCACAAGAGAACATCCCTAGGTATTCTATCGTATGCCTTCTCCAAATCAATAAAAACCATATGCAAATCTTTGTTCCTCTCTCTATATCTCTCAATAAGTTGTCTAAGAAGATGTATAGCTTCCATAGTTGATCTTTCAGGCATAAAATCAAATTGATTCTCTGATATCATGACAACCTTCCTCAAC
The DNA here is from genome assembly GCF_984573655.1 of Nuphar pumila. Classification (NCBI taxonomy): domain Eukaryota; kingdom Viridiplantae; phylum Streptophyta; class Magnoliopsida; order Nymphaeales; family Nymphaeaceae; genus Nuphar; species Nuphar pumila. Next base: position 73,442,384 of record NC_143262.1, read on the forward strand.
CTATACTCAATCACTTCTCCCAAAGTTTCATAGTATGACTTATGAGTTTTATACCACGATAGTTTGTGCAATCTTGTATATCACCCTTATTCTTATATAGAGGCACTAAAGTACTCTTCATCCACTCATTAGGCATCTTATTTGTCCCCCAAATCTTGTTAAAAAGATTTGTCAACCATTCTAAACCTTTCTCACCCAAGCATTTTTAAGCCTCGATAGGTATATCATCTGGGTCAACTGCCCTTCTTGATTTTATTTTCTTCAAAGCTTCTGCAATTTCTTTCTTTTGAATCTTGCGCATGAAGTCACGATTCATCTCATGAAAAGGAATGGAGAAGTCTCCAAGATCCTGAGCATGACTTTCATTAAATAGCTTATAAAAACAAATTTTTCATCTCTCCTTAATCTCCTCATCTTTGACTAAAACCCTTTGCGTCAAAGATGAGGAGATTAAGGAAAGATGGAAAGATTATTTTTATAAGCCATTTAATGGAAGTCATGCTCAGAATCTTGGAGACTTCTCCATTCCTTTTCATGAGATGAATCGTTGCAAACAAGAAAAAATCCTGATGTAGGAAAAAATGAATTGAATATAATAAAGAGTCGTTGCTTCCATTAAAAGTAGAAAAATCAAAAAATGTTTTGCCTTTCTTATCAAATTAAAGCTTTAAAAAGTGGGCGAATATGGCCACTCAATTCCACCAGCTTGCTCGCACTGCTTAGCTCATACGGCTAAGACATATCAGCTCAATTTTTTTTATGAAAACTTTTTGTGTCAAAACTCGAAAGTTTTGAAAAACAAATACGTGGCAACTATTAGCAAGGTATACAGAAGACATAACAGTTGGACAAATGATGATATTAGGGTTTGACTTTGACTTTTGAATTTATAATAATGCTCACCATTATTTGGGTCCAAGGATGTATTGAATTAGATATCCGACTTGAACCCTGAAAAACAAGTTTTACATCCAAATGTGTAACCGGGTCAGATTAATGGTGCAACCAATCAGACCCTCTTACATAGGAATTTTAGAGAGTGAACAAATATTTTCTGATATGGTTGTTTAAGGAGCCGAACAAATCGAACACGATGTTCGAGCTTGGGTTGTTTACCACTTGAAGGTATTTAGGCTCGGGCTCGAGCTCGTGTTTAGGCAAGCCGAGCTTTAACTCAACCTAGCCCTTAACCAAATGAGTCTAACATAAGGTGGCTCTTGTAAAAAATAAAGTCATGTGTTATAAAAAGTGAATGGGGCTTGAGCTGGTGTTTAGGCAAGCATAGCTTGAACATGACATAGACCGTAACCAAATGAGTTGAGCATGAGCTGGCTCGTGTAAAAAATTAAGTCATGTATTATAAAATGTGAGACCACTAAGATTTAAACCTTGAACTTCTATTTTGAGTGCCACCTACTCTAACAAGGTATGCCATACACTTAAAACCTATATATTTTATTCGAAAAATGATGGTGATGCTAGGCAAAAATAATGTGTTTTCCAAAATGGCCTACAATTTAAATTCACAAAATTTTGGCTTTAAAAGAACTTTTTTACCCTTCACATAAGAGAAATTCTTTTAGATATATGATTTTTTTTAAATATGTAAATATACAAATTTTCTCCAAAATATATGAATTTCTTTTAAATATGTGAATTTTATCTAAAATATGTGATTTTTTCTTAAATATGTGATTTTTCTCATGAGTTTCACGCGATATATTGCTACGCACTCCGGATCTCGCAACCTCTCACTAAAAATTGTATTCACATGATGTTTTCGCAGAAATCTTGAATTTCACATAAATTATATCGGTACACTCTATGTGTATCACAAACTCTCACTAAAAAGTAGATTCATACATTTTTTTGTTTACCTCATGAAATTCACATAATCAAATATGCAAACTTTTTTTGATTGAAAATTGTTGAAACATCACATATATTTTACTAAGTTCACATATATAGTACGAAGTTTGCATAAAACCGTGCAAATCTCCTTTGTAATTGATCCTCAAGGAGATTCACAAATATGGAGTGATTTGCACAAATTTGTAACATGAAAAATTTCTTACAATCGTGTGTTAAATGTATGAATGTAAATACACATGAGAGTTGCGAACCTCACCATAATTAGACCACATTTGCATATGAAGAGTTAACCTTATCAATTGGACCACATTCACACATCATAATGTGTGAACCTAGTCAAATATTTATAGATGTCCATCTTTGAGACCTGCTCAAACAATCATATATTCATTTCATTCATTCAAAAATGAATCTACTCATACAATTATTCATTTTATTCAAAAATTAGACCACATGCTCATACATATATATTCATTTCAGTACCTTTTTTCTACGAGTACAATACTTTTATCATGTTCCAAGTGTCCCCCTAAGCCTCCAACATGCAATTCTTTAACAAATTTTCATGTAGAGAACACCTTGGAATACATAAATTGTTTTTATGAAAAAGAAAACCTTTGTGGAGGTGTAATTCTTAGATTGACCTCTTTGACATATTTTCCATTCTTTTTTGAAATCTTTATCATCTGCATATAATTCTTTTTGGAATTTGAAACCTTCTATTTCATTAGTCAGGATTACCAACAAATGTGCTCTTACACTTAATGCATCTGCTACCTTGTTCTGTTGGCTGTGGGCTAAAAGTAAATTCTTGTAAGAACAAAATCCATATAGTATGCATACGAATGAGATTAGTTTGACTATTCACAAACTTCAAATCTTAGTGATATGTGTACAACACAAATTTCTGTTGGATCAAATAATGCCTACAAAGCTTCAATGCTTGTACAACTGCATATACTATAAAAAACAATAAGTCATCCCTCTTGAGATAACACAACACTTATGTCTACACACAATTCATTGTCGACTTCAAATAGCTTCTCAAAATTAGGAAAAGCTAGGATTGGTGCAGAGGGTAATTTTTCTTTAATCAAAGCAAAGCTCTTTTATGCTTTTTCACTACACTGAAACTTGCCTTTCTTCATGCAATATGTGATTGGAGCTACAATAGAACTGAAATTTCTTATAAATATTCGGTAAAAAGTAGCTAATTCATGGAAACTTCGAACATCATGAATGAACTTAGGTGTAGGCCATTCTTTAATAGCTTTAACCTTTTTTTCATAGCTAGATAAGATGGTAGGTTCGGTTTGATACTCTAACTACTGGAAAGAAATAAACAACAACAACAACAACGCCTTCATCCCAAAACAATTGGGATCGGCGATATGAACCAAAAAAGAAAATCATTCTGGGTCTTCCACATGAATCCTTCTCCTCCAATCATTTCTATCCAATGCCATGTCCTCGGTGAGGTTCAAAGCATTCATATCCTTTCCTATCATCTCCATCCAAGTCTTATTAGGCCTACCCTGACCTCTTTTAACTAATATATTTTTCCATTTCTCCATCCTTCTTACTGGAGCATCATTAGGCCTTCGCCGAATATGTCCAAACCATCATAAATGATTCTCTCTCATCTTATTTTCAATGGATACAATGCCTACCTTCTTACGTATCTCCTCGTTCTGAATATTATCTTTTATTGTATTTCCACACATTCATCTAAGCATACGCATCTCAACTACACTCATTTTTTGAATATGATGTCTCTTGACAGCCAACATTTCGTACCATATAGTAAAGCAGGCCTAATAGTCGTCCTATAAAACTTTTCATTCAACCACAATGACATTCTACGATCGCACAACACTCTAGTTGCACTTTTCCATTTCATCCACCCAACCTTTATCCTATGATTTACATCTTCATCAATTTTTTCATACTTTTGAATGATAGATCCCAAATATTTGAAACAATCATCCATCGGTATTTCTTGCTCACCAAGCTTCACTACACTCCCATCACTACTTCATTGCTTAGTAAACCGACATTCCATATATTCTGTCTTACTCTTACTCAACTTAAAACCTCTTGCTTCCAATGTTTGTCTCCATAATTCTAACTTAGCATTAACCCCAGCTCTAAACTCATCAATCAAAACAATATCATCAGCAAACAACATACACCATGGCACATTTTCTTGAATTGATCTCGTAAGCTCATCCATCACTACAACAAATAGGAAAGGGCTTAATGCAGATCTTTGATGTAACCCAACCGTTATAGGAAAATTGGTTGTCACCCCTCCACACATGCAGACATTGCTTACTACTCCTTCGTACATATCTTTAATTATACTAATGTACTTGAGAGAAACACCTTTCTTCATCATTGTCCACAAGAGAACATCCCTAGGTATTCTATCGTATGCCTTCTCCAAATCAATAAAAACCATATGCAAATCTTTGTTCCTCTCTCTATATCTCTCAATAAGTTGTCTAAGAAGATGTATAGCTTCCATAGTTGATCTTTCAGGCATAAAATCAAATTGATTCTCTGATATCATGACAACCTTCCTCAACCTATACTCAATCACTTCTCCCAAAGTTTCATAGTATGACTTATGAGTTTTATACCACGATAGTTTGTGCAATCTTGTATATCACCCTTATTCTTATATAGAGGCACCAAAGTACTCTTCCTCCACTCATTAGGCATCTTATTTGTCCGCCAAATCTTGTTAAAAAGATTTGTCAACCATTCTAAACCTTTCTCACCCATGCATTTTCAAGCCTCGATAGGTATTCTATCTAGGCCAACTGCCCTTCTTGATTTCATTTTTTTCAAAGCCTCTGCAATTTCTTTCTTTTGAATCTTGCGCATGAAGTCACAATTCATCTCATGAAAAGGAATGGATAAATCTCAAAGATCCTAAGCATGACTTCCGTTAAATAGCTTATCAAAATAATCTTTTCATCTCTCCTTATTCTCCTCATCTTTGACTAAAACCCTTTGTGTTTCATCTTTGATACATCTAACCTTACCCAGATCCCTCAATTTCCTATCTCTCATCTTTGTAAGCCTATAAATATCCTTCTCGCTCTCTTTGGTATCCAACTTGTCATAAACCTTTTTATATACCTTATCCCTTGCGTTTCGAACTACTTTTTTAGCTTCCTTCTTTGCTATCATATACTTCTCCAAATTCTCATTATCATGACTCTTACTTAGATTTCTATAACACTCTCTTTTAACCTTAATAGCTAATTTGACATCCTTGTTCCATCATGATGTGTCCTTACCTAGCGGTGCACCGCCTTTAGACTCACCCAATACCTCCTTAGCCACCTTTCTTTTGCCACCCGCTATCTTATTCCACATTGATTCTGAATCCTCCTCGAGACACCAATCAGCTTCCTTAACTACTTGCTCTACAAACATTCCTTGTTTAGCTCCTTTCAGTGCCCACCACTTAATTCTAGGATCTATCCTATGTCTGTCCCTTTTGCGGCATTTTCTAATTCTAAGATCTAAAATTAAGACTCTATATTGTGTAGCTACACTTTCTCCCGGTATAACCTTACAATCGATACAACAACCCCTATCTCTCATTCTAAGTAGGAAAAAATCTATCTGACTCGTATTAACCCCACTTTTAAATGTTACTAGGTGATACTCCCTCTTCCTAAACCAAGTATTTGCTAAGATCATATCATAGGACAAACCAGAATCTAAAATCCTTTCTCCACTTTCGTTTCTTTCTCCTATACCATAGCCTCCATGGATACTCTCAAATCCATCCCTACTAATGCCTACATGTCAATTAAGTTCACCGCCGATGAAAAGCTTTTCTCCATAAGATATCCCTTGTACTACTCCATCTAAAGCTTCCCAAAATTGACGCTTACTGGAATCATCTAAACCTACTTGAGGTGCATAAACACTAATAATATTAATAATATTCGTACCTAATACTAATTTAATAAGTAAAATCCTATCACCCTTCCTACGGACCTCAACTACATTATCTATAAACTCACGACTAATAACAATCCCTACTCCATTCCTATTCTTATTTATTCCTGTATACCAAATCTTATATCCCTAAGGTTCTATCACTTTTGCTTTCTCACCTACCCATTTGGTCTCTTGTAGACATAAAATATCAATCTTTCTCCTACACATAACATCTACTAACTCTACCAACTTACCAGTTAAAGACCCTATGTTCCAAGTGGCTAACCTAATTTTATGGTCTTGAACTATCTTCTTTACCCCCACCTGTCCAACAAAGTGAGGGAACCCTTGCCTATTTGACACCACACCCGAGCGCCGGTGTGACGCATCGCTTTTGGGCGACGACCTAGCAACCCTTGCTCATTTATTACTGCCTCTGGGCCTATAGAGTACAACGCGTCGCTCAGTAGGGAACGCCTCAAAGAAATTCTCATATTGGTTCATATTCATAGGGTGTGACTAAGTTTTTATGCTGACTGTCATTGGTCTACCGCAACCCTCCTCCTTTATTCGGGCTTGGGACCGACAATGTATAACTAAACAGTTATACACAGGCAGAGTTACTGGAAAACAATAAAAATGACTAAAAATTCTTCAAAAAGTAGGTTTTTCCTTCTAAGATCTCACTATGTTAGTCAAGCAAAAAAGCATTCAAATCAAGAAAATAGGTCAATAAATGGAACTTAGAATCATGAAACCTCCCATATTATTTTTTATTAGATAAAAGAAATGAAAATGAAGAGTCTGAAAGCTCCATAAAGAAACTATAATTTCACTAAAATAACAAAGCTAAAGAAAGTAAATGAACGAAAAAAAAATATCAGGTTATTAGTCATAAAAATGAACTCCTTCAAGTTGATGTATAACTTATTCTCTTAAAGTACAATCAACATTTCTCGTAAATGCCCAACATGCTCATCTTCAAATTTATTGTAGATGAGTCTTATCGAGATAAACAACTACAAAGCGGTTGATAAAAGGTTTAATTTTTTGATTCATCAACCTTATGAAGATATTAAGGGCATTAGTTAACCCAAAAGGCATCACAAACCACTCATATAACCCATCATTGGTTTCAAATGTAGTTTTTCATTCATCTTCAGGTCTAATTTGAATTTGGTGATACCCACTTCTTAAATCAATTTTTAAAAATACTCTAGAGCCCTCTAACATATCATTTAATTGAGGTATATGAAATTGATATTTCATAGTTATCTTATTTATGGCTCGACTATCAACATATATGCGTCATCTTTTATCCTTTTCAGGAGTAAAAAAAGCAAGCACAAAATATGGACTCATGATTTCTTTGATGTGGCCCTTCTTGAGCAAGTCTTCTACTTTACTTTGCAAAATTTCATTCTCTTGGGGGACTCGTGCGATAACGTGAAAGGTTTGATAAATTTGCACATGGGATGCAATCAATATGATGTTGAATATTCCTTAAAATGAGGCAACTCATCTGGTAGATCTTTTGGAGTGATATCTTTAAATTCTTTTATCAAATTAAGATAACAATTTAACAATGATACTTATAGGTTTAACTTCTTGTTCTTTTATTATCAAGGCATATATTTCTTCAAAATTTTTAAATTCTTTTTCAAAGTCTCTAACAGTAAGAAAGAAATTTTCCTCCACTTGAAGTTTTGGGTGGATCTGCTTCTTTCCTAGGTGCGAGTATAACCTTCTTTCCATCCTTGAAAAAGATATACATGTTTTCTTTTCTTCTATGAGTAGCATATAAATCACATTGTCAAAGTTGACCAAGTAGCATGTGATAAACATCCATATCTACATCATGTTTTACCTCATACTTATAATGCTTTACGATTGAAAAAAGAATTTGACATTGTTTAGTTACCTTTACACCTCCCACTTTTTTTATCTATTCAATTTTATAAAGAGTTGAGTGTGGTTCAATCTTGATCTTCAATTTGTCCACCATGATTTTTGACATTATGTTCTTACTACTATCACTATCAATGATTATGTCACGTACGCTTTGATTAACCGTGCATTGGGCTTTAAAACTAGTATAGCGTTGAGCATTTTCTTTCTATTTTGTAGCATACATCAATATCCTCAAGACAAAAGAAGTCTCTATATTTGCGTAAGTCACATCCTCACCATCTTCTTCTGAATTATTTTCTTGCCCCTTAAGTCCATTAATTTTTCTTTTGACAATATGCAAAGTTCTTGTCTTGGGACATTGGTTGGACCTATGTTCAGGTTCTCCACACTCATAACTTAAAAGGTTGAGGGGTGCATAAGGGTTTTCTTTAGTTGATTTGGCTTGACTCTTGCCATTGTCCACGTTTGAGTTTGGGTTGGCAAACGATCAAGATTCGCCCTCCATCGATGCTTTGCCCATGTCTCTCATAGCAAGGGATGTGGACTCAAGAGTTTAGATATGATTACCTATATTTTGCCTTATAGGAGGTCGGTCCATTTATGATTCAATCCTGGTTGCCAATTTTACTGTGTTTGCTAGAGTCCAAATACATTGCAATAAGATCTTATTTTTGATATCCCAATATGAACCACTGGTGAACCTTGCCACTTGTGATTCGATTTCAAATAAATCATACAAGAAGAGATCAATATACTTTCTTATTGTCTCCCCACTTGCAATTTTGGTAGTGCTTAAATAATACTTGATCATAATCAGTTGGTAGAAATTTGGTACTTAATGATTGTTTCATTTTTTTGCCAAGACTTGACTGATGCTTTGCCTTGGAGAGTCCTAGTTAATTGTAAGTGCTCCTAACAAGCTGAAACTTCTCCCTTAAGTAACAAGCTTAACCTTTTTATCTTTTCGGATATTCATGTAGTAAAAAAATCTTTCTACTTTTAAAATCTAGTTTAAGAAGTCATCAATATGCAATTGGACATTAAAAGTAAGAATATCTGCTTTCATCTTATAATCTCTTTGATGTGGATCTCTATTAGGAACCTCCCTTGCTTCTCCAATGATCAAATTTTTAATATTTTCATCACTTGAATAAGATGGAGGTTATTGGGTTGATCATGAAAGGGACCCATGCCAACGGATATCATGAGTACCTTTGTTGATCAGTGGCCTATTTTGCTTATGCTCGTGTGGTTGCAATTGTTGCACTGCCACCACTGCTTATTCTATCATTTTTTGAATTTTTTTCAAACTTTGTCATAGTTACAGGTTGATCTTTAGGAGTACTATTTCCAGAGTTATAACCCTCAAACACATCATTGGCTATTGAACAAAGAAAGAGTAAGACTCTGATACCAACTAATGTAGTAAAAAATATGAATAAGCAAGAGCCCTGTCTTCTTAGAAGAGTTGATCTTGAATCCACACGATCTTCTTTGAGTTCCCAAAGAGAAACTATGATTCCTTGAGTCCACAAGAGTTTCCTTAAGTCCACTCGGATAAGTTAAAGTCGAAGCAAGTTATATGTTCCCCCCCCGAAGAGGGCAGTTAGCTACATCTTGTGCTCGGGGGTCCCAATGAGCACCACGTATGTAAGCATGTGCGACTCGTATCCCCATGTTTGTCAGCATCACTTAGCATTGGAGTTTGATGCAATTGCAAAGACTTAATGACTCTTTCCTCGATTGGTGCAAAAACAAATGATGATTCTAGAAAAAGAGTGGTTGCAAAGACTTAAGTACCCCGAAGATGGTTATTTAAGACCCAGTCCCTACACTGCAGGATTATCCGAGAAAGGAATCCCCCCTGGAGAAGACCATGAACATCAACCCTCTCACTCTCTCTCCCTTCTCTTTCTGCTTCTGTGCACATCCAACAGACGATCCTACATTGCTCCATTAAGCACCGATTGACCTGCACACTGACTGTAACATCGTTCAACTTGATGATTGTGGAGCCTGATTCAGAGTTTTTGCCCTTACAGGAGGAGGGTCTGGGGGCTCCCCCCGACGTGGGTAGCATAGTTCAACTTGATGAGTTGTGGAGCTTGATTCAGAGTTTTTGCCCTTACAGGAGGGGGGTCTGGGGGCTCCCCCCGGCATGGGTTCCGCGCCCCCCGGACCAATTTTTTTTGGGCCTTGTATAAAGTTTTTCGTTTATTTCCCTCTTGTAACTATCGAAAAAGAGCAATAAAGTGTTTTGTTTAATCGTGGTGCTCATGTTTTCTTCGGTTGTTTCTTGCTCGAGGTTTTCGTAACACCCTTTCCCATGATTTTTCTGCTTTTTTTTTCGCTATGCGATTTTCGTAAATCACTACTCGATTTACCATTTTTTTCGCTGCGCGATTTTCATAAATCGCTACTCGATTTAGCGATTTGCCTTTTTTTTCGCTATGTGATTTTCGTAAATCGCTACTCGATATAGCAATTTACGAAAATCACATAGTGATTTGCCATTTTGTTTTGCTACGTGATTTTTGTAAATCGCTACTCGATATAGCGATTTACGAAACTCACATAGCGATTTGCCATTTTTTTTTGCTATGCGATTTTCATAAATCGCTACTCGATTTTGGGATTTGCTATTTTTTTGGGCGACACGATTTTCATAAATCGCGATGCCGAACACCGCCCCCTTGAGCACGATCTTCGCCATGATTAGGCTATAGTCGCCAGCCATCCCGATGATAGTCTTGAGGTTCATGATGGGGAAGCCGGAGGCTGTACTCCATTGTAGGTGTACTGGAGGAAGATTCCGTTGTAGGTGTCCCTTGAAGGCAGAGGAGAAGCCACCGCAGTCGGTTGCCCGCTAGATGAGAGCAACATTCCGGCCACTGCTAGTAGAAAGAGGATGACAATCACCATCGGATTGCCGACTCTTTGCCTCCCTTTATTTCTTCTCTAGAGAGAGAGAGAGGGTTTTACAGTCTTTTACAGAGAAGGAAGAAGAAGAAGATGACGACAAAAAGTTCAAATAAACATTTTTGATGGCTTAGGTTCGTTTCGTCGGATCACCGGCTCAGGTTCATTTCGTTGTTTAGACTTTGAAGAGTCAACATCATCCTCGACTTTCTGGATGAAGGACATGTTTGTCCTTTTTTTTGAACCGTTTGTTTCTCTTTTTTTGAATGGAGGATATTTTTGTCATTTTCTCAAACCGTCGTTTTATGGCAAGAATAGCAAGAAAGGTTATTTAAGTCTTTGCAACTGCACCAGACTCCGATGCTAAGTGATGCCCCATGTGCTTATATACGTGGCGCTCATTCGGACCCCCGAACACAGACGTGAGATTCAATGAATCATCGAGGGAGAACATACACCACCCTCTCAGTTAAAGTGCATATAACTCAAAGAGATCTGTGAATCCACAAGAAATAGAATGAACAAATACTCTAAAGAAACTTCACTTCATTAATAAAAAACTGAATACATAAGAAGTTTCCCTCTATTTATAGACCCAAGAACCCTTAGTTTAAAGTTCAAACAGCATAAGGACTCTAAGACTTCCACCCTTACCAAAAACCTCACTAGAAACTAAAATCTTATTGAGAGTCTCCTACCTTAGAGACTCTTTACACTTTTTTAGGTGAACCAAAACTCTAAAACTTAGACTTCGATCCCACCTTAGACTTATCTTGATTCTCTAGAAAGTTCCAATCCACGTGTTCTACGTCAGGTTGACACATTTTCTTGGTTTTGGGGAGGTTTATTGCAGAATGAATTTGGCCAGATATCCAAATGTTGCCTAGACATGGATAAAATAAACCAGATCCAATAATAAAACAAGAAGGATCCAGATGATCCAAATGGGTACAAACCAAACCGTTTTGCCAATGATGATGATTAAATAAACAATTTTGGATCTAGATGGATCTGATCCAGAAGACATGAAGTAGGACATGCATCAGATGTGGATATAATTGGTCTTGACATATGCAACCAAACCATGAAGGACCATTTCGAGATTTGTTGCATTTTAACTAGATCCAACTAAGAGATGTATTTGGATCTACCTGGATCCAACCCATATGTTGGTTTCCTAAAGGACTTAAGTTGCTCTTATGCGTATAATTAATTAGAGGCTGCAAAACACATGCTAACATTCTAAATTTGAATAAACTGGTTGGATGCAAACCCAATCCATTTATGGTCTAGACAGGTAGGACTTTACACGCTTGGTGCAATGGTAAGGTTCTCGGACTGTCAAGCATGCAGGGTGGCAGGGTCTCAACCGGATGCAGGCCAGATCCTTGTTTGACCTGAATCTGAATCCAAATTTTGTGCAGTTGATCCAAATCTCAATAAGAACCCATAACATAAGATTGAATCCGGATCAGAAATATACATATATATGGTGATATTGGATAAAGTAAATAAGACTAAGATCAAGGCTATTACATCCAAGGCGCACAAACGATCCAAAATTGAACATAGATCTGATACAAAACACTGATCGAAATATGAAAATTATCTGAATGTGTAACTCCAAATCCGGTTCTTACATCAACGATCTGGATATGAAAAGAAGGGTTCGGATTGGATGTCCGACTTAACCTGATCCATTTACACTGCTAAGTTGGAGTCCTAAGGACTTCTTGCAAAAAGTAAAAGCTAGTCTGGTTCTAATCTGCCCTTTTCTAGAATCCAAGAATATAGGACCCCACTGGGTAAGGCTTTTTATCTGATAGGATCCTATGAACCCGGGTCAGAGATGGATGTGGGACACCGGACACGTCAAAGATTCTATTGGATCCGGAATCGTGGCCATCTCTGATCCGGGTTCATAGGATACTCCAACTCAACCGAATCCAGAGATGGACAACTTCATGGAGCTTAAGGTTTTAATTTCTTTTCTTTAAAAAAGAAAAAAGAAAAATGCATTTTCGTCTACAAGTTGCCTTAACAAAACCCAGATTGAACCCAACTGATTTGAAAATTAAGGTGACCCTAATATGCCATCAAGACCCAGACAGATGGATCCAGAACCATCCTTAGTTACCCGACCCATTGATAGCCCTAACGCTCCTAACTTCGGAACCTATTCGGGGACAAGAAAATGCTTCAGTCTATGTCACAAGGATACTCCATTTTGGTGGTGTGTCCTCGGTGACACGAGCCGATACACTCTAACACGTGGACACATCAAGACCCTTTGTATACTTTTTTAATGAAAAACTAAACAAAAATGACGTGTCCCATGTCCTTAATGCCGTGTCCTTGCGACCTAGGCTTTAGTTCACTTGGGTTATCACAAACCTAAGATGAAGTTTGAGAATAGAATTGCTATTTACTTGATCTCCAAATTTTGTTTCTTAGGGTTTTTGGAAGCACTTAGGCAAAATAGTAATTTTAACAAAAATTTAACAATACAACCTATGTCACAAGGACACGCCAGTGGACACACTCTAACACCTGGACAGACGGCAATATTTTAATATTATTTTATAAATTTTAATGTTTTATGGTTTTATTTCAATCAAAATGTATTTTTTAACATTAAAATACTAAAAAATAGTTTACATTAATTAAAAAATAAAAAATTCCATATTCTCATGTCCTATTTTTAAAAAAAAAATTTAAACTTGCGAGTCGAACATGCATCACGCGTCGTCGTCCTGCCTCTTTGCAACATAGATAGAAAAACCTTAGTTTTTTTTAATTAATCATGAAAAAAATTAGGTGCATTTTTTAATAATTTTTTTTAAATTTTAAGTGTTTTTTATTATCGCTAATAGTTGGGTGCATTTTTTTGAAAATTTCCCCAAAGTGCGTCCGCAAACCCGTTTCCATTTCCATATGGAAAGTCAATATCTCTCTTGTGTGAGTAGGGCTAGGGTTGGACATTAGGTCCACGACTGGGTTCCCTTGGACATCAAGGGCGTGGTCAGCTGGGCTCAAAATGGAGCTACACCTGGAGGCCCATGGTGGTGGGCAGCCCCTGACTGTGGTTTTAAACCTTTTGTCCAGGACAGGACCAAGCACAGCCGAGCTTTGTCCAAATTGGCGTGCAGCACATTGACTGGACAGACTAGCTCAGTGAGAAAACCGGTAGGGGACAGGCTGTGTTACCTACCTGACTCTACTTCTGTCTAAAACCTCCCCCACGTTTGCTGTTGGCTCAATACATGACCCGAATTGGATCCATCGGAAACCGACCTGGATAATATACCGGCCAGATTTGAGCTATGATCCTAATCCGACCTGAGCATTATATATATTTATATACTTTTGACTTAAACATTCTTTAATTATGTGGGTAGGTTTTGGGTTTCTAATTTCTTGAAATGTTGTATTATGGGAACTTACCTTGTAGTGGGGCTGCAAACAGATTGGGTCCTTCCTGATCCAAATCCAAGTCTGAATTTTGTATCTGAATTTGTACGACATATCCAAATCACCGTTGGGGTCCGAATGAGATCTAATGATGTAAATTTGGAACATGATCCGAAATATGTGTGGCAGTAATATTGGATCTGGTAAAAGAAGATTTAAACATGTAAAATGTACAAATGAATTTGATCAAATCTTAATCCAAATATAGATCTGACTTAAGACATTGATCTGAATCCGATCTAAATAAGAAAATAATCTGAATGATTAAATCTGAATCGGATCTGGGTATATCATTTTGAAACCTTAAGAACTGGTGTCCAGAAATAAAGTATCTAATTCGGATCAGAGGTCTGTCCAAACCCGATCCATTTGCACTTGGAATTGCTCCATCGTCAATAGCCAAGTAGAAAGACAAGGGAAACGGAAAATTGAGCCGGCTACGATCCGGCTTAGCCGAGTCGAGATTAGTCGCTAGCCGCACCCCAACGCCGAACTCACCGTCCACGTACAAGCCGCCCATCTAACGTGGAGTCAAGAGGGTCCCGGCGCGGGCCCCAGATCGGACGGTGTAGGGCTTCCCCACCACGCCGATCGGACGGTGTGAGGCCGGTGAAAAGACTGTCAACGGGGCCCACTCATGTTTTCTGGTGGTGAGAAACGATTCCCCGAGGTCTGTGAAAACCTCATTTCGCCTCATTTGGCAAGAATTTCACCGGCATTTCGTTCCGTTCGAAATTTGGCGACCGCACCCAGCCCTCGGCCATTCCAGAAGAACGTGCGAAATTAAAAGCCCGCTCCTCTCTCTCGCGCGCGCCGCGGCCCGCCCCCCCACCCCCTTCACTTTTGCTTCCTGTAACCCAGGGAGAGTCTCCCCCTTCTTCCTCCTCTATCGCTTCTTCTTCTTCTTCTTTCGACCGAAGAAGGAAGGGCAAGGGATTCTCATTGTCCCTTGCTCGCTCGCTCGGTCAAGGTAAGCCATTTTTTGCCTCTTCCTGCAACGCCCTAGCTGGTTCTTGCCTTGTATTTTGAGAATCTTCGTTCTCTCCGCTATTTTCTGCGTTTTTTGAGCTCGATTTTGCCTTTAGGCGTCAGATCGGGCGATTATTTCTGCTTCTTCGTTTTTTTCGGTTTAAAATTTCGATCTTTGATAGGAAAATCTTGATTAATTGAGAGTATGTGACCGTTTTTGCGTTTGATGATTAATCGGGCCGTAGGATGAGGAAAATTGGGTTTTGGTTCGGGTAGATAGTTGTGTTTTCTTCTTGATCTTATTGCTTTTATTGAGATCTTAATGAGATCGTGGATGTTTGTGGATTTTGAGTGTGCTTTACGATTCTTTTTGTTTTTAATGTTGTGTGAATCCGATCGGTCGGGTTTATGCATCTGGAATCATGTGCATCTTTTGATTTCTTTATGATTTGATGTGTCGGATGCGTCCTTTTTGTTGTTCTTGTGGCCTGGTTAGTTTTCTTGAGGTTGGATCTTGGGGCTTTCGTTTGTTTTATCTAGGGGTTGACCATGTGGCCCTCGATTTTTGTGTGTTCCTTTGTGTTGATCAGTAGAGATGAGTTGCATGCGTCCGATAAGCATCTCCTATTGCGTTTCTTATTGAATGACGCTTGTTCTTTTTCTTGTTTGTTGTATGTGAATCGTGGATGCCTTCCGATCATTTCCTATACATAAATCTCTTTCCTTTTTGGTTGCATCATATATAGTTTCTGGTTCATGTGTTTGTCATGGTTGTATGACAAGATGAAACCTTTTCGCCTTCATCCTTTCTTTTCTCCCCTGTTTGGTTTTTTATGCAACTTGTCTTCTTTAATCTCCTTGATGGCAGGCAACCGAATGATATTTTTTTGGCCTGCGATAGAACTGTAAATTCATCTCCATTAAGCTGATGAGAACTTCCCCGAAGGGGCTCAGAGTTACGCCATTGCCACGTGATGTCACTGTTACTATTCTGATATTTGTGTTAAAATCGATTCTTGCTGCATACTATTTAGCTCAGAGTAGCTTTTGTTACACAAGAATACGTGAATCTTGACTTGCTAAGTGGCTTATCATGCTTTGTCATTGGATGCGGTTACTCTAATTCCAGGTATATATGCAAATATTTTATTAGAGAGGCGGTTCTTTATTTTGGGCATATAGAAAATGGCGGATGCTGATGATATCCAGCCCCTCGTTTGCGACAATGGAACTGGAATGGTTAAGGTAGCCTATCTGTCCCTTTGGTGTGGTCATCCTATTTTGTCTTTTTTGTTCCACATTGCATTATTCTTGATGTTTTCTGATTCATTTCTTTTGATTCCTTCAGGCAGGATTTGCTGGTGATGATGCTCCAAGGGCAGTGTTTCCTAGCATTGTTGGCCGCCCACGTCACACTGGTGTGATGGTAGGAATGGGCCAAAAGGATGCATATGTTGGTGATGAAGCTCAGTCTAAGAGGGGTATCCTAACTCTGAAATACCCAATTGAGCATGGTATTGTTAGCAACTGGGATGACATGGAGAAAATTTGGCATCACACCTTCTACAATGAACTCCGAGTTGCTCCTGAGGAGCACCCAGTGCTTCTCACTGAAGCACCTTTGAATCCCAAAGCTAACAGGGAGAAGATGACACAGATTATGTTCGAGACATTCAATGTGCCTGCCATGTATGTCGCAATTCAGGCCGTTCTTTCTCTGTATGCTAGTGGACGTACCACGGGTTGGTATAAATGATCTCAAGATGATACATCAATATTTGGGATCATTTTGTTTTGCGTGCTATTCTTGATGCGTCGATTGAGTCCTTGACGGCACTTTTTTGATGATTATTCTTCAGGTATTGTGATGGACTCTGGTGATGGTGTGACCCATACTGTTCCAATCTACGAAGGGTATGCTCTGCCACATGCTATCCTTCGTCTTGATCTTGCAGGCCGTGATCTTACAGATGCCCTGATGAAGATCCTGACTGAGCGAGGTTACTCCTTCACCACTACTGCTGAGCGTGAAATTGTTCGTGATATGAAGGAGAAACTTGCATATGTTGCACTGGACTACGAGCAAGAGCTTGAGACTGCAAAGAGCAGCTCTTCTATTGAGAAGAGCTACGAGTTGCCTGATGGGCAGGTGATCACAATTGGTGCTGAGCGGTTCCGTTGCCCAGAGGTCCTATTCCAGCCTTCCCTCATAGGGATGGAATCTGCTGGTATCCATGAAACCACTTACAACTCGATCATGAAGTGTGATGTGGATATCAGGAAGGACCTGTACGGTAACATTGTTCTCAGTGGTGGATCTACGATGTTCCCTGGCATCGCAGACCGTATGAGCAAGGAGATCACAGCTCTTGCTCCTAGCAGCATGAAGATAAAGGTTGTTGCTCCACCAGAGAGAAAGTACAGTGTCTGGATTGGTGGGTCCATCCTTGCATCCCTAAGCACCTTCCAACAGGTAAATAAATTTTGAATGGTATTGCTTTCGGTGGCTCATTAAATTTAAATTACAATGCCAATTTTTAACATTATGGAAGGATTCATTGTCTGCCGGTAATGATTATTTTTTTTTTCTTTTCTGTTTTTGGTATTTTGTTACTTTTCCAATGAGAGTTTGTCATAATCTTTTTTTCTTCTCCTTCTCCGTCTTTATTACCTTTCCAATGAGAGATTGGCCTAACAGGAAAAAAATGTAAACTAATCTACCAACGTCTGAAGACTCTGAACCTTGCTGATTAAGGACTTCGATTGGATGTTGACCAGAGGGTGTATTACAGTTTCCATTTATCATGGTCCAACAATTTTGATTATTTGTGTTGAATGATTGTATCTTTTCTGGACATGCAGATGTGGATCGCGAAGGCAGAATACGATGAGTCCGGCCCATCCATTGTCCACAGGAAATGCTTCTAAGTTCATAGTTCGTGGTCATTGTCCCTGTTGTTTTCTTTTTTATTCTCTGTTTTTGTTTTTGTTTTTGTTTTGAGGTTGTCCATGTGAGGTCAGTTTGGTTGAGAAACTGGTTTCTTTTTAGGTATGGGAGTAATTTTAATTTGCTCTTTCAGAAAATTTTCCAGCCTCATAATATAGCATGATGGTATTGTGTAGTAGCATGTGATATTATAGTATTACAGTGACCGAATAATTCGTTTTCCTGTTTGCCGTTCTCTTTGCTCAACTTATCCATCGCTACTTGTTGGGCATGAATGTGGTCTCCTTTTTTTTCCATGCTTACATTCTGTTTACATAAAACCTACGTTTTGGTGGTTGTGCTTCTTTTCGAGTCTCACGGCATGGTCTTGTGTAATGCAAGAGTGGGCGGAGGGTGTTTTTCTGAATAATTGTTTTTTGTTTGCTGACGAACGGGCCACAGAAATTTGCGTGATTTTAGGATGACCATCGTGAGTTGTCGAAGTACTCTTAAGTTGACGTAGAGATCGGATCCCACCGTGTATCAATCCTGACCGATCATTGGCATATCCATAAAAAAAAGGAGCCATTGTTCCCGTAACCTACTACTCCCATCATTGAAATCCACTGCCTTCTTCTCTTTCTCTTCGCTGCCTTTGTTTCTGAGAGAGAGTGAGAGAGATTTTGTGTGAACACAATTCCGTAGGGATAGTGGTGATTGGGAGGGGTAGACAAAGCTTTTGATCCAACCTAACTAGGCCGGCCAAGAGTACGGAGTTCTATCTGAGCTGTAAAGCTGTCTCTCTTGGTTTACGTGTTAGGTTGGATTGCAACAACAGGGTTCATTAACCCGATGATCCTACCATTTGTACCTTGGGAAGAGATGGATTGCAGCAAAAGAGCAAATTCTTCAATTGAATGGATAGTGCCCTGATAGGACCGTCTGTCTGCTCATTACTTGGCTGCTAAACAAGTAGAGGGAGAAAAGAAGGTGCAATGAGAGGGGCAAGTTGTGTTGTGAAAAGAATTTTTGCTAGCAATGGTTTAAAGGCAAACCAAAAGTTTCTAGAAAAGTGTGAGAGAGAGAGAGAGAGGGTCACGTGCCGGAGAAGCAAATAAGCACTGTTTGGTTTCCCCTTTGAATGAGCTGGGCGAGCGTGCCTCTTATTGTTTAATTGTGTAAACAAATGAGCGCCACCTCATAACACCATGATGGGAAGCGGTGTCCGCCTAACCCCAGCTTGCCTTTAAAAAAAAAAATGACCATCGATGTCACGTCCAAGGTTGTTAAATGCGCTAAGGCGAAGCCAGGCGTTGAGCATGTTACGAAGCGAGGCGTTGGAGCGTAAGCTTCACGATCAATCGGGTCCAATCGAACCCGATCCATTTTCACCCCCGAGTCCCGGACCCCTAGGGCATCCTCATCCGTCTCTCTCTCTCTGTCTTCGGCACCGTCCGCTCCCTCGCCCAGTTCTGCGTCACCGGCTCCCAGAAGGACTGCAACCGATTCTCCGACCATATACCCTCGAAGATCGGCTCGTTGCAGGGGCTATCTATCCTGGATCTGAGCCACAACGAACTCAACGGCGGCATCCCCACGTCGCTCGCCTCCTTGTCGTCCATAAACAGTTTGGACCTCTCGGAGAACAACCTCTCCGACGAGATACCGTCGAAGCTCGGCAGACTGAAGCTGACCTTCCTCAACTTCTCCGGCAACGCCCTCACCGGAAAGATCCCCAGCGCCTTCGACACCGCGGCGTTTGACCAGAGCTTCCTCCAGAACCCCCAACTCTGCGCGTCCGACCCTTCCCTAACCCGAACACTCCGACGGTGCTCCTCCGGCGGCGCAAGTGCAAGGGAGGTTTTCCCGGCGGTTCTCATCACAATCCTTGTCGTTGTCGGGATCCTTGCCCTCTTCACCATCGGCTTCGCGGCGCCAATCTGCTCGTCAATGTCCCCGGCGGCGGATTTTGGCAGGAAAAGGATGGTTTGTAGGAACTACACAGATGCGTACTCTTTAGAAGCGAAGCGGGATTCGACTTGAAACACTGGTCACGTCAGCATGTGCTCGGCTAACTGAGTCAAGGGTCCCTACTCATCACTACAGGATATCGAGGTCCCACAGGTTTGCGCTTTTTGTTTTTTTCATCAATCAACCTAGGATTAGACAGACCCCTACTAGTTCTTTACTTAAAAGAAATAGTACAAATTTTGGATACCGGGCATCTAACCCGGAGGTTTATCTTTTAAGTTAGGGGTAGTGCTGTCCGTATCCAGGCGGACCGGCTTGAATCGGTCGATTTGTATCATATCAGCCCTAAATCGATTTGCAGGCCAAATCGGTCCTCAGTGGATTTTCAATATTTTAATATTTTTGAATATTTTAATATTTTCCAAAATTTTAAAATATTTAATGATTTTTTATATTTAAAAAGTAAAAATGTCCGATACAACTTGATTTAGTCTCAAATCAAATGACCGATACTTTGAACAGGTCCGGAACCTATACTGACAACATTGGCTAGGGGAAGCATAGCTTGCAGACTTTGCTTAAAACGCCTTTTTTTAGCAATACCTCGAATAAAAGAAAAAGTTCTAAGAAAAATTTCAATATGAATGTCAATCTTATCTCTTGGTTCGAGTGGCGTTAAGTCGTGGATTTGAACCTACAGCTCGTATACCGTGACTCAAATTTTAAGAAATAGAATTGATACACACGTCTTTTACTTTTTTATAAAACTGCAATTAAATTAAGTCTCATATATTATTTGTCAAATTTCTTTGTGACTTGCTTTATTATGACATTTTTAATCTTTTTTTCATGCAAAATAATGTCAGTTATGTAACCATTCTTCAACTAAGTTTTGCCCTAGTATATTCATATTGCAAACTGTAGGGGAAAGTTCCAATTATTTCGTGTTAGTGCAGCTAGTGCACGTCACCTTGTGTTGGGACGTTGCTAGTTCGAATCCCAATGGTATCATTGTATAAACTGGTAGGGGTCTGCTTAACCCCAGCTTGCCTTTAAAAAAAAAAAGTTCCAATTATTTCATGTTAGGGACGCTGATTTTAATATGGTGAACAACCAAACCCGGCTTCCGCTTGTCTGGTAGGAGCAGCTAGCTAGAGCACGTCACCGTGGGTTGGGACATTGCAAGTTCGAATCCCAATGGTAGAGTTGTATAACTGGTAGGGTCTGCCTAACCTTAACTTGCCTATAAAAAAAAATACTGGGGGCGGTCAGTTTAAGTACTCTTGTAAAATTATCAACAAAGTGCAATCTGTCTGTCTGTCTGGGGTATGCTAGACAGGACAGGTTTCATGCCTTGGTCTTGGGGTTTTTTACACTGGCCACCGATTCAGCTGTATCGGTCCGATACCGATACTCAAGCGAATTGTTCTGTATCGGCCAGAAAATAATAAAAAAATTCACGTGTCAATCATAACGTGGCACATGTTAAAAGCATTAAAATATATTTTTTTAGTAATTTTGTATTTATTAAAAAATAGCCGATTCAGAGATGAAGCGCATCGCTTTTATGCCGATATTGATAACATTGGCTCATACTAAGGGAGGTTAATTGACCGATTAGCCCTTTTTTTTTTTGTCCTGAGGCAAAGGTAAAACAATTCAATAATAACAGTAAAATCGAATCATACAACACAAAAAGCCCATGAGAAGTCAGCTAGGAGGGAAGTGAGCAGTTGTATGTTACATTTAAACAGAGGCTGTAACCATTCAAGATCTTCAAATCTCCACCTGCAGCTCACTGTAAAAATGATGTCTACCAGAATAATACTGCAAAAAATGGAGGAGCAGAAGGAGATGATCCAACATTGCCACAGAAAAGTCCATCTGCTACCATAAGAGGTTTAGTTAACAATTAAGGTTATATACATTCAAGAAGTTTGCATTAAGATGGAAACACCATTTCCATGTGTTACCAAAATATGGTTTTGCCAATTCAAGTGGCGCTGAAGGTGGGGTTGCTTAAAACATCCTCCTCTAAATAATATTGAAATTTGTGGTGATGGGGCTGCCAACTCCATTTGTTTTGGCAACACCATTGCTCCCAAACAGCAGAAAAACATGAGTGTTAGAGGACTATGTTGGACAAATCGAAGGACATGCGGGTCTTGCTCATGTTGGCCTTGGACTCTCACACCATTAAGAACTCTCTCACATAAAGCTGGACTCTCTCATGAAGGAATCTCACGTGATGAAATGATGAAGGGAATCTTACATGAAGTAGGACTCTCATACAGTTGAACCTAACAAGGCTTGTATGAATCAAGACTCTCAAGAGTCCAAACTTCTAAATTATGTGGACCTTTTAGAGTCTTTGAACTCCCTAAAACGTATAACCCAAAGGTCTCACCAAGACTATAAGTATGTTAATAAACAAAGCTCTCAGGTGACCT
This sequence comes from Nuphar pumila, assembly GCF_984573655.1. Classification (NCBI taxonomy): domain Eukaryota; kingdom Viridiplantae; phylum Streptophyta; class Magnoliopsida; order Nymphaeales; family Nymphaeaceae; genus Nuphar; species Nuphar pumila. The sequence goes on from NC_143262.1 coordinate 73,464,836, forward strand.
GAAGAGAGAGCTATTTTACAGTGAAATTAAGGTACACATATTGTCAAACTATGTTAAGATGGTTGTGCTGTGTGATTGATTGTGTGTCGTTTTAGAGAGAACTAAGGAAAATCACAATACACCTCTGATTCAAAGCTCACAAACGGAGTTTAAATTGAGTCTCCAACCAAGTTTAGCTTTTCTTGATAGTCAAGCTGAGGCGTAGCCCTCATCTAAATTTTGAGCCCTGATCCTTGGTTACAATAGTGTTAAATGAATTCAGAAGCCAACAATAAAATGAAAAATCTGATATAATAGAGTGAGAGGGAGATAGAAATGGATACATGAGATATACGTGCTTCGACAATGGTGCCTACGTCCACGGGCTGATAATATGAACTTCCTTTGTAATGCTATGAGATTTAAAAACTTTAAAAAAATGCGTAAAAATTAAAAAATTTCTTTTTCTTTTAAAATAAATAGTGAAAACGATTTTAAGCTTCGGTTTAAAACCTCAAGCGAGTTATATTTCACAAACCACAATATAAATATAGACAAAATTAAATTTAAACAAACATTATATACATAGTTCTTTTCATAAGGTCCAGACAATTTAAATATTTATGATTAAAATTTAAAATAAATCCAAAATTAATCCTGAGAACTTGAAAATATGGATTCTTCGATGCCGCTCCTGTCCAATATTCACTCCAATAAAGATTACTTCATACCTGAACCTGTATTCTTCATAAAACGAGGTCAGATTTATGATAGCCTGGTAAGTAAATACCAATTACAAGTAACATTAAAATATCAAATGATATTTAAGAACTATGATTTAACTTTACTTATAAAATTCAGATTCAGATTATAAAATCAAGCACAAGTGTATTCAGTATCATGTAAATAATCACTCATGCATTTAAAACAAATAACAATTCATGTATTTAATACAAATAATGACATTGTCTATTGTTTTGTAAGTAGTTATTCATTATTAGAGTTTTTATTTATATATTTATTAACCCTGTGGGTATGCACAGACCACTAGTCATCGTACAACCGAGATCATCTGGAGGTTTATTATGCCATGTGTATTTTAATTACCCCAAATGACTAGTGTACAGTTTCCAAGGAGAACGGTTTGCAACCGAGAGAATTCCCCCAAGGTCCACTGTAACGTTGTTTTAGATACATCCTAAAACTTCTGCAGAAGTTGGGGAAGTCACTTACCTCGGTCTCCAAAACCTACAAGTAATAGGAGACTCATGAAAATCTATCACTCTCAAAAATATTTTTACATGTCACTCGAGGCTTGTACCACCTACCCTCTCCAAGGTAAGCTATAATTATATTATGCCATATTTTTTCATTACATTTTTTTCAATTCATTCAATGTTGCTTTGTATATACAGGCATTACGCCTATGAAGGCAAAAACTCACTTCAGGTTTATATGTAAGCATGATTCATTTAACAACTTGTACATAAGAATAATTTTAGTACAATGATTAATTTCAATAATAATCACATGTTACACATTCATCAACATGCTTCATGGCAATAAATGTTACTTAAACCTTGGCCATAGCTTTGCCAAAATAATTCATTTCATAAACAACAATTTCAAGCATTTTAATTTAAAGCCTATAGGATTTCATTTAAACCCTACTCTTATTATTGAACAACAATCTTTATAATAAGTATTCAAGGCATACTAACCTGAATTGATGTATGAAAACAAGATTTAATGTATATAACATGATTCAAAGCATGCGAGCAATGGATCAAGGTATGAAACTGTTCATACTAACATAATTCACATCCATAATTTTGATACAAGTATCAAGAATATATTTAATATTTTAAATTACAAGCTTTTGATATAATAACTTACTTTGATTTATGAAAAATTGAGGTAGAACAAAATAGATCACTAATGCTTTGATTTATTCTGGTAAAATTTTTATTATATTAGATTATATTTTTCTACTAAATTTTGGGCAGTATTTGCCCTATAAAACTAAAGAAAATCTTTTTTAAGAAATCACTAAAAATTTAAAAACTATTTAAAAAATAATCTTAAAATTTTATAAAATTTTCACGGAGTTTCCTCTGTAATAATAACTCAAATATTTGAAAAAGGGTTCAAACTTGAATTCGAGTTGTACAAATTTTGACATGACTTTACCTCAAAAAGATTTTTATAGAGTTTTTTCAAAAAATTTGACTTAAATATCTAAACAGGATTTTGAAAGTTTTCAACATAATCCTCTTTATAAAAATCATTTTTTCTGAAATATCTATGAAAATTTTGACATAATTCCTACTAAGTAAATTCAAAATTTCTAACATGTTTAAAGAATTTTTGCCAAAATTATGATTATAATAATTCAAAATTTTAAAAATCTTTAGAAAAATTTTGTCAGGACTACTATTATACTAATTCTATTTGTCAAAAATTCTTAGAAATTTTTTGCCAGAACTACTGCTAAAACAGCTCTATTTCTTAAAAATCTTTAAAAAAATTTGTCAGAACTTTTGTTATAATAGCTCTATTTTTTAAGTCTTTACAAAAATTTTGCTAGAACTACTACTATAGTAGTTCTGAATGTTTAAAAGTATTTACAAAAAATTTAACAAAACCTCTCGTACATAGAGACGATGTTGGAGTAAATTTTAGCAAAATTATTGCAATTTAGATCCAGAGAAAAGTCCTAGGGGTTCAGGGAAAGAATAGGAGGTCCTACAAACCTGAATTAGGCTCTAGAGGAATGATACAAGTACTAACCTGATTAAGAAGATTTGAGAAGTGCTTCTAGAGTCCTAATTTAGAATTTCTTTTAACTTAAGCAGAACTTCTGTTGACAGCACTCCAGAGGCCGATTCTGGCCCGTCAGAACTCTTTCGAAGGAATGAAGACTGCCTATGAAAAGAGGGAAGAGACTAGAAGGGATTTGTTAGAAAAATTTTGTTTTTTTACAAAGATCTGGGTTGGGAAATTTAGAGAGAAGTGTTTAGCTTAGAGAGAGAAAGAGGGAAATTTTAGGAGATAGAGAGAGTTAGAGAGAAAAAGTGGGAGATGAGACATGGTAGAGAGAGAGAGAGGGGGGTATTTATAGGGGAGAGAGTTGGTGTCAGCCCCCTATGGGCCCCACATGTTGCTAGGTGTCACTCTCTCAAAGTGAGTGGTGGTGACTCACCCCTCTCTCTGACAAGTGTTGGCAAGAGAGAGAGGATGGGTGTCACCTCTTCTGTGTGGAGGTGACACCTCAGGCCCATGGTTTTGGAAAATCATGGCTGCCCATGGTTTTGGGTAGGTGGTTTTCTCAAAACCATGGGTGGGCTATTATAATATATTAAAATATTAATATTATATTATATCATATTTTAATACCTAGTTTTTGTACCTAGATTTCCCTAGATCAGATCATATATTTTAGAGATGCCATTTTAGAATTGAAAAGTTACTCTTTTACCCTTTGGTAGTTTAGAAATTTACTGTACCTGGCATTGGGGTGGCAAATTATTGTTTTACCCCTAATAAATTTATTAATTTACTATAAATATCCTTAATGAAAAATTACCTTTTTACCCTATATAGTTGAAGAATTTACCAGAAAATGCCATTAAATTGGCAAATTACTATTTTGCCTATGACAATTTAATTAATTATAAAAATATCTCTAAATTCTAGATTTCAAACAATTCACTGTTTAGATCCGTCTAGAGTTCATATAAGAGTTCAGATCATTATTTAAATCCACTAATTGCTCAAAATCAAAGGTTTTATACTTTAAATCACATCCAAGTTGGTTCAGAATCATCAAGACTTGATTTTTAGAATTTATTAAACATTGAAAATTTTTGGATGTTTCATCCTTACTCTTCCTCAACATTTTTACATATTTTTATATGTATTATATTTTGATCTTAATAAGCCTTTCTATAAGATAAGATATACTTCTTATCTTCTCTAATTTCTTTCTTATTATTCATATATTTAATCTCTCTCTCTTCTAGTCTATCTCTTTGGCAAATGTGACTATCCATATCATTGAGAGATCAGACAAACTGTTGTTGCTCATGACAAATGTGGTTAGCATTATCTTGAATAGATCGACCATGTTGTTGTCGATCTCTATTGTGAATAGATCGGCCATGATGTTGCTATTGTTCATGACAAATGTGGTTAGCATCTCTATCTTGAATAGACCAACCATGCTCTTGTCGATCTCTATCTTAAATAGATCGACTATGTTGTTCATGACAAATGTGGATAACAGATCTGGATCTACTAGATCCAATAATACCCCCTTCAAACTGAGCAGTGATACAGTCCACAAGCTGCTTTGAGAGAATGGAAGGTGGCCTTCGTCAGTGGCTTGGTAAATATATTGACAACTTGGAGATGTGAAGGGATGAAGGCTGTAATAAGCTGACACTGAGTGACCTTCTTGTGCACGAAGTGGTAGTCGATCTCAATAAGCTTAGAGTGATTATGAAACACAGGGTTCACAGTCATATGCAAGGCAAAGAGATTATCATATAATATTATAAGGGCTTGTGAAATATAAAGGCCAAGATCGCGAAGGATAAACGTGATCCAAGTGAGTTCAACAGTGGCAGATGCTAAAGAGCGATTTTCAGCCTCAGTGCTCGAGCAAGCGACCGTGAGTTGCTTCTTTGCACTCCATGAAATACAGTTGCCTTCAAGATAGGCACAAAAGTTGGAGATAGACCGATGGGTGGTTGGACAACCGACCTAGTCAACATTCGAAAACCCATAGAGAATGAAAGGATTCTGAGCAAGGAGGCAAATGCCAAAATAGATGGTGCCTTTGATGTACCGAAGAATGTGCTTGATGAGTTGAAAATGGAACTCAGTAGGAGCATGCATATATTGACAAACATAATTAACATTGTAAGAGATGTTTAGTCATGTGAAAGTAAGGTACTAGAGGCTCCCAACTAAACTTTGGTAATAGCAAACTTCAGCATAGGGAGGAGAATCAGGAAGAGAAGCATGAGGCGGTGATGGGCGGCCGACCATATGGGTGGAAATAGGGAGACAATCCTTCATTTGAGCCTTGTTGTAACACCCCAATTTTTAAATCTTGAAAATCATAATTTTTTTTCTTGAAATACTTTTAATTACTTTAACAAAATTGCAGAAAAAAATCTATTAAGACTCAAACTTGGCACGTTATTTCTCATTTACATTCATAACCATACAAATAATTGAATCGGAAATCAAACATTCATAAATTGAATTAAATGTCCATAACTAATTACAAATGTCCAATTAACAAATAAATTTAATTATTAGAGTCTTGAGCAATTAAAATTCCTCTCAATCCAAAACGTCGGAGGTTTGTGAAAGGTATGACTCGGTCTCCATCACAACCTCCCACCATCGCACGTGAGTTCACTCATTTCCTAAAAAAAAATTAAAATTCATAGAGTCAGACAAACATTATCTCATCATGCATAAGAAAAAATTTCATCAAATTTTTATGCAATTATTCAAATTAAATATAGACAAATTTAATATATATTGCAAAGATCTCAAGTAAGCATGCCATTGCAAAAGTAACATTTATTTAAAACTTAAACAAGTAAAAATGCATGAAAAAAATGCATGTACTTACCAATGCAAAAGTCATTCATATGCATAAGCCAATTCTTATCTTTAATTATCTTTTCTTTTTTAGATGATGCATGGCATGCCTTTCTAATGCACATACATTTAGGTTTATCTTCTTAATCCTATGAGTACAAACACATGCATATACCTAGATCAGGGTCATGGAACAGACACTGTTTTCATACAAAGGTGGCTTTGGCCTGGCCAGACACCTTTCATCAGTCCCGGGTGAGGGACGACAAGAGCAAGAAAAGCTTCCAACACCACCATCCTGATGCATCAGACTTTTACTTATGAGTGTCCTCCCCCTACGTTGCAGTCTATTGTAGAGGGTTTTTCCTATCCTTGTGGTTGGAAAGGAGCAACCTTCTATGCTAAAAAATATACTCCCATGAAGCCATTTGTACTACTTTCCCTCTCCTTACAAGCCTTTGCTTTAGTGTTACACCTTTCACTTATTTAAATTAAATGTCTTACATGCAACATCGTATTTGAATCCATTAAAGAGGTTTCAACCACTTCAGGACAATGAATGCATATTTAGAATATTGTATTCGATACATGCTCAAACTTCTTGCTTTGCAGACATGCATGCATACACATAAATAATGCAGTAAACTTTTATAACTTTGCATGCATCTATACATTCACATCATCATCTTTATCATCATCATCATAGAAATATGTGCAAATATACAATAGAGATATCATTTTAAGATTTGTCATTAAGATCACAAATCGGACCTTATGGTCCCTTACATAGTGCATGGCTATATAGGCGAGCACATTTATTCATTAAGCATTCAATTCATGCCCCAATAGTTGGGCATATCATTTCTTGCAGAAAATCAAACCTTTAAAGAGCATATACAGGCTGAGAAGTATTCGTAAAGGTACACATATCGATGGATAATTTACGCAAGTATTCAGGATCAGTTCTTAAATTAGTTTCAAACTTGCGAAAAGTTTAACTCTGTCTGACTGTTGCAGAAGCTACAAAATTTTTTAAATTCAATGGTCAGAGCTGAATTTTTTACAGTTTGTAAGAAATTTTGTCAACTTTTTAATGCCGTAAACTGTTTATAAAAATTCATCCATATAAGGGAGTTACAAAAGTTTTGGTATAGACCTATACTTTTTTGCTCTGACTGTCACAGAATAGTACTCATCCATGAACATAGCTCAAAATTTTACAGTAGATGTTAAATTTTGTTAGCTTTTTAATGCAATAAATCACTCATCAAAATTTCTCTGAATAAGAGAGATATGAGCGATTTACCAATCGAGTGCGAGGCCAAAAATACCTAATATCAGGTATATGCATTCGAGTGGAGCCAAAATGGGCCACCCAAATTCATATTTATGAACTTTTTTTATATGTGAACTAAGCAAGAAAAATTCTAAAATTTTAAATACACCAAACTAAGATGAACTACAATGAACCAATCTCATTTTTGCAGCCGTTTGGCTGGAAAACAGACCCATCTCACAAAGGACTTATTTCTTCAGAAATAACTTTTGGTAAATTTCATAATAAAATAAGTAAATTATATAAATTTTCTATAAATAAAAATTAAAAGATCATGTAGTAATTTGAAAATATTCACATGCACATACACTATAAATTTTAATTAATTTTTTCATGAAAATAATTAGACATATCATGGTTTTTGCTGAAATTATTGAGTTTTTTTTTTGAGAAACCCGATAACACAAAACACGTAATTTCCTATAAAAATGACCATAGAAATTATTCTAATTTTTATATTACATCTATATGAACATGATCTACTAATCATAATCAAAATTTGTAGAAAAATAACTGGGTAACATGTGTATTTAAAATTTTTTACTATTTTATTTTTTGAGAAACCGTTTTTTAGGAAAAACAATTTCTAGAGGGTTTTTTTTTCGGAAACCCCTTTTTATCTCATACTTCGATAGCCCTAAGCCAAACCCACATATAGGAGGCAAGGTTTAGGGTCTATACTTATGAAAAATTGAAGAAATTTGTGCCCATGAATTCTATTTTATGTCTAGAGCATAGAACCCCCTTTTTTGGCAAAAAATCGGTCCTACTTGTGTAGATCGTTCTTCTATCATGAACTGACCGTCCAACATGAACAACGGCCTCACCCACGGCCTCCTTACACTCCATACACGAAATTTGATGCCTCCCTTATTGAGCCAAGGGTGAAAACACCAAGGGTTTGGTGTAGAGAAAGGAAGAGAGAAGAGAGAGATTTGAGAGAGGGGAAAAGAGACTTAGAAAATTCAAGGGAGAGAAAATGGTGGGAGGAGGCGGGGGCGGCATGAGCTCCTCCTCTATATTTATGATACTTAGGGCTTGGGTCAAGGACTTGAATTAATCCTAGCCCTTGATCTTAGATTTAGGCTTGTTTTCATTTTCCAAAGTTTGCTACTTTCCTTTTTTTTAATGCTCTTCTTTCCTCTTTTTTTGTTGTTGTTAGCATAGGTTATATAATATATTTCATAATACTATACTATATAATATATACTTTATGTAGGGAAGCCCACATGGGCTGGTCGACCCCCCTAGGTTGGCCCTCTGTTTCTAAATTCCAACTTGCTTGCTTGGCAATCAAGTTGACTAATTCTTTTTTTTTTCCCTCTCCTTTCCTTCTTTCTTTCTTAGTCCAATCCACTCTCCTTTAGATCCTTCTAGGGTTGACGCCCCCTTATGGGGCCTTGTTGTAAAACAAAGCAAGTTTTGACTTTTTAAAACTTGCCTTGCAATTTGGTAAGTTTTATTTTCAAGTTTATTATTTTTTTATTTTCAAATTTAAGTTAGAGTGCCACATAAGATGTGACAACCCACCTATGGACTCCTACTATATTATATAATTTAATTAATTTTTGAGTTCTATTTCACTAAATAAAATTCCTAATTAATTCATATTAAATTCAAATTTAATTCTTTACAAATTCAAATTATGAATTTAAATGAAATGACATTAAATGAATTTAAATTAGACTTAAGTGTAATTAAATCTCATCTATAAATGTTCAAACTTTCATTTAGTTAAATTATTTATTTTAATTATTTCTTAATGTTTTAATTTGAATTCTTTAATTTTTTTTAAAAAAAATTCAAAACTCAATAGGGTCGATGAGACCCTTGGGCATGTAGGGTATTTGTTTTATACTTAAGACCTTTTTTCTAAATCCTACAAACCCTATAACACAGTGCCTATAAAAATTTAAAATTTAGAATTTCTATTCAATAAGTAAAAATGCAAAAATTTCTCAAAAAATTACAGGTATTACATCCAACCCCCCTTAAAAAAAAATTGTCCTCAAAATTTGGTTAAGGTTACGTACCGAATAGGTGCAGATGTTTTGCCTTCATATTCGCCTTGGTCTCCCAAGTACACTCTTCAAGCCTATGGTGCTGCCATTGAACTTTCACGAGCAGAATTGTCTTTTATCGTAGCACCTGCTCTCGTCGATCTACTATCTCAATAGGATATTCCTCAAACTTAAGATCCTTCTGAACCTCTACCTTATTGTACTGAATGACATGCATAGGGTCCGTCATATACTTTCTCAACAATGACACGTGGAAAACATCGTGGAGGTTCGAGAACTGAAGAGAAAGTGCTAGTCTATACGTTGTTCCTCTGATCCTCTTGAGGATGAGGAAATGTCCTACATACCTCAAACTCAACTTCCCTTTCTTGCCAAACCAAAACACACGCTTCGTAGGCGATACTTTGACGAATACATGATCTCCCACATCAAATGTGACCTCTCCGCACTTCGGATCTGGGTAGCTCTTCTGATGGCTCTGAGCGGTTAAAAGTATCTTACAAATCAACTGTACTTGATCCGTGTAATTCTACAGAACTATAGGTGATTCAATTTCTTGATCACGAACCTCACTCCAACAAATAGGGCACCTACAGTGTCACCTGTACAATGCCTCATAGGGAGCCATGTCGATACTCAAATGATAATTGTTGTTATAGGCAAACTCGTCTAGCTTTAGATGCTTACTCCAGTCGCCTTTCCACTCTAATACACAAGACCGTAACATGTCCTCCAAAGTCTGGATAGTCCTCTCTGACTGTCTGTTTGTTTATGGGTGAAACGTTGTATTAAACTTAAGCTTTATGCCGAAAGCTTTCTAAAGTGTAGCGATCTTCGAAAAATCTAGAATAAATCTTTGGTAGTATCCTACAAGTCCAAGAAAACTACAAATATCTGATATGCTCTTAGGTTGTTTCTAGTCTAAGAACGCTTTTACCTAGATCTATATATAAGATTTAACAAATCAAAATAAGGATCCAAACAATTTTTCTCAAACATAGTTGTAGAGGTGCATTACCTTAGTAGGGTCTACTGACACCTCGTCTTTGGAGATCATGTAACCCAAAAACATGACTTGCTTTAGTCAAAATTCACACTTCGAGAATTTAGCATACAATTGATGCTGTCAAAGTGTCTCGAGGCCAATCTTCAAGTGCTCTCTATGGTCTTCCTCACTCTTTGAGTAGATCAAGATATCATCTATAAACATGATCACAAACAAATCTAAGTAGGGTCAAAAGATTCAATTCATCAAATCCATAAATGTTGCTGAAACATTAGTTAGCCTGAAGGGCATCACCAAGAACTCGTAATGATCGTATGACATCCTGAAAGCTATCTTCTACACATCTGACTCCTTGATTCTCAATTGGTTATAACCCAATCGAAGATCTATCTTGGAGAAGACCTTGGCATCACGAAGTTGATTGAACAAGTTGTCGATCCATAGAAGAGGGCACTTGTTCTTGATCGTTACCTGATTCAGCATACGATAGTCAATACACAAGTGTATTGACCCATCCTTCTTCTTGATAAACAAGACTGGAGTACCCCATGGTGAAACACTTGGCCGAATAAAGCCCTTGTCTATTAATTTTTGCAACCACTTTTTTAGTTCCTCCAATTCTGTTGGGGCCATGCGATAAGGAGCTCTTTTTCGAGTTGCTTTTGCCTCATTTCAATAGCAGGACCATCTCACTTAGGCTCAAGCAATGCTAGTTCATCCCAAAGAGGTGAGAGATGTTAAAATTATTATAGACTTTATGTAAATACATATATATTTAACTATATATATATGTGTGTGTGTATATATATACTTTTTATATACATTGTATATGATAGTATATATATATATATATAGTTAAATATATATGTATATAGGTTACTTTTTGTATTTTTTTCTTTTTCCTTTTCTTTTGTATTTTTCTTTCTTTTTGAGGTTTGACTGGGTTGACCAGTATTTGGACTAGCTTCAACGACTCCATTTAGAGCCGTTGGAGCTGGCCCAATGGCTGGCCAGCCCCCCTTTAGCTTATAAATAGGGGATGAATCCAATTGTACAAATATGTTTTTTTGTAAAGCTCTCTCTCTCTCTCTCTCTTAATAGTACATTCTTTTTATGCCTTTGTGTATTTGTGCTCTTTTTGTGAGTGTTATTTTGTGCCTTTGTGTACATATTTTCCATTATGAATATAGTGGGTTAATCAAATCGTCTTTGGATTTGATCTTCTTGAAGATATTTTTACAAGAGGGTACCATAATAATCTCTCACACTCTTATCACCTTGTTTATTCTTACAAATTTTCTCTTGAACAAAATATTTTCATGTCAAATATTTTTGCACAAACATTTGCTTAAGAAAACACCAAGTCACACATGCGTTTTTGAATTTAATTATACTTGCTGCAATTTTGAGTTCCATACTATTAAGGAACCAAGAGAGAATTTGAGCATTTTCAGTTTTTCAATTCTCCACCATGATGAGATGATCTTTGAGTGCTTTCTCACTTGCTTCGTCACCATCAATTTTGATGAGAGTGAGTTGTGGTTCACATGAAATATCACTCACATGTTCCCATAACTTTTTTCCTTTGATATGGTGTTCCATAGCGGAGGCCCACATCAAATAATTGAAGTCATTTAACTTAAATGCAACCACTGTCATGAATTCTTTTTTTTCCCATTTTAATAGAGAGTTGGAGAAGTCTCTTTCCTTGCAATCACGATCTTTAGAAAAGAGTTTGGAAAAGTCTTTCTTTGTAATCACAATCTTTAGAGAAGGGTTTGGAGAAGTCTCTTTCTTTGTAATCACAATCTTTGGAGAAGTCTTACACAATCCCAAGAGCCGTAGGCTTTGATACCATGTAATGAAACAAGCAAAAATACAAATAGAAAATCCACAAAAGGGTTACAAAAAACACTAGAAATTTCACAAGCAATAGTTCACTATGGGACAATACAACATTCAAGTGAGAACAATCACAAAGGCACAATATGTGCATACAAGAGCCACAAAGGGCACACACAATACATAAAAAAATATATATCTTTACTATGAAAAATACTTAGAAAACATTAGATTACACAATAAGGGAGAGCCCTATTTATAAGCAAAAGAAGAGGTAAAGGGGCAGCCAAACTAGTGTTAGGGCTAAGCCCTCAATGGTCATTAATAAAAAAGAAATAACAAATACCCCTAGTGGGTTGACCCTACAACTACGAAAAATGCTAGAAATACCCCCCCCCCCCCATATATATATATATATATATTAACAAAACTGTGGTTGGTGTTGATTAACAAACTAACATCTACCAAAATTGATGCCTTGTATCACTTGTAAGACAACTCTAAATCTCGTCAACATGTTCCCCTTACCTGCTTCCAATGGAATTGACTTTTTAAACACCTTCCTTTTGTGATCTGAGTTCAACATTGAAGTGATTCCTTTCACACATTTTAAGATCTACATGATTGTGCAACTTTGAATTGTTGACAACCTAGAAGTGATCAATGGTAAGCACCTTGGTGTGGTATTTTAGATGTAAATTTGTTTTAACTGGCTTCATCTTTCTGATGATGGTGGACCTAGTGTAGAAGCCGATCCACGATCCAAGATCCAAATATATCTCCTCGTGCGGAAGCTAAAGTTATAACAGGTAATTTCGTATAGAACCCAAACACTCTATGATTCGAGGTCTGAACACTCTGTTTTGACAGAAGAGGTAAACATGAGAAAGTTGTACAACAGGCACACTTTTCCAACAGATCTAAAAACATAGAATTTAGATCTGTGATGGTTGAGTTACGATAGAATCTCTAAGACCGACGGACAGGACACCCAAAACAGACTGGTGACCAGTCCAACAGCTTTGAGAGGGTTTTCAGACCCTCTATCGATTGAGTTTGGAAAAACTCATAACAACAAAGTTGTGTATAATTATTGTATCTTTTCAAAAAACCAAAGTTTGCAATTTTTGATCTATATTCTGGCTAATATGAGCAAAATATATTGATATGCTTTCACAACTAACTGTTCAAATTTCAGTGTGAAAAAATGTAGCATGCAGAAAAAAATTGAAATTTGAAGCATTCAAACAATTGATTCAGCTAATCCTTAAAACATGAAAGATATGCATCAAGATATTACTAATCCAAAACTTTAATTAGATCAACAGACAAAACTGAAATGAATGAGATATGATAGAAATACAAAACCCTGTCAAAAATTTCAAATAACAAAGTCAAAGTCAAACCACATTCAATAGACTAAATTTGCCAAGGATTTTTTATGCCAAACAAAATTGAATTAGGCAAAACGCTAAACAAGAAAATTATAGAGCCAGATGTTCCAACAAGCTATGGTTCACAAATTTTTATTCAGCCGTTAAGGAGATATGATTAAAATATGGAATATTAGCAGAGATACAACTAACAGGACAAAACTTTGGCCTCGTCCATACGACTGAAATTTTTCAGGAATTTTGAGGGCCTAACAAAATCGATTCAGGTAAAATGGTAAACAGAAAACTTGTAGAGGTGAATCTTATCTTTCCAACAAGCCTAAGAACAACCAAATCAAATTAGTATCTAGAGAGATACGGTCTAAATACCAGGATAGTGTCTGACAATCCCGAATGAAGAAATACACATGAATCATCCAACATAAGGAAATTCATTTTTTTATCTTTAGAAGAAAGCAAGTTCAATATCAGATGCAAATCCACACAACCCGAGTTTTGAAAAGATAGAATCACATAAACAACAAAAATAATAACTTGAAACTAAATCCACAGTCTTCAACAATGTTTCCAACGATCAATGATAGCAACCATGCAAAAACAAGAAATGATAAACAAGTTGCAGAATTGTTTATCTGTTTGCAGACAACGACAATGAAAGCAATCAGCCAAAACTCTGATAGGTCACAACGAATAGGGGCAGCAGCAATGCAACACCCTGGTATCTCTTGAACAGATCTCGATCAGCAACACCCACTCAAACCATCAAATAGAACTGAATTGGCCACCAGCCAAAAATCGGCTTCCCTTTGATGAATCAGCCAACACTAATGGCTATCACACCTCCATGATTTCTACAGAATTTGTATTTCAAAACAAAACAAAGCCTCCCTACTGGATGACCCCCTCTTGGACTCTTAAACTCTAGGGAAGAGGCCTCATAAAGAGAGAGAGCCCTTCCCCAAGTTGGTGCCTTCCTAAGGCCAATAGTTGGCAATTTCAAGTTAGAGCATTTACACCCCTCCCAATAGCCATATTGACTTTCAAAGTCAATGCTAGATTCAAAATGAGGATTATAATTGTCCTCCCACAAATGGAACCAACTGGGTCTTAAAGAAATGGTTTGGATCTTGGGTCAGATCCAAATCAATTCTAAGAACTGGACCTATAACAAAAATGCATCAAAATTTAATATGATAACAAAAGAAAACTACCCTTTATCCCCATACACCCTCTAGTGGCACAAAAAGATCATACATGGCATTAGAACTATCTAGATTTGTAGAATCTGACACTTAAAAAAATAAAAAAAATAAAAAAAAATATTTAATATGATTCCTACTTTGACAAAATGGAATCAAAAATAAAAAATGCAAATTTTAAGAAGGTAAAACACAATTCTCAGAAATTGAAATACGATAATCAAAATGGATTTTATTTCTTAGAGATCCAATTGAACTCAGTTAGTCCTGCTTGTCATTGGATCTGTGAGGTATTGCATCTCAGATCGGGTATGGTGAGTTGGATTTGGATTCAACTCATCTTCACTGAATGGATGATCTGGATGCTCTGCATCACTTTCCTTCTTTACCTTCAGATTCTTATAATTGAAGGGGGTTTCATAGATCTACTTGAAGAAATTCTTGGCAAGATCCATATGTCCATTTCGTATTTATTATAGATAAACATTCAATCTCGAACAATACTTGGTTCAGATACATTGCTATCATTTCAATTTTACCTTTTATAAGGGATATTCCAAATTTTCAATCCACGATCCACATTTTAAGAAGAATCTCTCTCCGTTGGATGATGCTTCATTGGATTGTGTACCATTTTACCCTTCAATATCAAGTTGATACCCTACTTTTTTGTTTTGCTGCATATGATAGAATCCATGCATGCACATCCATAGCGCACATGCACGTAGTTCCATGTGCATAGCTTTGAGCGTGCGCACATGGGCGCCGCACATGCGCACACACGCCCAACACACACTTGGTGCATTCAGTTGGAACTTGGCCACCTCAGCGCCAAGTGGATTTCCACTAAGGCCCCATGGGCCAGTTTGTTGTGGTAAACCAGCTTACCACTTCTGGTTTTACTTGTTTTGGTTTTTGGTTTTGACTTCTTGTAAGATCCTATAAATAGGCCTTATTGGTGCCAATTGTAACATCTTTTAAAAAATGAAGAATTGAAGTAAAATTTATGGAGTGTCTCTCTTAGGCTATTCAATTTTTGAGTAGAGGGCTCAACCCAAATAGGCCAGCCAAATCCTTGATCTTTGGTTAGAGGAGCTAGTTCACGTGTGAGCTAGATCAACTACTCAACGTAGTGTTTGATCCACACTCCAGCGCATATAGGTGCACATTTGACAAACTCTATTCACTTTCGGCATGCATTTGGCATGCTCAAAGCATCTCAAGTGCATTCTTGTGGCTGAGCATCAGATTGATCATCTTTTGGAAGAGGTTGCATGGTTGAAGCTCATCATTCAACCTCTTTTGATGAATTTGAACATTCAGTGAGTAAATTCCTCAAATTTGAGTGTTCTACTAAGTGAATTGATTAAATACACCATAGATTTGTTGTATGATCATGTAATTGAAGATTTAGGACTAATCTAATGATGCAATTGACGAATTGGAAGTGTGTATGCATTGATCTAACCATTTATTAGTGAATTCATGGGGTTTAACGATAGATCAAAGCTTTTAATTATGGAAATTGAGCCCAGATCTGTGTTCTATAGTTTGAGAGCATTAAAATTGAATATTTGAATGCATAATTTGATGGAGAATTGAGGGAGATATGCCTATTTGAAGTTCGGGTGTCCAAGAGCTCCTAGAAGAACGCGCCAGATCTTTGATTGTCAATTTTTGATGATCTGACCATGCTTTTTCGACGATCCTTTTATTTTCACCGGCAAATTTGATATAAGCAACCTCCCTATACTGTGCTTTTGATATTTTAAGCACCTCGAGATCGGTGCATGTAGTTGCCACAAGTCTGTGCTATGCGCAATGCATGTGCGCGCCTTAGTCACTTGATTCTGGTGATCCTCTCGCGATTCCACCAACGCTCATACAGTTTTTGACAACAACATACGGGTCTTACAACTACTGTTCATGGGCGTTCTATGAAATAAGTTCCCTATCTTATATGTCCCGAGCTGATCTTTCGGAATAGGACATGTGCAGTGCAGAGCTCTACTAAGTGGAAAATGCATCAAGCATAGGAACACGTGGTATGAATTCGCTTAATCTATGATGTACGGTGGTAGCATAACATGTGATAGGCAAAAATATCATCGTTAGTGCATCGCTGTGTGGTGGCACAGACGTGGAGCATTGTTTGGTTAAGCAGTGGCAGTGGATCAGAGGATGTTGCCTTTGGAGATTTGGTTAAGGACCTCTCAGCTTGGAAGAGTGTCCCACGCATAGCGGTTGGATGCACAGGGGTGCATGTAGGTTAGGGCTAATTCCCCCAGGGATCACATTAGGTGATTCCAACCGAGTATGGTGACTCAGGGTTAGGTGAGTGAATGCCTAGGCGCCAACAAATGAGTCTGGGTGATGCTCTTTGCTATGGTGTTTAATCATCAACTGGTCTTCGAACTGGGGGCTACAAGGTCTTACTCCTTCAATGCCGAGGTTTTGCTATGGCGAGGTTTTGCTATGTCATGCACATAGAGCTACAATATGCTTCATGACACGCAAGGCCTAAGCAAAGTTTGTGCCTCTTTCAAAAGTGATAGCTGGTATGAGACGGCTATGCACTAAGCAACATAGACTACATAGAATGCGCATTTAAAAATATGTTTGATCAGCTTCCGCTAGGCAGCTACGCATGGGGTGGTGCATAGGGCCAATGAAAATGATTCAGTACATGAAAAAGTGTAGGTACGCGGCCTTTGGCCGTTAGGCTGACCAACTTGGATAGTTTGGTGCGTTGCAGGTTTGTGAAACATTTTATGCCCATGACAGAGTGATATAAAGGCTTGCAGCGGTAAGAAAGACCATCATGCAATACTGACTTATTAGAAAAAGTAAGCTCATGACAAATTGGTATCAGAGCAGAAAGATTCACAAAGACCTTGTTCTTCATTGTGTGCGACACTGAAGAGGACAATGATGGTTTATCTTGGTTACACAAATTTTTACAGTTGAAGTGTGGTTGACCGAGCACAGAAACAAGATGTTGGCAGGATGGTATAGGACATCTTGTCGATGACAAGCGGAAGTGTAAGGTTGCTATTTAGTTGGCTAAGAGAACATAGATAAGCGAAAGATTCCTACCAGTTGTGCGTTTGGCTCACAGGTTGAGCGTGACATTTGCCTTGTGCATGCATAGAATAAACATTGGATTCGACTGGATGGATTTGCACCTTTGGGTATGCGAGACTCAATTAAACTTTTAAATTTTCTCTCAAGATTGTGGGTTAGTGGAGTGCCCACGTTGAGAAAGAATGCTCATTGTTTTGGTCCCTTGAGTTGGCAGATCCTTAATGAATTGTGTGTGCAGAAAAAGTTGTTGTTCGTGGCTCATTGGTTCCTGTGAAAACATTTTGCTGACTCTAAAAGAGTTACAACATGCTGACTTTAGGAGAGAAGTTCCAACGTTGGGCCAAAGGTGCCCATGTGAGGACGAGTGCCTAGGAAGACACTTTTAAGGACCACTTTGGGGTGATATGCAAGAATGTGTCCCCCACTTGAGGACTAGTTTGGACCATTAAAAAACTGCAAGTTGGTGTTTAAGGGAGTTGATATCCCTGTGATATGCATTGGTGATAGTCTTTCTCTATGAAGACCACGAAGGGCTTGGACTTTCCCTTACTGGGGTTGGAAGGCACCCTAGCCATGAGCATGAAGACGACAAATTTGTCGTATGGGTGAGGATGACCCGTTTGTGTTTAAGACTGCACTGAGGTCTCACGAGCAGAGAATTCTTGATGTTGATAAAGTAAAAGATTGTTATCTAAGTAATCAAAGTTATGTTAAGGAATGAGACTTGACATATTAAAGATTGTGACGATGGTGGATGTAAACCAGAACAAGTTGAGTAGGCTGAAGAAAAAGAGTAAACCAAAGATAAGTACAAAGGAAAATTGGTATATCAGTGAAGACTGTGTTCTTACCTGCACCAACATTGTCGAGGACAACAATGGTTTTGGGTGGAGAAGAATGTCCTGAGCCGATCTTTTGGAATAGGACATGTGCAGTGCGAAGTTCTATTGAGTGGAAAATGCATCGAGTGTAGGAACACACGGTATGCATTCACTTGATCAGTGACATGAAGTAGTAACATGCGATAGGCATCAATATAATCATTAGTGCATCGCTATGTGATGGCACAGACGTGGAGCATTGTTTAGTTAAGTAGTGCCAGCGGATCAGAGAATGTTGCCTTTGGAGATTTGGTTAAGGATCTCTCGGCTTGTAAGAGTGTCCCACGCGTAGTGGTTGAACGCACGAGAGTGTGTGTGGGTTAAGGCTAATTCCCCTAGGGATCACATTAGGTGATTCCAACCGAGTATGGTGACTCAGGGTTAGGTGAGTGAATGTCGAGGCACTGACGAATGAGTCTGGGTGGTGTTCTTCGCTATGGTGTTCAATCATCAACTGGTCTTTGGACTGAGGGCCGCAAGGTTTTGCTCCTTCAGTGGCGAGGTTTTGCTATGTCATGCGCATGGAGCTGCAATACGCTTCATGGCACTCAAGGCTAAGGCAAAGTTTATGCCTCTTTCGGAAGTGATAGCTGATATGGGACTGCTATGCACTAAGCGACATGGACTACAAAGAATGCGTATTTGGAAATGTGCTTGATCAGCTTCTGCTAGGGTGTTGTGCATGAGGTGGTGCGTAGGGCCAATGAAAATGATTTAACACATGAAAAGGTGTTGGTACGTGACCTTTAGCCATTAGGTTGGCCAACTTGGGCAACTTAGTGTGTCGTGAGTTTGTGAAACATTCTATTCCCGTGATAAAGCGATAGAAAGGCTTGTGGCAATAAGGAAGGATCGTCGTGTCACACTGCTTATTGGAAAAAGTAAGCCCGTGACATTGTACCTCCTCTAGAAAATTGAGGCCCTTCCTGTATATTGACTATATTCAGACCGTGCACAACAAAATACACTGTTATGTTGTTCTGTGCTTCTGAATGAAGCTGCGGCCACCCGCGACAATGCCTTTTGAGGCATCTTTCCCTACAGTGTTGAGTGTGCCCTATTGCACACACCTTGGGTAAAATATCCTCACAAAGCTCTTATGGAGTGAGTGATTCCCCTTGGCCCGAAGACCCTTCAAAAGTGGATCTATCTCAAGGAGTTAGTACCTGTGAGATCCTTCCCAAGGAAGGTTGTGCATTCACATTATCAGAGTGCACAACAAAGATTAGAGGAGTTATTGCTTTACTGTGCAGTCATACATGCATGTGCACACGCAACGTGCATAACACAACATAGGTCCCAGCCTGTGCGTGTCTAGACTTGACAGATTAGCTTGCACGAGCTCTATAAAAAAATCTGCGCATGCATTTGAGGTAAAATTTGATTTATATATGCTTATGACAATGCATTTAAATGTGGCCAAATTTGAGCTTGATCTGGCATCTGTAAGTAGGGTTTCTAGGCCTGCATTGATGTGATTGGACCAAAGCACACATGAGCCTATGGATATTTCACGTGCTCCTGGGTAGATCCCACTATATGCATGAATGTTGAGAGTAAATTTGTGGCATTTGGAATGTCTTCTGAGATAAAAATGATCAGCAAAACTTGCTTTGAGGTAAATTCTGAAGGTCTGTTTTGTGGTTGTCTGGGTTGCTTCAATTATCATTTATAAAGACTATGATACCCAAGGTTGTTCTTTTTATACCGTATCGTACGATACAGTATGATACATATTGTTACTTTTTTTTCTTTAGGATATGATACACACTTGTATCACGATACGAGTGTGTATCCTACATGTATCTAGTGTATCGTATGATACACCCATGCATCGTGCCATATCGTATGATATAAGACATATCATACGATACAGGTCTAGCACACTTAAAAATGATCCGAAGGTCGATGTTTTTTTTTTGGATTTAAAAGGCCTCTTAAGGGCTAAGTTCCCCATATGTTTAGAGGCTGTTGGAAAGGAACCCACACATCCTAGGTTTCATGAGATCGATTTTGGGGCCATTTCATGCACAAAGAAGAGGACTTTTGCGATTTTCTCAAGAGTGCATTTTCACCCATTTTTTTACTCAAGAAAGTGAGTTAAGGTAAAAAATCTTTATTCTTTACTTTTTATTGAGTTTTTTAATTGATTATGTTTTATTTTAGATCATTCAATGCCATCTTCACGTTCATGTCATAGAGATGATCCTCCATGACATACTGCAAAAACATTGATGATGTATCACAACTAGGGTCACCATTGAATTTGAGATGTTTGTTTTGTGGTGCTATTATTAAGGTGGGTTGCATAGATTTACATAACATGTTGTCAGTCTTCGTCAACATGTACGTCCATGTGATTATCCATCTATTCTTGCAACTTTTCGTGTTAATGTTATTGCTAAACTAAAAAAAAAATCAAAAAAGAAGAATTTTGCAAAAATGCACAGAAGGACTTCCAACCATTGTTCCAGATTCTGAAGATGATGATGATGACCCACTTACCAACGAAATTCGCGAATATGAAGAGGCGGTAGTGCGGCAGTTGGATGCAATAATGAGGTTTTTTTGTCCTAATTCTTGGCCTATAAAAAATAGGATATTTATATTTTAGAATATAAAGATGAAGATTAGCAGATAAGACATTGGTTACATCTGATCTTTCTATTTATCATGAACTCTTAATAGTTTAATTATGACTTATGATATTTTAGTATGACTTAGATGTGAATTTAATATTGTTAAGGCTTTAATTGTGTTTAAATTATGTAGATGCCTTTTATTTACATTGTCGGTTATCAGTTGTATGGTTTGTTTCAAGTGTTTTGATTTTTTTAGAATTTTCATAAATTTTTTTATTAAAAATTTATGATACATTTACGAGGGTGTTACTTTGGGCCTGACTGATACAGGTAACAATACGGTGCTTACAACCTTGATGATACCCAC
Organism: Nuphar pumila; assembly: GCF_984573655.1. Taxonomy (NCBI): domain Eukaryota; kingdom Viridiplantae; phylum Streptophyta; class Magnoliopsida; order Nymphaeales; family Nymphaeaceae; genus Nuphar; species Nuphar pumila. The sequence continues at coordinate 73,486,146 of NC_143262.1, forward strand.
TATATTTCGTTGTTTAGTTATACATTGCAAGGTTAAAGCATTACGGAGTAGATACCTTACTTATTGGTTTGGCTGTATGCGTGGATGTGGAGAATAAATGTGGCATTTGGAATGTCTTCTGAGATAGAAATTATCAGCAAAACTTGCTTGGAGGCAAACTCAAAAGGCCAGTTTTGTGGTTGTCTGGGTTGATTCAAATATCATCTATAAAGACTATGATATTCCACTACATTTTCATTGTTTAGTTATACATCGCTAGGTTAAAGTGGTATATTAAATGTGTAGCTTCTTGGTACAGAGATATCACTCTTGCTGCGAAGCAGGTTATATGTTCCCCCCCCAAACAGGGCAGTTAGCTACATCTCATGTTCGAGGGTCCCAAAGAGCACCACGTATGTAAGCATGTGCGTCTCGTATCCCCATGTTTGTCAGCATTAATTAGCATTGGAGTTTGATGCGATTGCAAAGACTTAAGTACCCTCTCCTCCATTGGTGCCAAAAAAAATGACGATTCTTGAAAAGGAGTGGTTGTAAAGACTTAAGTGCCCCGAAGATGATTATTTGAGACCCAGTCTCTGCACTGCAGGATTATCTGAGAAAGAAATCTCCCCTGGAGGAGGCCATGAACATCAACCCTCTCACTCTCTCTCTCTCCCTTCTCTTTTTGCTTCTATGCACATCCAACAGAAGATCTTACATTGCTCCATCAAGCACCAGCTGACCTGCACATTGACTGTTGTGGAGCCTGATTCAGAGTTTTTACCCTTACAGGAGGAGGGTTTGGGGGCTCCTCTCAGCGTGGGTAGCATCATTCAACTAAATGAGTTGTAGATCCTGATTCAGAGTTTTTACCCTTACAGGAGGAGGGTTTGGGGGCTCCTCCCAGCGTGGGTTGCATCATTCAACTTGATTTGTTGTGGAGCTTGATTTAAAGTTTTTGCCCTTACAGGAGAGGGGTCTGAGGGCTCCTCCCAACGTGGGTAGCATCATTCAACTTGAAGAGTTGTGGAGTCTGATTCAGAGTTTTTACCCTTACAGAAAGGGGGGTCTGAGGGCTCCTCCCAGCGTGGGTAGCATCATTCAACTTGAAGAGTTGTGGAGTCTGATTCAGAGTTTTTACCCTTACAGAAGGGGGGTCTGAGGGCTCCTCCCAGCGTGGGTAGCATCATTCAACTTGATGAGTTGTGAAGTCTGATTCAGAGTTTTTGCCCTTATAGGAGGAGGGTTTGGGGGCTCCTCCCAGCGTGGGTAGCATCGTTCAACTTGATTCGTTGTGGAGCCTGATTTAGAGTTTTTGCCCTTACAGGAGGGGGGTCCGGGGGCTCCCCCCGGCATGGGTCTCTTGTGTCATGGTCAAAAAATGCACAGGGTATCATGGTGAGAAAGACATATTTTTGTTCCAAGCAAGGTTGGAAGAAATCAATGGAAAATCCAACAAGGAGCATGCCAGAATCAAGATGTGGATGTCAAGCGAGAATGGTGTTGTGCAACTCAAATAACACAAAATAATAAGGGTCTGATTTTTAGTTAAAACGAGGAATGAAATGACAATAGAAATCACTAAAAATTTACAGAAATAAACTAGACTCAATAACGAAGACACCACTTTTTACGGATTTGGAATATGACCTCCGGTTAGGGAGATATGGCCCTGACAAGTTTGTCCTAATTCGGGTAGCGATTTACAACGATTTGCTTACTGAATAACACTACAAATCGCTATAGCGATTTACGGAAGACGCTATAAATCGCTATAGCGATTTGCGGAAGACACTACAAATCGCTATAGCGATTTACGGAAGATACTACAAATCGCTATAGCGATTTACGGAAGACACTACAAATCGCTATAGCGATTTGCGATTTGTAGTGTCTTTCGCAAATCGCTATAGCGATTTGTAGTGTCTTCCGCAAATCACTATAGCGTTTCGTTGGAGACCCGAAAATACTACAAATTGTTGTATGAAAGCCTGATAATATTACAAATCGTTGTTGGAAGACCCAAAAAAACAAGTTATGTTAAGGAATGAGACTTAACATATTAAAGATTGTGACGATGGTGGATGTAAACCAGAACAAGTTGAGTAGGCTGAAGAAAAAGAGTAAACCAAAGATAAGTACAAAGGAAAATTGGTATATCAGTGAAGACTGTGTTCTTACCTGCACCAACATTGATCATCTTTTGGAAGAGGTTGCATGGTTGAAGCTCATCATTCAACCTCTTTTGATGAATTTGAACATTCAGTGAGTAAATTCCTCAAATTTGAGTGTTCTACTAAGTGAATTGATTAAATACACCATAGATTTGTTGTATGATCATGTAATTGAAGGTTTAGGACTAATCTAATGATGCAATTGACAAATTGGAAGTGTGTATGCATTGATCTAACCATTTATTAGTGAATTCATGGGGTTTAACGATAGATCAAAGCTTTTAATTATGGAAATTGAGCCCAGATCTGTGTTCTATAGTTTGAGAGCCAGAATCAAGATGTGGATGTCAAGCGAGAATGGTGTTGTGCAACTCAAATAACACAAAATAATAAGGGTCTAGTTTTTAGTTAAAACGAGGAATGAAATGACAATAGAAATCGCTAAAAATTTACAGAAATAAACTAGACTCAATAACGAAGACACCACTTTTTACGGATTTGGAATATGACCTCCGGTTAGAGAGATATGGCCCTGACAAGTTTGTCCTAATTCGGGTAGCGATTTACAGCGATTTGCTTACTGAATAACACTACAAATCGCTATAGCGATTTACGGAAGACACTACAAATCGCTATAGCGATTTGCGGAAGACACTACAAATCGCTATAGCGATTTACGGAAGATACTACAAATCGCTATAGCGATTTACGGAAGACACTACAAATCGCTATAGCGATTTGCGATTTGTAGTGTCTTTCGCAAATCGCTATAGCGATTTGTAGTGTCTTCTGCAAATCACTATAGCGTTTTGTTGGAGACCCGAAAACACTACAAATTGTTGTATGAAAGCCTGATAATATTACAAATCGTTGTTGGAAGGCCCAAAAAAAATTTGGTCCGGAGGGCGCAGCCCCCCGAGCCATCCGCGCCGGGGGGAGCCCTCGGACCCCCCCTCATGTAAGGGCAAAAACTCTAAATCAGGCACAGAAGTAGAGAGAGAAGGGGGGAGAGAGTGAGAGGGTTGATGTTCATGGCCTTCTCCAGGGGGAACTCTTTACCTCCCTTGATTTCTTCTCTAGAGAGAGAGAGGGTTTTACAGTGTTTTACGGAGAAGGAAGAAGAAGAAGATGGCGATGGAGCAATGTAGGATCGTCTGTTGGATGTGCACAGAAGTAGAGAGAGAAGGGAGAGAGAGTGAGAGGGTTGATGTTCATGGCCTTCTCCAGGGAGAAAGAAGAAGACTTTGAAGAGTCAACATCATCATCGACTTTCTGGCGGCAGAAAATCAAAATCTAAGCTAATATTTTTTGGCAGGTAGAGTAGGCTGCAATCTGTACGGGCTAACATGGGGATCATCACCCTTTCTCCCTTTCTGGATGGAGGACATGTTTGTCCTTTTTTTGAACTGTTTGTTTTTTCTTTTTTGAATGAAGGGCATTTTTGTCATTTTCATAAACCATCACTTACGAGAAGAATAGCAAGAAAGGGTACTTAAGTCTTTGCAACAACACCAGAGTCCGATGCAAAGTTATGTCAACATACACGGGAATACGAGCCCCATGTGCTTGTATACGTGGTGCTCATTCAAAACCCCGAACCCAGACGTGGGATTCAGTGAATCATCGGGGGCGAACATACACCACCCTCTCCTCTTGCTGTGTGGTAACAGTGGTCAGTCATTTTTTTATATTTCTATGATATCGACATCTTCCATCACTGCCATGTTATATTCCTCAAAATGAAGCAGTGCCTTCAAGCAGCAATTAATAATTCTATTTGGAGAGTTGTGTTGATAATGCATACTGTCATGAAAACTATGAAAAGTTGGTCATTTGACTGTTATTTGTTTTCCAATACGAGACAAATTCCAGTGAAAAAGAAAGGCGAGTGCCAAAATGGTATGCCGTAAGCACCTAATTTGTGTTAAATGGTTAGGCCAGGAAGTTATTTAATTATTTATTTCTTATTTATGGTTCTGTTTGAAACTAAAAGGGTTTAGTTGAAATGTCAGAGAGCCAATCTCCTCAAAAAGGTCAGGATCTGTTGCATGTGATCTATGTCAAGAAGATATGGCTGTAAGATACAGCGGTTTTCCATTAAGAACAGGCAGGGTTGAAGTGCTCAACTGGAAGTGCAATATGCAGGTGCTAGCCTTCCTAATTGAATAGCTTGCTTTTTAGGTTTGGAACCATAACCATTAAGGTGTAGTAATGGTGGAGCACAGTTCTATTAGACGATGATTAGATGAGAAATGCTCCCTTCATTATGGACACTTGCTAATAGGCCCTATCTTGCTTGTCTATCAGATGATGCTTGGATGGACAAAAATTCAAATGACAATATTTTGCTAGGAAAAAAAGATGAAAAACAAATTTTTTGCCACTTTACTTTCCATAGTGACTGTAGGCCAACTGTTGGATAAACTAACCATTTATTTCTTTTGGAGGGTGACAACAGCCAACTCTTATTGTTTCTAGGTTTTCTCCTTGTCCTCCTCCTCCTCCCTCCACCATAAGATCTGTGCAGAAAAGTTTAACGAGAAGATTGGGATCTTCCATGAGAGAGAGTGAGACATCTCCGTCCCACATTCCAGCGAGCAACTGATCTTTGAAGAAATTCAGTGTTCTACTTGGGGGCACGACATGATTGGTAGAGAGGCTTAGAAAGTATTGAAAATAAGGGCAAGGTGGTCTTTTAACATAATCCAACCATGGTTTAACAAAAACTAATGTTTTAGGGTTAAGCCAGGAGCCTGTTTGAGACTTATTTTGTGAATCGAGCACTTATTTGTAAAATCTCAAAAGTTAATTGGGTATTTCTAATTAAGTCAAACCTTATGTGGGTATTTGTAATTTTTTCATATTTTTATTGTTGAAAATTTTAATAATTATAAGTGATCTAATAATTTTCACAATGCAGGTGATTTTTATTTGATGGCCAACCAAGGAAAACTTTTCTCTCTGGTATTTACATCTCATTCCCAGATATGCTTGTGAGGCATGTTCCCTATCCAAGGGTGCTTGGCTAAGCCTCAAGGAGGAACCTTCCATACATTTACCTTTTCCGAAGTAGTGAGTACTCATTATGAATGATTGTGTAGAGGTTCTGTATCAAGTCCTTCAGATTCTCAACTATTCAAGTTCTTCATTCTTTAGTGGTTTTTCAATCCCAACCTTAATGAAATTGAGTACTCCTAAACCTACATACTCGAAAAATGTTAAAAATTTTGTGATCATGCAACAAATATCTGTTTCCTTTGAAAAGAGAACTGAAAGGTTCTGAGAGAATAGTTAAGGCAGACATGAAGAAACGAAGAAAGGTAAATTATGATGACTAGATATTTTGATAAGAGACTTCCATACCCACATAGGGATTCTAATCCATTCTATCTGTGTGTGTGTGTGTGTTTGCATGCTGACACGTGTAGATGAACCTCTACAGTAATTATCCTATTGCCATTGACATGGGTTTTCTTATCTTACAGTTATTATCTGTGTATGCTCGTGGGTTCACCAGATATCCAGCGATAAAAGGAAACAAAAACTAATTATGAGGAAAACAAAACGGGAAAGAGGTTAACATGTAAGAAATAAAGAAGGTGAAGTGCATAATTATAAGTTTTAACACAAGATCAGCACAATCTCATGATAAAAAGGATTGCCAAAGTTTTGAACCTGCTATCCTTAATAGGTGCAATTCCATAAAGATAAACACACATAATGTTGAGTTTCTCATAATTAGTTTTTGTTTCCTGATGAAGCCCTTTTTTCATAGACTTCATTGAGGAATTTGGTTGAAAATTGAATTTCTAAGAAGGCATTCATCAACTTGAAGAGTTTTCCAGGAATGGGAGGATGCTAGATCATTTTCTTCTAAATTGTCTTGGAAACTCTATTTTTCTTTTTCTCGGGCATATTCAATTTACTATACATGATCTCCATGTAATGGTAGGATTAACCTCGTTGGCTGGAGGTTTTGTGAACCTTTCTACTTTTATGAAGGAGAGGCAGTCTGTTACTTGGTGATCTTAGGATGTATCATGGAATTGACAGTCATAATGATGCATGATCATCCATGCAGAACATTCTATGCTAAAGTTGACAGTATTTAGGAGAATTGGCCTTTCATCATCAAGAATCCTGTTTTATACATCATAGTTTGTGACCCTTTTGAAGCGATCTATAGTTCGAGGCCAGTATAGATGGTAAATCAAGCCAAGCTGAGGTTGGTTTTATTCAGTTTCATTGGACGTGCTGAGGTTAAGCTGGCCCTTGTCTATGTGGTTCTAATGCGAATTGCATATTCATTCGAGGCTCAATTATGGCAATTTTTGTCTGCCATATTCCTAAGTCGCCTATTCTTCATTAGGGCTTCTGTCTTCTTGTGCTTAGAAGGTTACAAACACCAACTCTTAGCATGTGAGGATGGTTATAGTGGTCGTCTTTTTCTAGCTAGTCAGTACCTTGTTTTGGGGAATGTTTCTTTTGAGAATAGATGGTTAATATGGAGACTATTATTCTCTCTTCAGATTTTTCCTCCAACTATAGTGCTGGGTGTTTTTTGCTCTGTTCGATGAATGCTTTATGTTAACAGAAAATAACCAGAGAGAAGCATGTCTCTGACTCTGGGTCAATGGTTTCAGGCATGTGTAAAGCGGATCCAAGGAGATGAAACGGGCCACAAGCATTGCACAGGGCAATACTTTGACTACTGGTCATGCGTTGATAAATGTGTAAGTATGCTTGCGCATTGCAGAATCTGAATTTTTATCCCCTTCTTCTAAATGGGTCCAAACTGCAGGTCGCTTCAAGCCTCTTTGCGAAGCAGAAATGGTGATCGCGAGCTGCAGGGTCAGTATCATTTACTTTTCAAAATTTCTTGATTCGCACCATGTATTGCAGTATTGTACCAGCTCAGCATTTGCTCAATTCCGGCACGACTCTAGTGCAGTGCCGTCCTGCTTGCGAGCTATGATCTGATGAAGCCTATACATTTTTGCTATATTGAGACCTTTTTCTTACCTTCTTATTTATGGGGTCCCTTGAGAGGGAAAACCAAATAAAGAGACTATCTGATGCATGTGGGCATCAAAAAGCTACTCAGATCTTGCGTTTCTGCTGATCTGATATTTCAGTTGCAAAATCAATCATTTTCATCTAACCAGTTGTGCGTTGTGCTGACCAATCTATTGAGGTCTGAGAGTGCTGTTATCTTCCAAGATTGCTATGGTTGAGTATAAGACCATGCCTGAGTAAAACCTCTCCTCCCATCACTGACTGCACAACGCCGGGCCTCCAGTTGGCAAAATCATCATTGTGAAAAATATGGTGAGAGATTGGTGAAAATATTGCAAAATTATCCAATAGATAACTTCAAAAGCATCATTAAAATTGTGATATTTTCAAAATATCATGATTCTATTGTTCAAATTAATATGTTGTAATGTTACTTTTAATGAATATTCGGCAATATATTTGATTGTTTTTGCATATTTTTTCTTGTATATCTTTTTTTTTATGATGAAGGAAAACCCTCACCGACAACCGGGTCACTTAATGGGCCTGCATCTCTGCGAGGTAAAACTATGGGTCGAGGACGCGACCACCGAGCAACGGCAGTCCCCATGTGCCTGCGGGATTCAATTCTGGGCCTTCAGCTTGACACAGGACCCCGCTGACCACGTGTAAATACAGCGGTCTTGTATTTTTTTCATATCCTGATAACTATTTAACTAAGCTTTTATATCGTCATTTTCCCAGAAAACATGAAATTTAAGTTTTTTTTTTTTTGCAAATTTTGTGTTGCCAGGTTTCGAATTTCCCATTATGCCTAGAGGTAGATAATGGGTCTCGTAGCTTGGTGGGTTTTGTGTATGCAATGCAGATTGACCTGGTTTTGGGCTCAACTTTTGTTGTTGAGAATAATTTATCTGGGAGAAGAACAATTGCAAAATCATTTTAACTTGCTCTGCTTGTTAAAAGTCTTTAGCCTTTCTTTTTTTCTACCTGAACTTCTGAGCCTGAATATTCAAAGTGGTTGAATGCAGTGTTGTGAGAGGCGTACGCCTCAGTACTTGAAGCGTACGCCTCACAGGCGAGGCGCACACTCAAGGTACTGAGGCGCACCCTCAATACCTGAAGGGTTCTGGAATTGCTTTGAATACATAATTATCTAAAATAATTTCAAATATAACACTGTTTGGATTGCCCTCACTATGATTTCAGCTAAATGTTTGATGCAAGTTTCAATAGCATTAATAGCTCTCGATTAATTGCGTGGTGGTAAACCACTAAAAATCTTGCATTAGTATAACTAACTTAAATTTACATATACCGGTATATAAGAGATGTGCGCAAAAGTGCATTGCTGAAAAACTATAGTTTTATGATAGTTCTATTGCATGTATCCATTTGATATGTCCAAGAAAAAAATATTTATATGCATCACTAAATTTTTTTTTTGTTTAGGCCGTTTTTGATGGAAACAAATTCAAGGTTATAATTTAAAAAAATTGGGAGCTATTTATTTTTCAAGTCCTTCAAAAACCTTATATTTACTAAATCAACCATCAAACAAACTCATATATGTATATAACAAACTCATATATGTATATTTATATTAAAAAACCATTTACCAGTGCTATTTTATTAATATTATATATTTTATTATTTTGATCATGAAGCTTACGCTTCAATGCCTCGAGGCTTACGCCTCGCTTCATAACATGCTCAACGCCTCGCTTCGCCTCATGGCATTTAACAACCTTGGTTGAATGCGTTGAACCCCAAATCCACACTGCCCTGACCCAATGTTGGAACTTATGTTCCATACTAAACCCAATTGCCTGACACCACAATGGAAGCACGTGTGTGTGTGTGTGTCTGTGTATGTGTATGTGTATATATATATATATATATATATATATATATATATATATATATATATATATATATATATATATATATATATATAGAGAGAGAGAGAGAGAGAGAGAGAGAGAGAGAGAGAGAGAGAGAGAGATGTGTAGCTCTCGTTAGGTGCTAAAACAAAGGTCACTCATGGTGAGCATCCTTGATGGACGCTCAACATCTTTTTTTAGCAAAAAAAAAAAAGCTTTTTAGTGACACTATTTTAGTGCCAATAAAATATAAGTGTCTGCTAAGACTTTTAGTGGCAGTATTTTTTAATGTGTCTACACCATCACACGTCTTGATATAGTCTATTCAATGTATATAGTTAATCAATTCATGCAAGAACCAAGGAAACCACACTAGTAAACAACCATGAAACTACTAAGACATTGTGATCGTTGCAACAAAATTTTCTTTTCTTTTTAGGGAAAAAGAAAACTCTTGCAAGGTCTCACTTGACCTTTTGAAAAGATTTTGAAATAACTTGCTTCTATTTTGAAATTTGCGGGAAAATGGGGAGACAGGATTCGCTCGTCGGTACGAGGTTCAACTGTTCCTGACGCCTTTACTAGGGGTAATCGAACCAAGGATCGAACTTATGCCTTTGCTTTGCCTAAATTTGTTTAAGAAATTATTCTAAGTCCTAAATGCACTTTGAATCAGGCTTGTGCTAAGATTTTGAATTTTGAAAATGTGTATGCATTTAAAAGGATTCCAGAGATCTGATATTTCCAAGTAACTTGGAAATGGGTTTGAAAATATCCTTTAGGAAGAAGAATATTTGGACTTGAATTGAAAGTTTTGAAATTCAGCTTGAACTGGAAATTTGAAGTTGAATTGAATTGGAACTTGAATTGAAAACTTGAATTTCGAATTGAAAACTTAAAGTTGAATTGGTTTTGAGAGTTGAATTTCGAAATTTGAGATCTGATTTGTTTGAAATTGAATATTGAAATTAAAATTGATTTTGAAGTCAGAATTGAACTTAGAAATCGAATTTGGAATTTGGAATTTGGAAATTGGAAATTGGAAATCTTAAAATGAATTTGAAAATTCAAAGTTAGAATTGAAATTTGGCAATTAAGATTGAACTTTGGATTTAGAAATTGAAGAATTGGAATATGAAATAAAAAATGTAATGGAATTTGAAAATTAATTTAAAAACTAGAAATTGAAATTGAAATTGAAATTAAATTTGAAATTTTGGAAACGGAATTGGAAATTAAAAATGAAATTTTAAATTTGATTTGAAATAAAAATCGAGAATTGGAATGAAACTAAGAATTAAAATTTGAAAATAGAAAATTTGAAATTGATATTTGAAATTAAAAATGAAATTCAGAATTTGAAGCTTGAAAGAAATAGAAAATTGAAATTAAAATTAAATTTGAAAGAAAATAGAAAATTGAAATTCAAAATTTGGAATTTGAAACTTAAGAGAAATAGAAAATTGAAATTGATATTAATATTGATATTGATATTGATATTCGAAATTGAAAATGAACTCAAAGTTAAAATTTTAAAATTCGAAAATGGAAAGTTAGAATAAAAAAAATAAAATAAAAAATTGGAAATTGAAAGTGAATATTTGAAATAGAATTTGAATGAAATAAAATCGAAAATAAAAATTAAAAAATAACTTTGAATTTGTGAAAATGAAAATAAAAAAAAATTGAAAATTTAAATGAAAATTGTTTTTGAAAATCCGAAATGACTTTGAATAATTCAAAAATTTGATGCAATTCTATCTTAAATGATGAATATGCTATTTCTTTGAAAAATCATTTAAATTTTAAAGAAAGTTTCATACTTTATAGAATTAAAAACAAGATTAATTTCCATATATTCATGACTAGGGTCACAAATATACTTTAAATTAATCTTTATTTAAAATGTTAATAAAAAAAAAGAAAACTTTTTTGTACCGTTATAAAATTAAAATAAAATTAATTTTAATATATTCATGACTAGGGCCACAAATATATTTTGAATTAACTTTTATTTTGATTCAAATAAAGAAATAAAATGAAATTATGGAAGAAATGATGATTTTTGAAAATGATATAAAGTGTAGATCAAATTTTTATTTAATAAAAAATAAAAACTCTAAGTATTATTCGTATTCCGACTAGGGTCATAAATACGAATTTTATTTAACGTTATTTATCCTTTATTAAATGGTGCACGTGTCATTCATGCTTTCTATAGTGTATTTCAAAAAGAAAAGAAAAAAAATGAATGAAATACAACAATTGTGGAATTCAATCTAAATGCTTATTCATTCTAAACTAAGCATAAAATGAAAATTCTCATTAATGGATTAGTACAATACTTGAATGAATTTACATTAATTGAAAATAAAGAAAAGAAAAATCCTGCAAAATGAATAAATATGTTATAAATGTAGGCATTTATGGATTTTCTTTAATTATTGAAAAATTGAAGAAAATCTAAGATTAGCCATTTTATGCCCCCCAAAAATAAAGGAAAAATTCATAAACTTGTTAGAAATTAACAAAATTTTATATAGATAAACTAGATTTAAAATGAAAGAAAACCCTTTTTACAGATTTCAAAAATGAGTTTTCATTAGGGAGAACACATCTAAACAAATTGAAAATAAAACTTAAGAAATGCTTAATGAAGCTAAATGACACTATTCTAATTTTTGATCTGAATCAGATATGAAAACTTCATTAAAATTATTAAAAATTGATGGAGATAAACTAGACATGTAAAAAAAAAATATCTAATTTAAAGATCTAGAAAATGATCTTCCATTGGGGAGATCCAATCTGATCAAGTTGACCAAAAATCTATAAAGCCTATGAAAGAAAAATCAATAGGGTTCTGGTTTTTGGTCTAAATGATAGATGAAAAGTTGATAAAAAATGGTGTGCATGAACTAGACATCCTAAAAAGAAAAATCCTTCTTACAGATTTAGAAAATGATCTCACATTAGGGAGATATGAATGCAACAAATTGATTTTAGGTCTGAGCAATGCCTAAGATTGCAAACATGAAAGGTTACGACTTAAAATACAAAAATAAATAGAAATACTCTATATAAATGAATAAAATTTTACTGATATAAAATAGACATACATATTAAGAGGATCTTTTTTACAGATCTCCAAAATGATCTTCCATTAGGGAGATATGACTCTGACAAAATAGGTTAAAAACCAAACCTGAAAAGTGATACAGTATAATAGAGGTGCGGTTTTTAACCAAAATTGGGTATGAAAACACCATTTAAATTGATACAATTTGGTGTGAACAAACTAGACTCAATGCTAAAGACATCTCTCTTTACAGATTCGAAAGATAATATCTGGTTAGAGAGAAATCACTCCAACAAGGTGGTCTAGTTTTAGGTCAAATTTGGATGAGGCTAAATAGCAGGGTTTGAATTCCATTTTTTTTGCGGGTCCAACCAACTTAAATTGATCTGATTTTTGGTGGAGATCTCAAAAACACAAGTATGAAGATGCAATAAAAAAAATAAGATCAAAATAATATCTAATTATATGCGAATGGATGAGATAAAAAAAAAGGACCAGAATTGAAAATATCATCTCAACATAATTGAATGAAATAAAACCTCATAAGTGGATTGATCCAATGATGAAACATTCTAGATCATAGATGATGATAAAAATAATGTAAAAATAGACATGAAAGCATATAAAATAAAATTAAAAGTATTGGGCTATAAATTGAAATTGATTTTGCCCATAGAAAGTGGAATTTGATCTATTAAAGATCAAATCCCAATTCTAAATGGATAGAATGAAAATGCATAAAGTAAATAAAAAATTGAATGGATAAAAAATATAAAATGAAAATTAACATGGAATTAAAGTTGATCTACATTGCTATTACATGATATTGAAAGGAAATTGCAAGAAAGAAGAGAAGAAAAATTGAAAAAAAAAGAAACAAAAGAGAAAAGAAAATAGAAAAGAGGAGAGAGAGGCCTACCTTGGGCTTTCTTCTCCTTCACTTCAGCCACCAAGAGAGGAGCCAAAGAGGAGGAAGAGCACTTAGAGAAAGGAGAAGAGAAGAGAAGAGAAGAGAAGAGAAGAGAAGAGAAAGAGATAATTCTTTTTTATTCCCTCAATTTCTCAAGTTTTCAACTTGTGAAAGGAGAGACTCAAGGGGTCTATTTATAGCTTGAAATGGGGGCATTTTGGGCATCAAAATTGAAGATATTTTCTGAAAACTGGTGTCACCCTCATGTGGGTATTTTTTCTTTTTATCAAATGGGCAAAAAAGGCATTTTGTTAAAAAATGCACCTGACACCCCTTTTGCAAATGGGTGCCCATGTGGGTCTTTTTGAAAATTCTTAAATGGGTAAAATGGGAAGTTTGGCAAAACTTTGACACACGCCATCACTTTACAAGTGATGCCCATGTATGTTTTTAAAAGTAAAATGGGTTTTTAAAAGTAGCTTAAAAAATGATTTTTATTTAATTTTTTAAAAATGCCAAGTGGTGCCCCTTTCTTTGAAAATTTATTTTTCTTTTTTATTTTAAGAATAAGATGAAAAGTGAAATAAAATATGAGAAGTAAAAAAAGAAATTTGGAAATAATTGCATTTAAGAATCCAATTTTGATTTTCGAAAATCCAAATTGTGTTAAAACCAGATCCAGATTGAATTTTTAAAATTTTTGCAAAAATATTGAATTTGGGTTTTGAAATTCAAAGATTAATTTTGAAATTGGGGATAAAAATTAGATTTTTATTTTGAATTTAAAATCCCCAAATTGATTTTGAATAAAAATTAGGTTTTGAAACTAGATCTGTATCCATTTTGACATTTCAAAATCCAAACTGAATTTTGAACTGGATCCAGGGTATTTTTCAAAGGATTTTTGAAATTCAAAGGTTATTTTTGAATTTGAGGATAAAAATTGAATTGTGATTTTAAATTTTAAATCCCAAAATTGATTTTGAATAAAAATTGGATTTTGAAACTGAATCTGGATCCATTTTGACATTTCAAAATCCAAACTGAATTTCAAACTGGATCAAGGGTATTTTTCAAAGGATTTTTGAAAAATGATGGATTTTAATTTGAAAACCAAAGATTGATTTTGAAATTAGGATAAAAAATGAGTTTTAAAAAGGATCTGGATCCAAAATTTTGAGAAAGATTGGATTTAGATCTCGATTTGAAGGAAATTGGTTCAAAATGGGAATTTAACCCTGAATATGGTTTTTTGAAGAATTTTGAAAATGAAAAACCCCAAATTCATAATAAAATTGGGATTTTTTATTTTGGATCTTGGATCCAACTCAAAGGATGAAATTGGATCTTAAATCTGGATCAGAACCCTAAGGAGTGAAATTGAATCTCAGATGTTAGACGAATATGAGTTTAGAAATTGGATTAATTGACCTTCTAAATGGATCAGAAGATGGATCCAGACTGAAATGGATCTGAAATGATTAATTGGATCCTGAATATCCGATGAGATATTCTAGGTAGAATAAATAAATTAAACTCTGGATATGGATCATAGAATGAATCATAGAATGAATGATATGAGAAATCCAGGCTCGAGATGGAATTTGGACATCAGATCCAGTATTAGATCCACTATCCGAATTGGAATGGATTGGATCTCGATTATTGATGAAATATCAGATGAAGGAATTGATTCGAGTCTGAATCTGGGGTCTGCCTCAGTTCAAAATTTGTTGGAAACAATGTCCAGGGTATTTTTTATTTTTTTAGTCTTCGCCCTGCAAGGGCAGAAACACGATACTAGACTGGTGTGAACTAATTTGAACTGGATTGGATTGGAATGAACTGAATTCGAAGACAGTTATACTCAGGTGAACTAAATATGAAGCTAGAACACTAGCTCAACCAGCCGAGGTTAGCTCAATTTGGACTGAATTGAGCTCAAACATGCTAAAATAAGCTGAAATGAGTTAAAATGAAGGTTCGAGTATGTAAAAAATTGATTTTGAACTAGAACTGGACCATTTAAACTCTTGATGCACTTATGTCAGACTCTTGGGGATAGGATCTACTGGATTTGGTTGACTCGAGGATAGTCTGACTAAAATTTGAGCTAAAAATGAGCTTATTTCATGAGAAATGAACTAATTTTAGCTGAAATAGACTGACACTGCTCATCATGAGCTCAGTGGAGCTAGAAATGAATGACATTTTAACTTTTCTGAACTTAGAATGAGCTTGGTTAAGTTGGACAGATGAAAGGGGTAATGGTGACTCAGGGGTAAAATGGTAATTTTATTATCAAAATGGAGGCAAACTGACCTTTAGACTGGGGTAAACCTAGGGGTGAGACTCTACACTGCCCTATAGGGGTTTGGCATCTGCAAAAAAAAATGTCAAGAATGGACTTGAAAAATTTGGGGTGTTTACAGATGCCTCTCTTTGCTGCTAAGCCGGTTGAAAGGCGAGCTTAGTAGCAAAGAAAAATACACCAAATTCAAAAATAAAAATGCCCTAGTTAGGAAAAATTTCACTGGGTGCGAAAGAATTGATTGTAAAAATGATTTTCATGAAGTGAGGTTTAAGTTTTGCACCTTATCCTGAATGGCTCCGAGGAGGACGAAATCCTCAAGAGTGAAATGATTGGATAAAAGAAATGAGGAAACTGTGATGAGACTTTTGAATTTGAAAGAGATTTGCCAAAGCTAAAAAAATAAAGTCCTTGAAGCTTTAAACAAGGAAGATTTTGAATATAGAGAGGTCTCGTGGTTGAGACAAGATAAGCTTTTGAAATTATAGAGATTCAGGTTTAGCCCTTAACCTAGATCAGATGAAAAATATACCTCGTCAGATTGAGGTTCAGGTTTAACCCTTACCTGAACGGGAATGAAAGAATATACCTTGTCAGAATGAGGTTCAGGTTTTACCCTTACCTAAGTGGGAGAGAGAAATATACTTCGTCAGAATGAGGTTCAGATTTTACCCTTACCTGAATAGGAAAAGAGAAAATATAGATTCATCGAATGAAGAAACCATGATGGGACTTTCAGATTTCGTACAAAGAATCCCAAAATGGTTGCAAAAAGGTAGAAAAAGGGGGTCCCTGAAGCTTAAAAAGGGATAAAAATGAATGAGGCGTCTCATGACTGAGACTGAAATAACTTTTAAAATGACCTTTTGCGAAACCAGACTCGATCTTGAGCCTGAAAAATAACTGTCTATGGTGGGACAGTGGGAAAAGATAAGACATATCAAACCAGACATCAAGTTCTTGCCTTGTGTCGAGATAGCCACAAAATATTGCCAATAAGATTGTAGTTTGAAAAATGATTGAAATATGCACATCTGTGTGAAAATATTCATCTTTTTTACCTAGAGTATTAACTCTAATTGGGATAACTTCGTAGAATCGAGAATCAAATTCAAAATTTGTTATTGTTGAGTTTCTTTCAAGGAGGCTATCAATTTCCTTGATATAAAGAGAGAAAATATTCTCAGTTTCATAAAAGCAAGTGGACGAAAAGATATTGATAAGAGAATTTCACATAGATAAAGATGATTCTTGGCAATTTGGCTACTTGATGTATGGGGTCTACTCATGATGATCTTTATGCACTCTTTTTGAGACATAGAGATTGAGCTTTCTTGGGGTTTGGCAAGAAGTTCATTGCATCATCCTTCATCTTGAAGATGTTCTGATTTTCCCTTGAAGAACTCGCCACATTCTCCTTCTACTCAGAGATAATCAAAGTCTTCCTTGTCTCTAAGGATTAGATTGATGATATTGTCTCTTTGATTGAAATCTCTTGATGATAACATTGATCAAATATCTTTGGGGATTGACAAGAGGTTCATCACATCAGCCTTCAACTTGGCGATGATTTGAACTTTTCCTGAAAAGACACGTCACATGCTCCTTCAACTTGGGGATGATCTGAGTCTTCTTTGGCCCCGGGGGTCTAACTCATCCATCAGTCTTCAACTTAATGATAGTTAAGAGATCCCTTTTGCGGATAGTTAATGTGTAGGTTGAATGACTGAAGAGATTGAGTGGATTCTTTTTGTCGCTTAGAATATCTCCACTGCCTTTTGCCAGAAGGATCGTCTTTAAGAATGTGTCATAGATATGATCAATATCGATTCACTTCTGACTTTTCAACATCATTGAATTTTCCTTTGCCGGTCATATCGAGGATCTTTCTTTATCCTTTTGGTTGACCAACAAAAAAAGCTTTGAATTTTTTTTTTCTTTGTAGAAGTTTTGCCCTTTTTTAGAGAGAAATATTGAAGGTAGTTTGAGGTAATTTTCTTTGCATAATGAAATTTTGGAATCAATAAATATTTTTGGTAGCAAACTGACAATATGTCTTGGAATCTTTTGTAAGAGAGTTACTTGATGTCAGATTGATAAATTTGTTGCTAAAGTTTGGATCTTGAAAGTTCGACCAGTGCGAAGACTGAATTTTGGAAGTTTAAAAGAGTGTAAACTAGGTTTGGAAAGTTCGACCAGTGTAAAAACTGGATTTTAGGTAGTTCGACCAGCGTAACCTGGATTTGGAAAGTTCGACCAGTGTAAAACTAGATTTAGGTAGTTTGACCAACGTAACCTGGATTTGAGAAGTTTGACCAGTGTAAAACTGGATTTAGGTAGTTCGACCAACGTAACCTGAATTTGGGAAATTTGACCAGTATAAAAATTGGATTTAGGTAGTTCGACCAGCGTAACTTAGATTTGGGAAGTTCGACCAGTGTAAACAAATTTGAATTTAGGTAGTTCGACTAGTGTAACCTGGATTTGGAAAGTTCGACCAGTGTAAAACTGGATTTAGGTAGTTTGACCAACGTAACCTGGATTTGAGAAGTTTGACCAGTATAAAAACTGAATTTTGGTAGTTCGACCAACGTAACCTAGATTTGGGAAGTTCGGCCAGTGTAAAACTGGATTTAGGTAGTTCGACCAGCGTAACCTGGATTTAGAAATTTCGATCAGCGTAAACTGGATTTGGGAGAAAGATTTAATCTGAAGGTTTGAAATTACTAAAATTGCAACCCGAAGGTTGGAAAAATGATTGACATTGATAAGATTGTAACCCGAAGGTTTTTAGGAATTGATAAAATTGTAACCTAAAGGTTGGAAAATGTTTTGGAATTGATAGAATTGATTACATGAGGGTCTGATTGTAAAGTTTAAGCACGAAGTTGAATTTGGGGGTTCGACCTGCTCGAAAGCTGGATTTTGAAGAAAGTTCAATTCAGAAATTGGATTTTTGAAAGAAAGTCTGAGCTGAAACTCAGTTTTGATAGAAAGTACAAGTTGGAACTCATTTTGAGGGAGATTCGAGTCGAAACTCAAGAAAGTTTGAGTCAGAACTCATTTTTTGAAACAATTGTCTGAGTCAGAACTCATTTTTTTAAAACAATTATCCCAGTCGGAACTCATTTTTTGAAACAATTGTCCGAGTCAGAACTCATTTTTTTGAAACAATTTGTCTGAGTCAGAACTCGCTTTTGAAATAATCATCCGAGTCAGAACTCATTTTTGGAAACAATCGTCCGAGTCGAAACTCATTTTTGAAACAATCGTCCGAGTCAGAACTCATTTTTGAAACAATTGTTTGAGTCAAAACTCATTTTTTGAAATAATTGTCCTAGTCGAAACTCATTTTTTTGAAATAATTGTGTGATTCAGAACTCTTTTTTGAGACAATGTTCGAGTCGAAACTAGTTTTTTTGAAACAATTTGTCTGAGTCATTACTCATTTTTGAAACAATCGTCTGAGTCAGAACTCAGTTTTTGAAACAATTGTCTGAGTCGAAACTCATTTTTGAAACAATCGTTCGAGTCAGAACTCATTTTTGAAACAATTGTCCAAGTCAGAACTCATTTTTGAGACAATGTCTAAGTCAGAACTCGATTTTTAGAAGAAGAATTTGATTTAAGATAAAAGATTTTGAAAAATGAGTCGATCCATGATCGAAAATTCTGAAAAGGACCAATTCAAGGATTGGTTTTGACTTGTAAGCTGAAATTGAGGATTTTTTATGTTTGTGATGATAATTTTTTATGTTTGTGATGAACCATTATAGAGAATTATATTACTTCTATGATTGGTCTCAGGATTATCCCTTATCCTGAATGAAAAAAATGGAGATTGATGAAAAATGATGAAGAATTATTGACGAAAGATTTTGTTTGATCCTGCCAGTATATGGGATCTTTGAAGTAAGATGAGAATATTCAGTTTGAAAAGCCAGTAAAAACTCATTTTTGAGAAGCAGATCAACTCGAAGATTGATTTTGAAAAAGGCCGGTAGAATATAAATTTTGAAAGGAATGATCAACCCAGGGGCTGCTTTTGAGAAGATGATCAATACGAGGGTTGATTTCAAAAAATGATCAACACGAGGGTTGATTTGAAATAACCGGTTCGAAAACCAGTTTTGGAAAAAGAAGATCAACACGAGGGTTGATTTTAAAAATCGATCAACACGAGGGTTGATTTTGAAAAGTGATCAACACGAGGGTCAATTTTGAAAAGTAATCAACATGAGGGTTGATTTGAAATGACCAGTTCGAAACCAGTTTTGGAAAAAGAAGATTAACATGAGGGTTGATTTGAAATGACCAGTTCGAAACCAATTTTGAAGAAAAAAGATCAATACGAGGTTTGATTTGAAATGACCGGTTCGAAACCAGTTTTTGAAGAAAAGAAGATCAACACAAGGGTTATTTTGAAATGATCGGCTCAAAAGCAGTTTTTGAAGAAAAGAAGATTAACATGAGGGTTGATTTGAAATGACTGGTTCAAAACCAGTTTTTGAAGAAGATCAACACGAGGGTTGATTTGAAATGACTGGTTTGAAACCAGTTTTTGAAGAAAAGAAGATCACCACGAGGGTTGATTTAAAATGACCGGTTCAAAACCAGTTTTTCAAGAAAAGAAGATCAACACAAGGGTTGATTTGAAATGACCAGTTCAAACCCAGTTTTTTGAAGAAAAGAAGATCAACACGAGGATTGATTTGAAATGACCGATTCAAAACCAATTTTTGAAGAAAAAAAATTAACACGAGGGTTGATTTGAAATGGCCGGTTCCAAACCAGTTTTTGTAAAAGACTCAACCCGGGGATTGATCTTGAAAAAGATTGGCAAAAATTAATTTTAGACGAAAAAGACTCAACTCACGAAAAAGACCATTGCTTTAAAAAAGCTCTAGGTGATCATGGTGGGGATTTTGCAAGAATTTTTGAAATCTTCATGATTTTGGACAGATCCCTACAGGTAGCTCTATCGCTCTTATGAATGATCTCAGGATTGTCCCTTATCCTGAAGGGGGATAAAATAGGAAATTGATGAAAATTAATAGAAATTGATGATGAAAGATTTTGATTCTGCTCGCATACAGGATGTTTGAAGTAAAAATAGAGTTTTAAAATAAGAGATGCCTCAGTATAGCAAAGGAAAAAATATTGAAAGAAACATGAAGAAAATTAAGACTTTATTGATATATTGAGGAAATGACGACAAATTGAGGAAAGAAATAGGAATACAATGTCCCTACAGAATGACAAAAGAAAAGTGAAAAAAATGAGAAAGCATTGGCCTTGTCGCTCTCAAGGTGTTGATGAGCTGGCTGGTTTGTCCTCTTCATCTTTTGCAAGAAGCTTTCTGTCGATGCAATCCTGCACAATGTTCTTGAAGATGAAGCAATGTTCAATATCGTTCCCCATTACTCAATGGTATACTTGCAGAATCGATCCTTCTATATTTCCATGGTGATAGAAGGATCAACGGCTTTCGGAAGTCTTACCATGTCCTTTGCCAGCATGTACTCGAGAATACTTCTGAGTGTTTGATCCAGAGGGGTGAACTTTCGATCATTACTCCAGTCTTTGCGCTGTATCTTTTGCTGAGTGTTTGGTTTCTGATGAGGCTTGGTTAGGACAGTCGACTGATCCTCTTTTTCGTCCTCAACAAAGAGATTCTTGTCAATGTAGTCTTGAATAATGTTTTTCAGGATGAAGCAATGTTAAGTGTCATCTCCTATCATCTGATAGAATTTGCAAAATTGACTTCTAAATCTTCCCATGACCGTGGGAGAATTAGAGACTCTTGGGAGCTTGACCCATCCCTTAGTCAATATGTATTCAAGGACTTTTTCATGCGGCTGATCCAAAGGAGTGAACTCGTGGTCATTACTCCAGCCATCATGTTTTATCTTTTCTTTCTGCTGGGATTTCTGGTGAGAGATCGACTGAAATGGCTTGCAATCCTGCTTGAAGTAACCTACCTTTTTACCTCCCTTGTTGCTTCTATCGGGCTTAGAACCTCCATTGTTGTTGCTGTTGCTAGTGATGTTTTTAGAGAAAGTGATAGGTGTCCTTGTCATAAAAAAACACAGACTTGCATACATTGTTTGCATTCAATCCCTAGATTGAGGAGGGTTGTATTAGACTTAAGTCTAAGTGAGCATGAATAAATCTTCTCAATTTGGTCCTACCAAACCATACTTAAGCCTATATGCATTATGTCAGCTGGGTCAGAGTCTAGGCTCCTAAGTTTTGCATGAAAATGAAGTTGACATTTATGGAATGATGACTTAGACAAAATTTAAACAAGGCAAAGGCATAAATTCGACCAAACAAAGACGGGTCCCATCATGGTCGCCAAACCTGTGATCGTTGCAAAAATTTTTTCTTTTCTTTTTAGAGAAAGAGAAAACTCTTGCAAGGTCTCACTTGACCTTTTTAGAAAGATTTTAAAATAACTCGCCTCCGTTTTAAAATTTGTGGGAAAATGGGGAGACGGGATTCACTCATCAGTATGAGGTTCAACCGTTCTCGGCGCCTTTACCAGGGGTAATCGAATCAATGATCGAACTTATGCATTTGCTTTGCCTAAATTTGTCTAAGAAATTATTCTAAGTCCTAAACGCACATTGAATCAGGCTTGTGCTATGATTTTAAAATTTGAAAATATGTATGCCTTCCAAAGGATTTCAGAGATTTGATATTTCCATGTGACTTGGAAATGGGTTTGAAAATATCCTTTAGGAAAAAGAATTGACCTTGAATTGAAAGTTTTGAAATTGAGCTTGAACTGAAAATTTGAAGTTGAATTGAATTGGAACTTGAATTGAAAACTTAAAGTTGAATTGTTTTTGAGAGTTGAATTTTGAAATTTGAAATTTGAGATCTGATTTGTTTGAAATTGAAATTAAAATTGATTTTGAAATCAGAATTGAACTTAGAAATCAAATTTGGAATTTGGAACGCTTAAAATGAATTTAAAAATTCAAAGTTAGAATTGAAATTTGGCAATTAAGATTAAAGTTTAGATTTAGAAATTCAAGAATTGGAATATGAAATTAAAAATGTAATGGAATTTGAAAATTAATTTGAAAACTAGAGATTGAAATTGAAATTGAAATTGAAATTGAAATTGAAATTGAAATTGAAATTGAAATTGAAATTTTGGAAATGGAATTGGAATTTTGAATTGAAAATTCAAAATGAAATTTTAAATTTGATTTGAAATTAAAATCGAGAATTGGAATGAAACTAAGAATTAAAAATTGAAAATAGAAAATTTGAAATTGAAATTTGAATTTAAAAATGAAATTCAGAATTTGAAACTTGAAAGAATAGAAAATTGAAATTAAAATTAAATTTGAAAGAAAATAGAAAATTGAATTTGAAATTTGGAATTTGAAATTTTAGAGAAATATAAAATTGAAATTGATATTGATATTGATATTCAAAATTGAAAATGAACTCAAAGTTAAAATTTTAAAATTAAAAAATGGAAAGTTAGAATAAAATAAAAAATTGGAAATTAAAGGTGAATATTTAAAATAGAATTTGAATGAAATAAAATCAAAAATGAAAATTAAAAAATAACTTTGAATTTGTGAAAATAGAAAAAAATGACTTTAAAATTTTAAATAAAAATTGTTTTTGAAAATCATTTCGAAAATCCCTTGAAAATGACTTGGAATAATTTGAAAAATTGCTGCAATTCTATCTTAAATGATGAATATGCTATTTCTTTGAAAAATCATTTGAATTTTAAAAAAAGTTTCATACTTTATAAAATTAAAAACAAGATTAATTTCCATATATTCATGACTAGGGCCACAAATATACTATAAAATAATCTTTATTTAAAATTCTAATAAAGAAAAAGAAAGAAAAACTTTTTGTGCCTTTATAGAATTAAAATAAAATTAATTTTAATATATTCATGACTAGGACCACAAATATATTTTGAATTAACTTTTATTTTGATTCAAATAAAAAAAAAGAAAATTATGAAAGAAATGATGATTTTTGAAAATGATCTAAAGTGTAGATCGATTTTTTTTTTTAATAAAAAATAATAACTCTAAGTATTATTCATATTCTGACTAGGGTCATAAATATGAACTTTACTTAACCTTATTTATCCTTTATTAAATGGTATACATGTCATTTATGCTTTCCATAGTGTATTTCAAAAAGAAAAGAAAAAAATGAATGAAATACATCAATTATGGAATTCAATCTAAATGCTCATTCATTCTAAACAAGGCATAAAATGAAAATTCTCATTAATGGATTATTATAATACTAGAATGAATTTACATCAATTAAAAATAAATAAAAGAAAAATCCTAAAAAATGAAAAAATATGTTAGAAATGTAGGCATTTATGAATTTTCTTCAATTATTGAAAAATTAAAGAAAACCCAAGATTAGCCTTTTTATGCCCCAAAAAATAAAGAAAAAATTCATAAAGATGTTAGAAATTTATGAAATTTTATATAAATAAATTAGACTTAAAATGAAAGAAAACCCTTTTTACAGATTTTAAAAATGAGTTTTCATTAGGGAGAACACATCTAAACAAATTGAAAATAGAACTTGAGAAATGCTTAATGAAGCTAAATGACAATATTCTAATTTTTTATCTGAATCAGATATGAAAACTTCATAGAAATTATTAAAAATTTATAAAGATAAGCTAAACATATAAAGGAGAAATATCCAATTTACAGATCTAGAAAATGATCTTCCATTGGGAAGATCCAATCTAATCAAGTTAGCCAAAAATCTGTAAAAGCCTGTGAAAAAAAATCAATAGGGTTATGGATTTTGGTCCAAATGACAAATAAAAAGTTGATGAAAGTTTATGAAAAGTGGTGTGCATAAATTGGACATTCTAAGAAAAAAACTCATTTTTACAGATTTAGGAAATGATCTTCCATTAGGGAGATATGAATGCAACACTTTGGTTTTGGGCCTGAGCAATGCCTGAGATTGCAAACATAAAAGGTTATAACTTAAAATGCAAAATAAATAGAAATACTCCATAGAAATGGAAAAAAATTTACTGAGATAAAATAGACATGCATATAAATAGGATCCGTTTTACAGATCTTAAAAATGATCTTTCATTAGGGAGGTATGACTCTAACAAAATGGGTTAAAAATCAAACCCTAAAAGTGATACAGTATAATAGATGTGCGATTTTTAATCAAAATTGGGTATGAAAACACCATAAAAATTGATCAAATTTGGTGTGAACAAACCAGACTTAATGTTGGAGACATTCTTTTTTATATATTTGAAAGATTATCTCTGGTTAAGGAGAAATTACTCCAACAAGGTGGTCTAATTTCAGGCCAAATTCGGCCGAAGCTAAATAGCCAGGTCCAAATCCCAATTTTTTTGAAGGCCCAATCAACTCAGATTGATCTGATTTTTTGATGGAGATTCCGAAAACACATGTATGAAGATACAATAAAAAAATCAGATCAAAATATTATCTAATTATATGCGAATGGATGAGATAAAAAATGGACCAGAGTTGAAAATATTATCTCAACATAATTGAATGTAATAAAATCTCATAAGTGGATTGATCCAATGATCAAAATGTGAGATCTATCATTCTAGATCATAGATGATGATAAAAATGTTGTAAAAATAGAAATGAAAGTATTTAAAATAAAATTAAAAGCATTGGGGCATAAATTGAAATTGATTTTGCCCGTAGAATGTGGAATTTGATCTATTCAAGATCAAATCCCAATTCTAAATCGCTAGAATGAAAATTCATAAAGTAAATAGCAAATTGAATGAATTAAAAATATAAAATGGAAATTAACATGGAGTTAAGATAGATCTACATTGCTATTACATGATATTGAAAGGAAATTGAAAAAAAGAAAAAAAGAAAAAAAGAAAGGGGGGCAATTTTGAGAAAAAAAAACAAAAGAGAAAGGAAAATAAAAAAGAGGAGAGAGAGAGAGGCCTACCTTGGGCTTTCTTCTTCTTCACTCCAGCCACCAAGAGAGGAGCCAAAGAGGAGGAGGGGCACTTGAGAGAGAGGAGAGGAGAAAAAAAATAGAGATTTTTTTTTATTCTCTCAGTTTCTCAAATTTTCAACTTGTGAAAAGAGAGACCCCAAGGGGTCTATTTATAACTTGAAATGGGAGCATTTTAATTATTAAAATTAAAGATATTTTCTCAAAATTGGTGCCACCTACATGTGGGTATTTTCTCTTTTTGTCAAATGGGGAAAAAGGCAATTTGTTAAAAAATGCACATGTGGTACCCCTTTTGCAAATGGGTGCCCATGTGAGTCTTTTTAAAATTCTTAAATGGGTAAAACGAGAAGTTTGGCAAAATTTTGACACATGGCATCACTTTGCAAGTGATGCCTATGTGTATTTTTAAAAGTAAAAAGGGTTTTTAAAAGTAGCTTAAAAATTATTTTTATTTATTTTTTTAAAAATGCCAAGTGGAGCCCCTTCTTTGATTTTTTTTTTCTTTTTTATTTCAAGAATAAGATAAAAAGTGAAATATAATATGAGAAGTAAAAAGCAGAATTTAAAAATAATTGGATTTAAGAATCCAATTTTGATTTTTGAAAATCCAAATTAGGTCAAAACCGGATCCAGATTGAATTTTTAGAAATTTTGCAAAAATATTAAATTTGGGTTTTGAAATTCAAAGATTATTTTTGAAATTGGGGATAAAAATTAGATTTTGATTTTGAATTTAAAGTCCCCAAATTGATTTTGAATAAAAATTAGGTTTTAAAACTGAATCTGGATCCATTTTGACATTTCAAAATCCAAATTGAATTTTGAACTGGATTCAGGGTATTTTTCAAAGGATTTTTGAAATTCAAAGGTTATTTTTAAATTTGGGGATAAAAATTGAATTTTGATTTTGAATAAAAATTAGATTTTGGAACTGGATCTGGATCCATTTTGACATTTCAAAATCCAAACTGACTTTTGAACTCTATCCAGGGTATTTTTCAAAGGATTTTTGAAAAATGATGGATTTTAATTTGAAAACCAAAGATTGATTTTGAAATTAGCATAAAAATTGAGTTTTAAAAAGGATTTGCATCCAGAATTTTGAAAAAGATTGGATCTGGATATCGATTTGAAGGAAATTAGTTTGAAATGGGAATCAAACCTTGAATATGGATTTTTGAAGAATTTTGAAAATAAAAAACCCCAAATTCATAATAAAATTAGGATTTTTAATTTTGGATCTTGGATCCAACTCAGAGGTTGTAATTGGATCTTGATCAAAACTTTAAGGAGTGAAATTGAATCTTAGATGTTAGATGAATCTGAGTTCAGAAATTGGATTAATTAACCTGTTGAATGGATCAAAAGATGGATCCAGACTAAAATGGATCAAAAATGATTAATTGGATCCTGAATATCCGATGAGATATTTCAAGTAGAATGAATAGATTGGACTCTGGATATGGATCATAGAATGAATTAGATGAGAAATCCAGGTCTGAGATGGAATTTGAACATCAGATCCAATATTGGATCCACTATCCAAATTGGAATAGATTGGATCTCGAATATTGATGAAATATTAGATGAGGGAATTGATCCGAGTCTGAATCTGGGGTCTGCCCCAGTTCAAAAATTATTGGAAATAGTGTCCCGGGTAATTTTTATTTTTTTGGTCTTCGCCCTGCTGGGGCAGAAACATGGTACTAGACTAGTGTGAACTAATTTGAACTAGACTTGATTGGAATGAACTGAATCTGAAGCTAGTTATACTCAGGTGAACTAAATATGGAGCTAGAACACTAGCTCAACCAGCTGAGGTTAGCTCAATTTAGATTGAATTGAGCTCAAACAAACTGAAATGAGGGTCCGAGTGTGTAAAAAGTGATTTTGAACTGAAACTGGACCATTCAAACTCTTGATGCACTTACGTCAGACTCCTGAGGTTGGGATCTACTGAATTTGGTTGACTTAGGGATAGTCTAACTAAAATTCAAGCTAAAAATGAACTTATTTCATGAAAAATGAACTAATTTTAGCTGAAATGGACTGACACTGCTCATCGTGAGCTTAGTGGTGCTAGAAATGACTAACATTCTAACTTTTCTGAACTTCGAATGAGCTTGGTTAAGTTGGACAAACGAAATGGGTAAAGGTGACTGAGGGGTAAAATGGTAATTTTATTGTCAAAATGAGGCAAACTGACCTCTAGACTGGGGTAAACCCAGGGGTGAGACTCTACACTGCCCTGTAGGGTTTTGGCATCTGCGAAAAGAAATGTCCGGAATGAACTTGAAAAATTTGAGGTGTTTAAAGACATGTGAAGTCCACTCTCATTCTTAGCAAAAATAATATATTTCAATTATTATGTTACTTGGATTGGGCCAATTGTCCAATCACAAGGTGATCTACTACATGATATTGCACTTTTTTAGGAGAAAGTCCTATATCATGGAAGCAGATCTTCAACATAAGCCAAGTACAAGGCCTTAACCACAACTACCAATGAAGTTGTTTGGCTTAGGTATTTACTCAATGACTTGAGATTTTCACATGCTTAACAAGTTGATTTCTATTTTAATAATCAGTTTGTATTTTACATTACTTCAAATCCTCTTTACACTAACGAACCAAGCACATCGAGCACAACTGTAATTTTTTTAGAAAAATATTGCAGCAAGGGTTAATCTTAACTAAGTTTGATCCCATCATTTTTCAGAGTGTGTTCACCAAGGTCCTTGGTAGAGATCAATTCAAAGTTCTGGTTGGTAGGCTAGGGCATGATCAATCCCATGCACCAACTTTTGCATTGAAATTTGAATATTAAATATTGTTTAGATGGTAGATAAGGAAAGATGAGATATGTTTATTGTCATTGAAGGAAGAAAAGGAGGTTGTGTGGCAAGGGTCTAAGCCTAGGAGTTTTATGCTGTCGGCATGACAACCGTAGATATGGTAGGCTGAGCGAGCAAGACCAGGTCTTCAGGTGCGATTTCTTCTTGTTTAAAAAAAAGCAAAAAGGACAAATCTCAAAATCGTAAATGGTGGGATTCCCTCAGCCAACTCATCTATCTGTTTGTATTTTAAATTTCTTGTACTCTTATAAAGGGATACAGATCAGGTGATTCATCGAATGACCTTAAGGTCATTCGATGTTAATGACTGTTCATATGTTCATGGCGTAAATTACGCCGTTTACCTGGTTAACAAAAGAAAAAAGAAAAAAACTATAGTTGCATCATGCCAGTGGCGGAGCCGTACACTCCGTGGATGGGACTGGCGAGCCCGACTGATTTTGGATGAGGGGCGTAGTCGGGACGCCGTGCTGCACGACCCATGCTGGGGCATGCGCCATTGTCGTGAGCTTCATCCTCATCGAAAGAGACACCATCTCGTCATCCCTCACCTGGTTCTTCTGGCTGCTCTCTCGTCGGTCGGACATTGAGCTCAAGATCCTCGAAGAACTTGCTGGAATCTATCGAAATCAGCGACTCTCTGGTGAAGAAGAATATGAAATCTTAGGTTTCGAAGAGCTCTAAGAGATGCACTACCTGCATGCTGTGGAAGACGGCCAGGGCATAGTCCAGCGAAGAGGGGGAGAGCGTGATAGTGTATGATGCAAAAGAGAGGTTACAAATGGTAACCGTAGGTCATGAGTTAGTGGGTGTGTGAAACGGTTTGAATTCCACATTGTGTGTGTAGTTCCAAAACGTAAGGAATAAATTTTGTGAGTTACTAGGGTCATGCATTAGTAATAGGAATAATGGGGTAGTGCCTGTTAATTAGGAAGGAGTTATAAGTTTTTATCTATAAATAGTGGGTTTTGTGGCCTATACGAGTGTAGTTTCCCACCTTGTGTTTTTACCTTGTGTTAAAGGTTGTTAGTATTTATTTCTCCATTGTTAAGTTAATATTTTTGTAGTGTTGTTGCATGTGTCTTTGTTTTACTCCAACAAGTTTGGTATCAGAGCTTCATGTTCGATTGAGCTGGGCGTTTTTGAGCATTGCGAAGATCCTTGCCGAAGCCGGATCTTCAAGTTGGTTTGCAATTTCGTGGTGTAATTCATGATGTCTAACAGTACAAATCTGAACTCGATAAATCTTTCACATGCCTTGGTACCTATTTTTAATGGAGAAAACTATGAATTTTGGAGTATTAAGATGAAAACGTTTTTAATCTCTCAAGATTTTTGGGATCTAGTTGAAAATGGTTTTGTAGAGACACAAAGCTCAAAAGCAATAAAAAAGGCAGCAAATGAAGTAAAGGAATTGCACAAAAGGGATGCCAAAGCCCTTTTCATTTTGCAGCAAGCCGTGACTGAAAGTATTTCCCTCGAATTGCGGTAGCCACCAAGTCGAATGAAGCATGGACTATTTTGAAGGAAGCCTATCATGAAGATAATAATGTAATAACTGTAAAACTCCAAACACTTCATAGAGATTTTGAGACCCTGCTAATGAAAGAAAATGAGCCCGTGCAAGATTTATTTTTTAGAATGTCTACTATTGTAAATCAAATGAGAACATTCGGAGAAATAATTGATGATAAAAAGGTAGTAGAAAAAATCCTACAAAGTATACCACCAAAGTTTGATCATGTCGTCACAGCTGTAGAGGAATCTAAGGACATGAATATTTATTCGATTAATGAATTAATGGGGTCTCTTTTGGCACATGAGGCTAGGTTGAACAGGTCAACCAAGAAAAGTATCGAACATGCATTTCAGGCCAAGGTAGAAATTTTCAACAAGCAAGTGAGTGGTGAAGGTACCTTAGAGAATAAATATGCAGGAAGAGGTAGAGGAGGATATTGTGGCCGTGGTCATGGTCGTGGAAGATTTGAAATGGGTCGACACAATGGAAGCAATCAAAGGCCGAGTTATAAAGATAAACGATGTTATTATTGTAAGAAGTACGGGCACGTGGAAGCAAGGTTTTGGGAGAAAGCAAAGAAGCAGGTCAATGTCGCTGAAGAACAAGAACAAGATAATCTTTTCCTTGCTCAATTTGAAACCAAGGTTAATAATATGTGGTTTCTAAATAGTGGTTATAGTAACCACATGACTGGTGAAAAAAGACTTTTTCACAATATTGATGAGTCCATGAGAATGAATGTTCGGCTTGGAAATAACACACAGGTGCAAAGTGAAGGCAAGAGAACTATTGAAGTTGATGTTAAATCATGTAATAAAAGGATGAGTCATGATGTTTATTATATACCTGATTTATCATACAATTTATTGAGTGCTGGACAATTAATTGAGAATGATTATGCACTTAACTTTTATGATAGAGTATGTGAAATTAGAAAAAGGAAAATAGACAGTGAACCTCTCATAAGAGTCAAGATGGCACCTAATAGAATGTTTCCTCTTGAATTTACACACGTGAATGATGTTGCCTTGATTGGCAAAGAGGATGAGTCTTCACATCTTTTGCACTTATGGTATGGACATTTACACTATAATGGGCTGAAAGTACTAAGAACCAAAAACATGGTTTTGGGGTTGCCTAGTATAACGTGCAGTGATGTAATTTGTGAAGGGTGTGTATATGGGAAGCAACATCGTTTGTCATTTTCCATTGGAAAGACGTAGAGAGCCAGAAAGCCTCTTGAGTTAGTTCATGCAGACCTTTATGGGCCCATGAACACTCCATCCTTAAACAATTGTAGATATTTTTATTGCTTACTGATGACTTTACTCGCATGAGTTGGGTGTTTTTTCTCTCTAAAAAATCAGAAGCATTTTAAAAGTTTCAGGAGTTCAAAGCTTTTGCAGAAAAGGACAGTGAGCATGTCATAAAGTGTCTACGTATAGATAGAGGTGGAGAATTTCTGTCTAATGATTTTAAAGATTTTTGCAAAAAGAATAGAATTCGCAGGCAGCTAACAGTAAGGAAAACACCAGAGCAAAACAGTGTAGTTGAGCGAAAAAATCATACAGTTGTGGAAATGGTCAGAAGCATGTTAAGTGAAAAACGTCTCCCAAATGAATTTTGAGCTGAAGCAGTGAACACGACAATATACTTACTCACTATATCTCCAACAAAAGTTGTGCGTAACATAACTCCATATGAGGCGTGGTGGCAGCGAAAGCCAAATGTAAGTAATTTGAGAATTTTTGGTTGTGTTGCTTATTCCTTGATCAATTATAGTGATCGTAGCAAGATGGATAAGAAAAGTGAGAAATGCATTTTTGTTGGTTATAGTGACACAACAAAAGGGCATCAATTATATAATCCAACATCTAAGAGTTTAATTATTTGCCGTGATGTTATTTTTGATTAATTAAGCTCTTGGAATTGGAATCAAGATGCAGATAGGTCAAAGATGGAGGTTGTTCCCCTTATATCTGATAAGACTTTGAAAGCCTCAACAAGTATGTCTCAAGACAACGGTGATACTATGGACACAGACTCACCACCTAAAAAGGTAAGATCCATAAAAGAAATTTATGAATCTTGTACTTTTGCCTTGTTGGTTGAAGAATCTATGTGCTACGAGGATGCTAGTGGAAAACAAGAATGGGTAAGATCCATGGAAGAAGAAATGGTAGCCATTCAGAAAAATGATACTTGGGAACTTTTAGATTTACCCACAGGACAAAATGTTATTAGTGTGAAATGGGTTTACAAGGTTAAATATAATGCTGATAGGTGCGTGCAAAAATATAAAGCAAGGTTAGTCGTTAAGGGGTATGCTCAAGATTTTGGAGTAAATTTTTCAGAAACTTCTTCTCCTATTGCACGTTTTGAAACTGTTAGAATTATTTTGGCATTAGCAGCTCATATGAAATGATCAGTTTTTCAATTTAATGTAAAATCTGCATTTTTGAATGGGTTCTTGAAAGAAGAAGTCTATGTTTGCCAGCCACAGGGATTTGTTGTTAAAGAGAAGGAGGAGAAGGTGTAAAGGTTGAAAAAGGCGCTTTATGGCCTTAAACAGGCACCGTGAGCTTGGTACAAGAGATTGGACTCATACCTAATGCAAAGAGGATTTCACAGAAGTGAGAGTGAGCACACTTTGTATGTAAAAGGGTCAGGTACTGAATTTCTTATAGTCTGTGTTTATGTAGATGACATAATTTATACAGGCTCGTCGAGTACACTTTTTGAAGAATTTAAAGAGGACATGATGCATGAATTTGAAATGTCAGATCTAGGGTTGTTACACTATTTTCTTGGACTTCAAGTTCAACAAAGTGTTGATGGTATTTTTATTTCTCAAGAAAAGTATGCTTTAGACTTACTTGAGAAATTTAATATGGTATCGTGCAAGCCATGTTTCACTCCCATGAATACTAATGAGAAATTATCGATACACGATGGTATTATGAAGGCTGATGAACGAATGTATAGAAGCTTAGTTAGAAGGCTAATGTATCTTACTCAGACGCATCCAGATATCGTGTTTCCAGTTGGCCTAATCTCAAGGTTTATGTAGTATCCCACTATACATCATCTTGGAGCGGCAAAGTGGATCCTTCATTATGTTCGAGCAACAACTAATTATGGGATCTGCTACCAATCAATTTTTTATTTCAAATTAACTGGTTTTTTTTTACAGTGATTGGGCTGGTTTTGTAGATGACAGGAAAAACACAAGTGGATTCATCTTTAATCTTAGATCAGGAGTCGTGTCATGAATGTAAAAGAAGCAAGCAACAGTGGCGCTTTCATCCTCAGAACCAGAGTATGTTGCTGCGAATGCAACTGTATGTCAAGTTATTTGGATAAGAAGAATTTTGGCGGACTTGCATCAAGAACGAACAGATGCAACAAAACTCTATTGTGACAACCAAGCAACTATTGCCATGACAAAGAATCCCGTGTTCCGTGGGCGAACTAAGCATATTGAGTTGCGTCATCATTTTATTAGACAAGATGTTGTCGATGGAGCTGTAGCAATGAAATATTTCTCTACAAATGACCAAATTGCAGATGGATTTATAAAAGCACTTAGCTATTCAAAGTTTGTCAGATTCAGATCCACTTTAGGTGTATCGAGTTTTGCATCAAGGGGGAGTGATAGTGTATGATGCAAAAGAGAGGTTGCAAACGGTAATCGTAGGTCATGAGTTAGTGGGTGTGTGAAACGGTTTGGATTCCACATTGTGTGTGTGTGGTTCCAAAACGTAAGGAATAAATTTTGTGAGTTACTAGAGTCATGCATTAGTAATAGGAATAATGAGGTAGTGCCTATTAATTAGGAAGGAGTTATAAGTTTTTATCTATAAATAGTGGGTTTTGTGGCTTGTACGAGTGTAGTTTCTCACCTTGTGGTAAAGGTTGTTAGTATTTATTTCTCTATTGTTAAGTTAATATTTTTGTAGTGTTGCTGCGTGTGTCTTTGTTTTACTCCAACAGAGCGAGCAAGCGGCATCGCCGGCGAGGCCGAAGGTGACGAGCTAAGCATGGCTTGTTTGATGTGGGGCGAGCATCGGTGGATGAGGGAGAGGGAAGGGTGGAGTTAACATTGGTGGAGGCATTGCCGGCGGAGGAGGGTGGCAGAGAAAGAGAGAGAGAGACTGGTTTTGTTTTTCTTACCTAATAACCCTAACGGCGTCCCTCGCCGTTAACCTGAAAAATGTTTAAAAGATGCTCGCCACGTGAGCATCAAAGTGCACAGATGGATGGTCATTAACGTTGAAGGACCTTATGGTCATTCGACGAATGACCTGATCTGTGTCCGTTGCAAAGTTACCTTGTTCATTGGATAAGATGAGGCAACTATATAAGGTTGTTTATTGCTGTAAATTGAGATATATGCATTCCTCTCTCTCTCTCGGATAAGTTTAAAAAAAAAGAGAGTACATTCCACACGATGTCCACCGTCCATTACTTCTCATTGCGTTTCTACATGCAATGGGTCACCCCACACGATTTATGTTGTCTAGAGTTGTAGATCCTCTCTCTCTCTCAACAAGAGTGGCGTTCGATTCAGCAATCCATTGTCGCTTAATGACAAAGTGCAATAGGGAAATGTAAAAGATACAGAAGGCACACTCTCCCCCCCCCCCCCCAATACGTGTCACTAACGTCTAAAGGGTGGGCAGGTTCACAAAAGAGGAGCAAAACAAAACCAACTGAAATATTGTTGTTTTTTACGAGTTTTGGCCTTTCCCTCTCTTCAAGGGACCATGCATGGGTTACGCATGACCTTTGCTGCTACAACTGCCTTCAAGAATCACCTTCATTCTCCTATTTTTCTTCCTCACTTTCCATTTTAGACGCTATTATGTTTCTGCTGTTTCTTTGGTAATCAATGAACGATTCTGGTTACAAGTACCATATCCTAATTTTTACTGTTACTAATAGTGGTATTTTGTATGAGAGAGAGAGAGAGAGAGAGAGAGACTACTATGCAGTTGAATGTGGTAGTCAGGGGCCCAGGAAAAAAAAAAACAATCAATGCTGCTGCTACAGTTGGGTCAATGTCCAACCTTTTATAAAGCGTGTATTTGCTTTTCTAAAATAAAAGATAAAAAGATGGGTACTGTATTAAAGGAGCACTCATGTTCTGCCTTTTAACTTTCACAAAAAAAAAATTAAAGGAGCACTTATTTGCACAAAAAGACTGTTATGGGATTTGAATCTGAAAGTAAATAGGAAAAGCCAATAAATCATCTCCCTTAGATTAAACAGAATGATTGAAGTGTTGCTTGCCTATTATCTCATGATCTAAAATACTTCTCATGAAGTGCATAAGTCGTTGATGTATCTCATAAAATACTGAAAACAATATAATGAGATAGATTCCCATTAAAATGTTCATAATTTAAGAGTAGTCTAATCGTTTTCAACTTCTAATTGAACCTTTTGACTACTTTTGGCTTTTGATATAGAGATAATGAGATTAATTATATTACACTTAATCTGAAGACACTAATGTATAAGCTATAAAAGAAGCAACTAGTCAAGTAGATTTAAGATGACAACATATGCTCCATTCGTGTATTGTTCTCTCGAAATTTAGGGAAAGAAAACGTAGTCACAACATTCATTCTCTCTCCCTCCCTCTCAAAAAAAAGAAGAAAAAAATTTCTCCCAAAACTTACATGCTAAATTTAAGGGAAGCAAAAGTAAATGAAACTAAGTGGAGACACCCAAATGGCTATGAACATGAACATTTGGCGTGACCCCACCTTCACTTTTGTTCCTCATCTTCATCCACTCAATGGTACATATGCTCCCCACTTCCTCCCGTATACACTTGTATATATATCTGTACCTTGTGCTAGCTAGGCTTGTGCCACCCACATGCTTACATTTTCTCTACTTCCTTCTTCCAAGAGTCATATTTTCTTCTTCTTCTTGACTTCTTTTGATAGGCAAGCTAGGTTTTTGAACCTAGGACACCTTTATTAAGGAGTCTAACTCTACCAATTTAGCTCTCATCCTAGCCACCCTTCTTCTTCCTCTCCCTCTTCTTTACCATAATCATCATCAACAACAATATTGTAATCCTTATCAATTATTAAAATGGCGAAAGTACTCATTGATGCAAACAAACACGATATAAAAGACCAAGAAATCGAATTAGATTATTCGCAAAGGTCTCAATGGCTAAGGGCCGCTGTGCTGGGTGCGAATGATGGCCTCGTTTCCACAGCCTCTTTGATGATGGGAGTAGGTGCAGTCAAGCAAGATGTCAAGGTCATGATCTTATCGGGCATTGCCGGACTGCTCGCTGGTGCATTAAGCATGGCCATCGGTGAGTTCGTGTCAGTCTACTCACAGTTGGACATAGAGGTTGCCCAGATGAAGAGAGACAAGATGAGAAGTGAGGGAGGTAAGAATGGAAAAGATGGAGATGGTCAGCTGCCTAGTCCATTTCAGGCAGCATCAGCATCAGCACTTGCATTCACTGTTGGTGCACTTGTCCCACTGCTGTCTGCCGCATTTGTGAGGCATTACTGGGTCCGGGTTGGGGTGGTTGGAGGGGTGTCAAGCGTTGCACTGGTGGTGTTTGGTGCTACGGGTGCAAGGGTGGGGAGGGCACCGGTTGTGCGGTCTTCGGCACGGGTCCTGGCTGGTGGTTTGGCAGCCATGCTGCTCACTTTTGGGCTGATGAAGCTGGTTGGGTCAAGAATGATGTGAGAAGGCTAAAATGCGAGTTTTCCCAGTCTTAGTGAGTTTGCTCTCTCTCTCTCTCTCTGGAGAGAGAGGATTGTGTAATTGATGTACAATTTGCTTGAGCGCAGTGTTTCTTGTCAATGAGTAAGGTAGCTTCAATATGCATGATCACTAAATTTAAATAACTGATCAAATAAATAAATACTATTTCAAAAAATGGAAGTTCATCGCTCTGTGTGATATGAAAGACCAAGTAGGTCAGTTCTTGCTTTTATTACTGAAGGATATGAACTTTCCAAGTTTCTGCCAAGCCTGTGTTTACTTTTCAGAGGGAAAAAACAAAGCCAAACACATGATCAACCAAACAACGGTGTAGTGAGATCATTAAGTTCAAATATCAAGCTCTTGTTTTTGTGTTCAGATCATTGAATACTTGTCAAGAATTTCATGAATACTTGGTGGGACCTTGTAATGATAGTCTAACGCTAATGACGTTATATAGGCCAAAAATTTGTTCTAAAAAACTTAAACCTCGCCAAGCCATCTATGGGGGCTACATAAGCCTGTGGTGAGCATTCTCTCTTTGATTCCTCTTCATTTTCTTATTTATTTTACTTATCATTTTAATTCAATTTTATCTTACGTCTTTCACTTCGTTGTGTTTTTTTGAGCTTTGATGGTGACTAACAACACCGGGATCTCGTTTCATATTTTCAAGAACACGCTGGAAGGTATGCATAACCCGAATAAGTGAAGATCCAATCCAAAGAGTTGTGTTCTTGTTAGAGCTTATCCTTCATCGCTTAGAGAGGAAAGGTGTTCAACTTGCAGGACAAGTACCCACTATTTCGTAAAATCTGATTTAAAAACCTTGGTCATCATTTTTAAAACCATTTTTTGGTGAAAATCAGCATATACATAATGTTGAAGATAGAAAAAACACTATTGGTTATGTATTTTATGTTGGTTCTACGACATTTACATGGTGTTCATAGAAGCCACCCATTATGGTATTATCTACTTGTGAAGAGGAAGATGTGGTAGCATCTTCATGTGTTTATCATGTTATTTGGTTGTTGAATATTTTGAAGAATTTGCAAATTCTTCAAGAAGGCCCTACTACAACAACAAGTCAACAATTGCATTAGCAAAAAACCTGGTATTCTATGAAGGAACAAACATAAGAAGCAAGTAGCGGGTATCTTCACAAAGCCATTGAAGAGAGAGACCTTTTGCCATCTAGGAATGCTTCTTGGAATGAAGAGCTCCCCAAAATGGGTTTAAGGGGGGTTGTTGGAAGTGTAAACCCATTTTGGGTTGTAAGTTAAAGACAACTAATAAATTTGTCATTTAATCAGTTGTGGGTAGTTTTGTCAATGAGTGGTGTGTAGAAATTTCATGGGCAAAGTTGGTATCTGCATAATGTAATATGGGCAGCATGGGCATGACAAACGGTTAATGCAAAGTTATTATCTAAGTTATCCATGCACACAATGGGTAACTCTCAAGTCATGTAATGGATGTAGTGGGACATGTGAAGATTCAAGAGTGAGGTTATATGAGTTATGAGTGTTAAGCCATGCAAATAGTGGTGCATGCCATTAGTAGTCATTAGTAAGCCATTAAGATGAAAATTCATAGTTAGAGATGTGGTTCATGAATTAGATGCCAAAAATTATCATTTACACATGAGAAGTGTAACGCCCCAACTTTTTCTTATAGTAAAAATTTTGGGATTTTTTTTTTAAATAGCGAAAGTGTGAAAACAAGAGTTGAGTGCATTACAGGGTAAAACAGAGAAGTACTAAAAGCATACCATTCATTAATTAAAGCATTAATGTCATTAATCACATCTCATAACAGAAATATAAATCTACTAATCAGAGTTCAAACAGGAAACACTGAAAACTGAGATCTCTTGACTACTTCCAAATGCAACACCACGATGCTCCATTTTTACTACCTGAAAAATTTTAAAGCAGAAGGGTCAGACTCTCCTGTCTGCGTAAGAAGCATTATATCTATATGTGGTGCTCAGTGTTCTGTGTACAAATATGTGCAATAACTGCAGATATAACTAGCATGAAAATGTATATCATTCTAAGAAGATGATTATGCTTTTTAATTCATGATACGGTGCAAAAGATGACTGAACTAAATGTATATTTATTCACATTAGCACAAGTTTTGTATTCCATAAGTTTTACGAAAGTCATATCAACAGTATAAATCTTCAGAAATAAGTTTCCAGTCAACTTAAATTATTTAATGTTTATCTCACTCTTACCCTGTGGGTACACACAGGCATAGACATCGTAGTAAACTGAGACCCTACTGTGATACACCTAGCTCTCACAAAAACATGAATGTTTACGAAGCTTGTACCATATACCCTCTCCAAAGTAGATCAATGGGTCCAGTAACATATACCATCTTTCAGGTATATCCAGAGCCCAGAGAATCTGGTAACATATAGTGCCTTTCAGGTATACCCAGAATCTCGAAAATTTTATGTTTTATATTTCATTTTACATTTTCTTTATAACCAGGTGCGAGCTATCACACTACGAGGGGTCCGGTAACATATACCTTCTTTCAGGTATACCTAGAGCCTCATAATTCTCATATTTTGATTTCTGAATTATTTTTCTGTGTGAGTCATTATACCATAGAGGATTCTCAAAATCTCAAAACCAACTTGCGGTTCACACACATAGTATTCCATTTTGAGTCAGGGTGCCATAAGCACCAACAAGGTAGTATTTCTCAGAACATGGCGCGACATGGAACTCATATTTTCCAACGTTTATTTTCGGCTATGGAGTATGCGTACACGTCCACGAAACTAATCGTTGTACGTGGCACAAAGACTATTTCTTTCTTTTCAAGACATCATGCTTACTCAATTGCTATTCATGCATCAGTACAACTTGCTTAGCCATCGTCCCAACATATACCGACCAACTAATCAGTTGTTTTGTGGCCATGAAATGACCCAAAACGGATTATCACCTCAATACCCGCCTCCGGTTGGGAGTGGCTGATGCACCAGTCACAAACTGGTCCTTTTCCTGGCCTACTTCGTTGACACCCACCCACACAAGACCCACCCAAACGGTGTACAGTCCTGACTAGCCGTGGTGACACAAATCGAGCTCACCCAGTTCTGGTTCTGTCAGTTTGCAATGGCCTCGTCTCGACTGGAACCAAATCGAGCCTCCACACAAGTGCCAGTTACTTTTCAAATGCCCACGCCGGTCAGCTTGGCTAACCTGTATTCGGCCATACTGTCTTAGGACAAGGAGGGCTGACTGGAAGGGGCCTCCATTGACCCATTATTCCTGGTATAATCGAGTGAGGCTGGGATCAATCGACCTCCTTCCAACGCACATTTTTTTTTAAACGCAGCCTTACAACACTATTTCTCGTACACTTGTTTTCATACCCAAAATTTATGTTTTTCCTAACGTCACCCGATTGCATGTTTGCAAGTAATACGGAACGTCCTTTGCCATTTGAAATTCAGTACATATATCCAAACCTATTAAAAAAAATATTTCTATAAGCACCCAACGAGTAAGCATGGTGTCTAGCTTAATAAAAAAAATTATGTTTCTTGCTTATTCATATAGACATTTTCAATACACATGAATGTACTCCCTTATAACCAGAAATGGAATAACGTGCTTCTTATACAGCCCTAACATT
Organism: Nuphar pumila; assembly: GCF_984573655.1. NCBI lineage: Eukaryota > Viridiplantae > Streptophyta > Magnoliopsida > Nymphaeales > Nymphaeaceae > Nuphar > Nuphar pumila. The sequence goes on from NC_143262.1 coordinate 73,526,284, forward strand.
AACTTTATGATTAAGGTACATGTTGTAACAAGTTTAACATACTATCATATACAATAGAACAACATGTTTAGATTCGTTTTGAACACATGCATCAAAAACAAGGTAAACTTCTCTACCCTCACGATCTTATTTGAGGCACTAAATATATATAAACATACTAACATGTACAACATAACACCATGTCTAGCATGGTCTTTCAACATACTCTTTCAACTACACATTCGTTGTACATGTACTTGCCTGAACGTTTTTCTTAGGTTCTATATTAAAACACATAAAAAAAACTAAACGTATGGATATACTTGAGAGGAACGTTTGATCTTAATATCCCCCGTTTCTTGCTCACACGATTTATATATATATATATATATATATATATATATATATATATATATATATATATATATATATATATATATATATATATATATATATATATATATATATTTGTATGAATTTGCAACATATTGCATGCACTTGCAGCAGCAGACACGCGCTCTGCGCGATTCACACGGATGTTGGGGTTGAACCTTCCTTCGTCGTGGTCTGAAACAAATCGAAGGTTCCGAGCCGACCTTAGTATACTATAAGACTGACACCCACTAATGTGGATGGATCCATCCAGATTACATCATGAGTACTGCAGCGTATTTGGCTACAGGTCATCGAACACCCCATGTAAATGATAACACTCCTTACCTCTTTGGCGTTTCACGATGGCACAACTGCACTTTTTCTTCTTCGTCGGAGCGGAAAACACTTCGACAATGGAGTCCACACGTCCAACAAAGAAGGTCCACATGACTAGCAATGGGGTCGACCCTCACGATGGGAGAGGAGGAAGAAGGTGAAACGTTGAGAGAGAGAGAGAGAGAGAGAGAGAGAGAGAGAGAGAGAGAGAGAGAGAGAGAGAGAGAGAGAGAGAGAGAGAGAGTATGGGACATCCAAAAATGGCTACTCGTTCCTCTCTTGAGCTCCTCATTTAACTCCTCTTAATTAGGAGAGTCATAAATTTTCAAACTTCAAAGCTCCACCCTATTCCCACGATTTTTGGTGGGTACATTTTTCTTTCAAAATTCACCCCCCCTTCTCCTTTGACAAGCCTTTCTCTAACCTCCCCATTTAGTTGCTTTATGGGTACCCCTCTTCCATGTCAGATGGGATCCCCCTTACTTTTTGGAAAAGGGGAAAAAAAAGTAGCCAAAATTGTAGGCTTGACCTAACTCTCACGTTTTTACAATTCCTATATTTTTTTTCCACTTAAGTAAAATCATCACTTTTCTATGCAAAAAGACAATTTGTGCACAGGGGGTTTTGAATCAAGGTTTTCAACCTAAGGGGTAACGAACCACACCACTTGTGCTACATTGTTTTTCGTTACAAAGTGTGTGGATTTTATTGTATTTAACCCTTTTGGTTCAATTCCGAACTTCATAAAAAAAAAACAACATTTTCCCTTCCTACGTAGGCGCACCGTGAATTTTGAACTTGGGTTGTGGCTCCAAACAACCATGTGCCCTACCACTACACCACACCACTACTTGTTGTTTACTTTTGCAAAGAAATTTCCTTTATATCTTATTGAGACGTTTACCCCCGTTGGTGGATCTCTTCTGTTACTTCATGGATTTTTCTCCCGTTTGTTTCAACCTTGCACTCTCTCACCTTAAATGTGCTTCGGATCTTAGGCTATAATCTTGGAACCATCGGATTTCCTCACTTGGCCTCGTGAACCGCGTCAGATCATCGGATCTCGCTAAAGTCCAGATCTAAGTACCCTTTCTAGTATTCGTTACCGAGTTCGCTCTACTGGCCCGCAAGCCTCAAAATCACATTGAATATTTCATAAACCATATTATTTCACATAAAACATGTTTTTATTTTATTGAAAATTCCTTGAAATTCATGGGTTTTACATTCTACCCTCCTTAAAAAGGATTTCGTCCGCGAAATAACAAACATCAATCGACACAAAAGTTATGGTATTTCTTAGTTAATGGCACGTCTTTTCTTTTAATGGAGTCGAATTAGCTTAAACTAAATTTTCAGTAGACTCCTTCGGGCAAAACTTAGCAATATGTCCTGGTTGCTCACATTTGAAACACTTGCCATTATAGAGAGGGCAAACTCCGAAGGAATGATCTTCATTGCACCGTCGACAAATTTGTTGAACCTTTGGCTATTGCGATTTTCTTTGTTGTTGACGGTTTGGGTAGCCTTCCTACTGCATTTTCTTTTTTGTAGGTGGTGTGAACTCCCTTTCACTAGGATTTTTCTTATTAGTACTCACCTTGATCTGTTGCTTGGGTTTATTCCATCGATTCTTTTGCTCTTTGACCCAGTCTTCTTCTAATAGGGTCGCTACTTTGATGGCCTCATCGAGTGATTTTGGCCCTCGAGTGAGCACCTTGGTCCTCAAAGCTGGCTTCAATCCACGAGCAAACTTCATTGCTCGATCCTCTTCCACAGTGTATACATTTGGGCAATATCGTTCTAGAAAACAAAACTTAGTGATATAATCCGCCAGTGTTGTTGCCCCTTGTTGTAGGTCTAAAAATTCTTGCATCTTCTTACTACGTTCATGCTTAAGAAAATATGCAGAGTAGAAAACCTCAACAAACTCATCCCAAGTAACCTTTTCATTCTGGAACTTGATCGCAGAGATCGTGTCCCACCACTTCTGAGCGTGGTCCTTCAAACGATAAGTACCGAAGTTCACCTTGTGTTCCTCTGGAACATTCAGAACACAAAAAATGTGTTCTATCTCGCGTATCCATGTCTCCGTAGCTTCAGGGTCTGTCTTACCCTTAAAAGCAGGAGGATCCATTTCCATAAAGCACTTGTAAGTGACTGTACCTATGTTCTGCCTATCTTGGGCCACCTGTTGGAGGTTCACACCCACTTGTTGCATCGCAACCACCTGCTGTTGCACAACCTCGGAAAGGTTGTTCACAGTGTCGATGATATCGTTGCACTTGGCCTCCCAAGCCATCTATCAGGATAGGAAAAACATAATAATCATTAATCAATAAGATTCACAACCATACTCGCTAAGTAATAATTGTAGCAATCTTTCAAAAGTCATCAAGCGCACTACGCTCAATTCAGGCAAGTGCCACATCATAACCTAATGGTGCAGTAACAAAATCTATATACATGTTTTTTTTTTAATAAACCCAAGCGACACCACATAAGGCCGCTATCGTCAGACAATCACTATTCTAGATGACCATCGTTAGAGAATCACCACTCTAACACACCATACAAAGAATCACCACTCTGACATCGAAATAAAGAGCCATTACTCGAATGACATCATTAAAAGATCATCATTCTAACACCATTGCTGAAGAATCACCACTTCATTATAGAATCATCATTCTAATGACATCGTTAGAGAATCACCACTCTGACGACATTGTTGAAGAATCACCACTTCAACAACATCATTAGGGAATCACCATCCTAATGGCATTGATGAAGAATCATCACTCCAGCAACATCATTAGAACATGTCCACCCTAATGACATCGTTAGAGAATCATCACTCTAACGGTATCGTTGAAGAGTCACCAATTCAACTATTTCAATAGAGAATCACCACTCTAATGACATTGTTAGAGAATCACCACTCTAACAGCCTTCATTAGAGAATCATCACTCTAACAACATTGTTAGGGAATCACCATCCTAACAGCATCGTTAGAGAATCACCACTCTAACGACATTGTTGGAGAATCACCACTCCAACAACCTTCATTAGAGAATCACCACTCTAATGGCATCATTAGGGAATCACCACCCTAGCGGCATCGTAAGAGAATCACCACTCTAACGGCATTGCTGAAGAATCACCACTCTAACAATCTTCATTAGAGAATCATCACTCTAATGACATCATTAGAGCATCACCACTCTAATGACAACGTTGGCATTACCAGGAATCACCACCTGAGACAACTCAACTCACAACAATCCCTTTCGACTGTGGTTGGGAAACAAGAATTCCCACAACGCTCTCTCAAAAACCATAACACCCAGAAGTGTGGTGTTATGTAGTCCCCAATTATGACCCTTTCAGGAGTCGATTGCCTTCATCGGCAACCCAGAAGCCATTTGCTAAGCATATAACATCATTTACGTTCTCATCACCAAGAACAACTGGGATCTACAACATCCTCCAACGAGGAACTCAAAGGTTTAACGGGCACAGACAAGGCTTTTGCCTTCTGTCTGAAAGATTATTCGGGAAGGTACCCTTCATCAATGATAGGGTCACTAACATCTCCAATGAAGTTAGAAAAGGAAAAACATTAACTTAGAGCCTCATCCGATGACTCTTATCAAAACAATCATCGTTTTCAATAGGATTGGGATAATAATTTTGAGACTCGTTACGATTCACCAATCATTTTCGAGAAGGTAAAATACACAAGCAGTCTCTGAGTTTCGGTCCAGAACTTTAACTCTCGCAGGAGTTGACACGAAACTAGCTTGGGAAGCTACGCCCTCAAGCGCATCCATATTTCCCATCCAGAAAAAAAAATATCTATACTGTACTTTAAGTGGCACTCATCATTTATGTATCCTCTAATGGGTCATATGATGTAAATTGTCGCCCATCAACTGCATTGCAGCAGCCTGTCGGCCTACCACTTCGGCTAGATTATGTAGCATCTTCATAAAATCATTGCAACGGTTTACCCAAGCCATTTGTTTGGGCAATAAAAAGGCTGTTACAACATTAGTTATAATCCATGAAAATATAATATGCAATTCTATGTTTTTGTCTCTACATTAAGAAAACAACATTTCTATATACTTACAGAGCCATCGCGGTCGCTGGAAGAGCCAAGATCTTAGATTTTTCAGTAATGCGTTGATACCAAAGCTGTAACGCCCCAACTTTTTCTTATAGTAAATATTTTGGGAAGTTTTTTTTTTTAAATAGCGAAAGTCTGAAAACAAGAGTTGAGTGCATTACAGGGTAAAACAGATAAGTACTAAAAGCATACCATTCATTAATTAAAGCATTAATGTCATTAATTATATCTCATAACAGAAATGTAAATCTACTAATCAGAGTTCAAAAAGGAAACACTGAAAACTGAGTTCTCTTGACTACTTCCAAATGCGATGCCACGATGCTCCATTTTTACTACCTGAAAAATTTAAAGCAGAATGGTCAGACTCCCCAGTCTGTATAAGAAGCATTATATCTATATGTGGTGCTCAGTGTCCTGTGTACAAATATGTGCAACAACTGCAAATATAACTAGCATGGAAATTTATATCATTCTAAGAAGATGATTATGCTTTTTAATTCATGATACAGTGCAAAAGATGACTGAACTAAAGGTATATTTATTCACATTAGCACAAGTTGTGTATTCTATAAGTTTTACGAAAGTCATATCAACAGTATAATTCTTTAGAAATAAGTTTTCAGTCAACGTAGATTATTTAATGTTTATTTCACTCTTACTCTTACTCTTACTCTTACCCTTACCCTGTGGGTACGCACAAGTATAGACATCGTAATAAATTGAGACCCTACGGTGATACACCTAGCTCTCACAAAAACATAAATGTTTACGAAGCTTGTACCACATACCCTCTCCAAGGTAGATCAATGGGTCCGGTAACATATACCATCTTTCAGGTATACCCAAAGCCCAGAGAATCCGGTAACATATACCGCCTTTCAGGTATACCCAGAATCTCAAAAAATTTATGTTTTATGTTTCCTTTTACATTTTCTTTATAACCAGGTGCGAGCTATAGCACTACTAGGGGTCCGGTAACATATACCTTCTTTCAGGTATACCCAGAGCCTCATAATTCTCATATTTTGATTTCTCATATTTTGATTTTTCAATTATTTTCCTGTGTGAGTCATTGCACCATAGAGGATTCTCAAAATCTCGAAACCGACTTGCGGTTCACACACATAGTATTCCATTTTGAGTCAGGGTGCCATAAGCACCAACAAGGTAGTATTTCTCAGAACATGGCGCGACATGGAACTCATATTTTCCAACGTTTATTTTTGGCTATGGAGTATGCGTACACGTCCACAAAGACTATTTCTTTCTTTTCAAGACATCGTGCTTACTCAATTGCTATTCATGCATCAGTAGAACTTGCTTAGCCATCGTCCCAACATATACCGACCAACTGATCAGCGGTTTTGTGGCCATGAAATGACCCAAACCGGATTATCGCCTCAATACCCGCCTCCGGTTGGGAGTGGCTGATGCACCAGTCACAAACTGGTCCTTTCCCTGGCCTACTTCGCTGACACCCACCCACATAGGACCCACCCAAACGGTGTACAATCCTGACTAGCCGTGGTGACACATATCGAGCTCACCCAGTTCTGGTTCCGTCAGTTTGCAATGGCCTCGTCTCGACTGGAACCAAATCGAGCCTCCAGACAAGTGTCGGTTACTTTTAAAATGCCCACGCCGGTCAGCTTGGCTAATCTGTATTCGGCCATACCGTCGTAGGACAAGGAGGGCTGACCGAAAGGGGCCTCCATTGACCCATTATTCCTGGTATAATCGAGTGAGGCTGGGATCAATCGACCCCATTCCAACGCACATTTTTTTTTTAATCGCAGCCTTACAACACTATTTCTCGTACACTTGTTTTCACACCCAAAATTTATGTTTTTCCTAACGTCACCCAATTGCATGTTTGCAAGTAATAAGGAACGTCCTTTGCCATTTGAAATTCAGTATGTATGACATGTACATATATCCAAACCTATTAAAAAAAATATTTCTATAAGCACCCAAACGAGTAAGCATGGTGTCTAGCTTAATAAAAAAAATTATGTTTCTTGCTTATTCATATAGACATTTTCAATACACATGAATGTTCTCCCTTATAACCGGAAATGGAATAACGTGCTTCTTATACAGCCCTAACATTAACTTTATGATTAAGGTACATGTTGTAACAAGTTTAACATACTATCATGTACAGTAGAACAACATGTTTAGATTCGTTTTGAACACATGCATCAAAAACAAGGTAATCTTCTCTACCCTCACGATCTTATTTGAGGCACTAAATATATATAAACATACTAACATGTACAACGTCTAGCATGGTCTTTCAACATACTATTTCAACTACACATTCGTTGTACATGTACTTGCCTGAACGTTTTTCTTAGGTTCTATATTAAAATACATAAAAAAAAAAACTAAACGTATGGATATACTTGAGAGGAACGTTTGATCTTAATATCCCCCGTTTCTTGCTCACACGATTTATATATATATATATATATATATATATATATATATATATATATTTGTATGAATTTGCAACATATTGCATGCACTTGCAGCAGCAGACACGCGCTCTGCGCGATTCACACGGATGTTGGGGTTGAACCTTCCTTCGTCGTGGTCTGAAACAAATCGAAGGTTCCGAGCCGACCTTAGTATACTATAAGACTGACACCCACTAATGTGGATGGATCCATCCAGATTACATCATGAGTACTGCAGCGTATTTGGCTACAGGTCATCGAACACCCCATGTAAATGATAACACTCCTTACCTCTTTGGCGTTTCACGATGGCACAACTGCACTTTTTCTTCTTCGTCGGAGCGGAAAACACTTCGACAATGGAGTCCACACGTCCAACAAAGAAGGTCCACACGACTAGCAATGGGGTTGACCCTCACGGTGGGAGAGGAGGAAGAAGGTGAAACGTTGAGAGAGAGAGAGAGAGAGAGAGTATGGGACATCCAAAAATGGCTACTCGTTCCTCTCTTGAGCTCCTCATTTAACTCCTCTTAATTAGGAGAGTCATAAATTTTCAAACTTCAAAGCTCCACCCTATTCCCACGATTTTTGGTGGGTACATTTTTCTTTCAAAATTCACCCCCCCTTCTCCTTTGACAAGCCTTCTCTAACCTCCCCATTTAGTTGCTTTATGGGTACCCCTCTTCCATGTCACATGGGACCCCCCTTACTTTTTGGAAAAAGGGGAAAAAGTAGCCAAATTTGTAGGCTTGACCTAACTCCCACGTTTTTACCATTCCTATATTTTTTTTCCACTTAAGTAAAATCATCACTTTTTTATGCAAAAAGACAATTTATGCACAGAGGGTTTTGAATCAAGGTCTTCAACCTAAGGGGTAATGAGCCCCACCACTTGTGCTACATTGTATTTCGTTACAAAGTGTGTGGATTTTATTGTATTTAACCCTTTTGGTTCAATTCCGAATTTCATGATAAAAAAACAACATTTTTCCTTCCTACGTTGGCGCACTGTGAGTTTTGAACTTGGGTTGTGGCTCAAAACAACCGTGTGCCCTACCACTACACCACACCACACCACTACTTGTTGTTTACTTTTGAAAATAAATTTCCTTTATGTCTTATTGAGACGTTTACCCCCGTTGGTGGATCTCTCCCGTTACTTCATGGATTTTTCTCCCGTTTGTTTCAACCTTGCACTCTCTCACCTTAAATGTGCTTTGGATCTCACGCTATTATCTCGGAACCATCGAATTTCCTCACTTGGCCTCATAAACCGCGTCGGATCATCGGATCTCGCTAAAGTTCAGATCCAAGTACCCTTTCTAGTATTCGTTATCGGGTTCGTTCTACTGGCCCGCAAGCCTCAAAATCACATTGAATATTTCTTAAACCATATTATTTCACATAAAACACATTTTTATTTTATTGAAAATTCCTTAAAATTCATGGGTTTTACATTCTACCCTCCTTAAAAAGGATTTCGTCCGCAAAATAACAAACATCAATCGACACAAAAGTTATAGTATTTCTTAGTTAATGGCACGTCTTTTCTTTTAATGGAGTCGAATTAGCTTAAACTAAATTTTCAGTAGACTCCTTCGGGCAAAACTTAGCAATATGTCCCGGTTGCTCACATTTGAAACACTTGCCATTATAGAGAGGGCAAACTCCGAAGGGATAATCTTCATTGCACCGTCGACAAATTTGTTGAACCTTTGGCTATTGCGATTTTCTTTGTTGTTGACGGTTTGGGTAGCCTTCCTACTGCATTTTCTTTTTTGTAGGTGGTGTGAACTCCCTTTCACTAGGATTTTTCTTATTAGTACTCACCTTGATCTGTTGCTTGGGTTTATTCCATTGATTCTTTTGCTCTTTGACCCAGTCTTCTTCTAATAGGGTCGCTACTTTGATGGCCTCATCGAGTGATTTTGGCCCTCGAGTGAGCACCTTGGTCCTCAAAGCTGGCTTCAATCCACGAGCAAACTTCATTGCTCGATCCTCTTCCACAGTGTATACATTTGGGCAATATCGTTCTAGAAAACAAAACTTAGTGATATAATCCGCCAGTGTTGTTGCCCCTTGTTGTAGGTCTAAAAATTCTTGCATCTTCTTACTACGTTCATGCTTAAGAAAATATGCAGAGTAGAAAACCTCAACAAACTCATCCCAAGTAACCTTTTCATTCTGGAACTTGATCGCAGAGATCGTGTCCCACCACTTCTGAGCGTGGTCCTTCAAACGATAAGTACCGAAGTTCACCTTGTGTTCCTCTGGAACATTCAGAACACAAAAAATGTGTTCTATCTCGCGTATCCATGTCTCCGTAGCTTCAGGGTCTGTCTTACCCTTAAAAGCAGGAGGATCCATTTCCATAAAGCACTTGTAAGTGACTGTACCTATGTTCTGCCTATCTTGGGCCACCTGTTGGAGGTTCACACCCACTTGTTGCATCGCAACCACCTGCTGTTGCACAACCTCGGAAAGGTTGTTCACAGTGTCGATGATATCGTTGCACTTGGCCTCCCAAGCCATCTATCAGGACAGGAAAAACATAATAATCATTAATCAATAAGATTCACAACCATACTCGCTAAGTAATAATTGTAGCAATCTTTCAAAAGTCATCAAGCGCACTACGCTCAATTCAGGCAAGTGCCACATCATAACCTAATGGTGCAGTAACAAAATCTATATACATGTTTTTTTTTTAATAAACCCAAGCGACACCACATAAGGCCGCTATCGTCAGACAATCACTATTCTAGATGACCATCGTTAGGGAATCACCACTCTAACACACCATACAGAGAATCACCACTCTGACATCGAAATAAAGAGCCATTACTCGAATGACATCATTAAAAGGTCATCATTCTAACACCATTGCTGAAGAATCACCACTTCATTAGAGAATCATCATTCTAATGACATCGTTAGAAAATCACCACTCTGACGACATTATTGAAGAATCACCACTTCAACAACATCATTAGGGAATCACCACCCTAATGGCATCATTAGAGAATCACCATTCTAATGGCATTGATGAAGAATCATCACTCCAGCAGCATCATTAGAACATCACCACCCTAATGACATCGTTAGAGAATCACCACTCTAACGGTATCGTTGAAGAGTCACCAATTCAACTATTTCAATAGAGAATCACCACTCTAATGACATTGTTAGAGAATCACCACTCTAACAGCCTTCATTAGAGAATCATCACTCTAACAGCATTGTTAGGGAATCAACATCCTAACAGCATCGTTAGAGAATCACCACTCTAACGACATTGTTGGAGAATCACCACTCCAACAACCTTCATTAGAGAATCACCACTCTAATGGCATCGTTAGGGAATCATCACCCTAGCGGCATCGTAAAAGAATCACCACTCTAACGGCATTGCTGAAGAATCACCACTCTAACAATCTTAATTAGAGAATCATCACTCTAATGACATCATTAGAGCATCACCACTCTAATGACAACATTGGCATTACCAGGAATCACCACCTGAGACAACTCAACTCACAACAATCCCTTTCGACTGTGGTTGGGAAACAAGAATTCCCACAACGCTCTCTCAAAAACCATAACACCCAGAAGTGTGGTGTTATGTAGTCCCCAATTATGACCCTCTCGGGAGTCGATTGTCATCATCGGTAACCCAGAAGCCATTTGCTAAGCATATAACATCATTTATGTTGTCATCACCAAGAACAACTGGGATCTACAACATCCTCCAATGAGGAACTCAAAGGTTTAACGGGCACAGACAAGGCTTTCGCCTTCTGTCCGAAAGATTATTCGGGAAGGTACCCTTCATCAATGATAGGGTCACTAACATCTCCAACGAAGTTAGAAAAGGAAAAACATTAACTTAGAGCCTCATCTGATGACTCTTATCAAAACAATCATCGTTTCCAATAGGATTGGGATAATAATTTTGAGACTCGTTACGATTCACCAATCATTTTCGAGAAGGTAAAATACACAAGCAGTCTCTGAGTTTTGGTCCAGAACTTTAACTCTCGCAGGAGTTGACATGAAACTAGCTTGGGAAGCTACGCCCTCAAGCGCATCCATATTTCCCATCCAGAAAAAAAAATATCTATATCGTACTTTAAGTGGCACTCATCATTTATGTATTCACTAATGGGTCATATGATATAAATTGTCGTCCATCAACTGCATTGCAGCAGCCTGTCGGCCTACCACTTCGACCAGATTATGTAGCATCTTCATAAAATCATTGCAACGGTTTACCCAAGCCATTTGTTTGGGCAATAAAAAGGTCGTTACAACCTTAGTTATAATCCATGAAAATATAATATGCAATTCTATGTTTTTGTCTCTACATTAAGAAAACAACATTTCTACATACTTACAGAGCTGTAACGCCCCAACTTTGATACCAAAGATCTCAGATTTTTCAGTCCTGCTTTGATACCAAAGCTGTAACGCCCCAACTTTTTCTTATAGTAAAAATTTTGGGATTTTTTTTTTAAATAACGAAAGTGTGAAAACAAGAGTTGAGTGCATTACAGGGTAAAACAGAGAAGTACTAAAAGCATACCATTCATTAATTAAAGCATTAATGTCATTAATTATATCTCATAACAGAAATGTAAATCTACTAATCAGAGTTCAAACAGGAAACACTGAAAACTGAGTTCTCTTGACTACTTCCAAATGTGATGCCACGATGCTCCATTTTTACTACCTGAAAAATTTTAAAGCAGAAGGGTCAGACTCCCCTGTCAGTGTAAGAAGCATTATATCTATATGTGGTGCTCAGTGTCCTATGTACAAATATATGCAACAACTGCAGATATAACTAGCATGGAAATTTATATCATTCTAAGAAGATGATTATGCTTTTTAATTAATGATACGGTGCAAAAGATGACTGAACTAAAGGTATATTTATTCACATTAGCATAAGTTGTGTATTCTATAAGTTTTACAAAAGTCATATCAACAGTATAATTCTTCAGAAATAAGTTTCTAGTCAACTTAGATTATTTAATGTTTATCTCACTCTTACTCTTACTCTTACTCTGTGGGTACACACAGGCATAGACATCGTAGTAAACTGAGACCCTACGGTGATACACCTAGCTCTCACAAAAACATGAACGTTTACGAAGCTTGTACCACATACCCTCTCCAAGGTAGATCAATGGGTCCGGTAACATATATCGTCTTTCCGGTATACCCAGAGCCCAGAAAATCCGATAACATATACCGCCTTTCAGGTATACCCAGAATCTCGAAAATTTTATGTATTATATTTCATTTTACATTTTCTTTATAACCAGGTGAGAGCTATCGCACTACGAGGGGTCCGTGTGATCATCGCAAAATTTTTCCTCTTTTGGTATTTCTCTCTCTTACTTTCTCTTTTCCTTTCCAACCTCTATTTTCTCTCTTTTGAATGGAGAAAATAAAAAAAGAAAGAAAAGAAGAAAGAAGAGGAAAAGAAGAGAAGAGAGAGAGGAACTCTTTTGCGGGGTCTCACTTGACCTTAATTTGAAAATATTTAGAAAAATAACTCGCCTCCATTTTGAAAATATTACAGGAAAAATTGGGAGACGGGATTTGCTCGTCGTTACGAGGTTCGACCGTTCCTGGCGCCTTTACCAGGGGTAATTGAACCAAGGATCGAATTTATGCCTTTTGTTTTGCTTAAATATTATCTAAAAATTTATTCTAAGTCTAAAATGCACAGAGAATCATGCTTGTGCCATGCAAAATGCAGTGATGTAAGCTTTTGAGAAAACACTTTTGGAAATCTGAGATTTTCCAAGTGAAAAATGTGCTAATGAAATGAAGAAATGACTTCTGAATATTTGAATCAGACTTAGCACTTTGAGATAGATCAGGAAAGATATTTTGAAGTTCTAAGTCTTTGAAATAATCAGAGGATGATTTGAAGTTGAGATAAAAGAAAAAGAAAGGAAGTTTCAAAGTCATAAATGGACTTTGAACCTAGATTTAGGAGTGAAAATGAGGTTTGAAATGGAATTGAATTCCTATTTCAAAATTTGAAATCAGGATGGGACTTAAGAAATCCAAATTGAGTTTGAAAAATAGAATTGGATTGGAGAGATCTAGATGGGATATGAAAAGGGAATTGGTTTTTGGAATTTTGGGAATCAAGATAAACTTGGATTTTGAAATCTGGTATCTTGGATGGATTTGGACCCGAAGTCTGAGATCCAAGAGAGAGTTGGATTCCGGATCGTAAAATGGATTTAGAAAGCTCAAATGGGACTTTTGAAGATGGATCTGGGTTTTGAAAACCCAGATCAAATTTAAAACTTTAGAAAAGAATCGAATTTTGAGATTTAGAATCAATCTCAAAACTTGGATTTTGAATTTGAGAATCAAGACTCAATAATAAAAAAAATAAAGGATAAATTTGTTTTGAGTTCTTGAAAATCAGAAGATGAATCAGAAATTTCAAAGTTAAATTAAATTTTGAAATTGGATTTGAGATATCGATTTGAATTTGAATTTGAATTTTGAAAATGAATTTGGAATCTCAAAATTGATTTGAACTTTGAAGTTTGATTTGTATTGGAATTTTTGAGGTTTTGAAATGAATTTGAAATTTCAAAGTCAAATTGGACTTTGAAATTGAATTTTGAATCTTGAAAATGAGATAGAATTGAATTTGAATATATAAAATAGAATTGATTTGAGAAATGAGGAAGATACTCAAAATCACTTGGAGTTTTTGAAAAGAAATTTTAAAAAATATGATGTAATTCTATCTTAAATGATGAATGAATTTAAAGAATTTTTGAAATTGGATTGAAAAAGCATATTTCATTCTTTAAATGAATTAAAATAAAATTGAAGATATAATGCATTCCTGACTATGGTCATTGAATGTATTATATAATAATCTATATTTAAACTCACATGAAGAATAAAACATATTTTGGTGCTTTTATAGAGTTTAAAATGAAATTATCTCTCAATATATCCTGACTATGGCCATTGATATATATTTTGAGTTAATTTTAAGTTAAACCCTAATAAAAGAAGAAAATATTTTTAAAAATATGATGATTTTTTGAACAAGGATCCAGTGTGGATCCAGTGTTATTTCATGAAAGATGAAAATCCTAAGTTTTGTTCACACCCTGACTATGGCCATTGATGTAAATCATCAACTTAGGATTTAATCACCTCTTATTAGGATGGTGCACGTGCCATTCGTGTTCCCATTTGTGAATCTTTAGAAATAAAGGAAAATGATGAAAACAAATGGTATTTATATGCTCATCTATTCTAATCTAAGACTGGAAATATAGAGTTTTCATTAATATCTAGCTTATTACAAGTTTGGGAATGTAAAGAAATAATAAAATCCTAAATCTAAGGAAATTTTCAACAATTTCTGAATATTTTCTGCAAAACACTCAGTTAATATAAAGTGAGAGGAAAATGGAAACGACAAAATATTTACATTGAAATTTAAGGATATTGATAATTAGATAGACATGCCTAATTAGATATTCATATTCAATTAAGGAAAGAATGCATATATGAGAGGCAGTGGCATATTCTGTATTTATGAGAGAATGTGTATATATACATGTATATATATATGTATATATGTGTATATACATATATATAACACCATAGGTAAACGAAAACCTATGTGAGAGGGCATATGCAATGGATGAAGGCAAGAGCCAAGATGGTCCGAGGTGAACCATCATGAAATGTAACAGCCATAGCTGTTTGTGGTGAGCTATTAGTGATGAGCATTGTGTATTGGAAGTAGAGACAGATATAACAGTGGAGTGCTGAATGTAAGATATACAAGGGAATAAATATTATAGTTGAATATTGATGTGAAATGGCATTAAGTATAATGTGCAGGTGGAAGGTTGAGTGAACATGCACAACATATGGTGAGAAATGCTGTGTAGTAAGTGGCTGGAGCTGGACGGGTTGTTATCATGAAGGGTCACAGTGCAAAGCTGGGCTAGATATATATGACAGCTGGTAAGAAATGTGCCCAATGTGCCCAGGTGCAGCTACTGTGAGTTGCAAGGGCGATTATGGAGTAATAGGGAAGCCTGCTTTGTTGGTCCAGGGAATTCCCTAAACCATCTTGCCTCATGGCTAGGAAGTCAGTAATAGATTAAAAGGATGGTCTTGGGTGGGGCTGGCATTACTGTATGACAAGTTTACAGTTGATACTGAAATCGCACCAACAAATGAGATGCAGGTTATCTAACTCCGTAGGCCATACCCTATAATATAGCAAAACTCTTCGCAGTATGATTGAAACACTCACATGTGGTCAGCCTCTTCTATATCAAACTTGACATGCCACACGCATTCTGATGATAATGCACACATGGGCCAATCATCTTCGACACAGCGGCTGCTGGTTGAAACAACTACCACTGACTTCTATAGTGAAGGTATAAGAAAAACAAAAGGGCAAAATTGCTCATCATAGAGATGGTCTAAGCTTGCCAGGCAATTTCGAGATTAAACAAGGGCTTGCGATCTATGGGTAAAGGCTAAGTGGCACAAAAAAAAGGTACTGTACACCTGCAAAGTGTGAAGTGGAACATTGTGGGGTGTTGATATGATGTTTCCATAGCTAATGACAACAGGGTATTTGTTGTTGGAGGCAGTAGGTAGCAATGTAAAATGCAAGGTGAGTGTAGGATGTTAGGAATTTCAGGTATGATGGCTGATGCTGGGATGATTTTTTTTTTTGGGGGGGGGGGGGACAGTAGTACAATACAGGGGCTTGTAACAGGGTATTGCGGTGGCAGTGATGGTGGGGGTACAAAAATCACAGCAGTTCATTGAACTGTTGTGCAACTAAGAGAGCCACAGTAGTACAATACAGGGGCTTGTAACAAGGTATTGTGGTGGCAGTGATGGTGGGGGTACAAAAATCACAGCAGTTCATTGAACTGTTGTGCAACTAAGAGAGCCACAATGACTCTTTGGATTATTGTGAAAAACAGAAGTTGCAACAATAATGTATGCAATGTAGTGAATGTAATTACACAGTGGCTGTGTAACATGAGTGAAAGTCAATGATGTGCATTGATGGAGCAAAGTGTGATTTGCAGGAAGATGGTGAAAGGGGAAGGTAATGGTTAACAAGATTGTGATAGGACATATGTGGATATGTGGCAGTGTGGATGTATGCTATAAACCTATAAACAAAAATAAATCAAATCAAAACTATATTGCCCTCAAGGATAGACTGATCATACTTATAAAGTTGGGTTTTCTCAGCAAATATCAATAGCACATATATGCTTTATGCCCATGGAAAAGGAGAAAATAAAACAGAAATTCTTGAATGCTGAAAGAAAATGATTTTCACAATAGAGACCTACCATTGAAACAAAGTGTAACATGTAGGGTATCTAAAGTCACAATCCTCATAATTGACTAGAAATGAAGAATGTAAATCATAGTGTAAAAAAAAAATGTTACCATTGGGGAGCAGGATGAAAGATAGAGATCATATAGATAAAATTTCTCATGATTGGAGATAATTAAACTTTTTGCGCCTTAGATGGGCCCATGTCCTCGAAACTGTTACTTAAACAAGGCCACCTGCCAATGCAGATTTAAGAACATTTTCAGCAGGTATTTCCACTAGTGGAGCAATAACAACTATAGTAGCTTTAAACCATGGACTCGTGCCAGGAAATTAAGTCTTGACAGGATTTTCTGGAAACATGCTAAACACGCAATAATATTTACCACCATCTTCATAATTTCGGGTGTAGCTCATGTCTAAACAACTCATATTTCTACCAGCATAAATCTTAATGAAGAAAAAGAAATATGTTGTTTGTGTACATATGGCAGTCTCCACACCCAACAGCAAATACGTCCATGGTTCTGAGCTCCGTTTGTTCAAGGTAGAGATTGCCATTTACAGCTACAAGAGTTCATGAAGTTTCAGCATCAAGAATCATAGTTTTTGAATAAGAAGTGTTGGCATGCATTAGACCTTAGCAAACAGTAGATAACACACACACCACATTATCCTCTGGCTTAAAGTAAGGATTTAAAAGAGCCTTCCACTTTATAATGACATTTTTTTTTGGATTGATAAGTAATTATTCTAGAATGCTCAATATCTGATATATGCCACAAAACGCATGAAGAAGGCGATCCCAAACAGTGCTTCAAGAGGTTATTGGCAGCTTCTAGTTGATTAACATGTAATGAATTCTTAAGTCTTGACTGGAATGCCAATCTCATGCAGACGAAGGCATAGGTCACCAATAACAATCATATGAAATGTAAAGTCAGAGTATTTACCAAAAAAAAAATGACTTCTTTTATTCATCTCAAACTTGAACTATAAGTATCCAGATCCTGGCTTGAGGATGTTCTGGGGGCTTAACTTGGATGCTGTGAAACAGTCTGGTGCCTATCAGTGACCAATTTTCATTGTAGCACTTTGATGGAACATGAAATACTCGATTGTTAAATGTACTCCCATTTGCTGCTATCGGCTGCTACTCTCTGCTACATGTTGATCTTTGAACTGAATGCCAACAAATGCTAATCAATTTTAACGGATGCCAATAGATGTGAATCAGACCTAAGGCTAGCAAAGGTTAGTAAGTGTGAACAACACCCAGAACACTAGATTCAGAATTATTCAGAATATAAACACAAGTAGCAATCAGATTATTGGCAAATATAGACCACATAGATAGGGTGTAACGAAAACATGCCACAGGGAGCTATTGTATGAATATAACTCTGAAACAAAAATATATATATAAAAAAAAATGCTTAATGTTGGATGATGTTATATGACATCAATGAAATGTAGAGGTGATATGCAAATGCACAGGTGTGACATATGAAAGGATTCAGCAAACCATCATGCCATGGTAAGTGAAATATTACTACAAACAAAGATATACAATACACAAAGAACTAAACTGATATATAGGAAATTAATCATTGTGAAATACAGGTGATGAGGTGATTTACCTGCACTGCCAACCGCAAATTGCTTCAAACAAACTGATTTTGGTGGCGACGGCTGGATTAATCTCTTGTAGCTGGGATTCACCTGTTAGATCACAATATAAAGCCTTACATGAATCTATCAGGCCATGACCTTAGTTGTCATTTAACAAGCTCAAGATGCCTCGATAATTTCACCTGTATATCCCTGGGAAATCAACGTTAAAGATGGGGAAATAAGGATCATGTTAACTAATTAAACAGATGTTTGCACAGGTTTGACATCCCTTGGGAATTCCCATGTTATCTTAACCACTGAATCCGCCATCAATGTGCTAAAAGATATGAAAATCTCTCAATTCTTACCAATTGAGTATACAACAACACATTATCAGCACCAGAGGGTCTTTCCTCCATGGACATTAAAACCTGGATAGAAATGCCAATAATAACTTCTATTTTCTATATCTCCTCCTTTAGTAACCCTCTTGAGGCAAAGCTTTGAGACGCTGCTACTGAACAATGTCCTTAAAAAAAAGGACCTAGACGATGCAATTGTTCAGCCTTTTAACTTTGAGCATCCCCACTTCTTGTAACACTTGATTCAAATAACTTTCAATGCCCTAACAAGTCCTGATTTTGTACCATTGTCATGTATATTTTTTTTCAGGGGATATACACTGTGGGCATGAATACTTCAGCAACTTGTGTTTTTCTGGGTGATATACAGATGATGAGTCCCCATATAACCATGAGGACGATGTGTAATCTTTACAAATCTCTTGTGCTACACAGTAGCAATCACATTGATACAATGCGGTCAAACACGATGATCATGACTGGATGTCGTGCTAAGTAGTGTGCGAATGTAACTATTGACATACATATGGAATCTGTAAATTGCAGTGTATGAAAAGGAAAACAGAAAAGGGAAAATGGAAGCAATCGCATGATGTAAAATAGAAGTGTAATGGATAAGATGCAATGGGGCTACGATGTTAGATGCAGATGAGAAATCATGGTGAATTCAGGAAATTTGGTCATAACAGATAACAGATACACAGAACAGAAGATCGAAAACCAAACAGTGCACCAAACCCAAAGAGAGAGCCATATACAAACCGATTATCCAAAAGGGAATAAAAAACCAGGTGCAAACAGGAGATCGTAATAAGAAAGGGAAGTCAGAAGTAAAACAAGCTATACATTGAGATTGTAAGAAAAGTAAAATAGAATATAATAAAAAAAATGTCAGAATCGATTATTCCATTGATATAGCACCGTGTAAACTGATATTGCTATATGCAAATTGGGGTTACAGGATGTGCATTAACGAGATAAAACCGGAAATCCAAGAAATTGAAAAACAACAAAGGGAAGAAAAGAGAGATTCTTGCCGGATTGTAGCTTCAGTTGGGAGATGGAGGAATAGATCGCTGCTTCTGTAATTATATTGATGACCGATCGAGGCTTTGTGGAGTTTCTGTAATCGCAGGGGTGGTCGATCGGCCTATGTCAGAAGATAGAGAGGAGGACAATTTCTTGGGATTTTTAAGGAAGGGTGACACCTTTTGTATATCGTAACTGCAACTCTTGTTTGTAGATGCTTCAAAATGATCGACCTCTTGTATTCTGAGATGCAAGCTCCTCCAATCGGTAAAGAAGAACATGAGAGGAAGAAGAATGATGGGAGAAATCTGGAAGAAAGGAAGAAGCGTGATGGGGTGAAGGCGGATGGATCGATTGAGGGAAGGAGGGTTTGTTAAATAAGAGGGGAAGGAAAGATCGAGAAGGGGGTTTGTTGGCAATGAAAGGTTGAGGCGAGCTTGGTTGGCGATTGAGGGATGAAGGAGCCGATGGATCGTGAAGAAGGTTCTGGGTGGGCGATGGAGGAGAGAAAGAGAGAGAGAGAAAGAGAGAGAGAGAAAGAGAGAGAGAGAGAGAGAGAGAGAGAGAGAGAGAGAGGCGCCGTCCTGGGCCTCCGACTTTTTCTTGCGAAGGGTTCTCAAAAACCCTAAAAAAAAACTTCAATGGGCCCCTATTGTTTTAAAATATTTCATAAAAGGGGGGGGGGGCTTCTTTCGAGAGTCTTTCCAAAAAGCTATTTTTCATAAAAACTATTTTTTCTTTTCTATGTATATATTTTTTTGTTCTTTTCTCCGTTTTCTATATTTTTTTGGGTGTTTTTGAATAACTCTAAAAACTAAGAATTTTTAAGCTAATTTTGCAAAATTTCAAAATATTTTACAAAAGAAGGGTTTTTATGAAAAATCGGGGTTATTTTGGGGAAATTTCTTCAGAAAATGGGTTTGGACCCAAGTTTTGAGAAAATATTCAAGTTTTAAACCTCGAATCGAGGAATACAACACGATGGATCCAAACAGATACCGGACGAACTGTCTGAGCCTTTCAAAAAATTATTTTGATAATTTTGAGAATTTGATTTAAAATTGGGTAACGAAGATCAGATTTGGATTTTAAACACTGGGTCCGGATCCGAAATCAAGTTGGATATATCAACATGAGATTTAATTCAGGAAATCTGAAGAATAACTGAAATTTGATTTTGAAATTGCTTTGATTTTCTCAGAAGATGGGGCCAGGGCAAAAAGGGAATATTTATAAATTTTTGAAAAATTTGAGGTGTTCACAGTCCGATAACATATACCTTCTTTCAAGTATACTCAGAGCCTCATAATTCTCATATTTTGATTTCTCAATTATTTTTCTGTGTGACTCATTGCACCACAGAGGATTCTCAAAATCTCGAAACCGACCTGCGGTTCACACACATAGTATTCCATTTTGAGTCAGGGTGCCATAAGCACCAACAAGGTAGTATTTCTCAGAACATGGCACGACATGGAACTCATATTTTTCAACGTTTATTTTCGGCTATGGAGTATGCATACACGTCCACAAAACTAGGCGCTCTACGTGGCACAAAGACTATTTCTTTCTTTTCAAGACATCGTGCTTACTCAATTGCTATTCATGCATCAGTACAACTTGCTTAGCCATCGTCCCAACATATACCGACCAACTGATCAGCAGTTTTGTGGCCATGAAATGACCCAAACCGGATTATCACCTCAATACCCGCCTCCGGTTGGGAGTGGCTGATGCACCAGTCACAAACTGGTCCTTTCCCTGGCCTACTTCGCTGACACCCACCCACATAGGACCCACCCAAACGGTGTACAGTCCTGACTAGCCGTGGTGACACATATCGAGCTCACCCAGTTCTGGTTCCGTCAGATTGCAATGGCCTCGTCTCGACTGGAACCAAATCGAGCCTCCAGACAAGTGTCGGTTACTTTTCAAATGCCCACGTCGGTCAGCTTGGCTAACCTGTATTCGGCCATACCGTCGTAGGACAAGGAGGGCTGACCGGAAGGGTCCTCCATTGACCCATTATTCCTGGTATAATCGAGTGAGGCTGGGATCAATCGACCCCCTTCCAACGCACATTTTTTTTTTAAAAGCAGCCTTACAACACTATTTCTCGTACACTTATTTTCATACCCAAAATTTATGTTTTTCCTAACGTCACCTGATTGCATGTTTGCAAGTAATAAGGAACGTCCTTTGCCATTTGAAATTCAGTATGTATGACATGTACATATATCCAAACCTATTAAAAAAAATATTTCTATAAGCACCCAAACGAGTAAGCATGGTGTCTAGCTTAATAAAAAAAATTATGTTTCTTGCTTATTCATATAGACATTTTCAATACACATGAATGTTCTCCCTTATAACCAGAAATGGAATAACGTGCTTCGTATACAGCCCTAACATTAACTTTATGATTAAGGTACATGTTGTAACAAGTTTAACATACTATCATGTACAGTAGAACAACATGTTTAGATTCGTTTTGAACACATGCATCAAAAACAAGGTAATCTTCTCTACCCTCACGATCTTATTTGAGGCACTAAATATATATAAACATACTAACATGTACAACATAACACCATGTCTAGCATGGTCTTTCAACATACTATTTCAACTACACATTCGTTGTACATGTACTTGCCTGAACGTTTTTCTTAGGTTCTATATTAAAATACATAAAAAAAACTAAACGTATGGATATACTTGAGAGGAACGTTTGATCTTAATATCCCTCGTTTCTCGCTCACACTATTTATATTTATATATATATATATATATATATATATATATATATATATATATATATATATATATATATATATATATTTGTATGAATTTGCAACATATTGCATGCACTTGCAGCAGCAGACACGCGCTCTGCGCGATTCACACGGATGTTGGGGTTGAACCTTCCTTCGTCGTGGTCCGAAACAAATCGAAGGTTCCGAGCCGACCTTAGTATACTATAAGACCGACACCCACTAATGTGGATGGATCCATCCAGATTACATCATGAGTACTGCAGCATATTTGGCTACAGGTCATCGAACACCCCATGTAAATGATAACACTCCTTACCTCTTTGGCGTTTCACGATGGCCCAACTGCACTTTTTCTTCTTCGTCGGAGCGGCAAACACTTCGACAATGGAGTCCACACGTCCAACAAAGATGGTCCACACGACTAGCAATGGGGTCGACCCTCACGATGGGAGAGGAGGAAGAAGGTGAAACGTTGAGAGAGAGAGAGAGAGAGAGAGAGAGAGAGAGAGAGAGAGAGAGAGAGAGAGAGAGAGAGAGAGAGAGAGAGAGTATGGAACATCCAAAAATGGCTACTCGTTCCTCTCTTGAGCTCCTCATTTAACTCCTCTTAATTAGGAGAGTCATAAATTTTCAAACTTCAAAGCTCCACCCTATTCCCACGATTTTTGGTGGGTACATTTTTCTTTCAAAATTCACCCCCCCTTCTCCTTTGACAAGCCTTTCTCTAACCTCCCCATTTAGTTGCTTTATGGGTACCCCTCTTCCATGTCACATGGGATCCCCCTTACTTTTTGGAAAAGGGGAAAAAAATAGCCAAAATTGTAGGCTTGACCTAACTCCCACGTTTTTACCATTCCTATATTTTTTTTCACTTAAGTAAAATCATCACTTTTCTATGCAAAAAGACAATTTGTGCACAGGGGTTTTTGAATCAGGGTCTTCAACCTAAGGGGTAACGAGCCCCACCACTTGTGCTACATTGTTTTTTGTTGCAAAGTGTGGATTTTATTGTATTTAACCCTTTTGGTTTAATTCCGGATTTCATGAAAAAAAAAACAACATTTTTCCTTCCTACATAGGCGCACCCTGAGTTTTGAACTTGGGTTGTGGCTCCAAAACAACCGTGTGCCCTACCACTACACCACAACACTACTTGTTTACTTTTGCAAAGAAATTTCCTTTATGTCTTATTGAGACGTTTACCTTCGTTGGTGGATCTCTCCCGTTACTTCATGGATTTTTCTCCCGTTTGTTTCAACCTTGCACTCTCTCACCTTAAATGTGCTTCGGATGTCACACTGTTATCTCGGAACCATCGGATTTTCCCACTTGGCCTCGTAAACCGCGTCGGATCATCGGATCTCGCTAAAGTCCGGATCCAAGTACCCTTTCTAGTATTCATTACTGGGTTCGCTCTACTGGCCCGCAAGCCTCAAAATCACATTGAATATTTCATAAACCATATTATTTCACATAAACACACATTTTTATTTCATTGAAAATTCCTTAAAATTCATGGGTTTTCCAAGAAGTGTGTAGAAAGGATCCTAACCCTATATATACCTATGGGCTATGTATTTTGAGTATGAGTGAAGAGTACTATCCAATAAATTGATGTTTTTGAGTGTTCATCTCTCTTGAGTCTTTCTTTATATCTGAGTGAGAGCCCCTCTAATTTTTTCTTTCACATCTTTGGGCACAGCGTGTCAGTAGGCCCCAACAGTGAGATGGTGTGCAACATGATTGCATAGGGGTCAACCCTCAATATAAAAAGAAGAGCCCTAAAGCTTGCAGTAATTGCACACATACATGTCTTGCAAATTAGAAGAATTTGAAGTTGAGAGCTTGCCTGATCTGCATAGCTTTATGTTCTTTTCTTAAAAAAAAAAAGAACAGTCTAGGGCTCTCTGGACTTGGGTTCAAGAGAGCGGACACAGTAGGCTAAGACTAATGACCTATGTATGGTCAAGGTAGGTTTGGTGGGCTTAGATAAAGTAGGGATGTCTAGGCTTAGTGTAGCAAGGTGTCCTTACTCTAGTCTAGGCTCTCCTTAGGTTTCTCTCTCTCTCTCTTAAAGTAAGGGACATGCCTCTATTTATAGAGTTTGAGACGAATCTTAGATTGTGGATCTCATATCGAATACCCAACTTTTATGGATTTTGAGTCTAGATATTATGCAACAACTGTGATTTGATTCATTGGGTGTTTAAGGTTTCATGCTTTGATCCACAAAATAGGTGGCATATCCTAAATGGTATTTCAGTAATTAGGTAAAATATGCTTAAGGCAAGCTGAGTGGGCATGTTTTTGGGTTTAAAAAAGGCTTAACCATGAAGTTTTGTGGTTTTGGAAGGTAGAATATACCTTATCCTTGTTTTCATGCATGTCTCAGGCCAAAATGATCGACTTTTTGTCTAATGACAAGTCAAATTTTTTAACTTGTCGTCTGACTCTATCTAACGACAAGCCAGGGATATCAGATAACAAGTGAATCGATTTGATGATAAGTCAGGACTTTGGACCCATATATGATGATAACTCATATTGTCTAACAATAATTCAAGGTTGTCTAATAACATGTATGACAATGTCTAACGACGGGTCAGATTTTCTAACTTGTTTTCAGACAGAGCAGGCAAAATTGTTGTGACATGATAGACTTGTTTTGGCCATAACTCTCTAATTATGTATCCTTTTGAGGTATGGTTTGGTGCGTTAGAAAGCTTAACATCTTCTACTTTGAATAATCATTTTGGTAAAAACCAAAATTAATGAATTTGAGGGTAAATATCAGACTCAAAGTGGACCCTACTTGAAAATAGGTTTTTCGGCTAGACAAGTTTACTTTTTTTTACTATAACTTTATCCTGCGATATCAAAATGACTTGATTTTTATCATATTTGAAAGATTTGAAAGATAAGATTCGCTAGTTCAAACTCTATTTTGAAAAAAAAATCTTAAAGATGTAATTTTGTATGACAAAAATATGGTGAAAGTTGGGAGTATGTCAAAAATACTTGGTGTGACTGGCTTTTGAAAATATGACCTTTGACTCAAGATAAGTAGGTCAAAATTGAGATGTCTACAGATTGCTCTACTTTGTTATCGAGCGTGCGAAGCTCAGTTGATAACAAATAAGTAGACACACTGATTTTGAAAAAGGATAAGGTCAAATCTAAGATCAAATCCATCTCCAAAAAGATCGTTCAAGAAAAAAGAAAGATAGAAGTATAATCTATAGCTCAAAGCATGCATGTAACTTAGCACAAAGGTCTCTCTATGATACCTTTCTGTATAGGCATAGAGGTTTGAGTCAAACGACACTAGGCCAAAGACTAAGTTAGTACCTTGTTTTGCACGAGGACCACCCTTGAACTCTGTAGATGAGCGGGGGGTTTCTATCAAACATGGTTGATAAGAGACAAAACAGGTGCCTTGCCGCATAAGATTTCATAGTCAATTGACAAAATTTTGAAGAATAACTCTTTTTTTTTTTTAAAGATATGACATGAAAGACAATCTTTTTTTGAAAAGCTTGAAAAAGCTATTTTGACACATGGGACGATAAGAATTGGGAAAAGGGCCATGAGATACTGTTAAGGAATACACTCAACAATATACCATATAACCCTTCATGTATTTCTGTCCACACCATATTTGTTTGTAACTAATCTCTACACCTTCTTCGCGACTGACCATTAATGATTTCTCTTGAAGTCATCTTCAGGTTATCATATAGACGATTGTGAATAACACCTGAAATCCATGTAGAAGATACTATTTTCACTCAAATGTTGCCTAACGAACCACCATATATATATTCTTTTTCATACATTTTTCACTTTAAAGAATGTTGCTCCACGCACCTTCGTATAATATCTTTCATATGCAATCAACCATAGTCAATGGGTTCTTTCTCATGCATACAACAGTTACTCTATTATTGCAGTTCTTCAAGAATTTTATTTTATAGTTATGCTTGATCACATGGTATTTCAAAAATTTATGCCAATGCTTTAGAGCATTAAATATTTGATCGACAACAATGTTTCTATCATTTGAATCTGTTGTTAGCCATTGAAAAGATTCATGGTCATTAAGTTTTTTATTTTGCAACTCGTTAATCATTTTAGATGTGTCTGCTTCAATAATTTTTAATTGTTCTTCAATGTATGAGAATCAACTGAATGGGAACCTATTCAACCATATCTCATGAGTAAAAAAATTTAATTCTAATGCCCAATAAATGCTCATATAGCTTATACAATATAGCAAGAGTTTAACTTTTCAATTATCATTTCTGCATCATTTGCATTTGTTATTAATTATCCCATGTCATCGGTGCTTTGGTCCTCTCATATCGTTTGAGAGTCATCACCATTTGATATACTATAGTCATCATCATCATCGTGATCTTTGTTGTCTAGAGAATCATTGCTATCACTAATTGGCTATTTGAATGCACAAACTAAATCACAAGGCATTATATTTTTCTCTTCATTTGATTGCATAGATGCATTATTCTTACATTTTCAATTTTTATAATTAACCATAAAAATAACACCTACATCTCAATCATAGATTCTATGATTGTAGTAAACATAAATAGCAATGCTTTGCTGACATACCTGCATATTCTCTGCACACATCCTCTGATCATGTATAACATTAATTGTTTGTACAAGTTTAGCATTGTCTACACGTATGACATCTATATCCCTAATTGTTTAGGACAACTGCATGCCCACCACATACATGTTATGAATATCCATATTGCCAATTGTTTAGGAGAGTTGGATGTTCAATGCATGATTCCCCCAACAAATGCATTGCAAATTGCTTGAGATAAATGCACATTCTCTACACGAACTCCATTATTGTTTGAAGCACTGCTTTCTCGATGGTTATTTTGTTAATCAATTTTCTTGAAAATCACTTTCAACTGCTTCTTGCCTAACTCTGTCATGTAGTACAATGAAAACAATTAAGTAAACATCACCACTACATAACATAGAATCTACATTATTATCATCCAAACTAGTATCAATCTTTTATAGCTTTCCATGTCTGCAAAATAACTATAGAGGGAGCTTAGGTACATTTAGTTTTACGAGACATTAAGATCATAAATTTCTTAAAACTACTATTTTTTGACACCATTATAAATCTCTAACGAGGGTCATAAATGAGATGGTAGTATACTTTAACCCTTTTTGTGGCCATCATGAGCTACCTACACCAATCACATAATATATCATGCATCAAAAGAAAATAGCATGTAACAAAAGTCCATTCATATGGCCTTCATGCATTCAATCAACACAATTATTTATACTAACCACGGTTGTTGTGTCATACTGAAAACCAGTTAGTTCAATCCTAACCTCATTACTCCAATTGAATGTTTGTGTACAGTCAACCCTAACCCCATTATCCCAAAACAAACCAATCATAAATGTATAATTTGGTATCAAATATTAAATAAAATATAAGCAAAAAATCATAAATCTTCTACTGCAATAATCAAACACAAATACTATAAGACCAACAAATATATTTATATATATAACTCTTAATAATGCAAGATAACATATGAAACTCACTTTCATCCTAAGTTTTGAGGGCCAAAATATGGAGAAGGTTAGCCAAAAAGTTACCACAACCTTGCTAGAATGTTGAAAGATAAAATGCTCAGAAATCACCGCAAGGAGAGAGAAAAAATGGTCTGAGTTCTAAAGAGAAACAAAAAACAAAAAAAGACCTGCCAAAACATAATGACTTCATATGAATCAAAAAGCATGAAAAAGGTAAGGACATTCACAAGTTAAAATTATGACATTCACGTGTTAAAATAAATTTACATTGTAATAGGAGGTTTTCATACATTATTTATGAAAGTCGTGCCATATAATTGTAGACATCCTAACTTTATGCAATTTTTAGTTAAAAGAGGTTTACATGGTATTTGCATGAAGGTTAGGATGTCCACGAATGTATGACGTGAACCTGCCGAGCTCGAATAAGAAAATATGTGAATGTAAGGACATTCACAACATACATTTGCGAAGATCATGACATACATTTACAGACATCCCAACTTTATTTGAGGTTTTAGTTAAAGGAGGATTGCATGTCATCTGCACGAAAATCAGGACGTCTGCAAATGTGTGGCATGAATCTATCAAGCTCAAACTTTTAAATTTTAAAATTACGAATAGAAGATCCATGAATTTCATATGCAAATATCGTATGTTGGGATTTAAGATAGCCATATTCATAAATTTTGTATAAGAATGTTGTCAGGTTCGCGAATCTAATAGTTATTGAGATGTTGCGACCTTCATATCACTTACATATCTATTGTGCGAACATTAATTCACTTGTGTGAAGGGTAAAAATATCCTAAAAAAGTTGGAAATATGCAATTTTGGGCATGGAGAGGATTTCAGCAAATTAGTAGGTATTTCTAAAAAAACACCATTTTTTAAGGATAGTAAAATCATTTTCTGTGAAAAAAATTGATGTTTCATTACTTTTTCTAAAATGACATTCTTATGTGTTTTAACAATGTAATTAAAAATGTATTTGCCCCTTCTTTATATAATTTTCAAAAGCAAAAAATGTTACTTGAATGACACATTGTAATTTTTTGAGACTGGTGGGTTTCCACTTATAACTCTCTCTTTTGCTGCTAGTAATTATCATAATGAAATCACAATAATTATAATAAACAGAAAACTGTTGATAACCTCTCTCTCTCTCAATATTGAAACCAAGTATATATTTTCTTTTTTATCTTGCATTGGGTTTCATTAGGGCATCAATTATGCCTTCTCCACCACCACCAACGAAAAGTCAGCAGTTTTGAGTGTAAATGAGTACCTCAACTCTGCAGATATTCAACAAGTTGATAGGTTGAGGTTTTACAGAAACAAGTTGGTGTTCTTCCTCAGTGGATATTAGATGGCCATGATGGGAGCACCAAAGTTTGGCCGGTAGAAAAAAAAAACAATGACCATCTTCTTTTCTCAATCTCTTCTCTCTCTTTTGGGGAAAATGTGATTGTTTTTTTAAATTTTTTGTTTCCATTGGCATAATAACTCATGAATCACTTTGTTAATTTTTCTTTCTTGTTTGTGACAGAATTTGGAGCTTAGATTAAGGATTTTCGCTACCACCATTATTGTTTTCTTAATGTCTGTTTTTGGAACAGTTAGTAGTGGTGGTGGTGGGGATATCTTTGTTCCTATGCTTGATCTGGTACAAGTGGTATAAAAGGTCAATTGTTTGCTTTAATATATTTTATATACCTCTCTTTAGTAAAAATCATTTCATTATAGATGTATAGGAAAAGTGGTAGCTGCCTATCACTTTTCTAGCTCACTGCCATTCGTGTTGTATTTCACAAATCTCATCTTGCATGTGTTGGGCATGTTCGATTTGCTGTAAAAAAATTGGATCATGTTTTTTCAATAAAAATATTGTTTTTTAAACCTTAAATGTTTTTTAAAATCTTGGACTGTCAATCTTTAAACCTTAAAAAAACTACCTAAGTATCAAACTGGACGATTCAACAGACAATTCCTATAAAATCAAGCATGTACAACACGAAAAATCCCTTAAAACCCGGGTAAACTGGCGGTAGGCCAAAAAAGTGGTAGTCAGCTACCACCTACTCGTGGACTTGCTTGTGAACAATATAAGGAAACAAATAACAAAGTGGTGCTTTCTCATGTGCTTGCAAACGTGCACTAATAAGTTGTCAAATCAAGCGGTCAGGCATCTTGCTTGTTACATAGAACTAGAGGTATAGTCTTGCTAGGCTTGGTTATCAAGTTCATGTTCAGATTCATAGCCGGATGGAAAAAGGTAATACCAAATCGGATTTCCATTAGCTAATCACATGTCTTATATCTAATGGAATGAGATTATCTGACATTCAGACTGTTCGGGTTTAGTTTTGGATTCCAAATTTAATAATTAATGAGATAGCACCAATTTTATCCGAACCAAGTAATTGGATTTGAATTCAGTCAGATATACGATCCAAATCCTATAGGTTGACATCACATAACGTGTTGTGCGGGTGATTGAAAACGTAAATGAAATAAGAAGGAACAAATTAAACAAGGGAAGTTGATGGCGACATTTTATTTTTTTACGACCAAGTCATGCACATTCTGGCAATAACAAAACAAAATGTGGTTTAATATACAACATGTGCTTTCTATTGTTTGTATTAAAAAAAAACTGATATCCATTTTTATGACCAAAAACTTTAAAACGAGATGACTGACCTCCTCCGATGATCCCACTTTATATATATATATATATATATATATATATATATATATATATATATATATATGTATATATATATATATATATATGTATATATATATATATATATATATATATATAGAGAGAGAGAGAGAGAGAGAGAGAAAGGTGCTTGAATATTAGGTGTTTGTGATACATGCTTGATGAATTTTTCTGCTCTTTACACCTAAATCATGTGTCTTAGATGGAAAAATTTGAGATCTAGAGCCTAAAAAAAATTACAAAGATTTTAGACTATTGATTTTTCAAATCTTATAAAAACTCACAAATGTCATAATAGAACACTTCAAGAGCTGATCCCTATAAAATCAAGTACATAGATCACATCTGTACAGTCAAAATTAAAAATAAAATGAAAAAAAACTGAAAACCTCATCAAGCACGTATCACAAGCACCTACTCTCTACCCTATATATATATATATATGTGTGTGTATATAGAATTATGCAACTTGTTTACCATAACTTGTATCCACCTTTCAACTATACCAAGAAAAATAGTTTTATAATGGTCATACATCAGTTAGGTTAAAAGGATTTCCATGTCAATGTCATATTTTGAAGCAGCCACCCAATGGTGCAATCATTTTCATATGCTTGGCCCGCTATTATAAGATAAAGCCAAATTTATCAATCAAATTGCTGCGTAACATGCTTCTGATAAAGTGATTTAAACATAAATGAAGATGGAAATGAAACCAATTACATGCTGCCAACAATTAAAAAACGCCCTTAGAGTTCCCTGTTATGCATTAGGTAGATCATATAGCTAGGTCCCGAACTTCGATACCGTCATACTTCGCAAAAATGTATATGCAAGTTTAATTGTTCAATCTGGCCATAGCCTGCCCTTGATTGTTCAAGTGGTTAGGGCGGTTCTTGGGAAGACAATGGAACCACGTTTTGGTCAGGATTGATCCTCCCTACGATCAGATTGTAGCTTGCTCGGTGGGTGTCCTTTGTGGGCTAGAACACACATGTAGGGTTTACTATCTAAGAGGGAGGGCCCATTAAGGATAGGTTTGATTGCTTGTGGGTGGTTGTGCAAATGGGTTTCACTTTCAAAATCTCATGAGGTCTCCTTTGCAAAGGCTTGCTTTTGGGTTGTTGTGCATAACTCATTTTTTAAGTTTGGTTGCTTTTAGGGTGCTTTCTAAATCTCATGATAACTCTAATCTGATGAAATCTAACCGAACTGAGATATGCTAAGAAATGGTGACAACATTGGCAAATTCATTGGCGTTTTCCGTCTTTAGCTATCTGCTATGTTGCCAACTTTGGGGCTCGAACTGACATGTTCCAAGAAAATGTGATCTATCTTTATTTATGTATGGGATCTACACTTAGTTTGGTGCATTGGAAAGCTGGCATCCTCTCTGCAAATCTTCTTTTAAATGTAAACAAAAGTCAGAAGTTTTGAAGGTCAAAAATACATTTGAAATATGTCCTACTTTCTAAACAGGATTTTTTTAGGAAAACCAACTTGTTTAGACTATAATTTTTCATTCTGATGTTGAATCAAAGTCATTTTTGTTTCCAAATTTTGGTTGAAAATACCCAAAGCACCTAGATTTTTAGGAAAATCTGTGAAATTCTAAATACTTCTGAATATTTTTGAACTATTTAAGCTTTGATTTTCTCTCTTTTTTAAAATGTTAAATCAAATTCTCTTCTCATTTTTAAAAATCACTTTTTATGCTTGATTTTTCCTTCATAATTTGTTCCTTCTCAAAGTACTTCACACTCTCCACAGGTTATGAAGGTTTTCAAAGCTCACATTTAATTTTGTCTCAAAATGTAAACAAGCATCCTATTTTTTTGCAAGTTACAACAACAGTTGGTTGGGAACCAAAAAAAAATTGGGTGTTGAATATATATATATATACATCGTCCAACCAAAAGAAGGTACAACTGAGGGTGGTTACACTACAAGAAAATACGTTGTTAGCGACGGACGTTAGCGACGGAAAGATTCCGTCGCTAGTTAGCGACGGATTGGCGAGCGACAAATATTCGTCGTTATTATTACTGAATCTTATGAAAGTAGCGACGGAAGATAGTCCGTCGCCTAGTCCGTCGCTAATTAGCGACGGATGTTGCGACGGATTGTTTTGTCGGTACGATCGCACCATTTGCCGACGACGTTAGCGACGGAAACTAGGCCGTCGCTAAATAGCGACGGACGTGGCGACAGAATATAATCCATCGCTATTTTCGCGAATTTGATTTTACGTTGGCGTAGCGACGGAATTAATCAGTCGCTAAGCCGTCGCTAACTTTCGAATAACCCTAATCCCAGCCAGCTTTTCCTTTTCTTCTTTCGCTGCTCCTGCCGTTCGCCGTTCCTGCCGTTCGCCGTTCCTGCCGTTCGCCGGTCCTGCTCCTGCCGTTCGCCGGTCCCACCGTTCGCCGCCCGGAGAAAGGTAATGCCCTCCCCCTCCCGGTTCACGCAGAGGGTTAACCCCCTGCCGTTTCCGGCAGGGGGTTAACCCCCTCCCGTTTTCGGCAGGGGGTTAACCCCCTCCCGTTTCCGACAGGGGGTTAACCCCCGTTTTCACGCAGAGGGTTAACCCCCTGTCGTTTCTGGCAGGGGGTTAACCCCCTCCCGGTTCACACAGGGGGTTAACCCCCTGCCGTTTCTGGCAGGGGGTTAACCCCCGTTTTCACGTAAGGGGTTAACCCCCTGCCGTTTCCGGCAGGGGGTTAACCCCCTCCCGGTTCACACAGGGGGTTAACCCCCATTTTCACGCAGGGGGTTAACCCCCTGCCATTTCCGGCAGGGGGTTAACCCCCTCCCATTTCCGGCAGGGGGTTAACCCCCTCCCGGTTCACACGGGGTTAACCCCCTGTCATTTCCGGCAGGGGGTTAACCCCCTCCCGGTTCACGCAGGGGGTTAACCCCCTGCCGGAAAACGCAAGGGATTAACCCCCTGCGTCCCCTGCCGTTTCCGGCAGGGGGTCGACCCCGGGCAGGGGGTCGACCCCGGGCAGGGGGTCGACCCCGGCAGGGGGTTAATCACCTGCCATAACAGGCTGGGGGTCGACCCGCTGCCCGAACAGGGGTCAGTTAACTCCCTACGTTCTGTAAGGGGGTTAACCCCCTATGTTCCGTAAGGGGGTCGACCCCCTGCTGGAACAGCAGGGGAGTCGACCCCTTGCCAGAACAGTTTTTTTTCCGTGGTGACTTCATTTTAAAAAATTGTTTTTTTGTGCAGATTTTTCAACGGAACTCGCTTGTGCCCCGCCACCCGTGGTAAGTAAGTGACAAAAACAATGCAAATCGGGTAAATACCCGTGGTGAGTAAGTGATGCAAGCGCATCACATGTTATTTAATTTATTGAATGTAACACTTTATTGTTCACACACTCACTTAGTTGTTGATATGTAGGACTGCTTTGTTGGAGTTCGGAGATCATGCTGAGCATGATTTTAATGTATGAATATGGAAGTGTTCTTATTTTTTGAGTACGGAGTCCATGCTATGCATGGTAGTAGTTAGTGGGATATTGAAGTGTGTTTGCTGCAGGTACATGTTTGACATTTGTTTGATATGAATTATTTCGATGTATTGCAATGTTTGATGTGATTGTATCCATGCTTACATGTAGTTACTTTCAATTTGATTATGTCTTCCATGTGAAATTGTATACTGAAAGCATGCTTCAAATGAATGTAGCGTGTCATGAATAGTTTGCACATGAAAATATTAAGTTATCAATGCATGCATCATAATTCTTGTGATTGTATGACATCATATATTGCATGATAAATTTGATATTTTCTTCATCATAGCATTCTGATGGTTCTCTTTTAACTGGTTAGGATACTATTCGTAACATCATACGACAGAATGACTGCAAACTGTGAATGGATGTACCGTAGGTTAGTGGACAATGAGTTATCGCATGAATATATGGATGGTGTCGATAGTTTTATTGAATTTACAACGGCAAGTGTCAGTACGGTAAATCCCACAGGTCGGATTAGGTGTCCCTGCAAGATTTGTAAGAATAATCGATTTGTAGAACCTCATGGCGTTAGACATCACCTATACAGGAAGGGTTTTGTGAGTGATAATTAGAACTGGACGTTTCATGGAGAAGAATTTAGAAACGATTTTGATGCACGGGTGAATGTGGTGCACGATAATCCATATACGAATTTGATATTTGATGCTGCAGGAACAGAACTGGGTTCTGCTATGAGTTCTAGTGATGTAAGAACTGCCGTAGATGAAGAATCACCAAACGATGCAGCTAGTAGATTTTATGATTTACTTAGAGATGCTGATGAGCCACTTTGGAACGGTTGTGAGAGTCACACTATCTTGTCTGCAGTTCTTCAACTAATGAATTTGAAGTCCGAGTATAATTTGAGTCAATCATGTTTTGACCGTTTGTGCATGATTGTGAAGAGTATGTTGCCTAAAGATGAGAAATTGCCACAAAATTTCTATCTTGCGAAAGTTATGGTCAACGCTCTAGGTATGGGTTACAAAAAGATTGATGCTTGTCCAAATCACTGCATGTTGTATTTCAAGGAGCAGGAAAACGACATATCATGCCCGTCATGTGGGCATCCTCGGTTCAAGCCAAAGACAAGAGGCAATGGTAGCACGAGATCAAAGAAAGTTTCATACAAGTCGCTCCGCTACTTTCCTATCACTCCTAGATTGCAGCGATTGTATATGTCTTCAAGGACAGCTAAACACATGAGATGGCATGCAAATAAAGTTCGACACGATGAAAACAAGATCACGCATCCTGTTGACGCTGAAGCTTGGAAGCACTTTGATCGTACTCATCAGAACTTCGCAATGGAAGTGCGAAATGTTAGACTCGGTCTATGTACAGATGGATTTAATCCATTTGGGGGTAGATCAACTCCATACTCATGCTGGCCAGTATTTGTAACTCCATACAACCTTCCACCAAGCTTGTGTATGAAACATCCAAATCTTTTCTTGTCTCTGTTGATCCCTGGTCCGACCTCACCTGGCCAAAATCTTGATGTATATCTAAGGCCATTGATTGATGAATTAAAAGTACTGTGGGATGACGGTGTTACCACGTATGATGCCCACAAAAAACAAAATTTCAACATGAAGGTCGTTGTTCTATGGACAATCAGTGACTTCCCTGCATATGGTATGTTATCTGGTTGGAGCACACATGGGAGGTTGGCTTGTCCCTACTGCATGGAGGATTCCAAAGCTTTTAGATTGAGGCATGGAAAGAAGCCTTGCTGGTTTGATTGCCATCGTCGATTTCTACCCAGCGATCATCCGTTCCGACGTCAAAAGAATGCATTTACAGCAGGCACAACTGAAACGGAAGGTCCATCCTCAAGATTGTCTGGCATAGAGATTCTAAGAAGATTGTGATACTTTCCAGATGTATTAACAGATGCCCGCAGTCCTACACCCTTCCGTGGATTTGGAAAGGATCACAATTGGACGAAAAAATCTATTTTTTGGGAACTACCGTATTGGCCGACCCTATTGATACGACATAATTTGGATGTGATGCATGTAGAGAAAATGTGTTTGATAATATGTTCAATACAATAATGAATATTAAAGGAAAAATGAAGGATAATCCGAAGGCCCGTATGGATTTAAAATTAATATGTAAAAGACCAGAATTGGAACTCAAAGAGTATAATGGCAAAGTACTGAAACCAAAGGCGAAGTACGTGCTCGGACCTGATAAAATAAAACATGTATGTCAATGGTTGAGACAACTGAGATTTCCAGATGGATATGTCTCTAACATTGCTCAGGCTGTGAAGATTGACGATGGACAGTTATATGGGTTGAAGAGCCATGATTGTCATATCTTTATGCAACGATTGATACCCCTAGCATTCCATGATATGTTAGACAAACCTATATGGGGGTATTGTCTGAGTTGAGCGGATTTAAAAATCAGGAGAGATTACTGGGATGAAATGTGCGATAAGTGGGCGGGAGATGCATTTAAAAATCGCTCTGCGAAGGCTTCACAAAATCGATCGAAGATGCCCGAAGCCCATCTACACACAGGTGGATCTAAGACATTTGGGAGCCACCTAAAGAAAATGGTAACTCATTAATATATAATATTAATTTTATAAGTATTGTTGCAAACTTGTGTACTAAATCTTTTGTCATTTAACTTCACAGGAAGCAGAAAAAGGAGGCAGTGTACCATATAAGGATGTGTTTATAGAAACACATAAACGGAAGACCACGGGAGTTTTCGTATCAGAGAAGGCGAGAAAGACAACGGTATGTATTAATTCTATTAATAATCATTGCAATATATATGCAAGTTATCATAATGTTATCATTAATTATTAATGAATACTTTAAACATTATTTTGTAGGAGGCATATGAGCAACAGATGGTAGAGCGATATGGCGAAGACGCTACTCAACATCCATCATTTGATCCTACAGCATGGGTGACTGCAGCAGGTGAACCCAAAAAAGCTCGCGTGTTCGGGTTTGGGAGTAATATGAACACTTCACCAGTTATTGGTTCTTTCAGTTACGGCTCACCGACTTCTTGCGCCGACATAAGCTCCAAGCAGCCGACTATTCTTTCCGGTGATGATGTACGCGAGATCACTAATGAATCACTGAATAACTACTTCCAATACACCGTCGCCCCCTTTCTCCGAAATGAGATCAAGGCCGTTGTTCAGGATAGGGGATCTTCGATTCCAGGTCCGTCTCAGGTATAATCACATATATAGTTTTTTTGACTGTCTTAAAGCACATCTGAGCATTGTAGAATCACATATAGAGTTTTTCTAGATGCCTTAGAACACATATGAACATGCTATAATCACATATTCAATTTTTTTACTACCTTAGCACACATATGAGCATGATAGAATCACATATAAAGTTGTTTTGCCTGCCTTAGAGCACATATGAGCATGCTATATTCACATATTCAATTTTTTTACTGCCTTAGCACACATACGAGCATGATCGAATCACATATATAGTTTTTTGCCTGCCTTAAAGCACATCTGAGAATGGTAGAATCACATATAGAGTTTTTTTAGATGTCTTAGAACACATATGAACATGCTATAATCACATATTCAATTTTTTGACTGCCTTAGCACACATATAAGCATGATAGAATCATATATATATATATATATATATATATATAAATATAATTTTTTGTCTGCCTTAGAGCACATATGAGCATGATAGAATCACATATAAAGTTTTTTTGACTGCATTAGAGCACATATGAGCATGCTATAATCACATATTCAGTTTTTTGACTGCCTAAGAACACATATGAGCATATTATAATCACATATTCAGTTTTTTGACTGCCTTAGCACACATATGAGCATGCTATAATAACATATAGAGTTTTTTAACTGCCTTAAAACACATATGAACATGTTATATATCATTTATGATAGAATCACATATAAAATTTTTGGCTTTGCCTGCCTTAGAGCACATATGAGCATGCTATATTCACATATTCAATTTTTTTACTGCCTTAGCACACATACGAGCATGATCGAATCACATATATAGTTTTTTGCCTGCCTTAAAGCACATCTGAGCATGGTAGAATCACATATAGAGTTTTTTTAGATGCCTTAGAACACATATGAACATGCTATAATCACATATTCAATTTTTTGACTGCCTTAGCACACATATGAGCATGATAGAATCACATATATATATATATATATATATATATATATATATATATATATATATATATATATAACTTTTTGTCTGCCTTAGAGCACATATGAGCATGATAGAATCACATATAAAGTTTTTTTGACTGCATTAGAGCACATATGAGCATGCTATAATCATATATTCAGTTTTTTGACTGCCTAAGAACACATATGAGCATATTATAATCACATATTCAGTTTTTTGACTGCCTTAGCACACATATGAGCATGCTATAATAACATATAGAGTTTTTTAACTGCCTTAAAACACATATGAACATGTTATATATCATTTATGATAGAATCACATATAAAATTTTTGGCTTTGCCTGCCTTAGAGCACATATGAGCATGCTATATTCACATATTCAATTTTTTTACTGCCTTAGCACACATACGAGCATGATCGAATCACATATATAGTTTTTTGCCTGCCTTAAAGCACATCTGAGCATGGTAGAATCACATATAGAGTTTTTTTAGATGCCTTAGAACACATATGAACATGCTATAATCACATATTCAATTTTTTGACTGCCTTAGCACACATATGAGCATGATAGAATCACATATAGAGTTTTTTTATTACCTTAGATCACACATGAGCACATGATAGAATCACATATAGTGTGTAATTTATTTCATTATATTTTGTTTATCAATACTGACTGTTCTTTTCTTGTGTAGGCTGCTAGCGATAATCAGGGTAGTGGAGCTGAAGGGACAGATAAAGACAATGAACAAGAAGACGCACAAAATCTTGGCGATGATTAGAGGACTGTGTTGAAGAAGTTCTATTTTTTTTATTTTTCCTAATTGTAATTGTTGAATTGTAAATAATTAAACTTCTTAATTTTAAGGTGGAACGATTAATTGTTGTAGATACTTGTTATATGAATTTTTTTGTGTGGTTTGTTTTTTATTTACATGAAATATAAATTGTACAGGAAATAGAAATTGTACAGTTCTCGGTAATTAATTTTCAAATAAATTTTTTAAATTTTTTTTCGTGTTTGCGACGGATTAGCGACGGAACCATCCGTCGCTAATCATATTAATCTAGCGACGGCATAGCGACGGAATTAAATCCGTCGCCAAGCCGTGGTCGCCGTTTAGTACCGGCGGATTGGCGACGGAATATAGCGCTCGTTATTCCGTCGCAATTAGCGACGGACCTGGCGACAGACTAATTCCGTCGCCAGTTAGCGTCGAAATATTTGCGACGTAAGCATACTGTCGCCTCGTTGTCGCTAATCCGTCGCTAACATGGTTAGCGACGGATTAGCGACGGATTCGCGACGGAATGTGGTCGTCGCTAATCTACTACTTTGTTGTAGTGTTAGATGTCGTTCCTTCTCTAATGATCAAGTTTTTGATCTATTGGACTCTACATTTAGATTTTTATTATTTATTTAGTATGCAACATGCTTTAGATTATGAATTTTGGATAATTAGATGCACTTATTTAAAGCACTAAAAAACGACCAC
This sequence comes from Nuphar pumila, assembly GCF_984573655.1. Classification (NCBI taxonomy): domain Eukaryota; kingdom Viridiplantae; phylum Streptophyta; class Magnoliopsida; order Nymphaeales; family Nymphaeaceae; genus Nuphar; species Nuphar pumila. Next base: position 73,566,275 of record NC_143262.1, read on the forward strand.
CACAATAATTTGTATTGTAAAATTTTACATGCATTATGAGTTGTAGATTTTTTATGTTTTGAAAACATGTCTGGATGTCAAAAAATTTTTATCTAAAGCATATTTCTTACTGAATAAATTATAAATAACAAACATATATAGGGTGGTCGATGAAATGCTCAAACATTAGAGGAGGCGATCTGTTTCATCATTATTGATTGTAGATTTTAGACCATTTTTGGCTTGGTTGGTTCATATATATATATATATATATATATATATAGAGAGAGAGAGAGAGAGAGAGTCCAACCAAAGAAAGGTTGTAAATTTATAATCAATGATAATTTAATGGCATTCTTCTCTAGTTATTGAGTTTTTCAATTATTGGACTTTACATGTTATATTTTCATCATTTATTTAGTAAGCAACATATTTTTTATTATGATTCTTTTGATATTTAAATGTTTTTCTAACTAATAAGATTGGATGCTACACTTGGTCTTAATTGAAAGGCTGGGAAAGGCATTATTTAAATGTGTTTTTCAAAGTGCTAAAAAATGACAGCCCACAATAATTTGCATAGTAAAATTTTAAATGCATTATAGGCCATTGATTTTCACGTTTTGTTAAACATGTCTAAATATCATAAAACCTTTATGTAAAAACAAGAATATAAGATCCAATTGATAAAACGTTCAAACATTGAAGGAGAGCTGTCTCAACATAGTTGGTGGTAGGTGCTAAATGATGTGTGTTAAATGAGTTTTTCAGGGTTTGTTCATTTTATTTTTAAATTCTGAACGTACAGATGTGATCTATGTACTTGATTTTATAGGGATCAGCTCTTGAAGTGTTCGATTCCGATACATTAGTGGGTTTTTATAAGGTTAAAAAAATCAACGGTCCAAAATCTTTGTAAACTTTTTAGGCTCCAAATATAATTTTTTCATCGAAAACACATGATCCAGGTGTGGATTTCCTGTAAATTGAACATGACCAATACATTTTTGGGGTCAGAACTGTTAAAAAATACCAAAAGGTCAGAAAAACCTATTTAGCATGTATCATTTAGCACGTATCAAATTGGCACTTGCCCATTTATCTCTCTCTCTCTCTCTCTCTCTCTCTCTCTCTCTCTCTATATATATATATATATATATATATATATATATATATATATATATATATATATATATATATATATATAAGCTAATTGTTGGTTTACCCACAAAAATAAGTTTATGCGCTATGTTTAGCATTGACCAGTGAGTTGTACAGACTTGAAAGCATGCTACAGCATGTGGTATTTGGTTCTTTTTTAACAACTAGTTACAAAATAAGAGGCGGTGTTTCTCCGCTTGCTCACATGTACGTTAATCAAACGACAACTTTGATTTATATCATGCTTCCACATGATTTGACACAATGGTTGGTTGGTGAAGGTTAGATGAAAAGATTGTTTTGGTTTGATTGTATTTGCATTGCTTATGACCCGAATAGACTGAATGTAGGTGGGGTTTTTTTTCTTTTTCTTTTTTATCCTTTTTGTTTGTCTATTGCTCAAAAAAAAAATAATGCTGGTCTGAGAGACCTGAGTTGCGGGAATATCCTGCCAGAGACAATCTGTCAAGTTCGCCGGAATAAAATCTTGCTCATCCGAGAGCCTGTGGGAAGTGGTGCACAAACTCTCGGCATCCTCAAGCTTGAATGCTTTAAACTTACCCTAGCCATGTGTTTGAAGCCCTTGTCCAGAAATGGTTTATATTTAGAACAAAGTTTCTGTTTCTTCACCATAGGTTTGATTATAAATGGACGGGGTTCCAAACAAATAATGTTGAGTTTAAAGAAAGGTTTGATGCAAATCGAATCCTTGATTTGCTAAAAAACTCTACCTACTCCTACGCGCAGAAACCAAAGGAAAGCAGAAAAAATACTGAAAATTGCAGGAAATTAACACAAAACAAGAAATAAACCAAATAAACTAAAAAATAACAGATTTCAATGTCTTAATGAACTCATTTATTCTTAGCTTTTTCCTATATTTATAGGAGAATAATTCTAATCCTATTAAACTCAATCTGCCATTTTTTATAAATATCAATTAAAAAAGCAAATATTAATTCTACTAAACTACTAAATTGAGATATGGATAAATGTCTGATATTCAATATCCATTACAATTACTCAAAAAAAGAAAATATTCAAACTAAGATAATATGGCTCTCAAATAATCTAATTAAGGATGTAGATTTAGATATATGTCGCTCTGCTCCTGCATCATTCTCCTCGAGTTGAAGAAGACTTGCCCTTAAGTCCGAATACCGCTTGCGCATTTTTTAATTATGTTCCACCTTGTAGGTTATAGGCCCACAATATGGAATCAAATCTCAATGTTGGTTTGTAAACTGATTAAACCAAGCAAGGTCTACCTCAATATGCATAATGAAACCAGGAACATTTTTTTCAAGCCAATCAAAGTCACGTGAGATGCTTCCAATATAAAATGAGTCAAATGGATATAGAGCAAATGGTTGAGATGCAATTTGGATCCACTCTGAATCAACCTCACCTTTTGGCGATTGTTGATCACTTTGAACTGGTTTATGCCACCTTGAAACTGGTCCAAAATGTGACGGAACTTGTACGACCCATAATTTTTCAATAAAAATTCGGAATAAATTCATGAGGTATTTATGTAAAAGTAGCATATGAACTCAAAATGCGAAACAAATAGATTTCAACGAACCAATTATACTTATGACTTATGTATCTTAGCAGAAATATTCTCAAACAATTAGAGAAATATAACTTCTCTCCTAAGTAAAATTAGGAGATTTCAACGAGCCAACTTGCTTTGTTTCGTCGACAAAAAAAAAATATTATACCCATATTTTTTCGCAAAAAATATCAATGAAACACCAAAAAATTGTGGGACCCACAAAAATATCTAGTGAACCCCACAAAAATATCTCACCAAAAATATCATGTGGGTCCCGCAAAAATATCTCATGGAATCATTAGGTTGGCCTCATAGGTATATAGAAGTTATTTTATTACTTTATCACCAAGTTTGGGTCATGGATCAAGAAAGAGTTTTGAATTGGATCCACACTACATGTGGATCCAAGATCAAATTGAAAAACTATAAATAGATGTGACCCCCTCTCTTAAAAATTGTCTCCCCTCCTCTCTCCTCTCTTTTGGTTCTAGCCTAGACCAAGCCTACTTGCAGTGAACTTGGACCTGTTTAGCTCAGGTTGAGCCCAGTTGGTCAAGACTCACTTGACCTACCTGGTTAGCTTTTCTCTCTCAACTTTTGTTTTGATCTTAGCCTAGGTCAAACACTGTAAAAAATCTGTGGATTAGCGATGACCCAAATCCGTCGCTAAACAGTTTAGTGATAGATTAGCGTCAGATTAGAGACAGATAACTTTCATCACGATTTTTTCGATGCTAATTCGCGATGAAATATATCTGTCGCCCATTCTGTTGCTAAGTAGTGACAAAATATATTTGACGTCAGTTTCGTCGCTAAGTTGCGACGGAATAACGAATGCCAACATTCGTCGCAAGGTCATCGTTACTATACGGTGACTTTGGTTTTGCGATGGATTTATAGTCGTCGCTAATCCATCGCTACATTCAACGCTAATAGTAATTAGCGATGGATATATCAGTGACTAATCTGTCGCAAACATAGAAAAAAAATTTAAAAATTATTTGAAAATTAAATATCGAGAAAAAATTTCTTGTGATACAATTTATATTTCTTGTGAATAAAAAATAAAGTACACATCAAAATACAAATAAAAGGAAACCAAAATAATTAATCGATCCACTGTAAAATTCGCAAGTTCTAATTATTTATAATTCAACATTTACATTTTTGAAACAAAAAAAAGGTAGAACAAATTCAACACATGAATCTAATCATCGCCATGATTTTGTGCGTCCTCTTTTTCATTGTCTTGATCTGTCCCTTCAGCTCCACTACGTTGATTATCGTCAGCAACCTAGACAAGAAAATAAAAGTTTGTATTGATAAAAAAATATATATTAAAATAAATTATACTCTATATGTGATTCGATCATCCTCATATGTGTTCTAAGGAAATAAAAAATTTGTATATATGATTTTATCATGCTCATATGTGTTCTAAGGTAGTAAAAAAATTGTATATGTGATTCTATCATGCTCATATGTGTTCTTAAGGCAATAAAAAAAACTTATATGTGATTCAATCATGCTCATATGTGCTCTAAGGCAGTCAAAAAAATGTATATGTGATTCTACCATGCTCATATGTGTTCTAAGACAGTAAAAAAACTTTATATGTGATTCAATCATGCTCATATGTGTTCTAAGGCAGTAAAAAAATTGTACATGTTATTCTATCATGCTCATATGTGTTCTTAAGGCAGTAAAAAAAACTTATATGTGATTCAATCATGCTCATATGTGCTCTAAGGCAGTCAAAAAAACTATATATGTGATTCTATCATGCTCATATGTGCTCAAGGCAGTCAAAAAACTTTATATGTGTTCTTAAGGCAGTAAAAAAAACTTATATGTGATTCAATCATGCTCATATGTGCTCTAAGGCAGTCAAAAAAACTATATATATGATTCTATCACGCTCATATGCGCTCTAAGGCAGTCAAAAAACTTTATATGTGATTCTATCATGCTCATATATATTCTAAGGCAGACAAAAAACTATATATGTGATTATATCATGCTCATATGTGTTGTAAGGCAGTCAAAAAAACTCTATATGTGATTCTACCATGCTCATATATGTTTTAAGGCAGTAAAAAAACTTTATATGTGATTCTATCATGCTCATATATGTTCTAAGGCATGCAAAAAACTGCATATGTGATTATATCATGCTCATATGTGTTGTAAGGCAGTCAAAAAACTATATATATGATTTTATCATGTTCATATGTGCTCTAAGGCAGTAAAAAAACTTTATATGTGATTCTATCATGCTCATATGTGTTCTAAGGCAGACAAAAAACTATATATGTGATTATATCATGCTCATATGTGTTCTAAGGCAGTAAAAAAAACTCTATATGTGATTCTACCATACTCATATGTGCTCTAAGGCAGTCAAAAAACTGTATATATGATTCTATCATGCTCATATGTGTTCTAAGGCAGGAAAAAAAACTTTATATGTGATTCTACCATGATCATATGCGCTCTAAGGCAGTCAAAAAACTTTATATGTGATTCTATCATGCGCATATGTGTTGAAAAACAGGCAAAAAACTATACATGTGATTATATCATGCTCATATATGTTCTAAGGCAGTCAAAAAAATTGTATATGTGATTATATCATGCTCATATGTGCTCTAAGGCAGTCAAAAAACCGTATATGTGATTCTATCATGCTCATATGTGTTCTAAGGCAGGCAAAAAATTGTATATGTGATTATATCATGATCATATATGCTCTAAGGTAGTAAAAAAAACTGTATATGTGATTCTATCGTGCTCATATATTTTCTAAGGCAGTCAAAAAACTGTATATGTGATTTTATCATGCTCATATATGCTCTAAGGCAGTCAAAAAAATATATATGTGATTCTACCATGCTCATATGTGCTCTAAGGCAGTCAAAAAATGTATATGTGATTCTACCATGCTCATATGTATTCTAAGGCAGTTAAAAAACTTTATATGTGATTCAAACATGCTCATATGTATTCTAAAGGCAGTAAAAAAACTATTTTTGTGATTCTATCATGCTCATATGTGCTCTAAGGCAGTAAAAAAACTTTATATGTGATTCTATCATGCTCATATATGCTCTAAGGCAGTAAAAAAATTGTATATGTGATTCTACCATGCTCATATGTGCTCTAAGGCAGTCAAAAAGTTGTATATGTGATTCTACAATGCTTATGTGTGTTCTAAGGCAGGCAAAAAACTATATATGTGATTTTATCGTGCTCATATGTGCTCTAAGGCAGCCAAAAAACTGTATATGTGATTCTACCATGCTCATATGTGCTCTAAGGCAGTCAAAAACTGTATATATAATTCTACCATACTCATATGTGTTCTAAGGCAGTAAAAAAATTGTATATCTGATTCTATCGTGCTCATATGTGTTCAAAGGCAGTAAAAAAACCGTATATGTGATTCTATCATGCTCATATGTGTTCTAAGGCAGTAAAAAAATTGTATATGTGATTCTATCGTGCTCATATATGTTCAAAGGCAGTAAAAATATTATATAAAAGGTCAGTATTGATAAACAAAATATACTGAAATAAATTATATCCAATGCACCTAAGTTAAGGCAATCAATATGAAATCTAACGACATGCAATATATCACATGAAACTTTCATACCTGAGAGACACCTACAATCAAAGTTCCCTTGTTCTGCAAAAAACTGTTGAACTCATCTCAGAGAACATCGGCAATTGTTTTATGGAAATAGTCACACATTGTGTCCTTAACGATCTGGCATACATCATCACCGAAAAAAATAGGATGCTTGAAGCTGATGTTGACGGGAGAAGTTTGTGAGTCGTGATTAGAGGAAGCAATGACTGGTGAGGTATTCATATTACTCCCAAACCCGAACACACGACCCTTTTTGGGTTCATCTGCTGCAGTCACTCATGCTGCAGGATTAAATGATGGATATATCGCTCTATCATCTGTTGCTCATATGCCTCCTACAAAATAATGTTTACAATATGCATTAATAATTAAGAATTACAATATTTATGATAACTTGTATATTACAATGATTATTAATACAATAAATACATATCATTGTCGTTCTCGCCTTCTCTGATACGAATTCTTCTGTGGTCTTACGTTTATGTGTTTCAACAAACACATCCTTATATGACACAATGCCTCTCTTTTTTGCTTTCTGCGAAGTAAAATGATAAAAGATTTAGTTAACAGGTTTGCAACAATACTTATAAAATTGACAATATATATATTGATGAGTTACCATTTTCTTTAGGTGGCTCTCAAAAGTCCTAGATCCACCTGTGTGTAGATGGGTTTCAGGCATTTTCACTCGATTTTGTGCAGCCTTCGCTAAGCGGTTTTGAAATGCATCCCCCTCCCACTTGTCGCGCATTCCCTCCCAATAATATCTCCTAATAGTAATAGGGTTATGACCCTTCCACTGTAGTGGATCATCTATTCTGCCAGATGCTTTTTTTGATGCAGTCTTCATAGTGTGCAATATGTATGCAAATCGATTGGCAGCCAACTTCTGCCACATCTTCCTTGCATCATGTTTCTCCATCGTAGTCGTGAAGCGATTCAAAGCCTATATATATTTTCAAAAAGTTAGTAGACATGACTATAACAAAAAATTAAATATGAAACACATTAACTATAACAAACAACTGTATATCGTGAATGAGGATCATAATTTGTCTATCACCTCTTTTGGATACTCTTTCCATTGAGCGACCGATCTTGGTAGATGTTGAAATAGTGAATTTCTAATATCGCGTACTACTTCTTGTGGCTCAAACATTGTGTTGCACATGAATTGGTACATAGTAAATATCAATATACAATATTTATAAGATATGCAATAAGTGAAAATGAAATACTTACAGTCGATTATCGATATACACTATTCGAATGAGTCTTCTTGTTCTAGACTGAGAAGACTCTGCATCTTGTGTTGGCTCCTGACTTGTATGATCAACTGGTGTAGGTGAGTCATGTACAGGCGAAACATCATCTGTAAAAAAATACGTTAGAAATTCTCAGAATGCATATTTCAACTAATCAAGCATCCAATTAGTTAAATGATATACCTATCAAAGGATCCCGTGAAGATAAAGGTTGAGTCTGGCTACTACTAGATGAACGACCATTGTAAGCTCCACGAACCATATTCTAACAAATAAAAAATGTCATGCAATACATTCAAATTGTTTCAAATCATTCACATCAATGCAATACATTTCAATACATTCAAATATATCAAATCAAGTATTGCAATACATTCAAATCATTCACATTATTAGAATACCTACAAACCATTCACATCATTGCAATACATTCAAATCATTCACATCAAGTATTGCAATACATTCAAATAATTCAAATCATTCACATCAAGTATTGCAATACATTCAAATAGAGGTTTGTATTATAAGATTTTGCTCACTAGCTTGCGAATTCTTTCTCATCACTTGTTTGACTTTCATATTCTTCTTCTTCTTTTTCTTCTTTATCTTCTTCTTCTTCATCTTCTTCTTCATTGTTTGCTCATCCATTTGGTATATCATTTGGATCACATTCTTCTATAAATGTTTCATCGACCAATGGAGATATGCCATGCATATCATGCGCAATATCGTGACCATAAGAGAAGTCATAGATATCATCTGATTGATAGTAATCACTATCTTCAGTTAACTTGTCTTCCTGTAATTGATCATACTCGGGGTATAGTTTGGACTTCACCTTGCAAACTGCTCACCATTCATTTCTATCTGACTTTTTTTATACTCGGATATAAAGTATAATAAACTTGTTGAGCTTGCGAGGCTAATATGAATGGTTCATATGTTCCAAACCTTGATTTATGATTCACCTCCATAATGCCTGAGGCTTTGTCGACTCTTGTTGCAGTTGAATCAAACCAATGACACTGAAATAAAGTTACCCTATTATTTATGCGTAAGTAAGTCAACTTCATTATTCCTCTATAACACTGTAGTAATCATGTTCATTTTCACCGTAGCTTCTGCCCTTGACACACACACCACTATTCATCGTTGATTTGTTTATACCGTAATCTTTTGTATGGAATCGATAACCATTTACGATGTACCCATTGTAACATTGCACAAATTTGGTCAGACCATTTTGTAAATCACATATTCCTTGATCTTTAACATCACCATGGCGGACCTACACACAAACATAAACAATGATTGTGATCACGACCAATTAAGTAACTTAGTGTTGTTTACAAGTACACAATTTATGTGAGCATCCTTATTAACTCTTTCAACCACTCCATAAACTTAGTTTTACGTTCTTTTTGTACTTCTGCATCAATGAGATGTGAAACTTCTCTTCGCAACTCCAGATCAAATCATCTGCAAACCACAAATACTTATATTACCGAACCATATATGCACATATAGAACATAAAAGGATTTAGAATTGTGTTGCGTCTACGTATACTTACTCGATGTATGGGTTGATCGCTGAGCAATTAAAAAGAATATAGATGTGTGTTGCGTCTTACTCTCGATCTGCCAAGAGTCTTCATTGGCAACTACCAAATGCATGCCCAAGTGGTTGAAATATCGACAGTTTGTCAACTACAGTTACTTGTTCTCCATCATCGTTACTAGGCGAGCATGTGTAACGTGTTGGAATGTGAGGTTTAAAGTACATATATGAGATATTTGAAATCTTTTCTAAAGTGTATGTCTCACAAATAGAGCCTTCTACTCTTGCTTTATTACGAACCTTTTTTTTTAGGTCAAACATGCATCTGTCAAAAATATACATTTCAAATTTGAAATATTTGTCATTGAAGAGACAGATATAAGAAAACATATACATTTCAAATGGGTACATCCACCGATGTTGCACAGAACCACCAACCCTTAGTTTATATGGCAAATATATGATCAAATGTTCCATAACATCGAAAAATGTTGGCGGAAAAATCTTTTTCTAGCAAACAAACAGTGGTGATTACAGAGTCATCAAGATTCTTTACATCAGATACTATGACTTCTAATGCACACAATGTTCCAAAAAATCCACTTAACTCAGACAATACCCCCCATATAAGTTTGTCTAACATATCATGGAATGCTAGAGGTATCAATTGTTGTATAAAGCTATGACAATCATGGCTCTTCAACCCATATAACTGTTTATCGTCAATCTTCACAGCCCGAGCAATGTTAGAGACATATCCATCTGAAAATCTCAATTGTCTAAACCATTGACATATTGTTTTATTTGATCAGGTTCAAACATATACCTTGCATTTGGTTTCAGTACTTTGTCATTATACTCTTTGAGTTTCAATTCTGGTCTTTTACATATTACTTTTAAATCAATATGGCCTTCGAATTATCCTTTTTTTCTCTTTAACATTCATTACTATATTGAACATATTATCAAACACATTTTTCTTCACATGCATCACATCCAAATTATGTCGTATCAATAGGGTCGGCCAATATGGCAGTTCTCAAAAAATAGATTTTTTTGTCCAATTGTGATCCTTCCCAAATCCAAGGAAGGGCGTTAGACTACTGGCATCTGTTAATACATCTGGAAAGTATTGCATTCTTCTTAAAATCTCTATGCCAGACAATCTTTTAGGTGAACCTTTCATTTCAGTTGTGCCTGCTCGAAATGCATTCCTTTGTCGTCGGAACGGATGGTCGTTGGGTAGAAATCAACGATGATACTCAAACCAGCAAGGCTTCCTTCTATGCGTCAATCTAAAAGTTTTTGTATCCTTCATGCAGTACGGACATGCCAACCTCCTATGTGTGCTCCAACCAGATAACATACCATATGCAGGAAAGTCATTGATTGTCCATAGAACAACGACCTTCATATTGAAATTTTATTTTTTGTGGGCATCATATGTAGTAACACCATCATCCCACAGTACTTTTAGTTCATTAATCAATGACCTTAAATCTACATCAAGAGTTTGGCCAGGTGAGATCGGACCAGGGATCAATAGAGACAAGAAAAGATTTGGACGCTTCATACACAAACTTGGTGGAAGGTTGTATGGAGTTACAAATATTGGTCAGTATGAGTATGGAATTGATCTACCCCCAAATGGATTAAATTCATTTGTACATAGACCGAGTCTAACATTTCTCACTTCTATTGCGAAGTTTTGATGAGTACAATCAAAGTGCTTTCAAGCTTCTGCATCAACAAAATGTGTGATCTTATCTTTATCATATCGAACTTTATTTGCATGTCATCTCATGTGTTTAACTATCCTTGAAGACATATACAATCGTTGCAATCTAGGAGTGATAGAAAAGTAGCGGAGCGACTTGTATGAAACTTCTTTTGATCTCGTAAAATTGCATCTTGTCTTTGGCTTGAACCGAGGATGCCCACATGACGGGCATGATATGTTGTTTTCTTGATCCTTGAAATACAACATGCAGTGATTTGGACAATCATTTATCTTTTTATACCCCATACCTAGAGCGTTGACCATAACCTTCGCACGATAGAAATTTTGTGGCAATTTCTCATCTTTGGGCAACATACTCTTTATAATCATGCACAAATGGTTAAAACATGATTGACTCAAATTATACTCGAACTTCAAATTCATTAGTTGAAGAACTGCAGACAAGATAGTATGACTCTCACAATTGTTCCAAAGTGGCTTATCAGCATCTCTAAGTAAATTATAAAATCTACTAGCTGCATCGTTTGGTGATTCTTCATCTACTGTAGTTGTTACATCACTAGAACCCATAGCAGAACCCAGTTCTGTTCCTGCGACATCAAATATCAAATCCATTTATGAATTATCGTACACCAAATTCATTTGTGCATCAAAATTGTTTCTAAATTCTTCACCATGAAACATTCAATTCTGATAATCGCTCACAAAACCTTTCCTGTATAGGTGATGTCTAACACCATGAGGTTCTACAAATCGATTGTTCTTACAAATCTTGTAGGGACACCTAATCCGACCTCTAGGATCCACTATACTGACACTTGCCATTGCAAATTCAATAAAACTTTCAACACCATCCATATATTCATGCGATAACTTATTGTCAACTATCCTACGGTACATTCATTCACGGTTTGCAGTAATTTTGTCGTATGATGTTATGAATAGTATCCTAACCAGTTAAAAGAGAATCATCAGAATGCTATGATGAAGAAAATATCAAATTTATCATGCAATATATGATGTCATACAATCACAAGAATTATGCTACATGCATTGATAACTTAATATTTTTATGTGCAAACTATTCATAACATGGTACATTCATTTGAAGCATGCTTTCATTATACAATTTCACATGTAAGTCATAATCAAATTGAAAGTAACTACATGCAAGCATGGATATAAACACATCAAACATTACATCAAAAATATTCATATCAAAAAAATGTCAAACATGTACATGCAGCAAACACACTCCAATATCCCGCTAACTACGACCATGCCTAGCATGAAATTCGTACTCCAAAAATAAGAACACTTTTATTCTCATACATTAAAATCATGCTCAACATGATCTCCAAACTCCAACAAAGCAGTCCTAGATATCAACAACTAAGTGAATGTGTGAACAATAAAGTGTTGCATCCAATAAATTAAATAACATGTGATGTGTTTGCATCACTTACTCACCATGGGTATTTACCCAATTTGCATTATTTTTGTCACTTACCACGGGTGACGGGGCACAAGCGGGATCCGTTCAGAAATCTGCAAAAGACAATATGTTAAAATAAAGTCACCCTCTGCCGAAAGGAAAAAATTTAGAATAAACATCGAAGTCAGACTGGATTCCGGCGAGGCAAAACGCCTTTCGGGCATCGACCACCTCTCCGTTCGGCCCAACCGCCCTCGAGTTCGGCCAGCCAGTCAGTAGGCCAACGATGTATGACAGCAGCAAGAGGTCTCCAGAGGTAGTGATCGTCCCCCGGAATGGCATGCATGGGGTGATGTCGTGGTTCAGGAACACGGCGATCGCTGGGCACCACCTGGCCCGTCGCCCCTCTGTCGGAAAAAAAAATGAGGCAGGAGGGGCAACTCTCTGCCAAAAAAAAAAATGAGGTAGGGTCGCTCGTAGGGTCGCTCTCTCCCCCTTTGCCAAAAAAGCAGGGGGGCAACCCTATGCCTGAATAAAAACATGAGGCAGAGGGGCGACCCCCTGCAGAAAAAACAAGTGAGGCAGGGGTCACCCCCCTGCCGAAAAAAAGAGAGGCATGGGGGTGAACCCCTGCTCGAATAAAAAAATGAGGCAGGGGGCGACCCCCTGCCAAAAAAAAATGAGGCAGAGTGTCCCCCCCCCCCCTAGAAAAAAAGTGGCAGGGGGGTGACACCCTGACGGAAAAGCAGGGGGGAGACCCCATGCCCGAATAAAACAACGAGGTAGGGGGGTTGCCCCCCTACCGGAAAAAACAAAACGCGGCAGAGGGTCGCCGCCCCTACCGAAAAAAACAAACGAGGCAGGGGGGAGACCCTCTGCCCGAATAAAACAACGAGGCAGGGGGGTCGCCCCTTGCTGAAAAAAATAAAAAGGGTAGGTGCCCCCCTGCCAGAAAAAAAATAAAGAGGGATTTACCTGGGAGATGTCGGGCGGCGGACCGGGGGGCGACGGGCCGAGCGGCAGACCGAGGAGCGACGGGCGATGGGCCAAGGAGTGCGTCAGGCAGGCGTGAGAGACGAAACAAAAAAGAGAAAAAAGGGCTCTAATTAGGGATTTACGGGAAAATTAGCGACAGATTTGGCGAAGGCCTAATTTCGTCGCAACTCCATTATAAATTTACATGACCAGTTAGCGACTGAAGATTTTCATCGCTACGTAGCGACAGAAAAACTTTCGTCGCCAAATCCGTCGCTAATCATCGCGCATGTTGCGACAAAAACCTTTCCGTCGGTAGTTTCGTAAATATTACAAATCTTAGTGACGAATTAGTTTCTCTCATTAATCCACTGCAACGTTGCGATGGAAGAAATCTGTCACAAATATTTGTCGCTAATTGGCAATTTTCTTGTAGTGAAACCTACTTGACCTAAACTTAGCCTAGTTGGGGTGGGCTTGGACCTACTTAACCCAGTTGGGACATGACCTCTTGGTCTTGACGGCTTAATTTTTTCTACCCTTTTCTTGCCTAAACCCAACCATCCAACTAAACCTAACCTAGTTAAGGTAGGTTTGAACCCAGTTAGACCTATGCTAGGTCCAAACTGGTTCTTGGTTTAGACTTTGTCAAATCATCGTTTCATTGAAAGCTGCAAGAGACACTCTTGATTGTGATCATACCGGACATAAAGGACATGCCGATCACGACCTAGGAGTGCCTCAACCACCTCATTAGAGCACTACCACATAGCTTGATAGGTTTGCATACCAATGAATATCAAAGTTATACTCTTCTCGATATATATGTATTTGCTTATGTTTTTAAGTTTGTCATCGCATCGAACGATGCTAAGGTTCCTGCTTTCTACATATATATATATATATGTGTGTGTGTGTGTGTGTGTGTGTATTTGCTTATGCTTTTAAGATTACCGTCATGTTGAATGATACCAAGTCTCCTACTTTTCGCAATATATATGTATTTTCTTATGCTTGTAAGATTGCCGCATCGTCGAACGATGCTAAGGCATCTGCTTTTCGCATATATATATATATATATATATATATATATATATATATATATATATATATATATATATATATATATATATATATATATATATATATATATATTTGCTTATGCATTTAAGATTATTATCACATCAAATAATGCCAAGGCTCCTGCTTTTCGCATGAATGTATATATGTTTTTTCTTATGCATTTAAGATTATCATTGCATCAAATAATGCCAAGGCTTCTGCTTTCTGCATATAAGTATTTTCTTATGCTTTTAAGATTACCGTCGCGTCGAATGATGCCAAGGCTCCTCCTTTTTGTGTATATGTATTTACTTATGTATTTGCTTATGTATTTAAGATTATCATCACGTCAAACGATGCCAAGGCTTCTACTTTCTACAAATATATATGTATTTGCTTTTTACAAGTTATTTAGTTTGGTTTCTCTCACCGAACCTTAAATATGCTTTCATTTATGCTGTCGCGCTATATCGCACAGACTCTTGCTTATATTACATATAGTTGCGCATAAATGAGCATTCAAATGGAGATTAATTGTCAAATATAATTTCATATGCCGCTCCTCGATCAAGATTCTGATTGATAAAAGAAGCTCTTATTGGAAAAGTTTTGCTCTTGCGTAAAACTGTTTTTTTGTAAAAACCTAAGTCACTTGTGCATGGCCTAGTTAAAGACTTAAGTTCCAATGAATCACAATAGATGCAAAGTATACACAACAGTGCACATGTATCCCCGACTTAAGCATAGCATTTCCTCTATCAAAGAGAGGAAGTACTATTGAAATTTTTAAAAAGATGTTCATTGAGTTTAAAAAAATGCAAAGCTTTCTCTATCAATGAGAGGAAGTGCTATCAAAATTTCTGAAAGAAATTCAACAAGCTTAGAAAGATGCATAGCACGTACTCTGTCACACAGAGGAGGTGCTGCCAAAATTCTGACAAGTAGTTTGTAAAAGTAAAAAGGGACATCATGCTTCCTTCGTCAAGCAGAAGAACGACTGTCAAAATATTTGGCAAAAGACTTGCCTGAACTAGTTTAAATGACACGATGATTCTTCTATTGGCAAAACCCTGTCGAAATGGCTTGTTCCACCTTCACCTGGAAGGAAGCCCTACTCGTAAGAGTCGGTGCACTAGAGTAATTGTTGCGCCTTTACTAGGCTTGCGGCTACATATGCCGATCAGTTGATCCGAAGTGATCATGGTATATGCATGCTCATATAAAATATTGTTATACAACAAGACTCGTAAGGGTCAGAGTGTCAGAGTTCATTGTTCACTCAAAAGAGGTAAAACACTTGTGAAAGGTTGTAGATGCCGAGAGCGGTGTTATGCATACATATGAATAAAACTTAATGATAGTTCCTGGACTATACGATTGGATCGTGCTTCGAAATACTGAATAGGGTTGTGGTACATATTCTCTTAGTACAAATTGCACTCGTTGCCCGAGTGACATTCAAATGTCCTATAAAGAACAATTATGTTGCTGAACCCCTTCAGGACTATTTCTCACTGTGAAAGATGGTGATGGTACAACCCGCGAGTGACGTATTTATCATGAACTAAAGAGTTTAATGGATCGCCCGTCACTCAAGATGTTTGGAGGTCGGGTTATCCTTAAGATCTAAGGATTGAACCCAACTACTGCAGTAGACAATGTATTTGAAACGACCTAGTGGGGTTATCCCGATATGAGTTCTACCTCCTCATTATGGACATGGTCATGAGGCCTTTAGGGTATCTAAATTTCATGAAATAATAAACCCTTAAATGACTTCGTTTGACACTGAATATAAGTTTTGTTGTGTACCATGGGGTGAATGAGTTAATATCGAAACAATTCATTAGTTCTAGATTCAACGATATATGAATGTGTGAATGAATGTGCGTTGTTCTGATGATTCTTAAATAACCTTGTGGAAGGTGTTGTGATCAGTATACTACTGAACCGATAGGGCAAAGACCATGTTGTATCTGCACGACTAAGCTAAGCTCGAGAAGGTCTTGCTTGGATTCATGGGATACAGATGTGCCAAGTCTTGGAGACTTGAGCTTGTTGTTTTAGTTGTAGCCCTAAAGTGGCTTACGTAATATATGACAAGTCTTAGATACTTGAGCTTAATGTTTCAATTGTGGCATTGATGAAACTTTCACGATATATGCTAAGTCGTTGAGACTTAAGCATCTCTATTGTGAATTGCGGTTCATGTATTTTTATGAGTTTTATACTTGTTTTGCTTTGAATGCTTTCCTACCAGACCAATGATGGTTCTGACCATTGTTTAATGGAGAATACAGATATTGAACGTACAATGCGATATGCAAAGTAAGACGGCATCGAGTTTCAAGGTTTCTCTAAATAGTGTTACATCGCTTCCTTTATAAAACTAGTTTTATAGAATACTGTTTTTTCAAGCAGTGATGTTTGTAATAAACAACTCATTTTGATAAATAAAACACTTTGGTGGTCAATGAGTGTTTGGCCATATACCTATGACTTGTCCAATGTTTTTCTAAAATCGATGACTCATTACCGTCTATTTTCACTACTAAAAACCTTTTCTAAATTTCACTGCAAAGCTAAAAAAAAAAACCCCAAAAATTTTTAACTAAGCATTGTTTTGGAAATATGGGACATTATAGAACTGGCATGAGACTACTTTGAATTGGATAGGAATCCGCTCCAACCAGTCTGAATTTTGGATTTGGAGTTGAACCAGTTCTCCCAACAAGTGTGCCCCCCCCCCCCCCCCCCCACCTCCTCGCATGGGAAATCCATTGGCCCCCGTCTTCGTCAGTAGAGGGACAACTGTCGACGGCAGGTGGGGCTCTCACTGCGCGTCATCGTCAGACGATAGTCGAGCAGTGGAGGAGACCCTCCCCATGGTTGTTTCCCATCGTTTTGCTAGAGCAAGAAGAGAGAAGGGGGAGGTTGTTGACCCCTCCTAGCGAGTTATCCATTGGTGACCAGAACCCATGCTGGTTGGCTTCTCTTGTATGAAGATCTGAGGACAGGATGAACAAAGGTTTCTCACCTCACCAGTTCTCTTAAAAGGACAGAGGAGGGGGGGGGGGGTCGATCATCAAATCTCGCTTGGCCTGTTGATGAGAGTGTAGTGTATCCTCCATCTGAGCACATTCAGATGGTGGAGGGTGATTAGTGAATAACATTTAGGCGTTCTCAAAGGCCAAACTGATCGACTCACCCTCTTGGATGGGCATCTTTTCACGAGACTCTCAATTGTTGTGCATATGCTCATTTTCTTTATATAATCATCGCATGAACTCCTCAAGCATATGTTCCATCCTGGAGAGTCATTGGTCAAACATCACAAGTCTCTGATTCATATCTATCACAATTGTTCTTAGGCTTTGCATATCAACCTTTAGATTAGTCACTTCTACAAGAAGACCAATCACCGAATCTTGCTTTAATTCAATTTATTTATTCATCTCATTTTAACCTTGATGCAAGAACAAAGTGACACATATCCGGATCCACATCCTTCATTGGATCATTGAGATCTATATTATCTTAGTTTGAATATTTTCTTGTTTTGAAAAATTGTAATGGATATTGGATATCAAGCATTGATCCATATCTCAATTTAGCAGTTTAGTTGAATTAAAATTTACTTTCTTAATTTATATTTATAAAAAATGGCAGATTCAGTCTACTAGGACTAAAATTCTTATATAAGGAAGATCTAAGATTAGAGGAGTTCGTGAAGGCATTAAAAATTGTTAATTTCTAATTTATTTGTTTTATTTCATGTTTTGCATTAATTCCCTGTAATTCCCAGCAATTTCCTTGCTTTTCTTTAGTTTTTATGCATAAGCATAACATAGAGTTTTTTATGAATCAAGGATTCAATTTTCATCAAAGTGGTATCAAAGCAAGATCTCGATCTTGTGACAATGTCAGAAGGTGACCAAAAGATAATTATTCAAGAAATTGTGGTTGAGGCTGACCAACCCATTTTATATATTTTACATGAAATCAGATTTAGTTGACCTCTTTTCAGTAGATCCAGTAGCAGCACATGTCAAATCATATATACATCCAATTTTTCTTATATATTCATTATTGGGTTTGGATCTAGAATTGGACCCAATCATCAGTTGAGTCAATTCTGACCTCAAACCTAATACATTCCCAACGTAGTGAGAATGGGTCGAGGTTTAAATATTTTACATTAAGTTATGTTACAAAATTAATTAAGAAGATCACATGAAATCCCATTTTGGAAAAAATGTGTTGCCTCGCCGAGTGCACAAAGTAGCAATACAAACTATGGGCCCATAAATTTCAATAAGTTCATATCTCATTTTGTGGGTCTCAATTGCCTTTTTTTTGTAAAATGATCGTACAATAAAAAAGACACATTTCCCGAAATGCCTTATAGTTTTTAAAATCCGCCCCATGTCCAAGTTTGCAAATATCTAACTTGTTTAAGAAAATTTTATCCTTAGCACAAGCAAACATCCTAAAGTTTTCGTGATATATCAGTACGCTCTCTGGGTATCACAAAGTCTCAGCAAAAGGTAGATTCATACATTTTTTTTGTGGACCTCATGAAATTTGCATAACTGAATTGACAAACTTATTGTAACTAAAACCTATTGTAACTTTGCAAATATTTTACTAAATTCACATATATAGTACAAAGTTTGCATGATCAAATTTGTGAACTTATAACTAAAACCTGACGAAACTTCTTAAATATTTTACTAAATTTTTATATATAGTATGAAGTTCACATTAGAACCATGCAAATCTTCTTTAAGTAAATGATCTTCAAGGAGAACCGCAAATATGAGGCGATTTGCACATAACACGTTGTAAAGTTCTAGGAAGTTCGCACTCTAAAATGACTATCGCAAATAAGATGCTAACTTCGCAAATAAGGTCATTGTGAATATGCTCTGTATATGTGGATTTTCTGACATTTATGAAGTTTCAACAAATCCTAGTGCATCTTCTAATTCAGATATGGGTCATGGTCTAAAAGGTTCAACACAAACACATCACACATATTCTCTGAGACCAAATCTGACATCATGGATGTGTTCAACGTGGACAAGATAACAGACCTTTTGTTTTAAGGAAGGGAATCAACCCTTGAATCATAGTTTTCCGACTTACAAAAATGTGAAAATTTGGTACATTATAAGCCTTAAATTTTCAACCTTCATAAAATCTGACATATACATCATAAAGACACGATCCAAATGTTAGTTTCTACTAAACTTAATATGTAGATCACATCTATACCCAAAAAAACTGAAGAAAAAAAAATAAAAATATTATATTTTTTCACTAAGGGGTTCCTTACCAGTGAGGGTATTAAACATTACCCCCGTTTTTTTCATGGAACTTTGTATCAATTATGGGTCATAACAAGGTCCATTGGTTGATGAGGCCAGGAGATCCGATGCACCCTTAAACTGGTAAGCTCCGATCCATTGATAAGGCTACTCATAAATGAAACAGTTGATAAGATAATTGATAGGAATGAAACTTTCCATCTCAATCAAAAAAGAATAAGAATATAGAGATGAAAGGCTCTCAAATGTGAAAATGTTTACGTTGGTCCCCTCTAGATGATGAATGTGAGCCTACTAAGTCCAATGTTCATTGGTCCATATCTGGTTTATGAATTGAGTCAAATCCAGTAGTAGGGTAATCACCAGGTTGTTAAGATGTGATCGGATCCGGTTCTGGGTTGAAGATAACTAAGTTGGATCCAGGTAAAAATGTGCTTTGTATCACACCAGGCTAGCTGATTGATGTGCTTAAGAGCCCCACTGGTAGGGCCTGCAAAGAAACTGAGCTGCTCGTAGCTTTGCTCGATTTGGATTGTCGAAGGTTTATGTGGGCTCGTCAAGAAACAGAGAACTAGCCAATTTTTTGAGTCAAGAATGAAAAAGGTGTGCTCAACTCAGCTCGACTCTTGGCTCATGTCTGATTGATGTAACTGGATGGTTGACCCTTATTAGGAATGCAAATGGGTCGGATCCAGGATGAAGGTTTTGCAGTTTTTAGATGTTACGGATCCAGCTTTGCTCGTGACAAGCTGAGCTATGAGCTAATGAGCCCAAGTCCAAGCTGAGTTTGCCCAAATTAGCCAAGCTTGAAAAGGGTCAATTCTTGGGCATGATGACTTAAAGGACTACACTACTACCAACTAGACCGGTCGGGAACCAAACTTGGACCAGATTTTCAGGTATGGTATCGGATTTAGACTGGGATCTAATGCAAAATATTAAGCCTTTTCAAAATGGAGATCTTTTGGGTTTATAACTCGAAGAAATCACACCCAGGCACAAAGAGCTGGCTCAGCCTATCATACCTATGTTCATCATCCTGGCGGCATAAAACTCCGACCAAGGTTGGGATTCTTGACCCCCAAACCTTATGCTGGGCTTCGGCTTAGGCAGAGGGACAACACCCATGACAATCAAACTTTGACTGCTAGTGTAGCGGCCAAAGTCCCGCCCCACTGTGTAGGAATGGCAGTGGACCGGGGGAAAGTGGGGCCCCACCCCTCCTCGCCCCGTTTGGACCAGGGATGAAGGGTATGAAACAGGGATGGAGGTGGGGACGAAGGTTAAAATCCATCCCCGTTCATGGATGGAGGCGGGGATGGACGTACCCTTTCCCCGTCCCCGCCCCGTCCCTACCACTTTTCCCGCCTCATCCCCGCCCCGCCCCGCCCCGCCTCATCCCCGATGAAGGACATGAAACAGGGATGAAGGCTGGGGTGGAGGTTAAAATCCATCCCCGCAGGGGATAGAGGCGAGGATGGAGGTTCTAATCTTGAGGCAGGGCGGGGGTGGAGACCTTGTCCCCCGCCCCACCCCACTGCCATCCCTACCACTGGGGCATTAATATTTATGGTTTAGCTGAGATGCACTTGGCGAACTATGTCACAAAGACATGCCATTTTGATAATGTGTCTCTAGTGACATGACTGTACACATTCAAACACTTGGACATGGACATTGACACGTATAATTATTATTTTTAATATTATTTTAGTACTTTTCTATTTTAATTCAACAAAAAATGCATTGTTAATGTTAAAATGTTTAAACTAGTTTTTATTGATTAACTAAACATAGATGGCATATTCAAAACCCAATCTGATTCAATATAATTTTTCCAAAAGTAGTGAGAGCCTGAGGCTAGGGCCCCAAATGAATTGGGGTCAGACTCAGATCAGCATTTTAAGTCGGATCAAAATCTGATCTGGTTGCACTCTTACATGTAAATGGCTTGTTTTCCTTGAACCCAGTATTGTGACTTGTATATCAGATTGGGATTCAGCCTTACCTCATCCTCTTCAGATCTGATCCAGATCCGAATTTGGGTTTACTGTTTGTGTTTTGGATTTAGATCTGGATCTGACAAGGTGAGAACAGGGTGGCGGCACAGCCCAAAGCAATCCAGTCGCAAAACGTGCTCTGATTTAGTTGACGGCGAAGCTGTCCAGGTGAGAACAGGGGGCTTCAACTCGGGTGTTTGTCCCGCACCGACTACATCCGGGGGGTTTGCCTCCAGATTGTGGGTCCCACAAGGAAAATTTCCCCGCCCTCATTTGTTACCTTAACAGCGTGTGGGGTCCCACTTCTTGTTCCCGCAGTACGGCGTAAGAACATTAGCTCTCTGTCTGTGACGGAATAATACTCGAAGGCAGAAGAAGATACGTACGAACCATCTCCTGCGATTTGACCTCAAGATTTTCCAACGGAATGGAGGCCGAATATTCCGACGCGGGCGCCGGGAAGTTCTTCACGGGACGAGGTTCTGTCCGCGACCCGCTCGACCAGATGCCGGACACCCCGCGGCGGGGCTCCCACCGGAGAGCGCACTCGGACGTCACCTTCCGGCTGCCGGACGACCTCCTCTTCGACGTCGATGCAGATTTCCCCTTGATCGACGTCCCCTCTCTCTCCGACGACAGCAATTCCGGCGACGGGGGGCTGTTCTCGGCCCTTGTGGATGCCGGGAAGTCGCCGGAGGCTGGCGGCGCGGTCAAGGAGGAGGCGCATCCGATCGACGACGACGGCGGAGGTGGAAGAGGAACTGGGGGAAGGGGTTGGCACATGCGGAGCTTATCCATGGACGCGGCTTTCCTGGATGGCCTAGGGATTCAGCCCGGGCCGCCGGCGGAGAATAGGGGCTCGGCCACGCCAGATCCTTGCCAGAGGCCGCAACACCGGCGCGCCGGGTCGGTCGACGGTTGGCCGGGCTCTTCGTTTCTGGAAGCGGAGTCGTCGGTGGTCGACACGAAGAAGGCCATGCCCGCCGATAAGCTCTTTGAGCTATCTCTGATCGATCCCAAGAGGGCTAAGAGGCTCGTCTTCTTCTTATCTTTTTTCTATTTCCTTTTTTTTGTTCCTTCATGTTTTACTTTTGGGAGATTAATCATTTTGTTTCTGATTGTTTGATTTGTTGTTCATTGTGTTAAAATTTCCTTTTTTGACTTTCTGGGGGGAAATTTACCCCGATTTTTCTCGATTTCTGCTTGTGGTTATAATTACCATCATCATCACTACCACCATCGTCATTGTTCTTGCTTCTAATGCTACTATTTTCATTGTTTATCACAAAACCCCAAAATTTCATGAAAAATCCTATCTTTCCATGCACCATTATCATCATGGTTTTTGCTACTGTCGTGGCCGTTATAGTATTAGTACCGGTGTTAGTGTTTGTAGTAGTAGCTACTATTCCTGATTCTAGTCATTGTATTGGAAAATTTCTCTCTTCTGCTGTCAAGCTGGTGTTTTTCTAAATGTATGTAGGTATTTAATCTATTTAATTATTTATTTAGTCATTTATAATATATTTAGTGTGCGGGAGGATCACGGTTTGTGGGTTTCTCTCTGATGCAGTGTTTCAGATGTATGGTGATGTTTTGAGGGTGTTAGTTATGAGTGTGTTGTTTGAGGGTTTCTACTGAGATGATTGCATACTGCTTATCACTTCCTTTTGACTCGAGTTTTTGTGGATCCTCCATGTGTAGGATTCTTGCTAACCGGCAGTCTGCAGTAAGGTCAAAGGAGCGGAAGATACTTTATACAAGTGAGCTGGAGAGGAAGGTGCAGACACTTCAGACAGAGGCAACCACTTTGTCAGCACAGCTTACATTGCTTCAGGTATTTAGATTTGCTTGGATTCATGTGTGTCTTGTTGTTCTGTAAATGCTTCTTCACAAGTATCCTTCAGCGGCTTTTCTTTGGAATTCCATTGGGTCACGTAATTGATGAATTGGTAATGGATGATATAGAAAATTGCTTTTAATAATTTGCAAGGAATAGGGGTGCTTAGTGGGCAAAAATCTGTTTTGAGTTGGAAGGCCAAGGAATTCATAGATGTGGTTAGTTATGCTTTTGAATTTAAACACAAGCGGAATTAAATTTTGTGAGTTTGAAATGCAATATACAAATAGCTTTAATGAGTTGTGAGGAATAGCCGAATAGATGGTGGTTAGGAGCAAAAAACTGTTTTTATGTTGGAAAGTAAAGGAATTCATACGTGCGGAGAGTTATGCCTTTGACAGTAAAGAAAAGCAAAATAAGGAAATGTTTGTAAAATATATTGCATTGTGGTTGTGCAAATAAAATATTCTTGAAAGAAAAAGAGTAAGGCTTACGTACATTGTAAAGCATTGCAAATGCAGCCAAGGGCATAAATTATCTGGCAATAGAAGAATAAACTCATGGGTACCAGACATAAATATAAGGCTTTTTCAGAAAATAAGAATACATAAATATAACGATGCATTTTTTCTCTATACACTACACCCTAATGTTTTTGAGTTTGCACTGTGCATATGGGTAGTCCTTACATGTTTCATGAAAGGTTTCAAACAAGCTTTTTTTGTTGGAAGTTGATTTGGCTGTCATTATATTGATGATGGCTTTATGCAGGGAAAATTCTTGAAATGACAAAAGTTGGATGTGGTTTTCATTAACTGTGCCAAGGTTGAAATTTTCAATCTTACTGAAAGCACCACTTGTTTCTTTTGGGTTGGAGGTTTGTTTATACTGTGAGTCACCCTTGCATTCAGAGTGTCCAATGCTGAGTTGTATTCCAGCTACATGGATGCAGTGCCACCTATTTCATGAATGCCCTCCTTGGAAGCATCTAAAGTTTGTGTAATTAAGTAGGTTATCTTGCTTGTTATGGTCATCATCATTGTTACACTAACACCTCTTTCTAGTGCATTACCATCCAAGTGTCTGGCAGTAAGAGGTGTGGCTGTTTTCTTTACCCATGTGCAGAATGTGGGCTTCTAAAGTGTAAACTATGAATAGTTTCATACTTGGCATACTGACACTCGATAGTTCTGTAAATTATCTATCATGTGTTAGTTGCAAGTTCCACATCCTTCTTGGGTATGCGAGAGCTGTCCCGGAGTCTGATTGGGATTTGAGTATGAATTGTGCAGCTGAAGTTTACCTGTATCTAATAATATATCTGGGATTAATTATTATTTAAAATCCAATTCAATTAGTAAAGGATCTCTTTTCTCATGCTTAGAAAGGAGAAAGTGACCGTTCATAATTTCACATAGCTTGACCTCATCTTTAACCCTTTTTTTTTCTGGATAAAGAATAATTCCTTTCGTCATCATGTTAATTAATGAAGGCACAAATTGACAAAACCTTCTCTTAACAAGAGTTGCTGATCCTTGACCCCATCAACTATTCTTAACATCTCTCAAGTTGGCATGATGGAGTTTTACAAGCTAGAAGCTAGTCAATTTTGTATCTTGAAAGGCACACAATCTTTTGATTACTTGCACTTAATTGTCATTTTCTGAATACTGCATTTTCAAGTTGAGATCTGCTACCATTTGAAAAAAACTTTACATCTTTAATTTTTTGCATTATTTTCCCTCAGATTATTGATTTAAATGGAAATTTTGTTGGTGGGTTGGATGTTTGTTAAGTAGCTGACTATAATGGAGACACAAGACCAACATCTCAAACATGTGACCAAATTAGCAGCCAATTATTAGTTGATTAAAAATTAAAGTATTTTCTGCTTTCATTTAGTCCCTATGCAATTTCTTTAACTCAAACTAGTAAATTCCTTAGATATCTAGCATCTCTGTATCCTGAGAGAAGCATCTTATTTTTCAGAAATGGCCAAACAAAATATATGCCACTGCATTGCGTCCACTATCTGTTCAGCTATCTTGAACAATTGACACCTCATTCTGATCCCATAAAATTATATAGGTATAAATTTAGTATTTCTTCCTCAAGAGTGGTTTTATGTTAATTATCTGAACTTGTGTGATATGATTATTAAGATTCATATTTGGAAATAATCTGAATAAGTACTTCCAAGTTCCAACATGTATTATGTTGTAAACTATAATAAAACATGAGAAAAAACAAAGCAAACAGAAAAAAGAAATCATCAAATTTCTGTTAACATCTCCTGATGCATATGCTAAATATGTTTGGTAAATATTTTCTGTGAGCTTTTTTGTTTGACCTGACAACACTATATTAGTGATGGTAGCAACTCACCTCTCTATCTTGCTTAGATTTATTGGATTCCAAACTACCAAGGCCATTCCTGTTTTATTCTTACTTGCAGCATTACCTTGTCATTTCTTGAGTTGCCTAAGGTTCTGTTAATGCATTGACCTTTGTTTTTAAGTGAATATCCTTCACTTGGATGAGGATGTTTTGGCTTTTCCCAAAAATTGTAGCCATCTATTGATGATCAGATTCAATTTTGTCCATATTTTTATATTTCTGTAGAAGTGTTTACTCATCTTTAGTCTCAACCAGTGACAGATATTGCCTATATTTTGAAAATATCGCGATATTATCGGTATTTCAACGTCAGTCGATATTTTTTCTGATATTTTCAAAATATCCCCAGAACTGAAAATATCGCAATATTTTCCCAATATATTCCCAAGATATTCAAAAACATATATTTTAGTATATTTTAAGCATCTTTTTTTGTTTCTTTTATATTTTAAAAGCTTTTCGAGTTGTTTCTTTATATTTTTATAAGAAAAACAGTACAAACCTACTATTCTTGTCTTTTTTATTATTTACTATATTTTTTTTCAATTTTTAAATCTTCCTAGATTTTCTTGAGAAAAAACACTTTTGAAAATATCTCCGAGAAAAACCCTCACTAAGAAATTACCTTGAACAATATAGGTGACTATGGTCTGAATGTCAAGATCTAGAGAAAGTAAACTAAGGGAATTTTGTGAAGTTTGAACTAAGCGTAATAATTGAATTTTCTTTGGTTTCTAAAAGCTGGGAACATCTTACTGGGAATTAGAGTAAATATACATGATTTAGGCCTGGTAGCACGAAAATCAAACAATATCCTACCAAAATATCATCTTATTCTTGCATATTTTCTTTCACAACAGAGGGATACTACTGGACTGACTGTGGAGAACAAGGAACTCAAGTTACGGTTGCAGGCTATTGAGCAACAGGCACAACTTCGTGATGGTAATTTTGCATTATGATGTTTCTTAACCATGTTAATTTAGTTTCATTTCTGATTCTCTAGTCTGATTCAATTTAATTTCTGAAATCGGAAAAAAGAGAAGTATAATAGAGGGAAAAAGGGAGTTTCCTACATTAGATACTTCAGAAAATGATCAAATCCCATAATTTCCATGCAATATGTAGCGCAAAATTGCAGCTAGCACTTCTAAGGTATTTTAGGGCATGTTTCATGTCTGTGGACTAAGGTTTTTTACTTTTCGCTGCTCTTGTACAAGTATCAGAATCACTCTGGTTTGGGATATTTCTTCTTTTGGTAGTGTGATGCCTGTAGATATTTAGTTCCATCATTCCTAGTTTGTTTTCATCATTATTAGTGGCAGGGTAAATCTACTAGGATGTTCTTGGAGTTTCAGGGAAATAAATAAATATTTCTTTATGACGTTCTTCAGTGACCAATATAGATTCTTTGGTCTTCCTTTTAGTGCAATTTATTAGGTTCTTCATTTTGATAATATTTGACAGCTTTGAATGAAGCATTGAGGGAAGAATTGCAGCGGTTAAAGATAGCAACAGGAGAGATCCCACCTATGAACGGGAATGCCTTTAACAGAAGTATGCTGCAGCCAAATGAGTCGTTCTTCCATCACAACCAGCAGCTGCATCATCTCGGTGGCACACAAGTTCAGCATCCCCATATGTCTCCACCAATTCCAAATGGACAGCCTTTTGCAGATCAATCTCAGCAAAATTCCATGTATTTCATGATGGCATCTGGTAATCAATATGATCTTAAGTAGGGACTCAACTCATTCATGCCCATGTTCAGGATCAGAAGTCGATCTCGGTGGGAGAGGCTAACTGGAAACAAAACCCAACCATAGATGTTGTGTATATCTCTTGTAAACATAATGTAACGGTGATATCTAAGTTTTTATATTTAAAGGCTCCTAGACTCAACAAAAAGATTGTTGCTTGCTGTCTCTCTAGGTCTGGGTGTAATCCATTGCCGTGCCCAAATCCAAATAATCCAGGCCAACCTTGGTTGAGCCTTTCTGTCTAAAACTTTGATCTGGCTTGGTGGTGCTTGGGGTATCAGCAAATTTGCATGGTGGTGACAATTTGTTTTAGACTGTATGTGGCATGGAGTCACGTCTATTTTTTATTGTTTATTGCAACGTATTCGAGTCATCAAGTAGTGTAGGAATCTAAAGAAATCAATGGTATCGTTATTATTTTTTGATAAGTTTCAAGGCAATGGTTCATCTCTCTCTCTCTCTCTCTCTCTCTCTCTCTCTCTCTATATATATATATATATATATATATATATATATATATATTAGAGTCATGAATTAAGGTAGGATTCTGAAGAAATCCATGGCATTGTTGCTTATTATTTTTTTGGCATTGAATGGTTCATCTCTCTCTCTCTCTGGGTAATGCTTTAGGCTGTACTACATGGAATTGAGTCTAATTTTTGTTGTTTATTGCAATGTATTCATGTAGTGTTGGAATCTGAAGAAATCAGTGGCATTGTTGCTTATTATTTTGCAATTCGATTATTTAAAGACAATGGTTCATCTGTCTCTCTCATGTTTGGGTAATGGTTTTGTGGTTGATTTCCCATCATTTGGAGGACTTTTTTTTGCAGTGATCGAAAGGGTTGCTTTAGTGTCATTTTGTGTTATGCACGAAGCCAGGGAACATAGACAATGATCCATGATGTAACAGGGCGTAGATGGGCTTGGCAGGAACTTCTTGTGTTCAGCAATTTTACGCATTTGATGCAAAAGAGTGGGCACAGGAGCTTGTATGATCTGCTTGATATCATTGATGTCTTATAATCTTATATACTTTTCAATTTTTATTTTATATATGCAAGATTTGGCCACGCCAAGATTTTGTGGTTAGAATGGGCGCTGCTTTGAAACATTCTCGATAAAAGCTTCTTTATGATTTTTGGCAAAATTTAGTGGAGACATCTATCCTAACCATGAGTAGGAAATGAATTTTTATGTTGTAATGTTTTCGATATATCATTTTGCGTTAATTATGTGAGCAAATTTATGCATACTCCAACTTTGGGGCATTTTAGTATTGTTAAAAGGATCCTTCATTATATAAAGGGGACTGGATTTTGGATCATGGCCCAAAGTACTCTAGATCTATATGCTTTTTCCAATTCCGATTGGGCTGGGTGTCCACATACAAAAAGGTCTACAACTGGTTTTTGCACTTTTCTTGAAAGTAACGTTGTTTCGTGGATTGCTAAGAAGCAAAACACAGTTGCTCGCTCCATTTCATAAGCAGAATATCAATCAAATTCCTCGACGTCTGTTGAGCTCACCTAGATATTTTTCATTCTGGTCAGGATTTGAACTTGCTTTTGGCAAATTTAATTTCAAAAAAGGACCTAAATTATTAACAATAATCAATATCACACCTAATTTTTTATTTGTAAATGAATAGAGTTCGCAAGGATGTTTTTTAACAACCATGCATTATCATGCTCACGAGGAGATGGTCCTCCAAAAAAATATATAGAAAGAACAAATAATGATGACAATGGAGAAGATGGTACACCATCCTTTTGGCAATAATTTTCTTGCAGTTTATGGTTGTGCTATCACAATTTTGCTGTCATTGTCTACATGGATGGCGTGATGACCATCAATCAATATGTTTAGTTGCCACCATGCATGGGACCAAGGAGAAGTGAGTCACCTTCAAGCCGTTTTTTAAAAAATAATAAGGAATTATCTCGGTATTTTTATGAATAATTCATCGACACTTAATTATTGATGAGATTTTTGGATTTTTATCGAGTTATTTAACAATTGCAAGCTTTTTAAACAAGATTGAACCAAAAGAGATCCAAATTAATGAACACTCTGTGTTTAGAAATTGATCCAAAAATACAGATCAATTCTCAAACATACAAATCTCTCTCTCTCTCTCTCTCTCTCTCTCTCTCTCTCTCTCTATATATATATATATATATATATATATATATATATCCTTGTTAAGGATCTTGTTATTTGGATTGGATCCATTAGATGGACCCAATCCACTCTAAACTAAATATAGATAGAAATACATATATATGTGCAGTGTAATGGTATTGCTCTAAAATTCATTGAAGAAGAATTGCTCATGCAGTTTTTTTTTATCTCAATTTATCTCTATTCAAGCATCATATGATAGTTTTATTTTGAATAATTCATATTTATTGTCTTCCATTTTTAGGCCACCAGCATGGGGATTACTTGCACTAAAGCTTGTAGATGACAAAATATTACCGTTTACTTATCTATCTTATGCCATTGAACTCCAAGTTTGCATTTCTTATTCCATTGCTGCTTAATTTTCTCATACTTAATCAAACTAAACTTCATTTTAGGGGCATTTTTTTAGAATTTTACAAACTTAAAATTTTAAGGGCATTTTATAGAATTTTTAAAATTTGTGTTTTTATTTGTAAATACTACTAATCAAAGATTCTCTTGTTGAATGAAGATGAATGTTTAAAAAGGTTATAGAAGTGTATGCTTATATTTGAATGTATGTTTTAGATGTATAAAAACTAGTATATGTTTATATTTGAATTGATGTTTGAAGTGTATGTTTATATTTGAATGGATTTATGTTTGAGGGAGTTGGAGAGGATGAATGTTTTAGGAGGTTGTAGAAGTGTATGCTTATATTTGAATGTATGTTTAAGGATGTATAAACACTAGTGTATGTTTATATTTGAATTGATGTCTGAAGTGTATGTTTATATTTGAATGTATGTATGTTTCAGGATATTTAAAGTGTATATTTGAATTAGATTTTCTATTTTGTTTAATATAATGTAAAAAATATATAAAACTAATATAAAAAATTTAATTTTGCAGGTTTAATGCCTATAATGATGACATTCTTGTATCGCCGTTATCGGCCTTAACCATGTGTCATCGTTAGAACCTACAACGGTGACCTAATTGTCTCCTTCATAGCCTAAAGCAGTGACTTACTTCTCGTTATTATCGACTATAACGACGAGTTAATTCTCTCTATTACAAGCTATAAAGGTGACACAAAAATGTGGCCATTATAGGTATGTCACCGTTATAGGGTGAGTCGCCGCTATCGGTGTTCCCAGTTCTAACGAGATTCTTCACCGATATTAGGTCACACATTAATGGCAACCTATAAATATTTTCATTATTACTCAACTAAAGCAAAAAATTGGTGGCCATTTTTTGTCATTGTTATAGACCTTAGCAGCTATAAATAGGACAATAGTGGCAAGAAAAGTCATCGCTATTGACCCTTATCCTTGTAGTGATACGAGAAAAGAGTAAACTTGGGCTTTATCAAATCAAGATGCCAATATATCAAGCATCAAGTAGAACACTGCCACCAAAAACAGTTTTCATTAGGGAGAAAACAAGTATTAACTATTGGCATCAATGTCTTGGTCATTCTGCTTTTCAAATCATGAACCAAGTAGTTAGGCATTTTGGACTTCCTTTCTTTCATAGAGTTGATAATTATTTTTGTGATGCATGCCAATGTGGCAGAAGTCATGTTTTCCCATTTTCATCTTCTTTAGATAGAGTATTTGGACCTTTTCACTTAATATATTCTAATGTTTGAGGATCAACCCCAGTTCTTAGCTTAGATTGCTATCATTATTATGCCATTTTTTTATGTTTTTTTCTAAATATACTTGGGTTTACATGATTGCTCTCAAATATGATCTTGAACAAGTTTTTTGCTTATTTAAAATGAGTGAAAAATATATTTAATAGGAAAATCAAATGGTGGTGGTGAATACCGAGCTTTGGATCATTTCCTCTGAAGTTGTGGTATTAAACATAGAGTGTTGTATCCCCACACATATAAGCAAAACGGAGTTGCTAAGCAAAGCATCGTCATATTGTGGACACCAGACTCTATCTTATGAGCCAATATGGGGTTCCAATAAAGTACAAGACCTATGCTTTTAATATTGTTGTATATTTGATAAACAAGTTGCCCTCTCATGTCACTGGCCACAAATCTCCATGTGAAATTTTGTTTAAATGGAGTTCAGACTATGAGTTTCTTAGTATATTTGGGTGTACTTGTTATGCATGCCTACGACCTTATTGTGATCACAAACTTGATTTTAGATTATAATGTCATGCTTTTATTGGATATAGTCATTACCATGGCTATCAGTGTTTGAATCTTGAGACATGAAGAATCTTAATATCATGTAATGTGGTGTTAGATGAGAACATATTTCCCTTTAAAACTTGTGAAGAAATTGTCAAAATCCCTAAGTCAGTATTCGATAGTGTCCCTCTAGTGGTTCCATCTTCTCAAAACCATACTCCAAACATTGTCATTAGTCAAGAACTAGATTTACCTGAAGCACCTCCTTCATAGCCTATTACATCGTCTAGTAGTCTTGAACATCATTCTCCTATCACTACTTAAGAGTCAAATAGTTCTAGTCCTACGTCGTCTCCCATCATAGTTGCTCCACCTCTTTGTATCCATCCTATGATAACTCGATCTCAAGATGGCACTCATATTCTCAGGATCTACTTGTCCACTCTTTATCCTTGATGCGGGCCAAGTTGTGAACGACCCATATCCGGCTCCTTTCGCTCCATAGACTTGAGGTTGACCAAAGAATGACAAATCTAGATCCAGGATCCAAGCTCTAACTACTCCAAGTTATGAAACCTGCCCATGGGATGTCACCTCAACACTCCAGCCAAGTAGGACAAGTGGGACCCATGCCTAGGTCACCCTCCCTTGTTTATGAGGAATTTAATGCAAGTGAGACCTGCATGTGGGATGTCAATCAAAGGTGGTCAAGTAGGCCCCACTCCTTTGGTGTCTCAGCCATTTTAATGCCTTAGGGGACTCGTGCAACCCTTTTGAAGTCTCGCCTTAAATGGTCTTTGAGAAAACCAAGTGATATCTTGTGAATTGGGCTCTACATTAAGTGAGTCCAAGGAGGTTTTGTCTAGGGTGAGAATAGGTTTTTATCTATGTTTAGTTTTTTTTTAATTAATTTGCTTTATAGAATGTGTTGCCTTAACGAGGCTCCATTAGCCTATATAAGAGGCACATTTTGTAATGTGAAGGATACAAAATGAAGAATTAAACTTTCTTCTAAAAGATTGTCTCTCTCTCTCTTGCTCACATCCCCTAAGGACTCCTCTCTCTCTCTCTCTTTTTATTGCCAGTCTCTACCCTTAACTTTTATCACTCTATCTCTCTCTAAGGGAACCCTTCAGCATTATGGTGAATTAGATCATACTTGGGTCTAACTCATCCTAAGGACTAAGTTGTTGCATCAACATAACTTGGTTTGTGCGATCTAGTATAGCAACTTGGAGGACTCGACCTTTCTAAGCTCAACCTTGGAACCTTGGCCATCCCAGATGACTCAGCGATATAGCAGACCTCACCATATCCAGACAAACTTTTGTAAGCCATTAAAACCCTTGCCTTGAGCCAAAACCAAGCCTAAAACCCTCTAAACTAAATTCTGTTCAAAACCTATTTTCTGACAAAGCCTATTTTTCGTCAGACTTTCCTAGATCGCCAACCCAAACTGTGAATCCCTAGGTTCTAAAATTTTGACCCAACATTGCTTAGAATATCTAGTTGAATCCCTCTAAAAAACTTGATTTATTAAGGTACCTGTGCAGAAATATTAATTTTCCAAACTGGGGCTGTTTTGACCAAACCCACTCTAGCCTACATAAACTCTAACCTGACTTGCCGCTTATCCGAGACAGTTCTCCCAAAATACTAAGCCTTTGACCGTGAAAATTTTTCTAGACCTAGTCCAAGGTGTCTAGAATCATCCTTTCAAATTTGGGATTTTTTCTCCATACCGTTTGGGCATACCAAATTTTTTACCATAACTTGTCAGTAAATCACACCCCCAATTACCCGATTTTGATTGTTGACCTAGACTTAGACTTAACCGAGCTCACCTAAGCCCTCTAAAACCTAACCCTAAGTCTCAGCCACACATCAATCCTGTTTCTTGTGCTCTATTAATCGAATTTATCCAAGACCAGAAACCCAAAACATTTAAAGCCATGAAAAAAGAGATTATGACACTTAGCAAAATAGAACTTTGACTCTTGAACCTCCACCTACACAACACATTATTGGAAGTAAGTGGGTTTTTCAAATTCAAAGAAAGGCAAATGGCAACCTAAAAAGGTACACAACTCCGTTGGTGGCTAAGGGGTATGATTAAGAAGAGGGGATTGACTACTTTGAAACATTTAGGGTATGTTTGATTTTATAACTTTCACAAGCTTCTTATGATTCTGAATCACATTTTAGAACTTTCATATGGACATTGAAAACATGCAACCCATGAATGTGATTCTCATATGTGAATGTTGAAGCCTCAAAACTTGTAAAAGTTTTATGCAAGTCTGGCAATGTATAAAACTTTCACAAGAATTAATGCTTAGCTGTGAATGTGTTAAAGTATTGACATGACATTGACCTAACACATTTGTACATGATAGATTTTCACATAAGTCAAATTCACAACCTAAACGCAAACATGAGAAAGTTAATGCTTGAGAATGTAAATATCACAAATCACTTTCGCAAGGACAAAACTTTTACAACTATAGTAACTTGTGATCAAAACAAACATGCCCTTAGTTCAGTTGTCAAATCATTGTTTGCATTGCGTTATCAGTGGCAAATAGCCAATCAGGCATTTAGATGTCAAAAATGCTTTTCTAAATAGTGATATGAATGAAATTGTTTATATGACTCATCCACCCTGTTTTCAAGATTCAAACTTTCTTCATTATATATGTATAGACTTCATTCTGTATGGTATGAAACAAGCTCTTCAAGCACTACTACCAACGTTTGAATCAAAGCTCCATTGACTTTGGGTTTTGTGGGATCACACACTGACACTTCATTATTTATATTTCGACAATCAAATGTAATCTTATATGTGTTAGTGTATGTTGATAATATTTTGATCACAGAGAGTTCAAGACGTGGTTATGAAGCTGATCAGACATCTTAGTCATGAGTTTGCATTAAAGGATTTGGGTGAGCTACATTTCTTTTATAGTGTAGAATCACACAAGTGTAATTTAAGGGTTATTTTTGTCCCAAAAGAAATATGCTTTGGATCTATTACATCGAGCCAACATTATGGAAGCTAAGCCTATGTGCACACCATTACCTACTTATCTGGTGCTTTCAGGCAACACTGAAACAAAGTTTCATGATCCAATGATGTATAAAAGAATTATTTGCCCTCTACAATATTTGACTTTGACAAGGCCTGATTTGTCACTTCCAATGAATAGAGCTTGTCAATTTATTTAGTGTCCTATGAAAGATCATTGGGGAGTTGTTAAGTGGATCCTGCGATATATAAAACACACTATTCATTATGGGCTGATCATTCGTCCAGTGACACTGTTTGTATCAAATGCCTATGCTGATGCAAACTGGGCATGATGTCTTCGTGGTCGTAAATCAACTGGAAGATATATGGTTTATCTTGGTCCAAATATTCTGTCTTGGAGTTTCAAGAAGCAGAACATTGTGGCCCGATCCAGCACAAAAATTGAATACAAGATATTGCTCAAATCACGTTAACTCTGTCTTGTCTGTGTGATCAATGCAAGCATCTATCGTGTATATATCTTATATTTTATTATAATCTATAGAGAATACATCTATGTGAGTTCAGATTAAGCGATCACTTGAAACTTTGTTGGAGTTTAAGAGATAAGAATGTTTGGGAGCTACTCATTAATGCATACAATGAATATGCCGATATTTTAGATCTGCAACTTGACGCAGGGAACGGATCATTAGTTGACCCAACTCAGACACCTCACAGAGTTTTCATGCACCACACAAGAATAGCCATTCAGGTCCACTGCAACCTATGTCTCCATCATCCAACTAAGTTTACGTATCGGGTCGTATGATGATGTTTCCAACAGAACGCTTCCACCAGACCATCAATAAGCATATAATTTTTTTAGGTGGATTTAGGTAAGGGCCAGGCTGGGCACATGCCTACCTTGATCCAAAAATCCCCAACGTAAGAGTTTGGGCCAGGGTTGGTTGAAAGTTACTTTATTATCTTACGTCTCAAGTTCAAACTTCTTTAATGGCAACCTTTTGAAACATGTTAAGGATCCAGATCATGTTTAAAAGCCCAAATTCGAATATGTATACCATTGGATAAAACCGTATTCGACCCAATTTCTCAATTGGATTAAATTTTTTTTACCAAACCCGACTAAATGGATTCTGGTCAGTCAGATATCCAACTCAAACATGTATCATTACATCCCTAGCATCTGTTCTCATCCTAGTTTAGATTCTTGTGCACACCCTAGTTTAGATTCTTGGCTTCACCCCTGGTTCCAACTAGTTTAAAATCTCAGTTACCTTACCACTGCCTATGATGAAGATGAAACGCTTATAGCTTAAAGACTAAAGAACAGCCGCTTTAGAACCACTCAAAAGCGCTAAAACAAATCAGGCTTTATCTTAGTGCCAGCCAAACTGATATAAAGAGAGCACCATGGAACCCGCTCCCACGCGAATTGTCGTACTTCTATTTGATTGTTGTCCATACCACCTTCATGCATCTGCTATGATCACATTCATGATAGTTTAGGTTGCCCAGTCAGATGAGTGGGAATCTCATGAGAGGCCTCAAGCTCATCAGGTAAGTCAGAAAAGATGCGTTTGTGTGCAGGAAAGTAGGTCTTCACTTCTGTCCACTGTTCACAAGCTCCGGACACTCATTGCTAAGCCCCTACCGTAACATTGCTCCTCTCTCAGGCTAAGCATTTTCTGTAGTC
Source organism: Nuphar pumila (assembly GCF_984573655.1). Lineage (NCBI taxonomy): Eukaryota > Viridiplantae > Streptophyta > Magnoliopsida > Nymphaeales > Nymphaeaceae > Nuphar > Nuphar pumila. Next base: position 73,603,048 of record NC_143262.1, read on the forward strand.
TACCCATAGGAACTTTTAGGATGAATGCAGATCGATGCACTAAAGAGGAATAAGTTGGCTGCAGTTTACATGATCAAAAGTAGATCAACAGCATGCTTTACACCAACAGAGATGAGCTTACTCCATCCTGAACAAGTTTCTTCAAAAGGAGATGGAAGCAGATAATGAGGCACAACGATCTCCAACCAACATGCGTGTGCATGACTGAAAAAGCAAACACCCAATTGTGATTAAGCATCTGGGGAAGGCACTTCAAAAGCCAGGAAAAATACGTTAAATTGCAATAGACTTCAGCACTGTTATCATCCGGATGAAGATGAGAACGACGAGTCTGAGCCCCAATCAACATACAACTATATATTCTGCACATGGACAAATAATAGGAAAACAGAAACATATTTCATACATGACTACATAAAAGGTTCTTCCAAGCACTCGGCCATCTATTCATTCTCGAGGCAATTCCTACATAGAGACCACAGAAGCAGAAGAAAAGAAGATTATTTATGAAGGGCACACATGCAGCTCTCCTCTCCAATCTCATCTGCAATACATGGAGCTTGTGCCTTTCCGTCCTGGAACCAAATCTGTCGCTTCTGAATGAGCTCGTTCATGAAGTTATCAAGCTTTTCGATATCAATATTAGGCATCACAACAACATGAGCAATATCCCCTTGGCAGGCCAGCTGCCACTTACGGATAAACACCTCATCATGCGGCCGCTCAAATACCACGGTGCTGCTGAGCTCATTCAGCATGGCACCAATACCAGCTGCAAGCAGACGGTCTTTAAGGTAATGAGCATTTCTGAGGCACTTCTGCACTTCTTTCTGAAAACCCCTATAGCCTTTCCGGTTGAGTGTGTACCACAGGAAGATTGGGGCGTGGCCGTTCCGGCTACCCATGATGGTGGCATCCCTTGAAGCCAGATACTCAACATTCCTTGACAATGCATTGATGTGCTCCAGTCTGGTTATTTGCACACCACACGGCATCGGGCAACCAACTAACTTGTGCCCAGAAACACTCACACTTCCAATTGGCTTTTTGAAGGTGACCTTTGGTGCCTGTCAAGAAGAAGAGAAACAACATGAATTATTATACAAAAGGTATCATGCACCAGAGCATCTTTAATATCAAAACTTAATTGTGCATAACAGAAAAAGTACTGTGCAAGTGACATAAATCAGTAAGTTCTACAAGGCATTACACATGAGACAAATTAGTAAGCTCTACATACTCGCTTCACAAAAGGCATCATGAGTCCAAACAAAGCACCATCGCAATGAATGTAGAACCGGTGGTGACTAAAACCAGCTTCTTCAAGTGTTTTGATGACCAGATCAAGATCATCAACAGCTCCCTTAACCGTTGTTCCTACATTCCACAAAACACTGCATGAGAGAGCTAATTCATATAATGCAAGGAAAAGAAAGGGATTGTTTGTTACTCACCAATGTTAACATTGATAATGGCTGGTTTGTCCTTGTTCAGGAGGAGTTTGGATCCAAAGTCTGCACAATCAATCTCGCCGGAGACAAGAGTATTAACTTTTATGCAATCCATTCTATACATTCGTGCTGCCTTGAAGACAGAGTAATGGGACTCTCGTGAGGCATAGAGAATTCCATCAGGAAACACTTCCCTCCTGCAGAATTAAGTGGTAGGAACTGCTGAGTTTAAATTCTGAAGATCTATAGCACATGCGATAGTGTACTTTCTTGTCTTTGTAACAGATAAAATGTTAATCATGGAAAGCCATTGTACTCACCCAACAAGAATGCCATGCAGGTTGCCTTCAGTTCCACAATTTGTAATGTATCCCCAATATTCATTCTTTTCCAATTCCCAAAGACGTGCAAACCAGTCCAGTACCCCAACTTCAAACTGCCTGGAATGGACACCATAGTTGCTTTCTATGAAAGGATCACCAAGATTATTGATGGAGAAATGCTGCAGCTGTGCCAGAGCCCCATAATCAAAGTCCAGATTATATGGATAACCTGCATAAACATCATATAAATACATTACCATCATGAAAAGTAATGTACTTAAAGGGCTAACACAATTGTAAACACATTGCCAAAATCCACAGAAAGGTTATTGCGAACTTTATGAACTGAGAAGCAAAAAATATTCTGATAAAAACATTCCTCGATGATATCAACATAACTCTTGAAATCATGTCCAGTAGCAATACCAAACCAAATATGGCATCCATAGTGGGGTCCTAAGCTAAGCCTTCACTAAAACTTGTATTTTAATGTCATAATGTCGTTCAAATCCTCCCAGTTGTTATCCTACTGCAACAATCCTTGCTAGTAAGAATATCCATGTTGTGGCAATTCCATCCAAAATGTGATGATTTCTCCTCCAGCATATCCGTGTACAATGCTCAAGGCTCTAGGCTGAGTAGCAGGAGCAACAATCCATTATGCTTAACGGAAGTCTGTGCAAAGTTTCTCTCCGTGATATGAGTTACCACCCTTTGAACACTCAGACTACACAAAACATTCATCCACTCTATGATAGAAAACTTCCTTTTCACATCAATCAAAATGAAAGTTGAATAGACAAGCCATGGGCTTCACACAATGTGAATGTTTAATGAAGAGAACACATACTCCTCATTGACCTGGAGTATGAAACCTTGGGAAAAAGAATTATAAATAGATAGAATAAAGTAGACAGAGGGATTAATATTTAATAGATATTGGTAAAGGTAAAATAAATAGTTCAAAGAATGAGAAGAGTATTCAAGGCACAACAAACACGCGTGATGAGGAACTCTAAGCAATTAATCAATCAGGTATTGGATAGGGTCATGTAATTCATATCAATAGGAAAATTAATTGCCGGAGAAGCAAAAGGTTGAATATGGGTGGTAACAGTCTGATCTATCAAGAGCAATGTCACCCTCAGATTGTAGAATTCATTGTAGACGCATGAGTTGGTGAACTCAATACGTTCACCTAAACACTAACTCGTTTCACCAAGGATGTATTTCATGCAAAATACCTCAAACTCGCATAATTTAATAGCACAATCATAAAAATGATCAAAACAGAGAACCAATTCCGCTACCTTACTCTTGTACGTAATGTAACACCAATTCACCATAAAATTTGTGGGTACATTTCCTTCAATAATTGGATCACATTTCCGTTATCCAGACTTCCTATACAGCATTCCTAATGAAAATTTCTGTCCTAGTTGATCCTGATTAGACATTAGAAGTATATTGATTGTTGCTCAATAACCGAATATTTTTTTCTGTAAATACTGAAAGAATCACGTGCACGACTAAAACACTTGTACGGCAACAAATAGGAAACAGGGGAAACAAAGAAAGAAAACGTGAGAATTTACCGAGATGATTCTTTGTCCTCTCAATGAGGGATTTCCTATACCTGGACAAGACCCCTGCAATGTACGCCTCCCGTTCTCCGGTGAGCTCGTCGTCTGCATCGGGCTCCGTCACGGCCAGACTCAACGTGTGGACGTTCCTCCCCAATACGATCTCCCTCTTCCGGCCATCATTCCCCGGCAATCCTTCCGCCATCTCTCCGTTCCCTAGCACGATATCTGCCGTATCGAACTCCTCCGGCAATGGCTCGACGTCATCGGCGGACGTTTTCGCGTTGCCGTTCGCTTCGGAGGAGGAAACACCGCTGCTCGCTACCATTTCTCTCCTATCCAACGCCGGAAGACGCGATAGCGTGGCCGGATTACGACGGGTCTAGCCCTAACAAGCCGGAAACCGGTGAGAACACGGTTGGAAAACCCTAGTGAGCCAAGAAAGAGAAGAACCGGTCGGGTCTTCGCCTGGCACAATAGGTGGGAATGTTAATTATATGACTAAACTGCCCTGTGGTAGAGTGCTGCACTGGATTCGGGGTCGGATTGGATCCAGTCCATTTAGTAGGTGTTGGTATATCCATACCCTCATCGTATGAAAACAATTGATCTGCTAGGGGTTCTTAAACTCCAATTTGGTAAGAATCCTGGTTCTGTGAGACCTGTAATCATGGTTAGCGGATCCTGGGAATCAAATACGATTGGATATAGGAGAAAATCCAATTCATTGATATCCCTATCATAGTCCAAGTTCTAAACTAATAAGTTCATATCCAATTAGGCTGGATCCAATGATACGTGGATCTCAGCAAAGTCCAGCCTGCCAAATGTCCCTCCCATCACCAACTGCACATTCTCCATATCCGATTATCGTTGGTAAGATCTTTCAACTTTGTTTCAACGGACGCCATCTGTTCCTTTCCAATGGTGGTCCGAATTTGAAGTGAATCTGGATATGAAATTGATCCAATGAAGTAGAGTGCGGATAAAAGTTCCCACCCAAAACAATGGGTTTTACATGCAAAACATAGATTCGGTCCAGATTCAAATGCAGATTTTTAACTTAATTTATGGAGAAACAATCCCCAAAACTTTAAAACGAGAGCGTTCATATTTGCTTGCATTGTTTGAGCGTTTACAAAAAAAATGTATGATATATATATATATATATATATCAGCGTTTTCCAAGGAAAAACAAATTTTTTTATTGTGACTTTTCACAATAGGAAAAGGCAAGCTTGCTTTTCTCCAAAGTACCATATCCAAAGTATTTCTCTTATTGCAAAAATAATAAAAACATCTTTTTGTTTGGTATAATATATATATATATATATATATATATATATATATATATATATATATATATATATATATATATATATATATATATATATATATGAGTAATGCCTTCCTTAGGCCCTTTTTTTCATTAGGTCAGGTCTCGTTAGTCCCTTTCAAATATCATAGTTTTAAGTATTTTTTTTCATGTCTAACACAGTGGATATGATCGATAGGTTTTGTTTAGTGGGAACCAGTTTTTGGATTGCCGAAATCTAACCTATATACAGGTTTTTCCCGTGATCTAAAATCAATGGCTATGAACATACCAGTTTTTCTTGACTCATAAAAAAATGTTTTTTATCAAAAAAACATGATCCAAGAGTCTATTCTCACTAAATCGATCATGTTAAACACATCTAACAGTTCCTATATATCATAAAACTTTTAAAACCTACAGGGCAGATTGAGAAATTAGGCCTAATATGTTGAGTTCTCTCTCTATATATAAAGAGAGAAACAGAATTTTTTAGCTGCTCACATGTTATGTGCTAAAGGATACTTGCTAAATAGGTTTTTCTGCCCTTTCAGTGTTTTTTGGCAGCTTCGACCTCATAATGTGTTGGGCATGGTCGATTTATGAGGAATTCACACGTAGATCAGGTATTTTCAATGAAAAAAATAATATTTGGAGCTTTGAAAATTTACAAAAAAATTTGGACCATTGATTTTTCGAACCTTATAAAAGCCCACCCATGTGTCTGAATCAAACTCTTCAAGAGCTTACCCTTATAAAATCAAGTACATAGATCACATTTGTACAGTCAGAATTTATATATAAATTAAAAACTGGAAACCCCATTTAGCACACTCATTTAGCTACTACCAATCATTATATATTTATATATATATATATATAGAGAGAGAGAGAAGCCTGTATTAGTGGACGCGCAAATCGTCCACTGTTTCATCCTTTGTTGATGGTGCCTGGGACACCATATATATATATATATATATATATATATATATATATATATATATATGAGAATTGAACATATTAGGCCTCATTTCTAGTTCTGCCATGTTTTGCCCCCATAGGTTTTAAGTGTTTTATGATAGATTTGAACCATTAGATGTGCTAGGAGGCTCGATTTAATGGCCATAGACTCTTAGATCATATTTTTTTGATAAAAAAATTGTTTTTGAGTGGGGAAAAACTGGTACCTTTATAGCCATTGATTTTGGATCAATGGAAAAACCTGTATACAGGTCAAATTTCAACGATCCAAAAGTCAGTTCCTACTAAATAAAATCTATAGATCAGGTGTTAAACATGAGAAAAAATATTTAAAACTAAAATTTTTGAACACATTACTCTATACAGAGCAATGGTAATATACTCTACCCGATGGGTTTTTTTTCAAAAATCCGACCATATGCTGCATTATCGATTCACTAGAAATTGACTCTTGGATAATGCATTTCGGATGAAAAAATAATTTTTTGAGCCTCAAAAGTTTTACAAATTTCGTAGACCGTTCATTTTGGAACCTCAAAAGTTTTACAAAAGTAGCGATTTATAAAAAAGATCATATAAAGGCCTCAAAAAAATTTGCAGAACTTGTAGAGTTTGCTGTCAAACAACTACCATGAACAACTCTTGCACATTACCTTTAATTGGGACAAGCTTACCACTTATTGCTCGTTTATTGTCCATGTTCTGCCCGAAATCAAGGCAAAGGTGGTCCTATTGTTCAATCCCTACAATAGGACCACCATGAACAATCTACCTCTTTATGTAAGACCCAAAGAATAAAACGGTAGAGAGAGCAATGGATTAGGGCATATAAGGGACATGGTTAAATAGCGGCAAATTCCCTAGTAACAAAAAGGTTTTTTTATCTGAGAAAGGGTTATCTCAAAAATTATATGGACAACATAAGCCCCAGAGTTCTGTGTTGGTCGTTCCAAGATTTGTCATGAAGGCAGTGAACTCTCATAATTAGGATCCAAACAAGAAAGATTCTCTAAGCTGGCTTTCAAGTCAGAACTTTTTGATCAATGGAGTATGAAATGTGATTCAGTCTTGCCATCAGAAGCTCCCAATTATGCAGCTATATAAACCAAACTCTATCACCCTTGTGTTGTTTTGATTCTCAGATGGGCTGTTGACAGGACTAATGACACAAGATCATTTGCAAAGGTTGAGGCATTCTCAATAGATGCCTTTTATGTGCTATGAACAGTGAAGATGTTGACCATACCTTCCTAAGGTACAAGTTCAACAGAAGAATATGGTATCAAGTGGTAGAGATGTTTAGAATCAGATGGTACCCTATTGGTAATATTAGATATTATCTTGTGCTATGGTGCAATATCAAAATAGTTGACAAATGCAAAAAGTGGTGCTGAGAAAAGATTTTTCAAATCCTGGTCGGGTTCACATGGATCTATCAAAATCAAGTCATCTTCAATAACAAAGCACCCAGTATGGCGAGTTATCAGACAGAAGGCAAACGCATTGTGAGAAAACAAGCTCTGCATATGCTTCACAACTCTACTAGTCCCACAGCTTCTACAAATTTTTTTGGGGCAAATTTTTATAGTGTTGACGAGTCTTCAATGGGACCCGTGCTGAGGGGAGCCCCCCGACTTTCCTCTTGTAAGGGCAAAAACTCTAAATCAAGCTCCACAACTCATTAAATTGAATGATGCTACCCACGTTGGAAAGAGCCCCCAAACCTTCCTCCTGTAAGGGCAAAAACTCTGAATCAGGCTTTACAACTCATCAAGTTGAATGATGCTACCCACGCTGAGAAGAGCCCCCAAACCCCTCTCCTGTAAGGGCAAAAATTCTGAATCAGGCTTCATAACTCGTCAAGTTGAATGATGCTACCCACGCTGGGAAGAACCTCCAAACCCCCTCCTGGAAGGGCAAAAACTATGTAATCCACGATGAGAGGAGCCCCCAAACCCCCCTCCTATAAGGGCAAAAACTCTGAATCAAGCTCCACAACTCATCAAGTTGAACGATGCTATAGTCAATGTGCAAGTCAGTCGGTGCTTGATGGAGAAGTGTAGGATCGTCTGCTGGATGTGCACAAAAGTAGAAAGAGAAGGGAGAGAGAGAGGATTGATGTTCATGGCCTTTTCCAAGGGAGATTCTTTTCTCGGATGATCCTACAGTGCAGGGACTGGGTCATAAATAACCATCTTCAAGGTACTTAAGTCTTTGCAACCACTTCTTTTCTAGAATCATCATTTTTTTTTGCACCAATGGAGGAAATGGTACTTAAGTCTTTGCAATCACATCAAACTCCAACACTAAGTGATGCTGACAAACATGGGGATATGAGACGCACATGCTTATATACGTGGTGCTTTTTGGGACCCCCGATCATGAGATGCCCTGTTCGGGGGTAACATATAACCTGCTTCGTTCTCAAACGAAAGGCTCAAAGTGAAAATAGAGATACCTAACGAGAAAGAGAGAGAGAGGGAATATACCCATATGATACTTGTCAAACGAAAGACTCAAAGTAAAAAATATAAACAGCTAGCAAAAGAGAGAGAGAGAGAGCATATATATATATATATATATATATATATATATATATATATATATATATATATATATATATATATATATATATATATATATATATAGGGGTACCAAGTTGATGGGTTGTCCTCTAGAGGAGGGATTTCCTGTATGTGGCCAACACACTGACACCGGCCATGGGCGCCTCCCCATCGCCCGTCACTTCATCATCGGAGTCGAGCTACCTCACCGCCAGGCTCCGCACCCACCTCCCCACAGCCACCTCCCTCCTCATCTCCTCTTCCTCCTTCAGACTATCCTTATTCCTGCTCCTATTCATTACGTAGCCACAAGGCATTTCCACACTCCCCACCATCTTAGAGGATAAGAAGAAGAAGAAGATTGTAGCAATGGCGAAAAATGGATTGGTTTTTTGTCCTTTTATAGCCGGAGCAGTGTGTCGGTGGACGTGGAGGGATGACTTTCTCGGCCGTTTGAGGACGAGGCCTTACGACTGGGCACATCATCCCACATCTCATCATATACAAGAGAGAGATCCTCTCTCTCTCTCTCTCTCTCTCTCTCTTGCTTGGCTACCTGAAGTTCGTGGTGGTGTCCAAACAGGGTTATGAAGATAGGATGAGTGGAACCGATTTGATCCATGGTAAGATATTATTTGTACGGCTAAAAAAACGATAGCATTTAAATATTGATAAAACTGTTTTTAAAAATTAGTGTTACCGATGGCTAGGATTGGTGCACATTCTCACCTTGATGTGGACCGATCCTAGCCCTCCAAATGCATCAGCTGAACGGATGGGATCCTTTTTTGCTAAGATTGGTGCACATGGACCCATCTTAACCCTCCAAATGCATCAGCTGAAGGGCTGGGATCCTTTTTTGGGAGGAAGTGACAATGAAATTTAGTAGAAAGTGACATAATAAGTGGTTAAAACCTTTTTTTTTAACTTAAAAAATTAATCTTTTCAATAAAAGAATTAGTTATATATTTTAAAAAGAAAGAAAATTTTCAACAAGCAAAAGACGTTTTCTCTGCCACCAGGCCCACCAACCTCATTTTTATGTAAAAGATAATTTTATCGCGGTAATTTTAAAATCCATTAAAAATACTCAAAATGCGATGTCTTTGAAAGTAAATATCAAGATTATAAAACAGGAAACTAATAATCACGCTCACGCTTTTATTTCTTACATTTTGTATATTTTGTGTGTATTATTTTTATATTTTTAACTTTTCTTATACGCCAATTCGTAACGTGGATGATATCTTAGCAAAGGTCAAAAAAAAAATCAACAGAGAAATTAAGCTGGGGTTTGGCTGACCCCAACCATTTATTAAAAAAACGAAAAACAAAAGGATCTGGTTGAGTAGATGGCCACTGAGCCTAAGTTCATTGACAATTTAAGGGTATATATCCTCATAATGATGAAATATCCAAATGTCTTGATCTTATTTTAAATGTAAAATAGTATCTAGAGCCATTCATATTTAAAGCATGCAACATGTTTGGGGCTCAACGCCAATCATGCAGGTGAACATAATCTTTAGATTATTTAATTACCCGAGTGGTACGAATGAATAATAATTAGTGGGATCTGTCTAACACTAACTTGCCTTTCAAAAAAAAGATTATTTAATTACCGGTTCTATGTTCTATCACTAACAATGACAATATCTGAGCAATAATATCAGATAACTCTTTATCAGATAGTCACGGGTCAGATTCTGAACGGATTTTCATAGAACTTAATCCGAGTTAAATCCAAGGTAACGTTGAATCAAAATCTAAACTACATCTGGTAATGGAATTAAAAAAAATAGAACAAAAATAAGTTATTCGCATTTTAAAAATATAAAATGTTTGTACCACAAAAATAATGCGTTTTTCAAAAACCCTATAATTTGTCAAAATTTGCCCAATGACCAAAATTGTAAATGTTATGTGTTAAAATGATAAATTTATCCTTCCCATGTATGAACCTCCTGAGGATACATGAATTTCCTCTTTGACAAACTTTACTACTGATTTTTGGCTTAAAAATTTAAGGATTCTGGATAAATACAAAAAGAAGTAGACAAAATATCTTTCCAATGACATCTGAATCATTGAAAAATGATGAATGGGCACTAAGATACAACCACGACAGTGTTCTAAAAAAAGAACATGAACAAACGTGATTGCACCAAGCCTGTTATTCTATGGTATTTTTCAGCCACCTACACCGAAAATCTGAAAAAATAATAAAAATGACAGCCAGATCAACGTGTTAGCTTTTCAGTTGCATCAAGCCTGTTGATTGCCTTGATCTGATGAGCGGGTTGGGAGTAACGTCCTCTGAAAGATAGAATTTTTGAATGTACACTACAAGAAAATACGTTGTTAGCGACGAACTTTAGCGACAGAATATTTTTGTCGCTAGTTAGTGACGGATTAACGAGCGAAAAACATTCGTCGCTATAATGAACAAAGCTTACGAAAACAACGACGGAATATAGTATGTCGCTAATTAGCGACGGCTTTTGCGACATATTGTTTTGTCGTTACGGCGACGATGTTTGCGACAAAAGATATTCCATCGCTAATTAGCGACGAACTTGACGACGGAATATAGTCTGTCGCTCATTTCGTAAATTTGATTTACGTTGGCTTAGCGACGGAATTAATCTGTCGCTAAGCCGTCGCTAATTTTTGAATAACCCTAATCCCAGACAGCTTTTCCTTTTCTTCTTTCGCTGCTCCCGCCACTCCCGTCGTTCGCTGTTCGCCGGTTCCACTCCCGCCATTCGTCGGTCTCACCGTCCGCAAGCCCGCGTTTTCCGTTAGGGGGTCGACCCCCTGCTGTTCCGGCAGGGGGTAAACTCCTTGCCGGAACAGGCAGGGGGTCGACCCCGGTAGGGGTTTAACCCCCTTGCCGGAACAGGCAGGGGGTTGGGGTTTAACCCCCTGCTGGAACAGGCAGGGAGTCGACCCTCTGCCTGCTCAGGCAGGAAGGCGACCCCCTGCTGTTCAGGCAGGGGGTCAACTCACTGGCGGAAAGGCTGAGGGTCGACCCCCTGCTCGAACAGGGGGTCAGTTAACCCCCTATGTTCCGTAAGGGGGTTAACCCCCTATGTTCAGTAAGGGGGTTGACTCCCCTGCTGTTCCAGGTTGACCCCCTGCCGGAACAGCAGGGGAGTCGACCCCTTGCCGGAACAACTTCTTTTTTTTTGTGGTGACTTCATTTTAAAACATCATTTTTTTGTGCAGATTTTTCAACGGAACCAGCTCGTGCTCAGCCACCTGTGGTAAGTAAGTGACAAAAATAATGCAAATCGGGTAAATACCCGTGGTAAGTGATGCAAGTGTATCACATGTTATTTAATTTATTAGATGTAACACTTTATTGTTCACACACTCACTTAGTTGTTGATATTTAGGGTTGCTTTGTTAGAGTTCAGAGATCATGCTGAGCATGATTTTAATGTATGAATATGAAAGAGTTCTTATTTTTGGAGTACAGAGTCCATGCTAGGCATGGTAGTAGTTAGTGAGATATTGAAGTGTGTTTGCTGCAGGTACATGTTTGCCATTTGTTTGATATGAATGATTACGATGTATTGCAATGTTTGATATAATTGTATCCATGCTTGCATGTAGTTACTTTCAATTTGATTATGACTTCCATGTAAAATTGTATAATGAAAGTATGCTTCAAATGATTGTATCGTGTCATTAATAGTTTGCACATGAAAATATTAAGTTATCAATGCATGCATCAAAATTCTTGTTATTGTATGACATCATATATTGCATAATAAATTTGATATTTTCTTCATTGTAGCATTCTGATTGTTCTCTTTTAATTTGTTAAACTATTATTTGTAACATCATAAGAAAATGACTGCAAACCGTGAATGGATGTACCGTAGGATAGTGGACAATGAGTTATCACATGAATATATGGATGGTGTTGACAATTTTATTGAATTTGCAACGGCAAGTGTCAGTACAGTGGATCCCACAGGTCAGATTAGGTGTCCCTGTAAGATTTGTAAGAATAATCGATTTATAGAACCTCATAGCGTTAGAACCTCACCTATACAGGAAGGGTTTTTGTGAGTGATTATCAGAACTGGATGTTTCACGGAGAAGAATTTAGAAACGATTTTGATGCACGGGTAAATGTGGTGCACGATAATCCATATACGGATTTGATATTTGATGCCGCAAGAACAAAACTGGGTTCTGCTATGAGTTCTAGTGATGTAAGAACTATCGTAGATAAAGAATCATCAAACAATGCAACTAGTAGATTTTATGATTTACTTAGAGATGTTGATGAGCCACTTTGGAACGGTTGTGAGAGTCACACTATCTTGTTTGCAGTTCTTCAACTAATGAATTTGAAGTCTGAGTATAATTTGAGTCAATCATGTTTTGACTGTTTGTGCATGATTGTGAAGAGTATGTTGCCCAAAGATAAGAAATTGCCACAAAATTTCTATCGTGCGAAAGTTATGGTCAACGCTCTAGATATGGGTTATAAAAAGATTGATGTTTGTCCAAATCACTGCATGTTGTATTTCAAGAAGCAGAAAAACAATATATCATGCCCGTCATGTGGGCATCCTCGGTTCAAGCCAAAGACAAGAGGCAATGGTAGCACGAGATCAAAGAAAGTTTCATACAAGTCGCTCCGCTACTTTCCTATCACTCCTAGATTGCAACAATTGTATATGTCTTCAAGGACAGCTAAACACATGAGATGGCATGCAAATAAAGTTTGACACGATGAAAACAAGATCACACATCTTGTTGACGTTGAAGCTTGGAAGCACTTTGATCGTACTCATCAGAACTTCGCAATGAAAGTGCAAAATGTTAGACTCGGTCTATGTACAGATGGATTTAATCCATTTGGGGGTAGATCAACTTCATACTCATGTTGGCCAGTATTTGTAACTCCATACAACCTTCCACCAAGCTTGTGTATGAAACGTTAAAATCTTTTCTTGTCTCTATTGATCCCTGGTCTGACCTCACCTGGCCAAAATCTTGATGTATATTTAAAGTCATTGATTGATGAACTAAAAGTACAGTGGGATGACGGTGTTACCACGTATGATGCCCACAAAAAACAAAATTTCAACATGAAGGTCGTTGTTCTATGGACAATCAATGACTTCTCTGCATATGGTATGCTATCTGGTTGGAGCATACATGGGAGGTTGGCATGTCCGTACTGCATGGAGGATTTCAAAGCTTTTATATTGAGGCATGAAAGGAAGCCTTGCTGGTTTGAGTGCCATCGTCGATTTCTACCCAGCGACCATCCGTTCCGACGACAAAAGAATGCGTTTAAAGCAGGCACAACTGAAACGAAAGGTCCATCCTCAAGATTGTCTGGCATAGAGATTCTAAGAAGATTGCGATACTTTCCAGATGTATTAACAGATGCCCGCAGTCCTACACCCTTTTGTGTATTTGGGAAGGATCACAATTAGATGAAGAAATCTATTTTTTGGGAACTACCGTATTGGTCGACTCTATTGTTATGACATAAATTGGATGTGATGCATGTGGAGAAAAATATGTTTGATAATGTGTTCAATACAATAATGAATGTTAAAAGAAAAACGAAGGATAATCCGAAGGCCCGTATGGATTTAAAATTAATATGTAAAAGACCAGAATTGGAACTCAAAGAGTATAATGGCAAAGTACGTGCTTGGACCTGATCAAATAAAACATGTATGTCAATGGTTGAGATAATTGAGATTTCCAGATGGATATGTCTCTAACATTGCTCGGGCTATGAAGATTGGCGATGGACAGTTATATGGGTTGAAGAGCCATGATTGTCATATCTTTATGCAACGATTGATACCCCTAGCATTCCATGATATGTTAGACAAACCTATATGGGGGGTATTGTCTGAGTTGAGCGGATTTTTCAGAACATTGTGCGCATCGGAGGTCGTAGTATCAGATGTAAAGAATCTCGAGGACTCTGTCATCACCACTGTTTGTCTGCTAGAAAAGATATTTCCGCCAGCATTTTTTGATGTTATGGAACATTTGATCATACATTTTTCATATGAACTAAGGGTTGGTGGCCCTGTGCAATATCGATGGATGTACCCATTTGAAAGGTATATGTTTTTTATATTTGTCTCTTTAATGACAGATATTTAAAATTTTAAATGTATATTTTTGCCAGATGCATGTTCGACCTCAAAAAAAAGGTTCGTAATAAAGCAAGAGTAGAAGGCTCTATTTGTGAGGCGTACACTTTAGAAGATATTTCAAATTTCTCATATATATACTTCAAACCTCATATTCCAACACGTTACACATGTCTGTCCCGTAACGATGATGAAGAACAAGTAACTGTAGCTGACAAGCTGTCGATATTTCAATAACTTGGGCATGCATTTGGTAGTTGTCGATCAAGGCTCTTGACAGATCGAGAGCAAGACACAACACACATCTATATTCTTTTTAATTGCTTAGCGATCGACCCATACATCGAGTAAGTATATGTAGACACAACACAATTATAAATCCTTTTATGTTCTATATGTGGATACATGGCTCGATAATATAAGTATTTGTGGTTTGCAGACGTTTTGATCTGGAGTTGCAAAGAGAAGTTTCACATCTCACTGATGCAGAAGTACAAAAAGAACGTGAAACTAAGTTTGTGGAGTGGTTGAAACAGTTGGTAAAGAAGCTAACATAAATTTTGTACTTATAAACAACACTAAGTTACTTAATTGATTGTGATCACAATCATTGTTTATGTATGTGCGTAGGTCCGCCATAGTAATGTTAAAGATCAAGGAATATGTGATTTAGAAAATGGTTCGACCAAAGTTGTGTAATGGTACAACGGGTACATCGTAAATGGTTATCAATTCCATACAAAAGATTACGGTATAAACAAATCAATGATGAATAGTGGCGTGTGTGTCAAGGGTAGCAGCTACGATGAAAATAAACATGATTACTACGGTGTTATAGAGGAAATAATGGAGTTGACTTATTTAGGCATAAATAACAGGGTGACTTTATTCAAGTGTCATTGGTTTGATCCAACTGCAACAAGACTCGACAAAGCTTCAGGCATTGTGGAGGTGAATCATAAATTCAGGTTTGGAACATATGAACCATTCATATTAGCCTTGCAAGCTCAACAAGTTTATTATACTTCATATCCGAGTATAAAAAAGTCAGATAGAAATGAATGGTGGGCAGTTTGCAAGGTGAAGTCCAAACTATACCCTGAGTATGATCAGTTACATGAAGATGAGTTAGCTGAAGACATCGATTACTATCAATCAAATGATGTATATGACTTCGCTTATGGTCACGATGTTGCGCATGATATGCATGTCATATCTCCATTGGTCAATGAAACATTCATAGAGGAATGTGATCCAAATGATGTACCAAGTGGATGGGTAAACAATGAAGAAGAAGAAGAAGAAGAAAGTCAAACAAATGACGAGGAAGAATTCTCAAGCTAGTGAGCAAAATCTTGTAATACAAACCTCTATTTAAATGCATTGCAATACTTGATGTGAATAATTTGAGTTATTTGAATGTATTGTAATACTTGATGCGAATGAATAAGTTGTATTGCAATACTTGATGTGAATTATTAAAAATTTTATTTCAATGTATTGTAATACTTGATACGAATTATTCGAATGCATTGTAATACTTGATGTGAATGATTTGAATTATTTGAATGTATTGTAATACTTGATGCGAATGAATGAGTTGTATTGCAATACTTGATGTAAATGATTTGGATTATTTGAATGTATTGTAATACTTGATACGAATGATTCAAATGCATTGTAATACTTGATGTGAATGATTTGAATTATCTGAATGTATTGTAATACTTGATACGAATGATTCGAATGCATTGTAATACTTGATGTGAATGATTTGAATTATTTGAATGTATTGTAATACTTGATGTGAATGAATGAGTTGTATTGCAATACTTGATGTGAATGATTAAAAAATTTATTTGAATGTATTGTAATACTTGATACGAATTTTTTGAATGCATTGTAATACTTGATATGAATGATTTGAATTATTTGAATGTATTGTAATACTTGATACGAATGATTCGAATGCATTGCAATACTTGATGTGAATGATTTGAATTATTTAAATGTATTGTAATTTATGCAACGAATGATTTGAATTATTACAATACTTGATGTGAATGATTTGAATTATTTGAATGCATTGTAATACTTGATGTGAATAATTTGAATGCATTGCAATGCTTGATGTGAATGACTTAAATGCATTGCAGTACCTGATATGAATGTATTGTAATACTTGTTGAGAATCATTTGAATGTATTGCAATACTTGATGCGAATGATTTGAATTATTGTAATACTTGATGCGAATGACTTGAATGTATTGTAATACTTGATGTGAATTATTTGAATGTATTGTATGACATATGTTATTTGTTAGAATATAGTTCGTGAAGGTTACAGTGGTCGTTCATCCAGTAGTAGTCAGGCCCAGCCTTCATCTTCACGGGCTTCTGTGATAGGTATATCATTTAACTAATTGGATGCTTGATTAGTTCAAATGCGCATTCTGAGAATTTCTAACATATTTTTTTACAGATGATGTTTCGCTTGTACACGACTCACCTACACCAGCTGATCACACAAGTCATGAGCCAACACAAGAAGCAGAGTCTTCTTAGTCTGGCACAAGAAGACCCATTCGAATAGTGTATATCGATAATCGATCATAAGTATTTCATTTTCAATTATTGTATATCTTATAAATATTTTATATTGATATTTACTGTGTACCAATTCATGTGCAGCACGAGGTTTGAGCCACAAGAAGTAGTACGGGAGATTAGGAATTCACTTCTTCAACATCTACTAGGACTGGTTGCTCAATGGAAAGAGTACCCAAAGGAGATGTTAGACATATTGTAGTTCTCATTCACGGTATACAGTTGTTCTTCATAGTTAATTTGTTTCATATTTAATTTTTTTAAGTAATGTCTACTAACTTTCTGAAAATACTTATAGGCTTTGAATCGCTTCGCAACTACGGTGGAAGAAAATGATGCAAGGAAGGTGTGGCAGAAGGTGACTGCCAATCGATTTGCAGACATGCTGCACAATATGAAGACTGCAACAAAAAAAACATCTAGCGTAATAGATGATCCACTACAGTGGAAGGGCCATGGCCCTATTACTATCAAGAGAGATTATTGGGATGAAATGTGCGATAAGTGGGCGGGAGATGCATTTCGAAATCGCTTTGCGATGGCTGCACAAAATCGAGCGAAAATGCCCGAAGCCCATCTACACACAGGTGGATCTAAGACATTTGGGATCCACCTTAAGAAAATGGTAACTCATCAATATATAGTACTAATTTTAACTTCGCAGGAAGCAGAAAAATGAGGCATTGTACCATATAAGGATGTGTTTGTTGAAACACATAAATGGAAGACCATGGGAGTCTTCGTATCAGAGAATGCGAGAACGACAACGGTATGTATTTATTCTATTAATGATCATTGCAATATGCAAGTTATCATAATGTTATCATTAATTATTAATGCATACTTTAAAATTATTTTGTAGGAGGCATATGAGCAACAAATGGTAGAGCGATATGGCGATGACGCTACTTAGCATCCATCATTTGATCCTACAGTGTGGGTGACTGCAGCAGGTGAACCCAAAAATGGTCGCGTGTTCGGGTTTGGGAGTAATATGAACACTTCACCAGTATTGCTTCTTCCAGTTATGGCTCACAGACTTCTTTCGCCGACATAAGCTCCAAACAACAGCCTATTCTTTCTGGTGATGATGTACGCCAGATCATTAAGGACACAATGAATGACTACTTCCATGACACCGTCGCCCCCTTTCTCCGAGATGAGATCAACAATCTTGTGCTAAACAGAGGATCTTCGATTACAGGTCTCTCTCAGGTATAATCACATATTCAGTTTTTTGTCTGCCTTAGAACACATATGAGCATAATCGAATCACATATATAACTTTTTGCCTGCCTTAGAGCATATATGAGCATGATAAAATCACATATAGAGTTTTTTTGCCTGCCTTAGAGCACATATGAGCATGCTATAATCACATATAAAGTTTTTTGTCTGCCTTAGAGCACATATGAGCATGATAGAATCACATATAAAGTTTTTTTGACTGCCTTAGAACATATATGAGCATGCTATAATCACATATTCAGGTTTTTGACTGCCTGAGAACACATATGAGCATGTTATAATCACATATTCAGTTTTTTTACTACCTTAAAACACATATGAGCATGTCAAAATCACATATAGAGTTTTTTTACTGCCTTAGAACATATATCATTCATGATAGAATCACATATAAAGTTTTTTGCTTTGCCTGCCTTAGAGCACATATGAGCATGATAGAATCACATATAGAGTTTTTCTGTCTGCCTTAGAACACATATGAGCATGCTATAATCACATATTTAATTTTTCGACTGCCTTAGCACGCATACGAGCATGATCGAATCACATATATAGCTTTTTGTCTGCCTTAAAGCATATATGAGCATGGTAGAATCACATATAAAGTTTTTAGCTGCCTTAGAACTCATCTGAGCATAATATAATCGCATATAAAAAAAATTTAATGCCTTAAAACACATATAATTCATAATAGAATCACATATAGAGTTTTTTGCCTGCCTTAGAGCATATATGAGCATGATAGAATCACATATAAAGTTTTTTTATTGCCTTAGAACACATATGAGCACATTATAGAATCACATATAGTGTGTAATTTATTTCATTATATTTTGTTTATCAATACTGACTGTTCTTTTCTTGTGTAGGCTGCTAGCGATAATCAGTGTAGCAGAGCTGAAGGGACAGATAAAGGCAATGAACAAGAATACGCACAAAATCTTGGTGATGATTAGAGAACTGTGTTGAAGAAGTTCTATTTTTTTTGTTTCCTAATTATAATTGTTGAATTGTAAATAATTAAACTTGTTAATTTTAAGGTGGAACGATTAATTATTGTAGATTCCTTTTATATGGATTTTTTTTTGTAGTTTGTTTTTTATTTACAGGAAATATAAATTGTACAAGAAATATAAATTGTACCGTTCTCGGTATTTAATTTTCAAATAAATTTTTTTTTCGTGTTTGCGACGGATTAGCGACGGAAACAACTGTCGCTATGCATATAAATCTAGCGACGGCATAGCGACGGACGTAAATCCGTCGCCAAGCCGAGGTCGTCGTTTAGTACCGGCGGATTGACGACGGAATACATCGCTCATTATTCCGTCGCAATTAACGACGGACCTGGGGATGAATTTATTCCGTCGTCAGTTAGCGTCGAAAAATTCGCTACGTAAGCATACCGTCGCCTCATCGTCACTAATCTGTCGCTAAGCCTGTTAGCGACGGATTAGTGACGGAATAGCAACGGAATGTGGTCGTCGCTAATCCACTGCTTTGTTGTGGTGGTATCACACTCTGTAACTAAAAAATAGATTTACATGTGTTTTTTTGTTGACCTCACGAAGTTCGCATAAAATAGAGGATGAGAAAGTTTGCATAAAATATAGACAAAAATTGACCAATATTTACAAGGACAAGAAAGTTTGCATAGATTTTGTGCGAGGATAAGGAAGTTCATATACATTTTGTGTAAGGATAAGGAAGTCCACACATATTTTTTTGCGAGGATAAGGAAGTTCACATATGTTTTGTTCGAGGATAAGGAAGTTCACACATATTTTTTGCGAGGACGAGGAAGTCTGCATATGTTTTGTGCAAGGATGAGGAAGTCAACATATATTTTTTGCGAAGGTGAGAAGTCAACTTTTAGTTTTTGAGAGGATGAAGAAGTCCACATATATTTTGTGCAAGGATGAAGAAGTTTGCATATATTCAACCTGTTTGCAGCCCTAAATCATATGACATTATTTAACAAATAATCATCCACTAACACTTAGTTTTACCACCAGCACCGACAAAACAAAAGATGCAAATGCCCCTAAATGATCAAGTGTGGGTGTGGCATTTAATTAACCGACCAAACCACACATCACATTCATCCTTGAAAGAAAATAAAATTGAGGATACAAGGAAAGGATTTTTATTTTCACTTTTTCAATACACTGAATTTAGAGTAGTCGACACATTTATAGTTTACACATACATTTCACATAGTTTACACATACACTTCATAATAGCTGTAGATAATTTTGGTTGTATTTCCTTGATTATCGAAAACTTTCCTTAATAATCATTGTGAGCCCTCCTTGAAAGTCGATAACTGTTGTAACCAGCACGATCTCTTGAATATTGATAATGTATGATCCCTTGAATATCAACCATATGATAATATCTCAAATCGTTGTAACCTATGTGATCCTTAATTCCTTGAATATCGATCATATGATAATATGATAATGCGTGATCCCTTGATTATTTGATCCCTGATCCCTTGAATATCGACCATATCTCAAATCATTATATGTGATCCCTTGGATATCGACCTAATGTACATACGAAATCTTTGACTCCCTCTCAAGTTGGAGCATGTGAATTGAGTACGCCCAACTTGGTTTTGAGGCAAAAAAAGTGGTCGGTGCCAAGTGCCTTGGTGAATAGATTCGCATATTGAGAATGTGTAGGAATGAATCACATTTGAATTAGGTTGCTTTGAATTTTTTCCTGCACAAGGTGGCAATCAATCTCGATATGTTTGGTATGCTCGTGATAGACTGGATTGGTGGCAATGTAAAGAGCTGCTTGAATATCACAATTGAGCATCATGGGTTGAGAGTGATAAATCATGAAGTCCAACAGTAAGTACTTGATCCATGTGAGTTCACAACATACTAGGGCCATGGATCGATATTCGGCTTCGGTCAATGATCGTGACACAGTAGACTGCTTTTTGGTCTTTCAAGAAACAATGTTGTCCCCAATCGTTACACAATAATCAGATGTGGATCAATGAGTCATTGGGCATGAGGCCTAGTCTGAATCACAATAACCAACTACTTGAATCTTGCTGGTAGATGACATCAGAATTTTTTATCCTGGAGAATTCTTAATATATCTAAGGATTCGCATAACAATATCCATATGAGGCTGTCGCGGCTGGATACTGAACTGACTTAGAATATTGACCACAAAAATAATGTTGCATCGGGTTATAGTAAGATATAATAGCTGACCCATTACTGAGTTTGGTATGTGGTTCCATGGAAAATTGACTTGGCTTGGCTCTAAGGTAACCCATGTCCTGCAGGATATCAAGAGCATATTTTCGTTGAGATAAGAAAATACCTCTTTTAGATCTTGTAACTTCAATGCCGAGGAAATATTTTAGTCGTACAAGGTCCTTTAATTGGAACTGCTGATTAATGTGAAACTTAAGTTGCTCAATGTATGTAATATCAATTTCTGCAATAATAATGTCATCCACATAAGCTAGAACAAAAATATGTGCGACATTAATAGCCTTTGAAAAAAATGAATAATCAACCTTAGACTGTTTGAATCCTTCCTGAAGTAGATAGTATGAGAGCTTGGCAAACCAGTTTCTAGCAGATTGTTCGAGTTCATACAATGATTTGTGCAACTTGCATTCCTTACGCTCCCCCTAAACAGAAAAACCTGGTGGTAAGTCTATATATACCTCTTCATCAAGATCTCCATGAAGAAAGGTATTGTTAACATCTATTTGATATAGATGTCAATTCTTTATTGTTGCATTGTCTATCAAGCATCGTATTGTTACTAACTTAGCAACGAGAGCAAAAGTCTCATTATAATCTAATCCTTCAATTTGTGTATAGCCTTTGACCACGAGTCGAGCTTTATATTTTTAAATAGAGCCATCAAAGTGATGTTTAATTTTATACACCTATTTGCAACTAACGAGGTATTTGTTCATGGGTAAATCTACAATCGACCAAGTGTTGTTATCTTCCAATGCCCTAATCTATGAAGGCATAGATTCATGCAAATACTGAAATTTCATGACATGGGAAAAAGTTTTAGGTTCTAAGTGCTGAAAAATGGTACCTAAGAAAACATGGTGTCCTTTGGAAAAATGATTATAACCTATGACTTTGGATAACTCATGATGCATGTTGTGGACTTCCTTTCTCGCGTCACTCGATTGAAGTATGAGAGTGACCATGTAGCAACTGTAGTCTTTGAGATACAGTGGTTGTTGACGGGTTCTTTCAGATCTTTAGAGATGGACTTGAGTTGGTTCAAGGGTTCCATGATTGGGAGATTCAAGATTTGGATCAAGGTGACCAGGGTTAGAAAACTCATTAACTTGAATATCACTAGGTTCTTGAATCTCATAAGGCTGAGGGTCGAATATGGAGATGGGTAAGATATGTCCTTCCCCTTTATCCAGATTGTTATGATCTTGAAAAGGAAACATATTTTCATAAAATTTATGTTCTGACTAATAAAACCCTTTTTTGTTTCAAAATCATGCACGCGATAATCGATTTGACCATTATAGATATCCTATGAAAACTTCTTTGCATGAACGATTATTAAATTTATGAGAGTGATGTATGTTGTGAGCATAGCATAGGCATCCAATAACACAAAAATGATCATAAACAAGGTTTTTCTCATGAAGTAACTCATAGGGTGTTTTGCCTATTAATGGTTTGGAAGAAATGCTATTAATGATGTATGCAGATGTTAAAACGCACTCTCCCAAAAACTTAATAAGTAAAGTGGTTTGAAATCTTAAGGCTCTCACAATGTTGAGTAAATCTCTGTGCTTGTGTTTGACCATGCTATTTTGTTAAGGGGTCACAACACAACTATGTTGGTGTTCAACACCCTTTTCTTTTAGAAAATTTTGCATGTCATTTGAGAAAAATTCAATTCCATTGTCATATCTGAGACTCAAAATCTTGCTATTAAATTGATTTTCAACAAGTAAAAAGAAATTTTTGATCCGAACTATGGTTTCAGATTTATGCCGCATGAGATAAACCCATGTGGTTCTGGAATAATCGTCCACTATGATAACAAAAATATTGTGCTCTGAATAACGTGGTAGTTTGATATCCTTCCCATATGTCACAATGGATTAATTGAAAAGGCTTTGATGAAGAATTTGACCCGCTCAAAAAAAGAAGGCGAGTTTGCTTCACCATATAACATACATCACAATGATTGTGAGGAAAACAACCATGTAATTTATTATCATTTATAAGAGTTTGCAATCTAGTATTCGAAAGATGTTCAAGTCTTAAGTGTCAGATATTGGAATCAATTGATGAACTACTCAAAGAAAACTTATCACTGATTTCAAAAACACAAAGTCCATCATGTCACTTACCCACTCCAATTTTCTTCGAGAGAGATGGTCATAAAGAACATAATGATCATGATAAAAAAACATCACATTTCAAATCTTAGATTAGTTACTCACAGAAATAAGACTGAATCAGAATTCTGGAATAAAAAGAGCATTTGAGAGAAGAAATTTTGGCATCAATCGGATACTACCCATGTGAGTCGCATGTGTAGATGATTCGTTTGGTAATCCAATAGAAGAAAAAATGGTGGACCTTGGTAGTATTAGATTTGATAAGAAATTGGTAATATGGTTTGTCGTGCCCGTATCTATGATCCAATTTTTAGATGATATAGAGCAAACAAAAGAAGCATCAAAATTACTTGTTAGGTTGACCACATGTGCTGGTTTGGTAGTACCTAAATTTATCACAACTAGTATTTAGTCAAGTTGTTCTTGGGTAAGTTGTTGAGGGCTTTGGATGAACACAAACTTGTTGCCTTTGAAAGATGCAGAATTGACGCTCGTCTGACTCCATTAACGAGCATTGGAGGGTGTACCGAATCAATTTGGAAAGCCGTGGAGGTGAAAGCATTTAGCCTTTACATGACCGAGTTTTTTGCAATAATCATATTTTGGGCGAACACGATTTTGTCGATTTTCTATTTGGATCCATGTTGATTTGAGTATTCTCAGTTGAACCGGCACTACTGTTGATACTATCAGAAGCCATTAAACAAAAAATTGAAGACGCTAAAGACGAGCATCACTGGCAATGGCTTGACAATGTGCAATGACCAAACTGAAGATTTCACAAAATGAAATACGCAGGATCAAAATCCCTGCTCTGATACTATGAAAGAAAATAAAATCGAGAATGCAAGGATTTTTATTTTCACTTTTTCAATACACTGAATTTGGAGTAGTCGACACATTTATAGTTTACACATACATTTCACATAGTTTACACATACACTTCATAATGGCTGAATATGTCGAATATGCTATAGATAAATTTGGTTGTATTTCTTTGATTATCAAAAAATTTCCTTAATAATCGTTGTGAGCCCTCCTTGAAACTCGATAACCGTTGTAACCTGTGTGTTGTAATCTGCATGATATCTTGAATATTGATAATGCGTGATCCCTTGAATATCGACCATATGATAATATCTCAAATCATTGTAACCTATGTGATCCCTAATCCTTTGAATATCAATCATATGATAATATGATAATGTGTGATCCCTTGAATATCTAATCCCTGATCCCTTGAATATCGACCATATCTCAAATCGTTATATGTGATCCCTTGGATATCGACCTAATGTACATAATGAAATCTTTGAATCCCACTTACTGATTACCCTATAGTCGTTGCCTAGTCACATGCCTTATCCTTTCACAGCATGTGGTTTGTGAAATTGGAGCCCTCAAACAAAATCAAGACTTGAAACTCAAAACAAAATTCATCAGAGATGAGCAATGAATTGGTTGAAACACAGCATGACAAAATATATAAAGTGCTCTATTAATTGATTTGAGCTCTTTGGTTGGGGTTGCGCCATATCCAGTCCAACCTTCATAATTACGGATCCCATATCCACTTTGTAATTCGGCAACTCGGATTGCAGCAAAATGAGTCTTTGTTCTTGTTTGAATTTTTATCTGATTTTTGCTCACTGGTAACTTGGAACTGAGGTCCAAAGTTTTAGGTTGTCTGCAACCCTGTTCATCATTCAAGGTCTTAAAGTTTTAGTCTGTGTTTTCACTATCATTAGTTGTGCATATATTTGTTTTTTTCCTTCCTTTTAGGTCGCAGCAATCTTGTGTCATCAAATTCATGGGGGCGAGGACATTGCTAGGGAGATGAATGAATAAAACTTTATTATTTTCTTGAATTTTATGCATTTTTTGTTATTTTCTTGTTCATTTTTCGACTCTCTTACACAGGAGTAGAATAGCATAGAGGTTTTCCACAGCTTTGGGTTCAAAGGTGCATGAGAGAGAGAGAGAGAGATGAGGAAGATGAATATGGAAGAAGCTCTTGTTGTGATAGTTACCCTAATGTAAAAAAAAAAAAAATTGAAAGAAAAATTCCTTCACCCCTTCTCTACATGGAGGGATTTTTCTTATAAAAAATCCTTTTTTAGAAAAACTTTTCTTTTGAAAAAATTCTCTCATTTGGAATGGTTGGAAAAGTTATATATTTTTTTTTTACTTTTTCTTACTTCCAAACGTCGTACCAATGAAAAGTAAAACAACATTAAATTCACTAAGACAATGAATTTACCTTGTGTCTTAGCTTGGTATCATAATCATACTAGTGTATTGAATGATCTTGGTAGCTTGCTTTTTTTCCATATAATACATAAAATTCTAGATTTTGGATTGGCCAAAAAATTGCATAATTTCTTGAGAATTCTACAAGATCAATTCATTCTTTTGTTTTCACAGATAGTGAGTTAATTGTAATCGCATTTGTTTTTCCATTAAAACAATATTATGCTCAATTAAGTTGCTTAAGTGACAAGGCTAGCTAGGGCTATTAATTTCCAATCACAAATGATTGTAAGTGAATCCACCCAATGGATCCAATAATGGGTCAGATGTGGTACAAGTAAGCATGATCAACATGTTTTTTATGGATCACAAAAAAATCACTGTGTATGTGGACCCACTAAAAAGTTGATCCATCTTCTCAATCCTTTTCAAAAGATAGAACTGACTAAATATCTGAGGATGCATTAATCCATATGGCTCATACAAAACGTCAAGTGATCACCATTTCATTTCATGTACATAACCAGGGCCAAGATCAGGTCACATTGTGCATAACGGATTCTACGTTCATATATTCAATTTACATCGTGCATCTCACTTGATCATGATGTGTGTGGGCCCTGCTCTCACATTTTTCCAAGTGAGATGCATAGTTCCCAAGTGCGATGTACAATAGGAGATTGAATATATAATATGACATGATATACTCTCGTATATCATATCCTAGTTTGCCAATTTGAAGCCTAGTTGGCCCATATGTGTATTGTACTATGACAAGTATTGGGAGATTTATGAAAAACTTATCAAAATATCATAAGAAATTAACTGAAAGTTTTAAACTTTAATTTTTGATGTTTTCAAAATATCATGATTTTTTCATTGAAACATAAATATTGCATTTTGAACATAATATTTATGTTTTTATTCAATATTTATCGCAAAATCTTTTAACACTTTTATTGGTCTTTATAAAAAACTATGTTTTTATATTGTTTAATTTATTTTTTATTGTTGATACTTTGCCAAAAAACTATGATTTTTTTTCAAACATTTTCTACTTTACACAAGTTTTTGCTGCCAATATTTTGCAGCATGGAGAGCATATCTATCATGATGCATCAGACTTCCAACACCTCTATCTTGATGCATCAAACTTTTGCTCATGAGTTTCGTGATCTACCACTCTGCGTCTAATGTGAAGACCTAACCCTATTTTTGTAGCTGGTTAGGAGCAACCTTCTATGCTCGAAACATATTTTACGAAGCCTGAAATACCACTTATTCTCTCATTGTAAGCTCAATAGAATTAATGTTCATATGATTATTCTTTTTAATTCATTTATTCGATTATTTATCCATGCACATACAGAACAGATCTAATATAAGATTCAGGTCTCCGATTTGGGCTCATGAATACAGAATTCAATGCTAAAGATGCCCAAAGTTTTTAAAAAAATTATAATTTTTTATTTGTTATAAAGTTTTATATGACTCTCGAGAGTAATGTGTCAACGAGTTCATCTATGACCATGTTTCAATCGTTCCAAATACTGGATAGCTCACTTGAGAGAAATCGCGAGCGTATAAGATACAGTACAAAACTAACTTTACGCACAACCCAATTGAGGTTATTACTCTAAGAAAATTACAAATAAATGTGTGAAAGATAAAATTTATTTAAGGGTTGAAACAGTTAAAGAGTTACGTAAAAGCTGAGATTTGCAATCATATTTTAATTATTGCATAAAAGAAATGACAACATCCATAAAGAAATCTCATTTCAAAATATTTACAAATCATTGAAATGGTAATGATTCAGAATAAAAGTTAATGTTTACAAGTCTGAAAATAAATAAAATCGAGATGCCCTAAGGGTCGTAATGAGTAAGAGTATCCCTCCGAGTGCGTAACAATCTGTCATTCGTTCTAGTCTTCCAAAATGATATCTGTAATATGGTAAAGCATTAACAAGGTGCCCATAGAAAACTCAAAACCAAACTTGAAGATTTCAAGCCATGTGCACTATTCTTTGCCTCCCAAACTCCTTTTGTGAAGCAACCCACTTTTATGATGCTGCCTGAAAACAAAAAATTAAAAAAAATGGTTCTTTAGAGTTTAGAGTTTGCCCTTATTTTTTTTGCTTATTGTTCTAGTATGTTAACAAATTAATTGAAGTTACACTTAATATTGTGTTCTTTGATTTTTTATTTTCTCACATATTTATATTTTTTTCAAATTTTAGGATGAGATCTTCCCTAGATTTATTTGAGAAAAATGATTATTTTTTTTAAAATCTACCAAGAAAATTTCGAGAACGACATTTGTAACTACGATTGACAGCCTAAAATGGAGGGTTCTAATGCATTGCATTACAATGTGATCAAACCCAAACTTTCTAATCATGTTTGCCAGGAAATTTCATTTTATCCTGTCATATACGCATTTACCAAATTAGTTTTAAACAAGATCTATTTTTGTTGTCATAGAATCTAATCTCATGAGCTAGGAGAATGTTATCTTGGATCAATCTCCCCTTCAAAGAGGTCATTTGCTTGACCAAGCAATGACTCTCTCTGGTTTGGGTGATTGTAATCTTTGGTGAGAGAGGGTTATGGCGGTAGGAGAAAGGGGAGGTGAAAAAGGGTTGGAGAATAAAGGTGAAGACCCGTGAGAATGGGTTAGAAGCTCTCGTATCAATGCGGATAAGATCATCATTTTATATCGACGACATGCTAACAGAAGGTCTATTATGCACCCTCGGCAAAAAAAAGGCAGGGACAAATTTGCAAAAATGCAAAATGAAAAGGTGGGGACTAATTTGCAAAGAAACTCAAAAAATTGATTTTTTTTTTTACAGTCAAGCTGGGGTTAGGCAGACCCCTGCCAGTTCATTTTCATTGAAGATTATAGTTACACTTTAGAGTTTAGAGTTTAGAGTTTGTTCTTTTTTTTTGCTTACTGTCCTGGTATATTAACAAATTAATTAAAGTTACACTTTACATTGTGTTCGTTTATTTTTTATTTTCTCACATATTTATAATTTGTTTTCCAAAATTTATGCTGAGATCTTCCCAAGATTTTTTTGAAAAAAATGATATTTTTTAAAAATCTTTCTAGATTTTTCCTTACCAAGAATTTTCGAGAACAACATTCGTGACTACGATTGACAGCCTAAAATGGAGGGTTCCAACGCATTGCATTATGATGCGATAAAACCCAAATTTTATAATCATGTTTGCCAAGAAATTTCATTCCATCATGTCATACACTCTCACCAAATTAGTATTAAACATGACACATTTCTGTTGTCATAGAATCTAATCTCATGAGCTAGGAGAATGCCATCTTGGATTGATCTCCCCTTTAAAAAGGTCATTTGCATAACCAAACAACGACTTTCTCTTTAATAATAAACATGGCATTATAGGGATGCCAATGGTTGGGATTTTGGTTGGATATACTATGATCAAACCCCAAACCTAGTCAGCTTGATTGGGTAAAAGAAAAGAGTATCCAATTGACAATCAGATCCAAACTTTGTCTCAGGCTTAACATCCGAATCCAAATCTAAGTCCCTACCACGACAAATATCCAAATCTGATTATGCGTAAGTATATACCCAATTAGTTATTTTCTGCTACTCATATTTAAATTTGGCAATATGTTTTCCCGGCTGTATCCATGTCGGACTTTTAATCCAACTAGCCAGGAATCCTGATAAACAAGTTGACTGATTTGAACCGGATATGTTCGGGCTTGACTTGTTTACCAATGGACTAAGCTTGTAAATTGGCTCATGTTCGTGTTTGTTTTCAACCGAGCACAGCTCAAGCTAAGTTCATCTATGAATGAGACAATTCAGTCGAACATGAGCTAGCTTGTGTAAAAAAATATATTATTTATACATGAAATACATATATTTTTTTAATGTATTACACTTGAAATATATATATATATATATATATAAGGTGAGAGAACTGAACATATTAGGCCCTCTTTTCTCGTTCTGCGCCATTAGACCCCATAGTTTGAAGTGTTTTATAATAGATTTGAATAGTTAAATGTGTTTAGCATGCTTGATTTAGTAGGAATCGACTCTTGGATCATATTTTTTTAATGAAAAATGTATTTTTATGAGCCAAGAAAAATTGATGCCTTCATAGCCATTGATTTTGGATCACCAGAAAAACCTGTATACAGGTCAGACTTCAGTGATCCAAAAACTATACTTTTTTAAGGGGCCTAACAGAGGGCAGAATGAGAAAATGTGGCAGAACCAGCATAAAAAATATATTACACTTAAAATATATACCACACGTAAAAATATATATCTTATGATGCAGAGCCAAAGTTTTTATGTCCATAAAGATTCATTTGAATCTAATTTAGTTTAGAGCTTTTATTTGAATTTCTTATTTAGAGTTGGATTTTTTATGTAATAGATCTATCTCAGATCCAAAGTAGACCTGGGGTTTATCGTGTTTCCCTATAAATACTCATTACAGGGTTTCTGTAGCTCACAGATTGAAGTTGAGAATTTATTTTCTGTTTTTTCTGTAATTTCTTTTGGTATTTTTTACTTTTCTTTGGATTTCATGCATAGGAATAGAGTTCATCATTTTCTCGTAAATCAAGCCCTCCTGGTTTACATCAAATAGTATCAATGAACCAGAGGCAGAGTTGAAGACCCAGGTCCATAAAAAATTATTTGAATCTAATTTAGTTTAGAGTTTTTATTTGAATTTCTTATTTAGAATTGAAATTTATGTAATGGATCTATCTCAGATCCAAAGTAGACCTAGGGTTTATCGTGTTTTCCTTTAAATACTCATTATTGGGTTTTTTATAGTTCACAAATTGAAGTTGAGAATTTATGAGATCATTGAAATTGTTATTTTCTATTTTTCTTGCATTTTTTTTGGTATTTCCTACTTTTCTTTGGATTTTATGCATATGACTAGGGTTTGTATTTTTTCGTAAATCAGGCCCTCCTAGTTTACATCAAATTGTATCATAGCAAAGTTCTTCGCCTCAATTTCATTCAAGGGACCATCTTGTTGATTTCAAGAGGTGTCATCGTGTTTACGATATCGGGAAGCAAAAATGAAGAAACATGAAAGAAATTATGGTGGAAAGTCAAGATCCACCCAAAGAAGCAATGTCATTGAGGGCGATATTTTTCTGACTGACCAAGGATGTTTTGTTGATCACTCAAAAGGTGTATTAAATACAAAACATGATGAATCATCGCTTTACGGAGATGGATCGACGAATTAAGAGTTGTGAGCGACATGCAGATAAATGGGCAATGGAAGAGTAGAACAACCCAAAAGATATCAGTATAGTATCAATGAATCATTGGTCTGCAACCAATGTTCAACAAGGAGGGAGCTCCGGTGAACAGTGATGTTACACCACCGACCATCCTGCCGTCAGGTGCAAGTTCGACCTCCTTCGTGGTGTAAGAAACAGAAGGAGGAGGACCTCAACCCTTCCTCCCCTTGTTCCCCCACCAACCACCACCACCAACACAACTTCAGCAAGCCCTAGCCGCCTTCGACCCACCCAACACCTCTATGCCGAGGGTGTAGGTCGAGGGTGGACCTCAATTCATCATCCTGCCAGCCCTAGGGCTGACAAAGGGAGCTTCTATGGGAGGCCCCATCAATGACCTGAAGGAAATACAAGGTAAAAGCAAGAAAATGGCAGCACATAAAATAGTAAATAACACAACTGAAAAGAAAAACTTCAAAAGTTACCATTCACGAATTTGCTTTTTCTCTACATACTAACATAAAGAAGGACACCTATTTAAAAAGACAAAGCCTTTACATGAAAGTAGGAAGCCTAAGCTAAAAGTTAGGAAAAAAATAACTCACGTACATCACTTTTGGAGCCTCTAGCAAAAAACAAATCCCTATAAACTAGGACACTACAATATGTGGGCTTTGAGTGATCTTCAAGTTACAAATGTGAGCATTGGATGCTCTTGCCCACAACCTTGAACATTAACCAACATTTTCTCCCCCTTAATGTGAAAGTCCTTGCACACCTATGAATTCTCAGAACATCAAAAAAATTTGAGATGACAAAGCTTTTGTGAAACCATTAGCAACTTGTTCATTTGTAGAGCAATGCTTCAGCACTACTTCACCTTTTTCCACTGCATCTCTTATAAAATGATATCTAAGCTCGATGTGCTTTGTTCTACCATGAAAGGTAGGATTTTTAGCAATAGAAATTGTAGACTGATTATCATAATAGAGCTTAGTTGGGAGTTTTTGTTCTACATGCAAGTCCTTCATAACACGCCTTATCCAGATTGCTTGACAGGTAGCAGATGTAACCACAATATATTCTGCTTCTGAAGATGATAGTGCTATTGAATTTTGTTTCTTTGAACACTACGACACAATGCCTAAACCAAAACCGAACGCAAATCCGCTTGCGTTTTTTCAATTGTCCATTGAACCTGCCCAATCACTGTCAGTAAATTCAATCAAATTAAAGTTAGTAACATGATTATAAAAAATTCCATAATTGATTGTTGCCCATATATAGCGGAGAATTCTTTTTGCTGCGCCTAGATGTTGCACAGATGGATTGTGCATAAACCTTGAAATCATATTGACTGAGAATACAATGTCTGGCCGAGTGTGAGTTAAATACATTAATCTGCCGACCAAGCTTCTAAAATATCTTTCATTTGCTCTTGTCATTTCATCTTCCAAACTCATTTTCTCATTTGCATTTATCGGAGTTTCACAAACTTTGCAATTCAACATTTTTTATTTTTTAAGCAGTTCCAAAGCATACTTTTCTTGAGACACAAAAATCCCTTCTTCAGATTGCACGATGTGAAGACCAAGAAAAAAACATAGCAACCCCAAATCTGACATTTCAAATTCCTTCGTCATACTATGTTTAAATTCTGCGATAAGCTTAGATGAAGAACCAGTGTAGATAATATCATCTACGTAGACACTTACAATGAGCAATCCATTCCCATTTACTTTGATATAGAGTGTAGGTTCACTATCACTTCTTTGAAAACCATTTTGGTGGAAGAACTTATCAAGGCAACTATACCATGCACGCGGAGCTTGTTTTAGCCCGTATAAAGCTTTTTTTAATTTATAAACTTTTTCTTCCTTTCCTTTAACAACAAACCCAGGTGGTACCCAGATGGTTGGTCAACATACACGACTTCATTTAGAAAACCATTTAAAAATGCAGCCTTAACGTCAAATTGATAAACTTTCCATTTAAATTAAGCTACAATCGCAAGAATCATTCTCACTATTTCAAATCTTGCAACAGGTGAAAAAGTTTAAGTAAAATCAATTCCATATTTTTGCACAAACCCTTTAGCATCTAACATTGCCTTATATTTTTTTACATTTCCACCAGCATCATACTTGACCTTATAAACCCACTTTACTCCAATTGATTTTTTTCCAGGTGACAAGTTGGAAAGCTCCCATGTGTCATTCCTCTTGATGACCTCTATTTCTTCTTTCATTGCATCTATCTATTTCTTATTTGCGCATGCTTCATCATATGATGATGGTTCTAGTACAACAAAAGCAAAAACACATTTATAAATATCTTTCAGAGACCGTACTTTTTTTGGAGGAGTGTCCTCATCAAGTGTAGAATCAATATTTCCTGTGAATTCATCTCTCATACTTGACGTGTCTAGAGATAATGCTTCATTAGTATGATTCGATTCTGATGCAACTTCATGCTTTCATTGTTGGTCCATTCCCAACAAGCGTTTTCATAAAAAATAACATCCCTTCTTATAATCAATTTTTTAAAAGAAGGATTATAGAGACGATATCCCTTAGCTTCATTACTATAACCAACAAAGATACACTTTTCACTTTTCTTATCTAACTTGGTTTTTTTTTAAGAATCAATCAAAGCATATGCTATACTACCAAATACTTTCAACATACTTACATTTGGTTTTTTATTCCACCAGGCCTCATAAGGTGTTTTGTTTCGAACTGCCTTTGTTGGAGAAATGTTTAGGATATTAACTGCAGTGTTGACGGATTCTGCCCAAAACTTGTTAGGTACCTGCTTTTCACTTAGCATGAAGCGGGCCATTTCTACCACTATACAATTTTTCCTTTCTGCCACTCTGTTCTGTTGTGGTGTCTTTCTTACTGTCAGTTGCCTGTGAATACCATAATCTTTGCAAAACAAATCAAACTCATCGGATAAAAATTTTCCTCTCCTATCTGTGCATAATATTTTTATAGTTTTTCTTCTCTTATTTTCCACAAGGAGCTTAAATTCCTTAAATCTATCAAATGCATGGGATTTATGAATAAGAAAGTACACCCAACTCATTCTAGTAAAATCATCAGTAAAAATCAAAACATATTTGCTATTGTTTAATGAAGGAGTTCTCATGGGCCCGCATATATCGGTATGAACTAATTCAAGAGGTTCCTTAGCTCTCCATGCTTTTCCAACTGGGAATGATAATTGGTGTTGTTTACCATAAACACACCCTTCACATATCTCATTGGTATAATTAATGGCTGGAAAACCAACCACCATATTTTTCTGATGCAAGAGTTTCAAACCATTAAAATAAAGATGCCCATACCTTAAATGCCACAATTTAGATTGATCAAAACTATTTGCCATAAAGGCACAATCATCTATCTTGATCATTTCAAGTGAAAACATTTTATTTTGAATCATATCTATTTTTACAAGAATTGTACCATTCTTGTTTTTAATTTCACAAACATCATTTTCAAATAAAAGAGTGTAGCTTTTTTTAACCAATTGCCCTACACTCAATAAGTTTTGAGCCAAACTAGGAACATAATAAACATCTTGAATGTATCGTTCATTACCTGATTTTGTTTTGATTGCAACTGTTCCTCTACCATTGACATCTACTTTATTGTTGTCCCCAAGCCACACATTCAACTTCACAATCTCATCAATATTTTTAAAAAGACTTCTATCATCGGTCATATGATTACTGCAACCACTGTATTCATGCTTGCAAGAAACAAATTTTTATTTTCATCTGCAAAATTTGCTTGTTGCTTTGCCTTTTCAAAACATCGGGCTTCAATATGACCAAATTTCTTACAAAAATGACATTGTTTCCCTCTAAAGAACAGATTTTGATTACCTTTTTCTGTTCCATCATTCCTTTGAGGGGTATCATAAAACCTTCATCGACCTCTTCCACGTCCACAAAAGGCCTCTAAAACCTCCTCGTCCTCGACCTGTACCTTTACCCTTTTGATCACACTAACTATTATTTTCTTTTGGAATTTCAACTTTAGATTGAAAGGCATGTTCCAACATTTTTACTGAAGACCTGTTTATGCGATGTTCATGGGCTAAAAGAGACCCCATTAGTTCATCAATAGAATACACAGATAAATCCTTGGACTCTTCAATAGCAATAACAACAAGATCAAATTTATAAGGTAGACACCTTAAGACTTTTTCTACTACTTTTTTATCATCTAAAATTTCACCAAAAGTCTTCATCTGATTTACAATAGTAGAGAGCCTAGAAAAGAAGGTTTGAATTGACTCACTGGTTTTCATAGAAAACATTTCAAAATCTCTTCTTAAGGTTTGAAGTTTAACCGTTGCAATCTTCTTATCACTACAACAAAGCAGTGGATTAGCGACGACCTCATTCTGTCACTAATCCATCGCTAATCCGTCGCTAACCGGCTTAGCGACGGATAGCTTACATCGTGAATTTTTTGACGCTAACTGGCGACGGAATAAATCTGTCGCCAGTTCCGTCGCTAATTGCGATGGAATAACGAACGACGGATTCCGTCGCAAAATCCGCAGGTACTAAACGACAACCTCGGCTTGGCGACGGATTTATAGTCGTCACTAAGCCGTCGCTAAATTATATGTATAGCGATGGATATATCCATCGCCAATCTGTCGCAAACAAGAAAAAAATTAAAAAAATTTATTTGAAAATTAAATATCGAGAATGCTACAATTTATATTTCCTGTACAATTTATATTTCCTGTAAATAAAAAACAAAGTACATATAAAAGGAAAATAAAACAATTAATCGTTTCACTTTAAAATTAATAAGTTTAATTATTTACAATTCAACAATTACATTTTCGAAACAAAAAATAATAGAACAAATTCAACACATTAATCTAATCATCGCCAAGATTTTGTGTGTCTTCTTGTTCATTGCCTTGATCTGTCCATTCAGCTCCGCTACACAAATTATCGCTAGCAACCTACACAAGAAAAGAACAGTCAATATTGATAAACAAAATATATTGAAATAAATTATACACTATATGTGATTTTATCATGTGCTCATATGTGTTCTAAGGCAGTAAAAAACTCTATATGTGATTCTATCATGCTCATATGTGCTCTAAGGCAGGCAAAAAACTCTATATGTGATTCTATCATAAATGATGTGTTCTAAGGCAGTAAAAAAACTCTATATGTGATTATATCATGCTCATATGTGTTCTAAAGCAGACAAAAAAACTTTATATGTGATTCTACTATGCTAATATGTGCTCTAAGGCAGGCAAAAAAGCTATATATGTGATTTGATCAGGCGCATATGTGTTCTAAGGCAGTCAAAAAACTGAATATGTGATTATAGCATGCTCATATGTGTTCTAAGGCAGTAAAAAAAACTCTATATGTGATTCTATCATGCTCAAATGTGCTTTAAATCAAAGCAAAAAACTTTATATGTGATTCTATCACGAATGATATGTGTTCTAAGGCAGGAAAAAAACTCTATATGTGATTCTAGCATGCTCATATGTGTTTTAAGGCAGTCAAAAAGCTGAATATGTGATTATAGCAAGCTCGTATGTGTTCTAAGGCAGTAAAAAAAACTTTATATGGGATTCTATCATTCTCATATGTGCTCTAAGGTAGGCAAAAAACTTTATATGTGATTATAGCATGCTTATATATGCTCTAAGGTAGACAAAAAACTCCATATGTGATTCTACTATGCTCATATATGCTCTAAGGCAGAAAAAAGCTATATATGTGATTCGATCATGCTCATATGTGTTCTAAGGCAGTCAAAAAACTGAATATGTGATTATAGCATGCTCATATGTGTTCTAAGGCAGTCAGAAAAACTCTATATGTGATTCTACCATGCTCATATGTGCTCTAAGGCAGGCAAAAAGTTGTATATGTGATTCTAGCATGCTCATATGTGTTCTACGGCAGTCAAAAAACTAAATATGTGATTATAGCATGCTCATATGTGTTCTAAGGCAGTCAAAAAAACTGAATATGTTAAGGCAACCATAGTTACATGAAATCTAACGACATGCAATATATTACATGAAACTTTCATACCTGAGAGGGACCTGAAATCGAAGTTCCCCTGTTCAGCAAAAAACTGTTGAACTCAGCTCGGAGAACGTCGGTGACTGTTTCATGGAAGTAGTCACGCATTGTATCCTTAACGATCTGGCGTACATTATCACCGGAAAGAATAGGATGTTGCTTGGAGCTTATGTCGACAGAAGAAGTCTGTGAGCCGTAACTGGAAGAAGCAATAACAAGTGAAGTATTCATATTACTCCCAAACCCGAACACACGACCCTTTTTGGGTTCACCTGCTGCAATCACCCATGGTGCAGGATCAAATGATGGATGCTGAGTAGCGTCATCGCAATATCGCTCTACCATCTGTTGCTCATATGTCTCCTACAAAATAATGTGTAAAGTATGCATTAATAATTAATGAGAACATTATGATAAATTGCATATTGCAATAATTATTAATAGAATAAATATATACCGTTGTCGTTCTTGACTTCTCTGATACGAAGTCTCTCGTGGTCTTCCGTTTATATGTTTCAACAAACACATCCTTATATGGTACAATGCCTCATTTTTCTGCTTCCTGCGAAATTAAATGATAAAAGATTTAGTTAATAAGTTTGAAACAATACTTATAAAATTAATATTATATATTGATGAGTTACCATTTTCTTCAGATGACTCCCAAATGTCTTATATCCACCTGTGTGTAGATGGGCTTCGGGCATTTTCGCTCGATTTTGTGCAGCCTTCGTAGAACGATTTCGAAATGCATCCCCCGCCGACTTATCGCACATTTCATCCCAATAATCTCTCATGATAGTAATAGGGTCATGGCCCTTCCACTGTAGTGGATCATCTATTCCGGCAGATGCTTTTTTTGCTGCAGTCTTCATATTGTGCAGCATATCTGCAAATCGATTGGTAACCACCCTCTGCCACACCTTTCTTGCATCATGTTCCTCCACCGTAGTCGTGAAGTGATTCGAAGCCTATATATATTTTCAAAAAGTTTGTAGACATTATTATAAAAAAAAATTAAATATGAAACACATTAACTATGACAAACAACTATATGTCGTGAATGAGGATCACAATCTGCCTATCACCTCTTTTAGATACTTTTTTCATTGAGCGACTGGTCCTGGTAGATGTTGAAGAAGTGAATTCTTAATCTCGCGTACTACTTCTTGTGACTCAAACATCGTGTTGTATATGAAATGGTACACAATAAATATCAATATAAAATATTTATAAGATATGCAATAATTGAAAATAAAAAACTTACGGTCGATTATCGATATACACTACTCGAATGAGTCTTCTTGTGCCAGACTGAGAAGACCCTGCATTCTGTGTTGGCTCCTGACTTGTGTGATCAACTGGTGTAGATGGGTCGTGTACAGGCGAAACATCATCTGTAAAAAAATAAGTTAGAAATTCTCAGAATGCGCATTTCAACTAATCAAGCATCCAATTAGTTAAATGATATACCTATCACTGGAGCCCGTGAAGATGAAGGTTGAGGCTGGCTACTACTGGATGAACGACCATTGTAACCTCTATGAACCATATTCTAACAAATAACAAATGTCATACAATATATTCAAATAATTCACATCAAGTATTACAATATATTCAAATCATTCGCATCAAGTATTGCAATACATTCAAATGATTCGCAACAAGTATTACAATATATTCAAATAATTCAAATCATTCACATCAAGTACAATACAACTCATTCATTCACATCAAGTATTACAATACATTCAAGTCATTCACATCAAGTATTATAATACATTCAAGTCATTCACATCAAGTTTACAATGCATTCAAGTCATTCACATCAAGTATTGCAATGCATTCAAATCATTCACATCAAGTATTGCAATGCATTTAAATCATTCGCATCAAGTATTACAATACATTCAAATCATTCACATCAAGTATTGCAATACAACTCATTCATTCGCATCAAGAATTACAATACATTCAAATCATCCACATCAAGTATTGCAATGCATTCAAATCATTCGCATCAAGTATTACAATATATTCAAATCATTCACATCAAGTATTGCAATACAACTCATTCATTCGCATCAAGTATTACAATACATTCAAATCATTCACATTAAGTATTGCAATGCATTCAAATCATTTGTATCAAGTATTACAATACATTCAAATCATTCACATCAAGTGTTGCAATACAACCCATTCATTCGCATCAAGTATTACAATATATTCAAATCATTCACATCAAGTATTGCAATGCATTTAAATCAAATTGAAAATAACTACATGCAAGCATGGATACACTTACATCAAACATTGCAATACATTGAAATCATTCATATCCAACAAATGTCAAACATATATCTGCAGCAAACACACTTCAGTATTCCACTAACTACTACCATGCTTAGCATGGAATTCGTACTCCAAAAATAAGAACACTTTTATTCTTATACATTAAAATCATGTTCAGCATGATCTCCGAACTCCAACAAAGCAGCCTTAAATATCAACAACTAAGTGAGTTTGTGAACAATAAAGTGTTACATCTAATAAATTAAATAACATGTGATGCGCTTGCATCACTTACTCACCACGGGTATTTACCCGATTTGCATTGTTTTTGTCACTTACTTACCATGGGTGGCTAAGCACAAACGGGTTCCGTTGAGAAATCTGTAAAAAATACTATTTTAAAATTAAGTCACCACCTACCGAAAAAAAAATCGAGGCAAATGAAAACATCTTGCATAGGCCTTGAGAAGCCCCGCACCCAATGACCTACTGAAACGCATGGGGTCAAACCCCTGTCGGAAAACGCATGGGGTCAACCCCCTGCCGGAAACGCAGGGGATCGACCCCCTGCCGGAACAACGTGGGGTCGACCCCCTGCCGGAACAGCAGGGGGTCGACCCTCTGTCAGAACAAAGGGGGGTCGACCCCCTGCAGGAACAGCAGGGGGTCGACCCCTTGCCGAAACAGCAGGGGCTCGATCCCCTGCCAGAACAGCGGCGAGTTGACCCCCTACCGGAAACCGCAGGAGGTCGACCCCCTGTCGAAACATAGGGAGTTGACCCTCTGCTGGAACAGCAGGGGGTCGACCCCTTGTCGGAAATGCAGGGGGTCGACCCCCTGCCAGAGTTTTAAAATTTACCTGCGCGTCTTCAGACGGCGGCAGAAGGCTGACAGGGATCGGCAGTCGACGACGGTGGACGGTGGGGGACGAAGAGTGGCCCACGGGACGGATAGGGTGGCGGGAGGGAGAGGGCGGGAGCGGGAGCAGCGAAAGAAGAAAAAAAAAGAGGGCTGGGATTAGGGGTTATACGACATTTAGCGATGGCTTAGCGATGGATTAATTTCGTCGCTAAGTCGCCGTAAATCAAAACACGAAAATGGCGACGAAATATATTCCGTCGCCAATTCCGTCGCTAAATCGCGACGGAATATGTTTCATCGCAAAAGACATCGCTAAATGGTGTGTCCATTACGACAAAATATTCCCTCGCAAAATCCATCGCTAATTAGCGACGGATTTTGTGACGGAATATATTTCGTCGCTATTTTCGTAAATTTTATTGATTATAGTGACGGATGTGTTTCTCTCGTTAATCTGTCGCTAACTAGCGACAGAATAATTCTGTCGCTAAATTTTGTCGCTAATCACCTATTTTCTTGTAGTGTATCACCATGAAATTTTTGCTTCAGAAGTTTCCAGGCTTATTTTGACTTTGTAGCACCGACAATAGTTGAAAAAATGGTTTCAAACACATCTTGTTGTAGTACTAACAATGCCTTTGCATCCCTCTTTCGGGCTTCTTTTACATCAATTTTTCTTGTTGCCTTTGTTCCTTCAACATCTGCATAACCATTTTCAACCAACTCTCAGAGGTCTTGTGAGATAAAGAAAGTCTTCATCTTAATATTTCAGAATTCATAATTCTCACCATTAAAAATCGGCACTAATGATTGTGACAAGTTGAGAGAATTAGAATTATTTGCCATACCAAACTTACTCAGAAATTTTCCTTCAAAAGAAATTTTGAGTCTATAGGAACTCTTTGCTTCGGCAATGCTCCTATTGCGTTTTTCTTGAACGCCCAGCTCCAATTCCAACCTTGCTCTGATACCAAGAATTGAAGGAAATATAAGGTAAAAGCAAGAAAATGGCAGCACATGAAATAGTAAATAACACAACGACTGAAAAGAAAAACTTCAAAAGTTACTATTCACGAATTTGCTTTTTCTCTACATACTAACGTAAAGAAGGACACATATTTAAAAAGGCAAAGTCTTTATATGAAAGTAGGAATCCTAAGCTAAAAGTTAGGAAAAAAATAACTCA
This sequence comes from Nuphar pumila, assembly GCF_984573655.1. Lineage (NCBI taxonomy): Eukaryota > Viridiplantae > Streptophyta > Magnoliopsida > Nymphaeales > Nymphaeaceae > Nuphar > Nuphar pumila. Next base: position 73,644,598 of record NC_143262.1, read on the forward strand.
CGAACACCACTTTTGGAGCCTCTAGCAAAAAACAAATCCCTATAAACTAGGACACTACAATACGTGGGCTTTGAGTGCTCTTCAAGTTACAAACATGAGCATTGGATGCTCTACCCATTTTTTTCTACCTTGAACACCAAGTCAAACGTGGGCATTGGATGCTCTTGCCCACAACCTTGAGCATTAACCAACACGACCAACCACCGTCTGGAGGGTTTTCGTCGGACGGACTGGCCGGTGGGAGCCACCCCTTCTCGGTTGGCCAATTGTTCTAGCGGCGGTGGATGGGAGGCACCGCCTGCCCAGCTCGTTTTAGAAAACCTTCCCATGGTTTCCTGAAACGATTAGGGCACACGTGAGATGGTAGGCCGAACTGGTTCCTGTAACTGGTTCGTCTTAGGAACCACTAACCAACCCGGGTGTTTTGTACAGAACTTAGGTTCGGGTGGGATAGTGGGTCAAACTGGTTCCTGTAAAAGGTTTATCTCAAGAATCACCACCCAACTTGGTTATACTATACAGAACCCAGTTTTGGGCATTTTGGGTTCGGATTCGAACAATTTTTTACTTGTTTCGACCCCTAACGTACTGGTTCAAAGTATTGTGGGTCTGGTCCAGGGTGTCCCACCTTTGAATTGGGCCTAATCGCTTGATTTTTGTTCATACACACAGATCCAAACCCAAACTTGACCTAATTGAACCTGGACAAAACTCTAGTTTCGAACCAGACTGGGTCAAGACCAAACCCACATATATTTTGGATCTAGATTGGGGTTAAACCAGACCTATCACCATCAAACTTCGATCCAGTATCTGATCCAACCCATTCTGGGTTCGACGAATCAATATATTTTTTATCCGATCGTGATTTAATCGGATCTTTACCAAGCCAATTAATTATACTGGCCACCCAAACCTGAATAAGACCTTTGAACCAAACCCATCCCAAATTCTATCATATCTAGTTCAACTTAACTAACCCATCCATTTGACCCTAGACCTACCATAACCGATTTGAATCATATTAAGATTAACTTGGATCGTGTTGATTATATTTGAATCCAAGTGCATCCTAAGATGGATCTTTTTTATTTGGGTGATGTTATACACGAAAACCTATTTGGTTACATGCTACACAAGCCAGTGGAGGATCAATTCTTCATTTTGCACTTGTGTGAGCACTCTTTCGATCGGATGACATCAGTATTACCAGATATGTGCCTTGTAGAGGATCCAATGAATCATTATTTCTTATAACTAGAACGCAACTGAAAAAAGCGTAAGCAGGATCAAGATTTGAGGTCAAGTCCTTCTCAACCCTGAGAGAATGATGGAGGGGCGGAGCCAAAAATCCAGTTTCATAAAGATTCATTTGGATTTAATTTAGTTTAGAGTTTTTTATTTGGATTTCTTATTTAGAATTGGGTTTTTTATATAATACGTCTATCTTGGATCCAAAGTAAACCTAGGGTTTATCGTGTTTACCTATAAATACTCGTTATAGGGTTTCTGTAGCTCATATATTGAAGTTGAGAATTTATGGGATTACTGAAATTGTTATTTAAAGTTATTTCATGTTTTTTTTACAAATTTATCAGTATTTTCTGCCTTTTTTTGATAGGTTTCATAGTTTTCTCATAAATCAGGCCCTCTCGATTTTCACAAACATCATTTTCAAATAAAAGAGTGTAGCCCTTTTTAACCAATTGCCCTACACTGAATAAGTTTTGCGCCAAACTAGGAACATAATACACATCTTGAATGTATCGTTCATTACCTGATTTTGTTTTGATTGCAACTGTTCCTCTGCCATTGACATCTACTTTATTGTTCTCCCCAAGCCACACATTCAACTTCACAATCTCATCAATATTTTTAAAAAGACTTCTACATCGGTCAAATGATTACTGCAACCACTGTATTCATGCTTGCAAGAAACAAATTTTTATTTTCATCTGCAAAATTTGCTTGTTGCTTTGCCTTTTCAAAACATCGGGCTTCAATATGACCAAATTTCTTACAAAAATGACATTGTTTCCCTCTAATGAACAGATTTTGATTACCTTTTTCTGTTCCATCATTCCTTTGAGGGGTATCATAAAACCTTCATCGACCTCTTCCACGTCCACAAAAAGGCCTCTAAAACCACCTCGTCTTCGACCTGTACCTTCACCCTTTTGATCACACTAACTATTATTTTCTTTTGGAATTTCAACTTTAGATTGAAAGGCATGTTACAACATTTTTTCTGAAGACCTGTTTATGCGATGTTCATGGGCTAAAAGAGACCCCATTAGTTCATCAATAGAATACACAGATAAATCCCTCGACTCTTCAATAGAAATAACAACAAGATCAAATTTATAAGGTAGACACCTTAAGACTTTTTCTACTACTTTTTTATCATCTAAAATTTCACCAAAAGTCTTCATCTGATTTACAATAGTAGAGAGCCTAGAAAAGAAGGTTTGAATTGACTCACTGGTTTCATAGAAAACATTTCAAACTCTCTTCTTAAGGTTTGAAGTTTAACCGTTGCAATCTTCTTATCACTACAACAAAGAAGTGGATTAGCGATGACCTCATTTCGTCGATATTCCGTCGCTAACCGGCTTAGCGACGGATACCTTACATCGCGAATTTTTTGACGCTAACTGGCGACGGAATAAATCTGTTGTCAGTTCCGTCGCTAATTGCGATGGAATAACGAACGACGGATTCTGTCGCAAAATCCGCAGGTACTAAATGATGACCTCGGCTTGGCGACGGATTTACAGTCGTCACTAAGCCGTCGCTAAATTATATGTATAGCGATGGATATATCCATCTCCAATCTGTCACAAACAAGAAAAAAAATTAAAAAAATTTATTTGAAAATTAAATATCGAGAACGCTACAATTTATATTTCCTGTAAATAAAAAACAAAGTACATATAAAAGGAAACTAAAACAATTAATCGTTCCACTTTAAAATTAATAACTTTAATTATTTACAATTCAATAATTACATTTTCGAAACAAAAAATAATAGAACAAATTCAACACATTAATCTAATCATCGCAAAGATTTTGTGCGCCTTCTTGTTCATTGCCTTGATCTGTCCCTTCAGCTCCGCTACACTGATTATCGCTAGCAACTTACACAAGAAAAGAACAGTCAATATTGATAAACAAAATATATTGAAATAAATTATACACTATATGTGATTCTATCATGTACTCATATGTGTTCTAAGGCAGTAAAAAAGCTCTATATGTGATTCTATCATGCTCATATGTGCTCTAAGGCAGGCAAAAAACTCTATATGTGATTCTATCATAAATGATGTGTTCTAAGACAGTAAAAAAACTCTATATGTGATTATATCATGCTCATATGTGTTCTAAAGCAGCCAGAAAAACTCTATATGTGATTCTACCATGCTCATATGTGCTCTAAGGCAGGCAAAAGAGTTATATATGTGATTTGATCATGCTCATATGTGTTATAAGACAGTCAAAAAACTGAATATGTGATTATAGCATGCTCATATATGTTCTAAGGCAGTCAAAAAAACTCTATATGTGATTCTATAATGCTCATATGTGCTCTAAGGTAAAGCAAAAACTTTATATGTGATTCTATCACGAATGATATGTGTTCTAAGGCAGGAAAAAAACTCTATATGTGATTCTAGCATGCTCATATGTGTTTTAAGGCAGTCAAAAAGCTGAATATGTGATTATAGCAAGCTCATATGTGTTCTAAGGCAGTAAAAAAAGCTTTATATGGGATTCTATCATGCTCATATGAGCTCTAAGGTAGGCAAAAAAAATTATATGTGATTATAGCATGCTCATATATGCTCTAAGCAGACAAAAAACTCCATATGTGATTCTACTATGCTCATATATGCTCTAAGGCAGCAAAAAGCTATATATGTGATTCGATAATGCTCATATGTGTTCTAAGGCAGTCAAAAAACTGAATATGTGATTATAGCATGCTCATATGTGTTCTAAGGAAGTCAGAAAAACTCTATATGTGATTCTACCATGCTCATATGTGCTCTAAGGCAGGCAAAAAGCTGTATATGTGATTCTAGCATGCTCATATGTGTTCTACGGCAGTCAAAAAACTGAATATGTGATTATAGCATGCTCATATGAGTTCTAAGGCAGTCAAAAAAACTGAATATGTTAAGGCAACCATAGTTACATGAAATCTAACGGCATGCAATATATTACATGAAACTTTTATACCTGAGAGGGACCTGCAATCGAAGTTCCCTTGTTCAGCAAAAAACTGTTGAACTCAGCTCGAAGAACGTCGGCGACTGTTTCATGGAAGTAGTCACGCATTGTATCCTTAACGATCTGGCGTACATCATCACCGGAAAGAATAGGATGTTGCTTGGAGCTTATGTCGACAGAAGAAGTCTGTGAGCCGTAACTGGAAGAAGTAATAACAAGTGAAGTATTCATATTACTCCCAAACCCAAACACACAACCCTTTTTGGGTTCACCTGCTGCAATCACCCATGGTGCAGGATCAAATGATGGATGCTGAGTAGTGTCATCGCCATATCGCTCTACCATCTGTTGCTCATATGTCTCCTATAAAATAATGTGTAAAGTATGCATTAATAATTAATGAGAACATTATGATAACTTGCATATTGCAATAATTATTAATAGAATAAATATATACTGTTGTCGTTCTCGACTTCTCTGATACGAAGTCTCTCGTGGTCTTCCGTTTATATGTTTCAACAAACACATCCTTATATGGTACAATGCCTCCTTTTTCTGCTTCCTGCGAAATTAAATGATAAAAGATTTAGTTAACAAGTTTGAAACAATACTTATAAAATTAATATTATATATTGATGAGTTACCATTTTCTTCAGATGGCTCCCAAATGTCTTATATCCACCTGTGTGTAGATGGGCTTCGGGCATTTTTGCTCGATTTTGTGCAGCCTTCGTAGAACGATTTCGAAATGCATCCCCCGCCCACTTATCGCACATTCCATCCCAATAATCTCTCATGATAGTAATAGGGTCATGGCCCTTCCACTGTAGTGGATCATCTATTCCGGCAGATGCTTTTTTTGTTGCAGTCTTCATATTGTGCAGCATGTCTGCAAATCGATTGGTAACCACCCTCTGCCACACCTTTCTTGCATCATGTTCCTCTACCGTAGTCGTGAAGTGATTCGAAGCCTATATATATTTTCAAAAAGTTAGTAGACATTATTATAAAAAAAAATTAAATATGAAACACATTAACTATGACAAACAACTGTATGCCGTGAATGAGGATCACAATCTGTCTATCACCTCTTTTAGATACTCTTTTCATTGAGCGACTGGTCCTGGTAGATGTTGAAGAAATGAATTCCTAATCTCGCGTACTACTTCTTGTGACTCAAACATCGTGTTGTATATGAAATGGTACACAATAAATATCAATATAAAATATTTATAAGATATGCAATAATTGAAAATAAAAAACTTACGGTCGATTATCGATATACACTACTCGAATGAGTCTTCTTGTGTCATACTGAGAAGACCCTGCATCCTGTGTTGGCTCCTGACTTGTGTGATCAACTTATGTAGGTGGGTTGTGTACACGAGAAACATCATCTGTAAAAAAATACGTTAGAAATTCTTAGAATGCGCATTTCAACTAATCAAGCATCCAATTAGTTAAATGATATACCTATCACAGGAGCCCATGAAGATGAAGGCTGGGGCTGGCTACTATTGGATGAATGACCATTGTAACCTCCATGAACCATATTCTAACAAATAACAAATGTCATACAATACATTCAAATAATTCACATCAAGTATTACAATATATTCAAATCATTCGCATCAAGTATTGTAATATATTCAAATGATTCGCAACAAGTATTACAATACATTTAAATAATTCAAATCATTCACATCAAGTACAATACAACTCATTCATTCGCATCAAGTATTACAATACATTCAAGTCATTCACATCAAGTATTACAATACATTCAAGTCATTTACATCAAGTATTACAATGCATTCAAATCATTCACATCAAGTATTGCAATGCATTCAAATCATTCGCATCAAGTATTACAATACATTCAAATAATTCAAATCATTCACATCAAGTATTACAATGCATTCAAGTCATTCACATCAAGTATTACAATACATTCAAGTCATTCACATCAAGTATTACAATACATTCAAGTCATTCACATCAAGTATTGCAATGCATTCAAATCATTCACATCAGGTATTGCAATGCATTCAAATCATTCGCATCAAGTATTACAATACATTCAAATAATTCAAATCATTCACATCAAGTATTGCAATACAACTCATTCATTCGCATCAAGTATTACAATACATTCAAATCATTCACATCAAGTATTGCAATGCATTCAAATCATTCGCATCAAGTATTACAATACATTGAAATCATTCACATCAAGTTTTGCAATACAACTCATTCATTCGCATCAAGTATTACAATACATTCAAATCATTCACATCAAGAATTACAATGCATTCAAATCATTTGTATCAAGTATTACAATACATTCAAATTATTCTCATCAAGTGTTGCAATACAACTCATTCATTCTTATCAAGTATTACAATACATTCAAATCATTCACATCAAGTTTTGCAATGCATTCAAATCAAATTGAAAATAACTACATGCAAGCATGGATACACTTACATCAAACATTGCAATACATCGAAATCATTCATATCAAACAAATGTCAAACATATATCTGCTGCAAACACACTTCAATATTCCACTAACTACTACCATGCTTAGCATGGAATCCGTACTCCAAAAATAAGAACACTTCTATTCTTATACATTAAAATCATGCTCAGCATGATCTCCGAACTCCAATAAAGCAGCCCTAGATATCAACAAATAAGTGAGTTTGTGAACAATAAAGTGTTACATCTAATAAATTAAATAACATGTGATGCGCTTGCATCACTTACTCACCACGGGTATTTACCCGATTTGCATTGTTTTTGTCACTTACTTACCACGGGTGGCTGAGCACAAACGGGTTCCGTTGAGAAATCTGCCAAAAATACTATTTTAAAATTAAGTCACCACCTGCCGAAAAAAAAATCGAGGCAAATGAAAACATCTTGCATAGGCCTTGAGAAGCCCAGCACCCAATGTGTAAGACCCGCAATTTTTCAGAAAATATCTGAATAAAATTCATGAGGCATTTACCGGTAAAAATAGCATTTCTTCTCAGAATGCGAAACGAATCAATTCCTGCGAGCCAGTTATACTTAGGGTATTCGTTGAATTGCGAATATATGCTCAAATACTCGGGAAGCCATAACTTCCTAACTAAACGAAATCAATAGATTCGTACGAGCCAACTTTCTTAGTTACGTCAATACGAAGAAAATGGCGTACTCAGAATTTTTCGGAAAAAAATCGCCGGAAACCCGAAATTCTTGCGGGACCCACGGAAATATTTGTGGGACCCACAGAAATATTCCTCAGAAAATATCTGGTGGGACCCACAAAAATATCCCATGGAATATCCAAGTGGGCCCCACACCAAGGAACCTCTTGGAATTAAAAAGAAGCCAAGGGGGTAGTTTGGGCATGGAAAAACCCAAGAGGAGGTGGGTTTGGGCTATAAATAGCCCTCCCCACTCTCTCTCTTCTCATAATTTCGACCCCCCCTCTCTCTCTTGCCTTCTCTCTCTCTCCTAAACCTCCCCTACCTAGCCTAGCCCACCTGAGCCCACCTGACCTGGTCTGAGCCTGCCTGACTTAGCCTGAGCCTGCCTGACCTGGTCCTAACCCACCTGACCTGGGTCTGAACCCACTTGACCTGGTCCAAACCCAGTTGACTTGACTTGAACCTAGTTGGGTTTAAAGTCAAAGTCAAAGTCCTTTTTGGTCCAGATTCCGGTTTGGATTTCTGAACCCAGACTTAGCCTACTTGAGCTGAGTTCGAACCTGCTGAACCCAGTTGACTTGGATTGAACCCTGTTAGGTTCAAACCACTTAGGTTGAGTAGCTTGACCTGCTCTACCTCTTTCTCAACTAAGTCAGCTTCATCTGACTTAGTCTGACCTCTCGAAGGAAGGCTCGAAGCCAAAGAAGCAACCCGGAGCCGTTTCTTCCACGATTTGAAGTAAGTTCGCTTCGTTGATCCATCTCTCTCAAGTATTTGACTGTTTGTATATAGAATATACTTTCTGAAGTAGTATCTTGCTTTAGTTCTTGGTTGAGCCCTCTAGGACACTTCAGTGTTCACGCGCTCGCCTCGTAACTATCGTCGGATATATATGTTCGAATACGCAGTATATGCGTTCTTCAAAATAGTATCTCACCCTAGTTCTTGGTTGAGCCCTCTAGGACACTTCGGTGTTCACTCGCTCGCCTCGTAACTATCGTTGGATACAGATCTAGGTGTATATCTGCTGATACTGCCGACGCGTCTTATATCGCACAGGCCATGTAATTTACCTTTGCCGTCGCGTCGTATGATGCCAAGGCTCCCTGCTTTCTGTACTTCCGATTACTGCACTTCCGATTATGCATTTACTTACGCCGTCGCGTCGAACGATGCCAAGGCTCCTGCTTTCTGCAATGTCTTTACTTACGCCGTCGCGTCGAACGATGCCAAGACTCCTGCTTTCTGCAATGTCTTTACTTACGCCGTCGCGTCGAACGATGCCAAGGCTTCTGCTTTGTTATATATGTAGAATATTTCGTTCAGTTACACACCCTGAACAATAGTATATGCATTTCTTTACGCCGCCGCTGTATAAAGCACAGGCTTCTGCTTATATTACATATATGGCGCGTAAGTGAGCATTCAAACGGAGATCAACTCCAAAATCGCCCATGCGATTCCCTTACCGCTCCTCGTACAAGATTCTGCTTGACGAATGAAGCCCCTATTGGAAAGGCTTCGCCTTTTGGCAAAATGCTCTTTACGTAAAGACTAAATCAATTACGTATGGCCTAGCTATGGCCCAAGGTTCCTGCAACCTTGATGGATGCAAAGTACGCACAACGGTGCGCATCCATTTCCCGAGTTAAGCGTAGCGATTTCCCACCAAAGAGGGGAGATGCCGCTGAAATGGATAAAAGAAACGCACGCTTTCTCCGTAAAAGAGAGGAAGTGCTGCTGAAATTCCTGAAGGAGCTAAGAATGGCTCAGAAAGAACGTAGCAGAAGTGCTACCCAGTTATGAAACGCCTTCTACAATGTAGAAAGGTTCGTCGCACCACTGCCGGTAGAGCAGAGAAGGTGTTGACAGAATGGTTGGCAGAAGAGCTGCCAAAACCAGTTAAGTGGCACAATGATGTCCTTTGTTGGAACGATGTCAGAATGACTCGTCTCCCTGACACCTGCAAGGGCATCATACTTGTAAGAGCCGTTGCGCCAAAGTAGTGGTAGCGCCTTGACGAGGTCCTGAGCTCGTTGCGTAAAAATACGCCGAGTAGCCGATCCGTAGAGATCGAGTCATGTGCATGCTCATTGAGAATTATCAGACAACCAGACTCGTAAGGGCCGCTGAGCCGGAGTGTGTTGTTTCCACCGAAAGAGGTGAAGTGCTCGTCAAGGCCGAAGTGCCGAGAGCAGAGTTAAGCATGCATATGAATAAAACCTTTGTTCCACGGTGAAAACCGTGTGGTTGATTGGGGTCGGGTACATACTTCTCAAAGGCTGCCCTATAGGCATGCAATGTTCGTCAAGTAATTGTAAGACCGGCAGACCCCTTTCAGAATTTCTCACCGAGGAAGACGGTGATGGCGCAGCCTTGAGTGACATGTATTTTACCTGAACCTGATAGAGTTCATTGATGGCCTTCGTCACTCAGAGGTATGGAGGTCGTGGTTATCCTTAAATATCTAAGGATTGAACCCAACTACTGCAGTAGCAGAATGCATTCGGATACCTAGTAAGGATCTCTTCCGGTATGCTGTACCGTCCTACTAGGGGGATGGGGTCAACAGGCCTCTGGGGTATCTAAAATACATAGAATAATCAACCCCCAGATCGTCGCGTTGTCGCCCAGATATGAGTCCCCTAAGCCCAGGGGGAGGTGCAATTATCGAAACAAAGCATTAGCTTAGGTACAGCGCTACTTTGAATGTATGAGTGGATGACGTTGTTGAGTCAGTCCTGCATAACCTTTGTGAAGGTGTCATGGTCGGTATACTACTGGACCGATTGGGAAAGAACCCCATTGATATCCGTACGACTAAGTGAAGCTCGGAGAGCTGTCCTTAGATTCGTAGGATACGGATGTGCCAAGCATAAAGGCTTGAGCTAGACATCCATTCGTGACTCTGAGGAAGTCAAGGCTAAGTCGTAGAGACTTGAGAGGTTATTCTAACTCACAGCCCTGAAGAGGCTTATGCGAAGTCATGACGACTTGCGTGGATATTCAACTCATAGCCCTGATGAGGCTTGTACGATATACGCTAAGTCATGGAGGCTTGAGCGTCGTATTACGAACTGCGACCCTGAGTGGTCTATGCATTTACTTGAGTTGAATAGATAGGTGTTTGCCTACTTACCAGACCATCAGTGGTTCTGACCCCGTTTAATGGGGATTTCAGGTGTTGAACCTGCGTGGCGATATGCGGAGCAAGGCGGCATCAAGTTCCAGGGTTTCTCTAGACAGAGTTGTACTGCTTCCTTTTATTGAACCTACACTGCTTTTCTAAGCAGTAGTGTTGTAATAAACATGAGTTTTCGATAAAATGGAACACCTTGGTGGTCAATGAATTGCTTGGCCACATACCTGCGACGTGCTCGGAGTTTTCTAAAACTGATGACTCATTATCGTCTTATTCCGCTGCTAAAAGCTTTTCTAAGTTCCGCTGCAAAGAAAAAAAAAAGAAATTCATGAAAATTTTAACTTAGCTTTGTTTTGAAAATCCGGGGCGTTACAGAATTGGTATCAGAGCCTGAGTCTGAGAAACCTGGTTCAAGATCCGTCATGGTACCGATATCGCACTGTAAGTATATGTTTTTATACTTTTGTTCTGATCTGGGTGCATCTTTGTATAGATGGCAACTCATGACTCGCGTGGATATTGCTATCGCTGCAAGGTCATGCACGATGAGTGGATATGCCCGTATGAAGTCCAAGACTGCCAATATTGTGGCGAAGATGGGCATTCCGCCAACGAATGCCAAAGGAAATATACCGCCGATATGGGTCGGCAGGCTTCAAAGGGTCTCAGGGATGAGACTTCGCGTGTCAGTGGACCGCATCACTCTAGTGTTGGGAGCAACCATACCCCAACATCTTTTGATGAATTACCAAGGCTGAGGGATTTTGATTTGAACTTCCCTGCAGAAGTCTATCACTCGCCAAGCTACCATCCGGCATCACATATGCCGAGCTTAAATGGCAGGAACAAAAGAGGAGATTCTTTCTGTTCGCCAATCATTATTCCAGACTCCCAGAGTCTTGATCTTGCTGACTGGGAAAGTGGACTGGAGTCTCTCATATATCCCCAGTATTCGCTTGCTAGTGCGGAAGTGCCGCCCAAGCCGAAGCTAGTAGTGCCTGCACCAAGGCCATGTGGCAATAGATGGACCTTTTGGAGTTCGTCTTCATCAAAGAAATCCAAGTCTTAAAGAGACTGGTGATGTTTTGGAGTCAGTAGACTCATGTATATAGTTTCTCATTGCCTAAAGTCTGCCAGTGCGGCATGACGTTTTGTTTAAGGCAATGCTTGTGTAAATGTGATGTATATTAAGTAAATAAAGCTTTTACTTCCTCATATACATCGAGAAACTAAAAACAAGTGCTTGTGTGTGCATAGATAAATGGCTCCTACGACGAGGAGAACCATACCAAGCGAGGAGTCCCATACGCAAGGATTCCTGTTGGAGACACTCAACAACCTGGTTACCGCCATCCGTGAAACGAGGCCAGAACCAGTCGCACCACGAAACGAGCACCTGGGAGGAGTGACTTATGAGAAGTTCCTCAAGCTTGACCCGCCAGTTTTCATTGGCAGAGCCGATCCTGAGCTCGCAGAAAGTTGGGTCGAAGAAACCGAACGTGCCTTCCTGGTGCTGGGAGTACCAGAAGAAAAGAAGACCAACTTTGGCACGTACAGGCTGAAAGACAACGCACGTAAGTGGTGGGATACCACTAAGATTATCCAGTTCTCGGAAGTTGAAGTCATTCCTTGGACTGACTTCCGGAGAGCTTTCATGGATAATTACTTTCCATTACACTCCAGAAACAAGAAGAAGATGGAGTTTCTGGAATTGGAGCAGGGTGGCATGAATCTGATTGACTATACCACCAAATTTCAAAATCTTGAACGGTACTGCTCCCGGTTATTTGAGACCGACCAAGAAAGGGCCGACAAGTACATCAATGGACTGCGAGAAGGGCTAAGGTCACGGGTTATCACCAGCATGCCCCAAACGTTTCAAACGGCTGTGGCAGCAGCTTCAAAAATACAAGTGGATTGGGAGCGATCAAAAGTGATCATAGCAAAAAGGCCCATAGTTGATGGTGGGAACAAGAAGAGAATGTTTCCAAGTGGCCAGGGTTCACGACAACCCTTTCAGAAGAAAAGGTTCCAAGGTGGGAACAACACTCAACAAGTTGTAAGGCCAAGGCAGAACATGGCTCCAAACAACCTGCAGTCCAACCCAAACTGCCCAAAATGCCATGTTAATCACGCAAGAGGACCATGTCCACGTGACACAGGTGGATGCTTCTACTGTGGCAAAGTGGGCCACATTGCAAGACAATGCAGGAAGAAGCTTATTGATGAGCAGAGGAGGAATGCCGGATCTGCCGGACCCTCTCAACAAATACCACAACGAACACTAGTCCAACGACCCCCACCTAGAGTAGAACAAAGGCCTGCTGCAGGTCGTGTATACGCTGTAACGACTGAACAAGTCGAAACCGGTGACCTCATTGAAGGCACCGTACCTGTTAATGGACATGCAGCTTACGTCTTGTTTGATTGTGGTGCTACTCATACGTTTATCTCTGACGATTTCACCGAACAACTCCACGCTTCGGTGCAACCGATTGATAAAATGATCGAAGTATATAACCCGTTGGGTTCACGCACCAAATGTATCCGGTGTGTGAAAAATTTGGATATTGAGATAGCAGGGCAACACTTGCCTACTGATGCCATCCTGATCGATATGATACAGTACGATGTCATTCTGGGAATGAATTGGTTGGCTCAGAATAATGCCAAGATTCTGTGCCGCGAGGGCAGAGTGATTCTATCTCGACCCGGATTACCTAAGATGGAATACCGGTTATCCAAACCAGTTCCACAGAAAAGGCTCATATCAGCACTTAAGGTACAAAAATACCTTAGGAAGGGTTGTGTGGCCTTCCTGTTGAGTCTCTCGGTGGAAAAATCCAACGACCAACCCCTTGAGAGTTTGGAAGTAGTGCGGGAGTTTCCCGATATGTTTCCTGAGGAATTGCCAGGACTTCCGCCACTTCGTGAGGTTGAATTTGGAATTCAATCCTTACCTGGAACAGCGCCGATATCCAAAGCCCCGTATCGAATGGCGTCAGCTGAACTCAGTGAGTTGAAGTGTCAGTTGGAAGAACTGATGGAACAAGGGTTCATCCGACCAAGTATGTCACCATGGGGAGCCCCGGTACTATTTGTAAAGAAGAAGGATGGATCCCTTCGGTTATGCATCGATTATCGGATGCTTAACCAGGCAACCATTAAAAATAAGTACCCATTGCCTCGGATTGAGGACTTATTCGATCAGCTCAGAACAGCGAGAGTGTTCTCCAAGATCGACCTCAGGTCTGGATACCATCAGCTCAGAGTAAAGGAAGAGGATATACCCAAGACAGCCTTCAGAACGAGATACGGCCATTATGAGTTCGTAGTAATGCCCTTCGGACTCACTAATGCGCCTGCTGCCTTTATGGATCTAATGAACCGGATATTCAGACCATATTTGGATAGCTTTGTCATCGTCTTTATTGATGACATTCTCGTATATTCTGAGAACAAGGAACAACACGTGGAGCATTTGAAAATCGTCTTGAAAACCCTTCAAGATAACCAACTCTATGCTAAGTTTTCAAAATGTGAATTCTGGCTAGATAAAGTGATGTTCCTTGGTCATGTGATCTCAAAAGATGGAATCGCAGTGGATCCTGCGAAGGTGGAAGCTGTGATGGACTGGAAGCAGCCAGAAAATATCACTGAGGTTCGTAGCTTCCTTGGACTTGCCGGATATTATCGGAAGTTCATACAAGACTTCTCCCGAATCGCCGTACCGATGACGAAATTACTTAAAAAGGGAGTCAAGTTTGAATGGACTGACCAGTGTAAGGAGTGCTTTGAGGTTCTCAAACAGAGGCTTACCACTGCCCCTGTCCTTACCTTACCTTCTGGTCAGGGAGGCTTCGTGGCATATACCGATGCCTCAGGAACAGGTCTGGGTTGTGTGTTGATGCAGCATGGCAAAGTAATCGCCTATGCATCACGACAGTTGAGGGTCCATGAGAAAAACTATCCAACCCACGACTTGGAGCTTGCCGCGGTAGTGTTCGCGCTTAAAATCTGGCGACACTACCTGTATGGAGAGAAATTTGAGGTCATGTCGGACCATAAAAGCCTAAAATACCTCTTTTCTCAAAAAGAACTCAATATGCGGCAACGGCGATGGCTGGAATTCCTCAAAGATTATGAATTCACGCTTTCCTATCACCCTGGAAAGGCGAATGTTGTAGCAGATGCCCTTAGTCGCAAGACTGTTGGCACTCTGGCCAGCCTAACCGGACAATGGAAGTTGATGGAGGATTTCGTCAAGTGGAAGCCATTTTTTGCTGATTCAGGTAGAATCAAAATGTCATGTTTGACGATCCACATTGAGTTCCTCGATCGCATCGTAGCCGAACAGTTCAAGGATCCCCAGTACTTGGAATTGAAAGCTCGTGCTGAAAAAGATAACACTTTCTTCCATTTGAAAGAAGATGGAGGAATATGGATGGAAGAAAGAATTTGGGTTCCAAATAACCCTGAGCTAAGACAGGAAGTACTCCAGGAGGCCCATAGTAGCAAATATACTATCCACCCTGGGGGTACAAAGATGTTCCGAGATTTGCAGAGAAAGTACTGGTGGAAGGGTATGAAGCGTGATGTGGCTACGTTTGTCTCGAAGTGTTTGATCTGCCAGCAAGTTAAGATCGAACATCAGCGACTTGGTGGAAAGATGCAACGGATCGAGATTCCAGAATGGAAATGGGAAGGCATTACGATGGATTTCATCGTTGGATTGCCTCGATCCAAGAGACAACATGACTCAATATGGGTGATCGTGGACAGACTCACCAAGTCTGCTCATTTTCTGCCAATCAACACTCGATACTCAACTGAACGATTGGCGGAGATCTACATTCGGGAAATCGTTAGACTCCATGGAGTGCCGATTTCGATCATATCTGATCGTGACCCGAAGTTCACCTCTCACTTTTGGGAGCAGCTTCAGAGAGCCCTGGGGACGAAACTCAAGTTCAGTACAGCATTCCATCCCCAAACAGATGGGCAATCAGAACGAACCATACAGACTCTTGAAGATATGCTAAGAGCCTGTATGCTGGAATGGAAAGGTGATTGGGATTCCCACCTAGCGTTGGCTGAATTTGCTTATAATAATAGCCACCACGCTAGCATTGGGATGGCGCCGTATGAAGCCTTGTATGGACGACCCTGTAGATCACCAATCCATTGGGGTGAAGTGGGTGAGCGAACCTTGGACTCGCCCATTGTGTTGCAGCATTACACTGAGCAGGTCCACATGATCAGAAAGAAGCTACTGACCGCTCAGAGTCGACAGAAGAGCTACGCCGATCAGCGGCGTAGGGAACTCACTTTTGCGGTTGGAGATAAGGTTTTTATCAAGGTCTCTCCAACCAAGAGTGTGTTTCGTTTTGGAAAGAAGGGGAAGCTCAGCCCTAGATTCGTTGGTCCCTTCGAAGTTTTGAGCCGAATCGGAGAGACTGCCTACCAAGTAGCATTGCCACCACAATACGCGCAAATACATGATGTATTTCACGTATCAATGCTTCGAAAGTACGTTCATGATCCTTCTCATGTCATTCAACATGAGGACATTGACATCCGAGAAGATATGACGGTAGAAGAAAGGCCAGTGGAGATCATGGACCGACGGGAGCAAGTGCTAAGAACGAAGGTCATCCCACTTGTTAAAGTGAGATGGCAACATCACGGAGTCGATGATTGCACTTGGGAGCCCGAATCAGATATGCGGGATAAATATCCTGAACTCTTCACTTTGTAATCTTAACTGAATTTCGCGGACGAAATTCCTTTAAGGGGGTAATGATGTAAGACCCGCAATTTTTCAGAAAATATCTGAATAAAATTCATGAGGCATTTACCGGTAAAAATAGCATTTCTTCTCAGAATGCGAAACGAATCAATTCCTGCGAGCCAGTTATACTTAGGGTATTCGTCGAATTGCGAATATATGCTCAAATACTCGGGAAGCCATAACTTCCTAACTAAACGAAATCAATAGATTCGTACGAGCCAACTTTCTTAGTTACGTCAATACGAAGAAAATGGCGTACTCAGAATTTTTCGGAAAAAAATCGCCGGAAACCCGAAATTCTTGCGGGACCCACGGAAATATTGGTGGGACCCACAGAAATATTCCTCAGAAAATATCTGGTGGGACCCACAAAAATATCCCATGGAATATCCAAGTGGGCCCCACACCAAGGAACCTCTTGGAATTAAAAAGAAGCCAAGGGGGTAGTTTGGGCATGGAAAAACCCAAGAGGAGGTGGGTTTGGGCTATAAATAGCCCTCCCCACTCTCTCTCTTCTCATAATTTCGACCCCCCCTCTCTCTCTTGCCTTCTCTCTCTCTCCTAAACCTCCCCTACCTAGCCTAGCCCACCTGAGCCCACCTGACCTGGTCTGAGCCTGCCTGACTTAGCCTGAGCCTGCCTGACCTGGTCCTAACCCACCTGACCTGGGTCTGAACCCACTTGACCTGGTCCAAACCCAGTTGACTTGACTTGAACCTAGTTGGGTTTAAAGTCAAAGTCAAAGTCCTTTTTGGTCCAGATTCCGGTTTGGATTTCTGAACCCAGACTTAGCCTACTTGAGCTGAGTTCGAACCTGCTGAACCCAGTTGACTTGGATTGAACCCTGTTAGGTTCAAACCACTTAGGTTGAGTAGCTTGACCTGCTCTACCTCTTTCTCAACTAAGTCAGCTTCATCTGACTTAGTCTGACCTCTCGAAGGAAGGCTCGAAGCCAAAGAAGCAACCCGGAGCCGTTTCTTCCACGATTTGAAGTAAGTTCGCTTCGTTGATCCATCTCTCTCAAGTATTTGACTGTTTGTATATAGAATATACTTTCTGAAGTAGTATCTTGCTTTAGTTCTTGGTTGAGCCCTCTAGGACACTTCAGTGTTCACGCGCTCGCCTCGTAACTATCGTCGGATATATATGTTCGAATACGCAGTATATGCGTTCTTCAAAATAGTATCTCACCCTAGTTCTTGGTTGAGCCCTCTAGGACACTTCGGTGTTCACTCGCTCGCCTCGTAACTATCGTTGGATACAGATCTAGGTGTATATCTGCTGATACTGCCGACGCGTCTTATATCGCACAGGCCATGTAATTTACCTTTGCCGTCGCGTCGTATGATGCCAAGGCTCCCTGCTTTCTGTACTTCCGATTACTGCACTTCCGATTATGCATTTACTTACGCCGTCGCGTCGAACGATGCCAAGGCTCCTGCTTTCTGCAATGTCTTTACTTACGCCGTCGCGTCGAACGATGCCAAGGCTCCTGCTTTCTGCAATGTCTTTACTTACGCCGTCGCGTCGAACGATGCCAAGGCTTCTGCTTTGTTATATATGTAGAATATTTCGTTCAGTTACACACCCTGAACAATAGTATATGCATTTCTTTACGCCGCCGCTGTATAAAGCACAGGCTTCTGCTTATATTACATATATGGCGCGTAAGTGAGCATTCAAACGGAGATCAACTCCAAAATCGCCCATGCGATTCCCTTACCGCTCCTCGTACAAGATTCTGCTTGACGAATGAAGCCCCTATTGGAAAGGCTTCGCCTTTTGGCAAAATGCTCTTTACGTAAAGACTAAATCAATTACGTATGGCCTAGCTATGGCCCAAGGTTCCTGCAACCTTGATGGATGCAAAGTACGCACAACGGTGCGCATCCATTTCCCGAGTTAAGCGTAGCGATTTCCCACCAAAGAGGGGAGATGCCGCTGAAATGGATAAAAGAAACGCACGCTTTCTCCGTAAAAGAGAGGAAGTGCTGCTGAAATTCCTGAAGGAGCTAAGAATGGCTCAGAAAGAACGTAGCAGAAGTGCTACCCAGTTATGAAACGCCTTCTACAATGTAGAAAGGTTCGTCGCACCACTGCCGGTAGAGCAGAGAAGGTGTTGACAGAATGGTTGGCAGAAGAGCTGCCAAAACCAGTTAAGTGGCACAATGATGTCCTTTGTTGGAACGATGTCAGAATGACTCGTCTCCCTGACACCTGCAAGGGCATCATACTTGTAAGAGCCGTTGCGCCAAAGTAGTGGTAGCGCCTTGACGAGGTCCTGAGCTCGTTGCGTAAAAATACGCCGAGTAGCCGATCCGTAGAGATCGAGTCATGTGCATGCTCATTGAGAATTATCAGACAACCAGACTCGTAAGGGCCGCTGAGCCGGAGTGTGTTGTTTCCACCGAAAGAGGTGAAGTGCTCGTCAAGGCCGAAGTGCCGAGAGCAGAGTTAAGCATGCATATGAATAAAACCTTTGTTCCACGGTGAAAACCGTGTGGTTGATTGGGGTCGGGTACATACTTCTCAAAGGCTGCCCTATAGGCATGCAATGTTCGTCAAGTAATTGTAAGACCGGCAGACCCCTTTCAGAATTTCTCACCGAGGAAGACGGTGATGGCGCAGCCTTGAGTGACATGTATTTTACCTGAACCTGATAGAGTTCATTGATGGCCTTCGTCACTCAGAGGTATGGAGGTCGTGGTTATCCTTAAATATCTAAGGATTGAACCCAACTACTGCAGTAGCAGAATGCATTCGGATACCTAGTAAGGATCTCTTCCGGTATGCTGTACCGTCCTACTAGGGGGATGGGGTCAACAGGCCTCTGGGGTATCTAAAATACATAGAATAATCAACCCCCAGATCGTCGCGTTGTCGCCCAGATATGAGTCCCCTAAGCCCAGGGGGAGGTGCAATTATCGAAACAAAGCATTAGCTTAGGTACAGCGCTACTTTGAATGTATGAGTGGATGACGTTGTTGAGTCAGTCCTGCATAACCTTTGTGAAGGTGTCATGGTCGGTATACTACTGGACCGATTGGGAAAGAACCCCATTGATATCCGTACGACTAAGTGAAGCTCGGAGAGCTGTCCTTAGATTCGTAGGATACGGATGTGCCAAGCATAAAGGCTTGAGCTAGACATCCATTCGTGACTCTGAGGAAGTCAAGGCTAAGTCGTAGAGACTTGAGAGGTTATTCTAACTCACAGCCCTGAAGAGGCTTATGCGAAGTCATGACGACTTGCGTGGATATTCAACTCATAGCCCTGATGAGGCTTGTACGATATACGCTAAGTCATGGAGGCTTGAGCGTCGTATTACGAACTGCGACCCTGAGTGGTCTATGCATTTACTTGAGTTGAATAGATAGGTGTTTGCCTACTTACCAGACCATCAGTGGTTCTGACCCCGTTTAATGGGGATTTCAGGTGTTGAACCTGCGTGGCGATATGCGGAGCAAGGCGGCATCAAGTTCCAGGGTTTCTCTAGACAGAGTTGTACTGCTTCCTTTTATTGAACCTACACTGCTTTTCTAAGCAGTAGTGTTGTAATAAACATGAGTTTTCGATAAAATGGAACACCTTGGTGGTCAATGAATTGCTTGGCCACATACCTGCGACGTGCTCGGAGTTTTCTAAAACTGATGACTCATTATCGTCTTATTCCGCTGCTAAAAGCTTTTCTAAGTTCCGCTGCAAAGAAAAAAAAAAGAAATTCATGAAAATTTTAACTTAGCTTTGTTTTGAAAATCCGGGGCGTTACAGAATTGGTATCAGAGCCTGAGTCTGAGAAACCTGGTTCAAGATCCGTCATGGTACCGATATCGCACTGTAAGTATATGTTTTTATACTTTTGTTCTGATCTGGGTGCATCTTTGTATAGATGGCAACTCATGACTCGCGTGGATATTGCTATCGCTGCAAGGTCATGCACGATGAGTGGATATGCCCGTATGAAGTCCAAGACTGCCAATATTGTGGCGAAGATGGGCATTCCGCCAACGAATGCCAAAGGAAATATACCGCCGATATGGGTCGGCAGGCTTCAAAGGGTCTCAGGGATGAGACTTCGCGTGTCAGTGGACCGCATCACTCTAGTGTTGGGAGCAACCATACCCCAACATCTTTTGATGAATTACCAAGGCTGAGGGATTTTGATTTGAACTTCCCTGCAGAAGTCTATCACTCGCCAAGCTACCATCCGGCATCACATATGCCGAGCTTAAATGGCAGGAACAAAAGAGGAGATTCTTTCTGTTCGCCAATCATTATTCCAGACTCCCAGAGTCTTGATCTTGCTGACTGGGAAAGTGGACTGGAGTCTCTCATATATCCCCAGTATTCGCTTGCTAGTGCGGAAGTGCCGCCCAAGCCGAAGCTAGTAGTGCCTGCACCAAGGCCATGTGGCAATAGATGGACCTTTTGGAGTTCGTCTTCATCAAAGAAATCCAAGTCTTAAAGAGACTGGTGATGTTTTGGAGTCAGTAGACTCATGTATATAGTTTCTCATTGCCTAAAGTCTGCCAGTGCGGCATGACGTTTTGTTTAAGGCAATGCTTGTGTAAATGTGATGTATATTAAGTAAATAAAGCTTTTACTTCCTCATATACATCGAGAAACTAAAAACAAGTGCTTGTGTGTGCATAGATAAATGGCTCCTACGACGAGGAGAACCATACCAAGCGAGGAGTCCCATACGCAAGGATTCCTGTTGGAGACACTCAACAACCTGGTTACCGCCATCCGTGAAACGAGGCCAGAACCAGTCGCACCACGAAACGAGCACCTGGGAGGAGTGACTTATGAGAAGTTCCTCAAGCTTGACCCGCCAGTTTTCATTGGCAGAGCCGATCCTGAGCTCGCAGAAAGTTGGGTCGAAGAAACCGAACGTGCCTTCCTGGTGCTGGGAGTACCAGAAGAAAAGAAGACCAACTTTGGCACGTACAGGCTGAAAGACAACGCACGTAAGTGGTGGGATACCACTAAGATTATCCAGTTCTCGGAAGTTGAAGTCATTCCTTGGACTGACTTCCGGAGAGCTTTCATGGATAATTACTTTCCATTACACTCCAGAAACAAGAAGAAGATGGAGTTTCTGGAATTGGAGCAGGGTGGCATGAATCTGATTGACTATACCACCAAATTTCAAAATCTTGAACGGTACTGCTCCCGGTTATTTGAGACCGACCAAGAAAGGGCCGACAAGTACATCAATGGACTGCGAGAAGGGCTAAGGTCACGGGTTATCACCAGCATGCCCCAAACGTTTCAAACGGCTGTGGCAGCAGCTTCAAAAATACAAGTGGATTGGGAGCGATCAAAAGTGATCATAGCAAAAAGGCCCATAGTTGATGGTGGGAACAAGAAGAGAATGTTTCCAAGTGGCCAGGGTTCACGACAACCCTTTCAGAAGAAAAGGTTCCAAGGTGGGAACAACACTCAACAAGTTGTAAGGCCAAGGCAGAACATGGCTCCAAACAACCTGCAGTCCAACCCAAACTGCCCAAAATGCCATGTTAATCACGCAAGAGGACCATGTCCACGTGACACAGGTGGATGCTTCTACTGTGGCAAAGTGGGCCACATTGCAAGACAATGCAGGAAGAAGCTTATTGATGAGCAGAGGAGGAATGCCGGATCTGCCGGACCCTCTCAACAAATACCACAACGAACACTAGTCCAACGACCCCCACCTAGAGTAGAACAAAGGCCTGCTGCAGGTCGTGTATACGCTGTAACGACTGAACAAGTCGAAACCGGTGACCTCATTGAAGGCACCGTACCTGTTAATGGACATGCAGCTTACGTCTTGTTTGATTGTGGTGCTACTCATACGTTTATCTCTGACGATTTCACCGAACAACTCCACGCTTCGGTGCAACCGATTGATAAAATGATCGAAGTATATAACCCGTTGGGTTCACGCACCAAATGTATCCGGTGTGTGAAAAATTTGGATATTGAGATAGCAGGGCAACACTTGCCTACTGATGCCATCCTGATCGATATGATACAGTACGATGTCATTCTGGGAATGAATTGGTTGGCTCAGAATAATGCCAAGATTCTGTGCCGCGAGGGCAGAGTGATTCTATCTCGACCCGGATTACCTAAGATGGAATACCGGTTATCCAAACCAGTTCCACAGAAAAGGCTCATATCAGCACTTAAGGTACAAAAATACCTTAGGAAGGGTTGTGTGGCCTTCCTGTTGAGTCTCTCGGTGGAAAAATCCAACGACCAACCCCTTGAGAGTTTGGAAGTAGTGCGGGAGTTTCCCGATATGTTTCCTGAGGAATTGCCAGGACTTCCGCCACTTCGTGAGGTTGAATTTGGAATTCAATCCTTACCTGGAACAGCGCCGATATCCAAAGCCCCGTATCGAATGGCGTCAGCTGAACTCAGTGAGTTGAAGTGTCAGTTGGAAGAACTGATGGAACAAGGGTTCATCCGACCAAGTATGTCACCATGGGGAGCCCCGGTACTATTTGTAAAGAAGAAGGATGGATCCCTTCGGTTATGCATCGATTATCGGATGCTTAACCAGGCAACCATTAAAAATAAGTACCCATTGCCTCGGATTGAGGACTTATTCGATCAGCTCAGAACAGCGAGAGTGTTCTCCAAGATCGACCTCAGGTCTGGATACCATCAGCTCAGAGTAAAGGAAGAGGATATACCCAAGACAGCCTTCAGAACGAGATACGGCCATTATGAGTTCGTAGTAATGCCCTTCGGACTCACTAATGCGCCTGCTGCCTTTATGGATCTAATGAACCGGATATTCAGACCATATTTGGATAGCTTTGTCATCGTCTTTATTGATGACATTCTCGTATATTCTGAGAACAAGGAACAACACGTGGAGCATTTGAAAATCGTCTTGAAAACCCTTCAAGATAACCAACTCTATGCTAAGTTTTCAAAATGTGAATTCTGGCTAGATAAAGTGATGTTCCTTGGTCATGTGATCTCAAAAGATGGAATCGCAGTGGATCCTGCGAAGGTGGAAGCTGTGATGGACTGGAAGCAGCCAGAAAATATCACTGAGGTTCGTAGCTTCCTTGGACTTGCCGGATATTATCGGAAGTTCATACAAGACTTCTCCCGAATCGCCGTACCGATGACGAAATTACTTAAAAAGGGAGTCAAGTTTGAATGGACTGACCAGTGTAAGGAGTGCTTTGAGGTTCTCAAACAGAGGCTTACCACTGCCCCTGTCCTTACCTTACCTTCTGGTCAGGGAGGCTTCGTGGCATATACCGATGCCTCAGGAACAGGTCTGGGTTGTGTGTTGATGCAGCATGGCAAAGTAATCGCCTATGCATCACGACAGTTGAGGGTCCATGAGAAAAACTATCCAACCCACGACTTGGAGCTTGCCGCGGTAGTGTTCGCGCTTAAAATCTGGCGACACTACCTGTATGGAGAGAAATTTGAGGTCATGTCGGACCATAAAAGCCTAAAATACCTCTTTTCTCAAAAAGAACTCAATATGCGGCAACGGCGATGGCTGGAATTCCTCAAAGATTATGAATTCACGCTTTCCTATCACCCTGGAAAGGCGAATGTTGTAGCAGATGCCCTTAGTCGCAAGACTGTTGGCACTCTGGCCAGCCTAACCGGACAATGGAAGTTGATGGAGGATTTCGTCAAGTGGAAGCCATTTTTTGCTGATTCAGGTAGAATCAAAATGTCATGTTTGACGATCCACATTGAGTTCCTCGATCGCATCGTAGCCGAACAGTTCAAGGATCCCCAGTACTTGGAATTGAAAGCTCGTGCTGAAAAAGATAACACTTTCTTCCATTTGAAAGAAGATGGAGGAATATGGATGGAAGAAAGAATTTGGGTTCCAAATAACCCTGAGCTAAGACAGGAAGTACTCCAGGAGGCCCATAGTAGCAAATATACTATCCACCCTGGGGGTACAAAGATGTTCCGAGATTTGCAGAGAAAGTACTGGTGGAAGGGTATGAAGCGTGATGTGGCTACGTTTGTCTCGAAGTGTTTGATCTGCCAGCAAGTTAAGATCGAACATCAGCGACCTGGTGGAAAGATGCAACGGATCGAGATTCCAGAATGGAAATGGGAAGGCATTACGATGGATTTCATCGTTGGATTGCCTCGATCCAAGAGACAACATGACTCAATATGGGTGATCGTGGACAGACTCACCAAGTCTGCTCATTTTCTGCCAATCAACACTCGATACTCAACTGAACGATTGGCGGAGATCTACATTCGGGAAATCGTTAGACTCCATGGAGTGCCGATTTCGATCATATCTGATCGTGACCCGAAGTTCACCTCTCACTTTTGGGAGCAGCTTCAGAGAGCCCTGGGGACGAAACTCAAGTTCAGTACAGCATTCCATCCCCAAACAGATGGGCAATCAGAACGAACCATACAGACTCTTGAAGATATGCTAAGAGCCTGTATGCTGGAATGGAAAGGTGATTGGGATTCCCACCTAGCGTTGGCTGAATTTGCTTATAATAATAGCCACCACGCTAGCATTGGGATGGCGCCGTATGAAGCCTTGTATGGACGACCCTGTAGATCACCAATCCATTGGGGTGAAGTGGGTGAGCGAACCTTGGACTCGCCCATTGTGTTGCAGCATTACACTGAGCAGGTCCACATGATCAGAAAGAAGCTACTGACCGCTCAGAGTCGACAGAAGAGCTACGCCGATCAGCGGCGTAGGGAACTCACTTTTGCGGTTGGAGATAAGGTTTTTATCAAGGTCTCTCCAACCAAGAGTGTGTTTCGTTTTGGAAAGAAGGGGAAGCTCAGCCCTAGATTCGTTGGTCCCTTCGAAGTTTTGAGCCGAATCGGAGAGACTGCCTACCAAGTAGCATTGCCACCACAATACGCGCAAATACATGATGTATTTCACGTATCAATGCTTCGAAAGTACGTTCATGATCCTTCTCATGTCATTCAACATGAGGACATTGACATCCGAGAAGATATGACGGTAGAAGAAAGGCCAGTGGAGATCATGGACCGACGGGAGCAAGTGCTAAGAACGAAGGTCATCCCACTTGTTAAAGTGAGATGGCAACATCACGGAGTCGATGATTGCACTTGGGAGCCCGAATCAGATATGCGGGATAAATATCCTGAACTCTTCACTTTGTAATCTTAACTGAATTTCGCGGACGAAATTCCTTTAAGGGGGTAATGATGTAAGACCCGCAATTTTTCAGAAAATATCTGAATAAAATTCATGAGGCATTTACCGGTAAAAATAGCATTTCTTCTCAGAATGCGAAACGAATCAATTCCTGCGAGCCAGTTATACTTAGGGTATTCGTCGAATTGCGAATATATGCTCAAATACTCGGGAAGCCATAACTTCCTAACTAAACGAAATCAATAGATTCGTACGAGCCAACTTTCTTAGTTACGTCAATACGAAGAAAATGGCGTACTCAGAATTTTTCGAAAAAAAATCGCCGGAAACCCGAAATTCTTGCGGGACCCACGGAAATATTGGTGGGACCCACAGAAATATTCCTCAGAAAATATCTGGTGGGACCCACAAAAATATCCCATGGAATATCCAAGTGGGCCCCACACCAAGGAACCTCTTGGAATTAAAAAGAAGCCAAGGGGGTAGTTTGGGCATGGAAAAACCCAAGAGGAGGTGGGTTTGGGCTATAAATAGCCCTCCCCACTCTCTCTCTTCTCATAATTTCGACCCCCCCTCTCTCTCTTGCCTTCTCTCTCTCTCCTAAACCTCCCCTACCTAGCCTAGCCCACCTGAGCCCACCTGACCTGGTCTGAGCCTGCCTGACTTAGCCTGAGCCTGCCTGACCTGGTCCTAACCCACCTGACCTGGGTCTGAACCCACTTGACCTGGTCCAAACCCAGTTGACTTGACTTGAACCTAGTTGGGTTTAAAGTCAAAGTCAAAGTCCTTTTTGGTCCAGATTCCGGTTTGGATTTCTGAACCCAGACTTAGCCTACTTGAGCTGAGTTCGAACCTGCTGAACCCAGTTGACTTGGATTGAACCCTGTTAGGTTCAAACCACTTAGGTTGAGTAGCTTGACCTGCTCTACCTCTTTCTCAACTAAGTCAGCTTCATCTGACTTAGTCTGACCTCTCGAAGGAAGGCTCGAAGCCAAAGAAGCAACCCGGAGCCGTTTCTTCCACGATTTGAAGTAAGTTCGCTTCGTTGATCCATCTCTCTCAAGTATTTGACTGTTTGTATATAGAATATACTTTCTGAAGTAGTATCTTGCTTTAGTTCTTGGTTGAGCCCTCTAGGACACTTCAGTGTTCACGCGCTCGCCTCGTAACTATCGTCGGATATATATGTTCGAATACGCAGTATATGCGTTCTTCAAAATAGTATCTCACCCTAGTTCTTGGTTGAGCCCTCTAGGACACTTCGGTGTTCACTCGCTCGCCTCGTAACTATCGTTGGATACAGATCTAGGTGTATATCTGCTGATACTGCCGACGCGTCTTATATCGCACAGGCCATGTAATTTACCTTTGCCGTCGCGTCGTATGATGCCAAGGCTCCCTGCTTTCTGTACTTCCGATTACTGCACTTCCGATTATGCATTTACTTACGCCGTCGCGTCGAACGATGCCAAGGCTCCTGCTTTCTGCAATGTCTTTACTTACGCCGTCGCGTCGAACGATGCCAAGGCTCCTGCTTTCTGCAATGTCTTTACTTACGCCGTCGCGTCGAACGATGCCAAGGCTTCTGCTTTGTTATATATGTAGAATATTTCGTTCAGTTACACACCCTGAACAATAGTATATGCATTTCTTTACGCCGCCGCTGTATAAAGCACAGGCTTCTGCTTATATTACATATATGGCGCGTAAGTGAGCATTCAAACGGAGATCAACTCCAAAATCGCCCATGCGATTCCCTTACCGCTCCTCGTACAAGATTCTGCTTGACGAATGAAGCCCCTATTGGAAAGGCTTCGCCTTTTGGCAAAATGCTCTTTACGTAAAGACTAAATCAATTACGTATGGCCTAGCTATGGCCCAAGGTTCCTGCAACCTTGATGGATGCAAAGTACGCACAACGGTGCGCATCCATTTCCCGAGTTAAGCGTAGCGATTTCCCACCAAAGAGGGGAGATGCCGCTGAAATGGATAAAAGAAACGCACGCTTTCTCCGTAAAAGAGAGGAAGTGCTGCTGAAATTCCTGAAGGAGCTAAGAATGGCTCAGAAAGAACGTAGCAGAAGTGCTACCCAGTTATGAAACGCCTTCTACAATGTAGAAAGGTTCGTCGCACCACTGCCGGTAGAGCAGAGAAGGTGTTGACAGAATGGTTGGCAGAAGAGCTGCCAAAACCAGTTAAGTGGCACAATGATGTCCTTTGTTGGAACGATGTCAGAATGACTCGTCTCCCTGACACCTGCAAGGGCATCATACTTGTAAGAGCCGTTGCGCCAAAGTAGTGGTAGCGCCTTGACGAGGTCCTGAGCTCGTTGCGTAAAAATACGCCGAGTAGCCGATCCGTAGAGATCGAGTCATGTGCATGCTCATTGAGAATTATCAGACAACCAGACTCGTAAGGGCCGCTGAGCCGGAGTGTGTTGTTTCCACCGAAAGAGGTGAAGTGCTCGTCAAGGCCGAAGTGCCGAGAGCAGAGTTAAGCATGCATATGAATAAAACCTTTGTTCCACGGTGAAAACCGTGTGGTTGATTGGGGTCGGGTACATACTTCTCAAAGGCTGCCCTATAGGCATGCAATGTTCGTCAAGTAATTGTAAGACCGGCAGGCCCCTTTCAGAATTTCTCACCGAGGAAGACGGTGATGGCGCAGCCTTGAGTGACATGTATTTTACCTGAACCTGATAGAGTTCATTGATGGCCTTCGTCACTCAGAGGTATGGAGGTCGTGGTTATCCTTAAATATCTAAGGATTGAACCCAACTACTGCAGTAGCAGAATGCATTCGGATACCTAGTAAGGATCTCTTCCGGTATGCTGTACCGTCCTACTAGGGGGATGGGGTCAACAGGCCTCTGGGGTATCTAAAATACATAGAATAATCAACCCCCAGATCGTCGCGTTGTCGCCCAGATATGAGTCCCCTAAGCCCAGGGGGAGGTGCAATTATCGAAACAAAGCATTAGCTTAGGTACAGCGCTACTTTGAATGTATGAGTGGATGACGTTGTTGAGTCAGTCCTGCATAACCTTTGTGAAGGTGTCATGGTCGGTATACTACTGGACCGATTGGGAAAGAACCCCATTGATATCCGTACGACTAAGTGAAGCTCGGAGAGCTGTCCTTAGATTCGTAGGATACGGATGTGCCAAGCATAAAGGCTTGAGCTAGACATCCATTCGTGACTCTGAGGAAGTCAAGGCTAAGTCGTAGAGACTTGAGAGGTTATTCTAACTCACAGCCCTGAAGAGGCTTATGCGAAGTCATGACGACTTGCGTGGATATTCAACTCATAGCCCTGATGAGGCTTGTACGATATACGCTAAGTCATGGAGGCTTGAGCGTCGTATTACGAACTGCGACCCTGAGTGGTCTATGCATTTACTTGAGTTGAATAGATAGGTGTTTGCCTACTTACCAGACCATCAGTGGTTCTGACCCCGTTTAATGGGGATTTCAGGTGTTGAACCTGCGTGGCGATATGCGGAGCAAGGCGGCATCAAGTTCCAGGGTTTCTCTAGACAGAGTTGTACTGCTTCCTTTTATTGAACCTACACTGCTTTTCTAAGCAGTAGTGTTGTAATAAACATGAGTTTTCGATAAAATGGAACACCTTGGTGGTCAATGAATTGCTTGGCTACATACCTGCGACGTGCTCGGAGTTTTCTAAAACTGACGACTCATTATCGTCTTATTCCGCTGCTAAAAGCTTTTCTAAGTTCCGCTGCAAAGAAAAAAAAAAAAGAAATTCATGAAAATTTTAACTTAGCTTTGTTTTGAAAATCCGGGGCGTTACACAATGACCTACCGAAACGCATGGGGTCAAACACCTGTCGGAAAACGCATGGGGTCGACCCCCTGCCGGAAACGCAGGGGGTCGACCCCCTGTCGGAACAACGTGGGGTAGACCCCCTGCCGGAACAGCAGGGGGTTGACCCTTTGCCGGAACAGCAGGGGGTTTACCCCCTGTCGGAACAACGAGGGGTCGACCCCCTGCAGGAACAACAGAGGCTCGACCCCTTGCCGAAACAGCAGGGGCTCGACCCCCTGCCAGAACAGCGGGGGGTCCACCCCCTACCGGAAACCGCAGGGGGTCACCCTCTGCCGAAACATGGGGGGTTGACCCCCTGCCAGAACAGCAGGGGGTCGACCCCTTGTCGGAAACGCAAGGGGTCGACCCCCTGCCGGAGTTTTAAAATTTACCTGCGCATCTTTGAGCGGCGGTGGAAGGCTGTCAGGGATCGACAGTCGGCGACGGTGGATGGTGGGGGACGAAGAGAGGCCGACGGGACGGATAGGGCGGCAGGAGGGAGAGGGCGGGAGCGGGAGCAGCGAAAGAAGAAAAAAAAAGAGGGTTGGGATTAGGGGTTATGCGACATTTTGCGACGGCTTAGCGATGGATTAATTTCATCGCTAAGTTGTCGTAAATCAAAACAGGAAAATGGTGACGAAACCACCTCCGTCGCTAAATCGTTACGGAATATGTTCCATCGGAAAAGACGTCGCTAAATGGTGTGTCCATTACGACAAAATATTCCCTAGCAAAATCCATCGCTAATTAGCGACGGATTTGGTGACGGAATATATTCCGTCGCTATTTTCATAAATTTAATTGATTATAGCGACAGATGTGTTTCTCTCGTTAATCTGTCGCTAACTAGCGACGGAATAATTCCGTCGCTAAATTTTGTCGCTAATCACCTATTTTCTTGTAGTGTATCGCCATGGAATTTTTGCTTCAGAAGTTTCCAGGCTTATTTTGACTTTATAGCACCGTCAATAGTTGAAAAAATGATTTCAAACACATCCTGTTGTAGTACTAACAATGCCTTTGCATCCCTCTTTCGGGCTTCTTTTACATCGATTTTTTTTGTTGCCTTTGTTTCTTCAACATCTGCATAACCATTTTCAACCAACTCTCAGAGGTCTTGTGAGATAAAGAAAGTCTTCATCTTAATATTCCAGAATTCATAATTCTCACCATTAAAAATCGGCACTAATGATTGTGACAAGTTGAGAGAATTAGAATTATTTGCCATACCAAACTTACTCAAAAATTATCCTTCAAAATAAATTTTGAGTCTATAGGAACTCCTTGCTTTGGCAATGCGCTTATTGCGTTTTTCTTGAACGCCCAGCTCCAATTCCAACCTTGCTCTGATACTAAGAATTGAAGGAAATACAAGGTAAAAGCAAGAAAATGGCAGCACATGAAATAGTAAATTACACAACGACTGAAAAGAAAAACTTCAAAAGTTACTATTCACGAATTTTGCTTTTTCTCTACATACTAAAGTAAAGAAGGACACATATTTAAAAAGGCAAAGTCTTTATATGAAAGTAGGAAGCCTAAGCTAAAAGTTAGGAAAAAAATAACTCACGAACGCCATTTTTGGAGCCTCTAGCAAAAAACAAATCCCTATAAACTAGGACACTACAATAAGTGGGCTTTGAGTGCTCTTCAAGTTACAAACATGAGCATTGGATGCTCTACCCACTTTCTTCTACCTTGAACACCAAGTCAAACGTGGGCATTGGATGCTCTTGCTCACAACCTTGAACATTAACCAACACGACCAACCACTGTCTGGCGGGTTTTCGTCGGACGGACTGGCCGGTGGGAGTCACCCCTTCTCGGTTGGCCAATTGTTCTGGCGGCGGTGGATGGGAGGCACCGCCTGCCCAGCTCGTTTCAGGAAACCTTCCCATGGTTTCCTGAAACAATTAGGGCACACGTGAGATGGTAGGCCGAATTGGTTCCTGTAACTGGTTCGTCTTAGGAACCACTAACCAACCCGGGTGTTTTGTACAGAACTTAGGTTCAGGTGGGACAGTGGGTCAAACTGGTTCCTCTAAAAGGTTTATCTCAAGAATCACCACCCAACTTGGTTATACTATACAGAACCCAGTTTTGGGCATTTTGGGTTCGGATTCGAACAATTTTTTACTTGTTTCGACCCTTAACGTACTGGTTCAAAGTATTGTGGGTCTGGTCCAGGGTGTCCCACCTTTGAATTGGGCCTAATCGCTTGATTTTTGTTCATACACACAGATCCAAACCCAAACTTGACCTAATTGAACCTGGACAGAACTCTAGTTTCGAACCAGACTGGGTCAAGACCAAATCCACATATATTTTGGATCTAGATTGGGTTTAAACCAGATCTATCACCATCAAACTTTGATCCAGTATCTGACCCAACCCATTCTGGGTTCGACGAATCAATATATTTTTTATCCGATCGCGATTTAATCGGATCTTTACCAAGCCCATTAATTATACTGGCCACCCAAACCTGAATAAGACCTATGAACCAAACCCATCCCAAATTCTATCATATCCAGTTTAACTTAACTAACCCATCCATTTGACCCTAGACCTACCATAACCGATTTGAATCATATTAAGATTAACTTGGATCGTGTTGATTATATTTGAATCCAAGTGCATCCTAAGATGGATCTTTTTTATTTGGGTGATGTTATACACGAAAACCTATTTGGTTACATGCTACACAAGCCAGTGGAGGATCAATTCTTCATTTTGCACTTGTGTGAGCACTCTTTGGATCGGATGACATCAGTACTAGCAGATATGTGCCTTGTAGAGGATCCAATGAATCATTATTTCTTATAACTAGAACGCAACTGAAAAAAGCGTAAGCGGGATCAAGATTTGAGTTCAAGTCCTTCTCAACCCTGAGAGAATGATGGAGGGGCGGAGCCAAAAATCCAGGTTCATAAAGATTCATTTGGATTTCATTTACTTTAGAGTTTTTTATTTGGATTTCTTATTTAGAATTGGGTCTACTATTAAAGAAACTATTCTGGAACCTGATAAGAAACTACATGAACCAGACCCGGTAAAATAATATTTTTTATCATTTTTACATTTAAAATTTGTGAGTCTTAATCGGAACTCTAGTCAGGCTAGAGTTTGGTATAAAATTTCACAAACTATATATGCTTGGGTCCATGTATTAATTGGACCTTTAGATCTGGACCTGAGTCTTAATTGGGTCTTCTTATTTGTCACCATACCCGGACCCTGTTGGGTTTGATCTGGGTCGGGTCTGGGTAAAACTCTGACCCGTTTACACCCCTATTCGTATTTCATCAAACTTGACAGTTTTGTACATTTCCACTCAGATTAGTTGTCACCATTTATAATTTCTGAAAAAGTGATAAGGTGCGAGACCCACGATTCCTCTCTTAACGTCGTTGTTTAACAGGTGTATTCAATATTTTTTTTTTTCTTTTCTAGTGAGCAAGCTAATAAGATATAATAACCCGAGACTCCTTTATTATAATAGTGTGACCTTTACCATCCAACTATCTCATTCAACCCTGAGTAAAATTTAAGGAATCCTTATTTAATGAAGGTTTTTAGAAAGTCGAAGTTCGGTGCACTCATAAATAGCAAAAAGACCTTAAATGTTTTACCAACCAGAGGCTTGCCATTGTGTGGTCCCTAACGAGCGTTTCCCCTTGGCCTAGCAAAAAAGAAAGTGAGAACTCTGAAAATGACAGTACTTATCATCCAAAATTTTAAGGTTTTTTTTTTTTGGCAAATACCAAAAAACATGTCATTTTTTTTTTACAAATCCAAAATTACTGATTCAGATTTATTTAGAACCATTTTACCCTTCACATGTAATTTAAACCTTCACATAAATATGTTGTAGGGATGGCAGTGGACCGGGGGCAGGGGCGGAAGACAAGGTCGCCACCCCTGTCTCGTCTCAAAAAATTTCAGTTTATCCCCGCACGGTGTTGATTTTAACTTTCATCCCTGGTCTATTCCCTCATTTTATGTCCTCCATCCCTGGTCCAAACAGGGTGAGGCGGAGCGGGGCCCCATTTTTCCCATTCCTTCTACTATTGTCGTATTCTGCTGTTAAAAGAAGAAGAGGAGATAAATGGGAGTTTGTGCGGCTCATTAGAAGAAGGAAAAGAAGGAGAGATGAGAGATTCGAGAAAGGGTTTTATGATATATATATATATATATATGTGTGTGTGTGTGTGTGATTTTATAATATGTATAAAAGTATAATAGTAATTTTTTTAACAAAGATCGGGGGCAAGAGTAAGTCCATCCATGCCTTCATCCCAGCATGGGTTCTGATTTTAACCTCCATACCCAGTCTATTCCTTGTTTCATGTCCTCCAATCCTGTTCCAAATGAGGCGAGGTGGGGCATGCCCCCGTTTTCCCTGGTCCGCTGCCATCCCTAATATGTTGTGAACCTCTAAAACACTAAAATTCAACTAAATAGATTCATATGATATTTGTGTAAATCTCCTGACCTTTGCACAAATATTATGTGAATCGTTGAATGATTAAAATCTAATTAAGAAGATTTTTATAATATTTACACAAACCTTCAGGCCTTCGCGCATATACATTGTGAACTTATGAAATACAATTAAGGAGATTCACGTGAGATTTGTGCAGACATTGTGACCTTCGCTTAAATATCTTGTGAACATCCAAAAGACTTAAATTCAACTAAGAAGATACATATGATATTTGCATGGACCTCTTGACCTTCATATAAACATCTTATAGACCTTCTGACATTCTCATAAATATCTTATGAACCATCGTACAAATCCAACTAAGTACCAAAATATATTGTTAAGTGTGTTTGCCTATTGTAACCAATCTTACTACATATACAACACTTGCTAGAGATCCGTAAAATATTTATGTGAAAGTTAGGAGGTCTGCTCAAATATCATTTGATTTTTCTTAGTTGGATTTTATTCTTTCAGAGGCTCATAGAATATTTATGCGGAGGTCAAGAGGTATGCACAAATTACATGTGATTTTTTTGTTGGATTTATAGTCTTTCGAAGGTTCATAAGATATTTGTGTGAAGAACAAGAGGTTTGTGCAAATACTATGTGAATCTCCTTAGTTGAATTTTAGTCTTTAAAAAAGTTTGTAAGGTATTTGTGTAAAGGTTAAGAGGTCCACACAAATTACATGTGAATCTTTTTTATTGATTTTTTTAGTCTTTCAAAAGTTTACAAGAAAGTTATACGAAGGTCATGAGGTTCACACAAAGATAATGCATATCTTCTTATTTGAATTTTAGTCATTTAGAAGTTCACAAGATATTTGTGCAGAGGTCAGGAGGTTGTGCAAATATCATAAAAATCTCTTTAGATGGATTTTAGTCTTTTGAAGATTCACAAAATATCTGTGTGAAGGTCGATAGATTGTGCAAATAACGTGCAAATATATTTCATTGAATTTTTTAGTCTTTCGAATATTCACAAGATATTTGTATGAAAATCAATAGGTCTGCGCAAAATATCATATGAATTTTTTAGTTGAATTTTAGTCTTTCGGAGGTTTGCAAGATATTTGTGTGATGGTTTGCGTAAATTATAATAAATCTTTTTTATTTAGGTTTTAGTCTTTCAAAAGTTCCCAAGATATTTGTGAAAATGTTAATTTTCACAATTATCATGTTCATTGAATTTTAATCTTTTGAAGGTTCTCCATCCCCTTAATTAAATTTTAGTCTAGGTTCGCAATATATAGTCATAAATAAGTCTAGAATGATATATCAAGAATTTTGGCATACATCATTTTCAGTTTGCCAAACGTGCTTTTAACTAACATGATCCATAGGTCTCTTAGAAGCCAAGGTACATTCCATATTCACAGTCAACTTTTTTCCTTTCATTTTCTAGTCCATGTGCGCTGAGTGAAGGCAGGACAACCTACCTATGCTCTTTTTTTAATAAAGGACAACCTACCTATTTAACTCTCTTTGACAGGGGACGACCTCTAAGGATAGTGACAAATATCCTGACATTTTTGTAATTTGGTGGAAATTACAATATTTTCACAAAAGCGAAGATTGCATCACGATACATTGAAAAAGATCAATTTTTTTATTAAAATGCAAGGGTACGTTTGGAAGCCTTTTTCAAAAGTCAAAGTAAATTACATGAGATTTGAAATCTGCAATTCAAATCTCATGTTTGTTTAATGTGAGGAAACGAATCCCATTTGCATGAGAATCCAATTTTTTTTGGTTTCTTGACTGACATGACATTTATTTTCTCATGCGTCAGCTTGAAGGGGTAATCCGCAGAATCGCTAGTTTCCTGCTTCTGCGCATCACCCACAACCTCCGCACCTCCAACTCCCTTCAATTCCCGGGCATCAACAACTGGTTCGGCCCCGAATTCCGGCGGCACTTCATCCTTCTCGACCTCCACAACGCCAATCCCCCCCCCTTCAAACCGATGGTTTTACCCAACTGGGTCACTCCCAAAATCAGATTTTTCATCACCACACAAAACCCCAACCTGCCCATCCTCCACAACACCCATCTTCCCCAATCCCCCCACTTTCTCCGAACCCAAATTTCCCTCCTCC
The DNA here is from genome assembly GCF_984573655.1 of Nuphar pumila. NCBI lineage: Eukaryota > Viridiplantae > Streptophyta > Magnoliopsida > Nymphaeales > Nymphaeaceae > Nuphar > Nuphar pumila. The sequence goes on from NC_143262.1 coordinate 73,680,524, forward strand.
CTAACACTCACCTCCTCAACTCGATCCCCACCAACCCTGATTAAGCAGAAACACCATCCTCCCCATCCCCCACCTTCACCATCTTCATCCTCCGCCTCCTCCAACACCTTGGCGATCGGCAACACCGTCGGGGACGGCCGATATCCGCCGGAAACACCACCGCCGACCTCCACGATGGCAGGCTCGACGAAAGGGGCCCCCTCGGAAGAGGTTTCGGACTCGTCTTCCCCGCTCATGAAGCTCGCAGAATCGTCACCGCTAGAGTGGCTCACTCCGTCGTCGTTAGCTTCAACCTCGTTTGCGTTATCGTCACCATCGACGGAAGGAAGGCGTCTTCCATCTGCTCGCACGGGAAGACGAGGGAGACGACGTTCACCCGTATTTTACGGGTCCCAACCCGCGAGATTCAGTTCACTGTTCAAATCTCATGTTTGGTTGAACATGAGATTTGACGTGAATGAGAATGAGAGTGATTCTCGTGTGATAGAAACAAACGTCCCCTAAATCTATTAGTAAATTGACATTTTCATTTCTTTATCAGCATTTTCCTGAGAAAACTTTTATTTTTTGTTTTGTTTTTTAAGCTTTAAAGTTTTGTCATCATTTTCCTGATATTCTTTTTTTTTATAGGCCATATTCGGTTTTTTAAATTTGGTGAGATTCTCCAAATGAACACACGAATTTTAAAGACTTTCAAAATCTCTTGATAAATGCATGGCCAATAAATTATCATTTTCTACTTTTGTCTCTAACGTAAGGACATAAATACACCAGGCTCGGATTGGACTTGTGCAGGTCGTGTTCCATGTTTGGCATTCAAAAGCCTATTTTACTCAGGTCTAGATCCATACTACGTGTGAAACTTGGAGCTTGTATCCAACTTGAGCAGGTTCCTAACTCAATCCAGTAATATGCTTTCTTTTTAGGGTAATTTTCAAATAACTACAAAAGGTTTTCCTCTTATCTAATATGATGCTTACCGCAAGTGAACGGATCTTTTTTTGGTGTTTTTCACAAATCTGTCCTGCAGATGCATTCAGCATAGTCGATTGGCTAGAAAAGGACACTTGGATCACATTTTTTCAATTAAAAACATGATTTTTTAAACTTAATATTTATAAATATTTTAGACTGTTGATTTTTAAACTTTATAAAAAACTACGTGTCAGAATCGAACGATCCAAGAGTTCATTCCCATAAAATCAAGTGGAAGACATCCTTATAATCAGATTTAAAAAAAAAACATAAAAAAAACTTTTAATATACTGACAGTAGGCATCTACGGTAGTAGGCAGCTACCCCTTACTCTCATATGTAACCACCAAAGGATTTTGGCATTTCAAATGTCCAGCAAAGTATTCTCACAGTCTAAGACATAGTTGCTAGGTACAGGTACAAAGATACAAGTATGGGTACACAAAAGTTTTGAGTACTTTTTTATTAAAACGTGTATTTAAAATTTATGGTACGAGGTTCAAATCGACATTGATACAAGATTTTGGGAAGTAGTTTCCTTGGGGACAATATGAGTTTCTGGAAATTAAATCTCACCATTTATGTTATAAGAATAATGATGTCATATATATTATAATAAAAGAAATACTAAGAAAAGAAGCATTAAAAAAATCAAAATATCACATAATTTCATCATGTATAGCTATTAGGGATGCAAATGGACCAAATCTTGTATGCCACTTTTATGATTTTTTGCTATTTCAACTCGATCTAGATCCGACTTTCCTATGTATTTAGCTGACCCAAATTCGATCTCTTTGCATCCATAATATCTATAGCAATGGGCCAATGTCTCAAGATACATGTAAATGAAATATATTTTAAGTCAATCTAGACACCCCAATTTTGACTTTGTTGTCTTGAGTCAGAGGTTGCATTTCAAAAGTGGGTTGCCCCGAGTCTTTCTATATGCTCACAATGTTCATTGCATTTTTTGCCTATAAAATATCATCCTTAAGATTTTTATCCAAAAGCGAGTTCAAACTAGATAGTCTTAGCTTTCAAACATACAAAAATCAAATTGTTTCTATGAAAGGGGACATCATCAGACCCCTTTTCGTCAGAATGCATGCCCTTGTGCCTTGCATCCTTTTTTTTTTTAATGCACTTTTAGCAGAGATTTTGAACCGCTGATAAAGACCTTGTTTCTACCTAGGTCTTCAACGACGGTCAAAACCATCGTTAAAAGGGCATTTTTGTGCAAATTTTTATGTGTTCAATGGCACAAAATAAACCGGTATCATTAAATACTTTCTGTTTGATGATACACCCTACTTGTTTCGATACCAAAGTACAAAGTTATAGCCAAAATAAGTCTGTTTGCCTGGTCCAAAAACCTATTTTCAGGTAGGGTTCATTTTGAGTTTGATTTTGACCCTCAAATCAATTGAATTTTATTTCACCAAAAAATGAATTAAAGTCGTGGATGTTAGCTTTCCAACACACCAAATTGCACCATAAAAGAATGCACAATTAGAAAGATATCCAACATAATTTAACTTGTTAGTGTAGTCAAAGCTTGTTTGTCTGACGTCAAGTCAAGAAAATGAATTGCCGTAAGACCCAATTATCATCAGACTTGAACTGTCAATAGAGGTCAATAAAATGTCATTAATTAGACATCAATAAAATGTCATTAATTAGACAGGTAAGAAACCTTAACTTGTCATCAAACAAAGTTTTCCATTATGGCCTAAGAATGCATGGGAATAAGGATAACTCTAACCTAAACCTTCCAAAAAGCTTAGTTTTCTTTATTAGACCTTCCATATGTCAAAATTTATCCTCCTAGCTTGCCAAAAACCTTATTTCTTTTTTCTTAAGAAACCCACCAACCAATTAGAGTTTGTTACATCAAATCATCAACCAATCAGAATCAGGCCACTACACAATAACTAGATATGAATACTTGGATCTAGAATCCACCATTTATGTTCTAAAGTTCATTAGAAAACCTATAAATAGGAATCCTTTCCCCCCTTTTCAACATCTAGCATCTAATTGTGATATTGTTGTTACGAGAGAGTCATCCTAGCCTAGGTGCCCTCAACCTATTGAGCCAACTAAACATCCCTTAAGTCTAGATCCATTGTCCCATCAGATACATTCTTCTGTGCCTAAACCTTTTAGTCTTGATTCTGAGGAAGCACTATCGAATTCACCATAGAAGGGCTATGTAAGCCTGTGGTATGCTTCCTTTTCCATTTATTTCTCTTATTTTATTTTGGTTATTTATTTTTATGGCATGTTTATCTCTAATTTTTGTATTCTTATCATTTTCTCATATTTTTTAGTGTTGGTGGTGCTCCTCACCATCAACCTCACCTTTTTTTAGGAATCAAATCACCTTTATTGTGGTGCTACACACTCTTTCATTTCTATGATTTTTTTTAAACACTCGAGTGTACACACTGAATCGTTGAAAAATGAAATAGAGATATACAATCCGTTAGAATATAGAGAATTATGTGTGGACTATGTACCTGACATAGATGTAGTATTGGGTGGGTATAGTCTACCTGTGGATCTACTCCTACTCGATATGAATGAGTTCAACATCATATTGGGTATGGATTTGTTGTATAAGTATCATGCCAAGGTTCTATGCCACAAAGGGAAAATGATATTATCTCCTCTTGAAATTTTCAAGGTAGAACTCAGGCTTTCTTGACCTGTTCTGAAAGATTGAGTAATCTCCACACTCAAGGCCAAAAGGTACCTAAAAAAGGGATGCACTGCTTTTCTGGTTAGTGTCATTCTGACGGATCCAAAGGTTGTACCACGTGAAGATGTGGAGATCATAAAGGAATTTTCAGATCTATTTCTAGAGGAGTTGTTAGAGCTTCCTCCGCAACGCGGGATTAAGTTCAGTGTTAAAGTATTGTCTGAAATGACACTCATTTCTAAAGCTTCATATCGGATGGCACCAACTAAACTCGAGAAGCTGAAGAAACAATTGCAAGAGATGATGGAGTAGAGATTCATTAGGCTGAGTGTATCCCCATGGAGAGCAATTGTGTTGACTATGCATCGACTATAGAATGCTAAATCAAACAACAATAAAGAATAAATATCCACTCTCTCGTATCAAAGACTTGTTCGATCAACTGCAGAAGTCCAGAGTATTCTCTAAGATCGACCTTAGATCTAGGTACCATCAACTCATAATTAAGGATGAAAATATTACGAAGATGGCTTTCTGAACAAGATATGGGCATTATGAGTTTGTAGTTATGCCCTTCGACTTCATAAATGCATCAGTGGCCTTCATAAATTTAATGAATAGAATATTCATTGAATACCTTTGTGATAGTATTCATTGATGATATCTTAGTATATTATGAAAGCATGAAGCAACACCAGGAGTATTTAAGGATTGCTCTAGGAATTATTTGAGCACACTAGCTATATGTCAAATTCTTGAAGTGTGAGTTCTGGCTCGAAGAGGTTATGTTTTTGGGTCATGTGATCTCAAAAAAATAGAGTATTAATAGATTGTACTAAGGTAAAAGTTGTGATGAACTGAAAACAACTGATGAATATTGGTGAGATCAAAAGTTTCCTTGGATTGATAGGATATTATCGATGATTCATCCAAGACTTTTTTAGAAACGCCCTACCCATGACCAAACTCCTATGAAATGGAGTTAAATTTGAATGGGATGACAAGTACGAGAAAAGTTTCCAAATTCTTATGAAAAAGCTTATTATTGCACTTATCTTGTCCTTACCATCCTGTTGAAATTCCACTAGAGGGGGGGGTGAATAGTGAAATATGATAATGATCGATAAAATAAAATAATTAAGCAATAAGGCACAACACATAAAACACATAAGTTATACTGGTTCGGTCAATATCCAGACCTACATCCAGTCCCCAAGCAAACCACTTGAGATTCCACTATAACATCCGAGTTACCGGATAAATAGTACAACACCCTCTTCCCAAGAGGTCTTCTTCTCTCAACAGAGAAGGGCAACACCCTCTTCCCAAGAGGTCTTCTTCTCTCAACAGAGAAGGGCAACACCCTCTTTCACAGAGGTCTACTTCTTTAAACAAAGAAGGAGTACAGTGAATAAACAGAGTTACAATACTTCCTATAGAACCTTCAGAATGATATGAATGCACGAATGAAGGATTCTAAGAATGTTCTGTTTGTCACTCAGAGGATACTCTTTGTCAAAGAGCTGGACTTGACTTTTTCTCTTTTCTTTCTTTTTCTTTTTCTCTTTCTTTTTCAAGGCTCTCTTTTCAAATCACGAATAGAATATTTTTCTCTTTGTAAGCTCACACGTCTATTTCATTCCTCTTGTTTGAATAGTTTATGTGTGTGTGTTTATATAGCTTATAAAAAGTAGTCGTTATATTTTGGAATTGTAACTTTTTGAAATATGAAATGTTATGTCTTTTCAAAAATATCTTTTAGAGAAGATCGAGAATGCCTTTTTCCAGAAGAGTAAGATAGAGGGTACACTAGTTGTTGTAGTGTTTTAGGTAATACATATTTTATGTAAAAAGTCTATTTCTTACAATAGTACATTTGAACGTTGGGTTGTAGTTTTGTCTTTATTCTAATTAATGATTTGAGGTACATTAGTACTTCTTTACTTTAAATGAGTGTAAGTACTATGAGTGCTTTGAGATATTTATTTGTACATAGTCATGTCAAGTGTATTCTTTATGTAGTGTATTTCAAAGTCTCCAGAGAGAATGAGGACAAAAAAAAGGTCGACATTCTTTGGGAAGGATATTTAGAAAGGATTTGTTATAGAAGGCATTTAATGCTTTGTAGAGAGAATGATGACTTCAAGTAAGTCGACATTTTATGGTTATGAGAAAAAGTAACTATAGTTCTTTTAAAACCATATTTTATTTGTTTTTCTTATGTGTAGCCGATTTATGTTTTTGTCTTCTTTTTGTATTTAAGAAACATTTCATTAGAGAAGATAACTAAGGTCTTTTCAAAAACATATTTTATTTGTTTTCTCCATGTAGTCGATGTTATGTTTTTGTCTTTGTCCTACATTCATTTTTTTTTATGTTGTCTTGTATATAGTGTAAGGTACAATGATTATATGACAAAAAGTCTTTTTCATAAAAGGTTGTAAGAAGGTACAATTATTATATGACAAAATATCTTTTTCATAAAAGGTTGTAAGAAGGTACACTTATTGGTTTTAAAAAAAAAGAAGCTTTTTTAAACTATCGTATACTTTTATGATATAGTATGTATGAATGAGTATGTAATATGCAAAATGCAAGTTCCTGAAGGTTCTGTTACATATGACACTAAAGAAGAAAAAAATCTTCAACTTGAGGTAGCCGATTTCTTCATTTGAACTTTAGGAAGGCATGGCTCATCAAGCTTTTTCTTCAAGGAGTATGATTGCACCATAGTTGTACTTGTACAGGAAGTCTCCATCCTTATTGGGTGAGATATCCTTGCATCAAATACTCGTTAGATTTAAGGCAAAACATATTTAGTCATAATATAACATTATTTCAAGAGAACATATTATCATATCATACAAAATTAAATAAGACAGTGTATCATATTATGTGACATCAAAACCGAGTTTCTCAACATTCTCCCCCTTTTTGATGATGACAAAATATGCTCCCCCTGTCAAAAAGACATTATGCATAGAAATAATAATATGATAAAAGGTGAAATAATGTTTAAAGAGATAGGTTTTCTCCCCCTTTGTCATGGACAAAAAGGAGGGATCAGAGTAATTACAGACCGAAAGTATTTAATAAGTTATTACAGGCCAAATAGAATAATAAAAAATGAGTCTATCTCGAAGGTGGAGAAGGTGAAGTTGTCCGGTTGGCACGATTCCGCTTGCGAGTCTGCTGCAACAGGGCTTGATTACGAAGGATTCGATCTTGAGTTTGCTCGATATCCATCATAGCAGAAAAGTAATTGAAGGAGGACAGTGGATCTGCTTCATCAGAGCCGGGCATGTGCAGGGACCTTAGATTGAAGGTGGTAGCATCGAGGACGTGAGAGGGTCGGAGGATGACTTCGTTGTGAAGTGGTACTTGGAAGTATTTGAGAATGGGAGTTATAAAACACCCAAAAAGAAGAGGCTCAAATTTCTGATAACGAATAAAAAGGTCGAAAATAATGGATGACCAATTTATCGAAAGAGAAGAAAGGATTGCGTAGATAAGAAGAGAGATTTTTCGAGGAACTAATCCCTGGCGGGGATGCTTGGGATAGAGGTTGTGGAGAAGAATCTGGGCAAGTAGCTGAGCTTGAGGTTGGAGATTCCTCATGTGCCACGGAAGTTGGTAGCAGTTGGTGCAAAGAAGTATTTTTCGAAGTACCGATCGGTCGATTGGTACTATGGCGTTAAGGTCGGTACCGGTGGAAGGTAGATTTAGAATTCTACCTAGGTCGGAAGCATTGAAAATCATCAGCTGTCCTCGGACTTTGCTGGTGATTGAGGTTTGTTCATGATCAGAAGAGAAGTTGGTATAAAACAGTCGAACTAGTTCAGGATAATAGGCGGCTGGGGATGAAGATCCTATGAGAGGTTTGAGTTCGGGGAGATAGGTGTCTAAGTCGAAGAACATGAAGTCGTCAAAGTTGATCAATTTTCCTTCATGAATGGGGCGAGAGCAGAGTGAGGTGTAGGTGTGAAACAAATCAGGATACCTTAGATCGGCGGAGGTGATCACATTGGTAGAAGAGGAAGCCATTTTCGAGTGTCTTGAAAATAAAGCACTAGGAGAGAAGGAGCTAGAACCGAGAGAAAATTTGTATAAGGATAGAAAAGATCGAATGGAATGGTAGGAGATGAACCAATTGATTAAATAGAAGGAAGAAAATAATTGTTGATATGAAATGAGGAAATGCATGAGTTGTAAAATAAGAGACTTGTGAATGACAAATCAAATCAATTTTGGAAGAAAGTGTATTATATTAGCATAGATGTTAAGAAGGACATAGTTTCGAAATAATTTTTCTATATATGTAACAAATTTACTATGGGAAATCTTGTTGGATAGTGAGAGTAGTTATGAATTGAGTATGGAGTGTCATATTAAACGTAAGAGAAAGAATGATTCAAGAGTTTTTAAAGTTTTTCGTGAAGATCATGAAGAATAGAGAGTGAATAATGGCCTAATAAGAACAAACAACTTTTTTTCAAGAATTTACTTTATGTGAAAGCATTCCAAAATCGTGAAGAGGGAGTTTGGAATAGGACAAACATGAGAGTATGAGGAAATGCAATAATTTCTTATTTAAGAAGTGTATATTTTGATATACGTGAAAGGAGTGTGAATAGATATAAAGGAGGGTGATACGAATATGTAAAAGAAATGAGAGTGGTCATAAAGGACACCAATCACTTGAAGTTGGATAGAAATTGTATGACATAAAGTGGAGTGAAGGACAAGGTTTTAATGAATCTCGATTGGAGAGAGATATAAAATATATGAGAGAGTCATGGTCACGGATGAAAAGGAACTTCGTATAATGTAGAGAGAGAGATAAAATGGTGATACAAAACGTACTAATGAGTGGGGTACAAGTTTTTGAAAAGAGAATTTTACAGTACTTTTTCGTAAAAGATGTAAACCATGAAGAGATGATAATAGATTGTTCTTAGGCTATGATATAATAGATGATATAGTAAAAATTTATGTGAAATATAATAACTTAAAAGGTGGTACGAGAGGATAATCATTTGAATTTTTCATGAAGGGCATTAATGTCTTAGTGAAGTGTCGATAGGAGGAAAGGAAGATATGATAAAAATAGAGTGTACATACTATATGATATAACAAATGATATAGTAAAATTTATACGTAAAAACATAGCAACTAGATCTTTAGAAGAAGAAGAAGAAGGTAAAAAGAACCAAAAAAAAACATCATTCGATTTTGACTAAAATTTGAAAAGTAAGATTTCTCATAAAATAATATGTTATCATGTTGAAGGTGAATCAACTTATCGTAAGAGAAGTTTTCACAAAAGGACAATAAATAATAAAGGAGATATGAGATGAGTGATGTGAACAATGTCATGATAGCTTTTAATATAATTAGTTCTTATGGATATGAGTGAAAGGAGATAGGACAAGGAGTCATTATGGATGTGTACTTGAAAGATGACAAGTTGAAAGACATAAAGAATGTGTCTTATAAGAGTTTAGAGTATACGTGAATATGGAAACCTAGTTTGACTAACAAAAATCGATAAGAAGAAAAAGACTTTTAAAATAAGATTTTAACAAAACTTATAAGAAGTATTATATTAAGTGTGATTAATTTATAAGTCACTTAGTTTACATATTCCTAGTTCTCTTCTAATTCGTGTGAAGTCTTCATGTCTTAATGGTTTAGTGAATATGTCTGCTAACTGTTGATTAGTGGGTATGAATTCTAGTTTAATTATGTTGTTTAAGACTTGTTCTCTTAAGAAGTGGTGTCTTATTTGAATGTGCTTAGTTCGTGAGTGTAAAATAGGATTCTTAGATAGGTTTATAGCACTTGTATTATCACAAAAAATAGTTGTATTTTCAAAATTTAAACCAAAATCTTTTAATGTTTGTTTCATCCAGATAACTTGAGTACAAGCTAGGCTAGCAGCAATGTATTCGGCTTCAGTAGTTGATAATGATACACAATTCTGTTTCTTACTGAACCATGATACCAGTGAGTGCCCTAGCATGTGACATGTTCCACTTGTGCTTTTTCTGTCAGATTTACTTTCAGCAAAGTCAGCATCACTGTATGAGATTAGATCAAATGTAGAGGATTTTGAATAGAATAATCCAAAATCAACTGTGTCTTTTAAATATCTCATTATTCTTTTTACAGCTTTAAGATGTGATTCTTTTGGGTTTGACTGGAATCTAGCACACAAGCAAACACTAAACATTATATCTGGACGACTAGCAGTTAAATAAAGAAGTGATCCTATCATACCTCGGTATACCTTTGTATCAACAGTCTTACCATCTTCATCTTTGTCCAACACAGTAGTAGTGCTCATAGGAGTGGATTTTGAAGCAGTTGAGTTCATGTTGAACCTCTTCAGAAGTTCATGAGCATACTTAGATTGGTTGATGAAAACTCCATCCTTGGTTTGCTTAATATGCAGTCCAAGAAAGTAGGTGAGTTCTCCCATCATACTCATTTCGAATTCCTTCTGCATGGACTTAGAAAAATCTTCACAGAGAGTGCTGTTAGAAGATCCAAAGATGATGTCGTCGACATAGATTTGAACAATTAGGGTATGATTATCCACTACTTTGACAAATAGTGTAGAATCTGCTTTGCCAACAGAAAAACCAGTTTTTAATAAAAAGGTTTTAAGTCTTTCGTACCAAGCACGAGGTGCTTGTTTTAAACCATACAAAGCACGTTTGAGTTTAAAAACATGATCTGGGTACTGTTCATTTTCAAATCCTGGAGGTTGTTTTACATAGACTTCTTCATTTATAAAACCATTTAAGAAAGCACTTTTAACATCCATTTGAAATAATTTGAAATCCATATAGCTTGCATATGCTAAGAGCATTCTAATAGATTCAAGTCTAGCAACAGGAGCAAATGTTTCATCAAAGTCAATACCTTCCTCCTGGTTGTATCCTTGAGCTACTAGTCTGGCCTTGTTTCTTATAACATTACCTGTTTCGTCTAGCTTGTTTCTGAAGATCCATCTTGTCCCAATGATTGGATGATCCTTTGGTCTCGGCACAAGATCCCAAACGTCATTTCTTTGGAATTGATTCAGTTCTTCAGTCATGGCTAGCATCCAGAACTCATCAATGATGGCTTCATCAATCTTCTTTGGTTCAAGTTGAGAAATGAATGCCATGTTTGCAATCCGTTCTAGCTGAGCTCTAGTTTGAACCCCCTTTGTTAGTTCTCCCAAAATTTGCTTTTGAGGATGATCTTTGATATCGACAAAGGTTCTTTGGTGATCATCTTCATTAGACTTAGCTGTGTTATCTAAAAATAAATCTGTACTTTCAACATCATCATTAGTTTGTATATGAACAGATTGATCAATAGATTCACAAAAACTAACATGCATAGATTCTTCAATAGTATTATGACACTTATTGAAAACTCTGTATGCTTTACTATGACTTGAATATCCTAAGAATATGCCTTCAACAGATTTAGCATCAAACTTATCTAGGCTATCTTTTGTGTTTAGGATAAAGCATTTACATCCAAAGACTTTGAAGTAGTCTATTCTTGGAGTTCTGTCATAGAATAGTTCATAGGGAGTTTTATTTAATAAGGGTCTAATGAGAACTCTATTTGTTATGTAGCATGCAGTATTAACAGCTTCTGCCCAAAAAGATTTTACAAGATTATTGTGTTGGAGCATAGTCCTGGCAGATTCCTGAAGGGTTCTATTCTTTCTTTCTACTACACCATTTTGAGGTGCAGCTCTAGGGAAGGCAAAGTTATGAGAAATACCATGCAATTTACAAAAATTTTCAAAGAGTTCATTTTCAAATTCTCCTCCATGGTCACTACGGATTTTAACAATAGAACATGATTTTTCGTTTTGTAATTTTTTACATAAGATTTCAAACTGACAAAACGTGTCACTTTTGTTTTTCAAAAATATTACCCAAGTAAATCTTGAGTAATCATCTACAATGACAAAAACATATCTATTATGATTAAGGCTAGCTACCCTAGAAGGACCAAAAAGGTCCAGGTGGAGAAGCTCTAAAGGTCTTTTACTAGAGATGACATTTTTTTATTTGAAAGGAGATTTTGACAATTTTCCTAATTGACATGCATCACAAAAATAATCCTTTTTAAAAGATATGTTGGGTAACCCACGTACTAATTTATTTTTAGCTAGTTTGGACATGTATTTTGAATTGACATGGCCCATTCTCATGTGCCATAGATGTTGAGTGTCATTATTAGCTATAAGACAATGTTCTGTGATGTTTTCTAGGTATAGTTCGTATATATTATTCTTTCTTATACCTTTTAAGATGATGTTTTCATTTGTGTCAGCTATGAGGCATGCATCATGATTAAAGCTAACATTATAACCTGTGTCACACATTTGACTGATACTTAGTAGGTTCTGTTTTAATCCTTTAACAAGGAGAACGCCTTTGATAAGAGGTTTGTCTATGTTACCAATATTTCCAATACCAATTATCAAACCTTTGTTGTTATCTCCAAAGGTGACGGTTCCTCCTTCTGTATGATGAAGAACAGCAAAAAGGTCTGGATGTCCTGTCATGTGTTTTGAACATCCACTATCTAGTATCCATCTGTTCTTCTTTGGAGTCTGCAAAACATTAAGTAAATCTTCTTTTTGGTACCCAATCGGGTCCTTTTTTGTTAGACTTTGGAACCCATATCCATTTGGATTTGGGTTTGTCTATCTCTTTAGAGGAGTTAAAAAGATTATTAATATAATACTCCTTATTTGGTTCAGATGAACTTTTCACAAATGTGGTCTTTTGATTTATACAAGAAGGTTTTTTGAAATGAGAATAGCCAATCCCATTCTTGTAAAAGGAGACCTTCTGAGAGGATAAGAGTTTATCCAAGTTCTCTTTACCTTTAGTAAACTTGAAAACCGTTTTCATAAGGTTCTCAGTTTTACTTTTTAGCTCTGAAATTTCTACTTGCATATCTTTAGTTTTGGAGCTAGTAGAAGAAATTTCAGATATAAGCAAAAGATTTTTCTTTTTCAACTCAGAATTTTCACTGCTGAGTTTTTCATTCTCTTGAGAAAGCTCTAAATTTTCAGATTTTAAAGCTTTATTTTTGAAACTCAATTTTCTAGATTCTTCAAATAGTTCTTGAAAAGCATCTAGAAGTTCTTCAAAGGAAAAATCAGAGATTTCACTTACCGAACTTTCGTTTGCCATGAAGCACATATTTGCAGTTTCGGCTTCATCATCACTTGACTCTTCACTAGTGGATGGTTCTGAATCATCCCATTGAGCATGCAGAGCCTTTTTCTTGAAGAACCTCTTCTTTGGTTCCTCAGTCTTGGACTTTCTTTTGAGAAGGGGACAGACACGTTTTAAGTGCCCTGGCTTATTACACTGAAAGCACATGGGATCTTCTTTAAGATCTTTTCTTTCCTTGTGCCTGTTTGGAAGCCGGTTCCTTCTCATGAAGCGCTGGAATTTTTTGGTAAGTAGCGCAATTTCTGATTCTTTATCTGAGTCTTCATTCTCAGATAGGGCTGAGAAAGCTAGAGTTTTCTTTACTGGTTGCTCTTCTTCCCTTCTTTCTTTCATGTGGACTTCATAGGCCATAAGATTTCCTATTAAGTCGTCCAATGTAAGCTTAGATAAATCTTGAGCTTCTTCAATAGCAGTGGTCTTTCTCTCCCAATCAGTTGTGAGAGATCTCAAGATTTTCTTCACCTTTTCAGTCTGGGAATATGTTACACCCAGAGATTTCAGATCGTTGGTGATGTTAGTGAATCTGGTAAACATCTCTGTGATGGGTTCATCTTTGTTCATTTTGAACAACTCATATTTTCTAACAAGAGATGATATTTTGGCTTCTTTAACTTTGTTGGTTCCTTCATGAATCACCTCCAAAGAATGCCAAATGTCATATGCAGATTCACATATAGATATTCTGTTGAATTCATTTTGATCAATGGCACAATATAAGGCATTCATAGCCTTTGCATTTAAGTTTGCCATTTTCTTTTCTTCATCAGACCATAAGTTATAGTCTGCGGATGGAGATGTGTATGGATGCTCAACAATTTTCCATACAGCAAAGTCTATGGATTTGAGAAAGATAGCCATTCTGCACTTCCAATATCCATAGTTGGAGCCATTGAAGAAGGGGGGACGAGATGCGTATTGACCTTCAATATCACGAGCATAAGAGGTAGATGCCATTTGTGCTGGAAGACTTGTTACGTCGAAACCAGCAAACCTGCTCTGATACCAAATGAAATTCCACTAGAGGGGGGGTGAATAGTGAAATATGATAATGATCGATAAAATAAAATAATTAAGCAATAAGGCACAACACATAAAACACAGAAGTTATACTGGTTCGGTCAATATCCAGACCTACATCCAGTCCCCAAGCAAACCACTTGAGATTCCACTATAACATCCGAGTTACCGGATAAATAGTACAACACCCTCTTCCCAAGAGGTCTTCTTCTCTCAACAGAGAAGGGCAACACCCTCTTCCCAAGAGGTCTTCTTCTCTCAACAGAGAAGGGCAACACCCTCTTTCACAGAGGTCTACTTCTTTAAACAAAGAAGGAGTACAGTGAATAAACAGAGTTACAATACTTCCTATAGAACCTTCAGAATGATATGAATGCACGAATGAAGGATTCTAAGAATGTTCTGTTTGTCACTCAGAGGATACTCTTTGTCAAAGAGCTGGACTTGACTTTTTCTCTTTTCTTTCTTTTTCTTTTTCTCTTTCTTTTTCAAGGCTCTCTTTTCAAATCACGAATAGAATATTTTTCTCTTTGTAAGCTCACATGTCTATTTCATTCCTCTTGTTTGAATAGTTTATGTGTGTGTGTTTATATAGCTTATAAAAAGTAGTCGTTACATTTTGGAATTGTAACTTTTTGAAATATGAAATGTTATGTCTTTTCAAAAATATCTTTTAGAGAAGATCGAGAATGCCTTTTTCCAGAAGAGTAAGATAGAGGGTACACTAGTTGTTGTAGTGTTTTAGGTAATACATATTTTATGTAAAAAGTCTATTTCTTACAATAGTACATTTGAACGTTGGGTTGTAGTTTTGTCTTTATTCTAATTAATGATTTGAGGTATATTAGTACTTCTTTACTTTAAATGAGTGTAAGTACTATGAGTGCTTTGAGATATTTATTTGTACATAGTCATGTCAAGTGTATTCTTTATGTAGTGTATTTCAAAGTCTCCAGAGAGAATGAGGACAAAAAAAAGGTCGACATTCTTTGGGAAGGATATTTAGAAAGGATTTGTTATAGAAGGCATTTAATGCTTTGTAGAGAGAATGATGACTTCAAGTAAGTCGACATTCTATGGTTATGAGAAAAAGTAACTATAGTTCTTTTAAAACCATATTTTATTTGTTTTTCTTATGTGTAGCCGATTTATGTTTTTGTCTTCTTTTTGTATTTAAGAAACATTTCATTAGAGAAGATAACTAAGGTCTTTTCAAAAACATATTTTATTTGTTTTCTCCATGTAGTCGATGTTATGTTTTTGTCTTTTTCCTACATTCATTTTTTTTATGTTGTCTTGTATATAGTGTAAGGTACAATGATTATATGACAAAAAGTCTTTTTCATAAAAGGTTGTAAGAAGGTACAATTATTATATGACAAAATATCTTTTTCATAAAAGGTTGTAAGAAGGTACACTTATTGGTTTTCAAAAAAAAGAAGCTTTTTGAAACTATCGTATACTTTTATGATATAGTATGTATGAATGAGTATGTAATATGCAAAATGCAAGTTCCTGAAGGTTCTGTTACATATGACACTAAAGAAGAAAAAAATCTTCAACTTGAGGTAGCCGATTTCTTCATTTGAACTTTAGGAAGGCATGGCTCATCAAGCTTTTTCTTCAAGGAGTATGATTGCACCATAGTTGTACTTGAACAGGAAGTCTCCATCCTTATTGGGTGAGATATCCTTGCATCAAATACTCGTTAGATTTAAGGCAAAACATATTTAGTCATAATATAACATTACTTCAAGAGAACATATTATCATATCATACAAAATTAAATAAGACAGTGTATCATATTATGTGACATCAAAACCGAGTTTCTCAACACCTGTATGGGAGGATTTGTAGTCTACATTGTTGCCTCAGGCATAGGTCTAGGTTGTGTACTAATGCAAAATGGCAAGGTCATTGCTTATGCCTCATGACAGCTAAGGATCCATGAAAAGAACTGCCCAACTTATGACCTGGAACTAGCAGTGGTGGTGTTCGCCTTGAAGATTTTGCGACACTACTTATATGGAGAATAATTTGAAATATTTTGTTAGGATTTTATCAATTGAAAACTATTTATGGAAGACCATGATTATATTCAGATATCCAGTTTGATCATTCGACCTAAGTTTCTTATTATGATTCTAGCAAAACAAAAAAAGGATCCTCAATATGAGAAGTTAAAAGTACAAGTTCAACAAAAAGTTACATATTTTTGTATTAAGGAAGATAAAAGTATTTTGATGAAAGACAGACTTTGGTTATCGAATGACCCTGAACTGAAGAGAGAGATAATGGTTGAAGCTCATAAGACAAAGTACACCATTCATCCGTAGGGATGGCAATGGACCAGGGGAAAACAGGGTCATGTCCCACCCCACCTTGCCCTGTTTGGATCAGGAATAGAGGACATGAAACAGGGAATGAACCAGGAATGGAAGTTAAATTCAAATCCTGTACAGGGATGGACTTACTCTTGCCCCCATCCCGCCTCTCAATTTTTGTTAAGAAAATTACTATTATACCCTTATTCATATTATAAATCTTTTATATATATATACTCCTAACTCTAACATAAAACCCTTTCTCTCCTCTCTCCTTCCTCGAATGAGACACACGAGCTCCTATTTCTTTCTTCTCCTTCTCTAATGGGGCGGGGGTAGAGGTCCAAAGTCACCCCACCACGGGGATAGAGGCAGGGATTAGGGAAGGCAATGGACCAAGAGAAAATGATTCTCCACCAGGGATTAGGGAAGGCAGTCGGCCGGGAGAAAACAAGGCCCTACTCCACCTTGCCATGTTTGGATTGGGGATGGAGGACATGAAATGGGGAATGAATCGAGGATGTAGGTTAAAATCAAAACTCATGAAGTGATGGAGGCAGGGATGGAAGGCAAAATTTTGAGATGAGACAGAGGTGGAGACCTTGTTCCTTGCACCCTCCCTAGTCCATTGCCATCCTTTTTCATTTGGAGGGCACCAAAATGTTCAAAGGTCTACAACAAAAGTATTGGTGAAACAATATTAAGTGAAAAGTAGTTGTATTTGTCTCAAAATGCTTAACATGTCAGAGAATTGAGATTCTACAATGAAAATTTGAAGACATCACCATGGACTTCATAGTTGGTTTGTCAAAAACTAGAAAACATTATGATGCTATTTAGGAGATCGTCAATCGACTCAACAAATCTGCATACTTTTTGTCGATTCATACCAATCATTACCTGGAAGGTTTGGTCGAACTATATATCAGGGTCTGTGTAACGACCCCAACTCTGACTCATTAAAAAGAGTGCCAATTTTTTTTCAATAATTACAAAAATAATCACAAAGACTCGAGGCCTTACAGTCGTAACCACATCCACAACCACAAGGGATCTTACATTACCATTACTGAAAGTGAATTAACTTTATTTAATAAAATATGAAATGTTGAGAGACATGAGCAATAATAGCAATCACAATAATAAAATTAAACAGTCTCAAAAGTGGAGCCCCTCTGTCCAAACTGAATAGTGTCTGACAGTCATGTAACTCTCGTAGCTCCCTGGAAAAGCAAATCCCATCACTGAGTCTCAGCAACTGTGAAAAAACCAAGAAGTAAGGTGTCAGAATGTGAGATCATGGATACACAATTCTCTTTCAATTCAAATAAGTAGAAAGAACATAAATTAGATTCAAGCAATATTTTTAGAGAAAATGTAACAATTATCTCATGCCTCAACTGATTATTTATGCATTCTAACAGTAAGAATTATGTAACAAGAGATATCACATTCTAGAAAACAATAAAGTTGCATGATCTAATGCAGAACAGTAAAATACACGGATTCACTACATATGCATGAATAACTTATTAAGCTATTATCACAGTTTTCTTTTTGTATGCATGTCCCTATTTAATGCCCACATTTTTGTTTCTCTTTTCATTACCATAACCCGTGGAGACTCAAAATGGGTAAACAATTTTCGAGTTCAAGTTGGATCTCCAGTTGTAGCTTAACACTGAAATTAATATTTTAATACTGGATTCCCTACTTGGCATTCGACCGACATCAGGATTCAACACCATTTATCAAAATATTAGAATTCAGCATCTAATGTCAGGACATTAGAAAAATCAACATCCACTAATGTCACTTTCTTGGTATACCAATAACATCTGTGTCGTACACACCACCTCCAGGCAAAGTGGCGGAATCTCCCTAAACCCATGGTCAGAAGATGAACCACCTAGTTGGGTTCAGTGGCACAGATGCACACAGAGTTATTATATCTTCATGGTTCTCCAAAACCATAGTCCAAGAATCCTTCAAAGTAGAAGGAACATCAAGGAAACATTAATTGCATTGTTCTCATATTTATCTTTTTATTTAAGGTTATGATTTATTTCATTTCTTTGTTTTGCAATTCAGCATGCAAAAACTAAACATTTGTTTTGCAAGTCAACTTGTGAAAGCTCATCGTGATATTGCGGCCTGCTTCCCTATGTAACATTGTAATTTATCATAAGTCATTAAGTCGATGCATACTTTTTTTTATGCATATAAACAATCAAATGAGTAACCCTGCTCAAGGCTCATACAACCCATGATTATCCACTTTTGATCATTGAATGCATTTAGGTATATCAAAGTCATAACTAGAATAACACCTATGCAACCCTTTCAAGAGTTATCTCAACTCGCCAAGCAAACATGCCTATCAAAATAAATATGAGAAAGTATACTTCTATCAAGTTCTGCTTGTATTTGCTATATGACTATGTAATGTCATCTAAAGGCTTCAAATAAGCAATCCTTTATAAGTACGTAGATTAAAATTTCAGCATAAGCAATAACACAAACAACTATGTAAATAATTATGCCCTCATGTGTAATTCTACACTTATGTGAAATTCTGCATTCTTGGCAAATTCTATATTCATGTGAAATCTTGCATTTATGTGCAAACTTTGTAGTCATACAAGAAATCTGCCATCAAGTAAAATTCTACATTCATATGAAATCTTTTTATTCATATGAAAATAGGCAGTCAAGTGAAATTCTGCATTCGTATGTAAACTTTGTATTCATATGAAAATATGCAATCAAGTGAAACTTTACATTCATATGAAAAATATGCAGTCAAGTGAAATTTTGCATTCATGTATAAACTTTGTATTCATATGAAAATATGCAGTCAAGTGAAATTTTGCATTCATGTGTAAACTTTGTATTTGTATAAAAATATGCAGTCAAGTGAAATTTTGCATTCATATGTAAACTTTGTATTAAAGTGGAATTCTGCATTCATGTGAACATTTCTGCATTCATGTGCATAATTTGTATTGAAGTGAAATTCTCCATTCATGTGAATATTTCTCCATTCATGTGCATAATTTGTATTGAAGTGAAATTTTGTATTCATGTGCATATTCTGTATTAAAGTGGAATTCTATATTCATGTGAATATTTCTGCATTTGGTTAAGACAAGGAAGTTGTACACGATAATTCAAGTATGATATTTTGATGATGAACAACTGGATTTCAGCTATGGCAATAAAGAAAGAAGAAAAGAATTGAAGAAGTTTACAAGTTCTACATTGAAGAATTGATTGAAAATTTTGTGCAAGTGTAAATCTCTTTAAATTCTTAGATTCTTGTAAGAGCCTTACTTTGATTATATATCTCACTTGCATTACACCTAAAAATACTTAGGAAAATTTTCCTAAAAATACCCTTTGCAAAAATCATTTTAAAAATCCGTTTACCTATATTTTTAGTTTTATCAGTCGACCAATAGTCTTATCAGTCGACCAAATTTTCTCGCACCTTTTTCAAAGCCAAATGTCTATTTTCTTATCAGTCAACTAATCTACTCTTAGTCGACTGACCCGAATATTTGGTTTCTAAAAAATTTAACAGAAGTCGACTGAAAGATTTTTTCAGTCTACTCATGATTTTCATCAGTCGACTAATTTTTCTTTAATCGACTAATTTTTGAAATTTTGGATTCAAATCTTTTCGGCTAGACACAGTAGTCGACTGATTTAACAATCAGTTTGCTAATATTTGATTTTAATCGACTGATAACTTTTTAGTCGACTAATATAGCCATTATTCTAAACTTTTCAGAAGTTGTGTTCTTTTATTTTTCAAACATTTTGACTATTCAAAACTGTCAGTTTGACACCCTTTCATACCACTAATGTCTAAAATTCTTCAGCTATAAATAAGAGTGAGATCTACACTCAAAATAAATGAATTGAAACATCGAATTCAAAGACTTTGAAGAAAACAAGTAGGACATGGGTTATTGAACAAAGTGAATAGTGATGACGATGGAAAGGGATGAAATGGTAATAACTTTATTTTTTATTTTCAACTTTGGGTATCACGAGGCTCAAAGGAGGTATCAGTGAAGGTTGGACATGACATTCTTTAATGTGAGGCTCAAAGAAAAGAAAATGGGTTAAGAAATCATGTGCATCTCTTACTTGAGATCTTGATTGCAAAGGAAGTACATTTTTTTTTAGCTCTCACACATATTTTTTCAAAAATACCTTTTTTTAATGCATTTTTTGTGAGAACTGTTTTTTTTATGCTCCTCTTTATAAAATAAAAAAAATACCTCAAGATAAGGCCTGAATGAGTAGGTTTTGCTTTGTACAATGTGATGACCAACAATCATTTTCAAGGATCTTAAAAACTAGACTTA
This sequence comes from Nuphar pumila, assembly GCF_984573655.1. Lineage (NCBI taxonomy): Eukaryota > Viridiplantae > Streptophyta > Magnoliopsida > Nymphaeales > Nymphaeaceae > Nuphar > Nuphar pumila. Next base: position 73,701,183 of record NC_143262.1, read on the forward strand.
GGAGCATAAGGTACTAGTGCATAAGATGAATAAGTCCATAAAACTGACCAAAGGAGAGAATAAGGAGTAAAGACAAAGTAGAAGGTACTCTTGACGTCTTTCAGCTTGAAGTATTTTTCCTCTAAGTGAATTATCATGGTTTTAAACCATAGAATATGAGTTTGTGCATGCCTCTGTATGATTCATTTTTTGCTATATTTTAGCTTCACAAAGAGATTTATCTTTCTATTTCACTGCAAACTTCTTTATCTTATGTTACCTTCTCATAAAGAGCTCGACTTTCAAGTTTTCTCTTCACAATAATGGAAAGAAAAATAAATATTATTAATGATGCAAGGAGTATGATAAGTGCATATAAATTTCTCATAAATGCAATAACTTCTTGAAAAAATCCATTCAATATGACAAACATTTTGCAATGACAAGAGCAATTATTTTGAAAATTTTGAAATTTTTAGTTTTTGGGATTTTTAACATTTTTTTATTTTTTGTATTCTTCAAGAAATTTCAAAAAAAATTGAATTTTTCAAATAACTATTTATAAAATATGATTAGACAACTTATTCATATTCCCAAAAGATGTAGGAATGATAAACACGACTTAAGACTATGAGAGTTTGAGAGCGAACTTGATCCAAATGGTGCAGTTTTACCTCTTGTGACTTTTTGATCCATTGTAGAGGTTAGGGTACGCATTGGATCTGCCCAAGCGATAAATTGTAGTTATTGTGAGGGTAGGTCCATGACATTTTTCTCTTGGAGTTGACCTATATTCGAATTTTATCATCTTTCTTTCCAACTTCAATATTTTAAAAGATTGGGATTTGGATTTTTTCTCTGATATTGCCCCAGATGTGGCTCTATGAGATGACAGATGATGTCGATCTTTCATATTATAGAAAATGTTTGTTGACCCTTTGTATCTCTTGAACCAACATAGACTTTTTTTATATAGTGCAAATTGCAGGTGACCCCTTCATTATTTTCAACATTAAAGGCAAAGGTTCCAGCTGAATGTATGAGGATCTTGTTTACTTCATGGATACGGATCAAGGTCCAGGTCGAGATTACAAGACTAAGAAATAACATGAGCATAGGCATGACAATATTGCATCTTTTTTTTAGACAAATTTCAAATTATCTTGAGAAATCTCATCAACAAAACTTTATTCTTCCTCAATAAAGACATGAGGAATTTCAACTTTCTGACAAATATCCATGACATAATCTGGATAGTTTATTTCTGCATGGTTATCTATGTTTGTTGAGTTGGATGAGTCAAAGTCTTTCATTGCACCAACATATTCAAAATCTTTCTTTTTAATAGGATTCTCAAAAATAGGAGTGACAAATGTCTACTCAAGCCCAATATGAGTTTCTTCTTTTAAAATCATGGGAAGACTTTCCTCTTTTGGAGCCTTCATAGGACTTTCTTATTTTGAATCCATGACAAGACTTTCATCTTTTGAATCTTTGGTAAGACTTTCCTCATTTTCTCTTATGGTGACAATCTCAGCGGATGACTCATGCACAATCGCTTTTTATAGAATTTGGCTAGAGGCATTCTCATCTTTCTCCTCGACTTGAGTTTCACATCGGTAGACCTAAGGACAGGTATGTTGTGGTAATTCTAACTCTTGTGAGACTCTTTTCTTATAAGCAAAGTCAATGTAAACATGAGAAATTATGACAAAATTTTTCAAAACTAGTACAACTTTTCAAATCATGTGGACTTCCTCATCTTGGATGCAATTTGGTTTCTCCAACGCTTCTTCATTTTTCAAGATCATTTCAGCTTTTTCAATGTGGTTCTGGATTATGTGCTTAAGAGGAATACACTCTTCAGTGTTATGACCTAGGGTCTAATGGTATCTGCAAAATTTTATGTGATCATTTTCTTTCATATGGAGATGATTTGATACTTTAGGCAATTTGAAATCCTTATTTTATAGCAAAATATTCAAGACTTGATATTGAGTCTGCTAGATCTCGGTGAACTCTCTGCCATTAGGCTATATATGATTTTGGGTTTGCCCCTGGTTTTGCCTAGGAGAATTTAACTTTTTCTTTTCTCTTCGAGGAGTAGCCACATTAACTTGGCTTCTAGGTGTCTTGTCCCTTTTGGATCTATCATTTTTAGACCCAGTATTGACCATAATCCCATCATACACGCCTCCTTTAAAGTTTGACTCTATCCAAGTTGCAATATTGATCAAATTCACACATTTGAGTGGCTAAGAGGCCCTTGAGGGGTTTATCGAAGTTGTTCATGATGAGGAAGATAACATCAAACTCTTTTATTGGATCTTGCATGGGATGATACACTGATCTACACTGATTGATGAAGTCATAGGCATCCTCATCTTTCTTTTGCCTAAGATCATAGAGTTGTCTGATCGTTGGCAGAGCATCTATGTTGTACTGGAATCACTTAATGAGCAGGTTCATGAGTGGCTAAAATTGTCTAATCTGATGAATATACAAAGTAGAAAACCAGGACATAGCTTCACCTTTAAAATTTCTTGAAAACCATCTCATCAACGCTCACTCATTGTGAAGACAATTAGAACAAGTATCCAAGAATAGAGCAACATGAATTTCTGGATTTACTATTCCATTGAACTTTAGGAACTTTCGAAGAGCGATCCCCAGAGGCTCGTTATCTTGGCCGAGAATGAAGTCTTGGATTTCATAAGGCCTTCTCTCTCCTTTGTCATTTCTCATTTGACGGGTCATGTTTCTTAGCTCCTCTTCTAACTTTCAGACCCGCTTTTCATACTCATTGGATTGAGGATTCGTGATCCTGACGACAACTTCTGAAAGTCTGAAAGACCTAGACTACTTGGGTTGAACATTCGAGACTTTCTGCTTGTGACTCCAACCGAACCGTCTCAATTGAGTGTCATTTTCCTAAAACTTTTATTGTATCTGTTGCATCAAGGTTCTCATGGTAGCATTTAAATTCCTTATTTCTTTCAGAACTGATCTGTTTGGGATTTCATAGGCTATTCATTGGCTTTTATTTGTTTCTACATATTGGACCTCATCTTCTTCCTCTTCTTCTTGATCTTAAAATTTTGTTTCTTTTCTAATTAGCTGATCCAATTTCTCATCTGTGAGATAACCGTAGGATCCTAGTGGAGGGCCTCCTAGTCCTTGAAATGTATCTTCCATAATCAAGGATCGCAATTCCTGAGAACCTATGGGTAGTTTCTTTGGATTCATCGATGGATTTTGGGTCGCATACTCAAGTCAGTTAGGGTTTTGGGAACCCTGACCCATCTCAATGTTCGGGTTCATGTTCAGATTCGTAGAATCATTTTGCAGAACCATGGCTTAGGATTTATGAACAAATAAGAGTTCAAATCAAATAAACAACACACAAATCAAGATTTTAGAAAACAGGGATCTTAGATCTCTTTGAAAGCTCCACGGATCAGTGAGGTCACTCTAAATAGGATCTAATAGGATAAGCTTTCTCTGTATCGGACCTTTCGCGTTATACCTAAACTAAGAGTCATGGTACTGTAAGCGAGTTCACGATCTTCTTGGTCCACCACTGATATACCCAAGCTGAAGGCTTATGGTACTAGTGAGAGATTCGAAGATCTAAAATATAGGATAAGGATAGGGTTTTAAAAACCAAATACAAAATAGTAGCCCTATAATCATAATCCTAGGAGATAGGATAAAAATAAAAGGAGCACACATAGAACAAGCAATGTCTCACACAAGATTAAGTTTCCTAACTTGTCGGGGGTTGAAATATTTCTAAAAAAAACAAAGTGACATGCGATTAACCCCACAAGGGTTTCTAAATTAAATACCTAAATCTAAGACAAAAGAAAACACCCAATCTACCTAGGGTTTCTACCTAAAATAGAAAAAAAATCACATGGAAAAACCGTATGGTTTTGTATCCATAATAGATTCTTCGAGCAAAAAATAAAAGCATATCAGGTTTTTTAATCTGAATATGGATATTATCCAAAAGATATATATGAATTCAAATGACACAAAGAGCACAATAAATCAGGATGCAAACAAGGATTTTAGAACCAGGACCCCAAAATTCAAACAAAATCTGACCCAATCTGAAATGGAAAAACTTTCCTCAAAAAAATTTCTAAGTCGAGAAACAACATCAAAGGATTACTACTGATTTTCGATTGAGAAAATGGTAGAATAAGAAGAATGCTTCAAAAGAGAAAATATAGAGGACGAAAATACCTTTTCAACAGTGTATGGCCCACCAGATTTTGACAGACATGTGCCGAGATTCGGCCCCAAAATCACTCCTAAAATAAGTGTCGAACAGGAGTGGCTGCCCCTGTTTCGACTAAAAATATCCATTTTCTGGGTACTTGCATCAGAAATCAAGAAAAGCAATCTAAATAAAAAGAGAAATAAAGTTTTGATGTCTTTCCAATGCCACTGGAATCATAACAATCTGGATGGGGAAATATGCATCTTGAAAGGCAAACTGGTTGATTGTTTCACCGTATAGTTAAAGAAATTGTACCCATTTTTGAGTCAGAAAAATGAATGCTCCATATGAGGATTTGGCTATGGCCTGAAACTAAACAAAGTTAGATCTATTTCCTAGCTTTCCAATGAGATAAAAAATACAGGGTTTTGTTGCTAGATCATTGAGAAACACGAAAAAGAATAGACAACTCTAATGAAAAACATTCACAAAATGAATGTTTTTCACTGTTCATGCCTATTTTTAGAGACCATAATGACAGAATCCGAAAATGGGTTGAACATGTGAAATGAATCCCCGCTCATCTACTTTTTAATGAGCCTAAGAACTTTAAAAAAAAAAGCAAACATAAAATTAGAGTGACATGAAAGGGTTTGACAAAACATAATACAGAAAATGGGATTTTGATCCAAGGTGAATCCAAATCCAAAAAACACAAAAAAAAAAACTATGAAACTACTAACCTCACAACATCATTTTTCTATAAACTCTAATCTTGGATTGTGCGAACGATCCCATCGTGATTCGCCATTCTATGGACACCTTTATTTTTTTAAAAACCAAAAACAAGAGTTTTTCACTTTAAAATATGTTCTTAAAATGGATCCAAAATGGATTTGGATTTCAAGCAAATATGGGGACCGTTCTTCAAGGTAAAGAGCCATTCCTCCTATGACGAACAGGGATTAGCCGAACCAAGAATCCTCGATCTTCATTTTGGGGTGGCAACGTTTGAGAGTTTCATGCCTTTATAGATATGACCTAAAAGAAATTGAGTTCAGAGGTAGGAGCCACCAAAACTCGAGAAAATAAAAAAAAAACAATAAATATGAAAGCATTAGATAAATCTAAACTTTATAAAATGCATAAAATAGATAAAATACAAAAACATGGAAAACAACTCACATCGAGCTTAAGTAGCCCTTTCTACAACATTGAAGAGTGGGGGAACATGAGCAACACGGTCTTACTGCAGGTTTCAAAGATAGGAGATTTGGGTCCTAGACCATGTGTAGTGGAAGCTTAGACTAGGCTAGTCAGCTAGGCTAAGTGGGCTAGGTTTAGGTCTATCAGGATTTTCGCAGAGTGATGGTGCTAGGAGGGACGACCATATCTCAAATAGGGGGAAGGGAGCACCCTCATTTATAGTTTTCTAGGCAGATCTTGATACATTTTATGTGTATTCGAGATCCATCTAGATGAACGACTTGAATAAAAGACTGAGATTCGTCCATGGTTTATATTCTTGGATGAAGGGTTTTAAAAAGGAAAGAGGTTTTGAAAATGAATGGCATTCCATTTTCGAGTTCGGAAGGCTCAAAGGCTGAGAGGGCGAATCACACTCAATAGGCACGATGAAAAAGGGCGACGCGGTGTTAACGATAACCTGTGTTTCTAACTAGTGTTAATGACAACTGAGTTAACGACAATTCTTGACCAAAAAAAGACCTAAGGATAATTCTAGGTCAAAAAGGGAGCTAACGACAACGTACGATGTCAATAACACTCTTGAGCAAAAATGCTAACAACAACCTGACTTGTCGTCAGTGACATCGAATAAAATAGTGCCGACAGGCTAACTTGTTTTAGCCATAACTTTTTACTTGAATGTTTGTTTAAGGTGATTTTTATTGCATTTGAAAACCAACATCATCAACTTTAATTCATTTTTTACGTAAAAAAATCAAATTCAATCATTTTTGAAGTAAAAAATGTGCTCAAAGTAGGCCCTACCTGAAAAATAAGTTTTTGTACTAAACAAGTCAACTTATTTTGGTTATAACTTTTCACACCGATGTCCAATTGACCTTATTTTTGGTTCGTTGAAAAGCTAAAATCCTCTTGTTTAATCTTAATTTTAAACAAAAACTTTAAGGATATCATTTTAGATGAAAAAAAATGAGGTTGAGTCCAGCAGAACCCTAGAACATACTGAAAACACTAGATTTTGATACAAGACTTATCACATAAAATGACTTGGTCAAAAATTATGTCTACACAGGAAGATAATGTGATTGCAAAGAATATTGGTCTAGATCATACATGATCATAACTCTCGATTTACTTCACAATTTTATGAACAATTGCAGAAAGCATTTAGTACTAAGTTAAAATTTAGTACGGCTTTTCATCTCTAAACTGAAGAATTCTCTGAATAGATCATACAGACTCTAGAAAACATGCTATGAGCTTGTACGATGGATTTAAAAGGTGATTGAGATGTATATGTAGTACTCATTGAATTCGCCTATAATTATCAATTCACCGATAGTACTAGTCTATAAAATAAAATTGGTGAGTGAACTATCAATTCATCGTTAGTACTACAACACTACACTCAACAAGTATAAATAATTAAAAAGAAACGATGCACTGCTTTTCGTCAATAAAAAAGTTATGCAGATCAATGATGCAGAGAACTCATTTTTGTTGTGGGAGATTTAATTTTTATCAAAATATCATTAAATAAGAGTGTTGATTCAAGAAAAAAAAATTGAATTTTAGATTCATCGGGCATTTCAAAATCCTTGAACATATTGACAAAACAACTTATCATATAGTGATACCTCCTCAATATGCGCAATATGCGCAGATACATGAGATAATACATTTATAACCCATTGCACATCATTCATTAAAAAAATGTGAACATTCAAAAAGATTTTACCATAAAAAAAAGCGTGTAAAAATCTGTTGAGAATGAAAAACATTTTTCTTGTCAAAATAAGATGACAGCAACATAAAAGAATGGACTTGAGAACCTGAATCCAGTGCAAAGGAGAAATACTTTAGTTTATTCATGTAATCCTTGAGTGATAATTTCAACAACAGATTTTTTTTTAGAAGGGAAGGATATAATATTTAAGATTTTTTTATAAATATTTTAATAGAATATTAAAAAAATGTTAAGCATATTTTATGAATTTCGATTATGTGATAATTATCACATCAAAATTTCAAGAACGGCTTTTATTTCATCAAAATCAGAGTTAAAACGACCGGACAAATTCTAACAGCAAATTGGTTATTTTTAGAAAGATACAAGGATATTTATGACCTAGAAACTCAAAATCAGAAAACAAATAGCTGAAAATCTAACTGCAAATACAGGACTTTCAAATATTTGAAGAAATATAAAACACTGAAAACGATATTAACATAATAATTTGGTGACTGAGAATCATTGATGCCGAGACAATTTCGGTAAGACAAGATTTATTCAGAAAATGTTTATTCAGAGGGGGGGGAAGGAGATTACAAGCCAGTTCGAAACCACAATACCATCCAGTGGTACATACTCATGTTTGCCTGAATCTAACCATTAAATGTTAGACCTAAGAATCCCCAGTTTAACTATCAAAGGAGAACATGTTTAGATCCAAGTATATAACCCTACAAATGTGTCTGACTCGGCTTATTTATTATATTAGGTTTAATCATATCTAATATACCATAAGAACCAATTTTCAAAATGAAAATTTTCGAGCCCACAATTCACGAGAATAAAGAGTTTACAAATGGCCCAAAAACATCATGCTGGAATTAACTTTTTAACTCATGAAAACACGATCCAAAGGTTAGGTTCTTGCTTTTGAAAAACAGATCTATGTAAATCAAGTGTATAACGCAGGTTCAGTACCACGAGAGAGAGAGAGAGAGAGAGAGTTTCCCGTGTAATCAATAAAAATAACAAATGAAAGTTCTAGTTCATTGTCATAGTTTGTGTAAAAAGCATAATTGTTAAAGGATGTGAACTGTACACGCAAGATTAATAATACATTCAAGACATGAACTACTTTACAAATAGTGAAATCAAAATTATTAAACACTGTAAAAATCCCTTGCATCAAATTATTCAAGGTGTCAAATTACAAGCCCAAATTACAACATTCAAGCTCAAAACAACGATTCCTTCAAAGACTACCAAGCCTCAAAACTCCAAAGAACTGCAGACAACTCTTTCGAACTCTAGTAACTCCCTAACTGGATTAGCTAAACAATGACAAAAAACTGGCCTACTGATAACAAAGAACCACGGTTATAGAAATTTTATAGAAAAAAATCACAAAGAGAGGATGAATGGGAATCACTGTATACATGTAAATAGGGGGTCAAACTTCCCAGAAGCGCTTGAAAATCCGCACACCTGGACATGCATCCACCACCCCTGATAAACAATACCAGGGCTTCCTCTAGCTTTAAACAGGATGGGAGTCTTGCTCCAACATCCATGCCAAGCCTGGGCAAATGATGACTTCCCTGAACCCAACATGCCATACAGCAACCTTACTCGTGATCAACAAACAGAAACAGCTGAGATCACTGGGTCCACTGATGCACACATACATCCCGAAGAAGCTCACAAAATGGGGTGTGCCACACAAGAATATGTTTAATTCATATTACACTTGATACTTTGACAGCTTTTCCCTAATAACGGGATCCAATGAAGACACGCATTGTTCCCATGCCCCGTTCCCTAGCATCTGCAGAAGGTATTCATGTTACTGGCATTGCAGACTTACTCTCTATAATGCTTGTGAAAAATAGCTGCATCTCAGAAAACTTATTTATTACAGTAAACGTATAAAAAAGTGTGAAGAATGAGCTGTGCACCTGCTTGTAGCCCTGCAAAACCTGGCAAACCTCATTGTGTAGGTCTTCACTTCTTATTTCCTGCAGATTAAACATAAAGATCAGCTAAAAACTCGCATGGATGTTCTATGTACATGTGAAACTGTGCAAGCATGTGTGTGACGTGTGTGTCTATGCTTTTACTTTTCATAGAACAGTATATAGATGTCATGATAGAAAAGAAGAGCCACAGAAAATATCATGCTTTTTCTACAGAGATGCACTATGCTCAACAGCTGATAGCAGTGAGTGTCAGGCATTTAGCCGCTACATGTATCAGGCACTCTCCATCTCTGGGACAACATCTAGGAGGTCAAGCAAGATGTTGCCTGCCTCCTTAGGATTGTTTCTTGTTTAATTAGTAGATACAAACTTTGGAGAGAGTATTTTCCTTACATGCCAGCTTGCAATAGCTTTGAGCATCAGAATGAGATTGTTTAGTGCACCAGATGGATTAGCCCTAACCTGAAAAAAGTGAATCCCTTAAGCAAGAACAGTTAATGATACATTACATCATCATTTGTGCGTGCAACTACATACCATAGCACAGAGACCTCGAAAAGCATCCTCTTTCTCAATATCATCACGTATCCTGCACAGGAGCTTCCTTCATAAGAAACATTTTAAAATGCTCATACAAGTGCAAAAGAGAAACAGAGAACTAAAGTCTCAACTCATACAAATTTTAATATAGCATGTAATAGCATAGCTACACTGTTTTGCTAATTAAACAGAAACTCATGATCAACCCACATGTTTGAAGTTGCTATCACTAGAAGAGCATGTTGAGCATATCTTATAACTTGTATTATTCTAAATCTCTGTAGAAACCATTCACTTTGAACCACAAAGGGCACATGATGGATTTCAGCTGTGAAGAATTAAGAATAAATAGTGAAATTAGTTCTCCAATGGGAGGGGAGAATGTTGATAATCAATGGGCATTTAAATCTGAAAATAACCATAAGTATCGACAGATTCAATGTGGAAAAGAACTTAATCAAGAACATAGGCCTAAATGTCACCAAACCATCTTTTCCTCCATTTTCTTTTTCAGCATGGAAAATAAATAATGAAGAAAAACATTGGTTGGATTTTCCTGCCAGTTGACATTATGACTACAGCCCCATCAGATAGCTCCAAGATGTTCAAATTCATTGTCACAATCAGCAAAGAGAGAGAGAGAGAGAGAGGTTGGCATTACCCTGAAACAAACTAACACTTACATGCATAAAGTGGCACACCATGATTGCATGAAATGTTCCATGTGTGGGGATACAATATCTGGACAGACCCAGCCAAGCCGCCCAAGCGTGATTGCACTATTTTCTAGCAGTGACTTGTTGAGACCCTGCTATGTCAATAGGGTGATTGCAGATTGAGCCTAGGTAGAATAAATCTCCAGATGTAAACGTCACAGTAGATAAACAGAAGGGTATCACACCTGTGCATTCATTAGTATGGGAACCAAGCTTGAGACAAGCGTCAAGACAATCGGAGAAATCTCTTGGTGAACCTGAACATACAGTATTTGATTAGAATAAGCAGTTTCCATGTCAATAAGCAATATATTACTAATATGTACAGTTCAATAGTGATTAACACATTCAAACTCAGCAACAATCTTAATGTAAAGAAATATGTTCCTCATCAAGCAATCAAAAGTCAGAACAGCCATTCTGTTCATTAGGTCACCTTGAATCCCGATTTCTAGTTCCACTCTTTATTTTTATAGGTAGCAAAACCATTCTCTATAATCTTGATGAAAGACATGAAGAAAAATGCTACAGACAAGTAATTTGTCACCAATTACAGTCAAATGTTGTCAGGATCTTAGATGACACATTAGAAAGTCATGAAGGAGGTTTCTTGGCAACTTTTGCACAAACAGAAGCATGGAGTTTAACCATAAGAAGAAACCACGGAAGAAAAAGTAACCATACAATTAGAAATATGACAGGCAATGGGTCAGATACCAGAAAGTGAGCAGGTGTTTGCTGAAGACAGAGATAACTGGTGCTCATTAGGTAAAACTTGAATTTAAGTAACATGGTAAACCAGAAATCCTCAGGTGAAACTGAAATAGTGACAAGTCAGTGTCAAGATTATATATATATATATATATATATATATATATATATATATATATATATATTGAATATTAGTGAACTATTTCTTGTACATCATTCAGTCTGCAATACCTACGCCAACAGGGATTGACACCTGAAATGCATTATTAATTCATGGACAGAGACAAATATGTGTCAAAACATGGTAAACATCAAGCCCATAACTTCAGACAATTGCATCTGCAATTCCTTGATTTTGTTGTTAATTACTCTTTTTTTTTAATTTAACACACTTATCAACAATATGAGAATTTCGTTGCGGTAGGCCAGTGACAGCCAGCATAGAAAACTTAGTCATACCCTATGAATATGAACCAATATGAGAATTTTGTTGGGGCGTTCCCTATTGAGCGACGCGTTGTACTCTATAGGCCCGGAGGCAGTGATAAATGGGCAAGGGTTGCTAGGTCGTCGCCCGGAAGCGACGCATCACATCGGCGCCCAGGTGTGGTGTCAAATAGGCAAGGGTTCCCTCACTTTGTTGGACGGGTGGGGGTAAAGAAGTTAGTAAGACCATAAAATTAGGTTAGCCAATTCGAACATAGGGTCTTTAACTGGTAAGTTTGTAGAGTTAGTAGATGTTGTGTAGCAGAAAGATGGATATTTTATGTCTACAAGAGACCAAATGGGTAGCTGAGAAGGCAAAAGTGATAGAACCTTGGGGATATAAGATTTGGTATACAGGAATAAATAGGAATAGGAATGAAGTAGGGATTGTTATGAGTCGTGAGTTTATAAATAATGTAGTTGAGGTCCGTAGGAAGGGTGATAGGATTTTACTTATTAAATTAGTATTAGGTACGGATATTATTAATATTATTAGTGTTTACGCACCTCAAGTAGGTTAAGATAATTCCATTAAGCGTCAATTTTGGAAAGATTTAGATGGAGTCGTACCAAGAGATATCTTATGGAGAAAAGCTTTTCATCAGCAGTGACCTTAATGGACATGTATGCATTAGTAGGGGTAGATTTGAGAGTATCCATGGAGGCTATGGTATAGGAGAAAGAAACGAAAGTGGAGAAAGGATTTTAGATTTTGGTTTGTCCTATGATATGATCTTAGCAAACACTTGGTTTAGGAAGAGGGAGTCGCACCTAGTAACATTTAAAAGTGAAATTAATACGAGTTAGATAGATTTTTTCCTACTTAGAAAGAGAGATAAGGGTTGTTGCATCGATTGTAAGGTTATACCGGGAGAAAGTGTAGATACACAACATAGAGTCTTAATTTTAAATCTTAGAATTAGACAATGCCGCAAAAAGGATAGACATAGAATAGATCCTAGAATTAAGCGGTGGGCACTGAAAGGAGCTAAACAAAGAATGTTTGTAGAACAGGTAGTTAAGGAAGTTGATTGGTGTTTCGAGGAGGATTCAGAATCAATGTGGAATAAGATAGTGTGTGGCATGAGAAAGGTGACTAAGGAGGTATTGGGTGAGTCTAAAGGCGGTGCACCGCTAGGTAAGGATACTTCATACTGGAACGAGGATGTCAAATTAGCTATTAAGGTTAAAGAGAGTGTTATAGAAATCTAAGTAAGAGTCGTGATAATGAGAATTTGGAGAAGTATATGATAGCAAAGGAGGAAGCTAAAAAAGCAGTTCGAAACGCGAGGGATAAGGTATATAAGGAGGTTTATGACAAGTTGGATACCAAAGAGGGCGAGAAGGATATTTATAGGCTTGCAAAGATGAGAGATAGGAAATCGAAGGATCTTGGTATGGTTAGATGTATCAAAGATGAAACGCAAAGGGTTTTAGTCAAAGATGAGGAGGTTAAGCAGAGATGGAAAGATTATTTTGATAAACTATTTAATGGAAGTCATGCTCAGGATCTTAGAGACTTCTCCATTCCTTTTCATGAGATGAATCGTGACTTCATGCGCAAGATTCAAAAGAAAGAAATTGCAGAGGATTTGAAGAAAATGAAATCAAGAAGGGCAGTTGGCCCAGATGATATACCTATCGAGGCTTGGAAATGCTTGGGAGAGAAAGGTTTAGAATGGTTGACATATCTTTTTAACAAGATTTGGCGGACAAATAAGATGCCTAATGAGTGGAGGAAGAGTACTTTGGTGCCTCTATATAAGAATAAGGGTGATATACAAGATTGCACAAACTATCGTGGTATAAAACTCATGAGTCATACTATGAAACTTTGGAAGAGGGTGATTGAGTCTAGGTTGAGAAAGGTTGTCATGATATCGAAGAATCAATTTGGTTTTATACCTGAAAGATCAACTATGGAAGCTATACATCTTCTTAGACAACTTATTGAGAGAAATAGAGAGAGGAACAAAGATTTGCATATGGTTTTTATTGATTTGGAGAAGGCATACGATAGAGTACCTAAGGACGTTCTCTGGTAGACAATGATGAAGAAAGGTATTTCTCTCAAGTACATAAGTATAATTAAATATATGTATGAAGGAGTAGTAACCAATGTCCGCACTTGTGGAGGGGTGACAACCAATTTTCCTATAACGGTTGGATTACATCAAGGATCTGCTTTAAGCAGTTTCCTATTTGCTATAGTGATGGATGAGCTTACGAGATCAATTCAAGAAAATGTGTCGTGGTGTATGTTGTTTGATGATGATATTGTTTTGATTGATGAGCCTAAAGTTGGGGTTAATGCTAAGTTAGAATTATGGAGACAGACATTAGAAGCAAGAGGTTTTAAGTTGAGTAAGAGTAAGACAGAATATATGGAATGTCGGTTTAGTAAGCAACGAAGTAGTAATGGAAGTATAGTGAAGCTTGGTGAGCAAGAAATACCAGTGGATGATTGTTTCAAATATTTGGGATCTATCATTCAAAAGTATGGAGAAATTGAAGGAGATGTAAATCATAGGATAAAGGTTGGGTGGATGAAATGGAAAAGTGCAACTGGAGTGTTGTGCGATCGTAGAATGTCATTGCGGTTGAAGAGAAAGTTTTATAAGACGACTATTAGGCCCGCTTTACTATATGGTACAGAATGTTGGGCTGCCAAGAGACATCATATTCAAAAAATGAGTGTAGTTGAGATGCGTATGCTTAGATGGATGTGTGGAAATACAATAAAAGATCAGATTCGGAACGAGGAGATACGTAAGAAGGTAGGTGTTGCACCCATTGAAAATAAGATGAGAGGGAATCGTTTAGTGGTTTGGACATATTCGGCGAAGGCCTAATGATGCTCCAGTTAGAAGGATGGAGAAATGGGAAAATATATTAGTTAAAAGAGGTCGGGGTAGGCCTAGGAAGACTTGGATGGAAATGATAGGAAAGGATATGAATGCTTTGAACCTCACTGAGGACATGGCATTGGATAGAAATAATTGGAGAAGGATTCATGTGGAAGACCCGGAATGATTTTCTTTGTTGGTTCATATCGCCGACCCCAATTGTTTTGGGATGAAGGCGTAGTAGTACTTGTTGTTGTTGTACAGTTATCAACAGTTTATTGTTGTGCCCCCAATGCGCACAATCTAATAGAATGAAATGACTAAATAACCCCTAATGGGTTTTACCTATTACATCAATATATATACACTTTCGTAAAGAAGCAAGAAATGAATTTCCGGGGAGAAGGAAGAACTTTCATAAAGAAGCTGGCCAAATAAATTTCCGATGCTACATAAGGCAGGATGATGGTCTTCTTAAGGTACTTTTCATGAATATAGTGGCAATTTATTTCAATATGTTTAGTGCGCTCATGAAACGTGTACGCTTTTATTGTCACAACATTGTGAAAATGTGTACGAAGAGACAATACGCATACAAGCACTAATACTTCACAAAAGATGTGCACAAAGGCACTCAAACAACACTTGAACAAATACGCACAAAGGTTTAAAATAATGCAAACATGCACAAATGCATGTAATGAGAATATATTGAATGAAAAAAGAGGAGCTTGAGACTCTCAAGCAATGCTTAATACAAGGGGAAGTCCCCTATTTATAACCCACTAAAGGAGGCCTTGGAGGGGCTCCAATGTAGTCGTTGGAGCCCCTCCAACGGTCACAATTGTGACTGTTGGAGGGGCCCAACAACTATATTGCCCCCCTAAGGTAGGTACAAAGTACAAAAATAAAAACAAAAAAATGAAAAAAGTAAAAAAGAAAAGGAGAAAAAGAATACAATCATATTCCTAAGTGGAATATGCGTAAAATGAGAAAATACAGAAATACCCTTTTCGGGTATTATGATTAAAATATATATATATATACTAATATATATACGTACATAAGAATTACATTTTTAATACCCCCCCTCAAACTTACGGTGCGATAACCGCAAGTTTGCCCAAAAGAAAATGAAACCGAGGGGAGCAAAGCGCCTTAGTGAAGAAGTCTGCTAGTTGATACTCCGATGTCACATATGGAAGATCGATGATTTTTTTTAAATATTCTTCCCAAACATAATGGCAGTCCATTTTTATGTGCTTTGTCGGCTCATGGAAGGTATGATTTTTGGCAATGTATATTGCACTCTTATTGTCACAACATAATTTTGTCGATTCTAGAATATGAACTCTCATATCTTCTGGCAGACGCCAAATCCATATTATTTCCATGGTTATAGATACGATGACTCTATACTTAGCTTCGATACAGGACAAAGAGACCTTTTGTTGCTTCTTACACCTCCAAGAGACCAGCGATTCACTTAAAAAGATACAGAAACCAATGGTAAAGTGATGATTATTAGGGTCACCTCCCCAATCAGAGTCAATATACGCAATTAAATTTAATTCAGAAGATGAAGAAAGAAATACTTTCTTATTTGTTGTTCCCTTTATATATCTGATGATTTGAAGGACTGCACTCATGTGAACCAATGTAGGAGCATGTTGAAATTAACTTGCAATGTGAACTGCATGAGATATATCAGGCCTAGTAATATTAAGATACATCAATGACCCAACCAGCCGTCTGTAAGGAGTAGGATTATCCAAAATAATCTCATCATCGATCCTCATCTTCGATCCAACAACTTTGGATGTTTCACAAATTTTGTCATCAATCATATCAGACCTGTCAATTATCTCACAAGCAAGCGTAGTTTGGGATAAAAAATATCCTCTATGAGATAAAGCAGCTTCAATGCCTAGAAAGTATGTCAGAAAACCTAAGTCTGATATCTCAAATTTTTCAGTTAGCGCAAACTTAATTTTTTTAATTCCCTTGATATCATCACCTGTAATTAACATGCCATCAACATATAGCAGCAAGATTACAATTCCTGAATCAGATTTCTTTACAAATAAGGCAGTGTCAGTATAGCATGAGATAAATCCATTTTCTATCATTAAACTGTTAAATTGGTCATACCAAGCTTTGGGAGCTTGCTTTAGACCATAAAGAGCTTTTCGTAAACGGAGAACTTTACCATTAGAGCAATCCATTCCAGGAAGAGCAGTCATATAAACTTCTTCATTTAAATCTCCATTTAAGAAAGCATTTTTAACGTCCATTTGATAAATGTTCTATTTTTTAATTGATGTGATGGTAATACGGCATCTAACTGTAACCATTCAAGCAACGGGGCAAACATTTCATCATAGTCTACCCCATATTCTTGTCGATATCCCTTAGCAACTAGACACGCCCTATGTCACATGGGTGCGGGTGAGGGTGCGGGTGCGGGTGCGACACGGGTGCGGCGCAATTCCAAAAAATTTGGACACGGGGACTCGGCTATATATATATATTAAAAAATATATATTATAAATATATATATTTTAAATATTATAATTATATATATAACAATAAATTAACACATAAAGATTGTAAATTTTAAAGCAAAAAAAAAGCAATTCTTAACAACACAAACTTACCAAAATATAACACATAAAGAAGCTTGTGAGTGTGATAAACAACAAAACTTATCATAAATCTGCCTCATCGTCTGAATTAGAAGGAAGAACAGGATCGAGGTAGTCCATGTTGAGAGTATGTAAATTATGTTCTCCCTCCAAAATCTTCTGGATTTACATCCCAATTCTTGGATGGTCCACAACTGCATCAAAAAATCACTATATTAGTATCTAACTTAAAACTTTGAATACAAATATGAAATATTTAAATACAAACTTTGAATACAAAGAAAAAAAAGTACTTATACTCTTCTTTGGTGCGGCGAGAAATTAATCGTAGATTTGAGTGAACATATACCAAATCCTCAGCTCTTTTACTAGTGAGTTTGTTTCTTTTAATGTTGTGAATTTGAGCATATGTACTCCAATTTCTTTCACAACAAGATGATGTAGCAGGTTGGGATAACAACTTCATTGCAAGACGTTGCAGATTTGGTGTCTCTGATCCATATGTTGCCCACCAATTAAGGGGATCTTCCTCGTCCCTTGTCACAAGTGCTGCTAAAGAATCAAATCTTCCAGTAGAAAACTTGCCAAACTCACTATTTACAACCTTAAACATGTGAGGATCATTAAAAACTCTTCCCAAATATATCATTCTATTTCTTGATATCTCAGGATCTTCATTTGGAGAAACACGACCAACACCTGCTGTCAAACATTTTTTTGCATAGTATTTTGGATTGAGAGAGTGTGCCATGCAATGCAAAGGTGTATTGCTTTTATCCCATCTTCTCACTAAAACTGAATGTACATGATTGTAAAATTCTGAATCATCAAGTGCAATATCTTTCTTCTCATGTTTAAAAATGATACTGTGAACTTTTTCAATCATATTGTCCCACATTTCATAAATTCTATGAAGCATGGGTACATCTCTGTCAACTTCTCTCAGCATTTCCCAAATAGGCTCTGTAAATTCAACAAAATATGTAATTTTATCCCACCAAAAATCATCACAGATGCATTTTTTGATAGCTTGAGCCTTGAAATCATCTTCAGTATGATAAAAATCCCAATCTTGATCAGCCACCATCATCATCAATGCATTCTTGAGTTGCTTAATTCTTTTTATCATAACAATTAGAGAAGCAAAACGAGTTTCAGCAACTTTCAGTAACTTGAGATCAGAATGCCTATTAAATATAGAAAGGGCATGATGATGGTTTACAACAAAATTTCCAATATTTCGAACATCATGCTCTATTTCCTCAATCCATAAGCACATTTCATGTGCATGTGCATCATCTTTTGATGGATTGCATATACTCTTAAGTGCCAAATTTAAACTGTGTGCTGCACAAGGAGTCCAAAAAATATGTGAATATGTATCTTCACTTGCCAAATTCATTCCTGCACGACTGCAAACTGGAGCATTGTCAGTAATGATTTGCACCACACTTTCTTCACCCACTTCTTTTATCACTTCAACAAATAATCTCTTTAAATATTCAGCATCTTTATACTCTCCAGATGCATCAACAGTCTTCAAAAAGATTGGCCCATTTAGTGAGTAAGCAATGAAGTTTATCAGTGGTCGCCTTTGTATATCAGTCCACTCATCAGAAACAATCGACACTCCATGTCGTTTCCATGCAAATTTTGGGGTCTCTAGCAAGTCTTCAATTCTATTTTTTTCCTCTGCAAGAATTACTGTTCTTAGTTTTTCTGAACTAGGAGGCACATAACCACTCAAATTGCAATTAGCCAAAGATGTAATCATATCTTTCCAGTATGGATTTCTAGCTACATTAAAAGGAATTGAGCTTGAGTAAAAGAATCGACCAATCTTTTTATCAATTTCTGCTCTTGCCATGTTTTTGAATGACGCTTGTATTGTTTTATTGCTTTCCATCTTTCTTTTCTTTAAAAGCACTTCTTGTGTATCACTAGCAATAGGAAAAGACAAATTAATCGAATCGCTTTTCATCTCTGTAATTTTCTTCTTTTCAGCTTCCTCTTGTTCTTTTTTTAATTGCTTTAACATGTCTTTGTCAACCCCAGAACATGCCCTAATTCCTTGACCACGAATATGCAAAAGACGTGCTTTCACACGCGTATAAGAACCTGTGAAAACAGTCTTACATAGATTACAATGAAACTGCACATTCCCACCACCACCACTACTAGCTTTTATCCCTTTTGTCACAAGCCTCCAAAGTGGTTGAGAAACATCTAATTCAGGGTTAGAACTTGAACCAAATGTATTGACACTACCGCTAGAACTCGCCATTATATCTGAAAAGTGAAAACTGAAAAGAAAATAATTAAATAAGTAAATACAATAATGTTAATAAAACAGGGAATATTGGAGGGGCCGAGCCCCTCTTCTGCGAGCAGAGGGTGCAGGGAGGGGGGTTGAGCCCCTCCTCTGCGAGCAGAGGGTGCAGGGAGGGGCCGAGCCCCTCCCCTGCGAGCAGAGGGTGCAGGGAGGGAAGCCGAGCCCCTCTTCTGCGTGCAAAGGGTGCAGGGAGGGGGGTCGAGCCCCTCCTCTGCGAGCAGATGGTGCAGGAGGGGCCGAGCCCCTCCCCTGCGAGCAAAGGGTGCAGGGAGGGGCCGAGCCCCTCCCCTGCCAGCAGAGGGTGCAGGGAGGGGGGCCGAGCCCCTCCCCTGCGAGCAGAGGATGCAGGGAGGGGGGCCGAGCCCCTCCCCTGCGAACCGAGGGTGTAGGGAGGGGGGCCGAGCCCCTCCCCTGCGAGCAGAGGGTGCAGGGAGGGGTCGAGCCCCTCCCCTCCGAGCAGAGGGTGCAGGGAGGGGCCGAGCCCCTCCCCTGCGTTCAAAGGGTGCAGGGAGGGGGGCCGAGCCCCTCTTCTGCGTGCAAAGGGTGCAGGGAGGGGGGCCGAGCCCCTCCTCTGCGAGCAGAGGGTGCAGGGAGGGGGGCCGAGCCCCTCCTCTCCGAGCAGAGGGTGCAGGGAGGGAGGCTACGAGCAGGGTCAACATACCTGACGGAGGGGGAACCGGTGGCTGCCTGTCGCCGGAGTTCGGATCGCCGGCGTGGTTGCAGGAGAAAGCTGCAGGGGCTGAGGGGGAGAGGCAAAATCGAGAGGGTAAGCCCCTCTCCCTGTCGATAAACCCCTTTTAGGGTTCGGCTGCCAAAAAAAATTTGGATCTGGGTCGGGTTTGGACCCGACCCGACCCGGATCCAAAACAAAATTTAAAACTCGAACTGGACAATTTTGGACTCGGTCAAAGTTGACCGAGTCCAAAATGTGGTCGGACTCGGCCCGAACTCGTTGACCGAGTTCGACTCGGAGTTGACCGAGTCTGGGCCGAGTCCAAAGCCGCACCCGAGTCCGCACCCGAGTCTGTGTGTGTCGACGCGGGTGCGGCAACCCTTTAGCCGAGTCCGTGTGACATAGGACACGCCTTATATCTCTCAAGAGTTACATCACTCTTGGTTTTGACTTTAAAAACCCACCTACATCCTATACTTTTCTTTCCTTTAGGGAGATCTTGAAACTCCCATGTTCTAGCTTTCCTAAGAGCCCTTAGTTCATTTTCATGGCTTCTACCCATACATTCATCTTTTTGGCTTCTTCAAAAAATTTGGACTCAATGTATGAGTGTATGGCACTAAAGTACACTCTATGTTTGGGAGAAAAGGAGTCATAAGATATGAATCTAGAAGGAGGTCTCCTATTTCTCTCAGTTCTTTGAGAACTTCCCAAAGTGATTGTTTCACTAGGCTCACTATATTTCTCTATAGCGCTTTTAAAATTGCTTTGGTCTCTACGTTTGTATACAACAGGTTCCCTAGAAGATCTATCATCAGCCTCATGATAGATAAAAGGCTGAAGAGGATTGTCATTTTCTTTTACTTCATTTTCACTTGGTGTGAATTCCTCATCATTGATGTCATCATCTCTTGACAATAGATCAAATAAGAAGGAATAATCCATATTTTCCTCATGAGATTCAGATTTTTCAAACCCACTAACATTTTCTAGAAAGCTTACATTTCTAGACACATAATTTATCATTCTTGATATCGTAGCACTGAAATCCTTTTTGAGTCTGGGAATACCCAAAGAAGGCACAAGAAATGGCTTTAGGAGAAAGTTTATCATTTTTATCTGTCAAAATAAAACATTTGCACCCAAAAACCCTTAACCTACTATAATCAGGATCTCTTTTATACAAAATCTCAAATGGTGAAATTTTATCCAAGTTTTTGGATGGAAGACGGTTGATAAGATAGACAGATGCAAGGGCGGCTTCGGTCCAAAATCTTTTAGGGTTGTTTTGGAAAATGAGCAGGGTTCTGGTTGTCTCAATAATGTGTCTATGTTTTCTTTCAGCCAAACCATTTTTTTGGGGTGTTTTGGGACAGGATTTTTGATGAATTATCTCATATTTCTCAAAATAACTTTTAAAATCATTTGAAAGATATTCTCCCCCAGAATTGATTATAAGAATCTTTAAATTTTTGTCAAATTGATTCTTAATCATCATATGATAAGATTTAAATGTTGCAAAAACCTCGTGTTTATATTTGAGAAAATATATTCAAGTAAATCTAGAGAAATCACCCACAAATATCACATAATAAGAGAACCCTCCTTTTGAAATAATAGGTGTCGGTCCCCAAACATCTGAATGAACAAGTTCAAAAGGTTTTGTAATAGACATGGATTTTTTATAATATGGCAAACTTCTCATTTTTCCAAGTGTGCAATAATTACAAACAAAATTTTCTTTACATAAATGTTTGGCAAACAAAAGATACAATTTTTTTGTGACATTGGGGTGGCAAGTCTTTTGTGTCATACATTAATGTCTTTGTAATGCAGCACATTACAAAAAGAATCTTTTGGAATTTGAAGAAAATCCACATAGTAAAGATCTTTTCTATAGCCTTCCCCAATCAATTTCCCAGACCGGTGATCCTGTATCCAACATTTATCATATGAGAATTTTATATTACATTCATGGTCCGAGAGTTGAGATACAGAAAGCAAGTTTAAATTTAGTTTTAGAATAAATCTAATTTTAGGAATAAAAAAACATTTTTCTTCAAAATTTCCAGTTCCTTTAATTTCAAGATAAGTGCTATCGGCAGTTGAAACAAAAGATGGTGATGAATTCTTTAAAAAATCGGATAAAGAACATATGTTGGGGGACATATGAAAAGAGACACCTGAATCTAAGAACCAAGAGGTCTTACCAAGAAAAGAATAGGTAGATGTAGTTGCTCCAGAAACAGCTCCCTTAAGAAGTGGTTGAAGCGCTTCCACAATCTGATGTAGAGAAAGAGCTTCATTTGAGGGAGTCATATTTTCTTTCTTTTGAGATGTGGTGGT
Organism: Nuphar pumila; assembly: GCF_984573655.1. Classification (NCBI taxonomy): domain Eukaryota; kingdom Viridiplantae; phylum Streptophyta; class Magnoliopsida; order Nymphaeales; family Nymphaeaceae; genus Nuphar; species Nuphar pumila. The sequence continues at coordinate 73,723,602 of NC_143262.1, forward strand.
CATGGCAAGCAGCTTCTTTCATTTAGGGCAAACAAGTTTGATGTGCCCTGGTTCCTTACAAAAATGGCACAAAATTTTGCTGTAGTCCTTTCTTCCTCCTTGACCACTTGATCCTTGATTTTTGAAGTGAGGAGGCTTATAAGTTCGAACATTGTTCTCCGGTCTTGAAACGGCATTAACAACACCACTTTCTTCATTAGTTGAAGTTGCAAGAACACTCGGATTGTTTTTGCTAGTGTTCATACGCGTTTCCTCCCCACTTAGCTTTGTAATGACATCTTCAAGGGAGGGGGGAACAAAAGAGGAGAGAAAAGCGGACCGAATTTGCTCGAACTCGAGTCTAAGCCCATTCAAAAAATTGAAAAAATGGTCCTCTTCCAATTGTTTGTACCTAAGCTCAATGACTTCTCCACTCCATTTAAGCTCAAGCATATCAAGTTCATCCCATATGGATGATAATTCCGCAACATATTTTCTTATAAACATTTCATTTTGTTAAAGGGTCAAAGCCCTTTTTTGGAGATAGTACTTGTGAGATAAGTCTCTTGACGTGTACATTTTCTCAAGATAATGCCAAGCTTCCGATGCTTTCTTGAATTTAATAATATTGGCATTGATCTTAGTTTCAACCGATAAAAAAAATCAAGAAAGAATATTAAAAGTTTTTCTTTCCCATTCCTCATGTCTCTTGGAATATTCTTCAAGAGCTCTATTTCTTTCTTCTCCTTCGAGGATTTTAATTTCACTTTTCTCTACCAAAGTAATCTTTACTTCGGGTTCCAGTATAGAACCAAGAACGTATCCCCAAAGACCTTTACATTTCCATGTTCCTGGCCCAAACATGATAGTTTGAGTCATTCAACTTGAAGCCAAGAGAGAAATGAAAGTCTTTTTCACCCATTAGAGAGAAGAGAATAGAGAAAAAATCATGTATCGTAATAAGATTTTAGATCTTACTTGTGGTAGGAAACTTCTAAAATATAGGATGAATATAAGTCTCCACGTCAATCACAAAACACTTGAAGGCGCACTTTTCAAGATACTCAACCACACGTCCTTCCTTCTTCAAACCAAGCTCTGATACCATGTGAAAATGTCTACGAAGAGACAATACACATACAAGCACTAATACTTCACAAAAGATGTGCACAAAGGCACTCAAACAACACTTGAACAAATACGCACAAAGGCATAAAATAATGCAAACATGCACAAATTCATGTAACGAGAATATATTGAATAAAAAAGAGGAGCTTGAGACTCAAAAGCAATGCTTAATACAAGGGGAAGTCCTCTATTTATAACCCACTAAAGGAGGCCTTGAAGGGGCTCCAATGTAGTTGTTGGAACCCCTCCAACGGTGACCGTTGGAGAGGCCCAACAACTATATTGGGCCCCCCAAGGTAGGTACAAAGTACAAAAATAAAAACAAAAAAAAATGAAAAAAGTAAAAAAGAAAAAGAGAAAAAGAATACAATCATATTCCTAAGTGGAATATGCGTAAAATGAGAAAATACAGAAATACCCTTTTCGGGTATTATGATCAATATATATATATATATAAGAATTACATTTTTTAACAAGCATAACCTTGAGGGTGATTGCATATGCACCCCCATGTCTTCCAACAATCTTCTATCATAGAATTTCAGATGTCGTGGTGGCTATGGCACGATACTCAGCTTTGATAGACGACGACACCTTCTACTGCTTTTTACATTTCCAATACACTAATGAGTCACCTAGAAACACACAGAAACCTATAGTTGAGTGTATCATTAGGATCTCATCTCCAGTCGGAGTCAATATAAGCAATTAATTCGAGTGGAGAAGAGGAAGACAAAACAATCCCCTTTGAAATAAAATTTTGTAAATATCTAATGGCATGCATGATGACACTCATGTGCATAGTAGTAAGGGAATGTTGGGAATTGACTGGCAGTATGAAATGCAAGTGAGATATCAGGTTTGGTAATGGTCAAGTATGTCAGTGCCCCAATCATTTGGCGGTAAAGAGTAGATCATCCAGAGGTGTGTCGTCATCTATCTTCATTTTTTTATTTATCACTTCAAGTGTGTCCACCATTTTCTTATCTGTAATTTCAGACCTGTCTATGGTGTTAGAAGCAAACTTGGATTGAGTTAGAAAATAGTCACGAGCAGAACATGCAACCTCAATCCCTAAAAAATATCTAAGAAAGCTTAAATCAATTATTTCAAAACTTTGTTTTAAAACATTCTTAATAAAATTAATTTCCTATTTGTCTCTTTCAATAATGATTATGTCATCAACATAGAGAAGGATAACAATATTTGCATCAGATTTCTTAATACAGTATAAAAGGAAGTAATGCCTAATTTGACCATAACAGAACTAAAACGATCATTCCAAGCTTTAAGTGCCTCTTTCAAACCATAAAAGGCTTTCCTTAAGTGAAACACCTTTCCAACAATAACCTCGTATCAAGGTGGTGGGTCCAGATAAACTTCTTCCTTCAATTCACCATTGAGGAAGCCATTTTTTACATTCATTTGATAAATAAGCCAACATCTAATGGCAGCAACATTTATAAAAGATCTAACAAAGGTCATCCTAGCAATTGGGGCAAAAGTTTGATCATAATCTATACGATATTCTTGAGAGTAACCCTTGGCCACTAATCTCGCCTTATGTTTTTCTAAAGTTTCATCACCCATGGTTTTGATTTTAAAGACCCACCTACAACCGATTGTCTTCTTTCCATGAGAAAGACTTCTTATATCTTAGGTTTTTTTTAAGGCGTGTATTTCATCATTCATAGCGCTCATTCATTCAGGCTATGTCACACGGACTCGGCTAAGGAGGTGCCGCACCCGAGTCGACACGCCCCGACACGGGTGCGGACTCGGGTGCGGCTTCGGAATCGGCCCGGACTCGGTCAACGAGTCCAGGCTGAGTCCGTCCACATTTTGGACTCGGTCAACTTTGACCGAGTCCAAAAATGTCCCTAAAAAACCAATTTTTTATATTTTTTATTTAAAAATATATATATATAAAGAGGCACAGTGTTGTGACTGTGCTGCAGTCACAGACTGTGACTGTGCTGCAGTCACAGACTGTGACTGTGCTGTGGCATTTTAAAAATAAAATGAAATTATATATATATATATATATATATATATATAATTATATATATATATATATATATAATTATATATATATATATTTTTTGCCGAGTCCCCGTGTCCAAAAATTTTAAAATTGTGTTGCACCTGTGTCGCACCCGCACCCATGTGACATAGCATTCAAGACAATTTTTTTCCCTGATTGTATAAAGAGGGTTCAAAATAAGAAAAAAACTTTACAAAACAAGTTGTATATCGAAGAACAAAGTTTTCATAGGATATAAATCTACCTGGAGGCCTATATATTTTGGTGGATTTCCTAAGAGTGCTTGGTTCTATGCTAGAATATTGTTCTAAGGCATTTGGATGTCTATCACCAGTTCTTCTTTCATATGGGATAATTGGAGGTTCACCGTTAGACTTATTATACTGGATATTGGATTGAGGTTCATCATTAACAACATCATTGTTGTTTAATATATCATTAAAATATTCAGGAAGTAATTCAATAAAATAGTAATCATTTTTTTCATTAATAGGCACATCAAGGAAACTTTTTTGCTCTATAAAGGTAACATTTCTTAATATATAGAGTTTATCATGTTTAAAATCATATCTAAATCCTTTTGAGATTTCTCGATAACCAAAAAAACACAAGAAATGGCTCTTGGTGAAAGTTTGTCATTTTTATTTGTAAGGACAAAACATTTACATCTAAAAGTCCTTAGTCTGAAATAGTCGGGGGTAGTTTCATAAAGTTTCTTATAGGGAGAAATATTTTGAAGTTTGGTTGAAGGAAGTTTGTTTATGAGATAAACCGAGATAAGTGCAGCTTCAGCCCAAAAGTGTTTTCGAACATGTTTAGATATAAGAAGGTTAATTCTATGGTGAGTATGTATTCAAATACATTGTATTTTTGTTCTTCGTAACCATTACGGAACGCATCGGGATTCATGTCATTTTCAGGACAGTTTTCACTATATGCCTATGTTTCCTTTCGGCCAAACCACTTGGATGAGGCATGTGTGCACAAGATGTTTCATGTAAAATGCCATGATTCTCCAAATAATTTTTAAAGTCCTTTGACATATACTCTCCTCCTAAATAAGACCAAAAAATAGAAATATTGGTTTTAAGAAGATTCTTAACAAGGTTGTGAAACGTTTTGAAAGTTTCAAAAACTTCATATTTGTCCCTAAGAAAGAAAATCCAAGTGAACCAAGACTAATCATCCACAAATATCACAAAATAAGTAAATCTTACTTTAGAGGCAAGAGGAGCGGGACACCAAATATCCGAGTGTATTAATTCAAGAGGTTTGGAGGCAACCAAAGTTCTCTTGATAAGGAGTGGCTCATTTTTCCAAGAATACAGTTAGTTCATTGGATTTTTTCATTACAAAATTTTCTCAAATAATATACATTGGATAATTTAGAAATGCTAGGATGACCAAGTTTTTTATGACAAAAAAATATCCAATTTTTTTACATTGAAGCAAAAGGAATCTTTGGGAATGATCAATTGGTCCATGTAGTAGAGATCTCCCTTATGTCCTTCAATCAGATTGAAGGATTGGAGATTGAAAGTTTTTCACCTGTAGAGAAAAGAGAGAGAGGGAGACGAAGAAGAAACGCAAGTTTTTTTTTCAGTTGTTATGCTTTCTGTTTTTCTCATCACTTAAAATCGTGACCTAAAAGATGTCTTATAATGTTACAACACAGTGATATGGATCCGGGTCTGGTGTATCCAAACCCGATGATCTAAGTGGGTTATAATACATAACTATGGATATGTGTACATGGTTGCACACAATCCATGGATCGACGTGGATCGGGTCCACCTTTTTCACCCCCCCTCAAGTTGATCATGGTTTTGGACCATGAACAACTTGCCTTTAAGCATCCAAAAACGATCATTTGTTAACCCTTTGGTGAATAGATCTGCAACTTGTCTCTCAGTATTGACGAACTCAGGTTCAATCTCTTTTTCTTCAACCTTTTGTCTCACAAAATGTTGGTCGATCTCAATGTACTTGGCACGACTATGATGTATTGGATTGAATGACATGTTGATAGCACTTTGGTTGTCACATAGCAAAGTAGTATGGGAAATCTTTTCTCCTACTTCGGTTAGTAGGTGCCTGATCCATGTGACTTCGGCAGTAGCAGCAGCCATAGATCTATACTCAGCCTCAGTGCTTGATCTCGCGATGGCCTTTTGTTTTCTACTGCTCCAAGAGACTATTTTTTTCCGATGAAGACGCAATATCCTGATGTAGATCTTCGTTCATCAGGATCTCCTGCCCAGTCTGCATCACAATATACAGTGAGTCTGTGCTCATCTTTGTCATATGACTGTGGTGAATATATCAATCCATCTCCAATAGTCCCTTTTAGATATCTAAGGATCCTCTTGACCGCTTCCATATGTCCAGTACGTGGAGCATGCATAAATTGAGACACTTGATTGACTGAATAAACAATATCAGGTCTGGTGAATGTGAGGTACTGTAACATTCCTATTATGCTTCGATACCTGGTGGGATCATCACACAGATCTCCATCCTGAGAGCTAAGTTTTTGATGAAGCACACTCGGAGTTCGAGAACGTCTACGGTGTACTTGTGCTGAGTGAGTGTCAAGTCATGAGCCTGGTTATCAACTTCTACGCCAAGAAAGTAACGTAGAACTCCAAGATCCTTCATTTTGAACCTCTGACCTAGTAAATCTTTTACTTCTTGGATGTGGGTCACAGAGTTTCCTGTGATGACAATATCATTAACATAAATTAATAACAGAGTGCTCACAATCTGACTTCTAAAGATAAATAATGAGTGGTCCAGCATGGAACGTGAAAATCCATGTTTCTGAATCTCTAGCGAGAAGCTATCAAACCATGAGCGAGATGCTTGCTTCAGACCATAGATGGCTCTTTTTAACCTGCACGCATGAGTTTTACAATTTTGTTCTTGATACCGAGGGGGTTGCTCCATGTATACTTCCTCCTTTAAGTCCCCATGTAAGAATGCATTTTTTACATCAAGCTGACTCAACTTCCATCCATGTTCAACAGTCAGGGAAATAATAATTCGGATTGTTCCCATTCTTACAACCGGACTAAAAGTCTCATCATAGTCTTGTCCTGCTTCTTGAGTGAATCCTTTTTGCCACAAGCCTTGCCTTGTACCGTTCAATAGTTTCATCTGGCTTGTGCTTTATTTTGTAGACCCATTTACATCCAACAACATTTTTGTCAGGTGGTCTGGGAACAACTTCCCAGGTTCCACATTCATGCAAGGCTTGCATTTCATCATTCATGGCTTCTACCCACTTGGTAGAAGTGGTTGCCTGGTAGTACATAGTGGGCTCTTCTTCCTTATTGAGAGCAGTTAAGAAGAGTTGAAAATCCAATGAGAAGTTGTTATAGCTGACCCACCTGTCAATGGGATGTCGTATGCGGTTTGATTTTCTGACCTCAAGAGTACGAGAATGAGTTGGATTGTCGTCTAAAACATGATCTGAATGACTTGATGTTGGCGGTCTTTGTCTAGAATAGACAATGCCTTTGTATCTGCCTGGTACTTCTTCTGTATTCTGTGATCCTGACGTCCTAGTGTCTTCAAAACTCTCTTCTTCTTGTTGCACACAATCTGAGGAGCATGCTTCGTTGGAGTCAACAAAAAGTTCTGAACTCAACCACGGATAGTAAACTTCAATTGGCATATTTGTTGCATCAGCTCCGTCATCAAAATTTTGTTCATCAAAGACAACATTTCTTGAGATTCTGATACGTTTGTTGATGGGATCATAACACCTATATCCTTTGTAGTCATCTGCATATCCCACAAACCTACATTTCTGGGCTTTGTCCTGAAACTTGTTTCTCAGGGACTGATCAATATGCACATAGCAAACACAACCAAAGACACGCAAATCATGATAACTAGGATGAGCTCCAAAAAGACAGTGATAAGGAGACTTATTTTCCAGAACAACCATGGGCAGCCTATTTATCACATGCACGGCAGAATGAAAGGCTTCTGTCCATAGGTTGATAGGGAGATGACTGTCATGAAGCATACTCATGACACTTTCAACAATATGTCTATGTTTTCGTTCAGCAATCCCATTTTGTTGAGGGGTGTGGGGGCAGGACACCCTTCTTCCTATTCCATTATTTCGAAGAAAAGAAACAAAATCACGGGATGAGAATTCCCCACCTCCATCACATTGGAAAAATTGAATGGACTCAGAAAATTGATTTTTGACCAAGGAAAGAAAATTTTGAAACAAAGAGAAGACTTCCGACTTATTCTTTATGAAATATATCCAAGTGTATCGAGAATGACTATCAACAAAGATTAGATAGTATATGCTCCCAGATCCAGAGACAATTGGGGCGGGTCCCCATACCTCAGAACAAATAATCTCAAAAGGTTTTGAAGCTCTCTTATTAATGGAATGGAAAGGCAATACATGACTCTTACATGAAAGACAACTGGAACACTTATGACTGCTCTCATTCCCATTAAGACTTTCTTTTGGAATGAGATTATTAGAAACAAGTTTCTTAATGAAATGACTCCCACAATGTCCTAACCGACTATGCCATAAGAACGGCTTATTACATTCAGAAATACTAAAAACACTGGCAGAAGAAGATGAACACAACTCTAACGAAAGCTTTGAATTCAGATGAGCAGGGCGGACAGCATGACATGGAGCTTCTTCAAAGGCATACATATTGCCTTGTCTTTTTCCTTCAGCGAATGTTTCCCTCGTGCGTAGGTCCTTGACCTGCACAGAGAAGGGAGTAAATTCAACTAAAGCATTATTATCATCAATAAGCTTGGAGACAGAGACGATGTTTTTCTTAATGTCAGGAGCATGAAGAACATCAGAAAGAGTAAGAGTGGAATGTGGCATGGGAATGACAGTTTTTCCAACATGAGTAACAGGATGGTGGGATCCATCTCCAATAACAATCTTACTTTTTCCAAAATAAGGAATAGGATTAGAAATCTTACCTGCATCACCTGTCACATGAGTCGCTGCTCCTGAGTCAACAAACCAAGTGCCTTCATCACTCTGTTTCAATTTCAACTCTGACAAGGCAGATATTAGTAGATCTTTGATGTCTCCACTATTTCTGGTATTTGTGAACTTTCTTTTCATTTCTGTCTGTGGGACTTTTCCTTTATTCTCTGGATTGTGCCAACAATTCGCCTTGATATGCCCATTTTTGTTACAAAAGAAGCAAGTGGGGACGGATCTTGATCCCTGCGCATGGGCAGACATATTTGGAGTGGGAAGCAAACCACGCCCTCCGTATCCATTTCGCCCTTGTCCTCCTCGTCCTCGTCCTCGTCCTCGTCCTCTACCATAAGTCACTCCTGTGGCAAAAACTTCTTGAGAATTTGTGTGGATGTGAGTTTCTTCAAAGAATCCCTTCAGAGTCATTTCATACTGAATCAATTTCGCCCGTAACGCATCGAAGGAAGGAAGAGCAGGAAGGCACAATAGTGAAGTGACTATCATATTGTAGTCAGATCCCAATCCACTCAGAGTTTGTTGCACCATGTCGTTGTCGCTTACGGCAGATCCTATAACTGCAAGCTAATCTGTGATGGTCTTTATCTTGTTCAAATATTCCATGATGGTCATGGATTCTTTTCTTAACAACTGAAATTCCCTTTTAAGGAAAACCATCCTTGCTTGAGAAACCTGCGAATACATCTGAACCAGTCGCTCCCAGAGTTGTAGCGATGTACAATTGTCGGGAATGGCAACTAGAACTTCTTGAGACAGTGTTGAGGTGATGTATGCAACAACTGATTGATCTTTCCTTTCCCAAATTGAGAAATTCAACATTTTTGACATACACGATCGAACTCACCCCTTGATCATCTTTCTCTTCTCTCGGGACAAATTCTGGTGGAACAAGAGTGGTTCCGTCCAGATGACCTAAAAGACCTTGACTTCTTATAAAAGTAATAATTTGTCTCTTCCAAATCAAGAAATTTGAGGTATTCAACTTTTCAGAGACGAGTTGGTTGAGGAAGCTTGAAGAAAGATTTGATTGAGAGTGATAAGGGTCCATTTGAAAAGAAACAACGAGAATGTCGACCAGAGTGTTCACAAAAAGTTCAGGCCTTTTTTTTTAATAGAATCGCAAGCTGTCGGATGTAGGGAACTCGGTTTCTGAACCTTTTTTTTTGTGCAGTCCAGAAACTGAGATTGATGAGATGAAGGATGCCTTCATACGTTAAAGAAACCCCCTTTTTTTATAAGAATAGAAATCGATAATCAAAGGATAAGTTTCACAGTATAGCAGTCAAGAATAAAAAAAACGAGATTAGGTAAGGCAGATCAAACGAATGTGCAAAGACAGCACTGAGGCTGTGGGTGTCTGTGTTCACGTAAACGTGAATCACAGATTGAAATTAAGGAGAGACTGTGGGTGTCTTTGTTCACGTAAACGTGAATCACAGATTCACAAAAACTGAAACCCACGTGAATAGAGGTCACGTGGATCACGGTGTCACCAAGGGAAGAAACCCACGTGAGGCATGGGTACACAGTAAATTTCAGAAAGAGGGGAGGAAATGGGGAAGAACAAAAGAAAAACCCACGTGAGGTGTGGGTACATAGTAGATTTCAGAAAGAGGGGAGGAAATGGGGAAGAACAAAAGAGAAAGAAAGAGGAAAAGGGGGAACAGGAAAAAAAAGGAAGAAGGGGAAAGAAGAACCTCGATTTTCCAAACTCGCTCTTGCCGGAATCCTTCTCAGCCTCAGTCGGATCTATGCTCTGATACCATGAAAGTTTTTCACCTGTAGAGAAAAGAGAGAGAGGAAGAGAGAGGGAGACGAAGAAGAAACGCAAGCTTTTTTTTCAGTTGTTACGCTTTCTGTTTTTCTCATCACTTAAAATCGTGACCTAAAAGATGTCTTATAATGTTACAACACAATGATATGGATCCGGGTCTGGTGTATCCAGACCCAATGATCTAAGTGGGTTATAATACATAACTATGGATATGTGTACATGGCTGTACACAATCCATGGATCGACGTGGATCGGGTCCACCTTTTTCAGAGATCATGTATAAAACAATAGTCAGATGTGAAAGAGACCTTGCAACCATGGTTGATTATTTGAGAAACTGAAAGAAGATTTAAGTTAAGTTTCGAAACAATTCTAATTTTTTGAATAAAAATTTTTGAAGAATTTGAAAAGTTTCCAATTCCTTTAATTTCAAGAGATGATTTATCCGTAGTAAAAACATTAGATCTACTTGAGTTAACAACACAATTGGAGAGCATAGTACTATTAAGGGTCATATGAAATGAGGTACCGAAATCTAGGAGTCAAGAAATCTTACCAAGATGTGAGGAGGAGGAGACCGGGACACCAATTAAGGAGGATTAGCCTTTGAGGAACAGTTGTAGAGCTTCCGCAAGTTGAGACAAGGACATGCCTTGGTAACCAAAGTTGGAGGCTTCCTTGTTTTCCTGAAGAGCTTCTAGGGTAGCTACTCTTTTCTCATCCTTTTTTAATTCAAAGCAAAAAGGTTTGATGTGCCCTGGCTCTCCAGGGTTATAACAAGTAATTTCTCCTTTTGTATCATCTCTCTCATTATACCTCCTATCATTGTTCCTTGACTTCAAGAATTATTCTTGTAGAAGTGGGGAGGCTTATAGGAATAAGTATTGGCACCGAGTCTAGCAACCACCAATACATTGTCCTTAGACTCTCTAGATTCGGTCATGGCTTTTAGCCTTGTTTCTTTCATGCAAACTTAGGCTAAAATCCCATGTAAAGGAGGAAGATCCTCTTGATTTTTGTTCTGATGGATGATAGAAACTCAAACATGTTCAAATTCGGGTCTAAGCGCTCTCATAAATTGAAAAAATTGCTCACCAAGAATTTGATTTTTCCTACGACAAGCATCAATGGCATCCCAAATAGGCTCAATTTTAGCCATTTGTTAAATACCTAAAATACCTAATCAGATTATTGTTGTGCCTCTAATGGGCACAACCTATTACATAGGATGAAATAACTAAAATACCCTAATGGGTTTTACCTATTACATCAAGAAATATATATATATATATATATATATATATATATATATATATATATATATATATATATATATATACACACACACACACACACTAACTGATCTGGACTGCCATGTTTTCACCTTTTTGTTTCTGATGTATATACCTCCTTGGCACTCTCTGGTGTTGCATATGGCCTTTTGGCTTAAGAATCTCGTGTATCTGGGCCCCTCTCTTCCCTTCTTTATGTCCTCTACTTACAAGTTGTTATAAAAGAAGTTTTATGCATCCTTGCTCTCTTTGTATTATTCATGTGTGTATTGTTGCTTCGGCTCCTACGTGTGTGCTGCGAGTTGCTTGTGCACTTAAAAGACTTGTTTTCGGTGTTTGCGATTACATGAAGCTACGCCATAGTGACCTTTGCTTCTAAGCCTGTGACAAGTTGATACCAAAGCCTTGTCAACATTAGGATTGACAATGGCTCTGAAGAGAAATGTCATGACTCCTTCAGGTAGTATGATTCCTCATGAAGAAGAGTTCATGACTCATGATCGTGTGTCAGATCTTGTGTATGGCGTCACCAAGCTGACAGGAACAGTGATCAACGTGGAGAAGTTGGTTAATGGGACTTGTGTTGCTTTTACAGGTCTCAACATGGAGATCAAGATGCAGTAGAGGGGGTGGAAGACTGTGGAATGTCTTGCCACTAGATTTAAGGATTCAGTAGATGACCTTGCCACCAAATTAGATGATTTGTCGGGTCGGTTCAACATCATGGATACAAAAATGAATGTTGTACGACAGTTGAGGACTATCCCAACGGGTGGAGCTATGGCGCATGTGAATAGGTCGCGTATCAAGCTACCTAAGCCCATAAAGTATAGGGGCACTCAAAACTCGAGAGACCTCGAGAACTTTATTTACCAGACGGAGCAGTATCTTGATGTTGCTAGGATAGAGGAAGATGCAGATAGGTTGTGCAACGCAACAACGTACTTTGCGAATGAAGCGACTCTTTGTTGGAGACGTCACTTAGGTGATGTTCGACGTGGGCTAATCGCAGTAGTCTCATGGGAGGACCTTAAGAAAGACTTATGTGATTTCTTTTTGCCCAAGAATGAACAAAAATTGGCCCGCAATAGGTTGCTGGCATTGAAGTAGACAGGGTCAGTTCATGACTATGTCGAGGCATTCTCCTTGATAATGTTGGACATCGAGGACATGGTGATGCAAATCGGTTGTTCTACTTCAGCCATGGATTGCAGGGGTGGGCAACCACAGAACTCATTCGGCATGATCCTACTATTAGACAGGGCCAATATCGTGCATTTGTATTTGTATTTAAGTTTGGATCCGGATCCAGATCCAAAGTACTTGTAACATGTCGAGCCAATATTGGGGCATACTTGTGAATACTTGTAACCTATTAGAGTTACTTGTAAAGTACCATGTATTAGGTTTTGTTTTATAAACTAAAGGAAGAGATCACGATTTTTCTAATTGGAAAAACGTGAGCAGTTGCAGCCCCATTATCTTTCTTCTATGTAGTTTCTTGTTCATCGTTCTAGAGAATTCTGACATGGTATCAGAGCAGCTTTGATCCGAGGGCTGAAGGTTTTTCCAACAGGTATGTCTCTCAGAGATCTTATTCCCCTCCTTATTTCTTTTCTACTTGTTCACTATTCTGCGTCTTCCCCTTTCTAAATATCCTCTTTTATTCCCCATCTGCTATTTCTTTCTCCAGATTACTCCATTCTGATTTGCGTTAAATTTATTCCCTAATCTTCATTTCTCTGAAACTAGATTGGGTTTGTTTTTCAAACCAGTTTCACGGTAACCATTATCTCCCTCAAACCAGTTGGGTCTGGGACAAACCTGTTTCACAATCCACGATTCCTTTGTTTCCTGAAACTGATTTGGGTTTACGTAAAATCAGTTTCACGAAAACCTTTTCTTTCAGTTTCACGATTCCATATCGAGTTTAGATTTGCTTGTCTTCCCTAATCCTCGATTTATGTTGCTGCTTACTTGCATTCGTTACTGCTGTGTGCAATCATAAAAAAAATAAATTTGAAATCAAATTACATTTGTACAGCAGGCCTGTGATTTCTCATTCACGATGAGTACTCGAGCTTTCTCCTGTAAAAAAAAAGAGACGAGTCTTATTGTATTGCATCGTGATTGCACACGCCAAAAATTTTATTCATGGATTCTTTTTCTCAGTCATTTCTCTCATCTAATTTTCTTGGTCAACTTATTTCTGAAAAACTTACCAATTCGAATTTCCTAATCTGGAAAAGACAAATTCTTCCCTTTATTAAAAGTCAAGGTCTCTCTGGACATCTCACTGGATCAATCCCAGCCCCTTCAGAATTTATTAAACAACTAAGGATGGAAATGAGGCTGGTTCTATACAACAAATTCCAAATCCCCAGTACGAGATTTGGATGAAGCGTGATCAGGCTGCAGTTGCTTTTATTATCTCTACTATCTCTCAAGAAGTATTGGTGGGGATTCCAAACGAATGCTCAGCAAAAGAATTGTGGGACACATTAGTGAAGACGTACTCTCAGATATCAGAGGCTAGAATTTTCTTTTTTCAGCGTGAATTTCAACTTCTAACTAAGGGCTCCATGTCTGTCATGGAGTATTTGAACAAGGTTAAGACTATCAGTGACCAACTTGTCGTTGTAGGGTATGAAGTGACAGATAAAGACAACGTCAGGCAAACCTTGAATGGATTGGGACTGGAATTTCATGAATTTCATATTCTCTCGACTTCACTGCTATGCCTACCGGATCTACCATCATTTGAGGACTTGCAAGCAAAATTACTTCAATATGAGATGACTCTGAAAGGGATGTTAGATGAAACTGGTGGACAGGTTCTTGCTACTGGTGTTTCCTTTAGTCAGGGACGTGGTGATAATAATTTTGGTGGCGGCAGAGGACGAGGACGAGGACGAGGACGAGGTACTCCAGGAGGGCGTGGGCTATTGCCTACCCCGAATGCTTCACCTCTTTATAATATGAAAAACGTACCCACATGTTATATTTGCAACAAGCGAGGCCATATAAAAGTCAATTGTTGGCACAATCCGCAGAACAAAGGAAAGTTTTGAGAGCTCGTCAGGACGCAAGGATAATTCTTCAAAGTTTGGTGGAGATGTGAAAGAGCTTCTCTTGGCAACGTTGTCTGAACTTGATCTGAAACACGACGATAAAGGAGTATGGTATATTGATTCTGGAGCAGCTACTCATGTCACAGGTAATGCGGGTAAATTCTCTACTTTAACTCCCTATTTTGAAAAAAGTAGCATAGTCACTGAAGATGGGTCACACCATCCCATCACACACATTGGAAATGTTTTCATTCCCTTGCCTAAATCTCCACTTCATCTTTTCAATGTTCTTCATGCCCCAGATATTACAAAAAATATTGTTTCCGTTTCTAAGCTTGTTGATCATACCAATTCTTCAGTTGAATTTGCAATCTTCTGTTTATGTCAAGGATCTACAAACGAATGAGACATTCGCTAGAGGGGAACGCCGGAGAAATATGTATGTCTTCCAGGAGGATCCTTCTACTTGTGTTCGACCTACCTTGAAGTCCTCTCCTCAGTCTATGTCGTCAAAGAATGTTCATGTGTTCAATTTGCAATCTTCGAATAAATGTAATAAGCCTGATTTTTGGCATTCACGTCTTGGTCATTGTGGTCAAGTCTTTGTTGAGCGATTAGTATCCGATGGTCTTATTCCTGAATCTATCTTGATTCCTAGTTCAGTTAATAAAATGTGTTCAAGTTGTCAAATGTGTAAGAGTCATGTTCTTCCTTTTCATTCAATAAATGAGAGAGCTTCAAGGCCTTTTGAAATCATCTGTTCTGATGTGTGGGGACCAGCCCCTAATCCCTCTAACTCTGACAACAAATATTATGTTATCTTCATCGATAATTTCTCTCGTTTCACTTGGATATATTTCATGAAGAATAAATTAGAAGTTTTCTCTATTTTTCGTTGCTTTCATGCATTTGTCAAAACTCATTTTCTTGTAATATTTTACATTTCCAATGTGATGGTGGGGGAGAATACTCCTCTAGGGATTTTATCAATTATCTCAAAGATAGTGGGATAAATCGGAGAGTATCTTGTCCGCATACGCCCCAACAGAATGGAGTTGCAGAACGGAAACACCGTCACATTGTGGAGAGCGCTATGAGCATGATGCACGGAAGTCGTACTCCCATAGGACTCTGGACAGAGGCCTTTCACTCTGTTGTTTACATTATTAATCGCCTACCCATGAAGCTTTTAAAAAATAAATCCCCTTATTTCGTCTTGTTTGGGAAACATCCTGATTATGATGAACTAAAAAATTTTGGATGCACGTGTTATGTTCATATTGACTCTTCTCTGCGAAATAAGTTTCAAGTTAAGGCATCAAAGTGCAAATTTGTTGGATATGCAGATCATCACAAAGGGTACAGGTGTTATGATCCTGACAGCAGACGAATCAAGATATCTAGGAATGTAGTTTTTTATGAAAGTGATTTTGGAGATGGAGAACATGTTTCTGCCCAAACCAATATGAGTGCGCTATTTTATGATCCATGGCTCAGTGCAGAGCTTTTTCATGAAACAAACAATCAGTGTTCTTCCTCCTGTAATCAAGGAATATCCTGTCAAGAAGGAAACAGTGGCATACAGGAACTTGAAATAGAACATCCTCCAGAGATAAACAAGTTTGCTAGACAAGTTTATAGGAGAAGAGAAAGGGACTCACTCTTGACTACAGATGGTATTGAACAAGAAGCTCATACGCTTCATTCATCCAATGACGTTACTTATCCAGTATCTAATACAGTAGCACTTCCAAAGTAGCACTTCCAACCAGGCGATCTGAAAGAGCTCGGCATCCCATTGAAAGATGGGTCAGTTATGAGAATTTTACCATGGAATTTCAGTTATTTTTATCACAGATTGAGAAAGAGACTGAGCCTAGACATTTTCATCAAGTCATTAACTCCAAAAAATGGATTCAAGCCATGAATGAAGAGATGGAAGCCTTGTACCAGTGTCAAACATGGACAGTTGTTCCTCGACCCTCAGATAAAAATGTTGTTGGGTCACGATGGGTCTACAAAATCAAATACAAACCGGATGGGAGTGTTGAACGATACAAAGCTCGTATCGTAGCAAGTCAGCTAGACGTGAAGAATGCTTTCCTTCATGGGCACGACTATGATGAAACTTTTAGTCCAGTTGTGAAAATGGGCACAATCCTTATAGTTCTTTCATTGGTTGTAGATTATGGTTGGAGAATAAGTCAGCTAGACGTGAAGAATGCTTTCCTTCATGGGGATTTGAAGGAAGAAGTATACATGGAACAACCGCCAGGATATACAAAAGGAGATTCAAAGGAATATGTATGCAAACTAAATCGAGCACTCTATGGACTGAAATAAGCGTCTCGATCTTGGTTTGAGAGCTTCTCCCTAGAAATTCAAAGACATGGTTTTTATCGATCACAATTGGACCATTCTCTCTTTATTCTTCAAGGTAAGGAGTTTACTACCTTCTTGTTGATATATGTTGATGATATAATTATTACAGGAAACAGTGAGAACCATGTTCAAGAAACTAAGGATCTTCTGAGTCAAAGGTTCAAAATGAAAGACCTTGGAAATCTTCGGTACTTTCTTGGAGTAGAGGTAGATAATCAAGAAAATAAACTTACTTTGACTCAACATAAATACACTCTGGATCTGTTAGAAAAGGGTGGGATGAAAGATTGCAAGCCTCTTGCTACTCCTAGTGTAATTAACCAGAAACTAAGTGTACGAGACGAAAACTTGTAGCATGATCCCACCAAATATCGGAGTCTAGTGGGAATGCTTCAATATCTCACATTTACCAGGCCTGATATCACATATTCAGTCAATCAAGTTTCTCAATTCATGCATGAGCCAAGGACGGGGCACATGGATGCAGTAAAAAGGATACTGCGGTACTTGAAGAGTACTATTGGAGATGGACTTTTGTATACCAAAAGCAAATTCGTGAATAATGCTCATGACATCATTACTTATTCAGATGCAGACTGGGCCGGAGATCCTGATGATCGAAAGTCAGTTTCAGGATATGGGGTTTTCATTGGTGTCAATCTTGTTTCCTGGAGTAGTAAATAACAGAAGGCAGTGGCTAGATCTAGCACGGAAGCCGAATACAGGGCGATGGCTGCTGCTACGGCAGAAGTAACATGGACTAGACATTTGTTAACAGAATTAAAGGAACTGATTGCTAGTTGCTTCCTTCTTTGTGACAACCAAAGTGCTATTCAAATATCTCTTAATCTTATTCATCAAAGCAAGACCAAACACATTGAGATTGATCAGCATTTTATCAGGCAAAAGATTGAAGAGAAAGAGATTGAGCCTCATTATGTTAGAACGGAAGACCAAGTGGTTGATTTGTTCACTAAGGGACTCACAAAGTGTCGTTTTTGGTTCCTAAAGAGCAAGTTGTCCATGATTCGAAATCATGCACAACTTGAGGGGGGACTGTTAGACAGGGCCAATATCGTGCATTTGTATTTGTATTTAAGTTTGGATCTGGATCCGAATCCAAACTACTTGTAACATGTCTAGCCAATATTGGGGCATACTTGTAAATACTTGTAACCTATTAGAGTTACTTGTAAAGTACCATGTATTAGGTTTTGTTTTATAAACTAAAGGAAGAGATCACAATTTTTCCAATTAGAAAAACGTGAGCAGTTGCATCCCCATTATCTTTCTTCTCTGCAGTTTCTTGTTCACCGTTCTAGAGAATTCTGACACCTACCTAGATCTAGATGAGCATGTGCTCGGCAGATCTGGTGCAGGTAGGATCCATATGGTTTTGGATCTTGGATCCAAATCTAGATCCAAAATCCATCCATGTCCATTTTAAAACTTTAAAATCAATCTTTAAATAGGATGAGGTAGAGTTCTATCTGGGATAGAACTCTACTCCATAGGGCTTTCCACAGGGGGCAACACCCTTTGAAATATTCCTTTGGATATTAATAATAATATAATTAATAATTTAGAAGATAAGAGTAGAGTTCTACATGAAGTAGAACTTTACCCATAAGAAGGCTCTAGAGGGGACGTCACCCCCTTCTAGACCCATTAAACACAATATAAAAAGGGACTAGGCTCTCCCTCTCTCTAGAATTCATATTCTAGAGAGAGAGAGTGAGAGAGAGAAAAAACACTAGAAGCAAAAATCGTGTAGAGAGAAGGAAAAGAAAAGAAAAAAAGAAAATAGTTTTTTTCTAAACATCCATTGATTTCCCATCTTTTTCCGATCTTCGATTCAAGGTACGGATTTCTCTCTAAGTTCTCACAAGAAGGAATACGTATAAATCGATTTGGACATAGGTTTTGGGGAAAATTTTGCTCCATGTGCAATTATGTATATATTGTATTGCAAAATTTATTTCTGAAAATTATTGGTTTTTCAAATTATATTACATTGTTAAATTGTGAGGGTCAGGACCCGAAATTGTTTTTGCATGTTGATTTACAAAATGATTCTTGTGTAAAGAATTTGAAATTAATTTAAAATGGTAAAAAAGATCAAACAGTGAGGGAAAATTTTGCTCCATGTGCCGGAGATCCTGATTTCAAAATTTTGTATATACATGTATTGTTGATTTTACACACACACATACATATATATATATATATAATTTTATTTTCTTGCTTGACGATTTCCCTTGATCATGCCAATATTGTCGATTTTCTCATGTTTATGCAAACCTGGATATATATGTATATACAAATATACTTCAGGTTGGTCGATTTCTATAAACCTGAATATACTGTTTCAGACTTAACGAGTTAGTAAACCTGATTTGGTTCAGATCTGCTGAGTAAATATATGCACTGATTTGGATCAGATCTGTCAAGTTCGTTCTCATATCATTTTGATTCAAATTTGTTTGGTTGCATGCTTATGTATTTGAATACAGGTGTTGTTTTGGTTCAGATATGTCAAGTGCGTGTTTATGCATGTAAATATTTTATTTTGATTCAGATCTGTCCAGTTATATATGCTCATGCATCTGAATGCATTTTGATTTATATTAGTCAAATTACATGCTCATGCATCTACATATAATTATATGTTCAGTTTTATTGATTTTATACTCATGTATATACGCAGCCAGAATGTGACAGAGGCTGTTATATGCATATTTTTGGGTCTGGCTGACCCATGTACATGATTTTAATCATGTACATGGATCTGCCAGCATGTTGTACACGTTGGTACTGGTCTGGAAGACCCAAGTACATGAGTACAATCATGTATATGGATCAGCCATGGAGTTATCCAAGTGCGTACAAGTCTGGCCGACCCATGTATATGATTGAGAACATGTACATGGATCAGCCAGTGTCTTGCATGCATGTGTATTTTGGACTGACCGACCCATGTACATGTTTGTGAACATGTATACGGATTAGCCAGCAGGCTGGTACATGTTTGATTGTTGTCTGGCTAACCCATGTACATGATTATGATCATGTACATGGATCAGCCAGCATGCTGAAAATATGTATTTTTTCAGCTTAGCCCACCCATATACATGATTTTGATTATGTATATGGAACAACCCCAGTTGTTAGCAAGCCAATCAAACCAGAAGAGGTAAATTTTTTGCATAGCTGATTGACTACATGAAATTGGTCATGTACATGTTTAAGATTGATATATGTATTCCCTTTGAGATAATACATAAACTTGATCTTGATTTGATCAGTTTGCAATTGTGTATGTCATATGCATGAACCTGAAATTTATTTGACACAACTATGATCATATACAAGTTTGGTTGATTATGCATAGAATTGATCATGAATAGTGTCTTCTGCAAGCATCTATTTGCATGTGTATGTTTTTGGCTTAACGTGCATTCATATTTATGTATTCATATTTATGTGTTTTGAATGTGCACAATGTGGTGCATGTTCACTGAAATTTTGCAAGTTGCATAAATTATTTTTTAGATTGTGTTGGTGGTCAGATGTGAACCACTGCGGGCCATGTAGGTCAGGAACATGTGTTGCTCCAAATGTTGATTTTATTTATGCATTGCAAAATTTATTTCTGAAAATTATTGGTTTTTCAAATTATATTACATTGTTAAATTGTGAGGGTCAGGACCCGAAATTGTTTTTGCATGTTGATTTACAAAATGATTCTTGTGTAAAGAATTTGAAATTAATTTAAAATGGTAAAAAAAATCAAACAGTGTAATTAATCTCTTCCTCGATATCCCTTCCACAGTGTAAAAATCTTAGATGGCGGTCATGAGGGACCACGAGGATACAAAAACTCTATGTGCAATTATGCTCCTAAACCCGATATGATGGTTCATCTCTGAACCACGATTTTAGGAAGATTCAACCACTTTGCCTAGGGAGGGTGTTGACTCAGTTGTAGTTTTGGTACAACAAGAAAGTAACGTCAGTGAATGTTGATTTCCCTGATATCCTAGTATTAGATGTTGATTTCTAATATTCTGATAGATGATGTTGATTCATTATATCAATGGAGGAACGAGTGTGGAACCCAGTAATAAAATACAAATTATGTGTTAAGTTACAACTAGGAACCTAACTTGAACTTCAAGAATTTGTGTCCGGTTTCCGTATCTGCGGGTTTAAGAAAAAGAGAAAATTAAATGTGTGCATTTAATAGGGACATGCATGCAAAAACAACTTTGATAAATAACTTAATGAATCATGCATATTTTATTGTTCAACATTAGTTCATGCATTTTATGCATATTTGGCCTTACATAATATTTATTTCTGCATAATATTTGGTTTAAATGCTTGAATGATAAAGTGTTTGTGGTAAGTGATTGTTTGTAATATTCCTCTGAAATTTATGCAAGAATTTGTTTATGCTATTTCTTTTACTGTTTGGATTTTTAGAGGAATTCGTACAAAAGACTTTGATTATTACCCGTTTTTTTAAAACTGTTTTACAAGCATGGATGCTCAGTGATGTCCTGACTAGCTGGATGGAGACTACGAGATGTGTGACTGGTATTCTCGTTTCTGACAGAACAACTTGATTGGACAGTCGATTTTTATGTTCTTGAATTTTTTTGACTTTTTGATAAATTAATAAAGTTTGATTTATTTTCTGCAATTGATTCAATGGACGATATGGTTTGTGGTTTGGTATATTAAATTTGTGATGCCCTGGATCCTTGGGTGAGTTTCGACAATTGTTTTAAAAAAATATATATTCTACTAATTTTACGAGGGTCTGTTGGGGTCATTACAATCTACCTCTTGGTTATGAGATTCCTTCTGGAAAGGTTTTTCATCTTGAGAAAGCTTTATACAGTTAAAAACAAGTTCATAAAGCTTGGTATGACAGATTTAATAGTGTTATGTTAAAACTCGGATGTAACTCTCGCTACATTGATACTGTTTGTTTTGTTAAGTCTTCTAATACAGGTATCATTATTTTACTCCTTTGTGTAGAAGACATGATCATCGTTAGACAAGACAAACAAGGAGTTAACTATATTAAAAGTGTTCTTAGAGAAAATTTTGAAATGACAGATCTTGGATTCCTTAGATTTTTCTTTGGAATTGAAGTTATCTATTCTCCTCGAGGATATTTGTTTACTCAAACTAAGTTTGCCAATGAGATTACTTAGAGGTCAGGAATTTATGATGAAAGATAGTTGATACCCCAAAAGTGGTCAACGCAAAATGAAGATCAATTATGGAACACCTTTAAAGGACCTCAATCCTTACCATCAAATGATTGAAGTGTTATGATTCTGATTGAAAGAGAGATTCTAATGATCGTCATTCGACCTTTGGTTTTTGTGTCTTTTTAGGTGACTCTAATCTCATGGAAATAGAAGCAACAACAAAAATTATCCATGTCATCAACTAAAGTTCTATATCGAGCTATGGCTACTATGACTTCAAAAATTGTGTAGATAAATAGCCTACTTGCGGATATGGAGATTTGCTTAGTGTCACCCTCAAAGTTGTGTTGTAATAACAAAAGTGTAATTTACATCACTAGCAATCACATATTTCATGAAAGGACCAAACATATTGAGATAGAATGTCACTATGTTTGTGAAAAATACTTGAAGAAAACCATTACCTTGTCGTATGCTACATCAAAATATCAATTGGCTGACTTCTTCACCAACACACTCCCTTCTCGTTTTTACTTTCTCCTTAAATTTTCAGTGATATCACCATAAGTTTAAGGAAGAGTGTTAATGTATGTGAGTGTATACAGCACACACTTGTGTGTGTATATATATATTAATGTTTTTTGTCTAGAATGTATTTAGGGTATTTTATGTAGTCTTTCCTTTTATATTTTTTTATTTTTGTTTGCCCTTAAAGGCATTTTAATCATTAGGACTTCTAGTTGTCAGGAGCTAGCTATTTGGCTCCCATTATTTGTATACAAGTAGGGGACTTGTGTCCCTTGTTACTTATGCTTCTCTTAAGCATTTTCTAATTAATACAATGGCTTTTGTATTGTGCCTTTAATGGCTTTGTGAGTGTGCATTGCTTCATTACAGGGACACTGTCAACATTGTGTCATTAACTTTATCAATTTCCTTCTATGATCCTCATTGTTTATCTTTTTTTCACCTGCATTTTTTTTCTTTTAAAAGTATTTGGCGTTTTCCATTAAAGTGATTTAGAAGTTGTTTAAGAGTTTGCACTTGAGATGATATATATATAGAGAGAGAGAGATAGATATATAGATATATATATAGAATTGTCATATCGTACCAAGCATATTTGAATCCATGTGACAGAAATAGAAACTAATGTTACTGATATCGCTGATATTTTGAAAATATCACGATATGATCAGCATTTTCACCTAGGCTAATAATATTGGAAAAATATCACAATGTTGCCAAAATGAAAATATTGTGATATTATCACAATATTTTTGTAACTTTTTTAATTTTGTATATTTTAAGTGCAGTGAGAAATTACCTTTTATAGATAGAGATGACTGAAACACAAGGCATAACCATTATTGATAACACAGACTTCTAAGTCTCAGTTGCTGTCAACTGCATTGTGTGACAGAGCTATTATGCTGGTAGCCTTGATATAGATCCATCCTCAAACTCAGAAATGTCATCAATCTCTTTAGGTACATCTTACTGTACCAAAACAAAAGTTGCAAGTTGCAACAAGTGAATTTTTTTAGCAATCTTGATGCTAATACCTGAATTTCACCTTATTAATTTATGGGAGAAATTAACCACATAAAGCAAGAAATCAAAATGATTTAAACGCAAAAATAACAAAATATATTAATTTGTTTATTTAATAGGATCATAGCATAAAAGGAAAGGAGCTTTACCTTAACAGCCAATTCACTAATAGCCCAACAAGCATTATTTGCAACTGAAACTGTCTCTTTGAGCTCAGGAGTATTCTGTGACAAACCAAAAGGCAAAAACTGAGATTAAAGCCAATTCATCCAAACAAAGTGGTTAGACAAGTTCAGACGAAACAATGATTCTGTACCAACTGTTTAGCTGCAATATTAAGAAAATCAGACAGCCGAGGGTGCAGATGAGCTGGGCAAACCTGAGCCGTTGCCAGGATAGACATTAGCTTGCATGCAAGAAATGAAAAATAGAAGAAACGATAAACAAGTAAAAGCTTCACACTTTTGCAAGGTCACCAAGAAGTGCAAAAGCACTTTGCCGAATATCAGCAGCAGCATCTGCACAACATTGTAAGAGCAAATCCCTCAAATTGCTTTGTGAAACCTGCATGAATATACACAAGCATGAAACTTCTATTAGTCAGAATTGTTCTTTTGCCTAAATAACAAAGACAGATGAATAGATAAACATTCAGAATCACAATTGTAGCAGATCCATTACATTTTATGTAAGACAGGAAGGATAGCAAAGTACTATCAATCTATTAGGATTGGTATGATAGACTAATGCCAAGGGTTAAAACCATAAACCTTCTTATCAAGGCAAGGCCTTTAGAAAAAGTACACGTGCTTGAAATAGTAGTGGTCAAAACCCTCAGCAAAATGACGACTTGCACGATAGTATGTTCTTCAAGACATCAAACATCAGGTACACATTGAGCACTATGAACTCTTAATATTTAACGTGATGGCAGTGATGCACAATATAAGCACTAGTTTTCCTTTGGAAGGCTACCGAATCAAGATTAGCAAGAATTGGACCCATCTTTTACTTGGGCATCAACACTGGTGGTTATGTACCATGATACCAGACGGTGGTACACACATTTGTTTGCATAGATCTAGCCCCCAGATGGTAAATCTAACAGCACATGTGTTTAGCATGATGTATTTAGTATATTAGAAGGTTTTATCATGTTTAATACACCATAAGATTCCATTTTTGAGAAGGTGAAATTCAATGGCTCATAATTCATGAAAATAAGGGTGGTTAAAAAATGGTATAGAACATCATATCTGAGCCAACTTTAACACATGAAAATAATAAACAGAATATGCTAAACATGATTCAATGGTTAGATTTTTCTATTGGAGCTTAGATCTATGTAAATCAAGTGTGTAAGGTGTACCACTATAACCTATGGGTGGTACAGTACCACCATAGAAGCGCCTCTCTCTCTCTCTCTCTCTCTCTCTCTCTCTCTCTCTCTCTCTCTCTCTCTCTCTCTCTCTCTCTCTCTGGATGCAGCGTTGCCATTGATCGCACGTGATCAAATGGTGATGCTGCGTCTAAAATTTTTTTGTGCGCTATGGACTTTTAGTGGCAGTCTTGACCGCTGCTAAAAGTCTTTTTTTCGAACAAAAAGATGGACAGTGTTACACCGCATAATGGTTTGAAGGAAAACCAGTTCAAAGATACGGGTTTTCCTATATATCTATCTATCTATCTATCTATATATATATACATATAAAAGAAGTAATTATTTAAAGAATAAAATAATTGTTTTCAAAAAGAGAGCAATTTTAACTCCCCATCCTTTGTAAGTGGCACCACTACTATAAAACCCTCATTTTCAAAAAAAAAATCAGAGCCAGCTCGGACCCGGATCTGACCCAGACCTGCTAGGATTATCGGGGGTGAGGGCTTCTTTTAAACCCTCTTCTCCCCCTGTGCGCCGCACTTCCCCTCTGCCTCTGTGTTTCCCTCTCCACGCGGCAAAATAGGAAACCCTTCGGGGTTTCCCTGTTGGGCTCCTCCCCGATCCCCATTAAAGGCACGTCGAGGGGAGGGAGGGCTTCCATTGCATGCGCCTCACTCATCCTCTCTCGCTCCCGCCTCCCGGCGTGCGACCGAACCTCAGCACCGAAGACCTCGCATCCACTGCCTCTCGGGGGAGCCGATGTTGCCTCCTCCCTCTTGTACCGATCATCACTGTTGTCGCCATCGTCAGCGACCTCGAAGGTATGCACCCTCCTCCCTTCTCTCTGTGTGCGTCGGGAGGCCGACAGCCCCCTGTTGCGCCTCCCCTCTCCCTCTGTGTGTGTCGGGAGGACGACAGGAGGCCAACGACCCCCTGTCGCGCCTCCCCCCTCTCTCTGCATTTGCCGAGAGGCCGACGGCCCCCTGCCTCCCCTCCCCATCTCTCTCTCTCCCTTTCTGTTGCTGGCATGTAGGGGGCCCGCCCTTGTGTCTGCATATGTGTGTATGAGTGTACACAATGTGTGTGCAACCATGGTGTCCTGGAACTATTGAAACTTCCATATTACATGATGTACAAAACTAAGCTAAGGAAGCCAACTGAAAATTAGAATCTATGTTATATTTAAAAAATAATACATTAAATATGCATCATCCAAACAATATGAACATATACATATAGACATACCAGACTCTCAACTCCACTGCCAAGACCTTCCACAAGCCCTGAAAGCAAATCCAGGGAGCAAACGATAAATTCTTTATCATATTGAACTCCAGCTGCGACAGGATCAACCTGCAAATAGGGCTTCAAATCAAAACTGGAAAGAAAAAGGAACAGAAACAAGAAAAGAAGACCGCTTTTACAGTGAGAACAGACTCATTGTTTATATAAAATAAGAGAACAAATGAGAGACCCCTCAGCATATAATAAACTGCTTCTAAAACTAGCGTCCATATTAGGGATAAAGAAAGGACGCTAATATGCAAATAACTGATGCCATATAAAGAGAGGAACTTGTATTATATAAAGGATGATCTATCTCTGTCATAAGCACCAAAAACTGAAATATACCTTAGCAAGTAGTTGTGTTCGGATTAGGTAGATACACCTCTGAAAAACAGGTTCAGCAAACTGTGCAAAACCAGGACCTAATGCCTGAAGCACCCAAAAGGAGAAGGTAAGAAGCCAACAGAATACCAGGATAAGTGATGACAGGGAAATGTAAGTCATAGACCAAAGTAGCACGAAAGGAGCTGAAAATAAAAAAAAATAAAGGAAAGAAAACTTTTATTAAGATAATATCGGCAAAGTTCTTAACAATTCATGGTTAGTGAAAATTGTTTGCATATATAGCATATCAAGGATGATAAGTTGCAAAAATAAGATCTAAAGGCTCCATGTAATACAAGAAACACCTTTTGGTTCTAAAAGATAAAAAATAGGTAACCTACCAAGAGCTAACCAATCTCTTTCTTGACAGGTTAGTTCAAAAAAATTTTGTAGAGTATCAGGTATACTGTTCACTTCTTCAAGTACCATAACATACAGGAAAGCAGTAAAATGGCTACTTTCCTATTGTGACTTTATTTTCAAAGAAGCATACACAGAAGCAGTATGAAAGGGTTAAATAATATCTATGGATCAGTTTCAAAAGAATTGCAGACAATGAGATAGCAAAACTGCAAGGTATGAAATTAAAAAATTGTCAAAAACTCATATCTATATTTCAAGTACAACATAGCTAAAGAAGGCATACCTGTGCTATTGATGTAAAGCACTCGAGTAATGGAAATAGATCTCTATCTGAATTTGACAGCTGTTGCCACTTAGAAATCAGAGGTGGCATCAAAATTTCAAGATACTTCGGCTGAAGGGCCATTATAACTAGAATCAGTTAAAAGAAAAAAGAGGAATGGTGTTCGGATGATTGATTACAAAAGTGCATCACATAGAGACAGACCTGGTTCAGCTCTCCTCCGACTGCATCTGCCAGAGTACCAATTGCATCATATACAATTCGAATGTTCCTTCTCTGATAATTCAATCAAAATTTTGAAAATAAAAAAGATAATTATAGAATGAGAAAGAGATAGAGGAACAGCAGATCAGCAATCACACAAGATGGTCTCAAAATTAAAAATGAAAATATACACCTCAGCAAAGCAAATACCAAAAGACCTGATATTTCCCGAAGGCTAATAAAAGATGCTGCAAAATAATTTCCAAGCGAGGAGCCAACTCTTCTGCAGCCTCCTGTCAACTAACACAATCAAAATCTGGCTAGTAGGAGTAAAACCCATCAAACAATTATCAAGTGACGCATATAAACCTCTTCAAGTGTTGCAAAAGCAGAACAAGCAGCCTCCTGAACACGCTTATTTGTATCCAATATTCTTCTTAGCAGGCCCATAAGAACCTTATCAAATTGCTCATGACCCTTCTGGTGGCCAATACCCTATACAGTAAAAGCTAATAAGAACATGAACAAAAATAGCAAGAGAACATGGTTTTTAACAGGAAAAGATAAGGTTAGAAATGGGTATGCAAAATAATGGCAGAAAAATAGCATATACATAGTAGGATCATAAAATGCATCATACCACGGACTACTCCGAAGAAAACGAAAAAAAAAACAATAGAATTACAAATCCCACCTAAATAACAATGCATCATAGCACTCATACAGGTAATGATGTTAAGATGTTATATCAATAGTTTAAGATTTCATATTTGTATTACCTTCACATTGACATGACATCAATATCAATAGGATTTCAATAGGAAAATCCAGGAAATTTTGATGTTGCACTTAACTCTGCAGTGCAAGAAATTCATGACTATTATGTTTTGTTGAGTGACTGAACAAAGGTCGCTTTCTTTGCTGGCTTTACTGAATTACCAAAACAAGAAGGTTCCTTTTTCACCTCTTGAATTTTTTTAAAGAAAATAAATATTCTATTAAAAAGAAACAACATAAGTACAAAACGGGACATAGAAAACTGTAAACACGAGAAGGATGAGAACTTAAACGCATGAGCAACACCAGATCAGGTAACCTATCAAATCTAAGTTCTGCAGCTTTCTATCCATGGCTCATAAGAGGAGCATATCTAAATTGGGAGTGAATGGTGTGAATATTGCCAGCTTTATTTTTCAAAAAACCTTAGATTTTTATCTCTTTTCTAACCAAATAACCATTATTATTTTTATTACCAATTCTCACTCCTTCTAGGCCATGCTAGCCTGTTCAACTCGAGAAGAAAGAAAAGACAAAAGAAGTGCCAAGAGAACTTCTCATGTTGATGACACAAGAGGGACATGTTTGTTAGTGATCTCCTGTTCCAACTATGGATATAGTCAATTGCCTAAATTCTTTTGCCAAGCAACTGCTTCGAGTAACGTGCTACTCGGAAGTGGTTTATAGGGTTTTATTTATATAAGCTTTTCCATACTTTTAAAATGTTTCATTTTTTCCCTATACTGCATTTTGAAAGCCAATATACCTTACACTTTTGTAAAAAAAGTTATTTAGCATCTCTTGCAGTATTTTGTATATTTTTACTGAAGATGTCTAACATACAGACAAATTGTCAAGACTGATATTTGTAACTATGATGCATATATGCCTATGGTTGTATGGTCATGCTTTAGCTATACCGTGACTTGAATTCTTACTAGTAAACGTAGAAATAAATGTATGCCATATTGAAGATACTAAAAGTAATTCCTTATCAGCTATGACATTTGAAAAGGTGGGAGTTTACTTTTAAGGGACTATGAAGACTGATAACACCATTTAGATCATTCTTCCAACAGCCTGTCCGCAGCATTGGCATAACCAAATTACATGCTTAAAGGGCTTCCAGAAAGACAGGTATGATAATGATATCTAATTATCACATGCTTTTAATCTATGTCACAGGGATTCGGCTAGCAGGGTGCCGCACCCGCGTCGACGCGACTCGACGCGGGTGCGGCACCGGGTGCGGCACCGGGTGCGGTCAACCCGATCCTGGGTGCGTTGACCGCACCCAGGATCATTTAGGTCCTTTTTTTTATTTTTATTTTTAAATTTGCCCTATGAAATGGGCTGCGAATTTTTTTAAAAAAAAAATCTGCTGACAGCAGCTGTCTGTCAGGGCTGCGAATTTTGTTTTAAAAAAAAAATCTGCTGACAGCAGCTGTCAGCAGAAAAACCGGTGGGGAAACAGCGATTTTTTTTTAAAAAAAGTCTGCTGACAGCAGCTGTCAGCAGAAAAACCTGGGGGGAAACAGCGACCCCCTTTATATATATATATATATATATATATATATATATATATATATATTACATTTTTGCCCCTGCCGCACCCCCGCACCCGGGTTTTTTGGAAGTGCCGAATCCCCGCACCCGCACCCATGTGACATAGCTTTTTAATGTATATTTATTTCTTCTTTCTTTCAATCTCCATTCCTACCCGTATTTGCATCCCTTCATTTCATACAGTTGTTCATTGTTTAATAGTTAGGATTTATATGGATAAATAAATGTCTGATTAGACACTAGTTTATAGTATGCATTGGCTCATTCATGACCTGTTTCCAATTTTCAAGAGTTGTTCAAGCATTTACAAATTGCAATTTCAAAACCCAAGTGAGAAGAACATAAATCAGTGTTCTAATATACTGCTTTAATCTAGAAGTCAACAGTCTTAGATAGGTAACTAAGAAAAAGTTGAATCCTCATTAGGAGCTCATGCAACAAACTCAAAGCTCTCTAAGAAGCATAAGCAGATATAACTCAACCAAGACAATGACCAAAGTTATCGCCCACCTCAATCCATAGCAAGATGCGAGTTTTCAGCCTCTAAGACCAGACTCAGATGCAGATTCTTAAATCTAGTGGTAAAATCATATTCTGAACCAACAAAAAATTATGCTTAGTTCATACAAGTGGTCCATAGGACCATAAGTTTCAATTAGATATCTTCTGACATATTAAAATGAATGCACGGTGTAAATAATACACATGAACCATCTGTCAGATGTATGTCATCATTCCAGCAAGTTAGGCAAGCATCTATTCAATAAGGCCAAGCATTAAAATAGAAAAAATTTGGATTTTCTCTTCACTTTAAGTCTGTTCTCTATATTGTAGCAATAACCAATGCCGTGAAGCACTTCCCAACTAGTCCTTTTCAGTGTATAAAAAGATTGGCACACGCCCTCCCAATCACAATTTGAAGATTACAGACATACTATTTTCCATATTCTGCAACCATCTCATAGCCAATCATGAGTTCCCAAGGTACCAGAACCATGTTATGTCACATAGTCACAGCTGTGGACTATTATGATTGATTGGTCATCATGCTACAGAGAAAACAAATGCTCAGCCTTCTATAGCCATAAGGACTCACACTTCAAATAAATATAGGCATTAACTTTCAAGTTTCAACTTAGAATGTGGAAATGCAGGACGACTCTCCAAATAACAAACTGGCAACTCGAAATAGAATTTATTTTACCTGAACAAGCCATTTACTAAAACGTGAAAGAGTCCAACATGTGATGCTCCGTATCAAGGGAAATTTGGCATCCAAAAGAGGAATGAGAAATGCCACTATCTGCACAAAGACATTTAAACAAAGGAACATGATTTAAAAAAATAGATGTTCAATGTGTAAAACTTGAAATACTGAATGAAGACATAAAATAAACACCTACAAGAGAGAGAGAGAGAGATGCTTTTGGCTGTCACATGGGTACTGGTCATAGTTTAAAAACTCGCCCGGTCAACACAGCGACTCGGTTAACTCGGCCCGGATCGCCCAGTCACTGGGTCAAAAACGAGAATAAACTCATTTTGTACAAAACTCAGTTGAGTCACCGAGTTGACCAGGCCGAGTCATGGGCGAGTCATGCACATATCTACATATATAATATATTTTATATATAATTACATATATTATATGAAGTAAAATATAAATATTATGTATATTATATATAAAAATATGGTTATACATATATTAATAAAATTATACATTAAACATATTATAGAAAATATTATATAATGCATATTATATATAATATATTGATAAAATACTATAAAATATACATACTATATACATACTATATACATATATTTATATATTTTATATAAAATATGAAGTTAACATGACCCTACCGAGTCACCGAGTTGACCCGGCCAAGTCATAGGTCACTCAAGGACGAGCCAAGTGATGAGTGAACGAGTTTTAAAACAATGGTACAGGTACACGTGCAGGTACAACACGGCGATTTCAAAAATTGTCGGTATGGGGACACCGCTATATATATATATATATATGTGTGTGTGTGTGTGTGTGTGTGTGTGTGTGTGGACTTTGGATCGGGATGGATCCAATCCATCGTGTATATATACATATATGAGAGGATGATATTTTAGGGAGATTGGAGGGGTTGGACGAAATTTATTTAAAAGAAAAGGTGGCTATTTGATATTTTGGTTTATAAAATAAAATGCTAAGGGAGGGGGCTTGTGACGTCTCTCTCTCTCTCTCTCTCTCTCTCTCTCTCTCTCTCTCTCTCTCTCTCTCTCTCTCTCTCATTTTTTTAACAAAGAAAAATGAGTTTCAAGTAAAAAAAGAAACTGGGTTTTGGGTTGGGTCATAGTTGGACCTGACCCAAATGACCCACAATATACCCGTGCAGAACCCGATACTCGTACCTGCACCCAGGCTTGTTGACACGGGTACGGTGGGTTGTCTTCAAAGATAAAGAATAATGGTGTATTTTACCAAAATTCAAATGAGGAATCATCATGGTAGAGGAGCAATATGCAATTAGAAGAGGACCACCATGGAGGATTACTTAAGATTTGAGGGGAGTGTCTGGAAGATGTGGAGTCAGGTTGCCTAGGATCACCATGGAAATTCCCAGTATTGCATTCTTCTCAAATAATATGTTCTCTGGGTAGGCAGATGCATGACAACAATGGAAGTATAGAATTACTGCCTGTTACATTGAACATGTGCATGACAATGATGGAAGAATATTAAGAATGGGAATTCCTAATGTTGCATTTTGATTTTTCTCAAATAGTATTTTCTTCTAGCAGGTGGACGCATGACAATGGAACTAGAAGTGAGTATAGATCAAGGAGTTCAGCATGTAGCAGGGGTGACTTCAGTGGAAAAAAACTTCCCCAGGCTTAAAACAGCTAATGGGAGGCATCTGCGAAACAGAAAAAGTGCTCTTTTCAGCAGAAAAGATGCATTTTCTGTAGTAGGCAAAGGCAAAGTTCGTAAGACTTCACCATCCATTCTCAAAGAATGAGCATAATTAAGGGATTACCTCAGGCAAATGAGGATAAAGGCCATTGTAACAGCCTTCCGCAACAGCACCTAATGCCAATACAGCTGCTTCTCTTTCCTTCCATGCAGCATCCTCAGAAGTGGCTAACTTGGTCTGCAAACAATTAAAACAGGTTAAGGAATGGCACCTAGATTAGAAAACATATTAGTTACACACAGGATATAAGGCCACTAATTTTTTCCCTTAAAAAAACATGCAGCATCAGTGTAGGATATGCATACTACCCATATAGCAACATGGAATTGCAAAAAAACACAAAACTTGAAAAGCATTGAGGTAGATTATTATCCACATTTCTTGAGCTGTATTGCCAGCAGAGAAAGCCACCAATGGATAATATCTAGCATCTAGTAAGATTACAGAATAAACAACAAACAAGGAAACAGAGAACACATGACAATCTCCAACATCCAGTTACAAAAGAAAAGGGTTTACTGAGGAGTTTCTCTATTTTCACAAAGTTATAATCTTTACTACTAAAATTTCTCAAAGTACCTGCTTGGAATAATGATTACTGATCAGTGGATGTACCACAATTATGATCACCAATAATCTTATTCCGAAAAAAGAAAAACAAAAGGTTCCAGAATGACTATCCACTTCAAAGAAAGGGATTGAGGGGCATGTGTAAACCTAACACATTGATGACAGACTAAATTCTAGCATATTTCACCATATTCCGGTCTTGTTGGATGAAACAGAATTCACAGAAAGCAACACAAGAATGCCACAACAACAGAGATCTGAGAAGGAATAGCAAAACACAAGAAAGATGTATGTTCTGGACCAAAAAGCAAGGCATCAGATCTTTGCAGTTAAGCACAATATGAGCAACATGAGAAGTGGAGACATCTTCATGCTCAGCACGGCACGATGAGATGCCACTACATAGGATACAATTAAGAACAACCCACCCACAGAGAAATTTCTTCAAATCATAGGAGGAAATATATATTGACTTGTAAGCCTAGAGCTCATGTTCAGTGAGAAATTTTGTCATCTCCAAGATATTGCAGTAACTGTGTGTGAATACTTTGCACAAAGAAGCAGGAGACTCCGAGAGAGAGAGAGAGAGAGAGAAAAAAGGCAGTGAGAATGCATTAGGACAGGTGATCTTATAAGCTCCAAACTTACATTACGAATTGAAAAGTTTAAATTATGTCAACAGTGACTTGCACAAAATAGAGCTCAAAGAATACATATATGGGCTGGTAGATACTTATAAAAATAATTTTGATGTGTTGCACAACAATAAAATGTTATTTCCAAAAAATATAACACCTAAACCATGTAATTAAGAACATGAGACATAATTACCTGAACCAAGGGCATTAAAGTTGGAAGAATCTCGTCACCAAAAACATTCGAGAGAACATCAAGAGCTGCTGCACTACATTTCCTCAGATTCCAAACATTGACAATATCATCATCCTACAAAAAACACAAAGGCTAATAGATTTTACAAATTACAACAAGTGAGAAAAGCCCAGCCAACGGTAACAACTAGACTGGGTTGATGATGATATATGAGATGCAGAATCTTTCCATAGCAAAACTAATGCGTAGAAATTTAGATTGACACTAGTACCTCACATGGTATCCACTTCAAAGACCATCAATCAAACAAAAAGCTCTGTAAACAAAAAACAAAAATTTGGCTTTTTCAGACAACCTTGACCTTTTTTCGTGTTTTATGTTTCTTTTTCTTGAGATTATATGTGAAGAGCTTCCAACCCATCTTCATCGCACGCACATACACAGATTTCGGGAAAGTATGAAAAATAATAATTGTTTGTTTAATTGTCGTTGTTATATCACAAATAGGGTTGGCAAAACCTGACACGACCTGCCAACCCGACCCGCCAACCCGCCTCTTAGGCGGGTTCGGGTTGGGCTTAAGCCAACCCGTTTAATAAACGGGTCGACCCGCCTAACCCGTTTATTAAACGGGTCGGGTTTGGGTTGGGGGTATGCCAACCCGCCAACCCGGCTGACCCATTTAATAAACGGGTTAGGCGGGCGGGTCAACCCACCAACCCGTCTGCCGACCTGACCCGTCAACCCGACCCGCCAACCTGACCCGCCAACCTGAGAACCCGTTTACCTGACCCAACCCATTTATTAAATGGGTTGGCGGGTCGTGGCGGGTTACCCTTTTATTAAACGGGTCGGGTTCGTGTTTGCCACAACCGACCCGTTTAATAAACGGGTCGGGTTCGGGTTGAGGTATGCTGACCCGCCAACCCGACACGATTGCCACCCCTAATCACAAAGGTCAAGAAGGGTATATATCGTTATGGAGGGTTATAGGTCCTTCTAGGGTAAATAAAGGTATTAATGAGGATAATATGGCAACTTGAAAAAATATAATACAAACATAACTCTTCATTCAAGTACTATGTGTCATATCACATTCCTTAATTGCCCCATCAAAAGGATTTCCACCTTCAATTCTGCACCACTAATCCATAAATTCTATAAATAAGCTTGCCCCTTTATGACATACTAACTTGACCTTTTTCCTTTTTTTATGTTTCTTTTTCTCAAGACTAAATGTGAAGAGCTTCCAACCCATCTTCATCACACATACACACAAAGGATTAGGGAAAATATGAAGAATGATAATTGTTCGTTTAATTGTAGTCATTATATCATAAAGAACAAGGGTATGCATACTATGGAAAAAGGTGGCAGTTTTTAATCAAGGGTTATAGGTCCTTCTAGGGTAAATGAATGTATTAATGAGGATCTATGTAACATGTACTCTTCTAAAAGATCAACAAATTATAAGTTCATTCAATACCGGACCAGAACGGAACAGGGTTATGTACATTCTCATTATGTTATGAGAAGGGGTTATTCGAACGTATGTAAATAGATACAGATACGGATCCCCACGTCGTTGCATTTCATTTAGGATTAAGAAGAGGCGCAATCGGGCCTGCTTTTTACGTATCTATCATTATTTGGGTACCATATTCACTTCTTTGGGCTTCTATTGAATCAAGAAATAGGTTTGATTGTACATCTTTTATATATATATAAGGGATCCTCCAGATAATTTAAATCGACCACTATGGCCATGCTTTATTAATCGATAAGCGCGACTAACGTCGGCTCCATACTCTGTCAATGGAATTATGGGGTTTTTGTTTTTTATTTCATGAGGAAAAAAGGGAATAATGAGGATAAAAATAAGAATCAAGGCAGGGGCTGTTTGGGGCATTCCTTTTGGGAATTCCCAAAAAAGGTGCAAGTAACGAGACTGAGAAGAATTTATTTGTATGGTAAAGAATTTGTCCATATCAGTCATTCCGCAAGAAGAAAAAAGGGGTTTTGTTGAATTTCAAGTATTTAGTTTTATCAATAAGATAGAGAGACTTACTTCGTATTTGGAATTGCACATAAGGGATTATTTATCTCAGAGGGGTCTCCGGAAAATGTTGGAAAAACGTGAACGGTTGTTGATTTATTTATCAAAGAAAAATCTCCTCCAGATAATTCAAATCGAACTAATTTGATGTCCAACTCGACCCTATATGACATGACCAACAACAACAACTACGCCTTCGTCCCAAAACAATTGGGGTCGGCGATATGAACCAAAAAAGAAAATCATTCTGGGTCTTCCACATGAATCCTTCTCCTCAAATCATTTCTATCCAATGTCATGTCCTCGGTGAGGTTCAAAGCATTCATATCCTTTCCTATCATCTCCATCTAAGTCTTCTTAGGCCTACCCCGACCTCTTTTAACTAATATATTTTCTCATTTCTCCATCCTTCTAACTGGAGCATCATTAGGCCTTCGCCGAATATGTCCAAACCACCGTAAACGATTCTCTCTCATCTTATTTTCAATGGATGCAACACCTACCTTCTTACGTACCTCCTCGTTTCGAATCTTATCTTTTATTGTATTTCCACACATCCAATAAAAGATAAGATTCGGAATGAGGAGATACATAAGAAGGTAGGCGTTGCACCCTATATGACATGACCGATTGATAGAAATACTCCAACACTCTATCTTTATCATATATTCCATATATCATACTAGATAGATATCATATTCATAGAATATGATTCACTTTCAAGATGCGTTGACGGTGAAATGATAGACACACGAGAGTCAAAATCTCATGCTAAAGAGCGTGGAGGTTCAAGTCCTCTTCAAAATAAGAATAAACCATGAGCATCTATTTAATTTTTTATTTACATTACTACATTTATTATATTACCATTACTATCGAGATCTATTATCTTTTTTCGTGTGTCCCCAAAAAGTCAGAGTAGGTGCAAATTCTCCCAATTTGTGACCCACCATACAATCCACGCACCCATGTCCATGCGGTTGCGACACTTGGACATGGCTTCCGTAGTGTCAGGTGTGATCAACTGCATAGGGGTCCATTTTTGTCCAAAATTGGACTCAGATAACCCTAACTGAGTCCTATTTTATCTATACATACCAGAGTTACCGGAAGCGCCTAGCTAAAAGGGGAAGCGCGCTTCCCCGAAGCGCGCTTCGGAAGCGCGAAACGTCGCGCTTCCGAAGCGTGGGGGGAAGCGTCCCCCTTTTTTGGGAAGCGCGCTTCCCTTTAATGGGGGACGCGTTTCCCTTTAATGGGGGACGCGCTTCCCTTTAATGGGAAGCGCGCTTCCCCCACGCTTCCCCAACGCTTCCCCCACGCTTCCCCCTCGCTTCCCCCTCGCTTCCCCTGTTTTTTCAAATTTTTTGTATTTTTTATTTTTTATTTTTATTTTTTTCGCTTCCCCCTCGCTTCCGAGACGCTTCCTGGGTCGCTTCCGAGACGCTTCCTAGGTCGCTTCCGAGACGCTTCCCGAATCGCTCCTAAGTGGTCCCACGCTTCCCCGCTTCCTAAAATTTTGAAAGTGCCTCGCTTCCCGCTCCCGCTTCCCGTATCGCTTCCCGCTCCCGCTTCCTCAACTGGCAACCATGATACATACACACAATATCAAGTGCGGTCAACTGCATCGGAGTCCAAAATTGGACTAAGTTAACCCTAACCGGGTCCTGTTTTATCTACACACACACACACACTATATATATATATATATATATATATATATATATATATATATATATATATATATATACCCAAGTTTTTTGAAACTATAGTGTCGCACCTTTCACACCTGCATCCGCACTTATGTGACATAGATGAGGATAATATGGTGACTTGAAAAAATATAATACAAATGTAACCTTCATTGAAGTACTCTCTACGTTATATCACATTTCCTTAATTGGCCCATCAAAAGAATTTCCACCTTCAACTTTGCAACACTAATCCATAATTCTACAAATAGGCTTGCCTTTTATGACATAGGAGCCCCCCCACCCCGTTCTCCCACCTAGAGTATTACTAAAATGTTCTTTCCTTTATCTTTTAATAGAT
This sequence comes from Nuphar pumila, assembly GCF_984573655.1. Taxonomy (NCBI): domain Eukaryota; kingdom Viridiplantae; phylum Streptophyta; class Magnoliopsida; order Nymphaeales; family Nymphaeaceae; genus Nuphar; species Nuphar pumila. The sequence continues at coordinate 73,761,776 of NC_143262.1, forward strand.
TCACCTCTTCCAGAGAACTCAATTGATGTTTCTTGTAAAGAAATTATAAAAAAAGGAAATGTCTAAAATAGCACTTACATAATGAGCAATAATTAAAAACAAGTTGAACCTTTTCTCCATGAATCAAAGACAAATTGTTTGGCAGATTACTTTGGGTTTGCATTAACCATGATATTAGAAGTGCTCAAAGTGAGTAGGAATCTCGATTCTTAGAAAGCAGTTAGGAACCCTAATTCCCAATTATGAGAGTCTCAATTCCCAGTCGTGGAAATCCTAGTTGCCAATCATGACACTATTTGGATATGAGATTTTTTGTAAAATAATAATGGCATAAATATGTCACGATTTAGATGCTGGATTTTATTTCTTTTGTAAATTTTGAGATAATATGAATATATTTTGTTACTGTTTCATAAATTTGTCTTTTAGATGGAAGAAATAAAGGCTACTTTGAAGTGGCATAGGATATGATTTTACAAGTAGGGATCCATCTATAAAACACTTTCTACCCTTACCATATCTTCTTGTTGCTTAAAAGTATCATATACGCATAGTTGAAGTTTCTTAGATTTGTAATATATGTGATAATAAGATATGCACACATTGTTGCACAAATTCTTTTATTATTTCAATGGTTAGTGTCCAAAGTAAGCATATTAAGGTGCGCTTTTGGGTATTTTGTACTTTTATTGAACGCATATTTGTGCATTGTTCTCTTAAATGATCTAAAAATTTCCTAATAGAATGATATGGTTATTGACTATCATCTTCATTTCATAAAATTTTTCTTCTTACCTCTATTAATTATCAATATTTTACATGATTCCACATATCACTTCTTAAGCAATTCACCCATACTGCTTCCTACTCACTTTCAGCTTCTCGAATCTTCTGAAGGTTTGAAATGATTGCTTCCCTAATCCAATTTCCCTTCAGCTTTCTTCTCTTACAACTATAGTATCAACTCAACTGAGTTTAAGCTTTTAAGTTCACATTTTTACTCTCTCTCTCTCTCTATCTATCTATCTATATATATATATATATAGACACACACAGAGAGAGAAGGGGGGTGGTCTACCCACTTGTCCTCCCCTTCAAAATCTGTATGTAGATATGTTTTTTGGCAAATCTGACAGCACAGATGTGATCTCCATTGTCGAAAACCTATAAATATGCTCTTAGATCAAACTTTTTTTTTGTGTAGGTAGGATTTTATAATGTAGAAAATTTCAGAACCATTAATTTTTAGATCATTGTAAAATCCTACCTACACGTCAAAAAAGTTTGATCCAAGAGACTATTTGTAGGTTTTTGACCATGGAAATCACATCTGTATGGTCAGATTTGCCAAAAAAACATATCCACAGACTTTAAAGGGGAGAACAGGTGGGTGGACCATCCCCGCTTCTCAAATATATATAATCCAGTGCCCCAGTTGCATTATGCAATGGCTGCCACCAAGTCTTTCTCTCCATTTCACCTCTCTTTGCTGCTACTAAGTTTATGTTTACATGAAAAAAGAAGAAAAAGAAAGGGAGAAGTCAAGCAGGGTTCATAGAAGGTAAAAAAGATGGTGATGGAGATGATAGTGGAAGAAGGAAAATGGGTGGTTGCGAAGGCCTAAAAGAATGAAGCATTCATCAGCAATGACAAATGAAAAAAAATTGCAGCAATAGATGAAGGAGGACATGATGATGGGTGGTGGTGCTAAATCGATATTGAGAGAGTGGAAAAGAAGATGGTGGCTGAGAAAGAAGAGGAAAGAATTGCACACACGCACAGAGGAAGTGATGATCGATAGTGGTGCTGCATCAGTATTCAAAGAATGGACAGGAAAGAGATGATAGTGACTGAGGAAAAACATTGCACACACACACACACACAGGGGGAGTTTTATTACAAGAGAAAATATTAATATTCAACAGTAGGTTGGACTATTTAAGACATCGGATTTTTCAATTATCAAAGAAAGAAGTTTGAGAAAAATAGGTGCCCTTTTTTATTATCACCCAAAAATTACGTACATTTTGAAAGTTTGACTCAACAAAACAAAAAACTTCTTAAGATGCTCCATCAATACCCTCAAATGCCATAATGAGTCTCTAATGAAGTGCCAAATGAGAGAGATGAAATCTCCAAGAGAAAGCACGGAAGCACGCACATACACAAGAGGCCACAAATGAGCAAAATAAACCACAAAAAGTGGTCAAACACACAAAGAGGTAAAAAATTATATTTCACTCATAAAATGCTTCATAAGAAGCTTGAAGAATGCATGGGGTCATGCCCTTTATTTATACACAGCAAGGGACCCAAGAAGGGGCTCCCATAGAGTCGTTGGAGCCCCTCCAACGGTCATATTTATGACCGTTGGAGGGGTCCAACGACTCTATGTGGACCCCTCTCCAACAATAAAAAAAGGAAAAACAAAAAAGGTAAAAAAGAAAAAAGAATAAAGGGAAAAAGAAGGAGAAAGCATATCTAGAATATGTGTGTACATGTGAAATGACAGAAATACCCCTATCGGGTATTTACAAAATAAATATATATATTTATATATGTAGATAGACACATAGACATATATATATATGATAATATATATGTGTATGTGCCGTAATATATATAGATATATATATGTATATACATCATATTTTAACACCCCCCCCCCTCAAACACACGGTGAAATCACCGAGAGTTTGCTAAGGAGGAAGTAAAAGCAAGGCGATGGCAAAGCTTTGGTGAAGAAGTCCGCCAACTGATATTCGGTAGGAACATATGGGAGTTGAATGGTGCCCCGTAAGAACTCATCACGAACATAATGACAGTCCATCTTAATGTGCTTTGTTCGTTCATGAAAGGTGTGATTGCTAGCAATATAGATAAAGCTCTTGTTGTCGCAACACAGCTTTGAAGGAGTTGAGAATGAGACACCCATATCTTTAAGTAAGCTTCTTAACCATACAATCTCCGTTGTGGTAGTGGTCATCGCCCGATATTTTGCTTCGGTAGACGAGAGAGACTTTATGTTGCTTCTTACACCTCCATGAGATAAGTCACTCACCAAGAAACACACAATAACCTGTGGTAGAAATACGATCATCGGGGTTACCCCCCCAATCGGAGTCAGTATACGCAAGTAAAGTAAGAGGTGAAGAAGAGGATAAGAATACTCCCTTAGTTATGGAATTTTTTAAGTATCTGATAATTCGCATTACTGCTGCCATGTGAATGGTAGAAGAAGCAGTCTAAAATTGGCTTGCACTATGAACTGCATGTGAAATGTCAGGCATGGTGATAGATAAAGATGTTAGAGATCCAATCAATTGACGGTAAGGCGTGGGGTCTGCTAAAGGAGTGCCATCACTGGCTCTCATCTTGGCATTGATCACTTCTGGAGTCTCCACCCTTTTGTCATCTGTCAGTCCAGACCTAGTAATAATGTCAGAGGCAAGCTTCATCTGAGATAGGACATACCCCTTGGGGGAGTATGCAACTTCAATTCCTAAGAAATACCTTAGAAAACCCAGGTCAGACATATCAAAATTTTTCTTAAAAATATTTTTAATAAGGTCAATACCTTTCTTATCATTACCTGTGATAATCATGTCGTCAACATATAGCAACAAAATTGTTATGTATTCATTAGAAGATTTAACAAATAAAACAGTATTTGTGTAACATGAGGAAAAAACATTATCAAGAACTACTTTGCTAAAAAGATCATACCAAGCTTTTGGTGCTTGGTTAAGACCATAGAGAGCTTTGTTCAATTTTAGAATATTTCCTTCCCCAATGTCAAGACCCGGCGGAGGGTCCATAAGAACTTCTTCACACAGAGTTCCATTTAAGAACGCATTTTTAACATCAAGTTGATATATCGGTCATTGCTTGATGGAGGCTAAAGCAATTAAGGTTTGTACACTAGTCATTCTGGCTACAGAAGCAAATGTTTCTTCATAATCAATCCCATATTCCTGGGTGTAGCCTTTTGCAACCAAGCGAGCTTTGTATCTTTCTAGAGACCCATCACATTTGGTTTTGACTTTATATACCCATCTACACCCAATAGCCTTTTTTTCCTAAAGGTTGAGGAATAATGCTCCAAGTTTGGGCTTTGTTAAGAGCTTCTAATTTGATTTTCATAGCTTCAATCCAATGTGGATGATCTTTAGCTTCCTTGAATGAGGTAGGCTCATGATACGAATGTATTAACATGAGACAAGTCCTATAATTCGGAGAAAATGATTCATAAGACACAAATTTTTATGGTGGCCTACTAGTACAAGAAGATCTCCTAGGTGGATTGTTGTCAATAGATTCTTCTAAAGAGAAGTCTTGAGAGTATCTATCAATAGCAGGTTGATGTTCATTTCCTAACCGCCGGATATATACATTTATGTCATTAAGGTTTTCAGTTTGGGAAACATCATCATGTTGTGGAATATCATTATAATGTAAGATGCCATCACAAGTAGTATCACAAATAATTGCCTCAGGCGACTCAATTCTAGGAGCTAAGTCAAAAAAAAAAAATAATCGATGTCTTCCCTAGATGTGTGGATATCGAACCATTTTGTTCTTCAATAAAGTTACATTTCTCGACACATACAGTTTGTTGTTTCGAATATCATAGCATCTATAGCTTTTTTTATTCTCACCATAGCCAATGAACACACATTCAAGAGCTTTAGGTGATAATTTATCTTGTCATTGACTAAGTACAAAACATTTACATCCAAAGATTCTTAGTCTATTAATGGAGTAATTTTAAATAATTTTTCAAAAGGTGAAACATTTTTTAAAGAAGAAGAGGGCATACGATTTATAAGATATGTTGCGGTAAGAAGAGCTTCGGCCCAAAAGTTTTTATGAACATTTTTAGACATAAGAAGAGTTCTTGTAGTTTCAATTAAATGTCTATGTTTCCTTTCCGCAAGACCATTTTGTTGCGGGGTTTTAGGACAAGATCGTTGGTGCAAAATTCCATTAGTTTTAAAATAATTTTGAAAATCTTTAGACATGTACTCACCTCCCGAGTCAGATCTAAATATGGTTATATTGTCTTGAAATTGATTTTGAACAAGAACGTGAAATTCTTTAAAATTAGTGAAGACGTCGGATTTATTCTTAATAATGTAAACCCACGTGTATCTAGTAAAGTCATCAATAAAAGAAACATAGTAAGAATAGCCCCCTTTAGACATAACAGGTGTCGGTCCCCATACATCGGAATGCACAAGTTCAAAAGGTCTTTTTGACACAAAATTACTATGTGAATATGAAAGAGAGTGAATTTTACCAAGAATACAATCATTGCATGTAAATGTATTTATATTACAAAATTTTTTCAAAAACGGAAAAAGGTACAACTTGGAAATACTAGGGTGTCCAAGTCTCTTATGCCAAGTCTCAATATCTTTAGATTGAACATGATTACAAAATGATTTGGATGGCAAAGACAAAAAATCCATATAGTAAAGGTCCCCTCTTCTATGGCCTTGCCCAATCTGCTTCCCGGACCGGAGATCCTACACATAGCAATGGGTTGGTGAAAAAGAGACATTACACTCAAAATCGGTAATTTGAGAAACGGAAAAAAGATTTAGATTAAGTTTTGGAATAATTCGGATTTTTGGAACAAAAAATTCATTGTTTTGGTCATAAGTTTTCTCAAGATTTCCAATGCCTTCCACATTCAAGGATGTTCCATCGGCGGTGGATACATATGATTTAAATTTATTGAGACTTGGTTTTGACAAAAGTGATGCATTTGGAGTCATATGGAAAGAGGCACCCGAGTCAAGAATCCAAGAAGTCATACCTGGAAAGGAGGAGATGGCGGCACCAAAAGTGGAAGGTGAAGAGGATGATGTAGAGGAGTTCAACTTTATAAATTGTTGAAGAGTTTCGGTTAGATGAGCGATGGACTCCTTTATGTCACCATCCTTCTTTGAATCTTCATTGATGTTTGGAGGAGTTTCCCCCACGGAGGCCACCTTCTTTTTGAATCTAGGGCAATCCGGACGAATATGGCCCGGTTCATTACAATTATGACAAATGATTTTTCTTCCTCCACCACCATTATTCTTCCAAAAATGTGGTGGTTTATATGATCTAACATTGTTGTCGGGTCTAGACACGGCATGTACTTCATCAACATCTCTTTTTAAGGCCAAACGGGTTTCTTCTTGACACAAGTCGGCCAAAATGTCACTTAGAGGAGTAGAGGCCCTATGAAGAAGAGATCCTCTAAGTTGCTCAAATTCGAGACGAAGCCCATGAATAAATTGAAAGAACCTTTCTTTTTCTATTTGCTCTTGTCTCGTGGCAATAGCACTTCCTTCCCATTGTGGTTCGAGAAGAACAAGCTCATCCCATAAAGAGGATAGAGCACTATAGTAGTCTCTAATACTCATATCTCCTTGCTTGGTAGCTCTTACCTTCTCTTGTAGAAAAAAGTGCCTATCAAGGTCTCTTTGGGTGTACATTCCTTTCATAAAAAACCAAGCTTCATTAGCTTTCTTGAATTTTGCAAGATTTGCACAAATCTTCAATTCGACATTATTCATGAACCATGCTAAGATTTTAGCATGATCACTTTCCCAATCTTCCATTTTTGAAGAGTAATCAAGAATAGCTTTTTCCTTTTCTTCTTCATTCAATGCTTTTTCTTCGTCTCCTTCAAACTTGGTTAGCTTCAATTGTGGTTCCGGAATGGTTCCACATACGTAACCCTAAAGTTTTTTACCTTTGAGATTATTTTCCATAGCGGCCGCCCACATGCGGTAATTGGTCCCATCCAATTTGAATGAGAGATCGATTTTTGCATCTTTGTTGGCCATTTATAGAAAAAGAGTATTGAGACGAGAGAGGAGAGATATTACTTGTCAAGAGAGAATCCGATGAAGCCTTTTTCAACCAAGGCTTTGATACCATGTAATGAAGTGCCAAATGAGAGAGATGAAATCTCCAAGAGAAAGCACGGAAGCACGCACATACACAAGAGGCCACAAATGGGCAAAATAAACCACAAAAAGTGGTCAAACACACAAAGAGGTAAAAAATTATATTTCACTCATAAAATGCTTCATAAGAAGCTTGAAGAATACATGGGGTCATGCCCCTTATTTATACACAGCAAGGGACCCAAGGAGGGGCTCCCATAGAGTCGTTGGAGCCCCTCCAACGGTCATATTTATGACCGTTGGAGGGGTCCAACGACTCTATGTGGACCCCTCTCCAACAATAAAAAAAGGAAAAACAAAAAAGGTAAAAAAGAAAAAAGAATAAAGGGAAAAAGAAGGAGAAAGCATATCTAGAATATGCGTGTATATGTGAAATGACAGAAATACCCCTATCGGGTATTTACAAAATAAATATATATATTTATATATGTAGATAGACACATAGACATATATATATGATAATATATATGTGTATGTGTCGTAATCTATATATATAGATATATATATGTATATACATCATATTTTAACAGAGTCACCACCCCTACCCACGATTAGAGAATTATGATGTATTCCGCTTATTCCCACTATAAGTCAGTGTTTAAAAATTCATGTGACTCAGGTGACTTGGCCATTCACCTGGTCAAATTATTGAATGACCCGGAATCAACAAAACTTGGCCTAGTCAGCCGATTTTGGCATGACTCAGCCAAGTCATACATATATGATGTATCTTATGTATATATATATAATGCACATTATGTATATTATATATAAATGATATATTTGCATAATATAATATATAAACACTTTGTATACATATTATGTATATTTTCATACTTATTATATGTAACATTTAGAATTACAACATATATAAACATATTTATACACATTTAACATATTTTATAGAAAATATAAAGTTCTCATGACTCGGCTGAGTCACCATGTTCACCCAGCAAGTCACAAGTCAACCCATGTTGAGCCACATCGCAAATCACTGGATTTTAAAACAATGCTATAACTTGAAGGATTTACTGGAGGACTTGTCATAACTCATAAGCCAAATGACATTTTGAATTAAAAAAAAATCAATGATATTTATTCATTTCTTGCATAGACAATAAAAGATGCAAACTACCAGACATATGGTGTGCTAATTGATGAAAAGACATCAAAGCTCAAATATTCAACACGTACATCTTCTTCATCAGGATTATCAACTCCATGTAGTCGAGAAGAATGAAAACGTGGCTTCAGGTCCTATGCCAAACAAAAATCAGATTAGTGATATCCAAGTCCAGTACTTGTAAAGATAATACAATATCAAAACAGAATAAAAGAATATGCAACTTGAGTTCAGTGTAAGACATCACAATTACCTGATCCCTGTCTGGGAAAGATTCATCATCCTAGAAATACATGCAAGCTATCAACAACAGTTGGAGAAAAGAAATCCAGTAAACAAAAGAACAGTGTATGGATCAACAGGACCACCTCAGCATCATCCAGAGATTCATCATCCTCAGCATAGACCATGTTTGACAGTAAAACCTAAAATTTGAATGAACAGTTACAGAAAAACTGTCAAAATATTCACCAAATCTTGTGGATATGCTTTTGAGTTCAGGACAATACATTGAATACATTACCGGTATAAGACGTGGTAAGAACTCTCTCAGGTTCTCTGGCTGTGGTTGAGCCTCACAGTATGCAGACCTAATGACCAGCAAATAGCACAGTGAGGAAACCAAAAACAGAAAAGAAAGAAAAGTAGTAGATTTATCAACTATAACAGAAAAAGTTCCCATAGTTTGAATTTATTCACTGCAATCTTACTATAAATCTTTAAACCATATAATAAGTTTTCCAAAGCTACATCGTTATTCTGGCTCAGACTAAAAAAAAAAAACAGAAAATAAAAAAGCTATCGACAAAGCTGGTGGAAAGAATGAGTACCAAAATTCACAAGCCTCCAGTGAAACTTCATCATCAGTATCCTTGTTGGCTTGCAACATATATTCTATAACATTTCCTAAATGTGGCTGAGAAAAAAAAAGCATAAAAATTAAATAAAGGGCATGACTCAGCTAAAAGGATGACACAAGCAAAAATACTTGGCATACCCATAAAAGCATAGTTAAGTCTGTAAAATGATCCAGGGTAAAGAAGCAGCACTTAAATTACTATAGCAAATAAGGACAATTACTATGAAGAAGTTTAGGACATCAAACTAGCAGCACCATTCATTGCACACATGTATACAATAGAAAGCTACATAAACTCACGGGTAGCAACCAAAATATCATCTGATAATGCCTACCTCCAAGAAAGAAGGACGGATTCCAATAAGTTGAATAAGGGCTGAACACACCTGAGAATTACAACATCAAGGAAATGAATGTTAACCAAAGAAATTCCCATTTAGGCATCACTGTGCAAAAAACAATCTTGAATAGGACTTAAAATTAACTGACAAGTGTTTCAGCCTTCAGCATCAAGAAAAACTTAAAATGAACATCACTTTACAATATCAAAAGGTCACAAATCATTGACCACTTTTCAAAGGCATGTTAATAACTGTGAAATATTGAAGCACAATAAGTGAGAATACATGCATAAGGTCAAAAGGAAAAGCATTTGTGAGCAGAAAACCGAGTAACATTAGCAGAAGAAAAACAAGATCAATACAACCAACAGGAACACGCTCCCAATGTTAGTAGTCAAAAATAGGCCTAGTCTCTAATGAAATAAGGAGCCTTCACACACCTCACTCAAGAGGCACAAATCACACACAAATCGTTCAAAGTACAAAAACCACTAAGGGCTTATGAAGAACGCAATCACAAAGTGCACATGCACAAGTCCACTATGGGACAATCCAAGAAACATTCTTTTATATTTTTATCTATATTATATATAAATACATAAATGCACGCAAATACACATAGTGTTAACTTAAAACTGTTAAAAATTATATACATGTGTATAACTGTTTAGTTATACACTGCCGGTCCCAAGCCCGGATAAAGGAGGAGGGTTGTGGTAGGCCAGTGACAGCCAGCATAAAAACTTAGTCACACCCTATGAATATGAACCAATATGAGAATTTCGTTGAGGCGTTCCCTACTGAGCGACGAGCTGTACTCTATAGGCCCGGAGGCAGTGATAAATGGGCAAGGGTTGCTAGGTCGTCGCCCAGAAGCGACGCGTCACACCAACGCCCGGGTGTGGTGTCAAATAGGCAAGGGTTCCCTCACTTTGTTGGACGGGTGGGGGTAAAGAAGATAGTTCAAGACTATAAAATTAGGTTAGCCACTTGGAACATAGGGTCTTTAACTAGTAAGTTGGTAGAGTTAGTAGATGTTATGTGCAGGAGAAAGATAGATATTTTATGTCTACAAAATACCAAATGGGTAGGTGAGAAAGCAAAATTGATAGAACCTTGAGGATATAAGATTTGGTATATAGGAATAAATAGGAATAGGAATGAAGTAGGGATTGTTATTAATCGTGAGTTTATAGATAATGTAGTTGAGGTCCGTAGGAAGGGTGATAGGATTTTACTTATTAAATTAGTATTAGGTAAGGATATTATTAATATTATTAGTGTTTATGCACCTCAAGTAGGTTTAGATGATTCCATTAAGAGACAATTTTGGGAAGATTTAAATGGAGTAGTACAAGGGATATCTCATGGAGAAAAAAAAATTCATCGACGGTGACCTTAATGGACATGTAGGCATTAGTAGGGATGGATTTAAGAGTATCCATGGAGGCTATAGTATAGGAGAAAGAAACGAAAGTGGAGAAAGGATTTTAGATTTTGGTTTGTCGTATGATATGATCTTAGCAAACACTTGGTTTAGGAAGAGGAAGTCTCACCCAGTAACATTTAAAAGTGTGGTTAATACAAGTCAGATAGATTTTTTCCTACTTAGAAAGAGAGATAGGGGTTGTTGCATCGATTGTAAGGTTATACCAGGAGAAAGCGTAAATACACAACATAAAGTTTTAATTTTAGATCTTATAATAAGAAAATACCGCAAAAGGGATAGACATAGGATAGATCCTAGAATTAAGTGGTGGGCACTTAAATGAGCTAAACAAGGAGTGTTTGTAGAGCAGGTAGTTAAGGAAGTTGATTGGTGTCTCAAGGAGGATTCAGAATCAATGTGGAATAAGATAGTGGGTGGCATGAGAAAGGTGGCTAAGGAGGTATTGTGTGAGTCTAAAGGCGGTGCACCGCTAGGTAAGGATACATCATGGTGAAACAAGGATGTCAAATTAGCTATTAAGGTTAAAAGAGAGTGTTATAGAAATCTAAGAGTCATGATAATGAGAATTTGGAGAAGTATATGATCTTTCAGGTTTTATGCCTGAAAAATCAACTATGGAAGCTATACATCTTCTTAGACAACTTATTGAGAGAAATAGAGAGAGGAACAAAGATTTGCATATAGTTTTTATTAATTTGGAGAAGGCATACAATAGAGTACCTAGGGATGTTCTCTGGTGGACAATGATGAAGAAAGGTGTTTTTCTCAAGTGCATTAGTATAATTAAAGATATGTACGAAGGAGTAGTAACCAATGTTCGCACTTGTGGAGGGGTGACAACCAATTTTCCTATAACGGTTGGGTTACATCCTATGTCACACGGACTCGGCTCCAAGGTCGACGCACCCGCGTCGACACGCACCGACACGAGTGCGGCTCTTACTCGGTCAACCCGACCCTGTGTGCGGTCAACGCACCCAGGGTCATTTTGGTCCATTTTTTGGATTTTTTTTAAATTATGGGCCACGGAATTTTAACAAAAAAAATCGGGGGGGGGGGGGGGGGGGGCGCTGCCCCCCTATAAACCCCCCCCCCCCCGCTACCCGCGCTGGGGGAACTCCCCCGCCTGTAAGGAAAAAACCCCTGAATCAGGCTTCACAACTCATCACTTGTCCCCTAATGGGCACAACTTTGACCGAGTCTTATATATATATATATAGCCGAGTCCCTGTGTCCAAAATTTTTGAAATTACGCCGCACCCGTGTCACACCCACACCCATGTGACATAGGTTACATCAAGGATCTGCATTAAGCCTTTTCCTATTTGCTATAGTAATGGATGAGCTTACGAGATCAATTCAAGAAAATGTGTCATGGTGTATGTTGTTTGTTGATGATATTGTTTTGATTGATGAGTCTAGAGTTGGGGTTAATGCTAAGTTAGAATTATGGAGACAGACATCGGTTTAGTAAGCAACGAAGTAGTGATGGGATTGTAGTGAAGCTTGGTGAGCAAGAAATATCGGTGGACGACTGTTTCGAATATTTGGGATCTATCATTCAAAAGTATGGTGAAATTAATGGAGATGTAAATCATAGGATAAAGGTTGGGTGGATGAAATGGAAAAGTGCAACTGGAGTGTTGTGCGATCGTAGAATGCCATTGCGGTTGAAGAGAAAGTTTTATAGGACGATAATTAGGCTCGCTTTACTATATGGTACAGAATGTTGGGCTGCCAAGAGACATCATATTCAAAAAATGAGTGTAGCTTAGATGGATGTGTGGAAATACAATAAAAGATAAGATTCGAAACGAGGAGGTACGTAAGAAGGTAGGTGTTGCATCCATTGAAAATAAGATGAGAGAGAATCGTTTATGGTGGTTTGGACATATTCGGCGAAGGGCTAATGATGCTCCAGTTAGAAGGATGGAGAAATGGGAAAATATATTAGTTAAAAGAGGTCGGGGTAGGCCTAAGAAGACTTGGATGGAGATGATTGGAAAGGATATGAATGCCTTGAACCTCACCGAGGACATGGCATTGGATAGAAATGATTTGAGGAGAAGGATTCATGTGGAAGACCCAGAATGATTTTCTTTTTTGGTTCATATCGCCAACCCCAATTGTTTTGGGATGAAGGTGTAGTTGTTGTTGTTGTTGTGTGTGTGTGTATATATATATATCCTCCCCGCACCCAAGTTTTTTTAAAGTGCCGCACCCGCACCTATGTGACATAGCTATGCATATATTTTGTAGTTTTCATTCTTTGATGCTTCGATTTAGTGAATTTGTAGCTTGGAGTTTGATTATTTGCATTTGCATTGTAGAAAACATAGTGTTATATTCAATACTTAAAGTATTATGTAAAAAAACATTAAAAAATTTGGTCCTAATGTGTCCGACCTGCTGACCCACGAGTCAATGGTCGAGATATCTGAGTCTAGGGGTGGCAATCGGGTCGGGTCGGCAGGTCAGCATACCTCAACACGAACACGACCCGTTTATTAAACGGGTCAGATGTGGCAAACACGAACACGACCCATTTATTAAACAGGTAACCCGACACGACACAGTTAACCCGTTTAATAAACGGGTCTCGACCGGAGATTCCATCGCCAAGCTATGCATGAGCCTCGCAACTGCCTTCGACGTCGGTCCCTCCGCCCGCCTTTCGTACCGCCCCAACGACCCCTCCAATGCCTTCTGCCTCGTCGTCAAGACCGGCATCGGCCCCTTCGGCTCTCCCGCTGCCTCCCCGCTCTCCATAAGCGCCGAGTTCGACCTCCTCCGCGGCGGCAGCGACCCCAAGTTCTTCGTCTGGTTCAACCCCCGGTCGGCGATTTCTCCATCAAGAAGATGGCCAGATCGCCGCTGATCGGATTCTCTGATGATCCCGATGCCTTCTTTGACAGGAAGATGGGCGAGGGTTTGGAAGTAAACGGCCTCTTGGAGGAGAACGACGGCGGAGGATCGGCTGATCATCTTCGGCTAGGGTTTTGCGAGAATGGAGGAGTGGTCGCGGCCGAGCAGCGCGACGGATTGGTGGTGGCATCGGGATCATTTGCTGGCGTGATCAACGGCTTATTCTCTGGTGTTGAGATCCGTGCGAGGAGCGCCTTTCCGGTGAGGAAGCACGCCGTTGTCAACTTCAGGTGGGGGATTAGGGTTCCGGCGGGGCTGTCATCGGTCGGAATCTCGCTCAGGAACCTGCCGGTCTTGGTGATGGGACCCGATTACCATAATAGGATTCGTGTTTGTGTATTTGGCGGGAATCGGGTTGCGGGTTGACGGGTTCGTGTAAACGGGTTGACCCGCCAGCCTAACCCGTTTATTAAACGGGTCAAACGGGTTGGCGGGTTGGCATACCCCTAACACGAACACGACCCGTTTAATAAACAGGTTAGGCGGGTCGACTCGTTTACGACACGAACCCGTTTAAGCCAAACCCTAACCCAGCTAAGAGCGGGTCGGGTTAGATTTTGCCACCCCTATTTGAGTCTGAGTCACGAGTTTGCCAAGTATGAGTTGAGGGCCTACTCTGATGCAGACTTTGGAAGAGTATCTCATGACAGGTTTTCCATCATTGGGTTTTATATATTCTTGGATGATTCTTTGATATCATGGAAGAGCAAAAAGCAACAAAGAGTTGCTCCTTCTACAGCATAAGCAGAATATTGTGCTACGGTGCAAGTCACAATAGAGATTATGTGGTTGAGATGGTTGTTGGACGATGTGGGTGTTGCTATTGATTGTGCTATTCCCTTGTGACAATCAAAGTGCTAATGGCATAGCTAAAAATCCAAAATTACAAGAGAGAACTAAGCATAATGAGATAGATTGTCACCTCTCTATGCAAAAAATCTAAAATTACAAGAGAGAACTAAGCATAATGAGATAGATTGTCACTTCACTCGTACAGCTTACTTGAAGGGAACCATTTCATTGTCGTACAATGCGACCGCCAGTCACATGGTGGATTGCTTCACCAAAAGTGTGTATTGATTCTTTGATCTTCTATAGTTCTCATATTCATGTCTTTTTGTTTTTGATCCGTGTATTTGATGTATACATGCTATTGGTTTATATATACAACAACAACAACTACGCCTTCATCCCAAAACAATTGCGGTCGGCGATATGAACCAAAAAAGAAAATCATTCTGGGTCTTCCACATGAATCCTTCTCCTCAAATCATTTCTATCCAATGTCATGTCCTCGGTGAGGTTCAAAGCATTCATATCCTTTCCTATCATCTCCATCCAAGTCTTCTTAGGCCTACCCCGACCTCTTTTAACTAATATATTTTCTCATTTCTCCATCCTTCTAACTGGAGCATCATTAGGCCTTCGCCGAATATGTCCAAACCACCGTAAATGATTCCCTCTCATCTTATTTTCAATGGATGCAACACCTACCTTCTTACGTACCTCCTCGTTTCGAATCTTATCTTTTATTGTATTTCCACACATCCATCTAAGCATACTCATCTAAGTTACACTCATTTTTTTAATATGATGTCTCTTGGCAGCCCAACATTCTGTACCATATAGTAAAGCGAGCCTAATTATCGTCCTATAAAACTTTTCCTTCAACCGCAATGGCAGTTATTGGTTTATATATATATATATATATATATATATATATATATATATATATATATATAGGGTGCTTCTAAGGTGGTATTGTGCCACCATAGCTTATGGTGGTCCACACTTTATTTACATAGATCTAAGCACCAAAAAAGAAAAATATAACCGTTGAATCATGTTTAGCATATTTTATTTATTATTTTCATGTTACAGTATCATTTTTAAACCGTCCATATTTTCATGAATTGTGAGCCATTGATTTTCGCCGTCTTGAAAATGGAATCTTATGGTGTATTAAACATGATCAAACCATATAATATACTAAATAAATAATGTTAAACACATCTGTCCGGTTAGATTTACCATTTGGTGGATAGATCTATGCAAACAAGAGTGTGTACCACCATATGGTACTTTGCTATGTCACATAGGTGCGGGTGCGGGTGCGGATGCGACAATGTGGCAATTTAAAAAAACTTGGGTGCGGGGAGGATATATATAATTTTTAATAGTTTTAAGTTAACACTATGTCTATTTGTGTATTTATGTATTTATATATATAATATAGATAAAAATGAACTTGATTAGGGTTAACTGAATCTACCTTTATAGAAATGGACCTCAGTGTGGTTGACTTCACCAGGAAGCAGTGTCCAAGTGTCGCACCCGCCTGGGTGCGGGTGCGACACGGGTGTGGTACCCTGTTAGAAGAGTCCATGTGACATAGGTACCATGGTATAGAACCACCATATATATTGCTTGTATAATGTGTGTGTATATATTGATTCTTTGATCTTCTATAGTTCTCATATTCATGTCTTATTTTGTTTTTTATTTCTAAATTAATATATATATATATATTATGTATACCACATTATTGGTTACACACATATATATATATATATATATGAGATTTTTTCACGGTTCTTGTATTCATGCTTATTTTGTGTTTTGTCTATTTATTTTATGTATATATGGTATTGGCTATATATATATATAGGAAAAGTGGTAGCTGCCTATAACTTTTCTGAGCTGCCACGAGGTAACGGGCGTTTTCGGGTTGTTTTTCGCAAATCTAACCCTGCAGATGTGTTCGGCATGGTCGATTCGCTAGGAAAAGACACTTGGATCATGTTTTTCGATTAAGAAAAAACATGATTTTTTAAGCCTTGAGCATTTATGAAAATTTAGATTGTCGATTTTTAAATCTTATAAAAACCTACCTGTGTTGGAATCGGACAATCCAAGAGTCGATTCCTATAAAATTAAGCATGTAGAACACATCTTTACTGTCAGATTTAAGAAAAAATGGGAAAAAAAACTTTTGAAAGCCCGGTAGGCTGGAAGTAGGCCAGAAAAGTGGTAGACAGCTACCACCTACTCTCCATATTTATGTATAATTGATTCTTTAGATCATACATATGTATATGATATATATATATATTTGATTCTTTGACCTTCTATGGCTCTCATTAAATTTTAAAATTATTTCTAAATAGAATAAGAAATGGAGTCTTATTCTTCTGCAAGTGGTAATGGTTCTACTCTCAGTTTGCCAGCTGATACTCATAGATCATGGCTTTGAAGAGTAAATCAAAAGACCCGATGTGAAATTGGCTGTTCTGCACAAAAAAGAATGATTTTAATAGATGACATGTGGTCTTTTTCTAGGGACGCTTTTTGTACGTATATACAAAATTATGCAACATCTACATGGAATAGGGGGGCAATATTAGAGCATGTCAGAAAATCATGAGAAATCAAACAATAGCTTTTTAAAATATATGCAAGTTCAAGGAAGAAGGATAAGAAGAATGAAAGAACTATGATATACCAGGGTAGATCTAATAACATGCTTTCAAGTGAAGAGCCAAATTGGAAGTATGCGGCTAGTGGTTTTCAGTTATGACCTCCACAACCCAAAGGACCAATGGACCAATGGATATGTATTTTGTGTTGACTTGGAGAAAGAAAGCAATCATCAGGGAGCATTGGACAAAGCAAACTACCATAGAAAATCCACACAAGAAGAAAGAACAGAAAATAGCATGTGAGTACATCAGCAAGTGATTCTACCAAGCTAACGCTGCAAGATTTCACAGCTTTCAGATGATTGAGGCAAAAGGGCAGTTTCGCCTTCGAATGAAGGTGTCATGTGCCATGTGCCATGAACTTGAAGAACTATTGTTAGAGGAGGCAGCCAAAATAAAAAACGATTTTAAGAAAGTACAAGGACCATTGGGCTAAATACGGGTGCTCCATAATGTTAGATGGATGGATTGATAATGAGGAAACACTCAAACTTTTTTGTCCATTGTCCTTTAGGTACAACGTTCTAGAAGTCAATGGATTCATCTAAACTTGTAAAAGATGCAGAATTACCTGTCATCTGTAATTTAATGTGACTATTGAAGTTAACAGGTTGGTTCAGGCAATTGATTTCCAGAGATGATAGTGTCATAAGTGCTAATGTTAAGAAAGAATAAGGGAGATTAGAGATGACAAGGCAGCTACACCATAACTTACTCATCTAAAACCAATAAAAAACTAAAAATAATTTAAGGATGAGAATGGTTAGCATGGACCAGTTTCACGGTGATTGCCAAGAGATGAACCAATCAGTTTATCAGGAAATTCATGGAACATAATTGAGCATATGCATATTTAAGAGTGAAAAAAAAATCAATTTGGCCTTGAATAATTGTAATCAGAATTAAGATGACTTTTCAAAAGCACAATTAAACTCAATGGAATGATAAATCGCAACTGTCTGTTTTATTTATTTGTATTTGCATTAGCCATTTATTTTTTAAATATGAAAAATACAATACCACTACATTGTACACTTCTTCTCTAGAGTCTAGATCAGAGTTACCGGAAGGTTCTTAGGTAGGTGGGAAGCTCGCTTCCCGGAAACTCGCTTCGGAAGCGCGATACTCCTTGCTTCCGAAACTTCATGGAAAACTCGATTCCCCCACGCTTTTTTTATGCTTCTCATACACATGGTCTATGCATACTATATGCTTTTCTCACGTTTCTTTTCATCTTTTTCATGTACTTTCTCTCACGCTTTCACTCATTTTCCATGTACTTTCTTTAAATTGGTAACCATCATTATTAGATTTTAACAAAAATTTAACTCTTTTACAAAAAATCATGAAATATAAGAATGATCAATTTTTTTTTAGTTTTTATTTGTTTATTGTTTGATTCCATATTGCTTCATTTTTTATTCATATTTCACTTTTAAATTGAAACTTCGCTTCCCGCTTCGTATAAATTTGAAAATGCATCGCTTCTCGTATTGTTTCCCGCTTCCACTTCCTAGTTTGGCAACCTTGGTCTAGATGCATGGGAGGATAAGGTCGCATAAACATTCTCACCTTGACCTTATAAGACATTTCCAGTCAAACATTTGACATAAGTTGAAATTTACTTAAGCAAGCTTGACAAGTGACAGCGGGCTTGGGGTAAAGGTGCTGACCCCTTCATCCCAGGTTTGACTCCCATTGGGTGTGTGGGTGCCTTTAACTGGTGGGCTTCGTAAGGGCTTGGGTATCGGTGACCCCACCTGGGGTTTATCTCTCAGGGCATGGGTCTCGGTGAGGATTCCTCATCATAAAAAAAAATTTACTTAAGCAAGCTGGAAAAATCTTCATTTTTGCCCATTTCAATACATATCATGATATACTTCTTGCCAGAATGCCACTGACTACTATAACTCAAACATTTTTCTTTCTCTAGGTTATTGAACTAGATGATGAAAAGCCTGCAATTAAAATCATCATATGTTCATCCTTTTATTTCCAACATTTGCATCGCACTAGATATTAGTGAAAAGAATCTCATATATCCATATGCACAACAGGAAAACAAGACACAGCAGAAAAAGGAGATAGCCCAGTTAAATCCATGTATACATTTCAGGGTTTTTTGTATTTTGTTATTTTGTGTTATTGATCCATCTTCTTAGATTCTAAATACCTCACTCTTGAATTTGCACTTCAACAATTTTTTTCAATTTCATATATTGCTAACTCTGATTACTATGACATCATTGACAAACAAAAGGTCCCTCAGATTGGTATAGCTGCTATTACATGCAAGAAAACAATACATATAGAGGCAAAAAAAAATGATATTTACACAGAGAAACCACCCCCATGATCAGACACCTAGCCATGCTGAATCTGCCTGCCGTACTTACGGTCGCAGTCCTGGCAGCGTAAAACTCTGTGGGCTTAGTCACCACGCTTTGGCTTACGCAAAGGGTGGCGCCATGGGATTTGAACCTAGACCACCTGCCTAGTGGCCTAGGTCCCATACCACTACGTCAAACCCCTTTGGGGCATAGAGGCAATTATTTGAAACGCAGAAAGCTCAGGTATTTCTTTTTCACCTTATGGAATACTAATATCATGGGTAAACTCAATCCCAGACCTTTCCCATATCCCAGAGAAAGCTGGTTCCCAAAACTTCAAGAAGGAATGAGGCTTTTTGTGGCATGAAAACTATAGAAACTCAAGAGTATGATGCAGAAACATTGACAAGTTTAAGTAGAGTATGTATTCCAATTTAAAGAAGAAAAGGAAAGCCAAAAGCTGACAACAATGACAAGAAACAGCAACCATACCAGTTTTCGAACATCTGCAGCAGGATCATGAGCAAGAAGAAACAAGCCTTGGAGGTACTGATCCATTGATATAAGTAATGCCTGAAACAGAATAAAATATCACAACCAAGTATTGAATCATAAGTAGCATATCGAAGTATATAAATACACATACACGGACACACACGCATGCACGCGCACACACACACACACAGAGAAACTGAGAAAGGGAACCAGCACATGCTTACAGCAGGCAAGACCACAATAAATTGATTTACTGAGACTACAGCAAGCTTTCTTAGTGGAGCATGAGGTGAGTGGAACAACTGCACAGAGAAAACTGAGTAAATAATGTCCTGCTTTTCCAAATCCAGTTCAGAGCTTCACAATGAAATTGTGAAAAGAAATATAAAGGTGTGCTAGCCAACAATCATAAGCGCCAAAGCCAACCTGAAGTAATCTTGGCAAGAATACATTGATGGGCCTCTCTGCCAACCCAGGCACGTCCGAATCAAGCTCTTCTGGAACGTCCTCACAAATCTGAGGTTTCTCTTGTGATCAGTTCATCGACCATAACTTAATTAACCATAACCAGAGTCCAGACGCACCAGAACAATAACAGCACACACCAAACAAGAAGTCCAGTACCATTTGAACAGTATATCAAATTTTCTGTCCAACATTGAGCAGATGAGAGCATAAGCTTATAACAATGAGTTCTTTGAAATATTGTAAGCCTGTAAGGGAAACCACTTTAGGAGCATCTTCCTCATCATCATGTTCAGGAAGTCGGAAGACAACAAAGAATGGTAGCTGGCTTAGAGGAGAATAAACCATCAGTAAAGAAGAGAGAGATGAACTGCCCTTTCAAAGAATTGTTGTTTGTAATTCAAGTTTCTCCATGTGAACATTAGCTACTGGCATACCAAGATATAATGAACAATTAAAGCATTCTACTGGTTCAGGTGAATACATAATATTTCAGGCTGTAACCAAGCCACTGGGCCTACACTCTTGTCAATATATTGGGAGGGGGGAAGAAACTTTACTATAGTGTATACCTCATATATAAAGTGCATATATAATGATTGATATGTGTATACCTCACTAAGATAAAATCAATTCTTAGTGAGCCATGAATGATTCTTAAAGATGCATCATCCAAAAAATGGATATTTTAATGAAAAAGTATTTGCTGCTAATGAAACCATTATTCAGCAGAAAAGGCAGAACATCAACAACATGATCATCCAACGTGAATGACTTTTACCTTTGATAAGGCATCCATAGCACCCTCCATATGATTGAAGTCATTGCTATCCAAGCAATGCACAAGTGATTGGAGAAGCTCAGGCCAGTTAAAAACATGTCCTTGCTGCACAATTACACTGATCACCGTTCCAACGGTAGACCTGATATGCCTATCTGCTGACCCTAGGCAAAGCAGCAGTTCAGATTTGATATATTGTTGGTATGAAGGAGACAGAGACTGAAAACTGGTTCTCAGATTATTTTTCAAAAGTAACCCAGCTGCTTGGCGCACTTCCACCAATTTGCCCTGTTTATGCAAAATACAAGTAAAGTTATTGCAAGAATGGCCCAATGAAGGAAAGAGTGTGGAAACACCAATCATAGAAGGTATCAAGGAACAACTTTTCCCAGAGAACGAGTGCAATAATTCATAAGATGCCAAATCTGAAATGAAATAAGATGTGCACAATTACAATGCCAACAAAGGGCTACACAAGTGCATGAATCACTATATCGTCTCTAATGGACTGATTACAATCTCACAAAGGAGATATACAAAACACAAACTTCACAACAGCACAATGTAAAAATAATGATTTTATAATCTCAACAAGTATGCTTGGAAAAGCATACCTAAACACTTACAAAGGGCTCTATTTATAGAGCAATACAGCAGTCAAAAAGTGAGGGAATATGACCGTTGGGAGCAGTCCAACGACTACTTGGACTGCTTCCCAACAGTCACAAACTGTTTTACATTAAAAAATAAAAGAAATTTAAAAATGTAAAAAGACTATACAGTCCCTATTGGACTGTATTTATTACAATATACGAAATAACTAAAATACCCCTCATATACATGTATTGTATGAATATATATATATATATATATATATATAATGTATTTTAACACTCCTCAAACTTACGGTCAGATCACCAAAAAGTTTGTCAAGAAGAAATAGAAGTCGTGGTAGTGGAAGAGTATCGGTGAAGAAGTCCACAATCTGAAACTTGAACTGAACATACAATAAAGTAATTGTTCCCTTCAAGTATTCTTCTCGAACATAGTGACAATTCATCTCAATATGTTTTTTTCGTTCATGAAATGTGTGATTATTGGCTATATATATAACACTTTTGTTATAGCAACATAACTTTGAAGGATCTGAAACATCAACACGCAAGTCTGAGAGTAAGGATCTCATCCACACAATCTCGGTTGTTGATGTAGTCATCGCCCTATATTCAGCTTCTGTGAAAGATAAAGACACTTTCTGTTTTTTTTGCATCTCTAAGAAATGAAAAACCTGTAGTTGAGTGTCGGTTATTGGGATCCCCTCTCCAATCATAATCAGTATAAGCAATAAGATTTAAGGATGATGAAAAGGATAAAAATAGCCTTTAGATAGAGTCATCTTGATGCACCGAACTATTCTTAACACGGCACTCATGTGAGCTAATGTAGACGCATGCTAAAATTGAGTTGATGTATTTACACTATGCGCAATATCAGGTCTAGTAATAGATAAGTACATTAGTGGTCTAATAAGTTGCCTATAAGGAGTTGGATCATCTAATAAAATTGTCTTCAGCTCTCACTTTAGCATTTATCACTTCAGAAGTATCAGCATATTTTATGTTTGTGATTCCCGAAAGCGCAACAATATTTGTAGCAAACTTTATTTGAGACAAAATATATCTTCTTGGCGAATGTGTTACTTCAATACCTAAAAAATATCTAAAAAAACAAGGTCAATCATATCAAAAGATTTCTTAAGCATAATTTTAATCTCTTTAATTTCCTTCTGATCATTCTCAGTGATGATCATATCATCAATATCCAAGAGCAAAATGATAAGTAAAGTACATGTAGATTTTATAAAAAGAACAGTGCTAGTATCGCAGGAATTAAATTCAAAATTTATCATAGTCCCACTAAACCGATCATACCATGCTTTAGGAGTTAAGCTCATATAAAGTCATTCGAAGGCAAAGAACTATACCATTTTCAATCGTCAGACCAGGGAGACAATCCTTGTAAGCTTCTTCATTTAAATTTTCATTTAAGAAAGCATTCTTAACATCTAACTTATATATAGGTCATTTCCTAATAACGGATGCTATTGCAACCAGAGTTCTAAATGTGGTTATGTGAGCGATTGGGGCAAAGGTTTCTTCATAATCTATATCATATTCATGAGACCTATCACTCTTTGTTTTTCCCTTAAATAACCATCTACATCCTATTGTCTTCTTTCCCTTAGAAAAATGTTGAACTTCCCAAGTATTGACCTTATGTAAAGCATCTAATTATATTTTCATAGCTTATACTCATTCTTTTATGTCTTTGGCTTCTTTATAGTTGGACGGCTCATGATATAAGTGAATTGCTAGAAGACATGCCCTGTATTTTAAAGAAAAAGATTCATACGAGATAAACTTGTTTGGAGGTCTAAATATTTGTTCAAATCTTCAAATATTTTACACCCATAATCGAAAATTTGAGAAACCGAAAAAAAAAGTTTAAATCAAGTTTTGGAATAACTCTTACATTTAGAACAAAGAATTTTTTGAATAATTGTTAAGGTTTTTTATACTTTTAACTTTTAAAGAAGTACCATCGGCGGTTGACACACATGAAAAATATGAACTAGTGCAATCGGATAGTAGGAACTCATTATGAGTCATATAAAAAGAAGCTCTCAAATCCAAAATCTAAGAGGACTTACCGGGAGGAGAAGAAGAGTAGACGGTGGCACCGGATGTAGATGGAATGGCTTTTAGTATTTGTGAAACGACCTCCGCAATTTGAGCAATTGTCAAGTCATTGAAGTTGCCCCCTTTCTTTGATTCTTGATGTTCTTAACTTACCGCGTCCACCTTTTTAAGTTTGGAACAATCTGGTCTTATGTGTCTGATTCTTTACAATAGTGACAAGTAATGTTACCACCCTTGTATCTGTGCCCATTATGTCCTCTATTGAATTTTTTCTCAAAATGAAGAGGTTTATAATTTACAAAAAAAATGGGCTTGATATGGCAAGCACCTCATCACTAGACTTGCATTCAATTCTAATTTCTTCTTAACATATTTGAGCAAGGGCATCACTTATAGGAGTCGAAGACCTATGAAGTAAAGAGGACCTAACTTGCTCAAATTAATATTGAAGACCATATAGAAAAGACAAAAGATTTTATCTTTCAACTTGTTGCTTTCTCATCTCAATTGTTGTAACTTTCCATTTTGGTTCCAACATAACTAACTCATCCCAAATAAGAGATAAGAGACCATAAAAATCTCTTACGCCCTTATTCCCTTGTTTGGTAGTTCGTACCTTCTCTTGGAGATAATATAGTCTAGCCTTGTCTTTTTAAATGAATGTGCTCCTTAAAAAGATTCATGCATCACACGCTTTTTTAAACTTGGTGATGTTAGTAGAAATCTTGAAATCGATGGTATTTATGAATGATAGGAGTGTTTGAGCGTTGTTAGCCTCTCAATCTTCCATTTTGTCTTGATATTCTTGCAAAGCTTTCTCCTTTTCTTCTTCGAAAAGAGCTTTGATTTGATCTCCTTCTCTTTTTGTTAGCTTTAGTTGGGGTTCATTAGTGGTCTCATTAACAAATCCCCATAACTTTTTTCTATTGATATGGTTTTTCATTACGATAGCCCACGTCAAGTAGTTGCTTTTGTTGGGCTTGTAGGAGATGACAGAGGCGGATTCTCTTTCACCCATGTTAAGAGTGAAGAATTGACCTTGAAGTTGAAGAACAAAGCTTGAAGACCACCACCACAAAGAGAGCACACCCAAGATGTTTTTAAACACTACAAGAACCGAGCCCAAGGCTCTGATACCATGAAATGAAACAATAAGTGCATAATCACAATGCCAACAAATGGCTACACAAATGCACAAATCACAATATGGTCTCTAATGGACAGATTACAATATCACAAAGGAGATATACAAAACACAAACTTCACAACAGCACAATGTAAAAATAATGATTTTATAATCTCAACAAATATGCTTGGAAAAGCATAGCTAAACACTTACAAAGGGCTCTATTTATAGAGCAATACAGTAGTCAAAAAGGGAGGGGGGAGGCAGTCCAACGACTGTTGCGAGCAGTTGGGCTGCTTCCCAACAGTCACAAACTGTTTTACATTAAAAAAGAAAAGAAAATTAAAAATCTAAAAAGACCATACAATCCCTATTAGACTGTATTTATTACAATATATGAAATGACTAAAATACCCCTCATATATATAATGTATTTTAACAAAATCCACAATATACTAATATTGCAAGAATACTACAATAAAAATTACTACCAGAAAGCATAGATGCACTTCATATCTTGGTTTGTTACAAATATAACCACTTAACTGAGAACAACAAATGAACGAACTGCATCAAATTAATGAAAGCCAAAAAAATGCAAAACAACTTCACCATCTCATGCAGAGGTGTCACCGCGACCCGTACCAAAGGGTTTGGTGATAAATAAGAAGACCAAATTAGAATCCGGGTCAGACCCGAAGGGTCCGATTAATACATGGAGCTGGGTATGGTTTGTGAAATTTTACACCAGACCCGGGCCCAACCCGAGTTCCGATTAAGATCCACAAATTTTCAATGTAAAAATGATAAAAAAATATTATTTTACCGGGTCTGGTAAATGTAATTCATATAAGATCCGGGTATGGTTTCTTTTATGGTGGGTCCGACTAGACCCAGGTCGAGACCCGGTACCAACATCTCAAATCTGGTTTGAGTATGGTTCTACGTGGGTCCGAACCAAACCCGACCCATTGACACCCTCATGTACAACAAAATTGCCTATCACAAACTGATAAAACAGTCATCAGCACGAATTTCACAGGCTTCCCTAATGAACAAGCAATGTAATTCAAAATGCTATTTACTGAAACGGCAATTTTAGAATTTAATGAGTGCAATTTCACTGGCTATACTTATCTATCTTTTCTTTTTCCTTCCTGTTTCTACTAAAGTAAAAAAACCAAGTAATACTATAGAAGGAAAAGAGTGGTGAAAAAGGCTGGCTTCACTTGGAAAAGAAGAAAACAACCAAAGCATGTATACATGCATGAATTAGTATGATAGCACCCCAATCACTCCGGCTAGCCTCCCAATCAGAAGTCTGACTTGAGTCTTTGAATATTAACATCCACAAGATAGACATGCACGGTACACCCAGATAACTCTGTAAGTATAATTAGTTAACAAGCATCTTGGTTGGGCTTCACTGGGCCCATGCTGGGATCCAAGCCAAACCTAGTAAGACTTGCTATGTGATGATAAAATCTACATGAAAATGGATACAAGTTGGTCAAACAAGCATTCTTCAGACCTACATGAGGTGGAACGGGAGGATCAAATCTTGTAAAAAATCTTAAGCAGGATCATAATGGACATGCATAGGTTGGACCTAGGTTGTTACCTGATATAATTTAATTCCGATTCAAACCTTGATAAGTAATAGAATGTAGATAGATCAAATTAAGATATGAGTTGGTCAAACCCGCAAAGTTTAAACCTGGGTAAGGTGGAATTGGAGATCAAATCTTGTAAAGTTCTGAGTGTTAGACCTGATGCCTTAGTTGTCAAAAGCACTAGACAGAGCCTAGGCGGAAGACCCCTAAAAGGACTAGTCGTGGACTATGCTGGACTAGTCGGCCTAAGCAGGACAAAAAACATAAAATATCAAGAAAATCATAAATATTATAATAAATAGTTAAATTTAGTAACAAATGTATGATTGTAAGTATGAATGAGGTGTGTAATTCAATGTAATATATTGCAAAATTCACAAAATTGCATAACACTGAACATAAAACATTATACACACACACACACACACGAAAAACACAGGCATACATGTAAAGAATAAAAATAAAAAAAGAAGGAAAAAAAAGTGAGGAAAGGAAGAAAAAGAAGAAGAGAAAAAAAAGAGAGTGGAGGGGCGAAAGGAGGGAGAAAAGGAAGAAAGAAAAAAGGAAAAAAGGAAAAAAGAAAAAAAAAGGGAAAAAGTAAGAAAAAGAAATAGAAGAAGAAGGTGGAGGGGTGAAAGAAGGAGGAATTAGAAAAGGAGAAGAAAAAAAGAAAACAAAATAAGGTAAAAAGAAAAGGAAAATGAGAAGAAAAAAAATTCATTTGGGGGCAGGAGGAAGAAAAAGAAAAAGAAAGAAAGGAAAGAGATAAAAAAATGACAACCATGTCCCTACTGCCTAGGCAGCGCTTAGGCAGGAAAACATGGCCCTATTAGCTAGATCTATAAGCCTAGACAGTGGCCCTGCGCCTAGGCAGCCTAGGCACCGCTGATAATTAAGTTTGATGCACTTGTGTAATATTGGAGTTTGATGTGTACTAATGTGCAATCTCTAAATAATGGCAGAATTATAATATTTACTAGTGGCAAGGGTACTTTAGGTATTTTATCTTAGCCCCAACATCTAAATAAATCTAATGACCTACAAGGGCAGCTCATTAGCTTTGGCCTCCTATTGCTGGAGACTTGGGGTTTCTCTTCCTTTTCTCTCTAATCTTTCCTTCTTTTCCTTAAAACTCACATGACATCAAAGCAGAAGCTTTCCTAGAGGACCTACTGAGGTTTGTCGTTTCTTCTATCCAGTATTCCTCTATCGTCGTGTTCATGATCTCTTTTCTTTACCTTCTTTATCAAGTTTCTTTTCTTTATTACTTGTTTTATGTCCTCTTTCCTTTCTTCTTATTCTTGAAAGAGGTACAAATCTATCAGATTTTGTGCAGATTTGGTATGCTCCAAGAGGCCGACCTATCTGTACCAAAGTCACACGGACTCGCCTGAAAGGTCGACGCACCCGCATCGCCCGTACCCGACACGGGTGTGCGGACACAAGTAAGGCTTCGGACACGGGGTGGACACGGTCAACTAAGTGTTGGACTCAGTCAACACACCGGGGCCGAGTCCATCCACATTTTGGACTCGGTCAACTTTGACTGAGTCTATTTTTGTCCATTTATTTTGGTAAGTTTGTGTTGTTACTTCAATAGAATTACTTTTTTATTTTTGCTTCAAATTTTACAATCTTAATATTGTTATATATATATATATATAGCCGTGTCCCCATGTTCAAAATTTTTTAAATTGCTCCGCACCCGTACCCGCACCCATGTGACATAGATCTGAACCCATTAGGCCTTATGTCAACACCACTTTTGATGGCATCAGCACTATCAGATAGAACAGTCAGCCTAGGAACTGAGCCAGATGTGATGCAGTATTATCTAAGGCAGATCTAGTTAACCAAACCTATCTGGGCACTTTGGAGCTGACATCAGGATGGTTCCTACTGATAGCACTATAAGCAGGACCAGAGGCATTGAAGGTTCAAATTAAATTCTGCCATCAGTCAATCTGCACGCTAACTGGTTAGCTTTCATTACCTGCTCATCACCTTTTGCTGACACCATCAAACCTCAAATATAGCTTACCTTGTGATTTACTGCATACCGTCTATCATAAGTCCTGCATTTCTAGCATTGTGTCCTCTTCTCCATTTTATCTTATGGCTTAATCATCGTTTGATTCTTCCACTGTATCCCAGCTCATTCCCAAGAAACTTGATTCTACTAATTTTCTTGTATGGAATAAACAAATTGTACCTTTGATACAAGGACATAATTTCATAGGTCACCTCAACATATCAGACCCGCTATCTTCTAAGTATTTATCCCATACAAATGATGATATGAGTTGCAGCAAAGCACAGTTTTCTAAGATTAAACGAAATCTTTCAAGCCGGAGATGCAGCACCTTATCCAAATGTCAAAATTGGGACTTCAACAGTTAGTTGATAAAATCTTCCCATCAAATATCTCAGACCACCTCTCCCAACTTTGGTACCTCCATAAGGCTAAAAGGTAACCAATGGAACTTCCATAAGGCTAAAAAATAGTTAATGAGGCAAAAGAGATGTTTACTTGTAAATTAGTCGAATGGCATATCAATTACCCCACTGTCAAACACATCAACTCTAAATAACTAATATAGTTTTCCTTACTCCAAATTACATATATCACTACATGTAAGTAGGAAGCCCATATTTATTCTTTTATATGAATATTCTAAGGTTCACTTGAACAATCAGGAAGTACTGCTCTGGCTGTGGCTTGTGCACAACAGGTTATAGATTAAAACAACCTCACAAGTGCTTAAGACCTCGATATATTGGATTAGGCATGTTATACAGTACACAGAGATCTTTACGTTGTTATGTTAAGGCTACACCTTCAGTAAGATATCTATGAAATGCATATACACATGTGCACACGCAAGTACGCACATGCACATTCACATGCATGCAAGCGCACGAGCGAGTGCACACACACGTGTTACGATCCTAGTGGTTTAAAGGCATGACTTTACGCACCTTAATCTCCGTAGGGCCCTTTGGTGTAATGGTTAGGCACCTACATTTGGTATCTGAGAAACCACCACATCTAAAGTTCAATTCCTAGAAGGGGTGACCCAAGAAAAGGTTACCTGGACCAAAGGAAAAGCCACCCAAGATGGAAAGGGCTACTTGGAATTAAGGCTAGAGTGAGAGTCATCCTAGAGTGGACCGCTGAGGCACCAGTCGTGGAGTGTTGTGGATTGTTAGAATCATGATAGTTTAAGGGCTTGACTTTATGTACATTAATCACCCTAAGGCCTTTTGATGTATTAGTTAGACACCTAAGATCGCACAACATGCATGCACACATGAATCGCGCACAAGCATATACACACTTCATACAAACATGCAAACGCAAGCATATACATGTGTCCTTCTATCAACGTTAGGTCTTCTCAAATCTAACAGTTACTAATGCATGTAAAACATCAACAGCTACACAAATGAGAGCAAATCTTGGTAAGAGTAAGCCATTACCTTTTTTACTATTACCAGGTTACATTGCCAAATTCAAATTCCTTTGTACAGCTGTCATATCTCTTGACTGCATAGTTAACAGTTAGATCAAAAAAGATCCAGTGTGAATAAAGGCAGATGTAGAGTAAGCCATCATGTGTGTAAGAATTGTGTATAACAATGCAGTTTGTGTAGTTAGCCATATATGGAAAACCAGGACCTCAGGTGGTATACTCCAATATGGGTCATCACCTAAAATAGAGAAGCTAACAAAAATTAAACACACAGAAAGAACACAACAACATAAGTTGCCAAGTATGACCTAAGTTGTAAAGGACACATTAAATGCAACCTATTGAGCATTGGCTGCTAAAAGGCCCAAGTAGCCAGGTTAATATAGTGCAACATGGGTATGGATAAGGTTACAGCTCAATATGGTCAACCATATTCCAGTCATAGCCAATACGCGCCCAACCAAAAATTAGTTGAATCAATGTTTGTCCCTTGTTCACTCAAGATTGACTTGTCCATTTTCTTCACTTCATATAGTTGACATGTTTGGTTACCTTGTAGCATCGATTCCCTTTTTATTGCCCATTTTGTTCAATTTTTCATATAGTTGACACAATTTGTTACTTTCTAGCATTTATTTCCTATTTACTATTTAGTAATTAGTAATTAACTATATATTGTTGAGATAGCAATTAGTTTATATTGAGAAGCAGTTATGAAGAGCAATATACTTATAATTATACACAGTTGTGCATACTAATGTATGTATATATGTATGGGCATGTGTGTGGCCACGCTTGAATGCTAAGTCACAGGGATTCAGCCAACCGGGTGCCGCACCCGCACCGGCGCGACGCGGGTGCGCGTGCGGCACCCGGTGTGGTCAGCCGGACCCTGGGTGCGGTCAACGCACCCAGGGTCATTTGTGTCCAATTTTTGGACCCAAAAAAATGGCTGATTGATGGAGTACTTGTTTGCTTCTTGTAACTTGTGTTTGGTTGGTAAATACTAGCCGATACATGTTGCTCGTCATCATGGAAAAAAATAAGGACGTTACCACTAATGGTTACTTAAAGGGGTTTCATGAAAGATTATTTTGATAAGTTATTTAATGGAAGTCATGCTAAGGATCTTGGAGACTTCTCCATTCCTTTTCATGAGATGAATCGTGACTTCATGCGCAAGATTCAAAAGAAAAAAATTGCAGAGGCTTTGAAGAAAATGAAATCAAGAAGGGCAGTTGGCCCAGATGATATACCTATCGAGGCTTGGAAATGCTTGGGAGAGAAAAATTTAGAAATGGTTGACAAATCTTTTTAACAAGATTTGGCGGACAAATAAGATGCCTAATGAGTGGATGAAGAGTACTTTGGTGCCTCTATATAAGAATAAGGGTGATATACAAGATTGCACAAACTATCGTGGTATAAAACTCATGAGTCATACTATGAAACTTTGAGAGAGGGTGATTGAGTTCAGGTTGAGAAAGGTTGTCATGATATCGGAGAATCAATTTGGTTTTATGCCTGAAAGATCAACTATGGAAGCTATACATCTTCTTAGACAACTTATTGAGAGAAATAGAGAGAGGAACAAAGATTTGCATATGGTTTTTATTGATTTGGAGAAGGCATACGATAGAGTACCTAAGGACATTCTCTGGTAGACAATGATGAAGAAAGGTGTTTCTCTCAAGTACATAAGTATAATTAAAGATATGTATGAAGGAGTAGTAACCAATGTCCGCACTTGTTGAGGGGTGACAACCAATTTTCCTATAACGGTTGAGTTACATCAAGGATCTGCTTTAAGCCCTTTTCTATTTGCTATAGTGATGGATGAGCTTACGAGATCAATTCAAGAAAATGTGTCGTGGTGTATGTTGTTTGTTGATGATTTTGATTGATGAGCCTAAAGCTGGGGTTAATGCTAAGTTAGAATTATGGAGACAGGCATTAGAAGCAAGAGGTTTTAAGTTGAGTAAGAGTAAGACAGAATATATGGAATGTCGGTTTAGTAAGCAACGAAGTAGTGATGGGAGTGTAGTGAAGCTTGGTGAGCAAGAAATACCAGTGGATAATTGTTTCAAATATTTGGGATCTATCATTCAAAAGTATGGAGAAATTGAAGAAAATGTAAATCATAGGATAAAGGTTGGGTGGATGAAATGGAAAAGTGCAACTGGAGTGTTGTGCGATCGTAGAATGTCATTGCGGTTGAAGGGAAAGTTTTATAGGACAACTATTAGGCCCGCTTTAGTATATGGTACGGAATGTTGGGCTGCCAAGAGACATCATATTCAAAAAATGAGTGTAGCTGAGATGCATATGCTTAGATGGATGTGTGAAAATACAATAAAAGATAAGATTCGGAACAAGGAGATACGTAAGAAGGTAGGTGTTGTACCCATTGAAAATAAGATGAGAGAGAATCGTTTACGGTGGTTTGGACATATTCGGCGAAGGCCTAATGATGCTCCAGTTAGAAGGATAGAGAAATGGGAAAATATATTAGTTAAAAGAGGTTGAGGTAGGCCTAGGAAGACATGGATGGAGATGATAGGAAAGGATATGAATGCTTTGAAACTCACCAAGGACATGGCATTGGATAGAAATGATTTGAGGAGAAGGATTCATGTGGAAGACCCGGAATGATTTTCTTTTTTGGTTCATATCGTCGACCCAAATTGTTTTGGGATGAAGGCGTAGTTGTTGTTGTTGTTATTGTTGTATATGGAAAAGTGCAACTGGAGTGTTGTGCGATCGTAGAATGTCATTGTGGTTGAAGGAAAAGTTTTATAGGGCGACAATTAAGCTCACTTTATTATATGGTACGAAATGTTGGGTTGCCAAGAGACATCATATTCAAAAAATGAGTGTAGTTGAGATGTGTATGCTTAGATGGATGTGTATAAATACAATAAAAGATAAGATTCAAAACGAGGAGATACGTAAGAAGGTAGGCATTGCATCCATTGAAAATAAGATGAGAGAGAATCATTTACGGTGGTTTGGACATATTCGATGAAGGCCTAATGATGCTCCAGATAGAAGGATGGAGAAATGGGAAAATATATTAGTTAAAAGAGGTCGGGGTAGGCCTAAGAAGACTTGGATGGAGATGATAGGAAAGGATATGAATGCTTCGAACCTCACTGAGGACATGGCATTGGATAGAAATGATTGGAGGAGAAGGATTCATGTGGGAGACCCAAGGATGAAAATAAACTTTTTTGGGATTTGGAAGTCCAGGTATTGTTCAAAACACCTCCAACACAACAGTTTATTTATGTCATGAGGTTCAACTCCTGCAAGATTGTAGACAACAAGATGTAGCACCTCTACAGAAGGCTGTCTTCTAAGGTCAGTGGCTAGAATTTTCCCCTTCATTATCCAAAAACTTAGAGACACATGGTTACACCATGGGTAGCATGTGAACATGCATCATGCATTGCAACCACCCCTTATTGCTTTCTAAACCTCCGCTTTGAAAGGTTCCATTCATATTTGACAATCAGTCTTGCAACCACTCCCTATCATTTTGCAAGAAACGGCTAGACGGCAGATTCAATAGAGACAATGCTAAAATCATTATGAGAATAGCTCAATGAAATACACTCGATACCCATCGAAATAGTACAAGAAGAGAGAATCATCTGGATTAGTCTATTTAAAGGCAATGATACGAAGCTGCCGACAACAAAAGCAATATGGGGAACACTAGCCGTGATATACTAAGAGTCATATTGACTTCACTCCATAGAAGGATTAGTAAAACCGCACAATACACAGCAGAATGATTTAGAAAACGAATCCTAATTTTCTCCCCCCTTTACACGTATCAAGGAAAAATTTATCAAACGTGTTCCATTTCCATTTTCTAACAAAAAAACATGAACCTCTGCAATCCAGAACAAAGCTTAGACCGAAACGAATCGACAAACGAAGGAACGAAGCCAGAATTTGGAAAAAAAAAATGCAACCACGGAACAAACTCGAAGAGGCCGAAATGAAAACCCTAGATTTACGCGGGCAACGCCGATACCTCCGCGCGAGCGAGAATGAAAGCGAGATAGTTGTTGAAATCCGGGAACTGGCTGTAGTGCTGCAGCTGCTGCCATATCCGAGCTTGATCGGAGGTTGGAGAGCGGTACTCCTCCAGAACGGCGCAGATCTCCTGCAGGCCTTCTTCCCGCGGCTGCCAGATCGCTGTGGCCATCCCTCCGTCCGAGAGTAGGAGGAGGACGACGAGGAGGAGGAGGAGGATGACGTGGAGGAGAAGAGGAAGGAGAACAGGACCGCCACCTCCTGGGCGGAGGCGGAGGAGGAGACGAACGTTTTCCGGAAAGGATATAGGCCGGAGAGGAGAGAGACAGGAGGGAATCTGTGAAATCCGTAGAGGAGCGATGCAAATAGAGGAAGGAAGGCCGATTTTATTGTTTGTTTTTATATATGAGAGAGAGAGAGAGGGAGTAATTGCAATTTAAAGGAAAAATTAACTTAAGAAAGAAAAAAATGAAAACCTCTCACTCCCCAGTCCATACAGCCAGTTGGTTATGTCGCAATCTCCCACTATCATAACCCGGTGATCTTGATTCGAATCCCCCCGTGGTATTGTCCCTCAGCTTGCCCTTAGGCGTTTCTTCCATGCGAACGGGTAAACCACCCCAATAGTAATTGGTTTATTTGCCAACGATCACACATTTTTTTATTTAGGGTACCTTCAGCTTAGGGATGGCATTGGACCGGGGGAAAGCGGGGCCCCACCCCCCCTCGCCCCGTTTGGACCGGGGGATGGAGGCGGAGATGGACGGACACTTTTCCTCACCTCATCCCCACCCTACCACTTTTCCCCGCAATAGCCCTGCCCCGCCTCATCCCTGTTTGAACCGGGGATGGAGGACATGAAACGGGGATGAAGGCGGGGGTGGAGGTTAAAATCCATCCCGTGCGGGGATGGAGGTTCTAATCTTGAGGTAGGGCGGGGTGGAGACCTTGTCCCCCGCCCCACCATGCCCCGCCCCGCTCCACTGCCATCCCTAGTTTGGCTGCTCCTTTTAAAACATGATTTAGGATCGCATGGGGTCTTAATGTGATATTGAATCACAAGCAAATTAGAAAGTGAGTATCATTTGCAATTCGACTGCTTATACAAATGAGATTCACTTTCTCATTCAAATGAGAAAGGAAATCTTATTTGATCCAACCGAACATGCCTAGCGTCGAGGAACCTCTGCTATAATTTGTGTGCCCCATTGCATGTTGAGAATTGTTACGTTGACCATGGACCTAAGATACCATTTGGACGCGAAGCAAGTTATATCCCCCCCCTGAAGATGGTTGTTAGGCACAGTGCGTGATCAGGAGTCCCAATGAGCGTCACGTATATAAGTTCGTGGGGCTCGTATCCCCATGTATGTCTGCATCACTTAGCATCGTAATCTGGTGTGATTGCAAAGACATAAGTACCCTTTCTCGTCATTCTCGCCATGAAACGACGGTTCGAGAAGATGACAAAAATGTTCTCCATTCAAAAAAGGGAAACGACGGTTTGAGATCCTCCATTTAGAAAAGTGAAACGTCGGTTCGAGAATGATGTTAACTCTTTATAGTCCAAACGTTCTGTTTTTGCCTTAAGCAATAAACTTTTGCACCATCTGTTGTAATAGGATCTCCCTTTGACGATGCAAACTTTCTTGTCGTCTTCTGCCACCGGAGTAGCAGTTGTACCATCTCCTGCTGCCGCCAGAGCACCCTTTTCCATCGTCTGTTGTCGTTGAAGCATCCTTTGCCGTCGTCTATGCAATGGCAGCGTTGTTGCCACCATCGGCTACGTCTACCTTCTGGGTGTTTCTCCTTCACTGTTGGATTACCAAGGTTTCGTTATGCAAACAAATCGATTGATAAATATGAATGCTAAATCTTACAATTGATTTTATTATTCATGCTAAATAACACATATTTTCATACTGAAACAAATCGATTTGTACTTATCCATCTTTTGGCCGTCGAAAAATAGTTAGCATGATTTGTTCTTATGAAAGCCAAACATTTCAACGATGTGTACTTATGAAGGCTATATTTTTAGAATGATTTGTATGTTTGATACATCAATGATTTATATGTTTGAAACAGTAACGATTTAATGAAACTACCATGATTTATACTTAAGTTTGATAAATCGTACAACAATGTATACATATGAAGCCAAACATTATAATGATATGTACTTATGAAGGTTGTGATTTATACAATGATTTGTAAGTTTGAAGCAGCAGTGATTTATACTTTTAAAGCACTAGCAATGTGTATTTATGAAGTTACCTCGATTTATATTTAAGTTTGCTAAATCTTACAACGATGTTTACTTATGAAGCCAAATATTGTGACGATTTGTAATGTTGGTGATTGTGTAACGAATGGGATACTTTGTATTAATGTATACTTGGGGAGGTGGTTGTAACATATAATAATGTGATTAAATTTATGTGTTGTGCAGGTTAGCAATGTCTAAAGCTCCTCAGACAAGAAATCCCTTTTCGTTCTATGAGACGAATATTAAAGAAGTTATCTGTCAGTCATATTTATATGAGCGTTATGAAAGGTACCAAAATATAATGAAGATTGAGAATGATAAAGATAGGGACAAAGCTATATTATTGTATGAGGAAGAACTAAAGACCAAAGGAAGAATGAGGAAGAACTAAAGATGAAGAAGAAGAAGAAGAAGAAAAATGATGAAGGGAAGGAAAAGCAAAGGCAAAAGAAGAAGGCAAAGGAGAGAGGAAGGCAAAGAAAGAAGAAAGAGGAGGAGAATAAAAGGCAAAAAAAAAAAATAAGGAAGAGGAGAGGGAAAGGCAAAAAAAAAAAAAGGAGAAGGAGAAAGAAAGGCAATTGAAGAAGAAGAAGGAGGAGGAAGAGAAGGAAAGGCAACTGATAAAGCAGAAATATTTTGAAAAGCAAAGGAGGATAAGGCAAATGAAGAAGGAGGCGGAGGAGACGGAAAGGCAAAAATAGAATATGGAGGATGAGAGGAAAATGTAATTGAAGAAGAAGGATGAAGAAGAAAATGAAAGGCAAATGAAGAAGCGTCAGGATGAGGAAGAAAAGGAAAGACAAAGTAAGGAGGAGGAGGAGGAAGAGAAAGAAAGGCAAAGGAAGAAGAAGGAGGATGAAGAAGAAAAGGAAAGGCAAAGGCAAAGGAAGGAGAAGGGGGATGAGAAAGATAAGAAAAGAGAAAGGAAGAAGCATGAGGAGGAAGAGAAGGAAATGGAAAGGAAAAAGCAGGAGGAGGAAGAGAAGAAAAGGGAAAGGAAGGAAGAAATTAAAAAGCAGAGGTGGAAGGCGATGGAGCAAAGGACGGAAGAAGTAGAAAAGCAGTGGAAGGTGGCGGAGCAACAAGAAAGACAGAGGATGGAGGGAGAGGATGAAAAAGAGAAAATTATGATCAAGGTACGTAAATCATCTTGTCTGTCATGATTTACTATTATAGGTATTACTGTGATAGTGATTACTATGTATAGTGATTATTGTGATAACGATTAATGTATAGTGGTTACTGTGCTAACGATTACTGTGAACGATTTACTGTGATAGGTATTATTATGTATAACGATTATTGTGATATTGATTACTATGTATAGCGATAGTTATGTATAATGATTATTGTGTTAGTGATTACTGTGATAGTGTATGTGTAATAATTATTATTTATAGTGATTACTGTCTACAGTGAGGTATAGAAGTATAAATGGGACTAATTTATAATTGATATGAATAATATGTTATTTTGTGTTACAACAAGGTCAGAAGAGAAGTAGAGCACCAAGTGAAAATCTCGAAGGGCGGTGTTAGTGGCCTGTAGTTCTATCGTGGTATGGACAGCTGAGTGAATATCAGAAGGATTGATTATGAAATATGCACTTTGACGGCCTTCTCGACCATCATTATTTTGAAACGTGCTGAAACACCATGACCCACCTGGTAAATAAGTGGAATCATTAGACAAACACATTCCAGTTTGATTCTTTTGAGATCACCATGACCCTAGAAGATGTGGCGCAGATTACAGGCCTTAAGTGCATTGGCAGTGTTGTCTTATTACGGGATTCAAACTATAACGCAAGAGAAAAGTGCACGGTTCTTCTAGGAATGTCGATGAACGACTGGAGTCAATATATTTCTGGTGAAAGTAATTCTACGTCGATGAAAGTTTATTCTTTCCATAATAAATGGGAAGGTCAGTCCGCTACATGTATATCTGAAAGAGCTGACCAAGAGTTGTGCGACTTTCTTCTTTATTTTTTTGTCTTACTTTATTTTTTGATTGTTCTGGTTCAAGAATAAGTTACTTGTGGTTGCAGTTCCTTGAAGATTTAGATAAAGTCGACAACTATGCATGGGGTGCT
The DNA here is from genome assembly GCF_984573655.1 of Nuphar pumila. Taxonomy (NCBI): domain Eukaryota; kingdom Viridiplantae; phylum Streptophyta; class Magnoliopsida; order Nymphaeales; family Nymphaeaceae; genus Nuphar; species Nuphar pumila. The sequence goes on from NC_143262.1 coordinate 73,800,305, forward strand.
GCTATGTTCGCACACTTGTACAATCAACTTTATCGTGCGAATAAAGGTACGAAAACCGTTAGAGGGTTTTGGCTATTTGTTCAGGTATTTGTTTATTACATATTTAGTACTTATAGACTGAGCACGTTGAAGGTTGTAGTCTTACTAATATATTGTTTTTGTAGGCCTAGGCATGAGAGCATATTGTCACGTTGCATCCTCAGTGTGGCCCTGCAATTTGTGGTTTTCCAAAGATCGGTCGATGGGCTAGAATAAATGTCAAGAAGGATAATGCTAAGTTCATTTTAGATGGTCTGCAACTAAATGAGGTAAATGGTTTAAAATCGTTTACAATTGGTTTAACATTTATCATTCAATAGTATAAATCATTGAAATATTTAGCATTCTTAAGTAATCATAGCTGCAGGATTTAATTTATCTTCGTTAGTACAAATCGTTATTGCTTTAACATTTATCTTTTAGTACTCTAAATCGTAATAATCATTTGCATTCTTAGTAACAGTCATTGCAATATATTTATCTCTCATTATTATAAATAATTTTAATATTTAACATTCATTAGCATGAATAATCCTCTATACCTAAACCATAATCTCCAATGTACAGGTTGTGTGGAGACTGTATGAAGATAGGGAGGACGAGGACCAAGAACTTGTTGTTGAGGGTGCGAGAATGTCTGACCGCGATATTTGGCTGTTTAGCAATTATGAAGCCGAGTTGCAGCATGGTAGTCGAGTTCTCCTACAATCTGACTTGGAACAGTCTATTCCAAAGAAGCCCGTGGAAGTCAGAAGGAAGATGAATAATGGTGGGGCCAAGAACGTGAATTGGCACGAATGCTATTGGGAACAATTATATAGCTGGAACAAAGGAGTTGTTCGTGCCATAGTGTATGATTATAAAGAACGACAATATGATCTGACTATTTTTAAAAATATTAGAAACCCATATGTCGAAATCTGGAGATTGAGAATATTGGGAACTCATGCCTCTCTCCTATCTCCTATCATGTCGCATCCCAGTATAAAAAACACGTCCATTGTCTCCCTCCAGCTACAACAACGATTACCTCAGTAACAGTACACAATGAGGAGTGAACACAACTCATAAAATAGAACGTAGTCTCCGACACAAGGTTCAAGATATTGGAGAGGGAGAATAAGGACTTACGAAAGGAGGTGAGCAATTTGGGGAGACAAATGTGGTCACTGGTAGAGATGATGACCGGTGTTTATAATAAGACCGAGGGAATCAAGATGCCACCGAGGATAGAGAGTCCACCAAGAAAAAGAAAAAGACGATTTATATGTCATAGTCAATATGAGTCATCAAGTGCTACTGAATAAACGATAGTGATTCTTTTTATCCCGATAATTATTTATTGTAATTCTATAATTCTTTGTTGTAATTCTATAATTATTTTTTGTAATGTGACATTCTTTAATTCTTTTTTTAATAATTGTAACACACAAGTGCCACTGAACAAATCGTTATAATGTTCGACCTTTATAAATATAAGTAATCACATTTATTTTTTATAAGAGATCACGATTGGCTTGCAATCAATTGTATATAAGAGATCGTAATTTGTTTTTTATTGAAAGTGTTCTATAACGATCTGTACAGCTATCTCACCTAAATCCATCAAATAATCGAGCCAAATCTATTTCAATATCCTATTATGATTTTCCTTCATGAGCTTTGTCCTAGGGAACGATACGCTGCATTGTGATTTAGACAATGACATTCGAAGATGGTGGACAAGAAAAAATAAACAAATCAGCACAATGTTTAGACTTAGTAAAGAACAAATCAAGTTAACTTGACCGATACAGACATTATTATGTATATCGCTCTGAGACAATATCTAGTATAATGATTCAAATACAATACATGTACAACGATTTGTCTTATCACGAATTATACAATGACTGATAAAAATTGAAAAGTAGAAAGAAAAAATTGTTGAAGGTTATAGTTTTACTAATATATTTATTTTGTAGACATGGGCATGGGAGCATATTGTGGCGTTGTGGCCTTATTGTGGCCCTGCGATTTGGGGTTTTCCAAAGATCGGCTGGTGGTCTAGAATTAATGTAAAGCAAGATAATGCTAAGTTCATTTTAGATGGTCTACAATTAAATGAGATAAATGGTTTAAAATCATTTACAATTGTTTTAGCATTTATCATTCACTAGTATAAATCGTTGAAATGTTTAGCATTCTTAAGTAATCATCGTTGCAAGATTTTGTCTTCGTTAGTACAAATCATTATCACTTTAGCATTTATCTTTAAGTATTGTAAATTGTTGTAATCGTTTTCATTCTTAAGTAATGATTATTGTAGGATTTTGTATTTCTTAGTACAAATTGTTATCGCTTACACATTTAACTTTCAATACTGTAAATCATAGTAATCATTTGCCCTCTTAAGTAATGATCTTTGTAGGATTTTGTATTCCTTAGTACATATTGTTATGGCTTTAGCATTTACCTTTCAGTAGTGTAAATCGTTGTAATTGTTTGCATTCATAAGTAATGATCATTGTAGGATTTTGTATTATTTAGTACAAATCGTTATCGCTTAAGCATTTAACTTTTAGTACTGTAAATCATAGTAATCGTTTGCATTCTTAAGTAATGATCTTTACAGAATTTTATATTCCTTAGTACATATCGTTATGGCTTCAACATTTAACTTTCAGTATTGTAAATCATTGTAATTGTTTGCATTCATAAGTAATGATCATTGCAGGATTTTGTATTCCTTAGTACAAATCATTATCGTTTAAGCATTTAACTTTTAGTATCGTTAATCGTAGTAATCATTTGCATTCTTAAGTAATGATCTTTGCACAATTTTGTATTTCTTAGTACATATCGTTATGGCTTTAGCATTTAACTTTCAGTATTGTAAATTGTTATAATTGTTTGCATTCATAAGTAATGATCGTTGCATGAATTTGTATTCCTTAGTACAAATTGTTATCACTTTAGCATTTAACTTTCATTAGTGTATGTTGTTGTAATTGTTAGGATTCTTAATAACAACTGTAAGATATTTAGCATTCGTTATTATAAATAATTTTAACGATACATTACAACCACATTCATTTGCATAAGTATTTAGTTACAATACATCATGACCAATGGTTTGGCTTAGATAGAATACATGACCATCATCATCATCAAAGAAAACAAACATTATCATCAGCATCAACCTACATCCAAATAGTGATGTGCTTCGAAATAGACATCATCATCAGCATCAACACTTTGAGTTTACTCAGTGGCCTTCGGTAGTCACTTGAAACGATTGAAGGCAAATCTATCTACCAATGGAGGTACTTATCTGTTTGCAAGTTTTTGTCACGATGTATATTGGCAGCAGATAAAGGTATGGATCCCAACAGGCAGAGAAGATGCAGTCTGCACGACTAGCATATTTGTCATGAAGTATATTGAAGATTAAGCAGATATTTTTTTAACTGAAAAATATGGTTTGCAAACGATTGAGAGTCCGATAGTAGGAATAGATTAAATAGATGGTCATCAACACCCACTTGTCTATCATGCAGAATATATGTGCTTACTTTGGTATGGCGGCAAAGATTGATGATGATTATGGTCGTTATATTCTGTGTAAGCTTCGATATACATCACGACAAATACACCATAGTCATATGTGTCATGAATATATCAATATATCCACAGAAGATAACCACTATAATCATCATCAAAGATTATACAGATATTTCCGCACAACATGAAACAACTATGACATCAACGTCAAATACCATCCATCAAGTAAAGGTAGAAGGAACACAGAAGAACAAAGAAGAAAGAAAAATACAAGGAAGTAGAAGGAAAAGAAGAAGAAGAAGACGAAGGCGTAAGAGAAAAAAGAAGAAGAAGATGTTGCTCTGCCGCAAAAAAGAAAGAGGAAGAGAGGTTAAATATATTAGGTTTTTAGACTAGGAGAATAGGTCAGGTCGGGTCACTCCCCCACCTAAATCAATCACACAAATTGAGACATTGTTCAGACTACAAATCTACGTAATTTAATAAATACAAATCGACTTACAACCATAATACTTTAAGTTTCATAATTTAACAATATTTATTCTATTGTGATTTGTTGTTATGAGCTTTGTCAATATGAACGATATGTTCTATCGTGATTTACACAATGACTGATTCAAAAATGATAGAAAAGAAAATAATAAACAAATTGACATGATGTTTAGACTGATATGTCATATCGGGTTGACTAGTTTTGTAAAAGTCAGATGAAATAATATTTTTTCATTTAATTAATGCGCAATGCAATTAATTTGCGTGTGGTTTTTGAAAATGGGCAGTAGGTGAAATAATGTTTCCTTTATATATGAATGACACGTCGCACAAGTTCAAGAGGATGTCGCTTCGCTTTGCTTCATGATTAAGGAACAAGCGAATCGACGATTCCTTTAGAATGATGTGTTCGTGAAATGAACATATAACCTGCTTCGTCCAAAGGGGGTATTTATATCGAGGAAGGAGACGATAACAGCTACACAACCAACGATGTCGATGAAGAAGACGATGATGGCTAGACGGCCAGTGATGGCAACGAAAGAAACGACCACAAATACATGACCAACGATGGTGATTCAGACATATATTTTCTAAACCTCATGACTAGTTTCTGCAACATTTGCCTCTTTTATGGCATATATTTGATTTGTGTTATCTACTATAGAAGTCAATTTCAATGTCGTTTACTGAATATTCTGCTCATGTAAGTGAAACATCCACAAAAAAAATAGGCAAAAACGCTACAAAGAGCTCCAACAAAACATCAATCGACTACAAGATGAATTTACAGAAGGGAACACTATCAATAATTTTGTACGTATAAAATCACTATCAGTTATATATTTACGTATGCCATGGGTATGCATGTTAACAAATTCATATTTGTTGCAAACAGACTATATCTGATTTCATCATGTATATTAAAAGTAACACAATAAGCAATACTTGATGCAACTTTTACCCCTTATTTCATGGTATATTTGTACTCTTATTTATTTATTTTCTTTTTTGATTTACTCTTGTTGCTTCATGTTTTAACCTTACTATTATCACTCTTTCATTCAACAGACTTACGTTTGCCGAAAGCCATACACCATTGGACTTCAAGATGCACTACCATGCTGGGGTAACGATGATCATTGCATAGACTTTTGGTCAAGTGGCGTTGTAAGTGAACAAACCTCTTGTCCAAGGTTTAGGCCTAACATTCCTAACACGATTTGTTTATCAATTTCTAATATATTGTATCGATTCGTAGATGTTGATTCCTACACTCTGATAAACTACTGGGCATTGAGTCTTATACATGATGCATTTACGAAAAAAACAACTATAGTGCTACAACTCATTGGAATTTCACACTAGTGTACAATATGGCGTTATGCATTTGGTAATTTTTTGTCTATAAGTGTATCATATCTTTTACGACGGCCCAGATTTTACTATATTCTGCATTAACCACAGGAGGGATTCCTAAAAGACATTTTGGGTGTCGACATTGGCGAGTGGAGCTTGCTCTGTGCAGACCATGCTCCTTTATAAATTAATGGCATCGATTGTGGCGTATTCGTAATGAAGTATATTGAAGCAATATACAATGAATGAGAACCTGATTTCGATGTTGTATGCTCTTTATTATCCTCTATTATTGGGAACTCAATTTATATATTGGTGTTACATTACATTTTTGTTGCAGGATGATATATGAGGATTCTGCACCAAACTATGCCAAAAATTGGCTGAGTTTCTAAATGCAAAAGAGAAAAAGAATTAGTCGACAAGAGTACTTACAAGGAAATGAACGATGCAACCCCCCCCCCCGGATTAATATAATGTATAGAGATTTCTAACAGATGTTTTAGACTATATATACCAAATTTCGTATACAAATTTTGTAAGACTGTGTACAAATTATATAAATCTTTCTAGGTTGAAATAAAATTTTAATTTTACTAAACATGCAAATAAGTTAGACTGTTATTTGTCACCTCTATAGGCGACTACTCTCTGTAAATGTATCTCTACTTATAATTTGAGAAATTTGAAGTCTTTTAGGCCATTAGTGTGGTTTCTAAAAGAAGAATGCATTATGCCTCATTATACTATGCGTATGTTGGCTCCGGCATAGACATCATTTTGCAAATAGTATTTGTCCTATTGTGATTTGCTTTTTGTAAAGTTTGTCTATGTGAACAAATCGTTGTAATGTTTTCCTTTTATAAATAAAAATCATAAAAGGGATTAGCGATGCATACAGTGAACAAAGCCTTGTAATGTTCACCCTTTGTTAATGAAAATCGTAAAAGTGATTAAAGTTGTGTACTATTCAAAAAGCGCTGTAATGCTCACCCTCCATAAATGAAAATCGTAAAGTGATTACCATTGTGTACAGTAAACAAAGGCTTGTAATGTTCGCCCTTCATAAATGAAAATCCTATAAGCGATTAGAGATGTGTACTGTTCAAAAAGCGTTGTAATGCTCACCCTCCGTAAATGAAAATCATAAAGTGATTATTGTTGTATACTGTGAACAACTGCTTGTAATGTTCGCCCTTCGTAAATGAAAATCCTATAAGTGATTAGAGATGTGTATTATTCAAAAAACGTTGTAATGCTCATCCTCCGTAAATGAAAATCGTAAAGCGATTACCGTTGTATACAGTGAACAAAGCCTTGTAATGTTCACCATTCATAAATGAAAATCCTATAAGCAATTAAAGATGTGTATTGTTCAAAAATTGTTATAATGCTCACCCTCCGTAAATGAAAATCGTAAAGCGATTAGCGTTGTGCACACTGAACAAAGCTTTGTAATGTTCACCATTTGTAAATGAAAACCCTATAAGCGATTAAACATGCGTACTGTTCAGAAATCGTTGTAATGCTCACCCTCCGTAAATAAAAATCGTAAAGCAATTACCATTGTGTACAGTGAACAAAGGCTTGTAATGTTCGCCCTTCGTAAATGAAAATCCTATAAGCGATTAGCGCTGTGTACAGACTGTGTATACCAAATTTTATATACAAATTTTGTAAGACTGTATACAAATTATATAAATCTCTCTGGGTTAAAATAAAATTTCAATTTTACTAAACACAGAAATAAGTTGGACTGTTATTTGTCACCTCTATAGATGACTACTCTCTGTACATGTATCTTTACTTACAATTAGAGAAATCTGAAGTATTTCAGGCCATAAGTGTGGTTTCTAAAAGAAGAAGGCATTATGCCTCATTATACAATACATATGTTGGCTCTGACATAGATGCCATTTTGTAAATAGTATTTGTCCTATCATGATTTGCTTTTTGCAAAGTTTGTCTATGTGAACAAATCGCTGTAATGTTTTCCTTTTATAAATGAAAATTGCAAAAGGGATTAGCGATGTATACAGTGAACAAATCAGTGTAATGTTCGGCCTTCGTAAATTTAAATTGAACAAGCGTTTATATAAGTCTGAAAAGATTTGCACAAACCTTCATAAACGACCGAAACAATTTGTATGAACATTTGCCGTGCACTTTTACAACGTTTTGTACTCATGCAAAAACTTTCATAAGCGGTTTAGGGTTTAGGGTTTAGGGTTTAGGGTTTAGGATTTAGGGTTTAGGTAGCATGGGTTAGGGTTTAGGTAGTAGGGTATATAGTTTAGGGTTTAGGTAGTAGGGTTTATGGTTTAGGGTTTAGGGTATATGGTTTATGGTTTAGGTAGTAGGGTTTATGGTTTATGGTTTAGGGTATAGGTAGTAGGGTTTAGGGTTCAGTGTTTATGGTTTATGGTTTAGATAGTATGGATTTAGTGTTTAGGTAGTAGGGTTTAGTGTTTAGGGTTTCAGTTGTAGGGTTTAGGGTTTAGTGTCTAGGCTTTTGAGATTAGGGTTTAGAGTTTACGGTTTAGGGTTTAGGATTAGGGTTTAGAGTTTAGGGTTTAGGGTTTTAAGAAGCTACCACAACAATGATATATCTTTGTTTGTCTTTGTGAACAATAGTGATATATAATATTGGGATTTGACGAGCTTTATATTTTATGTTTTTGGTTTAGGTATTTGGGTTTAGTGTTTAGGGTGACGAGCTTTGTCTATATGAACTATCACAATTTACAACTTTATGCCGATTTAAATCATAGTTGCAAATCGATTACACTGCAACAATTTATTCTATCACAATTACTATTATCACTGTTTCGTTCAACAAAGTATTGTCCGTCGATTGCCATACTCCATTGGATTTCAAGATGGACTACAATACTGAGGTAGATGATCATTGCATAGACTTTTGGTCAAGTGAAAAGGTAAGTGAACAAACCTCTTGTGCAAGGTTTAGGCATAACAATCCTAACACGATTTGTCCTATCGATTTGCAGATATTGATTCCAACACTCTGGCAAACTGAAGCACATTGGGTCTTATACATGATGGATTTACATGAAAAACAACTATGGTGCTATAATTCATTGGAGTTACACAGTAGTGTATATTGTGACATTTTGCATTTCATAAGTTTCAATCTATAAGGATATCGTATCTTATACGATGGCCAAGAATTTACTTTCTTCTGTATTAACCATAGGTGGGATTCGTCAAAGATGCTTTGGGTGTTGACATTGTTGAGTGGATCTTTCGCTCAGCACACGATGCTCCTTTATAAAATAATGGCGTCAATTGTGGCGTATTTGTAATGAAGTATATTAAAACAATATACAATGGGCAAGAACCTAATTTCCACGTTGTATGTTGTTTATTACCCTATATTATTGGGGACTCAATATATATTGATGTCACATTACATTTTTGTTGCAGGTTGATATGCCTGGATTCCGCATAGAACTATGTGGAAAATTGACGAAGTTTCTAATTGCGAAAGAGAAAAAAACTCGACTGACAAAAATACCTCGAAGGCAACAAACAACGCGACCCCCTAGAAGTAATATGATGTACATCGACTTCTAACATATTTTATAGATTGTATAACCAAATTTTGTATAAATTTTTTTGTAAGACTATGTATACAAATTATGTAAATATCTCTAAGTTGAAATAAATAAAATTTCAATTTCACCAAACACGACAAATAAGTTGGACTGTTATATAGTAAAAGCAAATTGTTGTTATGTTCGACCTTCATAATTGAAAATTGTAAAAGCGATTAACATTGTGTAAAGTGGAAACAAGTGATTTTCTTTAACGTGACTTTCTATAAGTGTATAAATATTTTAATTAGTAGCACACAAATGTCACTGAACAAATAGTTATAATGATCGGCCTTCATAAATTAAAATTGAACAAGCGTTTATATAAGGCTTAAACAATTTGCACAAACAATCATAAACGACAATCACGATTTGCACAAGCATTGACAATGCACTTTTACCACGATTTTTACTCATGCACAAAGCAATTTTTATCGAGTTGTGACCGACATAGACGTCATTGTGTAAATCGTTATACCATCACAATTTACACAATGAAGTTTGTATTTAAGACAATGAGCTTTGTCTAAGTGAGCCATAAGTACCATCACGATTTACATAATAACGTATGAAGGCTACGTGCTATCGCGATTTGCTTTTATGGGCAATGTCTATGTCAACAAAATTTCTTAATCGCTTTTATGGGCGATTGGGGTTGAGGGTTTAAGGATTTTGGGTTTTACTTCAACGATACAAAAATAGTTAAATTCTTAAATACAAATCAATTTCGTTTGCAAATACAAACAAAAACATCGTTCTCTCTGTAACTTCACAACTACAAATCCATATGATTTACAACAACATTCATATAGAAAAATTATTAGTATTTAGTTACAATATCTATAGGAGGACAATTCCATCAAACACATATCTTTTATCGACTCAAATTTTTACAAAAGAGATCACCAAAACATCTGTATCGTTCATCATCGTGTCCTTCTATGCTGAGGATACAACCTCTCCAAACAAAGGAGCTCGTTAGTAATGGCAGCCCACTGCACCATTTTCCTCAGACTGAGGCTGATTCTTAGAAACTCTAACATTGGTGTGCTCTTGACAATAAGCTTCAAAGGTCAGGAACCGTTCCCTTGAAGGAGCCGACGGGCTACATGATAAATCTCTTTTATGTATTTGTCATGAAGTATATCGAAGATTAGACAAACATTTTTTCAACTATGAAGTATGGTTTGTGAACAATGTAGGGTCCGATAGTAGGAATAAATCAAATAGATGGACATCTACATCACCCCCTGTTTACCATGTAGATAACCACCATAATCATCATCAAAGATTATACAAATCTTTTCTCACGGTGTGAAACAACTACGTTATCAACATCCAAACCCTATCTATCAAGCACAGGTAGAAGAAGAAGAAGTTGCACTGCCATAAAAAAGGAAGAGGAAGAGAGGTTAAATAGATTAGAGTTTTAGACCTGGACAATGGGTTGGGTAGGGTCGGGTTGGGTCATATTGGATTTGATATATAGATCTATATTAGGGTTTTACATTTTGTATGGTTTTACACACGTGTACAGGCATCAACAAGATGCGTAGTCTTAGTAAAGTACAAATTCAATTGAGTAACAGTTGCAAAACATTATGAGTAAATCGCTATATTACATATCAATATCGTTCACATAGACAAATAAAGACATCTATTTTTTTTATACAATTAGACGTCTCGTTAATTACCTACTGCTGATGATATCTATTTTTTTGATGATGATGGTCATGTATTTTATCTAAGCCAAACCATTGTAGTCAGGTAAAAAAGACTAGTTTTTTTCATAAATGATTGTGGTTGTAAATGACATCGATTTGTAGTTTTAAAGTTATCGCGACAATGATATGTCTTTGTTAGTTCTAGGGCTGGAAAATCGATTTGTATTTATGAAGTTACCGCGATAACAATATGTCTTTGTTAGTCTTTATAAACGAAATTGATTTGTATTTATAAAGTTATATCGATTTGTATTATTAAATTATTCTCAATTTGTTCTTTACTAAGTTTGTACGTCGTGTGGCTTTGTTTGTGAACGAATTATTCTCGGACAATACCGGATGTTGTAGAGGCCCTCCCATACAATATGAACGATACAATTTATATATAACGATTTGTATATGTGAAGGCTAGATGAGACACCGATTTTCATTAATTGTATAAACACTGAGTTCACATACAATACCCGATTTTCATACCCGATTTTTATGATTTTTACTAACTATGATTTATACATGTGAATAATACATATTACAAAGATTTATACATGTGAAAGATACATTATTAAACAGAGTTTACACGCGATTCCTTTGTTCCATAGCTTTTTGGATGAAACCATTTTCATGAATGGTGATCCACAAAAATATTAATAATTTTATTTTTGTGGCTCACAATTCATAAAAATGGTTTTATCCAAAAACACTTCTTAATAAGACCATCCAGTGTATAAGCATATTCACCTCCCGTTTTGTTAAACTCTAAACAAATTCGACAATGTGAAAATTGGGTCATGCAAAGAGGCATGACAACTAACTTTATGGTAAGACTTAAACAGAATTCACACGCGATTCCTGTGTTCCATAACTCACTTTTGAATTGATCTGAGTTTGTCATAAAATAGAACAATATAAGACACTACATTAAGTTTCACAAGAAATGCAAACATCCTCCCAACATTGATTACATACCAAAACACTTATAAAACTAAAGCTATCGTTCCAAAAAAACAGATCGGAAGGATTGAAGGTTATAACATTGGAAATTACGTCTGTAGGGTATTGCTGCATGTTAGAAATTACGTTCGTAGGGTATTACTGCATGTTGAAAATTACACAAGTTAGATATTTGTGATCGTTGCAAAATTTTCCCCTTTTCCTCATTTTGAGGGGAAAAAGAGGAGATAAACTTTTTGCAAGGTCTCACTTGACCTTTTTGAAAGAAAGATTTTGAAATTACTCGCCTCCGTTTTGAAATTTTACGAGAAAATAGAGAGACGGGATTCGCTCGTCGGTAGGAGGTTCAACCGTTCCTGGTGCCTTTACTAGGGGTAATTAAACCAATGATTGAATCAATGCCTTTTGCTTTGTCTAAATTTGTCTAAGGGATTATTCTAAATCCTAAATTCACATTGAATCATGCATGTGCCATGATTTTGAAGAATGTGTATGCTCTTTGAAAATATTTCAGAAACTCATATTTTTCAAGTGATTCTGAAATGGAAAAACATCGTTTTAAGAAGTAAACTTTTGAAATTCAGAAATCGATTTTTGAATTGAAAGGTTGAAACTTGAAATGAATTTGAATTGAGAGCTTGAAATTTAAAGATCTTGAAATTGGACTCAAAGTTGAGAACTTGGAAATCTGAAATTGATTGAAAATCGAATTTGAATTTGATTTTTTTGAATTTGAGAATCAAACTTAGAAATCGATTTTAAAATTTGAGATCAGAATTGAACTTGAACTTGAAATTGAGGTTTGGATTTGAAATAGGAATTTGAAAGTGAAATTTGAAATGGAAATTGAAATTTACTTTGGATTTTGAAAAATGATTTTATAAATACTTTGAATTTGCAAATGATTTTAAATTTGAAATTGAAAAAATAGTTTTTAAATTTAATTCTTGAAAATGATTTTTTTTTCAAAAATCACTTGGAATTTTGAAAATGACTTGAAATAATTTAAAAAGATGGCAAATAATGACACATCTCTATCTTAAATGATGAATGCATTGAAACAGTTGGTTTAAAATTAGAATTTTAAAAGCAAATTTTATTCTTTAATAGAATTGAAATAAGATTAAATATTAATATACTCATGACTATGGTTACAAATATATTTTAATTTAATCTTCATTTAAATTCCAAGAAAGAATAAAATAAATTTTTGTGCTTTTATAGAATTAAAGCAAGATTAAATTTCACATATTCATGACTATGGCCACAAATATATCTTGATTTAATCTTCTCTTTGAATTCTGATAAAAGAAGAAAAAGCATTTTTTGAAAATATGATGATTTTCAGAAAGGACCTAAAGTGTAGGTCAAATTTTATTCCATAAAAGATAAAAATCCTAAGTATTGTTCGCATTTTGACTATAACCGTAAATGCGAATAATTTACTTAGGGTTATTTACCTCTTATTAGAAAGGTGCACATGCCATTCATGTTATCCTATAGTGCTTCTTGAAAAATAAAGTAAAATGAAATGCCACAAGCAATTACGAGAATTTAAAATGCAACTATATGCTCATACATTCTAATCTAAACAGAAAAATAAGAATTCTCATTAATATGAAGTTATTACAATCTTAAATTGAAATTGAATATTGAAATTTCCTAATCTATGAAAAGAAATCAGAGTCTTTCAGATTTTCTGCAAACATAAGATAGCACAAGGCAATAGAAAAAATACAGAAAGGAATTAAAAGTATTATGTTAAAACCAACATATACATGATTATGTGTATGCTATAATGGAAATGCATATGCATATGCACATGTGAAGATGCAATGCCTATGCTAATGAAGAAATGCATATGCATTTGCCTAAGTGCAATGCCTATGCTAATAAAGAAATGCATATGCATTTGCCTAAGTGCAATGCTTATACTAATGAAGAAATGCATATGTTTTTGCCTAAGTGCAATGCTTATGCTAATGAAAAAATGCATATGCATTTGCCCAAGTGCAATGCTGATGAAGAAATGCATATGCATTTGCTCAAATGCAATGCTAATGAAGAAATGCATATACATTTGCCTAAGTGTAATGCTCATGCTAATGAAGAAATGCATAGGCATTTGCCCAAGTGCAATGCTTATGCTAAATGAAGAAATGCATAAAATGAAGCTTATAATAGAACATGGGCATGCTGTGAGAAATCAAGAGATATGCTTTGAGGAATCAGATGACATACTGTGAGAAATCAGATGACATATGGTGAAAAATCCGATGATATGTTGTAAGAAACTAAATGACATGCTGTGAAAATATCAAGTGATATGCTGTAGAAGATCAAATGGCATGCTGTGAAAATATCAAGTGATATGCTGTGAAAGATCGAATGACATGCTATGAAAATATTAAGTGATATGTTGTGAAAATATCAAGTGATATGCTGTAAGGAATCAAGCTCAAGAAACAAGTCAGGGAAGTATCTCAGAAGTTGTGAGATCAATCAAACTAACAGTGATTCTGCAGTAGCAAATCATGCTATAATTCTATTATCTACTTTGCCATGGGCAGAAACCAAGACTTCAGAATCAAACAATCATATTGAGGTTCCATCTTCTAGTTTATCATATCTGCAAAATGGTAGCACCAATCAAGCCAGTAAAATTTTGGAATCAACATATCATGTTGTTATTCCAGTCTCCAGATTGTTATGTTTAATAAACAGTGAAGTAAATCCAACTTGTAGAATTTCAGAATCAACATCTCATACTGAGATTCCATCGTCTAGTTTATCATATCCAAGTGATAATGAAGCCAATCAACCAATAAAGTGGTTGACTCTGCAAATCATGCAGAGTTTCCATGTACTTTTTCTTGTTACAAGTCTCCCCGGTCGACAAGTTGCGAGATGCCTACGAGTTTCAATCTCCTTACTCCTTTGATTCAACGGGCTTATAGTCAACAAATGGTTGCCCCACCCATTTGTGGTGTTACGACTTCAATTATTAAAGGCGTTGGTTTGGTTCCACGAAGCCCAAAATCTATATTGAAGGAGGCAACCAAAACTTTTACAAACATGCCTTCTATTTTAAAAAAAAGGCTTAGAGAGCCACATTTGTCTGTGGAATCAAAATGGAATGAGAAAATATCTGAGCGCAATTACATGCTGAGCAACATACTTACCCCTAGTGAAATGGTGTGCAAAAAATGAAGAGAATGCATGTTGACATGCAGTGTAGTGGTAAGATGCTGTGCTGAAAGTGGGACAACTCAGATATAACTCATACAACTAAATCAATCTTAGCAAACTCAGCAGATTTAACTCATAAATTGACCTCACCAATCAATTTCACAAATCAATTTCATACAACATCTCTCACAGAAAATTGAATTCACACAGTAAACTGATTCTCAGCAGATCAGGCTTACATTGATCTTCAAACATTATTCCATTCTAGCAGATCTATGCGCAACATCAGATGTGCAACTGAACATGCAGTTGAGAAATTAGAATGAGCATCTATAGATGCAGTTGCAGCTAAACTGCAATGCGCGTAGGAGACACTGGATTGAATGCTACACACATATGCAATGAATTTGCAGAAGATAATGCAATGAACAATATACGATGTTGAATCAATGATGATACAAATTCAGAATGATGAAATCAAAATACACATAGCAATTTCTGACGACTGCAAAACACGTTGTAGATAAAAATTTTTTTAACATTGATGTACAACCGATATATTAAAATGCAAATCACATAGAGGCTGTTGATCATGTGTTGCAATGGAGACCGATGCAATTGATTCCAACTGATGAGGTATGCGATGAAGATGATGGAATTGAAGCACGATGCAGATGACGATGTGTGGTTCAGATACAGCGAAGATTAAACATGCTTGGTTACAAAATGGCATGATAGAGGTGTTGTGATGCCGGGATGCGTATGAGAAGGGAGTGAAGATGCATAACAGAAAATGAAACAAAATACAAGAAAGATTAACACAGGAAATGCAATAAAATGAACAAGTTTAAAATACACAGATGAAAAACAAACAATAAATGATTTTACGTTAATTTTACAGCAGAGCACATAGTGAATTCACAGCAAAACCAGTATTTCACGGTGAATGCAGACCATTTCATGGTGAAATACAGAGTTTCACAGTGAAATCAACTCAGAAGATCAGACTTCTCGGCAGATCCAGTTGATTTCACAATAAATCAACGCTGGATTGAGCTGATGCCTACTGGATTGCTGAATCAATTGAATGCAATGCTGTGCGGATTAAATTAGATCATGTGATGCTGTGAAACAGAAAATCGTGCAACAAAAACTTGAGGCAAATGCTTATTATACTATATGATGCAACAAATTACTCAAACAACACAATTGAAATGAGATGCATGAATTATAGCAAGAATCAACAGAAAATGTGTGATTCAATTGGATATCGCACAGATGGAAATGAAGTCCAAATATATTGTCCAATACAAATAAATCACAATGTGCAATTTAATTGGATCATGCATGGTTGGATGCCACATAGATGGAAATGAAATCCAAATATGCTATCCAACACAAATTCGTGAATGAATCATGATACAAAAATGCTATGAGAAGTGCAGTGGAAAAGAGGAATGAGAGAAGAAGAAAGGGAATAGAGAAAGCAAAGAAGAGAAGCAAATGGAAGAAAGAAGCATATCTGAACCAGATTGGATTGAGAGGATTCTCTCTTGTGCCACTGTCGGATGGACGTTCTTCACTAATGAGGAAGAAAAAGATGGGAAAGAGAAGAAGGAGGAGAGAGGAAGGGGAAAAGGGAAGAGGGAGAAGAGAGATCGGAAGAGCTTGTTGTGAGAACTTGGTGAATGGTCGATGGATGGCCCCTTTGCCTTCCCTTACGTTGGTTTACAACGGAGGTGGCCGTTACAGATTTTTCAACAATGGTCCCTCACACTTTTAAAGATTTTCAAAAAGGAGGATTTGATTACAAGGATTTTCAAGAAGAGGGTAAAGCTACTTTCTAAATTTTTTCTTTTATGTTTTTGAAAGAAAAACCTAAAAATACGAGGGAGGGGATCCAAATGAAGTTTTTAAGAAGTTTTATAAAATATTTTGCTTTGAAATTTAAGGATTTTTCGAAAGGAGGTTTTATGAAATAACAGGGTTAAAGTTTAAAATTGAGTTTCAAAATGGATCTGGATCCGAGGTTTTGAGCAAATATCGAGTTTGGATCTTGAATTGAGGAAACATGAGAGAGATGGATCCAAATAAAGATTGGATCTGGATAAAATACCTGAGCCAATATAAAGAATTGATTTTGGATTTTTGAAAATAGAGGATCCAGGTTGGATTTGTATATCTGATCTGGATCTTAGGTTGAATCAAAGATGGAAAATAAAATTGGGTTTTGGATCTTCAACAAGGAAGTGAATCCAAAAAATAATTGGAGATCGACTCAATTGCCCTTCTGACTGACTCAACAGGTGGGTGCTAGGGGCAAAAAAAGAAATTTTGAAATTTTAAAAAATTTGAGGTGTTCACAATATTGCTTCACGTAATGCAGTTTACATGAAAAACAATATAATGTCTTAGATACTTGTTCATGCGAAGGGCTTGATTGCTTTTGCTTAGAGGTTGGTTGCTTCTTAGATCTTTTCTTGCGAACCAATTCTAGTCCACCCTTTGTTCTCCGATGACTGCGATCAGAGGCAAATTTTCTTTTGATACTCTTTGCTAGATGAATTTTTTCATCATAATCTGTAACATTCACTCTTGACTTGTTGAAGATGATGTTTATACTTCAGCGTAACTTCTCAGGAGTGTCAAGGGCAGCATGATTTTCACCTCTGTTGTTCGCTGTCATTTTCTTCGACTGGTCTTCATGAGCTGCAATGGACTGATGATGAATTAACTACACATTTTCAAGTAACTCCCTTGACGCTTTTCTCATGCATACATAGGCTCCTTCACTTTTCGATGCCAAATCTGCAATATGCATAAATGACCTATACAATCGTTGGTAACAGGAGGATGTGTGGCACTTCTTATCAACACCGGATTGACTGACATTATCTATATCCAGTAGTTTAATCTTTGCTTGTATCCTCCATCTTCACATTAAATATGACTCAGATATTTCTCGTATCTTCTCTTGATTAAGTGCTTTTAATGCATGACGACATAAAATACCTTTGAATTCATACTTTTTGCATATGCATTCAACTGTTCTGTTGTCAACATTGCACATGATATGTGCTTCTTGCCTTTTCTGATGCTCTTCGCCCTCCTATACAATATGGTATTTGTGCATATTTTCAGTTTGCACGCATCCTTCTATGTTGCAATTCATGACCTATATAACCTCATTCTTAATCCATTCAAATATAGTTAGTGTATACAGATCTACAAGTCGCATCAATATTTTCATGCCCAAAGTTACAGGACGTGTATTGAAGCATTTCACATCTTGTTTAAGCTCATTCTGTCTAAGACCATTTATAAATAATTCATATTGTTCAGGTGGCAAATGTCTTGTAACACAAGCTAAAAACCAAGGCGAGAACCTCGACTCGAGACAACAACAAAGGCTGCTATTCCGGTGGCAAAGTTTGCATTATCAAAAGGAGCTTCTGTTACAAAAGATGGTGCAAAAGTTTACTGCTTAGGGCAAAAATGAAACGTTTTGACTTTGAAGAGTTAACATCATCCTTGACTTTCTAGATGGAGGACTTTTTTGTCCTTTTCTTGAATCATCATTTTCCTTTTTTTGAATGAAAGACATTTTTGTTATTTTTTCGAACCGTCGTTTCATGGAGAGAATAGCAAGAAAGGGTACTTAAGTCTTTGCAACTGCACCACTCTGATGCTAAGTGATGCCGACACACACGAGAATACGAGCCCCATGTGCTTATATACATGGTGCTCATTGGGACCCCTGAACACGCATTGTGGCTAACGACCGTCTTCAGGGGAGAACACACACCACCCTCCCATTTGGACGACATGGACAAAACCTGATTTGGCAAAAACTAAGTTTTGCCTAAAACCTTGGCCTTTAACAAACCAAGTTTGCCAAAAACCAGCTTAATTGAGCTGTTTGGATGGCTAAAAACCTTGTTTTCAAGTTTTTGGTTACCAAAACACTTAAAATCAGAAAACAAAAAGTGATAATTTTCCGGCCACCCATTGGTTGGAAAATGGTGTTCCATATCTTTTATAATGGTCAGCACCATCCTGGCCATTTTCCGACAGTTGATGGCAAAAAAAATGGCTGAAATTTCACAAAATACAAAAAAAGGGGTCTGTTATTTTCTGACCACCCACAACTTGAAAAATGGTCCGGATGCACCATCTCAGCCATTTTTCGGCTGGTGGATGTTCCAAAAATAGCCAGATATACCCAAATATAAAAGAATAATAAAAAAAAAAGAAAACTCTCATTACCATTTCGCCTATCTGCCGGCCAAAAAATGGTGGATTTGGCACCAACCGGCACAGACCATTCCAGCGGGTGCCAACCCAACAATTTTCCTGTCAAGATAAGTGATCCTGATCCAAGTTCATTACAAGTCGGCAAGGAAGCCTCTAGAAAACGTGAAGGTGAAGCTAATGACATAAGAAAACAATACAAGGACTTTAAGAAAGATGAGTTGTATGATCACAATAATCCTAAGAAGAATATTATTTCTAACTTGGAGGATTGCTCTGTTGGCGAATACCCTACAAAAACAACATAGACAGGGAGCGTACCCGAATTCGCCATTGTTCGTGTAGGAAGTTTGGCGTTCTCCTAAGCCGGTCGACACCCACAATGAGCCCAGGCCTTAGATCGACGGTGAGCAGGACCCTTTCCGCCGCGTCTGAATGCGGAATAGAATTCAGGCAAAATAATGGCTATGAATACTCATCATTTTCGTAGCTCCTAACCTCTTATTTGTAATGAGAGATTAGGCAGTTACGTGAATGTGGTCTCTCCACATTCACGTAACTCCCACCCACTATCTCCATTACTTGGCCACTTACGTGACCCACTAAGAGGGTGTCAAACCGGGTCATACTGTGGGTTGGACCCAAAACCCATAATGTCCAACATTCTCCCACTTGACCCATTAACACCAAAAGTGTACTAAATCGAGGTGTATACCGTTATCTCGATTTAATTCTTCATATGGGTTCACATGCCACCCTTTATCACAAGGATGAATCGTATGAGTCATGGATATGAACACCCCTTTATGAAATGTCATATTTCCATGTACTACGCTACAATTCACCTTTAGTGCTTAGGCATGTAGAAAATTACCTTTATGAATAGGTTGGTCTCTCACCTATTCTATTGGTCCTTTAATATTGTTATTCTGCTATTCTCTCTAACCCATATGAGACGTTCTTTATGCAAAATCAATAATAACACAAAATCTTAGAGAATCAACACATAAACACAAATGTGATCACATAATGTATTGTCATACATCAGAAGGAATAAAAAAGACCCATCCCTTTTACATGTTGGGAATACAATCCCGGTGCTAGCCCTTTAGTAAGGGGATCCACAGTCATTTCCTTCGTCCCAATTGTATCAATACATACCAGACGATTCTCAGTCCTTTCTTTAACAACAAAATATTTTAACTCCATGTGTCAACACGATGTTGAGCTCTTGTTGTTATTTGAAAAGGACACGACTGCTTCATTGTCACAAAAGATCTTCAGTGGTCTCTCAATAGAGTCCACTATACCAAGACCCATAATGAAGTTTCTTATCCAAATGGCCTGTGACGTAGTCTCGTATAGAGCAATAAATTCTGCCTCCATGGTATGAGCAGCAGTGGTAGACTGCTTTCCACTTCTCCATGAGACAACACCACCCGCTAGAAGGAAAATGTATCAAGTAGTGGATTTTCTACTGTCAATACACCCTTCTAAGTTCGCATTAGAGTATCCAACGACCTCTAGGTGGTTCGCTTTCCTGTAGGTCAACATATAGTCTTTCGTTCCTTGTAAATAGCGCATGACCTTCTTCGCTGCCTTCCAGTCAGGTCGAGTGCAAGTCTGCGCGTACTGTAAACTCCCAACTGCTGAAGCATATGTGACAACATCCATCTGAGCCTTCACAATATCATCATGAGGACAGTCCTTCAAGCTCAATTTATCCTCTTTCACTATAGGTGCCGAACTAGGAGAACAATTCTCCATCCCATATCTTTTAAGAACCTTAAGGATATAGGATTTCTGAGATAGGCCAAGGACACCCTTAATTCTGTTATGACGGATCTCGATTCCAAGGACATAAGTGACCTTACCCATGTCTTTCATATCGAAATGAGAGGAAAAAAAATCTTTTGTTTCATGTAAAAGACTCAAATCATTAGTTGCAAGAAGAATATCGTCAACATATAAAACCAAAATTATGAACTTACTCCCACTAGTCTTAATGTAAATACATTGATCAATAATGTTTTCAGTGAATCCAAAGTTCATTATTACCTGATTGAACTTCTTATACCACTGACGGGAGGCCTGTTTAAGTCCATAAATTGACTTATTCAATTTGCAAACTAAGTTATTTGAGTCATCTATACTGAAACCAGGAGGTTGTTGCATGTATACCTCCTCATCCAGATCCCCATTCAGGAAGGCAGTTTTCACATCCATCTGATGCAGCTCTAAATCAAAATGAGCTACGAGGGCCATGATTATCCTTAATGATTCCTTAGTTGAGACAGGAGAAAAAGTCTCATTATAATCAATGCCCTCTATCTGTGTGAAACATTTTGCAACAAGCCTAGCCTTGTACCTCTCCACACGACCTTTAGAGTCTGTTTTGGTTTTGTAAACCCATTTACAACCAACATGTCTAACTCCATCAGGTCGAGGTACAAGATCCCACACTTGGTTCTTTGCCATAGAGTTAAGCTCTTCTTTCATGGCATTGATCCAATGTGTTGTTCTTTCACTTTCAATGGCTTCTGCAAATGTGAAGGGATCTTCATCAATGTTTATGAAATCATTTGACTCTTGTAAATACACCACATAGTCCGGATGGATAGCAGATTTCCTAATTCTGGTGGACCTCCATACAGGTGCTACAGGTGGTTCAAAATGAGCCTCTATATCCTGTTGTTGTTGTATATCCTCATCAACAACCAGATCTAGTTGGGATTGATGTTCATTGACTGGTTTTTATCTTACATTATTCAAAGGAATAATGATAGAGAAAGTCAAGTCTATATCCTTAGCAAGTGTGGAACCTGAATCCTGCATTTCCTCAAAATCAATATTTTGAGACGCATCTATCCCATCAGAACCATTTTCAAGAAATCTTGCTTTATCTGTTTCCACTATCTGTGGTGTATGAGATAGACAATAAAACCTAAAGCCTTTCGATCTTTCTGGATAACCAATGAAGAAACCACTAGTTGTCCTAGGATCAAAAGCTTTTATATATGGGTTATACAATTTAGCTTCTGCTGAACATCCCCATATGTGCATATATGATAAAGAAGGTTTTCTACCTGTCCATAACTCATAAGGAGTCTTTTGAACAACCTTCGTAGGAACCTTATTCAAAATATGCACTGCTGTCCTAAGAGCTTCACCCACAAGATCAAAGGAAGGTTTGAGTGATTCAACATCGCTCAAACCATTTCTTTAAGCGTACAGTTTCTCCTTTCAGCTACACCATTCTGGTAAGCACTACCAGGCATGGTATACTGAGGTACAATGCCTTTCTCTTTTAGAAACCGCGCTAATGAACCTTCCTTTTATCCCATCTTAGTGAAACGACCATAATATTCGCCACATCTATCTGACCTGACAACCTTAATAACTTCACCGGTTTGTTTCTCTACTTCTTTCTTGAAGTCCTTAAACACCTGAAAGACCTCTGATTTTTCAGATAATAAGTAGAGATATATATACCGTGCATAATCGTCTATAAAGGTGACAAAATATTTTTCACCCGCATAACACGGTGAAAAAGGGCCGCAGACATCCGTATGCACTGTTTCTAACTTTCCATTGTTGCGTTTGACATCTTTCTTATATGTGTTAGACTGCTTAGCCTTTATGCAGTCAACACATGACTCTATATTCGTAAAATCAAGGGATCCAAGGATTCCCTCTTTCACAAGTCTTTGGACTCTCTCTTTCGAGATATGTCCTAATCTTCGATGCCAAAGCAAATAAGATTGATCATCCTTTAGACCACGTTTATTTCCAATCATTGTGTTCTCAGTGGAGTGAGATTACTGAATTTGGAGTTTGGTTCTTAATCGATACAAACCATCACACATATATGCAGAACCTATATTCATTGAATTTTTCATAATAATAAGTTCAGATTTTTCAAATTTAAATACAAAGTCAAACTTATCAAGTTTTGAAATTAGGTTCCGACTATAAGATGAAACATAGAAAGTATCAACCAAATCCAATATAAATCCCAACTCCAACACAATTCTGCAAGTCCCAACACACTTGACATGCAGACACATCTTATTTCCTGAGGAGATGCTTCTTTCATGCTCCGTTGGTTCCCTTTTGTTCAGAAATGTCTGCAAAGAGTTGACAATGTACACCGTGGCACCAGAATCAATCCACCAACTATGCAATAAAACACGAATTAGATTGCACTCATGAGAAACAAATGACCTATTACCTTTATTTTTGAGCCACTTCCTGAACTTCAAACAATCCACCTTCTTATGCCCTTTCTTTTTCCAGAAGAAACACTTTATAGAAGGGCCTCCTAACTGAGATTTAGCTTTCGCTTGAGAGTTTGAACTCTCCTCAATGGATTTCTTCTGATTCTTCTTTTTGAAGGAGCTTTTCTTTGGCCTCGACCTTTGTTTATCTTTATGAGAGGCCATATGTGCACTTGGCACCCTCTCACCCTTTAATCTCTCCTCTTCCTCAACATACTTACTCAAGAGGTCATTAAAAGACCACTCATCATTATGTGTGTTGTAGGAGATTTTAAAAGGTCCATACTCAGTAGGTAACGAGGTTAAGATCAGATGGACTAAGAAGGAGTCAGAGATGTCGAACTTCATGTCATTCAGTTGAGTCGCAATATTCCTCATTTCCAAAATATGCTGTCGGATGTGACTGTCACCAACATATTTCATAGACACTAATTTGGACATGAGCGTACTAGCCCTTGCCTTATTAGAAGTGACAAACTGAGCCTCAATGGCTCCCAGTAATTTCTTAACCGTCCTACAATGAGGAATGGCGCCTCGAATATTCTTAGCCACCCGAGATTGCAATAGCAACAGACTAAGTCTGTTCTTGCGCTCCCACTTCTCAGAGGTAGCCTTCTGATCGGCTATGCTTTGCTCTGTAAGAGCGGGAGGTTCGTCAATTCTAAGGGCCAGATTAAAATCCATATAGCCCAAAGTGAATAACACAATTTCTTTCCAATCAGAAAAATTCAATCCGTCTAAGATAGGGATACTACTTGAATCGTCGATATGGAAGGAACCTGATAAATCAAGGAACGAAAACGGAAAGACATTACTATTATTGCTCAGATGAGACTCGTGTTGAAAAGGTAAAAGTGAGACCCTTTATTTTCACCTTTTCTGAGACAAGCATAGTTGAGCCATTATCGTTTCACTTTAATGAAAACGATAATACTCATAATTGCTCTGTCTCTTCAATTCTCAAGGAATTGACTTCAGTTGGTGAAACTAGTAGATCATGAATCCAGAGGCAATTTAGCACTGTACCTTTGGGTACAAACATGCTTCATGGGCTGGAATACACAACTACTATCACACCCTGTGTAAATTTGGAACACAACGACCTACCTTTGGGTAGAATCGATGTTTCATAAATTCACACACAATCATAATTACGAATCTTAATATGGTCTAAAGAATCCTTAATTAACACGATTCAGATCACTTTGGTGATTACATGAATCAGTCAATCAAAATCTTTTACCGAAAATCCTATTCGTATTATGGAGCACGCCAATGCACACATTTTAATGCATGTATATTCATGACATAATATCAGTTCATACTTCAACAAAAATGCATAAACTAATTATCATAAATTTAGCTACAATTCATGCTTAAAATCATCATGCATAACTTAACCAATGCAAAATACATGAATTAACATGCATAAGTCATGCATTATTCAAAATAAATACTTTATAAAGCATGAAAAATAACAAAAGCATGCTCAAAATGGTAAAACTCAGGGTTCACAAGTAGGAACCTGTCTAAAAACACTCTGAACCGGTATGAAACCTCCCCCAACCGGTCATCTAAGGGTCAGAACCGGTTCTAAACCTTATAAACCGATACTTAATATGAACAAAAGTTCATAAAACCCTATGAGTGTATGCCAAAATCCCTGTATTTCTTTATATTTATGAAAACAGGGTCTCAGCATTTCGGAACCGATGAAAAACTGGAAAGAACCGGTCAAAAATGGCTCCGAACCGGTTCTAGAAGGGGTCAGATCAGGTTCCTGATCCGATTCAGTCTCAATAGTGTTTGGATCCTGCTTTTATGGATCCAACCCAGTTTAAATGGGATCTGGGTCTGACCCAACCTATACTTAATACGGGTCAGACCCGGCCCGAACAGAAACCCGGGTTATACCCTGTCCGAAACGGACCCGGGTTAGACCCGGTCCGAAACAGACCCTTGGTATGACCCGGTCCAAATCGGATACCGGGTTCGACCCGGTCCAAACCGGATCCCGGGTATGACCCGATCCAAACCGGACCTGGGTACGACCCGGTCCTTCATGGACCCGGGTACGACCCGGTCTGAAACGGACCCCAGGTACGGCCTGGTCCGAAACGGACCTCGGGTACGACCCGGTCCAAATCGGACCTGATACTTTATGAACCCGAGTACGACCCGGTCCGAAACGGACCCCGGGATCGACCCGACTCTTAATGGGTTCGGATCGGACCCGTTTCAAAATGGAGATCTGGTCTGGTCCCTTGATTAAAATTAAACAGAAACCCGATGGGTTTCTGTTTGAAATTTTAGGGAAACCGAAAAGGGTTTCCGCCCTTTTCGGTTCCACGGCAACCCACGTCACCGTAACGGCGACTGACGCCGGACCACGGCGACCTGCGTCACCCCACGGTGACGCCGATCTGGCGACAGCCCCCCCGACAAAAGACGTCTCCCCACAGTGACACTTCGCAGCTGCCATTTCCGGATGCCCTAAAATCCGCCGGCGACATCCCAGCGGCTCCAGCAAGGCCATCGGCGACCGACGACGGCAAGCTATTGCCGGCACCGGCTACCTGTTGGAATCGACTGCAGACGCCTAGGTGCCGACGACTCATTAGCAGCCTGATGGAACGCCAGGCAGTTGAAAAAGAGGGGTTTTCAGGCCCCAGACGTCGGCCATCTGACGTTCAACCTCGGCAACATCTCCGGCAATGAACCCGGCGATGACAAATCCTCCCTGCAGCCCAACGACCACAGGTATAAAACAATTATTTTTTATGAGGTTTGCCTGAACCGGGAAATAGATGTCGCCCTTTTTCGGTGACATTTGCCGGTGATGACTGTCGCCCCACGGCGACAATCTGCCTGAAACCCAATTCTGTAACAAACTGTTTGCATCTGCCAGGATGTCACCCCACGGTGACATGCGGTGGCAGAAATCAGGCAACGGGGCGAAAACGCCGAAAGGGCCTACACTGCCACACGCAGCGGAAATGCGTGGCATCGTGGGCCCATAACCCAATGTTGGCGAATTCCCTGAAAAAACAACATAGACAGAGAGTGTACCTGAATTCGCCATTGTTCGTGTAGGAAGTTTGGCGTTCTTCTCAACCGGTCGACGCCCACAATGAGCCCAGGCCTTAGGTCGACGGTGAGCAGGATCCTTTCCGCCGCGTCTGAATGCGGAATAGAATTCGGGCAGGATAATGGCTATGAATACTCATCATTTTCGTAGCTTCCCACCCACTATCTCCATTACTTGGCCACTTACGTGAACTGTGGGTTGGACCCAAAACCCATAATGTCCAACATGCTCATATTTTTAGTTACGTCTCTTGTAGCCCATATAATTGTAAACTCCAAAAAGGTCTCCATGAATGTAACATGTTGAACATACATACAAGGAGTATCACCTCTATCGAATCATCAAAGATAGATAGTGAGATTTGAGAGGGTTGGATTGGTCTAAAAAGACTGAACCACGTAATATCGTGTTCTTGTGGTTGTCATGGTTTGGCATTCGATCTTGTGGTTTCTCTAATACCTTGACATGTTATCATAGTCAAAATGCTCTTTTGTTATTATGTGATTGTCCATGGTGCTTCAGTTTGTTATATTGTGTTGTTCGTTTATTCCTACTGCAACATCTTGTTTGTGCTTTTGCTGTCATGACATTGTCATTGAACTCGTCAAGTTTTGTTGCACTTGCTCCTCATCAAGTAGTGCAATGAAATGCTTTTTCTTCTGTTGTGGAATAATTGTCTATTATGGAAATCTCAAATAGAATCCATTATATGCAGCCAAGATCTTATCAAGTACGTCCATGGATCCTTTTCTATGCCTGAACAATTTATCAAAGGAGATCAACAGAGTATCTTCTACGGAAGCATGCTAACCAGATTGCCCTCAGCTAGATCAAGGCCACCATATTAAAATCTATGTTGGGATAGTACAGCCCAGGAGGCCCAGTGGGCATTGAAAATGTCATGCGTCATTGTCTACTCGAGTTGAAGAAAGACCTGCAGGATGTTAAGGAGAACAAGATTGATTACCTCAACCATTTGAAGTTCCTTGTTGATTCATTGAACATAGCCAAGTTTATTAACAAGATTAGGTCAGTTGTGCATTGAACGGACTCCAGGGAGAATATGAAAGCTTTGTAACCGCTATTATCACATTACAAATTTTGCCTACTTTTGTTGAGATATACGATCTCTTGTTAAATTAAGAAAAGAGGTTGCTTATGTTAGGTTCTAAGCAAACCCAACACAATGAGAACATGTCGAGTGGCAATTTTCATAGAGATCTTGGTGGCCATAGATGTAACATCGGCAAATTGTTCATGATTTTTTTTTAATTTCTAAATTTCGCTAATTTCCTTTTTCTTTTGAAGACACGTCTTAAAGCTTTCAGATATGCAAAATTACTATAGTTCCTTTCCAAATCATTGGTCTCAAAAGTGGATCAAAATACAAAAGAATTGCACACTTATGCAAAATATCCTTTCATTTACATTTTCAACAAAAATTCATTCATCATTGTTTATATATATATATATATATATATATATATATATATATATATATATATATATATATATATATATATATATATATATATATATGTTGCACATCTCAAAATGCAACCCCAAAAACCACAACCAGAAGAGTCCCAGATTCATCTTCTCAAGTCTAGGAGTCTGGCATATCTGTTGTCTCCTGTTTGTCTAGTGCTGGGCACCTAAAAACAATTCAAGTAGAGAAGTGAGACAATATATGTCTCAATAGGTCTTTCAACTCAATACATCCCTAGTTTGTACAACAGTGTAAGTAAAGATAACACCATGCCACAGGCAAACCAAGTATCAATCACAAAGAGTCAACCTAACCACCTAAGGTGTTGACCTTAAACTCTCCATGATCCAACTAACTTAAGTGGGAAAAACACAAAGGTATTGACCATCAACTTAGGCTGGGTCGACCCTCAGGTGTCAACTGCACCAACATCCAATAAACCATGCATGAGTATATCTTAACTCTTTATATTGAATTTATGTTGCACTTACATGACACTCACACACCTAGTTATTGTTTTGATCTTGTTACATTATCGAGGGCACAACTCCTCGAAGTCACTATATACTCTCTGGCCTATAGGGCATGTGAATTCAAACAAGTATTTTAATACATTTTTAAATATCAAGAGGACACAAAGTCGCAGGCACCAGAGACCGAGCTAGATATAGTGTTATACACCACTACAAACAAAGATATTAAGTAATCCAATGTGGCGGGGGACTGGTCCTCTTAAACTACATGATGGGTTTATCCAACACACCATCATTACAGATCTATGTGATTGTCTCCTACACTCCTGTGGTGGAAGACAAAGTCCTTTAGACCATAGGACCGTAGAGCTCACCATCATTTTGAATCTACGGGAGATTGTGCAAATTTAGTGCAGCTTCTTTAGTTACTGTTATCATGTATTATGCAAATCACACAGATCCCGAGTCACATTCCAAACCAACTCGAACATAAAGTCACACCATCAAGAATGTAGAATTTCATATGCCACGTGCACCAACCATTATTGATACTCATGCAGTACAGAATACCTGAGAAAAATATTGGCATCCCAGCAAAACTTATGTATTAACCAAACATAAAGTATGATATGCAAACTTACACACTCATTTGTATACATAATTAAAAGCCAAACCTTAAGGCCACCAAATAATTTTAAGCAAAACATCCTCTGATAGGTTTCTCATACCTCACATCAAATCAAAACAAATATAATTAAATGCCAAATCTCAGAGCCACCAAATTCATTATAGACATCCTCCTCCTCTTATACTTATATTTACAAAGCATGCTAATAAGGAATCAAGTTCAAAATTTACCTAAACATGATAATGCTAGGTTTCGAATACATATACAAACTATCAAACCTGATTTTTATTTATGTTAATGGAACTTATGTTAAAAATGAGCTCAACTTAAAAAAAAAAAATCAAGCATATGCTACTATTCATTCACATCGAACATGCTAGAATCACAAAAACAAAATTTTAGAAAAGCGACATGATGGGATTCATTCAAACCCACACAAATTACATACTGTGATTCAAAAGTAAACCCAAACGGATTACCTGCTTGATTCAAAACCGATCCCAAAATTGATGTCCTACTGTGATAAAAAATCAAAACCCCAAAACTGATTTTTCTGTTGTGATTAAAAGTAAACACCAAAACAGATTTTTTTGTTGTTAAAATCAAATACCAAAACAGATTTTTCTATTGTGATTAAACTCAAACATCAAAACAAAATTTTCTATTGTAATTAAACTCAAACATCAAAACAAAATTTTCTATTGTGATTTAACTCAAACACCAAAACCAATTTTTCTGCTGTGATTAAAATCAAACAGCAAGACAAATTTTCTGTTGTGATTAAAAAATCAAATACAAAAACATATTTTCTGTTGTGATTAAACTCAAACACCAAAACAGTTTTTTCCGTTGTGATAAAAAAAATCAAACACCAAAACATATTTCCTGTATTGATTTAAAAAAATCAAACACCAAAACAGATTTTTGCTGTAAATAAAAAAGCTGCTAGGGTTCAAAATCAAACCCCAATACTGATTTATGTACTTGTGATTAAAATCAAAACCCCAAACAATATACATGTTGTGATAAAAAATTAAAACCTCAAACAAATCTACATTCTGTAATTAAAAATACAAAACCATAAACATCATATATGTTGTGGTCAAGAATCAAAACCCCAAACAATGTACATGTTGTGTTAAAACCCCAAAAAACATACATGTTGTAATAAAAATTTTAAAACCCCAAACAACATACATATTGTAATCAAAATTTTAAAACCCCAAACAACATACATGTTGTAATCAAAATTTTAAAACCCCAAACAACATACATATTGTAATCAAAATTTTAAAACCCCAAACAACATACATGTTGTAATCAAAATTTTAAAACCCCAAACAACATACATATTGTAATCAAAATTTTAAAACCCCAAACAACATACATGTTGTAATCAAAATTTTAAAACCCCAAACAACATCCATGTTATAATCAAAATTTTAAAACCCCAAATACTGATTTTCTATTGTGATTAAAATCAAACACCAACACAACTTTTTGCTTTAATTAAAAATTTTCTTGGGGTTTAAAATCAAAACCAAATATCAATTTTGTTGTTGTTCTTAAAATCAAACACCAACACATTTTTTTGTTGTACTTAAAAAAATCTATTGGGGTTTAGAATCAAACCCCAAAATCATTTTTTCTGATTTGATTAAAAACAAACAGCAACATAAACCACATCAATATTCTAACATATATATGGTACTAGGTCAACTATAGCCCCAAAATCCTCCAAAATGATGGACAATCCAGGCTCCTACTCATTCTCTTTCAGCCAAATGCCCTCCACCTCCATCTCTCTAACGTGAAGAGGATAAAGAAGAGAGGAACCAGATGGGGGAAAACATGCAGGCCCCAAAGGTTGCAGCAAGAAAAAAATATGCAATTGAGAGGCGAGGGAAGAAGAGAAGAGGGGATAGATTGCGTAAAATGAAAAGAATAAAGAGGGGGGGGGGGAGTTTAGCTTAGATTAATATAAACTAAACCTAAAGATATAACTTGTCTCACTAAGGTAAAACAATGGTGGCTGAGCTGTTTAGTTTAATGACAATTGCCCTGCCTAATTTCCAAAATGTCCCCTACCTGCTTTGATTTTCCAACATATCCTACCTTTATAAAAAATTGCCCTTAGTTATAAACCTATTTACCAAGCTGCCATACCCAACAAAACCAAATCATTTTTCACCAAATTCCATGTATGTCCCTATGCCAAATTTGTCCATGGTCTTTTTCCAAAATATCGAGTATGCTCCTTGCCCGAATCACCCTTTAACAATACTGATAATGATGATTTTGTCTCCAAAACCAAATGAGTCAAATCCAAACTCAAATTTGGTTTGACAATGATCAAAAACCCATAAATCATTCAATAACACATTAATATGCAAGAAAACATCATATATATTAATTTAGTGAAATATACAAGGTTTACAAAAAGATTTAAGGGTGTTACATTCTATCTCACTAAAAAATAATCATCCTCAAAGTTTGTTATACAAAATTTTCAAACAAGGAAGGTAACATTCACACATATCTGCTTCTAGCTCTCAAGTGCATTCTTCTAATCCATGATGATGCCATAAGTCTTTGACCAGTGGAATTACTTTGTTTCTCAATACCTTCTCACAATGATCTATAATCTTTATGGGTCGTTCTTCTATGGTAATTTCTTCTCGTACTTCTATATCCTCATGTTGAATCACCTGTGACAGATCATGAATATATTTTCTGAGCATTGATACATGAAAGACATCATGCACTTGCAAAAATTATGGGGGGCAAAGCTAGTCAATAAGCTGACTGCCCAACTTTCTTGAGGATCCCAAAAGGTCCAATATATATGGGACTCAACTTGCTCTTTTTTTTTTAAGTTGAAAACACTTATGATAGGTGTAATCTTTACAAAAACATGAACTCACACTAAGAATTTTAGTTTTCAGTGTCTACGATCTATGTAACTTTTCTGCCTACTTTGGGCTGCCACAATCTCTGTTATATCATCAGAACTTGGTCTGAATAGTGTTGGATAATCTCAAATAGTTGCAACAACCGATCTTCAACTTCACTCCAACAAGTAGGTGATCTGCATGACCTCCCATATAAAGATTCAAATGGAGCCATACCGATACTAGCATGATAACTATTATTGTAAGCAAATTCTATCAACTTAACATGCTTATCCCATTTGCGTGACCATTACAGAACACAAGCTCTCAACAAATCTTCTAAAGTCTAGATGATCCTTTTTTACCGCCCATCAGTCTAGAGATGGAACATCATACTAAATCTCAGCTTTGTCCCAAGGGCTTTCTGCAAGTGCTTCAAAAAATGCAACATAAAACAATGATCTTTGTCTGACACTATCGATTGGGATACGCCATGCAATCTAATAATCTCTTCTATGTAAAGATCTGTCAGGATTTCCAGAGTCTTATTCTTATTAATCAGTAGAAACTGCACAAACTTAGTAAGTTAGTCTATGATCACTCATATCGATTGATTCTATCTATGATTCTTTCGTAATCTATGATAAAGTCCATAGTAATGTCATCTCATTTCTACTCTAGAATATCCAATGGTCTCAATAATCCTTCTGGCCTCTGATGTTTAATCTTAACCCTCTGGCAGATGAGACACCTCAAAACATATCCTGTGATATCCCTCTTCATCCTGTTCCACCAAAAATTCCTTTGTTGGTCTTTAAAACTTTCGTACTTCCAAGATTAATAAAGTACATGGATCTATGTGCCGGTACAAGCAACTCTTCCTTTAAAGTGAGGTCATCTGGAATGCAAAATCTTCACATGAATTTAACGGCCTCGAGATCATCATAAGTGAACTGAGATTCTGGCTTGTGAGCTTTTGCCAAATACTTATCATAATTTGGACTAGATTTTTGAGATTGGATAATTCTGTTCTAAATTTCTAGCTTGGCAACCCGATTCAAACGTCAAACATAACCAAATTTTTTCATAAAAGGTTGTCAATCAATTAAATTCTAAAGTAGATCTCAATTTTGTCTAATCATAGAAGATACAAATGGTTTCCCACTCGATGCATCCGCAACTACATTTGTCTTCTCATGACGATAACATATAGAAAAGTTATAGTCTTTAAGAAATTCCAGTCATATTCTCTGCCTCAAATTCAACTCCTATAAAAAGATATATTTGAGGCTTTTGCGATATGAAAACACCTTGAAAGTCTCTCCATATAAATAGTGACTCCAAATATTCAGAGTGAAAAATACAACTGCCAATTCCAAATTATGTGTCAGATAATTTCTCTCATGATTCTTCAATTGTCTGGAGGCATATGTTATAACTCTTCCATGTTGCATCAAAACACACCCTAAACCGGCGCTTAAGGCATTACTATAAATAACATAGGCTCCTGAACCACTAGGCAATGCTAGCACTAAGCCTGTGATCATTTTTTTCTTTAGCACCTAAAAAGTCACATCACACAAGGGCATCCAAACAAATTTGGCTCCTTTCCTCAATAGCTTGGTCACTAGAGCAGCAATCCTAGCAAAGTCTTGAATAAATTGCCTATAATATCTAGCGAGTCCCAAGAAATTCTGAATCTCTGTAATGAATTTTCGAATCTAAAAAAAAATTAGGGGTGTTATAATAGATGTGATGGAAGAAATTTTGTTCAAAGTAGAAATTCTAGATATAATTCTTCGTCTTCTCTTTTTTATAACCAAGTGACTTGTTGTTTTTGTAGGAGGAAAAATCATGCAATCAAAACTTGTTAAGATATACCAAAGACAATTGCAACCTTGATTTTAAGTTATATGCAGGAATCTTCATAATATCTCAATATGGGCAGCACCCATCATGTGACATATGATAAGTAGGCCCTATCAAACAAGACAAAGTGTAACACTCCATAATACAAACCCGAAAATTTACTAAAAATTTGAAAATTTTCTTTTAAACTTTAATTAGCAGAAAACAATATTTATCATGCAAGGGTTTAAACAACTTTGGAATGAGTTATAGGTGTGAATCCACATAAGATCAGAGTATCTATTTACAAAACCCAAAACTATTTATATTACTTATAAAATTCTTTTCATAAAATCATAAATAAAAAACTTAACAAATGCTTAGGATTAAAATATAATAAATCCTAAGTATGGCCTTTGATCTTATAAAAGTATTGGTCGCTGACACTATCATTGCATCCCACCATTCACTGTCCAGGGTGTTAATCAACTGAAATCACTTAAAAGGGTCAGACTCATGAAATCATGAAAGGTACATATCACTCTACGAGAATTGTAACATTAGAATGTCATGACAACATGCAGTTATTCGAAAGTAGTAAAACATGTCATATAATTCATGCAACATATGAAATAACATTTATATCATGGTCATTAATCATTTTGAATAAATAAGACATATCTTCATTACCAAATATGTAAGAGTAAAGAGAACTTTGTTTCACCTATAAGTATCCACTCGTGAACATGGAGAAAATTCGATGCAATAATGCAGACCACTCTGAGGGTATTCTATTCAGAAATTGTAGTTTTACCAGGGTGACTGATTTAAACCGACCAAAGTAGGCGATCAGTGACCGAGATAAATCTCTGCTAAAACATATAAAAAAATGTAGGATGCATCCAAGACTAACTTCAATAGTTGAGGATCTATCACCTAAGACACATTTGATAGTCCCCATCTCCTAACCTATGAGTGACTAGAGATCAAGGGACGCCATTGCATCAGAAAAGTAACAACAAAGGTCACTCGAGGTTGTACCCCTTACTCTCTCTAAGGTAAGTAAAACACAAAATAAGTTATCAAACTTTTGTTAAGTTAGAGCTTGTTCATTAATTCACTAATGTCTACCATACCTAGGCATCCTAAGGCTCATTAGCACAAGTACCTCTCTGGGGTATGAAAAAGTAGCAAGTTTTTATAACTCATTAATTATACTTGGGTGTCAAAAATGAACAAGCATCTTGTCTGTGAAGGTGATTTCAATATTAATTGTGTGTATGTGTATTCTTGTTTCATGAACAAGAGCGCCTTGTGCCTCCAACTGGGTTCTCAATGACCCCTTGCTCCTTAAGAGCAATATTCGGATATGCATGCCAATGCACGTCTTATAGTAACCAAAACACATATTCCATTAAATAATTCATAGCCGGTTCTTTAAACCATTGGCTCCAATTTGAGCCACATACATTTCATGCATATTATTCATCTTTTTAGTAAGTAACATCATTCATTATTTTATGCACGTAAACTCATAAGTAAGCATATGTTGGTATATTTCCCAAGTATTGTTATGTATGTAAACTATTTTACGTAAAGACATCATGTATAAGCATGCATGCAAATTCTCATATGTGAAGGTAACATTGATAAGTATGCATGTGGATTATCATACATAAAACTAGCATGCGTGAAAGCTTTATTTCATGCACTTCAATCCATACATACATTTAACATGGTAAGTGTATAAGAGTAGACATATATATGTATTTTAATCATGGAGCATACTTACAAATATATTTTAATATATAGAGAGAGGTGTAGAAATTTTCTACCTTGAAATCCATGCAGTTACGAGAAGCAAAAAATCTTGAAAATGCCCCTAGGCATTTTCCTTTTAAAATGCGCTCGTAGTTCTGAATATGGCGAGAAAGATTCATGCATAGTGCCATGTACACAGATGATAGTGGGCTTGGTCAATCGTGGCCTCAGTACTCATACAATATGGGGTCTTCATGGTGAAGGTGGTAGCGGGGTTCCGTCAGCTGAAATCTGAAGAAGAGAGGGACGACAACGACTCGCAAAGTGTTTTGCTCTGCTGTGTCAATACACACTATAAGATATATATATATATATATATATATATATATATATATATATATATATATATATATATATATATATATATATATATATATATATATATATATATATATATATATATATATATATATATATATATATATATATATATATATATATATATATATATATAGAGGAAGAAAACTTGCTAGGGGCATTTTTCTATAAGAAAAATTAAGATCAGGAAAACATTCACATGTAAATATTTAAAAAGTCAATTATATAAAATTAAAATTAAAAGTATAAGAATATGAAAGTGTTAATCTGAACAAAGCATGATATTATAGGATAGGTGATCTCATCAATGATGATTTATAGGGCACATTATTTTCAAACTATTGTCAATATTTTGCTGCATAAGCTAGCACCACAGAACATAATTGATTCATGTTGGCATGCAGAAGCATTATGTATTGGCTTTAGGGCTGGGCACCTAATGGTAGGTTGCATTGAGTCAAGCTCTGCGAGCTTAGGTTGTTCAAGCTCTGCTCGATCTTTTATTATTATTATTATTATTATTATTATTATTATTTTTATTTTTATAAACCCATGTTCTAGCCTGAGTTGAGTTTGGGTTTACAAAAGAGTTATAAGAGACATGCATACTACAAACCAAATGAGCAAGAAGATGCACGGTGTTAATTAGCACAAAGCTGAGACTTGTGAAACCACAACTCAATAAGTGAGAAAAAAAACAGCCAAAACTCATACTAACTAATGCCTAGCGTGCCTACTAAAGGGTTGAATATGGAATGTACCTACAATGCCTCCCAAGCCCTAACTTTATAATTGCAATGCAAAATGTAATGTTGTAAACACCCCAAATTTTCCTTGTTCATTTTCGGACACCCCCCTTTTTCAAATGCCAACCCTGTAGTACAGTGTAGGAGTATAACCTTTAGGTCTGTCTCAGTTCAGGTGTCATTTTACCCATTTTTTGTCAGTAAAATTATCATTTTACTCCTAGGTAACCCTAGACTCTTGTCAATTAGACCCAGTCAAGCTCATTTTAAGTTTAGAATAGTTAGAATATCTGTCATTTCTATCTCCCCTTAGCTGACGATGAGTAAATCTATTCATTTTTTATCATTTCAACTGAATCTGGTTCATTTCTGACGAAATGAGCTCATATCCAGCTCAAATCCTAGCCAATTGTTCCCGAGTCAGTAATTTCCAGTCAATCCTATTCCCTTGAGTCTAACTTGAGTTCACCAGGAGTTCAAGTAGAATGGTTCCAGTTCAAACCCGTTTCCCATAGTCTTGGAGTGCATTTCAACTCATTCTAGTGGAAATTAAGCTAAGTCTTGTCAGTTTAGCTAGTGTTTAAGCTCTAGATTTAGTTCATATCAGTATAACTAACCTCTATTTTAGCTTAAACCCAGTACACTTTCATAATCTACCTCACTCCAGTATGCATTTCTCACCATTTCTCTGAGAATGATGACATTTCTCGGTCATCCAGTGTAGGAGTTTAGTTGAGTTAGTATCTTTTTAGCTCATCTGAGTTTAGAAACCCTAGAATGCAGCTCAATCCAGTTTAAACCTCATTTTCTAGTGTCACTCTTTGCTCTACAGGGGCAAAATCATTTCTTAGGCTATTTTATCTAAAACATTAATTTTGATATTTTCCAAGCTGGTACAACTCTCAATCTGGGCTCAGATCAATTCCTTCTCTAAAATTTTAGCTATATCTGAGATTCAATTCACATTTGGATTGGATCCAACATTGGATCTGATATCCAATACCCAATTTCCATCCTCAGACAGGAATTTTTAATTCCTTGTTCATGCCAGAGGTCTAGGACTTCAAATCCTTCATCTAGGGTATGCATTTCTGTGATTGTTGCAAAATTTCCCCCTTTTTCTTTCTTTCGTAAGAGGTCTAGGAAGAAAAAGAATATTTTAGAAAAATATGATGAAAATAAAATGTTATTCCATAAAAGATAAAAATCCTAAGTATTGTTCACATTTTGACTATGACCATAAATGTGAATCATTTACTTAGAATTATTTACCTTTTATTAGAAAGGTGCACGTGCCATTCATGTTTCACCATTCATGAGTTTTTGAAATAAAGACAAAAATAAAATGAGATGTCACAAGCCATTATGAGAACTATATGCGTATACATTCTATTCTAAGCTGAAAAGATAAAAATTCTCATTAATATCAACTTATTACAGTCTCAAATCAAAATTGAAGTAATGACATTCCTAATCTAAGAAAGAAAATTGACATTTTCTACATTTTTCCTGCAAAAACTGAGTTAGCAAAAAGCAAAATGCAAAATATAGAAGAAAGTGGAAAATGCTATATTGAAAAAAAATGCATATGATTATACCTCTTCTAATGAAGAATGCATATGCAATGCAATGCTTAAACTAAATGAAAAATGTATATGCATATGAGAATGCATTTATCTAAATGCATATGAGAATGCATCTACCTAGGTACATATGGAAATGCATCTACCTAAATGCATGTGAAGATGCAAACATGATATTTATGTGGAAATACAGGAAATATGTAACAATGTACAGGTGATGAAGGGAATAAAAGTTCAAGGTGAGATGAAGTGGTAGGAGGTCAGTGGTGCCGTGTAATGTATAGTGAGAAGGTGCAAGGTGATGTGTTGGAGTATAGGTGCTGCTGTAGGTATACATGACAAGGTGTTACAACAGCTTGTGAGCTGTTAGGAATACCTATGAAATTTACAGCAAAAGTGTGGAAGTGCTGTGAAGATATCTAATTGCAAAGGTAGAAATGTTGTGGGGATGTAAATAAGGTGCTGTGAAAAGTAAAAGTGCAGGGTGCAGGGGTGTTGTGCTGGTGGTTGTTGCTGCAAGTGCAGTGAGGTGGTGATATTGTGATGACAACAAGTGGAAGTGTAGAGGTGCAGAACAAGTATAATGTGCAGAAGATATGCAATAATTCCTACTAATATATGTTAAACTAATAGGTATGTTGAAATGCTGGTAAGTAATGCACATATGCTCACATGCAGGGAATGATGGCAAGTGCTGCGCCTAAGTGATGGTGCTGTGGAAATGTTCAGCAGTACATAGTGGAAAAGCTCAAGTGCTGCGCTGTGTGAGTGTGATCATCGCAAAATTTTTCCTCTTATAATATTCCCTCTCTTCCTTCTTTTTTCTTTTCCAACCTCTTATTTTCCTCCTTTTTGAAGGGAGAAAGATAAAAGACAGAAAGAAAGAGAGAAGAGAAAAGAAAGAGGAGAAGAGAAGAGGAATTCTTTTGCGGGTCTCACTTGACCTTAATTTTGAAAATATTTTGAAATAACTCGCCTCCGTTTTGAAATATTTGCGGGAAAACTAGGAGACGGGCTTCGCTCGTCGGTACGAGGTTCGACCGTTCCTAGCGCCTTTACCAGGGGTAATTGAACCAAGGGTCGAATTTTATGCCTTTTGCTTTGCGAAGAATTTATCTAAGTATTTTATCCTAAGTCTAAATGCACAATGAATCATGCTTGTGCAAATGCAAAGATGTATGCGCTTTTTGAAAATATTTTGAAGAATTTCCAAGTGAATCTGATAAAGTGAAGAAATGATTCCTAACTGAGAACTTAAGATTAAAGTTCTAAGTTTTTAGAATAATCAAGAGCTTGGGAAAATAAATCTGGAATTTGGAAATTGATTTTGAAGTTTTGAGATAAAAAGAGAAGGAAATTTTCAAAGTCACAAATGGACTTTGAATTTAGAAGTTTGAACTTGGATGAATATTTGGAATGGAATTGAATTCCAATTTTGAAGTTTTGAATTTAGAAGAAAATGTGGGAAATCAAAAGGAATTGAGAAATGGGATTTGAAAAAGTTGGAATTTCAAGATGAAATTCGAATCCAAGTTCTGGATTCTGGATAGAGTTTCGAGTTGATTTTTGGATTTAGGATCCAAAATAAGAACTTGGTTTGAATGAAAATGGAATTGGCTTCAAGAATTGGAATTAAAGTAGAATTTTGGATTAGGAATTTTGAAGGGAATTGGATTCAAGACTTAGAGTCCAAGATGGTATTTGGATATGAAATCTGATATCCAAGATAGGGTTGAACTCTGGATCCTAAAACGGATTTGGAGTCTGGGATAGGATTGGGTTCTGGATCCTAGAATGGAATTTTGGATCTGAATCTGAGATCCAAGGTAGAATGAGGATCTGGATCCTAAAATGGAATTTGAATATGTAATTGGAGATCCAAAAATGGAAATGAATTCTGGATCCTAAAGATGGTTTTTGGATCTGAATCTGAGATCCGAAAATGGAAATGAGTTCTGGATCCTAAGATAGGTTTGTGGATCTGAATCTGAGATCCGAAATGGAAATGAATTCTGGATCCTAAGATAGGTTTGGATCTGAAGTCTGAGATCCAATGTAGGATTGGGTTCTGGATCCTAGAATGGAATTTTGGATCTGAATCTGAGATCCGAAAATGGAAATGAGTTCTGGATCCTAAGATAGGTTTGTGGATCTGAATCTGAGATCCGAAATGGAAATGAATTCTGGATCCTAAGATAGGTTTGGATCTGAAGTCTGAGATCCAATGTAGGATTGGGTTCTGGATCCTAGAATGGAATTTTGGATCTGAATCTGAGATCCAAGGTAGAATGAGGATCTGGATCCTAAAATGGAATTTGAATCTGTAATTGGAGATCCAAAGCGGAATAAGGATTTGGATCCTAGATGAAATTTTGGATCTGTGATGGGAGATCCAAAATGGAATAGAGTTTATACTTGGAAATCTGGATCCAAGTTGAGACTAGGACTTGTCTTTGGATTTGGGTTTTGAGAAGTCCAAATAGGACCTTTAAAATGGATCTGGTTTTTAGAAACCCAAATTTAAAGCTTGAGATTCAAATCTAAACCTTGATTGGAGATAAGGGGATGAAATTGATTTTGAAATCAAAAGATAACTTCAAAGTTAAATTGAACTTTGAATTTGATTGAAGTTTGAATATCAAGTGATTTTGAAATTTCAAAGCAATATTGGACTTTGAAATTGAATTTTTTTTTTTGAATATTGAAATGAGATAGAATTGAATTTGGATAAGATTTGATTTAAGAAGAAGAATCACTTGGAATTTTGAAAAGGAAGTTTTGAAAATATGATGCAATTCTATCCTATATGATGAATGAATTTAAATAACTTTGAAATTGGATTTGAAAAGCTATTCCATTCCTCAGATGAATGAAAATAAGATTGAAGATATAATACATCCTTGACTATGGTCATTGAATGTATTATATAGTAATCTATATTTAAATTCTAGTGAAGAATGAAACACATTTTTGTGCTTTTATAGAGTTTTAAAATAAAATTAACTCTCAATATACCCTGACTATGGCCATTGGTATATATGTTGAATTAATTCTAAGTTAGACTCTGATAAAAGGTAAAATATTTGAAAAATATGATGATTTTTGAAAAGGATCCAATGTGGATTCAGTGTTATTTCATAAAAGATAAAAATACTAAGTCTTGTTTACACCCCGACTATGGCCGTTGGTGTAAATCATCAACTTAGAATTAACTTACCTCTTATGAAATGGTGCACGTGCCATTCGTGTTCCCATTGGTGAGAATTTTGAAAAATAAAGGCAAAATGTATGAAAAACAAGTAATTCAATGATATTTACGATGCTCATTCATTCTACCTAAAGCAAGGAATGTAAATTCTCATTAAAGTCTAGCTATTACAACTCATAGAATCAAATTTACAACTCCAAAATGACAATTTTATCCACATATTTCCTGCAAAGCAAACAGGTTAGTAATGAAAAGAGAAGGAAAATCACATATGTCATGTGAAAATCAAATAGTGAAGAGACATGTATAATGAAAATGATGGAAAGTGGCACATGTACTTGTATACATATATATATATGAGAGCTTACACATATGCGAGTACATATATATATATATGTATATATGTATATATATATATTCTTATATATATATATATATATATATATATATATATATATATCACATGTAACATATACTTAATGAGAGTGTATTCAGCAGGTACAACCAACTTAGTTTGCTGCAAGTTTGATTTGCGATTTACAACAATGGAGCTACAACAACTCAGGGAGTTACTGTGGATGCAGAAAACTCATCTCAATGATGATTGTTTTCGGTAGATGAAAGGGAGCTTCAGCACTGCTGGGTGCTGAATGGGAAGTGAAGGGATATGATACATGTGATATAGGTGTATGCATGTAGGTAATATTTGCAGAAAATGCAAGAAAACATCATTCAGCATGTGCACTGTGTAGGAGTGGATGATTTCATGGAGATGTAGTGCTGAAAGGTGTAAGCAATGGTGGAGATGTGAAAGGGGCCATGAGGGTGGTGAAGTATAGTTATAGTGAGATCACAACAGTTTTGGAAGTGCTGTGAGAGTAGGTGATGAAATGAAATGAAGAGCAAAAAAATGTGAGAGGTATATACTACCCTCGTGAGTATGCTATGAGAGCATACAAATCAGCAGCAGTCAGCTGAATAAGCAAATGATGGCATTCAAGATAAATGAGATTCAGAAAAAAAATCTTCAATTTGCTCAATCTTTCTTTCGAGTCTGGAAGCACCTGCGCAACCTTTTCAGTTAGCCAATCAAAGCAAACGTTGCTGCAAAATTTTCATCGAGGATAGATGATTCAAAGAAAAAAAAAAGGTTTCCAGAGAGCAGGGGCAGGCTCATTGTAAATCCAACCCTGTATGAACTGACAGAGACCCCAACTGCCCCTGACCAGACGAGCATGGTTTGATTGTATCTGATTCGTGCATATATAGATGCCTAACCTGATCCTGGATCTTGCTCAACAACATTTCTGGAGCTATATCTGTGCTCATGATGCATTTTACAAAAGGGAAGGGCTATACACATAAGAGGAAACTAAGGTTATAATGAATCAACTAATGCCATGTCCTGATCAGCGTCAGAACCACCATGTGGGATATATTGACACTTATTTACATTCAGCTTATCTATATATGAGAAAATCGACAGACCACTGGAATCCCTCCACTCAAAACTCGAAAAGATCATTGACATCAGGCATTGATTTAATTATGGGTTTATATCTCTGGCTCATTTTATTCGACAGTTTAGAAAACATCAACTGTAATATCACACATTTCTGCGAGATTTTCACACGCTTGGTTCACATCGACCTCATCAGTAAATAAAAAAAAAGATGAAATAACACATTTCTCCATTATTCACATGGCCTATCAGCATAGGCGTATGCGCTTCAGTCATATCCTTTTCATTCCCACTTTCTGCCAAGCCTCCCGAACATCTAAAATTTGATGAAGTGAACAAGAGCAAGGAAGAATGTTGATGCTGAATCGCAAACAGGATGATGAAAATGAAAGAAAAACAGAGGAAGCCTCTAGCAGATCATGATGCAGGTGCAAAATATGCAAATGGTATTATAAATTAATATACAAAGAAAATGCAATGACTAAATACACCCAGTTGATATACAATGTGTGGGGAGTGATTGATCTTGAGACAAAAAAAGGGGGGGGGGTGCTGCTGTTATAGAAGAACCACTTCTCTCCACCAGTTCACGACTTCCACCATCTTATGCTTTTAGCTAAGGATTTTTTTTATACGAGAGGCTTGTTACAAATGTGATAATGAAATCATCTGATAAGAAATTCATCTCAGAACTTTCGGAATCCAAAAAAAAAGAAGCAATTCCATGACGTTTTAACAAAGTATTCATGCAGACAGGCATCATTCATCAAATAGATGGCAGAGGCTAATTTACAAGTAGATATGAACATGGGTTGACGTTGCATGAGATATATACAAGCAAGCATTCTTACTATATAGGCTGATGCGAACTAGAAATTCAGGAAGTGCGTCGCACAGAGAGAGTGATGTATACTACAGCCATTCACCAATTGTTAAGCAAAACAAAAAAAAGGGTAAAAGAAAAGAACAAAAAGGAAAATATAACAGAAATCAGTGATGCGATGAGAGAATCAAATAGCAAGAGGAATGGATAGGCTGTAAACTGGAACTTCGGATCAATGTAATGGAACAAGATCAACGAATGATAAAAAAAAAAGAAATATAGAATGATAAAATAAGATAAAAAAAAAAATTAAAAGAGGTCGATGCACTACCTGATTATCAGGAGGTAACAGAGCATTAATAAAGCAAACGATCAACCGAAAGTTTAAAAAAAAAAGGTGAACATCTGAGCTGGTGTTGGGCTAATCCCATTTTTATTGCACAGGGACATGTCGAAGTTGCTAAAGGCAGCTTAGGCATTATCCATGGTGCGTCAACAGGGTGAAACAAAGGGACAAGAAAACTTCAATGGGATTTCTATAAAAAGAAATTAAGCGAAAGGGAATTTTAACCTAGAGGAGATGAAGAGGAAGAAGGGTATTGGCCTTACCAGAAGCACTGAGGATTGACTCTCTTACAGATGATTGCAGAGAAGACGTCTTGCGGAGATGCTCTTCCTGTCGTTCCTGCAGGGACTTTGAATAACAACGGATGACGGATTAGCCAAGACTTCTTTGATCCAGCGGGGGTGTATATTGGTAATGGCTCCTTCAGCAAAGCCTTCTCGACAGAGAGCGCGATGATGGTGGATTTTTTTTTTATTTTAGCAGAGAAGCCCGACGATCGATTGGTATTCACCAGAGAAATGGATGCGTGAAAGTAGATATATTGCAATGGGTGTTGGGTTTTTGCGGAGGATGCTTGGTGACGAAGATGCGGATCATGGATGCCTAAAGACAGGAGCTCGCCTCTTCTTAAAGGGGGAATGGAAAATTCGAGAACGGAGGTCGTTTCGGATTGAAGGTTGAGGAGAGAGGAGGCTGTTGGAAGATCAACGGTGGAGAGGAGAAGGAAGAAGGCGCGGGAGGATTCCGTTGTAGAATTTCTCATTTTCCAATAAGAGGACTCCTTTTAAGAAAT
This sequence comes from Nuphar pumila, assembly GCF_984573655.1. Taxonomy (NCBI): domain Eukaryota; kingdom Viridiplantae; phylum Streptophyta; class Magnoliopsida; order Nymphaeales; family Nymphaeaceae; genus Nuphar; species Nuphar pumila. The sequence continues at coordinate 73,845,261 of NC_143262.1, forward strand.
TTTTGCAAAAATGGTTGGGAAATGAGTTTTTTTAGCAAAACAACTTTAAAAAGCTTAAACTCATTCATTTTTCTTGAAATTTTCCATTTTTTTTTGGTTTTTGTTTTATTTTTCAATTTTTTTGTATTTTTAGAATAAAATCCTAAAGTTTGTGAGAAAACAAAGGTTAAAACTATTTTTTTGTGTTTTTGCAAAAATATTTACAAAAGGGAATTTTTCTGAGAATTTAAAAGCTATTTTGAGAAAATTTCTTCAGAAAATACATTTGGATCCGGATTTTGAAGAAATATGGACTTAAAGCACTGGATTCGGATCCAGAATTGATTTTGAATATATCAATATGGATTTTAATTCAGAGAATCTGAAGAAATGACTTGATTTTCTCAGAAAACGGGGTTAGGGGCAAAAGGGTCATTTTTACAAAACTTTGAAAAATTTGGGGTGTTCACAGTGAGCACCAATGAAATGCCCTTAATGGCCGTGTATTCAATATATATGCACACATTTTATATGTACCTAATGCATGTGCACACAGTGAGAATGTTTTGGAAGAATTAAATGAATCACGATGGTATGATGCACATGGTGACGAGCAAAAGGGGAGTGAAACAACTGAAGCAATTGCAGTGAAAGCTGTAGCAAAATATAAAACAGAAGAGAAGAGGTAGAACATCTACAGGAGACTGCAAGAATCAGCAAATGCAGAGAATGGCATGTTGTGTTAATGTGTAGTGAGAGTGAGGAAGTGAATATGGTTCTGAAGTTGTAGTAAAAAAAAAAGCATGAAATGCTGTGAAATTTAAGTGAAGTGAAATGTTAAAACGAAGTGTCATGAAGATGAAGTAGTGACAAAGAAATGAAATGCTGTGCTGGGAATAATAAGCAGCAGGTGTACAAGAATCAAGATGCCCAAATGTTATAACAATTCATAATAGCAAGCATTTACACAGGTCTTGAAACCGAAATGTTGGTGCCAGCATGCTGTAATGAAGTGTAAGCAGAGCAGTGAGATGTTGTAAAATGAAGTGCATGTATTATACTGAAAGAAAATATGTTTACAGGTATAAGAAATTGTTATCATCGCAAAAATTTTCTCCCTCCCTCTGCGAGAGTGAGAGAAATGATCCCGCGAGTCAAACTCGACCAAAGTTTGGAAAATTGGTTTTGAAAATTACTCGCCTCCATTTCGAAAATTTGCGGAAAAATTCCATGGAATGGGATCCGTCTGTCGGTACGAGGTTCAACCGTTCCTGGCGCCTTTACTAGGGGTAATTGAACCAAGGATCAAATGTGCGCTTTGACTAAGTTAAATTATCTAAATCATGCTCTATTTTCCTAGAATGCATAGAGAATCAGGCATGTGCTATGAAATTTTGAAAAGATGCAAGTTTGAGAAATATGATGTTTGCTTGGAAAGTTGAAATATGCTTGGAAAATGATTAGAAAAGTACTTGAAAATTGAATTCCTGGGAAAATAATTGAATTTCATTGAAAATAAGAAATTGAATTAAAAAATGAATTCTCAGGAAAACTTGGACTTTGGGAAAATTGATTTTGAGATTTGGATTGCTTTTCTGAAGAAATGGATTTGAGAATCTTGAGAAAATCATGGTTTGAACTTGGAAAATATTTTGAAATCTCATTTGAAAATTCAGAGTTCTGGGAAAATCAAATCCTGAGAAAGACTTGGAAATTTTTGGGAAATTTGATTTTTCTGAAATGGAATTGGAAAATGAATTTGAAAATAATGCAAATTGAATGAATGAATGAATTTGAAAGATATTTCATTGAGAAATTGAGAAATCCTTTTGAGTTTTTAAGAAATGCAATGCATTTTTGAAGTTAGCCTAAGAGTGTAGGCTGAATGTGGCTAATATGAAGATCATAAATCTTGGTTTTCTTCGCATTCTGACTATGGCCATAAATATGAATCCCACCGAGTTTATAAACTCCATAAGAGCTTGTGCACGTGCCATTCGTGTCAACCATAGTGAATTTTGAAAAAATGTGCATGAATGATACATCGGATATTGAAATTTTGCAGAAATTAAACTATATGCAATGCAATCCTATTCTAAGCTGAAATATAACTCTTATTCCAAATATTACATTGCTTTTTACATTGAAATGAATAAAGAAAAGAAATAAAATAACTAAGTCTTCTTCTTGAATGTTCCTGTAAAACTAGAAAACAGTGTTAGCACAAAAATGTAAGTTTTCCTGAATTTATCCGAAAATATTGGAAATTATCGGATATTATTTAGATATAAACCCAGATTCATACCTCCTTTGATATAAACATGATAAATAATGAATAAATTTCGAAAATAAACTTGGAAATTCTAAATTGGGCTCAAAATGACCGAAATGCCTCTAATAACCTTGAAATCAGGGTTTTCTGAAAGAATTTTTATAAATTTTGGAAATATGAAAATCAAATGAAATAAATCAAACACAATATGATGAAATATGATGATATGCATGAAAATTTGAAGAATTAAAGATTGAAATTTTGAAATTGTGGTCAAAATGACCAAAATGCCACTTATAACAAGACTATGGCCTTGAAATCAGGGTTTTCTGAAATAAATTTTGCAAAAATGGAAAATTGAAATGCAAATGAGATTTAATGAAAGCTACAGGAAAATGACTATTGGCAAGTAGTGAAGACATGGGTAAAGAGGAATATGTAATGCTGTGATTTCTGCATACTGTACAACAATGCAAATTTGAATCATGAGATAAAGTTTGAGAATGCACATGTTGGTGGTTAAGTATGAAAGGGTGTTGAAAGTGTTGCAAATGGCAACCAATGATACTGTAAGACATGCAAAAAATGCATTGGGATATTACAACATATATAAGTAATGCAAGGTGAGTTGGAGGGACTGTAGCAACGCTTTGCATTTATTGTGAATGTTTGGAAACCATGCTAGTGCCTTGGCACAACTGTGTTGAAGCGTCACCTCAATGCTAAAGCATTGCTGTCAGTTTTATGAGAAGCTATAGGGGACTGTGAGTGGGTGATACTTGCTATAGCAGGTGGGTTTTACAATGTATAAATAGCAAATGGAAAATACAACGAATGTTGCTTAATAAAGTGCAGCTATGGAAGGGAACCAACGCAACATATGGAGGGTGCTGGGAGGTATTGAAGAGGGGATAAGGATGTAGGTACAAGGGAAAAGGCTGAAGACAGGTGGATGTTGTATTGATGCAGTGCATTAACAAATGCATGGGTGACCAAAATAGGGATTGTTATAATGAAAAATATGGATTTACTGAGATGAAAGGAGAATTGACTCAACAAATATAGATGTACTAAGATGTGACTATGAATTGCTGTAGTAAAGAAACCAATGCATATGGTAGAAATGAATGAAAGTTTGGTAAAGTGTTAAAGTGAGAAATGTAATAATGGCTGTATTGTGAGACAGAAAAATGGGTATGCAGCAAATGTGCTGTGAGGTGATTAAAGGATGTTAGGTGCAATAGACATGGTGTGAATGGTAGCATGTGCTGCATCAAGTATAACCACAGGTGAGGGAAGTATAGTGTGAGAGGTGAGTAATGCATACGGGAAGCATGAAGATGAGATGCTGGATAAAGGAAAAGAAAAAGAAAAAGAAAAAGAAAAAGAAAAAGAGGAAAACAAACTTGAACCAATCAATCCATTTGACAAGATACCAATTCTCAGTTACTGTAGATGCCTAATTGCATTTAGGATCTTGTGGGGGTTACTCTACCTTCAGCAACAACTGAACTTTCAAAAGCCCCCTTTTTTTTATTTTAAGGATTCTGGACTCATCCTTTGAATCTCTTCACCTGTATAGAAAAAAATTTTATGGACCATTTTATAGAATTCTTGCCATGGACTACCTTCTCACAAACATCCTACCATCTTCATTGTCAATGTAGAACTATGAGCCAACCTCTACTCGGATTCATCAAAATACCCCCTGCTTGTGAACCCTAATAGAGCTCCTAGTTGAAATGGATAGAAACTTGTTGGGTATACTTCTGGAATGTTGCTGAAATGGCTGGTATGCTTCTTCTTGGTCACTGACACTACATAATGTATCTACTTATTTTGTAAACTTTGAAGGCTCTGACAGTTTCTCTGGCTCCAAGACCTTGGCTTTATAGCAAATTGCTTCACCAGATACCTCAACAGATGATGGTGCTTGTGAGTAGGTGCTTCAGCAGCAATATAAACAATTGTTTCTTGTGTTCTTCTGGTACCATCCTCATATTGCAAATCAAAGGTTATTTGTGGGTTGCTGACAACATACAACAACAACCATTTAAAATTTTGATTCTACTACAAAGCAACAAGTTAATGTATTTCTTCAAACCACAACAATCAATGTGTAATGAACGTGATGTTAATTGAGTGGAGGTAGAAGATGCCCTTTCCCTCAATACCGATACTGCAGGCTTTGGATGTCACCAAGATGGATGTCCTTCGGTGAAACTCCAAAAAAAAAAAAAACGAATCCCCCATATTCTTACAATATTCATTATGTATATGAAAAGGGATCAAGCCAGATAGTCTGAGAAGACTAAAGGTTGGAAGAATTGTTTTCAAAACTAGATGTTAGCAAAAAAAAGAAAAGAAAAGAAAAATGCAAACAATACAAAATAATTAGAAATGAAGTTATTGGAAAATGGGCTGATATGAATGTATAGAGATGGTCAGCGGTTACCATGATACAAATCATAAAAATAAAATAAACATGCTACAGAATGAAAGCCAAGGAATCCACTTCTTCAATTGAAAACTCAGAAAGGAAACTCACTTTCAACTCCATCCTTTTGATTAACTGGTTGTGTTTTTTTTTTTTGGATTTTTTTGGATTTTTTTTTAGGTGTCAGGGATTCACTTGACGAATTAATTTCTTTCCCCAGCCCCTTACCTGTCATCGTCGGTTCTAAGAATCCTTTGACATTAACAACACACACTCTATTGAACATGCTGAAATTATCAAGACCCCAATCTGTACAGGCTTAAAAAAAAACAAAAAGGCTTACGAAACCATCTATCCTCAAATTGAAATGTGTGAGTAAACTAACACGATATGGGATGTATCACTGCTATAACAAGTGAATCCAAGGAATGCAATACTGCTGACAGAGATGTATTTTACAGAGGATACTTGGTGGAGCATGCTGATGTATAGTTGCGTCAGGGTGCTACCAATGTGCAATGTATCATGAGAACAATGGAGGGTGAGTGCTGTAGGTGAGGCAACGTAGTGGGGCCATTAGCACAACAAGTGATTTTGGGTGGGTATGATGTAACTAGGCATACATAATAAAGATGAAATACAGGTAAACTAAACACCTAAATGAGATGCAGAGGAAACTTGAGAATGCATTAAAAAAAAATGAAAGAAATTGGTCAATGACGATATTATGCAATGCCTGAGTATATGAAGGTTCTATGGAATGCAAGTCACATGCAGGGGTTCAGATCAAAGCATATAGAATAAATTGGGATCTCGATGAAAAGGGATGTTCAAGTAATGGGATCGAGGATGTTGAGGATTATAAACCAAGGAACAATTCTCAACCGATGCAACGCTATATGAGGCAGTAATATTACATAGAGCATAAGTGATGCAATTAAACAATACGATATGCAATATATGAAAAGTAGTTGAACAAGAATGAACAATAAAAGACATGCGATGGATACCCGAATGTAAAACATATAAAGCATAGAGTGCCTGAGTACCGAGAACAAGATAGATGCTACTACAGGGGAAATAACGAATGCAATAACGTGAGCAAATATCCAAATAGGTTTAAGTCTAAGGAATTTTGAAGACATACTGTAAAAAGATGAAATGACGAGCAGAATACCAACTAAGGAATCAAGCGTAAATCGAAAATAGAAACAAATTAAGAACAATAAAACATGAATCAAAACAGATTTAAAATGTAAACCAAACATGAATCAAAGCAAATAGATAGGAAATAGGAATCAAGACAGAAGTTAAAACAGATTACAAAATAGAAATTGAAATCAAATAAAATAAAATAAAAGAGAGAGAAAAGAAAAGAAAATAAAAGAAAAGAAAAGAAAGAAAAAGCAAAGAAAGCCAGAATCAAACTCAAAACTCGTTAATATTGAAATCAAAATAAAACAGGAAATAATAATGAAAAAAAAGAAGGGAGAAATCGAGATGTTGGAATATAATGATTCCATTAATTTTGCAATGGGTGGGTCGATCCTGCTATATGCAGATTGACCCTACCTCTGATGTATTTTGATGAAGGACGTGGAACGAGAGATGAAGAAGAATTACCAAAAAAAAAAAAGTTAAGAAATACAGTAAAACCAGAATCAAAAGAGAGTAAACGAATGCATACCTGTAGCTGGAATCAAGCTTTTTTAATTATCTGGAAGGAAAGCACCCGGGGAAGGATAAGAGATTGAAGAAGCCAGAGGAGAAGGAAAAGGGAATAGAAAGGAAGAGGGGGAAAACAGAAGAAAATGTCGAGAAATGCTGGGGTGAAGGCGATCTTCCGAGAGAGAAGGGACAATGGCAGGGTGAAAAATGGATGAGGAGAGCTTCTTCTGCGTGTCTCTTTTAAAGAGAGGGAAGAAGGTTCGGGAGATCGTTTGTTGAAGATGAACGAGAAGAGTGGATGGTAGAGGAAGCGATCGGGAGGAGGCCGTTGCAACCTTCCCCAATTTTCAAAAAGGTGCTCCCTTAAAAAAAAGTTTTTCATAAAATGTTTTTCAAACAAGGTTTTTAGCAAAACAAATTTCAAAACAGTTTTAAACTGCATATTTTCTGAATTTTTTTGGATTTTTTCGTTGTTTTCTTTTGGCATTTTCTGCATTTTTTGGTGTTTTTAAGATAGAACTCTGAAACTTACGAGAAAACAAAAGGATTTTTGAAATATTTACAAAAGAAGGGTTTTTCGAGAGTTTTAAAGTTGTTCTTTAGAAAATCCTTCAAAAAAAGGGTTTGGATCTGAAACTTGAGAAAATATTCGAGTTTTTGCACCTCGAGTCAAGAAATATAAAGTAATGGATCCAAACGGATGTCGGATGGACTGTTCAAGTCATTCAAAACTATTTTTGGTATTTTTATAATTTTAATTTGAAATTTGGATAACGAGGCCCTTTCTTTCAACGTTTTTTCTAAAAAGGGTTTGAGTAAAAAGGGGTTCAAGCTAATACATATTTTTTTTAAAAACTTATTTAAGTTTGAGAGAAATTCTAAAGATATGAGAAAATACGAGGAAAACCTGAGGATTTTCAAAGGATGGGATCCAGACGAGGTTTTGAAGTATTTTTATAAAATATTTGTTTTCAAATTGTAAGGTTCTTCTGAAAATGAGGTTTCTGGGAAATATCGGGTTATATTTGAAAATTGGGATTCCAAAATGGATCCAGGCCCGTTTTGGATCAGAATTTGGGTCAGAAATGAAAATTGAGTTTGGATTCCAGGGAATCCGAGAAATGAATGTAATTTTTGTTAAAAATTGACCCAATTATTCAGATGACAGAGTTCAGGGGCAAAGAAGGAATTTTTGGATTTTTTGGAAAATTTGGGGTGTTCACAGATGCCCCTCTTTGCTGCTAAGCTGGTTGTAAGCTGAGCTTAGCGACAAAGAAGACACGCCAATTTTTTTTTAAAATGCCCCAGTCAGAAGGTCTGAACTGGGTGTGGAAGAAACAATATCCGCAGGTTTGATACCTTACCCTGAAAGGTTTTTTTGGGAAGAAACGAAATCCTCGAGAAGAAAGTAATTTGGACAGAAGAAAAATGAGGACATCGCGATGGGAGTTTGGGATGAATATTCCGGAATGGTAAAAGGAGAGGTTTTGAAGAAGTCTCATGGCCGAGACAAAAATAAGAATTTTTGAAATGACTTAGGTTTAGCCCTTAACCTGGATGGGACATTTTTGAAAAATACCTCGTGAGACGAGGTTGAGGTATTTTATTTGAATGGATATACAAAGCATGGATTCCTTGATGGGGAAAACCATGATGGGACTGGGAGAAATAACCTCACCAAAATGAGGCAACTCTCTTTAAAAAATACAAACAACGCTAGGTTGCATCAAAATAGATATTGAGCATTTATTTCATTTTTGGATAACCAGAAAATTTTGCCAATAAGATGAAATTGTAATTGATTCAAATGCTTGAAAGTGTGCACGTATGTGCAAAAGATATTCCCTCTTTTCACCTAGAGTATTTCCTCTAAAATGAGGTTAACTTCTCGGATTTCAGAGTCAGATTCAAATTTTAAAGTTGTTGAGTTTCTTCAAGGAAGTTATCCATTTCCTTGACATGAATAGAGAAAAAATACTCTTAATTTCATAAAAGCAAGCAGCGAAAAGATATTGATGAAAGGATTTTGCATGAGAAAAGATGATTTCTGGCAACTTTGACAGTTTGATATCCTGAGGCTTTTCCCATAATGATCTTTCTGGCACTCTTTTTGAGATATTGAGCTTTCTTGGGTTTTCGGGTAGAAGTTCATTACATCATCCTTCATTTTGGAGATGTCATGGCTTTTCTTTTTTTCTTCAGGGAAGGGTACATCACAAACTCCTTCATCTTGGAGATGCTCTGATCCTTCTTTTTCTCAGGAATTGTACTGGTGATATTGGCTCATTGGTCAAAAAAATCTCTAGATGATAGCAGCAATCAAATATCTTTTAGGGTTTGTCGGGAGGCTCAGCGCAGTCGCCTTCATCTTGACGGCGATCTGAACGTTCTCTGAAAGGATTTGTCACAAGCTCCTTCATCTCGGAGATGATCCAAATCTTCTTTGGCCCCGGGGGTCGAACTCGCATATTCGTCTTCACCTTGACGACAATTGAGAGATCCCCTTTGCGGATATTTGATTGTAGCGTAAATGAATAAGGGGATATGGATTGAGTGGATTCTTTTTATTGCTCAGGATATTTCCACTGCCTGATTGCCAGAAAATCATCTTTAAACATGCGCCATAGCTATGATCAATATCGATTCGCTTCTAGCTTTTGAACATCATTGAATATTTCTTTCGCTAATCATATCAAGGATATTTTTTACATCTTCTTGGTTAATCAACAGAGAGAAGATTTGAATCTTACTCTTTTTCGCAAAAAGCTTCACCCTTTTGAAAAGAATACTAGAGGTAATCTGAGGTGATTCTTTTGTGCAGTAAAATATTGGAATCAACACATATTTTTAGCAAATTGGCAAAGTTTTCGAGAATCCTTTGTGAAATAATTACACAATATAGATTTTGATAAGACCTTGGGCTGAAAATTTTGATTTTGGCAATTTTGATCCGTAAAACTGGATTTTACAGGACCAACAAAATGAGCTTAAGTAAAGAATTTTGGTAAAGGACCTTGGTAAAAGATTTTGGTAAAGGACCAATGTTAAACTGGAATTTGAATGACAAATTTGAGAAAAATTAGAAATTTGAAGGATCAATTTTGAGAAAATTGGATTTTTGAAGAACCAATATATACATTGGCATTTTGAAGAATCAATTTTGGAATTTTGAAGGACCAATGTAAAAACTGGAATTTTGAAGGACCAATTTGAAAAGTTGGAATTTTAAAGGACCAATGTAAACATTGGAATTTTGTGACCAATTGCAATTTTGAAGGACCAGTGTAAAACTGGAATTTTGAAGGACCAATTTGAGAAATTGGGATTTTGGAAAGACCAATGAAAACATTTGAATTTCGATAAAGGACCAATTGGAATTTTGAAGGACCAGTGTAAAACAGGAATTTTGAAGGACCAATATAAACATAGGAATTTTGAAGGATTGAAATTTGAAGAATCAATTTTGAGAAAATTGGAATTTTGCAGGACCAATGTACACATTGGAATTTTGAAGGATTGAAATTTGAAGAATCAATTTTGAGAAATTTGGAATTTTGAAGGACCAATATACACATTGGATTTTTAAAGGACTAGGATAAAACTGAAATTTTGAAGGATCAATATGAGAAAATTTGGAATTTTGAAGGATCAATATGAGAAAATTTGGAAATTTGAAGGACCAATGTACACATTGGATTTTTGAAGAACTAGGATAAAACTGACATTTTGAAGGATCAATATGAGAAAATTTGGAATTTTGAAGGACCACTGTACACATTGGAATTTTGATGAAGGACCAATTGGAATTTGAAGGACCAGTGTAAAACTGGAATTTTGAAGAACCAATTTGAGAAAATTGGAATTTGGAAGGACCAACGAAAACGTTGAAATTTTGATGAAGGACCAATTGGAATTTTGAAGGACCAGTGTAAAACTGGAATTTTGAAGAACCAATTTTGATAGAATTGGAATTTTGAAGGACCAATGTATACATTGGAATTTTGATGAAGGACCAATCGGAATTTTGAAGGACCAGTGTAAAACTGGAATTTTGAAGGACCAATTTGAGAAATTGGAATTTGGAAGGACCAATGAAAACATTGGAATTTTTGATGAAGGACCAATGGGAATTTTGAAGGACCAGTGTAAAACTGGAATTTTGAAGGACCAATTTGAGAAATTGGAATTTGGAAGGACCAATGAAAACATTGGAATTTTTGATGAAGGACCAATGGGAATTTTGAAGGACCAGTGTAAAACTAGAATTTTGAAGGACCAATTTAAGAAATTGGAATTTGGAAGGACCAATGAAAACATTGGAATTTTTGATGAAGGACCAATGGGAATTTTAAAGGACCAGTGTAAAACTAGAATTTTGAAGGACCAATTTGAGAAATTGGAATTTGGAAGGACCAATGAAAACATTGGATTTTTGGATGAAGGACCAATTGGAATTTTGAAGGACAAGTGTAAAACTGGAATTTTGAAAGACCAATTTGAGAAATTGGAATTTTGGAAGGACCAATGCAAACATTGGAATTTTGAAGGACAAGTGTAAAACTGGAATTTGAAGGACCAATTTGAAAAATTGGAATTTGGAAGGACCAATGTAAACATTAGAATTTTGAAGGACCAGTGTAAAACTGAAATTTTGAAGGACCAATTTGAGGAATTGGAATTTTGGAAGGACCAATTTAAGGAATTGGATTTTATAAAGGACCAGTGTTAGACTAGATTTGGAAGGATCAATGTGGGAATTGGATTTGATGAAGGACCAATGTTAAACTGGATTTGAAAGGACCAATGTGAGAATTGGATTTGATGAAGGATTTTGATGGAGGACTGGATTTGGAAGGACCATTATAGAAGGTTGCGCTGCTTCTATGAATGGTTTCAGGATTATCCCTTATCCTGAACTGGAATCTCAGGTTTATCCATTAACCTGAAGGGGAAGAAAGGAATTTTAAAGAGAATAAACCTGAAGCTTGAAATTTGGAAGAGATCAGCTGAAAGGCTGGATTTTGGAAGAAGGTCCCACCTGGCAGTTGGTTTTTTGAAAAAGGAATCCGAGTCATAACTCTGATATTTAAAAAGATGGACCTAACCCGGGAGTTGGGTATTTGAAAAAGAGAGAAGAGTCCGAGTCGGAACTCAAATATTTTAAAAGGATGGACCAACCTCAGGGTTGGGTTTTTTGAAAAAAGAGAAGAGTCAGAGTCGGAACTCGGGTATTTTAAAAAGAAAGATAAAATATATAAAGGGGAAAACCCGAGTCGGAACTTCAAATGAAAGATAAAAGGGGAAAACTCGAGTCGAAACTCGGATCTTCAAAATAAAAGATAAAAGAGAAATCCGAGTTTTTTTGAAAACTTGAATTTTCGACGCAACGATTGGTTCCAACACGAGCATTGGATCCAAAAAGAAGTCTGAGTCGGAACTCGGAACTTCAAACGAAAGAAAAAGGGGAAAACCCAAGTCGGAACTTGGATCTTCAAAATAAAAGATAAAAGAGAAACCTGAGTTTTTGAAAAACTCAAATTTTCGATGCAACGATTCTCTCTTTCTTAAAAAGAAGGGTAGATGTTTTTTAGAAAGGTAAATTATAAAAGAATAATCATGACACAGAGAACCGAAGTGTTGATTTGGAATGTCAAATAAAATAAATGGATGATTAAACTATCATGACACGGGTTTTGATTTGGAATTCCATGAATGCCATCCTGCAAATTGCCTATCAAAACAATAAAAAGAAAAGTGAGAAAAAGAAAATATTGATATGTTCATAGGTAATTGTCTTAATCAATTTCCATTTTGCACTTGCAAATATTGGCAATATCTTTCTTTTTAAGCTAGCACCAATGACAATGCAATACAATTAATATATAAGATTGTTCATTGCTCTAGCTGCATGCAAAATGATATCTTGAAACCTTATTGTGATTGAGAACAAGCCACAATGGTTTTTGGCTGCCAAACAAAAAAATTGAGGGCTTTTCTTCTCAAATTTCTTTTACATGTGTAAGATTTACGTTATTTACTGTTTTATTTATTGCTTATTTTACTTGCTGATTCACGTATGGTAAATACAGCCAATGTAATCTGTTGCAGCAAATGTGTTCTGTTGTAACAAGTGGGTTAGGATCGTGGAGAATATTAGGGAAGTGAATCCAGGCCACCACTAGGATCGGCTTGATCGTTTGTATTTGTAAGGTTTATATATTTTTTGTAAGTCTTTTCTTGAAAGAACTCTCTCTCTCTCTCTCTCTCTCTTCTCTGCAACGTCTTCCACCTCTCTGCATTATTACCCATGCTGCTTAACAACATGTGTGTTAACTATGGAGGCCCTTTCCAAACTAAATTGTTGGATAGAACTGGTTTGACTTTTAAGACATGTCTGCTTTGGTTATAGGTGGGGATGAACAATCACTACGAGAAGTAAAAGACTTTTCTCATTTTCACTAACCTTGAGAAAGTCTAGTGATTACTATTTACAATCACAGGATCTTGAGAAAATCTAAGAATTACAAGGCCTTGAGAACATGCCTTTCAATTCATTATAAAAGCCTTGAATCCAAGGTGTAAGGCTTCTCCATTGCTCTATGCTCTATAACTGTTTTGAAGATAATTGGTGTAGCCAAAACACTATTGGAACTAAAGTTGGCAACCTTAAACACTAAAAAGGGATGTTTTTGGCAAATTGATTCTCAACCCTATATTTTGGCAAACACATCCAAGTGATATTTCCATCCTAATGCAATGCTCTCAAACATAGCCTTAGATTCATTATTCCTCAACTAACGCATTTGAGAAGACTACAAACTAGGCAATTAGCATGATAAATGGCAAACTGCATGAATTGGCATTTTTTTACCTTGGAAAAATGATTGTCTAACTAAAAAGTTGGTGCAATTTTATGTCTCCATGTGTAAAGTAAAGTTTGTACTGTTCCCAAAATTTCCCTGTTTAATTGTAAGCTTCTTGTCTTCCCTTTTGCTGTAGGCACAAGCGTTAATCATGATGTTTGTTTTTGAGCTTGAACATTTTCAAATGAGCATGGCACTAAGGGATTTCTTTCAAAAAGTCATCTAAATATTTTTGGTTTCTTTCTGATTAATTGTTGCTTCTATTATAGCGATTAACTATGCAGCTCGTGTACCGTGGGTTCTAGGAGGGTCTGGAGGTTGGCTTCGTGTCTGACAAGGTGGGTCCATTGTATGTTCAAATCTATATTCAATCTACAATATCCGAATATCCAGTACAATAAGGACAAAAGTCCAGTTATCTAATTTTATAGGGTAATTTTCATATACCCACCAAACTTCTTATGAAAATTGTGCAGCATAGCTTTCACACTTTTTAAATGCCTCCACAACTTTTGCCACCTTTAATTTTTCTATCACCTCTATTTTAATCTTGACTTCATGTTAACTACAGTATTAAAAGTAGCATTGCAGTGCCATAAAAAAGTTTCTACAATTCTGCTTTCTATTCTTCATACAAATGTACATTTTTATCCTTAAGACGTTCCCCATTGTTTTTCTTTTCTTTTCTTTTAAATAGTCAAGCTACAAAGCCTTTTTTTTCTTTTTCTTTTAAAGTCAAGCTATGAAGCTCCCATTGGATTGGAACTAGAGACTCCTTGGTTATGATTAGGGGTGCCAACGGGCTTGGTTTACCCGGACCCGACCTGAACCAAACCCTATAGGGTATGGGTATGGTGATAAATAAGACGACTCGATTAAGATCCAGGTTCGGACTAGAAGGTCCGATTAACACATGAACCTGATACCATACCCGGGTATAGTTTGTGAAATTTTATATCAGACCCAGACCCGATCCAAGTTTCGATTAAGACCCACAAAATTTTAATGTAAAAATGATAAAAAATTACCAGGCATGGTCTGGATTTGGTTCATATAGTTCTTATAAAGTCCTGGTATGTTTTTTATTATAGTAGACCCAATTAGACCCAAGTGTGAACCTGATACCATACCCAATCATCGGGTCTAAGTTTGGTTTCACCTAGGTCCAAACCAAACCCGACCCATTGACACCCTTAGTTATGATAGTGTGACCTATTTCTATTATTCTTACTCGAAGAAATCACCCAGATGCAGAGACCTAGTCACACTGGCACAACCTGCCGTACTATGATCTCTGTCCATGCACTATAAGAATTTTGCGGATTAGCGACAGACGCTATCCAACGATAATCCATCACAAATCCATTGCTAAATAGATTAGCGACGACTTAGCGATGGCTATTGTCCATCGTAATTTCTTGGTCGCTAATTAGCGACAGAACTGATTTGTCGCTACTTTCATCGCTAATTTATGATAGATTAGCAAATGTCATGATCCGTCACTAATCTGTCGCTAAATAAGAACTGATTTGGTTTTGCGATAGGTACATATCCATCGATAATCCATCGCTAAAAATTTAACGATAGATACGTTTCCGTCGCTAAATTCCGTCATCAATTTATCGACGGATTACATTATGTCACAAAACATTAGCTGATTTAGTTTTTAAGATAGATAAATATCCATCCCTAATTCATGATGGACATTAGCGACAGATATTATCTACCATTAATCTGTCGCAAAATTTTAAAAAATAAATTTTTTTATTTAAAACATAAATATTGAAAAAAATTTCTCATTATACAATTTATATAACCTGTGTATAAAAAACAAAGTACACATAAAAAATACATATACAAAGCAGGTGAAACAAATTTAGCACAAGTTATAAGTGAAACAAATTTAACTACCCACTATAATCCTCACCAAGTTTTAATTAGTTACAAGTGAACATATACAAAGAGTTTCGTTTGAAACAACAAGTACGTGAAACAAATTCAACACATGAATCTAATCATCGCTAAGATTCAGAGCATCATCATTTTCATTGTTTCGATCTGCCCCTTTATCCATGCCTCCATCAGCTCCTCTATGCTAATCATCTCCAACATCCTACAAGAGAACCGAAGTGTTAGTATTGATAAACAAAATATAATAAAATAAATTATACGCAATGCACCTAATCTAAAGCAATCAAAGTAACATGGCTGAATGACACATATACTAATAATAAAGTGAAGGACATTAATAGAATTCAAATATGTGTTCTAAGGCTGACAAATTTTTTTTATAGTGATTCAATCATGCAGATATGTGTTCTAAGGTTGTCAAAAAAATGTTATAGTGATTCAAGCATGCATATATGGTTTATAAGGCTGTCAAATAAATGTGTTATGTATTACAATCATGCATATATGTGTTATAAGGCAGTAAAAAAACTTTCATAGTGAAGAAATCATGCTTATATGTGTTCTAAGGTTGTCAAAAAACTTTTATAGTAATTCAATCATGCATATATCTATTATAAGGCAGTCAAAAAACATTTATAGTGATGAAATCATGCTTATATGTGTTCTAAGGTTATTCAAAAACTTTAATAGTGATTCAGTCATGCATATATGTGTTATAAGGCAGTCAAAAAACATTCATAGTGATGAAATCATGCTTATATGTCTTCTAAAATTGTAAAAAAAAATTCATAGTAATTCAATCATGCATATATGTGTTATAAGGCAGTCAAAAAACCTTCATAGTGATGAAATCATGCTTATATGTGTTCTAAGGTTGTAAAAAAACTTTCATAGTAATTCAATCATGCATATATATGTTATAAGGCAGTCAAAAAACCCCATAGTGATGAAATCATGCTTATATGTGTTCTAAGGTTGTAAAAAAACTTTCATAGTGATTCAATCATGCATATATATGTTATAAGGCAGTCAAAAAACCTCATAGTGATGAAATCATGCTTATATGTGTTCTAAGGTTGTCAAAAAACTTTTATAGTGATTCAATCATGCATATATGTGTTATAAGGCAGTAAAAAAACGTTCATAGTGATGAAATCATGCTTATATGTGTTCTAAGGTTGTCAAAAAACTTTCATAGTGATTCAATCATGCATATATGTGTTATAAGGCAATAAAAAAACCTTCATAGTGATGAAATCATGCTTATATGTGTTCTAAGGTTGTCAAAAAACTTTCATAGTAATTCAATCATGCATATATGTGGTATAAGGCAGTCAAAAAATCTTCATGGTGATGAAATCATGCTTATATGTGTTCTAAGGTTGTAAAAAAACTTTCATAGTAATTCAATCATGCATATATGTGTTATAAGGCAGTAAAAAAACCATCATAGTGATGAAATCATGCTTATATGTGTTCTAAGGTTGTCAAAAAACTTTCATAGTAATTCAATCATGCATATATGTGTTATAAAGTAGTTAAAAAACCTTCATAGTGATGAAATCATGCTTATATGTGTTCTAAGGTTGTCAAAAAACTTTTATAGTGATTCAATCATGCATATATGTGTTATAAGCCAGTAAAAAAACTTTCATAGTGATGAAATCATGCTTATATGTGTTCTAAGGTTGTCAAAAAACTTTCATAGTGATTCAATCTTGCATATATGTGTTATAAGGCAATCAAAAAACCTTCATAGTGATGAAATCATGCTTATATGTGTTCTAAGGTTGTCAAAAAACTTTCATAGTAATTCAATCATGCATATATGTGGTATATGGCAGTCAAAAAATCTTCATGGTGATGAAATCATGCTTATGTGTTCTAAGGTTGTAAAAAAACTTTCATAGTAATTCAATCATGCATATATGTGTTATAAGGCAGTAAAAAAACCATCATAGTTATGAAATCATGCTTATATGTGTTCTAAGGTTGTCAAAAAACTTTCATAGTAATTCAATCATGCATATATGTGTTATAAGGTAGTTAAAAAACCTTCATAGTGATGAAATCATGCTTATATGTGTTCTAAGGTTGTCAAAAAACTTTCATAGTGATTCAATCATGCATATATGTGTTATAAGGCAGTAAAAAAACCATCATAGTGATGAAATCATGCTTATATGTGTTCTAAGGTTGTCAAAAAACTTTTATAGTAATTCAATCATGCATATATATGTTATAAGGTAGTTAAAACCTTCATAGTGATGAAATCATGCTTATATGTGTTCTAAAGTTGTCAAAAAACTTTCATAGTAATTCAATCATGCATATATGTGTTATAAGGCAGTCAAAAAAATTTCATAGTGATGAAATCATGCTTATATGTGTTCTAATGCTAGCAATAAAAATTCATAGTGATTCAATCATTCATATACTAGATTGAAATCTAACGACATGAAACAAATGACATAAAACTTTATACTTGACGGGCACCAGAGCTCATGTTAAATGCAAACAAAGTTCTCTTGTCCCGAAAAAACTTGCACAACTCATTATGGACAAGGTTGAAAATGGCTTCATGTAAAATGTCATGCATTGTGTCATGAAGAAGCTGGCGGACACCATCCCAAGAAACAGCAGGGTCAATCGGACGATGGGAGTTGATGCTGGTGGGAGAACTCTGAGAGCCTTGGCTGCAAGAGGCAACGACTGGTGTGGTGTTCATGTTACTCCCAAATCCGAACACAAAACCATTTTTGGGTTCACCGGTTGCAGTCACCCATGTTGTAGGATTAAAATACGAATGCTGAGTGGAGTCATCACCATATCACTGTACCATATGCTGCTCGTATGACTCCTACAAAGTAATGATTACAGTATGAATTAATAATTAAGAATTACAATATTTATGATAATGAAATTTATGGTAACTTGTATATTATAATGTTTATTAATATAATAAATATATACAGTTGTCGTTGTCGCCTTCTCTGATACAAACTCTTCTGTGCTCTTACATTTATGTGTTTCAACAAACATATCCTTGTAAGACACAATACCTCCTTTTTTGGCTTCCTGCAAGGTTAAATGATAAAAAAATCAATTAGAAAGTATACAGAAATATGTATAAATTTGATTATATATATATATATATATATATGAGTTACCATTTTCTTTTGGTGGCTCCCAAAAGTCTTAGAACCACCTGTGTGTAGATGGACATCGGGCATCTTCGCTCAATTTTGTGCAGCCTTTGCTGAGCAGTTTTGAAATTCATAGCTCGCCCACTTGTCGTACATTGCATCCCAATAATCTGTTCTGATAGTAGAAGAGCCATGGCCCTTCCGCTATAGTGGATCATCTATCCCACCAGTTGCTTTTATTGCTGCAGTCTTCATATTGTGCAGCATGTCGGCAAATCAACTGACAACCACCTTCTATCACACTAGCCTCGCGTTCTGCTCCTCCTTCGCAGTCGCAAAGTGATTCAAAGCCTATAAATAATTTCAAAAAGTTAGTGCACATAACTATAACAAAAAATGAAATATGAAACACATTAGCTATAAAAAAAGATTATATACCATGAATGAGGACCATAATTTTTCCAACACCTCTTTTGGGTACTCTTTGCATTGAGCGACCGGTCCTAGTAGATGTTGACTAGTGACTTTCTAATTTCTTGTATTACTTCTTGTGGCTCAAACATCGCGCTGCACATGAATTGATATACATTAACAATCAACTATTGATATACACTATTTATAAGATAAGTATTGGACAAGTGACAATGTAATACTTATGGTCGACTATCGATATATACTATTTGAATGAGTCATCGTGTGTCAAACTGAGAAGACCCTGCATCCAGCATTGTCTCGTGATGTGTATGAGTAGCTGGTGTAAGTGTGTTATGTGTAGGCAAAACATCATCTACAGAACAATGAGTTAGAAATTCACACAATGCATATATAAACTAATCGATTGTATAATTATTTAAATGATATACCTATTAAAGCATTACGTGAATACAAAGGCTGAGACTGGCTATCACTGAGCTGGGATCCTACAAAGATGATTAACAAGTAACAATTTTTATATCAACATATAAGCAAAAACATGATGAATTCTTATATTTAAATATAACATAAAGACATCTACCTAATGATGTCCCACGGCCTCCACTTGGTCCTCGACCACTGTGACCTCCACGAACCATATTCTAATAAATAAAAATGTTATTTAGATCAATTACATAACTCTTGATCTTAGCACAGACATGACATATGCATAAAATATAAAGATTCAAAGGTCCTACATGAATCAGTTTTATAACTATGCATGAACTGTGCATGTACATGCTAAGTATGCATGAACTGTAACATGATATGCAATTCCATGAGCATGGATACATAATCAAATAAAAAATAACTTCATGCAAGCATGCATACAGTCACATCAAACATGACAATACATTCAAATCATTCATATCACAACAATGTCAAACATGTACCTGGGGCAAACACACTCCAATATCCTGCTAACTACAACCATGACTAGCATGGTCTCCAAAATACAAACATAAGAGCATATGAGAAAGTGATGTGGTATGTATTACAAGATATATTTCACTAGCTCGAGTATGCTTTCTCATCACTTGTTTGACTTTCATACTCTTCTTCTTCCTCGTCCTCTTCGTCTTCTTCTTCATTGGGCACCCATCCACTTGGTATATCATTTGGATCACAATTCTTTCATGCATGTGCCATCGAACAATGAAGATGTGACATGCAAACCATGTGTGACATCGTGACCATAAGAGAAGTCATACATATCATCTGATTGATAGTAATCACCCTCTGCAACAATCTTGTCTTCCTATAACTGATCATACTCGGGGTATAGTTTAGACTTAACCTTGCAAACCGCCTACCATTAATTTCTATCTGACTTCCTTGTATTCGGATATGAAGTATAATAAACTTGTTGAGCTTGCGATGCTAATATGAATGGTTCATATGTTCCAATCCTTGATTTATGATTCACCTCCACAACGCCTGAGGCTTTGTTGACTCTTGTTGCTGCGGGATCAAACCAATGACACTTAAATAAAGTTACTGTGTTATTTATGCCTAAGTAAGTCAACTCCATTATTTCTTTAATAATACCATAGTAGTCAAGTTCATTTTCACCGTAACTACTACCCTTGACACACACGCCACTATTCATCATTGACTTATATGAAATTACTAACCATTTATGATATAACCATTATAACATTACACAACTTTGGTCAGACCATTTTGTAAATCACATATTCCTTGATCATTAACATCACCATGGCAGACCTACAAGCATAAACAATGACTGTAATCATGACCAATTAATTAATATATTGTTGTTTAAATAAAAAGAATGCATGTCATCGTCCTTACCAACTATTTGAACCATGCCCCAAACTTATTTTCACGTTCTTTCTGTACTTCTGAATCAATGAGATGTGGAAGTTTTCTTCGCAACTCTAGATCAAATCGTTTATACTTAATAAATATTTATATTACCGAACCATGTACACACGTAGAGAACTTAGTATTATATATTAAGTATACTTACTCGATGTAGGGGTCGATCACCGAGCAATTAAAACAAATATAGATTTGTGTTGCGTCTTGCTCTCGATCTTCCAAGTGTCTTGACCGACAACTGCCAAAGGTATGCCCAAGTGGTTCAAATATCCATAATTTGTCAGCCATAATAACTTGTTCTCTATCATCATTACGAGGTGGGCAAGTGTAACGTGTTAGAATGTGAGGTTCAAAGTACATAGATGAGAAATTTGAAATCTCTTCTAAAGTGTATGCCTCACAAATTGAACCCTCCACTCTTGCTTTATTCTGAACTTTTTTTTGAGGTCAAATGTGCATCTATTAACAATATACATCTTGTAATACAATAAATTTCAAATAGCATCAGAGAGAAAAGTATAAATAAAAATATATCTTTCAAATGGGTACATCCACCGATATTGCACAGGACCACCAACCCTAAGTTCATATGACAAATGTATGATCACATGTTTCATAACATCAAAAAATACTGGCAGAAATATCTTCTCTAGCTGACAAATAGTAGTGACGACAAAATCCTCGAGATTCTTTACCTCAGTTACTACAACTTCTGATGCATACAATGTTCTAAAACATCTACTCAACTCGGATAATACCCCTCATAAAGGTTTGTCTAACATATCATGGAATGCTAGAGGAATCAACCGTTGTATAATGACATGACAATCATGGTTCTTCAACCCATATAATTGTCTCTTGTCTATCTTCACAGCCCGAGCAATGTTAGAGACGTATCCATTTGGAAATCGCAACTGTCTCAACCACTGACATACCTGCTTTACTTGATCTGGTCCAAGCACGTACCTTGCCTTTGGTTTCAGTACTTTTCCATTATACTCTTAGAGTTTCAATTTTGGTCTTTTATATATTACTTTTAAATCCATACGGGCCTTCAGATTATCCTTCATTTTCCCTTTGACATTCATTACCGTATTAAACACATTATCAAATACATTTTTCTCTACATGCATCACATCCAAATTATGTCGTATCAATAAGGTCAGCCAATATGATAGTTTCCAAAATATAGATTTCTTTGTCCAATTGTGATCCTTACCAAACCCAAGGAAGAGCGTCAAACTACAAACATTTGTCAGTCCATATGGAAAGTATCACAATTGTCTTAAAATCTCTATGTCAGACAACCGTGTAGGTGGACCTTCTATTTCAGTTGTGCCTGCTCAGAACACATTCCTTTGTCGTCAGAATGGATGGTCGTTGGGTAGAAATCGACAGTGACAATCAAACCAGCACGACTTCCTTCCATGCGTCAATCTAAAAGATTTTGTATTCTCCATGCAGTACAGACATGCCAACCTCCCATTTGTGCTCCAACCAGATAACATACCATATGTAGAGAAGTCACTAATTGTCCATAGAACAACCTTCATATTGAAGTTTTGTTTTTTGTGGGCATCACCTGGGATCAATAGAGAAAAAAAAAAGATTTTGACGCTTCATACACTAGCTTGGAGAAAGGTTGTATGAGGTGATAAATACTGACCAACACGAGTATGGGGTTGATCTGTCCCAAATGAATTCAATCCATCTGTACATAAACTGAGCTTAACATTTCTCACTTCCATTGTGAAGGTCTGATGAGTACGATCAAAGTGCTTTCAAGCTTCCACGTCAACATAATGCATGATCTCGTCTTTATCATGTCGAACTTTATTTGCATGCCATCTCATGTGTTTAACTGTTCTCGAAGACATATACAATCGTTGTAAACTAGAGGTGAGAGAGAAGTAGCAAAGTGACTTGTATGACACTTCTTTTGACCTCGTGCTAGCATTGCCTCTTATCATTGGCTTGAACCGAGGATGCCCACATGATGGACATGATCTGCTATTTTCTTGATCTTTGAAATACAACATATAGTGATTTGGATAAGCATCTATCTTTTGATACTCCATAACTAGAGCGTTGACCATAACCTTCACATGAAAGAAATTTTGTGGTAATTTATCATCTTTGGGCAACATAGTATTCACAATAGAGCACAGACGATCAAAATATGATTGACTCAAATTATACTCTGACTTCAAATTCAGTAGTTGAAGAACTGCAGACAAGATAGTGTAACTCTCGCAACCATTCTACAATGATTCATCAGCATCTCTAAGTAAGTCATAAATTCTACTAGCTGCATCGTTTGCTGCTTCTTCCTCTACCCCAATTGGTACATCACTAAGACCCATAGCAGAACCCAGTTCTGGTCCTGCGGTATTAAATACAAATTCATATATGGATTATCGTGCACCACATCCACCCGTGCGTCAAAATTATTCCAAAATTCTTCACCATGAAGCATCCAATTATGATAACCACTCACAAAACCCTTCCTGTATAGGTGATGTCTAACACCATGAGGTTCTACAAATCGATTTTTCTAACACATCGTGCAGGGGTACCTAATCCGACCAATGGGATCCACTGTACTAACACTTGCCGTTGCAAATTCAATAAAACTGTCAACACCATCCATATATTCAAGCGACACCTCATTATCAACTATCCTACGATACATCCATTCATGGTTTGCAGCCATTTTATCTTATAATGTTACCGATATTATCTTCATCAGTTAAAAGAGAATCATAATAATGTGTCGATAAAAAATATATCAAATTTATCATGTATTGTTGGTGTATATATATATATATATATATATATATATATATATATATATATATATATATATATATATATATATATATATATATATATATATATATCACAAGGATATTTAGAAAGCTGAAATCACATTCACAAACACGATACATTCAATTTAAGCATATTTTTATGATAGAATTTTATATGGAATGCATAATCAAATCGAAAATAACTTCGTGCAAGCATGAATAGTTATATCAAATATTGCAATACATTCAATCATTCATATCACAACAATGTCAAACATATACCTGCAATAAACACACTCCAATATCCCGCTAACTACAACCATGACTAGCATGGAATTCAAACTACAAAAATAAGCATACTTCTATTTTCATACATTCAAATCATGCTCAACATGATCTCCAAACTCCAGCAAAACAGTCCTAGAGATCCACAATTAAGTGAGTGTGTGAGTAGGAAAGTGTTGCATCCAAGAAAGTAAATAACATGTGATGCACTTGCATCACTTACTCACCATGGGTATTTAACCGATTTGCATGCTTTTGCATTTGCATTTTTCTAGTTTCTTTTCGCATGGCATTTTAAGCCGCATGCGATGCTTAGCATTAAGCATCACACATTTTGCTTTGCTACGCACCTGCAATGCACATTTATATACTGCAGGGGAAACAACCCATCAAGAGGCGGTAGGGGCTCCACCACCGCCTAACAGAGAGAGAGAGAGAGGCGGTATACCTGTAGACTCACCGGTGAAGGGGATCTGGCCGTGGGTCGACTGCAGAGTGAGGCTACCAGAACAGGAGGATGGCCGACGACAAGGTCACCGACATGGGTCATGGGAGAAGAGAGTGATCGAGGCAGCCAGAGAGGGAGGAAGAAGAAGAGGTCGGTGAGGGTCGTAGGCGGGGTGGGAGGGGGGGGGGACTCTGATGACTGTCGGCAGGAGGCTAGAGGTCGGACTGGAGAAGATAGAGGGCGAAGAGGGACTAGAGCGACGATGAGAGGGGAGGTACAGTCAGGGAGAGAGAGGAGGAAGGTAAAGAGGGTTCGGCCCTCTATGTCATTTTAAAGGCACAACGAGGCTGCCAAAGAGGGAGGTGGGGTTGCCCGATGAGGCTACCAGAGAGGGAGGTGGGGTTGCCCGTGAGGCAGAGAGGGTGGGCCAGACGTGCAGTGGGGGTCACCGACGTTGGGTGGCTAGAATACGACAAGTGGGAGAGACGACTGGACTGAGGGAAAGGAGCAACAGAGGAGGAACGATGAAGGGAGGCCGAGGGAGGTGGCTGGCAAGGTCTTCAGAGGGAGTTGTCGGTGGGTCATCGGAGAGCGGGGGCAGAGATGGCTAGCAGCGCGACGACGATCGGTGGAAGAGGAGAGAGAGAAAGAGAAAGAAGAGTTAATTTTGTGCCCTAGCTGCATCATTTTACATCAAAAATTAGCGATGAAAATATTCTGTCTTAAAATCCGTCGCTACTTAGCGATGGATTAGCGACAAAAAAATTTTGTCGCTCATTCACATATATAATAATTAAAACAAAAAACTTAGTATTCTAAGTTTATAGATAAATCAAACATGAGGAATCAAGTTTAATGTTGATCAAGATGTAAACACATACACACACACACATTCTTCTATGAAGGATAATTTCCATTACGCATAAAAATTTTGAATTATACCTGTTGATTTTCTTGAATTCATCTATTTGAACATGTATATGATATTTCTTGTTCAGATTTGATGAATTTTCATCCAAGAATAGGCATGTCGATTTTCTATTTTGTTGTATATGCATAACAAAAATATATATGATGCATATAAATAGATTTTTTCTGATTTTTATTATTCATGCCATTGATTATATTGGTGAATATGTACATGTTTAGATTTATGGTCATACAAAGAGGCACATGCATTGTGTGTATGGTTTTTATTAGATTTGCATCTAAAGGCATGCATACAGTTTCAGATTTGTCGAGTTTGATGTTCATACATGCTATATATATATATATATATATATATATATATATATATATATATATATATATATATATATATATATATATATGAGCAAAATAAATCTGAACCATATGATATTTCCAGAACATGCTAAAAAAATCATCACACGGACTGTACAAGTTCAACTATATGATCAAGAGGGTCAACGGGACTATATATGATAAAGAGGGTCCCGTTGACCCTCTTGATCATATAGTTGAACTTGTACAATCCGTGTGATGATTTTTTTAGCATGTTCTAGAAATATCATATGGTTCAGATTTATTTTGCTTATATATATATATATATATATGTGTGTGTGTGTGTGTAGATGTGATAATCTTTTGACATGTATATAGTTGAATGGATTTTTCTGTTTTTAGACTATATAAGTTGCATACACGTAAATCTAGATTTAGGGATCTAAATTTTTTTTTTGATTCAGATCTGTTATGCCTTTGAACATGCATATATGGTACACATCTGTTGAGTGGATACTCAAGCAAATCTGGTCCAGACCTGCCAAGTTTCATATGTATGCAGATCTGATCAGACCTACTGAGTTTCTTATGTAAGCATATTTGATCAGACCTGCCGAATTTCATATGTAATCATATCTTATCAGACCTACGAAGTTTCATTTGTATGTAGATCTAATCAGACCAACTGAGTTTCATATGTATGAAGATCTTTTCAGACCTATCGAGTTATATATATAAGCAGATCTAATCAAGCCAGTCGAGTTGCATACATGCAGGTCTGACTAGATTTGCGAAGTTTAGGGCCATATTGATTCAAATCAGATCTGTAAAAAGGGAAATCTCTAGAATTGAGTTCTTTATATAATTTTTCATCAATTTTTATGGTATTTTGATATCTGTTTTTGGCCAAAAACCACAACTATGTTTTACTGTGTCACTTTTATGGTCTAATTTTTAGGTCATTTTATTTCAATGATATCTCCCTAATGGGAGATTATTTTTCAGATATGTAAAAAGAATCCTCTCTATCTGAATGTCTAGTCTCTTCATGTAAATATTTATCAATTTCTATGGAATATTTCTATTTCTTTTGCATTTTAAGTCTAAACTTTGCCTATTTTTAGTTACAAGCATTATTTCGACTTAAAACCAACTTGTTGCATTCATATCTCCCTAATGGGAGATCATTTTTTAGATCTGTAAAAAAGAGTCTTCTTCTTATAATGTCTAATTTATGCATGTCAAATTTCATAATTTTTTATTAAGTTTTCATCTTTTATTCGGATAAAAAATCAGAAACCTGTTGAAATTTCTTTCACACGCTTTTACAGATTTTTGATCAACTTGATCAGATGAGATCTCCCTTGTGGGAGATCATTTTCTAGATATGTAAATTGGAGATTTCTTCTTTACATATCTAGTTTATCTTCCTAAAGTTTCAAAAATTTCTAAAAAGTTTCATATTCGATTCTGATCAAAAGACAGAACACTATCATTTTGCTCTTTTAAGCGTTTCTCAAGCTTCATTTCAACTTGTTTTGATGTGTGCTCTTTAATGAAAATTCATTTTCAAAATTCATAAAAAGTGTTTTCTTTCATTTTAGTTTTAGTTTTAGTTTATCTATATAAAATTTTATAATTTTTTGACATGTTTACGAATTTTCCTTTATTTTTTGGGGCATGAATAGGCAAATCTTGGATTTTTCTTCAATTTTTCAATAATTGAAGAAAATCCATAAATGCCTACATTTATTTCTAACATGTTTGTTCATTTTGCAGGATTTTCTTTTTAATTAATGTAATTTATTCAAATGTTGTAATAATACATTAGTGAGAAAATTTACTTTATGCTTAGTTTAGAATGAATGAGCATCTTAGTTTAATTTTCTGAGAGACCATTCTACCCCTCTGGCTTTCAAAATGAATTTCAAAATTAAGCCCACTCTCAGACGGCTTCACCATTTGCGTTTCCTTTTTATAAAAAAAATCTTTTCTTGTCGTTTTTTTTTTCTTTATTATTTTTATTTTCAATTTTTATTTCATGAAACGTGGGACCCACAAGAGGGGTCGACCCCCCTCTCCCTCTCTTTCCTTTTCTTTCCTTTCTCCTTTTTCACTCCTCTTTTTCTTTCCTTTCTTCTTTTCTTCTTCTTTTTTCTTTTCTTTCTTTCTTGCTTTTCTTCTTCTTCTTTCTTTCCTTTCTTTCTTACTCCTCTTTCTTCCTCCTTTCCTCCTCCCCTTGGTCGACCATCACCCCTCCTTCCTCTTTTCTTCTCATCTTCCTTCTTCCCTCTCTTCCTTCTTTCTTTTTTCCTTTTCTTTCCTCTTTCCTTTCTTCTTATCCCTTTCTTTCCTTCTTCTTTTCCCTCCATTTCTTCCTTTCCCTCTTTGGTCTAGCCCACACCATAAGGGTGGAACCTTTCCATTCTCCAAGCTAAGCACCACACGACTAAGCATTGGCCTCTCTCAATTCACTCTCTCACTATCTCTCTCTAGTCTTCTTGGTTGCAGCTGGTTCACAAGGTGCCGCCACCTCCACCAAGGAGCTTCAGCCTTGCCGCCATCTTCAAGTGACTCTATTACAACCATCTTCAATCTCTACATCGGTTCAGCCCCAACTACCTCTTGGTAGCAACTCAAGCAAGCTTCCTTACAACACCAACCTCTTGGCAGTATAGCAGCAACCACCTTTGAAGCTTCCAGCATCCCTCTTCAAGGCAACCACCTTCAAGCTTCCATCCATCTCCAAGTAACTGGTGCCCAACAACCAAAGCCGTCTTCTTCCAACTCCACAACTACCTTCACCTTTGGTAATAGCCTCAACTTTGATAGCAATCTCCCTAGAGCCCTCCATTGCTGCAACAATCAACAACAACTTTACACTATTGCAGCCGATCCAAGGTGAGACTTGTTTGTTTTACTAAGTTTATGCTATTTTTTTTTGAAATCACGGGATTGGAAGAGAATATGCGAATGTTAGGTTCGTAAGGATGGTGTGAGTTCAGTTCAAAAACTGTATCTGCAATGATGTAGAGGTTTCTTTTATGGTTTCAAATGATAGGATGTATAAAAATATACTCCTTACGTGTATGAGCAAAATAAATGTTGAGATCCATCTATTCAATGGATCAAATCTCTCATTTTGAGAGCCAATATCAATGTAGGTCATACCCCTATTGGTTTTGATTTTATTCTCATGTTTCATATAATTTCATATTCAAATATTGCATTTAGTTTAATTTCATTATGCATGTTGTTCATTTTCTATAGTTTTACTAGTAGTTGATTTAGAATCTATAAAATTTCAGTTTTATGCAAAGTCCAATTGTCATTTTATGTACATATTTTCGTTCAAAAATCCCCAAAAAAATCATGATAGCCTTAGTTATTTGTTTTTGCTTTCCTTCTGAAATTTTGGATTAATGTTGAGTTTCAGAACCCCCTTTAACAAATCAGATGCTAATTCGGGTTTTAAACCCTGTGAAAATTTGAAATCTCATTTTAGCAGACTTGAAGACCTGAAATCTCCACCATGGGAGATTCGATTCCTTATTAAAAAAATGTTGTAGATCCCTGGTAGAACCTAGTATTTTCAGTATTTTTCTGTTTTTTTCTAAACAGATTTAGTCTCTGTCAAAAATTAGAAATTCTAGACTCCTAAGAGAATTTGGTTATATCCTTGTCAGGGTCTAAACCAACTTTAATCCTCTGTAGTACTTCAATCCATAAGTCCAATGCCAAAACCATCAACAATGGAGTTGTTCCTAATGAACTCCTCTACCATTTTCCAGAATTTCAGGAGTTTTAGAGTTTGGATTCTTATTTTTTCAGATTTTACAAATTCATTGTTGAATTCCCTGTTAATTCAATTTTATCAGACCTAGAGGTCAAATAATCCTCTGTGTCCTTCCAATCCATACGTTCAATGAAGAAACTGTCAGATGAGGAACTGTTTCTCTTTGTGTCAGAGACCTCCTCCTAAAATTTCAAAGGTTTTGGCCTCAGTTTACTAGTTTTCCTTGAATTTTTGTGCAAACCTGTCAGTCTGCTCTAAATTACAGAGTCGCCAGATTCTGATTCGACTTGCCGGAGTTGTAGAACTCCAACCATAGGTCAAATTCCAAAACTATAAAAGGAAAAAATATTTGACTAACTGTTCTATGTCATTCCATAAAATTTAGGGAATTTCTATGATAGGTTAATACTCCAAATTTGGTTTTTATTAGAGCAAATCCATGGTTTTAGGCAAAAATAATGTAATTTAGGGTTTTTATTTAAATTTCCATATGTAAAAATATCAAAAATATTACTTTTTAGATTCCATTTTGTTCTTAGGGTTAGTCTAGGTGTCCATGCCAAATTTGAACCAATTCCAAGCTCATTTGCCTTTTGTGTTAGTTAATTTTTAAAATTAAAGGCGAAATTCAGAGTCTTTAGGATATTTTTACATTTTAGGGTTTTTAATATGCATATCATCATTTCATATCATGTTATATTTGATTTCTATGTCATTTTCATGCATTTGAATTTCAAAGTTTACATTTTTACAAAATTTATTTTAGAAAACCCTGATTTTAAGCCCATAGTCTTGCTATCAGGGGTATTTTGGTCATTTGACCTCAATTTTGAATTTCCAAACTTTGATTTTCATATTTCCAATCATATCATATTGTGTTTGATTTATTTTTATTTGAATTCCAAAATCTCATTTTACAAGATATTTTTCTGAAAAACCCTGGTTTCAAGGCTATAGTCTTGTTATGAGGGGTATTTTGGTTATTTTGACCCCAATTTTGAATTTCCAAATCCTATTTTCATATTTCCAATTCATTTTCATCACTTATGTTTATATCAGGGAGGTATGAATTGGGTTTACATCTGGGTAACTTCCGATAATTTTTCAATATTTTCGAATAAACCCAGATAAACCTAAATTTTTGTGCTAATATGTTTTCTAGTTTTGTAGGAATATCCAGGAAGAAGACTTTTATTTCTTTTCTTTTATTTCAATTCAATGTAAATATCAAATGTAAATATTTGGAATAAGATCTACATTTCCTGCATAGAATAGGGTGCATTGCATATAGTTTAATTTTGCAATTTCAATATCTGATGAATATATAATTCATGCATTTTCTAAATACACTATGGTTGACACAAATGTCACATGCACAAGCTCTTAGGGAGTTGACAAAATTGGTGGAATTTGTATTTTTCGCCATAGTCAGAATACGAAAGAAACCCAGATTTGTGATCTTCGTATTAGCTACATTCAACCTACACTCTTAGGCTAACTTAAAAAATGCACAACATTTCTCAAAAATACAAAAGGATTCTCTCTATCCCTAAAAACATGTCTTTCAAATTTATTCATTCATTCAATTTACATCATTTTCCAATTCTATTTCAGAGAAATCGATTTTTCTTAGAATTTTCTAAGTCTTTCTCAAGATTTGATTTTCTCAGAACTCTGAGTTGTCAAATGATATTTCAAGTATTTCCAAAGTTCAAAACCATGATTTTTCAATGTATTTAACATTTTCAATATTATTTTCGAAGTTCAAAAATTGATTTTCTCAAAGTTTCCATTTTCCATTCAAAAGTCATTTTCTAATGAACTTCATGATTTTTCCAGAATTCTCAAATCCATTTTAGAAATCGATTTTCTCAGAAAAGTAGTCTAAATCTCAAAATCAATTTTCTCAAAGTTCAAGTTTTCCTGAGAATCAATTTTCTCTTCATGAGTCTGTTTCCAGAGCAATTCCTGTTTTTTAATTAAATTCAATGATTTTTCTAAGTATTTCTCAAGTATTTTCCAAGCATATTTCAATTTTCTAAGTAAACATCATATTTCTCAAACTTGCATCTTTTCAAAATTCTACAACACATGTCTGATTCCTTGTGCATTTTAGAAAAATAGAGCATAATTTAGATATTTGAGTCAAGTTAAAGCACACATTTGATCCTTGGTTCAATTACCTCTGGTAAAGGCGCCAGGAACGGTTGAACCTCGTACCGACAGGCGAATCCCATTCTACGAAATTTTCCTGCAAATTTAAAAAATGGAGGCGAGTAATTTTCAAAACCAATTTTCAAAACTTTGGTCGAGTTTGACTCGCAGAGGGGAGGGGGGGGGGGGGGAAATTTGCGATGATAACAAGTTTGGCGACTGAGATGGAACCTGTCTTCGCCTGATCAATTGTGTGCTTGACTTAGCTCAATTATCAAAATCCTGTTCTATGGAATGTTAGCTTTTACTTTCTGATATCATGTGAACCTAGGAGCCTAGACTTGAACCGAACTGACATGGACTGCATGTAAACTAGGCATGGTTTGGTAGGACCAATTGAGGAGAATTATTCATGTTCACTTAGACTTAGGTCTGAAATACAACACTTCTCAATCTAGGAATTGTATGAAAACAATGTTTGTTTTTTCAGATTTTTCAAAAAAACCTCTATCTCTTTAGGTTTTAGAGCCCTCTGTTTGCTTGCATGTGCTCATTTTTTAAAAACCACCCCACCTATGTCTACCCGGTCTTCACGTTGCTGAGCTTTCTTTCAGAACCATAGTTCGGGACAAAGCCTCACAACTGGGCCACTTATTTGGGCTAATGCCCCCCTGCCATGTACCAAGGGCCATAGTCCAACGTATATCAGCAAGCGCTCAAGGATGTTAGGAAAACACAAGCCTAGAACCAGAGATGAATTTTTATGCCACGTACATCGAACCTCGGTTCGAGTATATAGGCATAGCATGGTTGGATACAAATGATCTGAACCTAGAGTCAGGATTAGGGTTCTACAGCTATTTCAAAATTGATGCATTTAGAGTAAGCTTCTTAGGGAATGCTGTATGTGCATAATTGTTTATGCAAGATGCGATTGAATGCATTCTCTTTTATTTCTCATTACCCTTTTATTTGCCTTTTACATCATTTTTCAAATCTCATTTATTTTTTCAATAGTTTTATCAAAACCTTGAACGATTTTCAAAAACCTCATTTTTTTTTATCAAAAAGGCCAGCCAATTTCCATTTTCCTACCTTTTCTTTGGATCCCAAATTTCCAGCCTTATTTTGATCTTGCCTGCAATTTTTCAAAATTCATGTATTTTTCCAAGTCTCATTCCAATTTTTCTAGTTTTTCAGTCTGATGGCATCCAGTCAACTCAATTATGTCTTTCCTGAGGGCCATATCTCCTACAAGGTGCAACAAAGTCTTCTCGAGCATCGAACTCTCAGCACCGAACCCTTCATTATTTGGTGGTACTATTTCTGGCTCAAGAACTTTTCTCATATGTTTTCAGACCACTTGAGCGATTGTGGGTTAGAACTGTCATCAGCAATGGAAAAACAGACAATCAACGACAACCTGATCCATGCACTGGCAGAGCAGTGGAACCCGCGCACTTGTACTTTTTGGTTCCCATGGGGCGAGATGACCCTGCTGATGGACAAGTTTTTAGAGATTATGGGATTGCCCGAGCCAAGCAGTCAGTCTGGAGATCCATTGGAGCAACAGTTCCTGATCAATGTCAAAGGTCTGAACCCCAGAGATGCTTTAGCTCGCATGACAGGACGTAAGTCTTGGCCACTGATTGAAGCAGATGGAAATGAATATGTGGATTTGCTAGAGATCTACCGACAGTATGGGGCATTCGCAGAAGTCAGCTCATTATCCAGAATAGCTCGAGAGAGAATTCAGCATGAGATGGTTCTGTGCACTGTGGGACTGACTTTCTTTCCAAACGGACAAAATTATGTGGATATCAGGATAGTTCAACTTCTGCGAAGATGGGGAAGCCGACAGACCAGCCGTCTCTCGATAGCCGTGATTGCACTCGCTTTTCTGTATTGAGGGTTGACCCGTTTCACACTTGGGGAATCAATTCTAGTTAAAGGGTTCACCTATGCTTTGCAATCCTGGTTCCTCCGGCATGTGCCAACTAGAGCTAGCTCATTCAGATACAATGGCAAAAAGCTTCTTCTAGTTGCACGATACCGATTCTTGATCGATAACCTTCAGGAAGAAGAAGTCGTGTGTGACTACTTTGATCGTCAGAAATCACCTATGCATATGGCAAGCAGTTCAAGCTACTTGGCCCATTCTTCTGCACCTATTACCATCCAGAGCAATGTGTCAGGCAGTTTTCTTAGAGGCAGAAGCACGTAAAAGCTCGTCTACTTTCAGGGATCATGCCAGAGTTCGATCTCACATCAGATCAATGGTCCGGAGCATACCATTCTGCCTGATATGGCTAGGATTCCTTTGTTACTCTGACTCTTTTTCCATGTCCTTGGTGTCCAAAGATTATCAGGAGTGGTGGAAAATTGTTTGTCCCCCTCCTCTCTGTTAAGTTTATTATTGATAAAATCATGTTTTTCTTCAATAAAATTCCTTTAATTTTCATTCTATCATGGTTTGACGACCTCGCCTAGGTAACAAGGCATATTTTCAGTTGTTTATTCTTTTTGCAAAGAATAGCAGTGCAATTGTCGTAATTTCAGCGATGACTCAATCCCTAGTAATGAGATATTCTTCCAAATTGTCTACCAAATTCTCATCAAATATTTTTCTTCTATTTATCCTTATCCTCATCAAATTCTAATCATCCATCTCATTCTGCAGAGAGCATCAGTATTCCCAAGTGGTTCAGATCAGATCAGGCAAGAATATGCCACTATATCAGTGCATCAACGATTTCAGCAACAAGAAAAAAGAGATGAATTCTTCAAGATCTGCTAGAGGACAGAGTCAGACCAATAGGGATGACATCGATCCCGCTGTATATTGGTTATTCAAAAGAATGATGATCAAAATATAATCAGATCAAGCCGGGTTAAGTTCAGGAAAGAGGCCTTTCAAGGAGAAATCAAAGAGCAAGCCTGTCAGAATGGCCCAATATGAAGATATCTCGGAAGAGACAGACTCTGCAAATGGAAGTTCTGATGAAGAACAAGAAGCATGCTTACCAACCCATCAAATATTCAAAAGGCAGATCCTAGAGCCTGAATCCGTCAAAAGATCTGAGGATCAACTAGATATCAATCATATACAACTACAACTGAGAAAGATGAGTCGCTTAGTCGAAGACCTGCGAGCTCGAGACAAAGGAAAGAAGGTGTGCACAAGCGAGGATTTCTATGATGGTTTCATGAAATGCACAAAATTCAAGATGCCTGCCAAGGAAAAGATACCCGTCACATTCCCCGTGAATACCACCAAAAACAACAATAGCAACAACAAGAGGGGCGGTAAAAAGAATTACAAAAGCAGCTCAAGGAACCAAAGTCTCGGCAGAGATAACCACATAGGTCAAAAGGATGAGATGGACAAGCAGAATGACAATCCCACCCTTTCAAGAGTCCAACAAGAATCAAAGCCACAAGGAAAACCAAAGCATGACGGTTAGGGATACGACCGAAACTTTACTCCCCTGGCCCAGCCACGTAAAGAAATCCTTGAATATATGCTGGCCAAGGAAATGATTAAATTCCCAAGAGACACTGATCCTATAGTGGTTAGGGGAAGGTTTAAGGATCAATTCTGTGATTTTCATTGAGGATTCGAGCATGATACCGATCACTACTTTGTTCTCAAAAACATCATTCAGGACTATATTGATAAGGATCTCCTTGATAAATAAGAAGACCAGTCGTCTGTCTTGACAGAAATCAAGCATTCGGCAAGTGGTACAACGTGATGGTCGGAACCAGAACCGTCAGATGGCCCCATTAGATCAAATACTTGAGAGTTTTTTGGAATGCATGCTAGCAGAAGATATGGTCACACCTCCGAAGGCTCACTTTATTCTTACTGCCAACAATAACAAGGGTAACAAGAAAAATCGCGATAACAATTCAGAGGGATCCAAGGGCCAAAAGGAAAAGGTCTCCAACAATGATAAGCCTCTTCAATCTAGTCCTCAGCATAAAGAAAAAGATTAGGAAAAATCAAAGCATAAGGATTGGAGTACGGATCGAGAGTTTACCCCTCTAGACCAGACACTCGAGAGTATTCTGGAATACATGCTCACAAGAGATATGATCTATTTGTCTGATCCTCCAACAATCATGGGCAGATTCAAAAAGCAGTTTTGCAAATTTCATCGGGTAGTAGGACATGATACCGAGCATTGTTTTGTCCTAAAGAACATCATCCAAGATTGCATCGACAAGAATCTCCTTATTGAAGACGAGGAAGACACCAGTTGACCCTTCTGAGCAAGTTTTCTAAGAAATTGACAATGTGAAGACTATGTCATTTCTATAATTTTGCTTTTGTCATTTTGAAAGACAATGAAGTCTCAGTTCTCTTACCAAATTTGTTATTTCTCTTCTCCAATGCATCAATGAAATTATCAATTTTTCTCATAACTTGGCATCATATTGCTTTTTCTCCTTCCTTGCAATATGTCTTCTTACAAGGAATAATATTCTTCAGAATCCGTCCTAAATCAATCAAAAGTCAGCTGTTTTGTCACCTTCGGAGAGTGATCTTCAAACGTCAATCATTTATCCTTCTGTTCAAAAATTTCTTCCCCATTACACTGCGGCATTTTTTTAAGAATTGGTTTTCAAAACATCCTGTATGCAAGTAGGATCAAACAAATCTCTCATTTTGCATGCATGTGCACCTATTTACATCATTTTGCATTCATTTGCATCAAATTCAATTCCACATTCAGGATAAGGGGATAATCCTGAAACCAGACCACATACAATTAACTATGATGGTCTTCTTTATTACAAGTCAAACAATCTAGTCCTCAAACTGGTCATTCTCAAAATTTTCAATCCTGGATCAAACCATCTTCTGAATCCAGGCCTCGCACTGGCAATCTTCTGATTAAAGCTTTCTTATGAATACCCGAGTTCCGACTCAGATTTCCTTCTAAAAAAAAAACAACTCTCAAAGTTGGTCTATTTTTCTTTTAAAAACAGAGTTTCGACTCAGTTTTTTTTTTAAAAACCGAGTTCCGACTCAGATTTTCTTTTAAAAACCGAGTTTCGACTCGGCCTTTTTCTTATAAAATCGAGTTCCAACTCAGATTTTCTTTTAAAAACCGAGTTCCGACTTGGCCTTTTCTTTTAAAAAATAAGTTCCGTCTCGGCCCTTTTCTTTTAAAATTAAGTTTTGACTTGGATTTTCTTTTAAAAACCGAGTCCTGACTCAGATTTTCTTTTAAAACTGAGTTCTGACTCAGATTTTCTTTTAAAAACTGAGTTCTGATTCAGCCTTTTTTTTAAAATCGAGTTCCTACTCAACCATTGTCTTTCAAATTCGGGTTCTAACCCAGATTTTCCTCCAAGTTAATCTTTCCTTAAAATGTCAGAATTGGTCTAGAAGATTTGAGGTCTGATTGAAATTTTCTTCCAAATCCAATTCAAATGTTAGAATCGATATAGAAAATTAGAGTTTTGACTTAAATTGTTTTCAAAATCCAATTCGCTTAGCTTTCCTTTAAAGGTTTGAACTTCTACTCAAACTTTTCTACAAATTTAGTAATTGGTCTAGAAGATCCAAGTTTCGACTCGAATTTTCTTTCAAAACCCAATTCTTTTAGCCTTCCCCTAAAGATTTGAATTTCGATTCAAATCTTCTTGTCAAATTCGGTTTAGCACTGGTCCTTCAAAATCCGGTTTAGCATCGGTTCTTTCAAACCTAGTTTAGCACTGGTCCTTTAACCAAATCCGGTTTAGCATCGGTCCTTCCAAATCCAGTTTAGCATTGGTCCTTCCAAATCCAATTTAGCATCGGTCCTTCCCAAAAACCAATCTTTGCATTGGTCCTTCCAAAATTCGATTTAACATCGGTCCTTCCCAAAGTCCAATATTCGAATTGGTCCTTCCAAAACCCGGTTTAGTATCGGTCCTTCCAAAAACCAATCTTCGAATCGGTCCTTCCAAAACCCGGTTTAGCATCGGTCCTTACAAAAACCAATCTTCGAATTGGTCCTTCCAAAACCTGGTTTATCATCGGTCCTTCCAAAAACTAATCTTCGAATTGGTCCTTCCAAAACCCGGTTTAGCATCGGTCCTTCCCAAAAATCAATCTTCGAATTGGTCATTCCAAAACTTGGTTTAGCATCAGTCCTTCCAAAAACCAATCTTTGAATTGGTCCTTTCGAAACCCGGTTTAGCATTGGTCCTTCCAAAACTCAGTTTAGCATCGGTCCTTCCCAAATCCAATCTTCAAATTGGTCCTTTTACAAAATCTAACATCGCAT
This sequence comes from Nuphar pumila, assembly GCF_984573655.1. NCBI lineage: Eukaryota > Viridiplantae > Streptophyta > Magnoliopsida > Nymphaeales > Nymphaeaceae > Nuphar > Nuphar pumila. The sequence goes on from NC_143262.1 coordinate 73,882,869, forward strand.
TGGTTATTTTACCAGTTCCTGTATGTGTATTGGTCACTCTTTCAAATTCAATTTTTATATTAATTCCAATTCCTAATTTTGACCTTCGGGTCACCTAATTTCTCAATTTCCAATTTCCAATTTCCAATTTCCAATTTCCAATTTCCAATTTCCAATTTCCAATTTCCAATTTCCAATTTCCAATTTCTAATTTCCAATTTCTGGACACCCAATATCAATTTCAATTATTTTATCGTGCGAGAGGCCCTTTTTACAAGGAGAGTTCGTGGGAGCTTGTTCTTTTCACATGCTATCCTTTGTTCACTTATCCCCTTTTCAGGGAGAGTTTGAAGGGACTTGTGTCTTTGTAAGTCGTTTGCAAACAATTTCCAATTTTACACAAGGAACCCTTATTTCAGGGAGAGCTTTGACGAAGGCTCATTTTTCTTGTGCCCCCTCCAATTTTCATACTAAGCCATTTCATCATGAAGGACCCTCTTTTCAGGGAGAGTGTAATGGGCTCGTTCCTTCATGACCAATTCACCGACCTCACCATTACCGGCCCCCTTTCCATGAGAGAAGCCTAATGTTAGGAAGTTTTGACGAAAGCTTAATTTCTCTTCGAAAGTTTATTTTGCAAATACCTCCTCTTCTGGAAAGAGAGGAGTATTTTCTATTTCCCATTTTTGAATCTTCTCCTTTGGGGAAAAGAGAGGAGAATTTTTGCCATGGATGCGTTGAGTCAGACTCCAAATGCTCGCTTTCACACAGGATTTCAAGAATATTTTATCAATTTATCATCAAATATTTATTGATTTCAAAACCTTTATTGCAAAAAAGAACTACCTCAGAATACCTTCAACATTCCTTTAGAAAGAGCAAAGCTTTTGCGAAGAGAGATTCAAAATTCAAAATCTTTCTATTGGCTAACCAAAATGATGAAGAATAAATCCTCGATATGGCTAGCAAAAGAAATTCAATGTTGTTGCAAAACCATGAGTGGTTGATATTAATTGAAGCTATAGCACATTTTAAAGACCATTCTTGTAAAGACAAGGCAGTTAAAATATCCTGGGTGATAAAGAAAAATCCACTCAATTACCATATCTCCTTAATCATTCAAGCTGCAATCAAATATCTACAAAAGAAATCTTTCAATTATCGTCAAGTTGAAGGCTGGTGGATGAGTTAGACCCCCGGGGCCAAAGAAGATTTGGATCATCTCTAAGATGAAGGAGTTTGTGATGGATCCTTCCAGGGAAAGTTCAAATCACCTCTAAGTTGAAGGCGGATGCGACGAATCTCCCGATAAACCCTAAAAGATATTTGATTTTCGCTATCATCAAGAGATTTCCAATCAAAGAGACAATATCATCAGTATAATTCCTGAGACAAAGAAGAATCGGAACATCTCCAAGTTGAAGGAGTTTGTGACGTACACTTCCAAGGAAAAAAGAAAAGAAAAGTCAGGACATCTCCAAAATGAATGATGATGTAATAAACTCCACAAAAACCCAAGAAAGCTCAATGTCTCAAAAAGAATGCAAAAAGATCATCATGAGAAAAATCCCACGATATCAAATTGCCGAATCTGCCAAGAATCTTCTTTAATTTTATGAAATTCTATTATCAATATTCTTTCACCAATTGCTTTCACAATATCAATAACACACTCTTTTCTGTTCATATCAAGGAAATTGATAGCTTCCTTGAAAGAAAGCCAATGACAAGCAATTTGAATTTGAATCTTGATTCTACAGAGTTATGCCCAATTGGAGGTAATACTTCTGGTAGAAAGGAGGGAATATTTTCACACCAATGTGCATCATTTTCAATTATTTTGAATCAACAACAATTTTCAACATTTTGACAATCTTTTCTAGCTATCCTGACGTGAAGTGAGAGCTTGAGGTTCATTTTTGACATATCCTGGCACCATTTGTCATCCCTCTTTAGGACTTGATAATGAGAGTTTTAAAGATTCCTTCCCTTCTGTTGGTATAATCTAAGCGTCGGGGCTCTCAAATTCGCACACTTCCCTGTGTCCCCACTGTCTGTTATCATCGCAAAATTTTTCCCTCCCTTTGAGAGAGAGAGAAACGATCCTGTGAGTCAAACTTAACCAAAGTTTTGAAAATGGTTTTGAAAATTACCTGCCTCCATTTTGAAAAATTTCGGAAAAATTTCGTAGGTTCAACCATTCCTGACGCCTTTACCAGGGGTAATCGAACCAAGGATCAAATGTGTGCTTTGACTAAGTTTAATTATCTAAATTATGTTCTATTTTCCTAGAATGCACAGAGAATCAGGCATGTGCTATAGAATTTTGAAAAGATGCAAGTTTGAGAAATATGATTTTTGCTTGGAAAATTGAAATATGCTTGAAAATACTTGGGAAAAATGACGATTCTGGAAAAATCATGAATTTCATTGGAAAATGACTTTTAAAATTGAAAATCAATTCTCAGGAAAACTAGAACTTTGAGAAAATTGATTTTTGAAATTTGGATTTAAAATGAAAATCAATTTTTGAAGAGGATTTGAGAATTCTGAGAAACCAATTTCAGAAGTGATTCAAAGTTTTTGAGAAAATCAATTTTAGAGCTTTGAAACTTGAAATTGAGAATATTAAAATATTGGAAAATCATAATTTAAACTTGGGAAATACTTAAAATACTATTTAAAAACTCAGAGTTCTTGAGAAATGCAATTCCTGAGAAAGACTTAGAAAATTCTGAGAAAATCAATTTCTCTGAATTGAATTTGAATTTAAGTTAGAAAAGATGATGTAAATTGAACGAAATGAATGAATAAATATGGATTTGAAAGGCATTTTTTTGAGGAATTGAGAAAGTCCTTTTGAGTTTTTTGAGAAATGCAATGCATTTTTGAAGTTAGCCTAAGAGTGTAGGCTGAATATGGCTAATACGAAGATCACAAATCTGAGTTTTCTTCGTATTCTGACTATGGCCATAAATACGAATTCCACCAAGTTTGTCAACTTCCTAAGAGATTGTCCACGTGCCATTCGTGTCAACCATAGTGGATTTGAAATAAATGCACATGAATCGTACATCAGATATTGAAATTTGCAGAATTAAACTACATGCAATGCAGTCCTATTCTAAGCAGAAAATGTAACTCTTATTCCAAATATTATAACTTGATATTTACATTGAATTGAATAAAATAAATAAATAAAAGAGCTAAGTCCTCCACTTGAATAATCCTGCAAAACTAGAAAACATGTTAGCAGAGAAATGTAGGTTTATCTGGATTTATCCAAAAATATTAAAAATTATCAAATATTATTCAGATATAAACCCAATTCATACCTCCCTGATATAAACATAAATGATGAAATTGGATTAGAAATACGAAAATGATATTTGAAAATTCGAAATTAGGGTTAAAATAACCAAAATGCCCCTAATAACAAGACTATGGCCTTAAAATGAGGGTTTTTCAGAAAGATATTTTGTAAAAATGGGATTTTAAATATAAATAAAAATAAAAATAAATCAAACACAATATGATATAATATTATTGAAAATATGAAAATTAAAGTTTGAAATTTCAAAATTGAGGTAAAATGACCAAAATGCCCCTAATAGCAAGACTATGGCCTTGAAATCTGGGTTTTCTAAAATAATTTTTGTAAAAATGTAAACTTTGAAATTCAAATGCATGCAAATGACATAGAAATCCACTATAACATGATATTAAATGATGATATGCATATTAAAACCCTAAAATTGCAAAAATATCCTAAAGACACCGAATTTCGCCTGATTTTTGCCTTTGATTTTAAAAATGAACTAACCTAAAAGGCAAATGAGCTTGGAATTGGCTCAAATTTGGTATGGACACCTAGACTAAACTTAAAAACATAATGGAACTTGAAAATATATTTTTTTGGTATTTTTAAATATGGAAATTAATTAAAAATCCTAAAAATCAAGATTTTTGCCTAAAATTCTAAATCTAACCTAATAAAAACTGAATTTCGGGTACTAACCTACAATAGAAATTCCCCAAATTTTATGGGGTGACATAGGACAGTTAGTCAAAGATTTTTTCATTTTATAGATTTTGGTTTTGACCTATGGTCGGAGCTTGACAACTCCGATAAGTCGGATCAAAATCTGGTGACTCTAGAGCTTAGGGTAGACTGATAGGTTTTAGAAACAATTATGGGAAAAATAACAAACAATGAAGAAATTGACTGAAATTTTGGGTGAATGTCCCTGACACAGAGGAACAATTTTTCTTTTGACTGTTTTGGATTAGATGAACAGTTTGGATGGTCACAGAGGTTTATCAGACCTCTAATTCTAATAAAAGCTAACTAACAGGGATTTGGCTAACAAACTTATAAAATCTGGAAAACTAAGGATCTGAACCCTAAAAATCTTAAAATTCTGAGAAATGACAGAGGAGTCCACTAGAAACAACTCCACTGTTGAAGGCTTTGACATCCGACCTACGGATTGAAGCGTCACAACCAATTAGGGTCGGTCTAGACCCTGACAAGAAGAAGTCAAGATTTTCACAAAGGCCTGGAAAATTCAATTTTTTACAGACATCAATTCATTTTGAAAAAACCTAGAAAAAATGCATGAAAATAGCAGACCCTACTCTGGATCTACTGTATTTTTTAGAGCGAGATTTGGATCTCCCATGAGGGAGATCTCGGGCCAACAAGTCTGCTAAAACGAAATCTAGGATTTCCAGAAGGGTAAAATCCCAGTTTAGGATTCAATTTTTCAAATGGGGTTATAAACTTGAATCAATCTGGGTTTTTAGTAGGGGATCACAGATAGACAATGACATTCACAACAAAATTTTTGATATTTATTGCTAAAAATTTTCGCATGAAATAATGATTGAACTGGGCATAAGAATCTAAAACCTATGAACTCATCATCCAATATTAATAGAACTAAGCTAAGTGAATAAAACAACTGTTAAACTAAAAAAAATAAAACTAAATGCAACGTTAAATGAAAATAAACATAAGATTTTCATGATGATGGTAATAAAACGTGAAAAATATTTGGGAGACATGAACCGTTTTCGTTTATATTGCTGTGAAAAAGGGAGGATTCGATCCATGCATTGGATGGATCACCCTTTTTTTTAGCCTTGATCCCGACCATCCTATTGTAATCCTCATGAAAACATGGCTTTCCAACCATGTGATTCCAGTCTTAAACTGGATTCACATAGTAGCTTTCTAAAAAAAAGAAAAGCAATTGCGAGAAGGGTTTTACCTTGAGGGGACTTTTCTTGAATCGATTAAAAGGGAAGTCCTCACAGATGGAGAGGTTGATGGCTTCCCTTGCAATGGCTGGAGTTTGCTGCAGTGGAGGTATTCGCCTGCTACACCAATGGAGGGGACGCTTGCTGGATGGAAGCAATGGAGGGATGATGATGGCGCTAGAGATGGTGGCTAAAGCAAAGTGCTTCAAAAGGGACGACTGGAGGTGTGACTTGAGGAAAGTGTCACCGACTGTAGAGGAGCTGCTTCTTGCTGGAAGAAGGTAGTGGAGATGGTATTTGTTATCGTCGCGAAATTTTTCCCTGTCTTCCCTTCCTTGCGGAAGAGAGAGAGGGAACGCTTTCGCGCTTCAAACTTGACCGGATTTTGGAAAATGTTTTTGAAATACTCGCCTCCATTTTGAAAATTGCGGGAAAATCCATGGGATGAGGCTCGACTTGTCGATACGAGGTTCGACCGTTCCTGCCGCCTTTAACAGGGGTAATCGAACCAAGGACCAAAATTGTTCTTGACTTAGTTAAATCATCGAAATTATATTCTATCCTAAATGCACAGAGAATTCAGGCATGTGCTATGAGCTCTCTGAAAATGCAGCTTGGGAAAACCTGATGTATGCTTGGAAAACATTTGGAGTTGAAAAACATTTCTCAGGAAAAGGTGGAAATTGATTTCTCAGGAAACTCTCATGAAAAGACTTGAAATCTCGAGAAAGTTTATAAAGACTTGGGAAAATCATGAATGGTTGAAAATCCTGGGAAAACAGAAGTGATTCTTGAGAAAAGGTGAACATTTGAAAAATGGGAACACTTCTCAGGAAAACTCGAACTTTGAGAATTTTCTTAGGAAAATGATTTTGGTTCGAACTGCTTGAGCTGTAGCAGTGATCTTTCTTCTGCTCTTTGTATCGATTTTGGCCTTTGCTGTTGTTGTTGGCAGAATAAGTGAAGTGAGCTTTCTTCTTCTGCTCACCATGGGAGTTGTTCTTGGAAAAGGTGAAGCCTTCATAGACTCCATTTTCCACACTTAGTTCGAGCCATTCGGCTCGTTCAGTGAGCTCAATGAAGGTCCTGGATGGTGCTGTGGAGATCAATCCTCTTAACGGTTGCGAAAAGTTGTTGAGGATTAAGGACAGGGCGTGCCTTTCCGAGATAGAATCTCTCATTTTGTTGCAGGCCGATCTCCATCTGTGGATAAAGTCCCGCGCCTTTTCATTTTCATTCTGCCTGAGGTTGCAGAGGTGGCTTAATGTAGGAAGTGCCTCTGTGTTGAACAAGAAGCGTTCAATGAATAGATTCACAACTTTGTCGAACTCTTTGAACTCGATGGGGTTGATATGCTCAGCATACCACTTGGCGGCAACTCCTTCCAAGCTGCGGGGGAAGCATAAGAACAGTGCTCTATTGTCTCTCTTGAACCTAGAGCATTCTGCAAAGAAAGTGGCGAGATGCGCTTTTGGGTCGCCAGAGCCGTCGAACTTGATGAATTTTCGGGGAAGATTCTCCAGATCATCATCCCCTTCTAAGCCGTCATAGAAGTCCTCACTGGTGAAGACTTTCTTGCCCTTGTCGCGGGCTTGCAGATCCTTGACAACTCGGGCCATTTCCTTGAACTACGCTTGCAAAGGCTCTTCTGCCTCTCTGCTCTTTGATCTGCGGCTTTTACTTTGGCCACGTTTCTGAAATGCCGGAGGCACCTCATATTCTTCGTCAGTATTTTCAGTGGAATCTTATTCATCTGAAATCTCTTCTGGCTGGATCTGCTTCTTGGGAGCCTTTTTACCCCTGTGACCATGGAACTTTTCTCTGAATGGGTTCCTTTCTGAGCTGGTCCCGGGCTGCTCATTCATCATTTTGTTTATCATTTTTCGAAACATGGCATACATTTGAGGGTCTATGCCATCATCTTCTTGCTGTTGCTCTTGACTCTTCTCGAATCGGGGGGAACCCATTTCTTCTTCCGAGGCTGACGAGTACTGCAGTGTTGCTGCCCTTTTGCCTGATCTTGTTTGCACCATCAAATGCTGTGGATGCTCTCTGCAGGGCAAAGACCTGATTAGATTTTGTAGGAATTGATTTTTTGGAAGAAATATTTGCTGAAAATATGGTAGACAATTTAAATAAGATATCCCATTACTAGGGACTGAGTCGTCGCGGGAATCACGACAATTGTGTTGTCATTTCTTCTGCAAAAGAAATAAACAACGAAAATATGCCTTGTTACCTAGGCGAGGTCGTCAAACCACAATGGAAAGAGAGACAATTTTATAGAAATGAGAAAACATGACTTTATTGATCTTGACAAAGAGGTGGGGGACAAACAATTTGCCACCATTCATGATAGTCGGCAGACACTCTAGGACCTGAAAAGATTTTAAGAGAGACAAAGGAATCCCAGCTGTAGCGGGCAGAATGATATGCCCCGGACCATTGTGCTAAAGTGAGGTCGAACTCTGCCATAGCTCCTGATAATAGTCGGGCTTCGACATACTGCTGCCTCTGGGAGAACTGCTGAACACATCTCTCTGGTTGGTAGTAAGTGCAGAAGAATGGTCCTAGCAACTTGAACCACTTGCCATAAGCGTAGGTATATCTGGGAGGAGATATTTGCCGATCAAAATAGTCCCAAACGATGTCATCTTCCTGAATGCTGTTGATCATGGTTTGGTACTGCGGTACTAGGAGAAGTTCTTGACCATTGTATCTGAAAGAGCTTGCTCGGACTGGAACGTGTTGGAAAAACCAGGACTGAAGTGCGTAGATGCATCCTTCAACTAAAATGGATTCTCCAAGCGAGAATCGAGTCAGACCTCGATATAGGAAGGCGAGCGCTGCCATGGCTATGGAGAGGCGATTGGTTTGCCGACTTCCCCATCTTCTCATAAGTTGGATTATCCTGATGTCCATGTAGTTTTGTCCATCTGGGAAGAGGGATAATCCTACAGTGCATAGAACCATTGCATTCTAAATCCTTTCTTTGGCTGTTCTTGATAGCGAGCTGACTTCGACGAAGGTCTCGTACTGGCGGTACAACTCAAATAGGTCAACTTATTCATTTCCTTCCAACTGGATCAGAGGCCAAGATCGGCGGCCTGTCATACGAGCTAAGAAGTCTCGGGGGTCCAAACCCTTGACATTGATAAGGAATTGATGCTCTAATGGGTCTCCTGGTTGACCGGCTAGTTCTGGTAACCCCATGATTTCTGAAAATTCATCCATTAAGATGGTCATTTCTCCCCATGTGAACCAGAAGGTACACGTTCGAGGATTCCATCGCTCCGCCATTGCATGGATCAGGTTGCCATTGATGGTCTGCTTTCCGACCGCTGACGCCAGTTCTAATCCGCACTCGCTTAAATGGTCCGGGAACATTCGGGAAAAGCTTTTTAGCCAGGAATAGTACCACCGGGGAATGAAAGTTCCGGTGCTAAGGGCTCGATGTTCAGGACGACCTTGTCGCACCTCGTAGGAGATGTGACCTTCAGGAAAGATAGGATCGACTTGATTGGACGCCATCGAACTGAAAACAGAGAAAGACTCAGAATGAGACTTAGGAAAATGTGGGAAATTTTTGAAAAATTTTTGCAGGCAGGATAAAATGCAGCTAGAAATTCAAGATCCAGTAGAATGGTAGAATGAAAAAAAATCACCTAGAGTTTTGAAAGAAATGGTATATTTGGGAAAATTATCCAGGGTTTAAGAAAAAGACCTTGTGGAAAATAAGGATATTTGGAAAAAGACCTAATGAGTTGAAAAACATTGGGAAACACAAAGAATTGAGAAAATCATACATACAATCACATCCTGCACAAACATTTATGCACATTCAACACTCCCTAAAAGGCTGACTCTAGATGCATCAATTTGAAAACAACTGTAGGACCCTAATCCTAACTCTAGGTTCAGATCATCTTTGTCCAATCCAGTTATGCCGATATACCTGAATTGAAATCCGAGGTACGTGGCATAGAGTTTCAACTTCGGTTCTAAGGTAAGGTTTTCCAACATCCTTGAGCGCCTACCAATATACTTCGGACTGTGGCCCGCGGTACGTGGTAGGGGGGTGTTAACCCAAATAGTTGGCCCAGTTGTGAGGCTCTATCCCGAACTAGGGTTCTGGAAGAGAGCCCAGCAACGTGAAGACCGGGTAATAATAGGTAATTGAGGTTTTGAAAAATGATCACATGCAAGAAATAGAGGGCTCTAAATCCTAGAGAGATAGCTTTTGAAAACTTTGAAGAAGCATACATTGTTTGCATTCAGATCCTAAATTGAGGAGAGTTGTGTTTAGACCTAAGTCTATGTGAGCATGAAAATTTCTCCTCAATATGGTCCTACCAAACCATGCCTAAGCTATATGCAATCAATGTCAGCTGGGTCAGAATCTAGGCTCCTAGGCTCACATGATATTGAAAGTAAAAGAGCTGACATTTTGTGAACATAATTTCGATAATTGAACTAAGTCAAGCATAATTCTAATCAGACAAGGACAGGTCCCATCACGGTCGCCAAACCTGTTATCGTCGCGAAATTTTTCCCCGTCTTCCCTTCCTTGCGGAAGAGAGAGAGGGAACGCTTTCGCGCTTCAAACTTGACCAAATTTTGGAAAATGTTTTTGAAATACTCGCCTCCGTTTTGAAAATTGCGGGAAAATCCATGGGATGGGGCTCGACCTGTCGGTACGAGGTTCGACCGTTCCTGCCGCCTTTAACAGGGGTAATCGAACCAAGGACCAAAATTGTGCTTGACTTAGTTAAATCATCGAAATTATGTTCTATCCTAAATACACAAAGAATTCAGGCATGTGCTATGAGCTCTCTGAAAATGCAGCTTGGGAAAACCTGATGTATGCTTGGAAAACATTTGGAGTTGAAAAACATTTCTCAAAAAAAGGTGGAAATTGATTTCTCAGGAAACTCTGATGAAAAGACTTGAAATCTCGAGAAAGTTTATAAAAACTTGGGAAAATCATGAATGGTTGAAAATCCTGGGAAAACAAAAGTGATTCTTGAGAAAAGGTGAACATTTGAAAAAGGGGAACACTTCGCAGGAAAACTCGAACTTTGAGAATTTTCTTAGGAAAATGATGGAAAATTTATAGGAAGACTCTTTGTGGAAAAGGAAAATTGAAACTTGGGAAGTTGAAAACTTGAGAATTTTAATTTTGAAATACTTGGAAATCGATTTTGACTTTGAGAAAGGTGAGAGACTTCTCTTGAAAATCTTGGGAAAATGACCTTTTCCCATGGAAAACTGTGGAAAAACTTGACTTGAGAAAATCGATTTTGAAAAATTCTCAGAGTTTCTTGAGAAATCGATTTCTTGAGAATGAAATTTTCTTAAGAAAATCATAAGAAAACCAAGGATTTCATGATGCAAATGATATGAATGAAAGAATGTACTTTGAAAGGTTTTCTAAGAAATTTGTTGGAAAAATGTGTATTAAGTCAAAATAAATCCTTCACATATTCTGACTGTGGCCATGAATATGTTCAGAGTTTAATTGATTTAATGCACAATATTTTGCAAACTTTGGAAATATGATGTGCATCTTAAGATAGCCTAAGAGTGTAGGCTCAATGTGACTGGTAGAAAGATGATGGATCTGGGTCTCGTCCATATTCTGACTAGGGCCGTAAATATGGATTCCACCGAGTCCATCAACTCCCTAAGAGTTGGTGCACGTGCCATTCGTGAACATTCATAGTACTTTTGAAATAAGATGCATGAATCATAGAAGCAGGATATTGCATAAATTTAAACTATATGATATGCATCCTAGTCTAAGCAGGAAATTAAATCTCTTATTCCAAATTTTACATTATTACATCACTAAATAAATGAAATAAATGGAAATTTGCAGATTTCAGCTCCTTCATTTGAATGTCTCTGCCAAACTTGAAATAGGGTTAGCTCAAATATGTGGGTTTTTCCAAGATTTTCCAATAATATTATGAAATTATTGGACTTAATTGGATATAAACCCTATTATCATGCTTCCTTGATATTTGAAATGATGAAAATGCAATGAATTTAGTAGAAAATAGTTTGAAATTCGGAATTGTGGTCAAAATGACCAAAATACCCCTAATATTAAAGTTATACCTTTAAAATCAGGGTTTTTGAAGGAAATTTTGATAAAATTGAGATTTTGAAATTCAAATTGAATCAAATGATGATAAAATGAAGAGACATGATGACATGCTGCTAAACACATTAAGACTGTAAAATCAGAATTTGACATTTTGCAATTTATCCAAAATAACGAATTTCGCTTGTTTTTCGCTTGGATCCGGGTCCTGCGGGACCCTGTTTTGATATTATGGCTAATCCGAACCTCAAATGGATTCCAAATTGCACCAAATCCGGTATGAAGCATCTACTTACTCTGATAAACAGCCTAGAATGCTAAAAATCACGAAATGATATGATTTAATTGCTAAAATTTAAAGAAAGTCCTAAAATGGTGGATTTTGCCTATGAATCCGAACCAAATGCAATGCTTAATATGATAATGCAAGATTTACACCATGAAAACTTCTGTTATTTTTTATACTGCTAAAGGACCCGAAATGGAACATTTTTGGTTTTTACATCCTCGGGATTTGAGCCATGGTGAGTTCGGCAACAGGGATTTAGTTCTAACAGAGGTAAAAATCGACCTGATCTAACATAAAATGCTAAATAAATAAAAAACAGCCATGGAAATTTCTAATATTTAACATAAATGCTCATGACACCTACATGAACAACTTTTATGTTCATGACTTTGGCATTTAATCAACAGAGACACAGGTAAAAATATAACTTTTCATTCCTAAATTGACAGAACAGACAAATGTAGCAAAACAGAGGACTGAAAAGAAAAATCCGAAACAAGTATCACAACTGTTCTAAAAATCACAATATTCCATATGAAAACAGAGGACATCGCGTACATAACTTTCACTTTTTACAGTTTTGGAGTTGGAGCAACACACAAAGAGAACCAATAGCCCTAAGTCGATCCAAAATCTCAGAGGCCCAAATCAGGCTCTGACACGTGTCCCGAACTCTCAGATTTTTGTCAGACATAACAAAAATCAAAAAAATTTGAGAAAATAAGTTTAAAAATTAGACATTTTCCCAAGTTCAGAACATCTTTCGGATCGAAAAAATCGGATCTCCCATGAGGGAGATCTCAATTTTACAAGTCGGCAAATGATTTTCAAAACGCATCCCAGGTAACAAAACCCGACTTGCAATTTTGAATGTTTACCGCAGTAAACAAATTCAAATGCCTCCAAATTTTTGTCACAATTCTAGGGACACCTAAGGGCGCATTCCTTGATTTTTTTTGGGATTTTTAATAAAAAATAAATGCATGAAATGACGTGTGGACTGACTGACAAAAACAGAGACCTACTGAAAATGAGCAGAATTGAAATAAATACTAAATTAATCCTAATTAATTCATGAAAACGTGCTAAATGAATGAAATAAAATGAAAATTAAACCTAGCTAAATGCATGAATGCTAAAAATCATCAAGGAATCATAATCATGTATTTTTATATATGTCATTTTATGAGAATGGCTCAATCCATCTCTCGGATGAGCTCTTTCTTCAAACGACTCCCGAATCGAATTATGAGATCAAATGAAGAGGAAAAGAGGTGCACCTTGCTTCGTTAGGCAGCGTTGAAGCTCTTGAGAGGGACAGCTATCACGAGCTTCATTCGTCCTTCACTTCGGGTTTCGAATGATTCACCAAGATCGATCCACCATGCCTTCTTCACTGAGCCAAAGGGGGCGTGAATTCCAAAGTGCAAAAATCGGATTTTCAGGAAGGCTAGGTTGAATTTCCAAGTTCACAAGAGCTAAAAAAAAATGGTCTCTCTATGCTGGGCGTGGAGCCTTGTTTTTATAGATTTTCTGAAAAAATTTGAATTTCAAACAGGCTCAATCTGAGCCCTCCATGTGGCGCCATCTCAGGGGTGCTATTTTGATTTTTGAGAAAATAAAAAATGAGATTTTTGTGGGTGAGACACCTTAGCAGAATTTGAAATTTTTCAAAATTTGGTTTGCTTGATTTTCTCTGCAGGAAGCTCCCAGATGGCGCCACCTCAGAGGGTGCTCTCTTGGAATTTGAAATTCAAACTTGCTTTTTGTAGGGAGTCCTCAGGTGGCGCCACCTCATGGTGGGCTACTTTTATTAAAAATAAAATAAAAAATAAAAATGAAGCCAAGTGGGAGCTCTGGAATGGCGCCACCTCAAAAGGTGTTTGACACATGTCAGAAAAACAGAGTAGTGGGCTCAGAAGGTGGCACCTCAGAGGAGTTTGAATTCTACTTTTTCTGATGAAAGGAGATCTGGACATGTGGCAGTCCAGTATGGTTCCATACCTGACAAGTGTCAGCCTGCTGGAGGAGGTTCTTCAGATGGCGCCACCTCAGAGGGGGATTTGAATTTTAAATGGAGGCTGGCCCTGGAGGAATGGAGGGTGGCCATGTGGCGCCACCTCAGGGTGGCTCCTACAATGCCATGTGGCAAGAGGGAGGAAAAGGAGGGAAAGGGACACGTGGCACCATCTCACACAAAATAGAAAAAGTGAAGTTCAGGATTTTCGCCACCTAGCCTGGAGTTTGAATATTTGAATTCTAGCTTTCTCTGAAGGAGGTAGAAAATGACATGTGTCCTCTACTTTTTCTAAGAAGAGCAGAGAATGACATGTGTCAGTCTGCTTTTTCTGAGAAGATCAGAGAATGACACATGACATTTGCTTTTTCTGAGGAAATGAGAGATTGACATGTGTCCTCTGCAGGAGACACTTTCCAAATGGCGCCACCTCAGAGGAGACAAGCCTACTTTTTCTAGACAGGACAACCTATGACACTTGGCATCTTCTGGTGTTCTTTGGAATGACACATGGCGCATGATAGGATACTAACACATGGCATATAAATGGGATGACATGTGGAGGCTTCTTAAGGTAGCCCCACACTGACACTTGGCATGGAAATGAGAGGAGAGAGAAAAGACAAGTGGCACTGATCCAGGGGACAAGGCTCCTATATTTTTGGGTTTTCAAAATTCAAATTTTTCAAAAGAAAGGCTTGTGTGACACCACCTCACTGTGGGTCCCACATTGTTTCTTTATTGAAATAAGGATAAAACAACAACTTCTTTTTGGAATTTTCATAAAATCTGGACTGATTGGTAAAACAGGAAATTTTGGAAAGAGTTGGCCCCTGTAGGGCGATTTTTGTAAAAGAATGATAGTTGAATAGCTGACAAAAGGCAAAATCTGAGTTTGAAATTTATTGAAAATTATCCAGATTGTTTTCCCGAGGAAATATTTTGAAATTCAGAGCCCTGGGGGTAAAATGGGAAGAATTGATAATTTTGAAGACTCAGGATTTTGAAATCACTTTTGAAAAGAGTTGAAATTCAAATCTGGATTGAAAATTTTGAAATTAAGAGTGCTGGACCTCGAAATGACATGTTGTGCCATGCAGTGATATGAAATGCTCATGCAATGATATGCAATGCCATGTCTTATGCAATAGAATCTTGAACCAAGACTTGGAGATGCCTGTCTCCTGTCAGGAATAAAATTTTGAACATCTGAGATAAAAATAAAAAAATTTTGAGAGTTGCAGATGAAATTTAGACTTTTGCAAGGTTCGGGCTCAGAAAATGACCATTTTGCCCTCCAGCGATTTCAGAGGCTGGATGATGATGTTTGGTGAAAATGTCGGGGAGGTGAGTGAAAATTTGGGGTGTTTACAGATGCCCCTCTTTGCTACTAAGCAGGCTCATGGCCGAGCTTAGTGGCAAAGAAAAACACACCAAATTTGGGCTATACATAAAAAAAATGCCCCAGTTAGAAGGATCTGACTGGGTGTGAAGAAATTAGCCCGTGGAAGATGGTAGATATGGAACGAAGAATGAAGAGGAAAGATTTGCTCTATGAGAGCAAAGTTCAGGGTTTTGCCCTTAACCTGGATGGGACAAAAATATCTTGCATGGAACGAAGCTCAGGTTTGAACCCTTGACCTGATTGGGGAATGAAATATCTCATTGAAATGAGATTCAGGTTTGTACCCTTAACTTGATCGGGCGGAAAATGAAATACCTCTTTGGATGAGGCTCAGGTTTGTACCCTTATCCTGATTGGGTGGAAAATGGAGTACCTCTTTGAGTGAGGCTCAGGTTTGTTCCCTTATCCTGATCGGGCGGAAAATGGATGAAATCCTCGAAAGAAGAGACCATGATGGAACCTTCGGATTTTGCACAGTAAATCCGACAGGGGTTTTGCAAAAGGAAGGAAAATGGGGTCCCTAAAGCTTGAAAAGGGATTGATCTTGGGTGCCTCATTTATGAGACTGGAATAAGCTTTTGAAATTGCCTTTCGCGAGAAAATGATTGGTGGTTCGACCTCGAACCGAAATGGGACTGTCTATGGTGGGACAGTGGGGACACAGGGAAGTGTGCAATCTGAGAGTTCATGTTCTCAAAGAAGGGAAGGAATCAAGTCCTTAAGAGGGATTTAAACTTGGTGTCTGGATGCATCGAAAGTGGACATCAAGCTCTCACTTCACGTCAGGATAGCTAGAAAATATTGTCAAATGTTGAAAATCTTGCTGTTGATTCAAATTTTTTTTTGAAAATGTTTCATATTGTTGCAAAGATATTCTTTCTCTTCTACCCAAAGTATTACCTCCAAACAAGGTTCACTTCGTAGAATCGGGATTGAAAACCCAAATTGCTTGTAATTGGCCTTCTTCAAGGAAGCTATCAATTTCCTGGATATGAACAGAGAAGAGAATTCGATATTATGAAAGCAATTGATGAAAGAGTATTGATAATAGAATTTCACAAGATTAAAGAGGATTCTTGATAGATTTGGCAGTTTGATATCCTGAGAGCTTCTCTCTTGATAATCTTTCTGCACTCTTTTGGGCCTCTGGTGTTTTGCTACATTCTCCTTCATTTTGGAGATGTTCTGACTTTTTCTCTCTTTCTTTTTCCTCTCTTGCTCTCTTTTGGGAAGGGTACGTCACAAACTCCTTCAACTTGGAGATGTTTCGATCCTTCTTGGACGATGGGTTTGGAGATCTTTGGATGACAGCTGAAATTAAATATCTTTTAGGGATTGTCGAGAGGTTCATCGCATCTGCCTTCATCTCGACAGTGCTTTGGACTTTCCCTGGAAGGATCCGTCACAAACTCCGTCATCTTGGAGATGTTTCGAATCTTCTTTGGCCCCGGGGGTCTACTCGCCTAATTCGCCTTCATCTTGACGACAGGTGAGAGATCCCTTTTGCAGATACTCAATTGCAGCTTAGGTGATTTTGAGGAGACAAGGCTTGGGTAAATGCTCTCTTTTCTAGCACTCAGGATATTTCCACTGCCTCGTCTTTACAAGAATAGCCTTTAAAGATGCGCCATTGACTGCGATCAATATCGATCACCTATGACTTTTCAATAACATTAAATCTTCTTTTCTGGCCATATCGAGGACTTATCTTTCATCCTTTTGGTTGGCCAATAGAAAGAATTTGAAGTTTGAATCTCTTTTCGCAAAAGCTTCACTCTTTTGGGAGTAATGCTAAAGGTAACTAGAGATTTGTACAATAAAGATTCTGAAATCAACAATTGATTGACAAATTGACTAATTTTTCTTGAAATCCTTGGTGAAAGTGAGTATCTGAAGTCTGGCTCAATACATCCGTGACGAAAATTCTCCTCTCTTTTTCCCCAAAAAGAGAGACTCAGGCTTAGCCCTTACCTGAATGGGAAATGGGAAATACTCCTCTCTTCCCTGAAGAGGAGGTGTTTGCAAAACGAACTTTCGAAGAGAAATTGAGCTTTTGTCAAAGCTCCCTAATATTAGGCTTCTCTTATGGAAAGGGGGCCGATAATAGTGAGGTCTGAAAATTGGGTCATGAAAGGAATAAGTCCATCACACTCTCCCTGCAAGGGGGGGTCCTTCATGACGAAGATGGCCTAGTATGAAATTGGGGGGTCACAAGAAAAACGAGTCTCCGTCGAGCCTCTCCCTTAAAAAGGGTTCCTCGTGTGAAATTGGAAATTGTTTTGCAAACGGTTCACAAAGACGCGAGTCCCTTCAAACTCTCCCTAAAAAGAGGCTAAGTGAACAAATTGGATAGCATGCGAAAAGAACGAGCTCCCTTGAACTCTCCCTAAAAAGGGTCTTTCGCAAGAGAAAATGATTGGAATTGGATATTGAGATTGATTGACCCAAAGGTCGAAATTGGAAATTGGAAAATTGGTTGTTGGAAATTGAATGACCCGAAGGTCGAAATTGGATGACCTAACGGTCGAATTTGAGAATTGGTTGACCAAAAGGTCAAAATTGTGAATTGAGTGACCCGAAGGTCGAAATTTGGAAATTGGGTGACCCGAAGGTCGAAAATTTGGAGATTGATTGACCCGAGGGTCGAAAATTGGAAATTGATTGACCCGAAGGTCGAAAATTTGGCAATTGATTGACCCGAAGGTCGAAAATTGGTAATTGAAATTGAGAATTGGAAATTGGGTGACCCGAAGGTCGAAATTGGAGAATTGCCTGATTTGAAGATTTGAATTGGAATTTGGAAGGCAAAATATCAAATTTGAACAATTGACAGACCCTGAGGATCGAAATGGCTTGAATCAATCAAAGGAGAATGATGAGTTCGAGTCAGAGCTCGAATAAAATACAGAGATCACGAGTCGGAACCTGGATCAACAAAAGAAAATGAAGAGCTCTAATCAGAGCTCAAATGATGTAACGAGATCACGAGTCGAAACCCAAATCAACAGAGAAAAATGAAGAGTTCGAATCTGAGCTCGAAGGAGTAGAGAGATCTCGAGTTGGAACCCGGATCAACAAAAGATAATGAAGAGCTCACATCTGAGCTCAAAATGAATAAAGAGATCACGAGTCAGAACCCGGATCAACAAAAGAGAATGAAGAGCTCGTATCTGAGCTCAAATAAAGTAAAGAGATCTCGAGTCGAAACCCAGATCAACAAAAGAAGAGCTCGAATCTGAGCTCGAATAAAGTAAAGAGATCTCGAGTCGGAACCCGAATCAACAAAAGAAAATGAAGAGCTCGAATGAGCTCGAATAAAGTAAAGAGATCTCGAGTCGGAACCCGGATCAACAAAAGAAAATGATTTGAATAAAAAGCCCGAGTCGAAACTCGATTTTCTGAAAAATTGGGATTTTGAAAATGTTTCCGTTTGAATACTGGATTTTGAAATAATACAAGTTCGAGCGTTGGGTTTTGGTTCAGTATGGGTGATGACCTTTCAATTTTGAATCATTAGGAATAGTGATGGGACTGTTTGTTGAAATCTCAATACTGACTGGATTGTTGTTAATGCAGTTGAATGCAAATGAATATGAATTGATGCATATGAATGCACACGTGCATGAAATGAGAAATTTGTTTATTCTGCCTGCATACAAAACAAAATTTTAAAATGCCCCAGTGTAACTGGGAAAAAAAGTAGGATCATTATTTGAAGGAAACAGGAAGGATTACAAGAGGAGAATAAATGTTTCAAGTATAAAACTTTTTCAAGTGTCGAGCATTAATAGGATCTGACAATTCTACCCCATCGGCATTGATGAGCCGATATGAGTTGCGGGGTAATGCTTCTTTGACGACATAGGGGCCTTCCCAATTTGGCGACCATTTGCCGTCGGGATGATGCTTGAGATAAGCTGTGGATCGAAGTACTAAATCATTGACTTTGAATCTTCTTTCGATGATAGACTTCGCATATTGCCTGGCTACTCTCTGGCGATAGGATTGAGCATGCTCTGCTGCTTTTAGCCTTCTCTCGTCGAGTAAGTCTAGCTGCACTAGTCGCTGCTGCTGGTATTGATCAAGAGGTAATTGCAGAAGTGAAGCAAATTTCAAAGCGGGCTTCTGAACATGTAGCGGCAATACTACTTCTGTTCCATAGACCAATTCTGATGGGGTAGCATTCGTGGGAGTGCGAATGGTGGTCCGGTAGGCCCATAGTGCATCGTGGATCTTCTCATGCCAGTCACGGTCTGTTTCCACAGTTCGCTCCAAGATACGAATTAGAATCTTGTTGGTGGCCTCTGCCTGACCATTCCCTTGAGGATAATATGGAGCGGAAAAATGGTGATAGATCTTGAATTTTGAGCAGAATGTCTTCATCTTTTCATTCTTGAAATGACTGCCATTGTCTGACACAATGTCATGTGGGATACCGAAACGGCAAAGGATGTTCTTGTGAATAAACGAGACCAAGTGTCGGCCTTCTACTGTGCGGAGACTGATGGCTTCTACCCACTTGGTGAAATATTCTATTGCGGCAAGAAAGTATTTGTGGCCATTTGAAGCTGAAGGAGTGATGGGACCTACGACATCGAAGGCCCACATGGAGAACGGCCACGGAGAAACAACAGATTGTAAATATGTTGCTGGAGCATGGATGGAAGGTGCGTGTATCTGACATTGCACACACTTCTTCACATAATGCTAACAGTCTTGTTGCATAGTCTTCCAGTAGTAACCTGCTCTGATGATTTGCTTGACAAAGGTTTGGTAGCCAACGTGGCCACCACAGATGCCTTCGTGTGCTTCTCGCACGACTTCTTTGGCTTCGTCTTCGTCTAAACATCTGGAATACTCTGAACTGAATCCTCGACGATAGAGGACATTGGCCAAAATGAAGTATCGAGTAGACATACGCTGGATTGCTCGCTGCTCTTTCTTTGAGAGTTCTGGAGGAAATTCACCAGTTTCTATGAAAGTTTTGATATCGTAATACCAAGGCTTCTTCTTTTGCTCAGCCTGGTTTACTTGCTCCGCCGGAAGGAAAGCAGGTTGGTCAAGCTTGCCAATTTCAAAAGAGCGACAAGATTCTCCATTCTTGAATGCCATAATGGAGCCTAAACTGGCTAGACTATCGACCACTTGATTAAAATCCCTCTTGATATGGAAGAGCTGAAATTCTTCAAAATTGCGAACAAGCGCTGAAACAATTTTCTGATAGGGAAATAACTTTTGATCTTTGACCTGCCATTCGACTCGAACTTGATTAACAACGAGTAATGAGTCGCCATAGGCATGCACTCTCTTAACATTGAAGTCTAGTAGAATCTTTAGACCTTGAATCAGGGCTTCATATTCAGCCATATTGTGGGTACATTGAAAATCTAACTTGAGAGAAAATGGAATCATCTCCTTCTCAGAAGTGATTAATAAAATTCCGATGCCTATTCCGGCCATGTTCTTAGAACTATCGAAAAATAAATTCCAGACTGGAAATTGCTGGATATTGCAAATCTGCTCATCAGAGAAGTCATCTTCGGCTTTCACTTCTTCGGCCAGAGGAAAATTCGCCAATTGATCTGCAATTGCCTGACCTTTGATTGATTGTTGCGAGACATATTCTAAGTCATACTGCATCAGTAAGACTTGCCATTTTGCGACTCGTCCGCTGAGGAAAGGCTGCTCTAAAATATACTTGAGAGGATTGAGTTTAGACAAAATTTTGACTTCGGATGCTAGCAGGTAGTGTCTTAGCTTCTGACACATCCATACCAGAGCTAGGCAGGTCTTCTCTATTTGAGAGTATCTCTTTTCATAATCTATGAAAGTCTTACTCACGTAATAAATGGCGTGTTCTATCCGGCTGCCTTCTTTGTATTGCGCCAGGAATCCGCCACATGCGACTTGATTGACTAAGATGTATAATAAAAGAGGTTTTCCTAATTCTGGCGGCTTCAAGATAGGAGGATTGAGAAGATACTTTTTGATTCGATCGAACGATTGCTGACACTCTGGTCCCCATTCGAACTTCACTCCTTTTCTGAGTAAGTGGTTGAAAGGTTCGCATCTCATTGCCAAATTGGAAATAAATCGCCGGATTGATTGCATGCGTCCCTGAAGGCTACGCAACTCTTTGAGATTCTTTGGGGGTGGCATATCAATAATAGCCTTTGCTTTGGCTGGGTCAATTTCAATCCCCCTTTTTGCTGACCAGAAAACCCAACAATTTGCCTGATTCGACTCCAAAGACACATTTTTGTGGGTTAAGCCTTAACTTGTAAAGAATGAGTCGCTTAAAGACTTGATCAAGCGCTTCGAGGTGATCTTCTTCCTCTTTAGATTTTACGAGAATATCGTCAACATACGCATCCATGATTTTGCGCATTTGATCGTGAAAGATAACGGTCATTGCTCGTTGATATGTTGCTCCGGCATTCTTGAGCCCAAAAGGCATGACTGTATAGCAGAAAGTGCTCCAAGGCGTAGTAAAGGAAGTTTTTGATTAATCGCGGGCGGCTAACTTAATCTGATTGTAGCCGGAATATCCATCCATGAAGGAGAACATGGCATGTCCTGCCGTGCTATCGACTAGAAGATCGATGCTTGGAAGTGGATAGTCATCCTTCGGAGTTGCCTTGTTGAGGTCTCTGAAGTCTATGCAAATTCTCACTTTGCCACTTTTCTTTGGGACAACGACGATATTGGCTAACCAATCCGAGTAGTCAATAGCTCGGATAAATCCTGCTTTGAGCAAATCTTCAAGTCCTTCTTTGACCTGCTGTTCTATTCTTGGATCCATTTTTCTCAGCTTCTGCTTGACTGACTTAGCATCCGGCTTCAAGACGAGTCGGTGTTCGACCGATTTGGGGTCTAAGCCCGGCATGTCTTCATATGTCCATGCGAACACTTCTTCATGCCGCTTGAGAAAATCTGTAAGCCTTTTCTTTTCTTCAGGACTCAGACTGGTTCCGTTCTAGAGAATTTTGGGATATTCCTCTGAACCGATATTAACATCTTCGGTTGGATCTTGTACTAGAGGAGATGGTTCATCTTGCTTCTGAACAACGGCGAACTCTAGTAATTCCTGAAGAGACTGATCGTATTCTGCACAATCATCTGACTGCTTTGCAATCTTATCATTTCTGGTGCTTGCTTTGATTCTGTGAATTGTTGTCGACTTCTGAAAGGCCTTGGGATTGAGAACGAGCTTCTTGATTGTCCGAGAAGTCATTTTGAAATTTTGGAGAAGAAATCTGGTTCAGATAAATCGGCCTATAGTAAGACAAGCAATCATTTGAAGAGAACCATGCATAAAATGACATTGAATTATAAAATGATGAGATAGACAGAAAGGGAGTAGATGGCATCCGGATAGACAAAGAAACTTGGAATTTTATTGATTGAATTGGTCAATGACATTTGATAAAATGAGACATTTATTTTGGAAAGAATGGAAAGAAATAACAAATGGTCTTTATTGTGCCCCTTTGACAAAAACAGTCTTCTTTGACGAGCTTCCTCTAGAGAACCCTAGTCCTGCTCTGTGGGGACGATGTTTTTGGATCACTGGCTCGATGCGGCCATCCTCGTTCTTGCCGAGTCTCTTGAAGGGTTGATAGCCATGCTTCAGGAGTAACTCAAATCCCTTTCTTGACTTCATGAATTGTGGAAACAATGGGTGATCCTTAATGGTGCTGTAGTCGATTTGGCCTCCAACCTTGAAGAAATGAGGACCTCTCCATCGGGTCATGGCTACGGTGTGCAGAGATAGTTCTGATGATGTCGGGAGTATTTCTCGATTTTCTCCGTGACTGATCTCTTCACTTTCCCTGATGCTGGGAATATCTGCATTGAATGATGGCCGGGGAATCATGGGCTGCGGGAGCCTTTCTTCTAGGTCTTCTCCCAGTATTGTGGTAATCATTCCACCTTTTGACCACTTCACACATTGATGTAGGGTGGAAGGCACTGCATTTGCATTGTGAATCCAGGTCCTTCAGAGCAGCAAGTTGTAGGTGGGTGGTACGTTAACCACATGGAAAAGGACGGAGTGCACCGAATAGTTGATGAATATCTCCAGAAATATCTTCCCTCTTGCCGTTTGACCATGGTTGTCAAATCCATAGATAGTGATGGGATCTGGAATATATTCTTCATCTTTGATCCTTAATGCTTTTGCGGTCATCTCAGGGCAAATATTGAGGCTACTACCTCCATCGACTAGCACATGCGGTACTGTCATTCCCCTTACCCGAACGACGATGTAAAGAGCATTATTGTGAAAGGAATGAGGCTTTGGAAGGTCCTCATCCGAGAAGGTAATTGGTGCATTGGTCATGGCGGAGTTCACAATCTGTGCCATGTCTTCAGGAGTGGTACTGGGCTTAACCTTGATTTTCCTGAGTAAATCATCCAGTACTTGCTGGTGCTTGCTAGAATTCTTGGCCAAGTCAAGGATGGAGATATTGGATAGAGCGGTCAGAGGCTTCTGACTTGAATTCTCCAGCCTGGGTTTGATAATTTCCTTGAAGAAGTCAAGAGTTCCCTTTGACTTGGGGGCTGACTTCATAGATGCTTCCAAAACTTTCATTTTGTCGAATGCTGAGATTAAGTCCATCTTCTTAGAATCAGGAGTTGCTTGTCGTAGCACTGTCACCTGATGCTGAACTTGGAGATCTTGCACAGAACATGGCTTGATATGCTCATGCGGTAGAAATGGTTGTGCAGACACTACTGCTGTGGTGTGCGAAGGGAAGAGGTGATTGAGAATGTCCATTTTCTCTTCTTCTTCTCCTTCCACTAGAAGATTTTTTTCAATGAGGTCTTATATGATGTTTTTGAGAACAAAGCAATTCTCAGTGTTGTGTCTCACTGTCCTGTGGAACTTGCAGAACTGATCTTTCCATTTTCCCATGGGCACAGGAGGATCGGCCAATCCGGGCAACTTAACCATCTCTTTTGATAGCATGTACTCGAGCACATCCTTGAGTGATTGGTTAAGAGGAGTAAATTTTTTATCGTAACTCCATCCTTCATGTCTAGTCTTCTCACGCTGTTTCGGCCCTTGATCCTGCTGAGGAAGCTTGCTGTATTGAGGGGCAGGCTTTGCTTTCTGATCTTTGTGGTTCGAACTGCTTGAGCTGTAGCAGTGATCTTTCTTTTGCCCTTTGTATCGATTTTGGCCTTTGCTGTTGTTGTTGGCAGAATAAGTGAAGTGAGCTTTCTTCTTCTGCTCACCATGGGAGTTGTTCTTGGAAAAGGTGAAGCCTTCATAGACTCCATTTTCCATACTTAGTTTGAGCCATTCGACTCGTTCAGTGAGCTCAATGAAGGTCCTGGATGGTGCTGTGGAGATCAATCCTCTGAAAGAGCTTGCTCGGGCTGGAACATGTTGGAAAAACCAGGACTGAAGTGCGTAGATGCATCCTTCAACTAAAATGGATTCTCTAAGCGAGAATCGAGTCAGACCTTGATATAGGAAGGCGAGCGCTGCCATGGCTATGGAGAGGCGATTAGTTTGCCGACTTCCCCATCTTCTCATAAGTTGGATTATCCTGATGTCCATGTAGTTTTGTCCATCTGGGAAGAGGGATAATCCTACAGTGCATAGAACCATTGCATTCTAAATCTTTTCTTTGGTTGTTCTTGATAGCGAGCTGACTTCGACGAAGGTCCCGTACTGGCGGTACAACTCAAGTAGGTCAACATATTCATTTCCTTCCAACTGGATCAGAGGCCAAGATCGGCGGCCTGTCATACGAGCTAAGGAGTCTCGGGGGTCCAAACCCTTGACATTGATTAGGAATTGATGCTCTAATGGGTCTCCTGGTTGACCGGCTGGTTCTGGTAACCCCATGATTTCTGAAAATTCATCCATTAAGATGGTCATTTCTCCCCATGGGAACCAGAAGGTACACGTTCGAGGATTCCATCGCTCCGCCATTGCATGGATCAGGTTGCCATTGATGGTCTGCTTTCCGACCGCTGACGCCAGTTCTAATCCGCACTCGCTCAAATGGTCCGGGAACATTCGGGAAAAGCTTTTTAGCCAGGAATAGTACCACCGGGGAATGAAAGTTCCGTTGCTAAGGGCTCGATGTTCAGGACGACCTTGTCGCACCTCGTAGGAGATATGACCTTCAGGAAAGATAGGATCGACTTGATTGGACCCCATCGAACTGAAAACAGAGAAAGACTCAGAATGAGACTTAGGAAAATGTGGGAAATTTTTGAAAAATTTTTGCAGGCAGGATAAAATGCAGCTGGAAATTCGAGATCCAGTAGAATGGTAGAATGAAAAAAAATCACCTGGAGTTTTGAAAGAAATGGTATATTTGGGAAAATTATCCAGGGTTTGAGAAAAAGACCTTGTGGAAAATAAGGATATTTGGAAAAAGACCTAATGAGTTGAAAAACATTGGGAAACACAAAGAATTGAGAAAATCATACATACAATCACATCCTGCACAAACATTTATGCATATTCAGCACTCCCTAAAAGGCTGACTCTAGATGCATCAATTTGAAAACAGCTGTAGGACCCTAATCCTAACTCTAGGTTCAGATCATCTTTGTCCAATCCAGTTATGCCGATATACCTGAATCGAAATCCGAGGTACGTGGCATAGAGTTTCAACTCCGGTTCTAAGGTAAGGTTTTCCAACATCCTTGAGCGCCTATCGATATACTTCGGAGTGTGGCCCGCGGTACGTGGTAGGGGGGTGTTAACCCAAATAGTTGGCCCAGTTGTGAGGCTCTGTCCCGAACTAGGGTTCTGGAAGAGAGCCCAGCAACGTGAAGACCGGGTAGTAATAGGTAATTGAGGTTTTGAAAAATGATCACATGCAGGAAATAGAGGGCTCTAAATCCTAGAGAGATAACTTTTGAAAACTTTGAAGAAGCATACATTGTTTGCATTCAGATCCTAAATTGAGAAGAGTTGTGTTTAGACCTAAGTCTATGTGAGCATGAAAATTTCTCCTCAATATGGTCCTACCAAACCATGCCTAAGCTATATGCAATCAATGTCAGCTGGGTCAGAATCTAGGCTCCTAGGCTCACATGATATTGAAAGTAAAAGAGCTGACATTTTGTGAACATAATTTCGATAATTGAACTAAGTCAAGCATAATTCTAATCAGACAAGGACAGGTCCCATCACGGTCGCCAAACCTGTTATCGTCGCGAAATTTTTCCCCGTCTTCCCTTCCTTGCGGAAGAGAGAGAGGGAACGCTTTCGCGCTTCAAACTTGACCGGATTTTGGAAAATGTTTTTGAAATACTCGCCTCCGTTTTGAAAATTGCGGGAAAATCCATGGGATGGGGCTCGACCTGTCGGTACGAGGTTCGACCATTCCTGTCGCCTTTAACATGGGTAATCGAACCAAGGACCAAAATTGTGCTTGACTTAGTTAAATCATCGAAATTATGTTCTATCCTAAATGCACAGAGAATTCAGGCATGTGCTATGAGCTCTCTGAAAATGCAGCTTGGGAAAACCTGATGTATGCTTGGAAAACATTTGGAGTTGAAAAACATTTCTCAGGAAAAGGTGGAAATTGATTTCTCAGAAAACTCTGATGAAAAGACTTGAAATCTCGAGAAAGTTTATAAAAACTTGGGAAAATCATGAATGGTTGAAATTCCTGGGAAAACAAAAGTGATTCTTGAGAAAAGGTGAACATTTGAAAAAGGGGAACACTTCTCAGGAAAACTTGAACTTTGAGAATTTTCTTAGGAAAATGATGGAAAATTTATAGGAAGACTCTTTGTGGAAAAGGAAAATTGAAACTTGGGAAGTTGAAAACCTGAGAATCTTAACCTTGAAATACTTGGAAATCGATTTTGACTTTGAGAAAGGTGAGAGACTTCTCTTGAAAATCTTGGGAAAATGACCTTTTCCCATGGAAAACTGTGGAAAAACTTGACTTGAGAAAATCGATTTTGAAAAATTCTTAGAGTTTCTTGAGAAATCGATTTCTTGAGAATGAAACTTTCTTAAGAAAATCATAAGAAAACCAAGGATTTCATGATGCAAATGATATGAATGAAAGAATGTACTTTGAAAGGTTTTCTAAGAAATTTGTTGGAAAAATGTGTATTAAGTCAAAATAAATCCTTCACATATTCTGACTGTGGCCATGAATATGTTCAGAGTTTAATTGATTTAATGCACAATATTTTGCAAACTTTGGAAATATGATGTGCATCTTAAGATAGCCTAAGAGTGTAGGCTCAATGTGACTGGTAGAAAGATGATGGATCTGGGTCTCGTCCATATTCCGACTAGGGCCGTAAATATGGATTCCACCGAGTCCATCAACTCCGTAAGAGTTGGTGCACGTGCCATTCGTGAACATTCATAGTGCTTTTGAAATAAGATGCATGAATCATAGAAGCAGGATATTGCATAAATTTAAACTATATGATATGCATCCTAGTCTAAGCAGGAAATTAAATCTCTTATTCCAAATTTTACATTATTACATCACTAAATAAATGAAATAAATGGAAATTTGCAGATTTCAACTCCTTCATTTGAATGTCTCTGCCAAACTTGAAATAGGGTTAGCTCAAATATGTGGGTTTTTCCAAGATTTTCCAATAATATTATGAAATTATTGGACTTAATTGGATATAAACCCTATTATCATGCTTCCTTGATATTTGAAATGATGAAAATGCAATGAATTTAGTAGAAAATAGTTTGAAATTCGGAATTGGGGTCAAAATGACCAAAATACCCCTAATATTAAAGTTATACCTTTAAAATGAGGGTTTTTGAAGGAAATTTTGATAAAATTGAGATTTTGAAATTCAAATTGAATCAAATGATGATAAAATGAAGTAAGAGACATGATGACATGCTGATAAACACATTAATACTGTAAAATCAGAATTTGACATTTTGTAATTTATCCAAAATAACGAATTTCGCTTGTTTTTCGCTTGGATCCGGGTCCTGCGGGACCCTGTTTTGATATTATGGCTAATCCGAACCTAAAATGGATTCCAAATTGCACCAAATACGGTATGAATCATCTGCTTACTCTGATAAACATCCTAGAATGCTAAAAATCATGAAATGATATGATTTAAATGCTAAAATTTAAAGAAAGTCCTAAAATGGTGGATTTTGCCTATGGATCCGAACCAAATGCAATGCTTAATATGATAATGCAAGATTTACACCATAAAAACTTCTGATATTTTTCAGACTGATAAATAACTCGAAATGAAACATTTTTGGTTTTTACAGCCTCGGGATTTGAGCCATGGTGAGTTCGGCAACAGGGATTTAGTTTTGACAGAGGTAAAAATCGACCTGATCTAACATAAAATGCTAAATAAATAAAAAAAAGCCATGGAAATTTATAATATTTAAGAGAGATGCTCACGACACCTACATGGACAACTTTCATGTTCATGACTTTGGCATTTGATCAACAGAGACACAGGTAAAAATATAACTTTTCATTCCTAAATTGACAGAACAGACAAATGTAGCAAAACAGAGGACTGAAAAGAAAAATCCGAAACAGGTATCACAACTGTTCTAAAAATCACAATATTCCATATGCAAACATAGGACATCTCGGACATAACTTTCACTTTTTACATTTTTGGAGTTGGAGCAACACACAAAGAGAACCAATAGCCCTAAGTCGATCCAAAATCTCAGAGGCCCAAATCAGGCTCTGACACGTGTCCCAAACTCTCAGATTTTTGTCAGACATAACAAAAATCAGAAAAATCTGAGAAAATCAGGTTAAAAATTAGACATTCTCCCAAGTTCAGAACATCTTTCGGATCGAAAAAATTGAATCTCCCATGAGGGAGATCTCAATTTTACAAGTCAGCAAATGATTTTCAAAACGCATCCCGGGTAACAAAACCCGACTTGCAATTTTGAATGTTTACCACAGTAAACAAATTCAAATGCCTCCGAATTTTTGTCACAATTCTAGGAACACTTAAGGGCGCATTCCTTGATTTTTTTGGGATTTTTAATAAAAAATAAATGCATGAAATGACGTGTGGACTGACTGACAAAAACAAAGACCTACTGAAAATGAGCAGAATTGAAATAAATGCTAAATTAATCCTAATTAATTCATGAAAACGTGCTAAATGAATGAAATAAAATGCAAATTAAACCTAGCTAAATGCATGAATGCTAAAAATCATCAAGGAATCATAATCATGTATTTTTATATATGTCGTTTTATGAGAATAGCTCAATCCATCTCTCGGATGAGCTCTTTCTTCAAACGACTCCCGAATCGAATTATGAGATCAAATGAAGAGGAAAAGAGGTACACCTTGCTTCGTTAGGCAGCGTTGATGCTCTTGAGAGGGACAGCTATCACGAGCTTCGTTCGTCCTTCACTTCGGGCTTCGAATGATTCACCAAGATCGATCCACCATGCCTTCTTCACTGAGCCAAAGGGGGCGTGAATTCCAAAGTGCAAAAATCGGATTTTCAGGAAGGCTAGGTTGAATTTCCAAGTTCACAAGAGCTAAAAAAAAATGGTCTCTCTATGCTGGGCGTGGAGCCTTGTTTTTATAGATTTTCTGAAAAAATTTGAATTTCAAACAGGCTCAATCTGAGCCCTCCATGTGGCGCCATCTCAGGGGTGCTATTTTGATTTTTGAGAAAATAAAAAATAAGATTTTTGTGGGTGAGACACCTCAGCAGGATTTGAAATTTTTCAAAATTTGGTTTGCTTGATTTTCTCTGCAGGAAGCTCCCAGATGGCGCCACCTCAGAGGGTGCTCTCTTGGAATTTGAAATTCAAACTTGCTTTTTGTAGGGAGTCCTCAGGTGGCGCCACCTCATGGTGGGCTACTTTTATTAAAAATAAAATAAAAAATAAAAATGAAGCCAAGTGGGAGCTCTGGAATGGCGCCACCTCAAAAGGTGTTTGACACATGTCAGAAGAACAGAGTAGTGGGCTCAGAAGGTGGCACCTCAGAGGAGTTTGAATTCTACTTTTTCTGATGAAAGAAGATCTGGACATGTGGCAGTCCAGGATGGTTCCATACCTGACAAGTGTCAGCCTGCTGGAGGAGGTTCTTCAGATGGCGCCACCTCAGAGGGGGATTTGAATTTTAAATGGAGGCTGGCCCTGGAGGAATGGAGGGTGGCCATGTGGCGCCACCTCAGGGTGGCTCCTACAATGCCATGTGGCAAGAGGGAGGAAAGGGAGGGAAAGGGACACGTGGCACCGTCTCACACAAAATAGAAAAGGTGAAGTTCAGGATTTTCGCCACCTAGCCTGGAGTTTGAATATTTGAATTCTAGCTTTCTCTGAAGGAGGTAGAAAATGACATGTGTCCTCTACTTTTTCTAAGAAGAGCAGAGAATGACATGTGTCAGTCTGCTTTTTCTGAGAAGATCAGAGAATGACACATGGCATTTGCTTTTTCTGAGGAAATTAGAGCTTGACATGTGTCCTCTGCAGGAGACACTTTCCAAATGGCGCCACCTCAGAGAAGACAAGCCTACTTTTTCTAGACAGGACAACCTATGACACTTGGCATCTTCTGGTGTTCTTTGAAATGACACATGGCGCATAATAGGATACTAACACATGGCAGATAAATGGGATGACATGTGGCGGCTTCTTATGGTAGCCCCACACTGACACTTGGCATGGAAATGGGAGGAGAGAGAAAAGACAAGTGGCGCCGATCCAGGGGACAAGGCTCCTATATTTTTGGGTTTTCAAAATTCAAATTTTTCAAAAGAAAAGCTTCTGTGACACCACCTCAGTGTGGGTCCCACATTGTTTCTTTATTGAAATAAGGATAAAACAACAACTTCTTTTTGGAATTTTCATAAAATCTGGACTGATTGGTAAAACAAGAAATTTTGGAAAGAGTTGGCCCCTGTAGGGCGATTTTTGTAAAAGAATGATAGTTGAATAGCTGACAAAAGGCAAAATCTGAGTTTGAAATTTATTGAAAATTATCCAGATTGTTTTCCTGAGGAAATATTTTGAAATTCAGAGCCCTGGGGGTAAAATGGGAAGAATTGATAATTTTGAAGACCCAGGATTTTGAAATCATTTTTGAAAAGAGTTGAAATTCAAATCTGGATTGAAAATTTTGAAATTAAGAGTTCTGGACCTCGAAATGACATGTTGTGCCGTGCAGTGATATGAAATGCTCATGCAATGATATGCAATTCCATGTCTTATGCAATAGAATCTTGAACCAAGACTTGGAGATGCCTGTCTCCTGTCAGGAATAAAATTTTGAACATCTGAGATAAAAACAAAGAAATTTTGAGAGTTGCAGATGAAATTTAGACTTTTGCAAGGTTCGGGCTCAGAAAATGACCATTTTGCCCTCCAGCGATTTCAGAGGCTGGATGATGATGTTTGGTGAAAATGTCGGGGAGGTGAGTGAAAATTTGGGGTGTTTACAATACTGCTTTGATGAAGATGAGCAAAGAGGACGGCTGCTACAAGGGCTGCAAATTGGAGGTATCCTTGGAAGAGGTGGTGTGTGATGCTTATGAAGATATGTGAAAAATCTGTATGGAAGATAATTGGGGGCTCCAGCAATGAGATGAAGAGAGGGAGAGAGACAAGAGGTGTATTGCTTGGGAAGAGAGGAGTTGAGCTAAGGGCTAGGCCTGTCCTCTTTTTTGAGAATTGGAAAGGTCCACACCTTATGGTGTGGGCTGTACCAAAGAGGGAAGGGAAGGAAGGAGGGAAAGAAAGAGGGAAGGAAAGGGAAGAAAGAAGGAAAAAAAGGGAAGAAAGGAAAAAGGAAAGAAGGAAGGAAGAAGGAAGGGAAGAGGGAAGAAAGAGAAGAAGAAAAGAGGAATAGGGTGGTCGACCAAGGGGAGGAAGAAAGAAGGAAAAGGAGGGAAGAAAGAGAAAGAAGAAAGAAAGGAAAGAAAGAAGAAGAAGAAAAGGAAGAAAGAAGGAAAAGAAGAAAGAAGAAGAAAAGAAGAAAGGAAAGGAAAAGAGGAGGGAAAAGAAGAAAGGGAAAGAAAGGGGGGAAAGAAAAGGAAAGAGAGGAGAGAGAAGTAGGGGGGGTCGACCCCCTTGGGGGTCCCACGTCTAAAAAAAAAAGAATAAAAAATGAAAAATAGAAAAATAAAAAGAAAAACAAAATAAAAGAAAATATTTTTTTTATATGCAAATGGTGAAGCCATCTTGGAGTGAGCCCAGAGTGTTTTTTAAATTCATTTTGAAGGCCAGAGGGGTAGAATAGTCTTTCAGAAAAATTTCAGATGAAATGGGCTATTTTTGACAGTTTTTGAAATGAGCTCCGAATTTGAAATTTCATACCTCGTTGCGAAGCAAATCCAGTTTAGAATTTGAAAAATTGAGTTTAAAAAGAATCCACATTGTTTTCCTCGAGAAAATATTTCCAAATTTAGAATCCTTGGAGTAAAAATGTCAATTTTGGAAACCCAGTTTTTGAAATCGATTTCTGAAAACTTTTAAGACTCAATCTGGATTGGAATTTTCAAAACTGGAGTTCTGGATCTTGAAAATGAAATGAAATACGATGAAATGGTATGAAATGCTGATAAATGATACAAAATAATGAGAAATGACATGAAATGCTATGCGAAATGCAGACCCTGGATGAAGAATTTTGGATATCGGACCTTGATTGACACTTGTACTAGTTCAAAAAGTGATAATTTTGATAAAAATTGTAAAATGGTTCGAGAAATGGTTTCGGGCTCTACCGAGCCAA
Source organism: Nuphar pumila (assembly GCF_984573655.1). Classification (NCBI taxonomy): domain Eukaryota; kingdom Viridiplantae; phylum Streptophyta; class Magnoliopsida; order Nymphaeales; family Nymphaeaceae; genus Nuphar; species Nuphar pumila. The sequence continues at coordinate 73,915,654 of NC_143262.1, forward strand.
AGTGACACTGAACATTGAGGTGTCAGCTGGATTGAACTGAAATGAACTGGATTGAGCTGTGTTTTAGGGTTTCAGAACTTAAATAAACTGACAAGACACTGACTCAACTGAACTCCTCAACTGAATTATCAAGAAAAACTGCCATTTTTAGAGAAATGGCGAGAAATGGTCACTGGAGTAAAGTGAATTACGAACACGAGCTGGGTTTGAGCTGGAACAAAGGTCAGTAATACTGAGATGAGCTAAAATTGAAGCTCGAATACTAGCTCAATTGACTGGACTCAGCTTAATTTCAGCTAAATGAGTTGAAACGGGCTAAAATGGGCTCCTAGACAGTTAGAAGTGGTTTTGAACTGAAACTAGAGCACTTGAACTCCTGGTGAGCTCAAGCTAGACTCAGAGAAATATGACTGACTGGGAATGACTGACTCAGAGACAATTGGCTTGGATTTGAGTGAGATATGAGCTTATTTCTGAAGAAATGATCCCATTTTGGCAGGAATGATCAGAAATGAAAATGGTCTGTTCATTGTGAGCTCAGATGAGCTTGAAATGACTGAGATTCTAACAGTTTTGAGCTTGAGAATGAGCTTGATTGTCTCTGACTGACCAGGGGTCTGGGATAACCTAGGGGTAAAATGGTAATTTTCTTAATAAAGGGGATAAAATGGTAATTTTCCAGGACAGACTCGGGGTTGGACTCTTACACCGACCTACCAGGGTTGGCATCCACATGAGGGGTGTGTTTGAGAATGGATGAGGAAAATTTGGGGTGTTTATACTGTACCACCATAAACAGTCCAATTTTGGCTTGAGGTTAAGCCACCAATCATTTTCTCGCAAAAGGTCATCAATTTCAAAAGTTATTTAGTCTCAGCAATGAGGCACCCAAAATCAAACCCCTTTTCAATCTTTAGGGACCCCCATTTTCAACCTTTTGCAAAACCCCTATCGGATTCATTGTGCGGAAGTCCGAAGGTCCCATCATGAATTCTTCAGTCGAAGATTCTATTATTTTCATTCCCAATTAGGTTAAGGGTTAAACTTGAGCCTCATTCTTATGAGGTATTTCATTTTCCAATCAGGTCAAGGGTCAACCCTGAGCTTCATTTCTACACGAGGTATTTTTCGTCCCATCTAGGTTAAGGGCAAAACCTGAGCTTCACTTATTTGAAGTAAATCTTTCTTCTTCATTCTCCATTTCATATCTACCATTCTCATCAGGGTTAATTTCGTCATACCCAGTCAGATACTTCTAACTAGAGCATTTTTATAGACAAAATTTAGTGTGTTTTTCTTTGTCACTAAGCTCGGCCTTAAACCAGCTTAGTAACAAAGAGGGTCATCGGTAAACACCATAAATTTTCCTCATCCATTCTCAGATATCCTCCTCGTGCAGTGCCAACCCTGGTAGGTCAGTATAGGAGCCCAACCCCGAGTCTGTTTTAGAAAACTACCATTTTACCCCTTTCATTAGGAAAATTACCATTTTACCCCTAGGTCATCCTAAACCCTTGTCAGCTAGAGTCAACCAAGCTCATTGGTAAGCTCAAAACAGTTAGAATGTTAGTCATTTCTAGCTCACCTGAGCTCACAGTGAACATGCCATGTTCATTTCTGACCATTCTTGCCAAAATGGGATCATTTCTTCAGAAATGAGCTCATTTCTCACTCAAATCCAAGCCAATTGTCTCTGAGAAAGTTATCCCCAGTTAATCATATTCCCCTGAGTCTAGGTTGAGCTCACTAAGAGTTCAAGTGCTCCAGTTTTAGTTCAAAACCACTTCCAAGTGTCTGGGAACCCATTTTAGCCCATTTAAGCTCTTTCAGCTGAAATTGAGCTGAGTTTAGTCAGTTGAGCTAGTGTTTGAGTTCTAGTTTTAGTTCATCTCAGTATTACTGATCTCTTTTCCAACTTAAACCCATATCTGGTTTGTAATTCACTTCACTCCAGTGACCATTTCTCACAATTTCTCTAAAAATGACACCTTTTCTTGATAATCCAGTCGAGGAGTTCAGTTGAGTCAATGTCTTGTCAGTTCATTTGAGTTCTGAAACCCTAGAACCCAGTTCAATCCAGTTTATTTCAGTTTAATCCAGCTCAAACGTAAATTTTTACTGTCACTCTGGCCCGACAGAGACAAAAATCATTTCTTAAACCATTTTGCCCAATTTTATCAATTTTACCACTTTCTGAACTGGAACAACTGTCAATCAGGGTCCAATATCTAAAATTCTCCATCCAGGGTTAGCATTTTGCATGACATTTCATATCATTTCTCAGCATTTCTTATCATTTTTTATCATTTTATAACATTTCATTACATTTCATTTCATTTTCGAGATCCAGAACTGCAGTTTTGAAATTTCCAATCCAGATTCGAGTTTTAAAGTTTTCAAAATCAATTTCAAACCCTGAATTTCCAAAATTAACATTTTTACCTCCAAGACTCTAAATTTGGAAATATTTTCTCGAGAAAACAATATGGATTCTTTTCAAACTTGGTTTTTCAAATTCTAAACTGGATTTGCTTGGCAACGGGGTACAAAACTTTAAATTCTGAGATCATTTCAAAAACTGTCAAAAATAGCTCATTTTATCTGGAATTTTTCTGAGAGACCATTCTACCCCTCTAGCTTTCAAAATGAATTTCAAAATTAAGCCCACTTCAAGATGGCTTCACCATTTGCATTTCCTTTTTATAAAAAAAATCTTTTCTTGTTGTTTTTTTTTCTTTATTATTTTTATTTTCAATTTTTATTTCATGAAACAGGGGGACCCACAAGAGGGGTCGACTCCCCTCTCCCCCTCTTTCCTTTTCTTTTCCATTTTTCTTTCCTTTCTTCTTTTCTTCTTCTTTCTTCCTTTTCTTCTTCTTCTTTCTTTCCTTTCTTTCTTTCTTCTCTTTCTTCCTCCTTTCCTCCTTCCCTTGGTCGACCAGCACCCCTCCTTCCTCTTTTCTTCTCCTCTGCCTTCTTCCCTCTCTTCTTTCTTTCTTTCCTTTTCTCTTTTCTTCCCTCTTTCCTTTCTTCTTTTCACTTTCTTTCCTTCTTCTTTTCCCTCCATTTCTTCCTTTCCCTCTTTGGTCTAGCCCACACCATAAGGGTGGAACCTTTCCATTCTCCAAGCTAAGCACCACACGGCTAAGCATTGGCCTCTCTCAATTCACTCTCTCTCTCTCCCAAGCATTCACTACATGCCCAACCCTTTGGCTCCTCTCTCTCTCCACTAGTCTTCTTGGTTGCAGCTGGTTCACAAGGTGCCTCCACCTCCACCAAGGAGCTTTAGCCTTGCCGCCATCTTCAAGTGACTCTATTACAACCATCTTCAATCTCTACATCGGTTCAGCCCCAGCTACCTCTTGGTAGCAACTCAAGCAAGCTTCCTTACAACACCAACCTCTTGGCAGTATAGCAGCAACAACCTTTGAAGCTTCCAGCATCCCTCTCCAAGGAAACCACCTTCAAGCTTCCATCCATCTCCAAGTAACCGGCGCCCAGCAACCAAAGCCATCTTTTTCCAACCACCTTTGGTAATAGCCTCAACTTTGATAGCAATCCCCCTATAACCCTCCATTGCTGCAACAATCAACAACAACTTTCCACTATTGCAGCCGATCCAAGGTGAGATTTGTTTGTTTTACTAAGTTTATGCAAAATTTTGTCAAAATCGCGGGATTGAAAGAGAATATGCGAATGTTAGGTTCGTAAGGATGGTGTGCGTTCAGTTTAAAAACTGGATCCACAATGATGTAGAGGTTTCTTTTATGGTTTCTAATGATAGGATGTATAAAAATATACTCCTTATGTGTATGGGCAAAAAAAATGTTGAGATCCATCCATTCAATGGATTAAATCTCCCATTTTGAGAGCCAATATCAAAGTAGGTCATACCCCTATTGGTTTTGATTTTATTTTCATGTTTCATATAATTTCATATTCAAATATTGCATTTAGTTTAATTTCATTATGCATGTTGTTCATTTTCTATAGTTTTACTAGTAGTTGATTTAGAATCTATAAAATTTTAGTTTTATGCAAAGTTCAGATGTCATTTCATGTACATATTTTCATTCAAAAATCCCAAAAAAAATCATGATAGACTTAGTTATTTGTCTTTGTTTTCCTACTGAAATTTTGGATTAATTTGAGTTCTGGAACCTCCTTTAACAAATCAGATGCTAATTTGGGTTTTAAACCCTGTGAAAATTTGGAATCTCATTTTAGTATACTTGAAGATCTGAAATCTCCACCATGAGAGATCTGATTCCTTCTCCAAACAATACTGTAGATCCCTGATAAAACCTAATATTTTTCAGTATTTTTCTGGATTTTTCTAAACAAATTTAGTCTCTGTCAAAAGTCAGAAATTCCAAACTTCTGAGAAAATTTGGTTATATCCTTGTCAGGGTTTAGACCAAATTTAATCCTCTATGGTACTTCAATCCATAGGTCCAATGCCAAAACCATCAACAATGGAGTTGTTCCTAATAAACTCATATACCATTTCCCAAAATTTCAGAATTTTTAAACGTCAAATTTCTATTTTTCCAGATTTTACAAATTCACTGTTGAATTCCCTGTTAATTCAATTTTATCAGACCTAGAGGTCTAATAATCCTCTGTGTCCTTCCAATCCATATGTTCAATAAAGAAACTGTCAAAATAGGAACTATTCCTCTGTGTGTCAGGGACCTCCTCCTAAAATTTCAGAGTTTTTAGTCGCTGTTTACCATTTTTCCTGAAATTTTGTGAAAACCTGTCAGTCTGCCCTAAATTCCAGAGTCGTCGAATTCCGATCCGACTTGCCGGAGTTGTAGTTCTCTGACCATAGGTCAAATCCCAAAACTGTAAAATGAAAAAATCTTTGCCTACTTGTCCTCTGTTATCCCATAAAATTTGAAAATATTATATTGTAGGTTAGTACTCCAAATTTGGTTTTGATTAGGGAAAATCCAGGGTTTTAGGCAAAAATCATGTAATTTAGAGTTTTTATTTGAATTTCCATATGTAAAAATGCCAAAATGCAGAGTCTTTAGGATATTTTTACATTTTAGGGTTTTTAATATGCATATCATCATTTCATATCATGTTATATTTGATTTCCATGTCATTTTAATGCATTTGAATTTCAAAGTTTACATTTTTACAAAATTTATTTCAGAAAACCCTGATTTCAAGGCCATAGTCTTGCTATCAGGGGTATTTTGGTCATTTGACCTCAATTTCGAATTTCCAAACTTTAATTTTTATATTTCCAATCATATCATATTGTGTTTGATTTATTTTCATTTGAATTCGAAAATCTCATTTTACAAGATGTTTTTCTGAAAAACCTTGGTTTCAAGGCCATAGTCTTGTTATCAGAAGCATTTTGGTCATTTTGACCCCAATTTTGAATTTTCAAATCCTATTTTCATATTTTCAATTCAATTTAATCACTTATGTTTATATCAGAGAGGTATGAATTGGGTTTACATATGGGTAACATCCGATAATTTGCCAATATTTTCGGATAAACCCAGATAAACCTACATTTCTGTGCTAATATGTTTTCTAGTTTTGTAGGAATATCCAGGAAGAAGACTTTTATTTCTTTTCTTTTATTTCAATTCAATGTAAATATCAGATATCAATATTTGGAATAAGAGTTACATTTCCTACATAGAATAGGATGCATTGCATATAGTTTAATTTTGCAATTTCAATATCTGATGAATGTATAATTCATGCATTTTTGTAAATACACTATGGTTGACACAAATAATATGTGCACAAGCTCTTAGGGAGTTGACAAACTTGGTGTAATTTATATTTTTGGCCATAGTCAGAATACGAAGAAAACCCAGATTTGTGATCTTCGTATTAGCCATATTCAGCCTACACTCTTAGGCTAACTTCAAAAATGCACTGCATTTCTCAAAAATACATAAGGATTCTCTCTATCCCCAAAAACATGTCTTTCAAATTCATTACATTATTCAATTTGCATCATTTTCCAATTCTATTTCAGAGAAATCATTTTTTCTCAGAATTTTCTAAGTCTTTCGCAGGATTTGATTTTCTCAGAACTCTGAGTTGTCAAATGATATTTCAAGTATTTCTAAAGTTCAAAACCATGATTTTTCAATGTCTTTAACATTCTCAATATTATTTTCAAAGTTCAAAAATCGACTTTCTCAAAGTTCCCATTTTCCTTAGAATCCATTTTCAATTCAAAAGTCATTTTCTAATGAACTTCATGATCTTCCTAGAATTCTCAAATCCATTTTAGAAATTGATTTTCTCAGAAAAGTAGTCCAAATCTCAAAATCGATTTTCTCAAAGTTCAAGTTTTTCTGAGAATCAATTTTCTCTTCAAGAGTCAGTTTCCAGAGCAATTACTGATTTTCAATAAAATTCAATGATTTTCCTAAGTATTTCTGAAGCTTTTGCCAAGCATATTTCAATTTTCCAAGCAAATATCATATTTCTCAAACTTGCATCATTTCAAAATTCCATAGCTTATGCCTGATTACTTGTGCATTTCAGGAAAATAGAGCATAATTTAGATATTTGAGTCAAGTTAAAGCACATATTTGATCCTTGGTTCAATTACCCTTGGTAAAGGCGCCAGGAACGTTTGAACCTCGTACCGACAGGCAGATCCCATTCTACGAAATTTTCCCACAAATTTTAAAAATAGAGGCGAGTAATTTTCAAAACCAATTTTCAAAACTTTGGTCGAGTTTAACTCGCATAATTGTTTGTCTCTCTCGCAGAGGGAGGGGGGGATTTGAATTTATTTGAATTTATGATAATAGTAAAGAACTTGAATTTATTTGAAAAGGTAAAAGAGACCAAACAGTATAATTAATCTCTTTCTTGATATCCCTTTCATAATGTGAGAATCTTAGATGGTAGTCTTAAGGGACCGTGAAGATACTAAAACTCTATGTGCGATTGTGCCCCTGAACCCAATATGGTGGTTCACCTCCTAGCCATGGTTTTAGGAAGATTTCAACCACTTTGCATTGTGGTTGGTGTTATTGATTCAGCTGTAGTTTTGGTATACAAAGAAAGTGGTGTCAATGGTGGAGAATTTTCATTCATGTCCTGGCATTAGGTAAGGATTCATAATGTTTTGATACAAGGTAATAATTTCTGATATTTATTGAGGAACAAGTGTAGAACTCAATAATAAAATATAAATTATGTGTTAAACTACAACTGAGAACCTAACTTGGACTTCAAAAATTTATGCATATTTTGAGTATTCTTAGATTTAAGGAAAATTAAAAATTAAATTTGTGTATATTTAATAGGGATATGCATGCAAAAGTATCTCTGATAAATAACTTAATAAGTTATTCATGCATGTGCATTGAATCATGCATATTTACTATTCAACATTAGTTCATGCATTTATGGCATGATATTTGTTTAAATGCTTGAATGATAAGTTGATTGTGATAAGCTGTTAATTGTGACATTCGTCTAAAATTTATGCATGAATATGTTTGTGTTATTTTCTTTACTTTTTTATTTTTAGAAGAATTTATACAAAGGACTGCGGTTCTTACCTGTTTTCTTAAAAGTATTTTATAGGCACGGATGCTCAGTGATGCCCTGACTAGCTAGATAGAGACTACGAGCCTTGTGACTGGTTTCTGGGTTCTGCTAGGGTGGCTCTACTAAGATAAATGATTTTTGTTGTCTAAGACTATTTGACATTTTTATTGAATTAATAAAGTTTGATTTATTCTTTATTTGATTCAGTGCAGAATCTGGTTTGTCATTTGGTATATTAAATTTATGAGGCCCCAGATCCATGGGTTAGTTTCTATAATTGTTTAAAAAAACTCCACTATTTTTATGAGGATTAGTTGGGGTCGTTACAATGATAATGTTTTTATTGTTGGAGAATAGTGCCTACCTTGTGTCCTCGTAGTTGGTATTATCTTATAGATCAATTTATACATGAAGGTACATTTAGTCAGCGTGTGTTTTTATGATGTATAGAATGTTCCACAAGAATATGATAAGGATGTGTAAAACTCTATATACTAAATTTTTGTGCAATGTTTGATGCAATCTGAGATTGCTTTGTTGTTTCTTTGTATATAGCAAGTCTTCAAAGTTCAGAAATGTAGTGGAATTATGTAAGAAGATGAGATTTATTTTAACCAAGGTTGTAAGTATTGTATCATTACTTGTATTGGTCCTGCCCAAAATAATCTACATATCATATTGTAAAAAATCATCAATTTTTAATGGAAATTTTCCAAAAAAGTTCATGAAAAATTAGAAAAAATTTGATAAAAACTCTAAAAAAAATCATAACACATGAAACAATGATGAATTGCACAAAAATACAACCATAAAATCATATATAAAGCATTTATGCCTTTATGAGTTGCATAAGATATCATCAAACATCAACTATCTCACAAGAACAATGCAAAGTATTAAATATCTTGCAATTAATAACATGTCACAAGACTCATACTTTCATATTACATAAATAAAAATATTATTGCAATAGTTGCGCTCAATTTTCAATCGATTTTCACTCATTACTTGAGTGCCCCCATCACCATGCCAGATTATCTGATGTTATCTTTGTTAGAACAGTGTGAAGCTAGATTTCTACCGTGATATAAATCCTTAATTTTTGCATATCCAGCTTCGTGATAAGTTGGTGGTATTAGCGTGAGTCAAATCTGGGTCAAGATCCAAGATCCATGTTAACAATGTTGTTTTATATTTTCTTTTTGTCTTAAATGCCCCTTATTAGTATTCTTTTGTATTATATGTAAATAGGGGTGTTTCTGGTATCTAACTTAATAGGGCTATCAATATAAGAGGAATAACAAGAGGCATGATTTCCTAGATTGGGAATCATTCATATTCATCCCCTACATGATGTTGTCTTCTCTTTCTTTCTGTAGAAAATTCAAAAACTCTAAATCTAACATGGTATCAAATCCATGATTTGAATCAGAACTGGTGAGTCTTTGTGACCATCAAGATCGTATTTTTCTCCCAACAGTTAATTATCTATTCTTATTCCCTCTCATCCCTTCTTCTTCCTCACGTTTTCTTCAAACCGACCTCTTTTCTTCAAATCTGCATTCCTTTCTTCTCTGTTATTCTGATTCATATTATGAATCTTGATTCCCATAAAGCTTGCTTACGTTTTCCTTCTTAAAAACTCTTGGGTCACGTTTCTTTCTCAAAACATGTTTTGGGTCTTATCCTTTATTGATAAAGATCATTCAATCTTTTCTCCTATCCTTTGTCTCTTGTTTTTCTCCTTATTTTTTTGATTGATCTCTTGGTTGCTTGATTGAATCCATCCTTTTATATATCACACGATATTTTTGATATATATTTATGGTGCCATAGCAACCCAAGATTGATGTTGATATGTGAGTTTGCTAAAAATATTTTTGCTAATAACTGGTAATTGTTGGGTTCTGTTATTGTTTTTGGCTTATTTTACTCTGTAGTTTATCGTGTGATATTGTCTTTCCTCGTTATCATTTTCTGGCTTATTTTACTCAGTGGTTTACCGTGTGATATTGTTTTTTCTCGCTTATCCTTCATGGATTCAAATTCTTTTCAAGGGTCCATCTCTGCCAATTTTCTCAGCTAGTTGATCTATGAGCAATTGAATAATTTCAACTTTCTTACCTGAAAGAGGCAAATCATTCATTTTATCAAGAGTCAAGATCTTGCTGGTCACCTAGATGAATCAGTGGTTGCTCCACCTGAGTTTCTTCTTTAAGAAGTTAAAGATGACAAGGGGCTATCACCGCAAACATAACAGTTCGCAATCCAGATTACACCAACTAGATGAAGAAGGATCAAGCTTTAGTAGCATACATTGCTTTCACTTTGTCTCACAAAGTATTAGTGGGAATTCTAGATGACTGCAGTGCCATGGTATTATGGAACACGTTGATGCAGACTTATTCTCAGATTTTGGAGGCTAAGATCATTTACCTAAAAAGAGAATTTTAGATGTTAAAAAATGAAGCATCCATGCCTATTATGGAGTACTTCAACAAAATTAAATCTATCACAAATCAGTTAGCATTGATTGAATGCAAAGTTTTTGAGAAAGACAAAATTTAGTCAGCTCTAGTTGGTTTGGGACCTGAGTTTCATGTGTTGTCCACAACCTTGCAATACACTGAGACTGCTTGTAGTTTTGATGATCTGAAGGCCAAGCTCCTTAGTTATGAGATGTGTTGAAGGCAATGTCTGACACAAGAAAGGGTGAAGCAGACTCACATGATGTGTTGGTTATCAAAATATTTTTGAATCGTGGACATGGTAGAGGTTTTTATCGAGAGGATGTGGAATACTTTCTACTCCTCATAGACCTTCTTTACAGAAAGAGGTAACTCTAATAATATTCCTACATGCTATATCTGCAAAAAGCGGAGTCATGTAAAGGCAAAATGTTGGTTTAAGGATGACCCAAAGTATAATTCTAAAGCTCAAGGTAAACCTCTGTCTAGTGATCAAGGACAGAATGGCCTTGACAAGGAACTTCTTTTTGCCTCACTTTCTACATTGAGTTTTAAACAAAATGATCAGGGTGTCTGATCTATGGATTCAGGGGTTGCAAGTCATGTCACAGGTGATGCAAGTAAATTCTCTAGATTAATTTCATATTATAGTAAAAATAATATTATTACTAGAGATGGTAGACGCCACCCCATCACACATTCTAGGAATGTCCTTATTTCTCTGTCTAAATATTGTCTCATTCACTTGTCCAAAGTATTCATTCTTCACATCTAATTGACTTAATTTTCATCCATGATCAACCGCTAAGCACAAAATAATTTGAATAGTATCTATTTTAACAACAGGACTAAAGGTCTCATCATAATCATGTCCATACTTCTACGTGAATCTTTTTGCTACCAGCTTGGCTTTGTATCTTTCAATGGTACCATTAGATTTGAATTTTATTTTATACACCCACTTCGAGCCAACTACAATCTTATCAGGTGGTCTTTTCACCATCACCCCAAGTTTGACATTCATGTAAAGCCTCGATTTCTTCATTAATGGCCTCTATCCACCTATTGGATTGCACTTCATGCTAAAACATTTTGCCTTTCATTCTGGGTGAGAAAATTTGAAAATCCGTGCTAAAATTTTCATAGCTTACCGATCCTTCGATCGGATGTCTCACCCTGTTTGACTTTCTCACTGGCTCGAGTTGACTCCCTTGACCTGATCGTTGTTGTTGATCAATCAACACTGATTGTTGTTGACCTTTGCTATGCCTTGTGTAGACATATCCTTCTTTAAATTTTCCTGAGTTTATCTATATATTGTCAGAATCGGCTTCTATGTTGACTTCAAGGGCATCATTCTCTAATTCATTGTCATGAACTTGGCCAGAATTATAGTTCAAATGTAGCATTTCATTATTCATTACTGAAAATAAACCATCATTTGTTGTACATATCATTAGAAAAATTACACTTGTCAAATATAATGATTCTGGAGATTTTGATCTTTTTTTACTTAGGATTGTAACATCTAACCCTTGTAGTCATCAACATATCTAACAAAGCGATAGATACATGCCTTATCCTAAAATTTGTTTCTCAGTTGGCTGTTCACATGAACATAGTATACACAACCAAATGCCCTTAACTCATCATAATTTGGTTGTTTCTCAAATAACATGAAGCAAGGAGAACTATTTTGTAAGAGTTTCATGGGAAATCAGTTTATGATATGAACAACGGTATGAAACGCCTCAGTCCACAATTTTATGGAAATCTTACTTGCATGTATCATGAACAACACACTCTCCACAATATGGCAATGCTTCATTTCAGCAATGCCATTTTGTTGAGGTGTCCGCGGGCATGAAACTCTTCGGTTAATCCCATTATTCCATAAAAAATCAATAATTTCCTTGGATGAATATTCACCACTTCCATCACACTAAATATTTAGAATGCTAAAGGAAAATTGGGTATGAACATAAGTACAAAACTTTTTATACATATCAAATACTTCAGATTTATGTTTCAAGAAGAATATCTAAGTGTAACGAGAATAATCATCGATGAATAAAACATAATATTTCCCCCGGATATTATAATGGATAATTTCAAAAGGTCTCGAAGACCTTTGATTATATGAATTAAATGGAAGTACGTGACTTTTACAAACTTGACAACTAGGACATAAACTATCACCAGACTCTTGATCCAAAGCAAATTTAGGAAAAAAATTATTTGAAACTAATCTCTCAATAAAAACTCAACCAAAATGACCTAACCTACTATGCTAAACAGACCAGACTTTGAAATGTTGAAGACACACGCAGAGGACTCCGACTTCTAATGATGTTCTCTGAAGACGTACATGTTGCCACATCTTTCTCCTTCAACGAATGTCATCCTTGTTTGAAGATCCTTTAGATACACAGAAGATGGAGTAAACTTAATATAAGAATTGGTATAATCAACAAGTTTAGAAACATAGACTATATCTTTTTTTATATTACATAATATGCATACATAAAAACAAATTTATACTTATTTCTTCTCATAAGAACTTAGAGAGAAACTTGTACCTTGATCAAAAATCGGAAAAAGTTGATGGATGTATTAAAATTTGTTTTTTTTTCTTCTTTTCTTCCTTTCTCTTCCCTCTTTCTTTGTTTTTCTTTTCTCTCTCTCTCTCTCACAGTTTGGGGATTTCTTTTTTCTATCTCTCTCTCTAGAACACTAGTTCTAAAGAGAGGGAGAGACTAACCCCTCTTTATAATATTTCTAATAATTTATTTTATTTCTAATTTGATTTAATCTAGAAAGGGGTAACATCCCCTCTAGATGGCTTTAACTAAGTAGAGTTCTACTTTAGGTAGAACTCTATACTACCTTATAGATATTATTAATTATTTAGTTTAATATTCTAAAGGGTATCACCCCCTCTGGAAGACCTCTATGAGGTAGAGTTCTATCCCAGGTAGAACTCTACCTCATCCTCTTTTAATTTAAAGTTGATTTTAAAGTTTTAAATTGGCTATGCATGAATTTCGGATCCAGATCTGGATCTAAGATCCAAATTTATGTCAAAATTCATATGGATCCTACCTGGACCAGTTCCTAGTTAATATGAATCCCAAATTGGGTTCAAATCCATATTAACTTGGATCAAACAGAAAGGATCCAATCTGATCCAATCCAGAAAAAGTAATAAATAAAGGTGGGTCATTTTTGAAAAATGTGATTTTTGAGCCAACCGTAATCCGATTTAAAAAAACAGGTCACCATTGTGATCAATTCTGAGGCACATCTAATGGTCTTCATACCTAATTTTTGCCTATGAATTTTACCTAAATTTAACCTGAATTTTGCTTGAATTTTGCTCAAATTTATAGGTTAAAAATAAAAAAATTCTCAAATCATAATTAGTTCAACTAGGTCTTCTCAGTGGGCTCCAGGCCACATCTAAACCCAACTGATATCACCTATAAAATATTATATTTTCTTATAATTTTATCAATTTAATTAAATATATAATTTAAAAATCATATTTATTGTTTTTAAAAATCATGGAAAAATACATGACATTACATCCCTACCCCCTTAAAAATTTTTTATCCACGAAATAAAAAATATACTGAATAAATATGGGTAGTGGTTACGCATATCAGCTTCAGGCTCCCAGGTGCACTTGTCCAATCCATGATACTGCCAACACACTTTGACGAACGCGATCATTCTACTACGAAGTGTTCTCTCCTGACGATCCATAATCTCTACCAGTCTATCCTCCATTGTCAAATCAGGTTGCGCCTCGTCCACCTCAGAGTGAATCATATGTGAAGGATCAGACACATACTTCTACAACATCAAGATGTGAAAGACGTGGATCTAAGAAAACTGAAGAAGCACCACACAGTAAGCTGACTCACCAACATGCTCAAGAATCTTGAAAGGTCCACCAAACTGAGGGCTCAACTTCCTATTCTTCCCAAACCTGAACACACACTTTGTAGGCGATATCCAGACAAACACATGATCGGGCGCCCACAACAAAACTAAGCTCCCTACGCCGCTGGTCGACGTAGCACTTCTGGCTACTCTGTGCTGCAACCAAATGTTGTCGAATCAACCACACCTGATTCAAGTAGTGCTGGATAGCCTTTGGAGACTCCACTTCTCGTACTCAAACCTCATGCCAACACACCGGGGATTTGCATGGTCTATAATATAAAGCTTCATACAGGGCTATACCAATATTGGCATGGTAGATGTTGTACGAAAATTCTGCAAGTTTTACATGTCTATCTCAACCTCCTACCCAATCTAGGGTGCATGCTCTAAGCATATCCTCAAGTGTATATATTGTGTGCTCTGTCTGTCTGTCAGTTTGTGAGTGAAACACCATGTTGAACTTCAATGTAGTACCTAAGGCCTTCTGTAACTGACGTCATAAACGAGATGTGAAACACAGGTCTCGGTCTGGCATGATTGAACATGGTACCCTATGAAATCAGACAACCTCATCCACATACAAATTTGCTAAGCTCTCGAGATTTTGACTCACCCTGATAGGCAGAAGATAAACACTCTTAATCAATCGGTCCATAATCATCCAAATGACATCGTGTTGATGACGGGACCTCAACAAACCCATGATGAAATCCATTGATATGTCATCCCACTTCCACTTGAGGATGTCCAAAGGTTGAAGTAGTCCATCAGACCTCTGATGCTTGATCTTCACCTACTAGCAGGTGAGACACCGAGACACAAACTTTATAATATTCCGCTTCATCTCATTCTACCAATAAGTCCTCTAGAGATCCTTGAACATCTTGGTAGAACCAGGGTGAATAAAATACTTCAACCTATGGGCCTCACTCATAATCTCCTCCTGCAATGCCTTCGGAACCCACCATCTGTCCCCTAACATAATAGTCACATCCTTCTCATGATGAAACTACACATCTGGCTTTTGAGCACTCACGCATAACTTGTCAAAGTTTGAATTGGCCGACTGAAGCTCCTTAATACAATTCATGAACTCAGGTCGTGCCTTCATCCCTGCACAAAAGATGAGTCAAGATTCGTCTCCAAACAACTGCCACTTGACGAAATTCTCAAGCAAATCTCAACTATGACCAATCAAGCTGGCTCCCATGATTGAAGTCTTCTTGCTAAGTGTGTCTGCTACTATATTCGTCTTACCAGGGTGGTAGGCGATGATGAACTCATAGTCCTTGAGGAACTCTAACCATTTGTGGTGCTTCAAATTCAGATCCTGATGTGTAAAAATGTACTTAAGGCTTTTGCGGTCAGATAGAACTTTGAACTGGTCCCCATACAAGTAGTGGTGCCAAATTTTTAGCGTGAAGACAACAACCACTAACTCCAAGTCATGAGTGGGTTAGTTCTTCTCGTGCACCTTTAGCTATCCAGAAGTGCACATGATAACCTTTTCGTGTTGCATCAAGACACAACCTAGTCTAGCCCCCGAAGCATCGTTGTACACTACGAACCCTCCCATTCTAGAAAACAAAGACAACACTGGGACTGAGGTCAACCTCCTCTTCAAATCCTGGAAGCTCTCCATGCAGTGAGGTGACAAAACAAACTTCACCCCCTTCTGCAAAAGCTGAGTCATTGGATCAACAATACAAGAGAAGTCATGTATGAATCGACGGTAGTATCCCGCCAACCCCAAGAAGCTTATAATTTCAAACACTGTCTTCGACTTCTCCCAAGACAACACTACCTCAACCTTTGTTGGATCCACTTTTACACCCTTCTCTGAGATCATATGGCCAAAGAACATCACATTGTCAAGCCAGAATGCACACTTAGAGAACTTAGTATACAATTTATGTTCTCTTAGTGTCTACAACATGATCCACAAGTGTTCTCACTTCTCCTCCATGCTTTTAGAATATATCAGGATGCCATCAATAAATACGATGACAAAGTAATTCAGCCATAACCTGAAGACCTGATTCATCAAGTCCATGAACATTGCAGGGGCATTGGTGAGTCTAAAAGACATCACCAAGAACTCATAGTGCTTGTATCTCAACCTGAACGCAATATTCAAGATATCCTATAACTTGATCTGCAACTAATGGTACCCAGAATAAAGATCGATCTTGAGAACACCTTTGTTGCACTGAACTGGTCAAACAAATTATCAATCCTATGCAAAGGGTACTTATTCTTTACGGTAACCTGATTCAGCATGTAGTAGTCTATGCAAAGTCGCATAAATCCATCCTTCTTGACAAAAAGAACTGGTGCACCTTATGGTGACACACTCGACCTGATAAAACCTTTGTCAAGAAGTTCCTGCAACTGCTTCTACAACTGAACCAACTATGCAGGTGCCATGCAATATGGTTGTTATCATCGCAAAATTTTTACTTTTGCAAGTCAAACTGACCTTTGAAAAAGTTTTTGAAAATAACTCGCCTTTGTTTTAAAATGCGAGATAATTCCGAAGAATGGGACTCGCCTGTTGGTACGAGGTTCAACCGTTTCTGGCACCTTTACCAGGGGTAATTGAACCAAGGATCAAAAGTGTGCTTAGCTTTGCTCAACTTGTCTAAATCGTGTTCTATTTCCTAAATGCACAAAGAATCAGGCATGTGCTATGGCTTTCTGAAAAATGCAGATTTGAAAACATGATGTTTGCTTTGAGATTTAAAATACTTGGAAAATTCTTGGAAAAAAAGTCCTTTGAAAATCATGAATCATGATTGAGAGAATGTTTCTGAGAAAGTGAAAATCAATTTCTGAAGAAATATAAGGGTTTTATGAAAATCGATTCTAAGAAATTTGGAATAACTTTGGAAAAACTTGATTTCTCTTAATTCAAACTTTGAAATTGAAAATATAACTTATAAAATCAAATTTTGAACTTGATGAACACTTGAAATATCATTTGAAAGCTCAAAATTTTGAGAAAATCGATTTCTGTATTAAACTTAGAAAATTTTAAGAAAATCGATTTCTTGGAATTGGAATTTGCAAATAAATGAAATGAATGAATATGGATTTGAAAGACTTGATTTTGAGGAATTGAGAAAATCCTTTTGTATTTTTGAGTAATGCAGTGCATTTTGAAGTTAGCCTAAGAGTGTAGGCTGAATGTGGCTAATACGAAGATCACAAATCTGAATCTCATTCGTATTCTGACTATGGCCATAAATACGAATTCCACCGAGTTTGTCAACTCCATAAGAGATAGTGCATGTGCCATTCGTGTAGACCATGGTGAATTTGTAATATGTGCATGAATAATGCATTCATTAAATATTAAAATTTGCAGAATTAAACTATATGCAATGCATCCTATTTTATGCAGGAATTGAAATTCTTATTCCAAATTTAATTACAATTTACATCACTAATTGAATTTAAATACAGGAAAATAAAGTCTTCAATATCCCTGCAAAACTAGAAAAATGGATTAGTGAAGATATGTTGGCTTTTCTAGGTTTATCCAACAATATCTGGAAATTGTTGGATTTTGCTAGATATAAGCCTTTTTCTATGATTCCCTGATATAAACTTAATGAAATATGAAATAAAATTGAATAAATAATAAATATGAGATTTGAAAATTCGAAATTGGGGTCAAAATGACCAAAATACCCCTGATAGCAAGACTATGGCCTCGAAATCAGGGTTTTTAGAAAGATATTTTGTAAAATACAACTTTGAAAATTCAAATGAGGATAAATTGAACTAAGTATGATAAGACATGATTAAAAACATAAAAATTAGGGTTTTTGAATTTCGAAATTGAGGTCAAATGACCAAATTATCCCTAATAGCAAGACTATGGCCTTGAAATCAGGGTTTTCTGAAATAGATTTTGGTAAAAACTTGGGATTTATTATTGAAATAAGCATAAAATCAAACATGAAACATCCTAATGTGATGCTAAACATGAATAAACCCTAAAATTGTAAGCTTATACACGAAAATCAAGAATTATCACGAATATCATGATTTTTGCAGTGTTTCTGGACCCTACAGGTACCCTGTTTTGCATTTTGATCCATTCAAGCATCAAATAAATTCTAAATTTGATAAAAATCGACACCTGCACTTATTATCACCCTAAAATCAGATTGGAATTGTAAAAATATATTTTTATAATTATTCCAACTCGAAAATTGCATTAAAACCCTAAAATAAGCTATTTTTGTCCATGGTCACGGACCAGATCCAGTGTTAGACCCGAATCAGGGGTCAAATCACCATGAAAATTTCTGAAATTTTACAAAGGTAAACTATAAATAAAAAAAATATTTCCCCTTTTGCAGTTTGGAAAAAGCATCTTCGATGAGGGAGAAACCCTTCCGGCAATCCGGACTAAAATTTAATGAATCTAACATTGGTTAAAACAGGTACTTCTGATTGAAAATACAGAAACAAATATCAGAACTCATCAAAAATTCTTTAAATTTTAACGATGAATAGTAGACATAAAAATAATGAAATTTCTTTTTTACAGATCATGAATCGGATCTACGGTTTGAGATCTATGATCATCACAAGTCAGATTAGGGTTTTGGTAAACCCTAACGAGTTTTAAATTTTAAATCTGATTCTCTGACAAAGGAAAAATACTAAATAGAGGTTAAAAATGATCAAAATTTCACAGTAAATAGCTCATATCAACATGAATCCACTTCACTTTACGGATCTCAAATTGGATATCGGATGAGAAAAATAACACAACTGAAAGTTACCTATGAATTTCAACAACGATTCTAAACGATTGAAAATCACGGTCTAATCTTTTATTTTTTTAACAGAGTTCCTGAATCCCAAAACATCTGATTTTTTTACAGTAGCTTACTGACATATCCGTATATCACATATTAAAAAATCAGAAATTTACAGTGAGTACTTTAATACGAAATAACATGCTCTTTACTGATCTAAGCTTAAAACACACAGAAATTTAATAAAACCTAATAAAACATGCATTAATCAATAAAAACAATAAAAAAATACTTAAACAATAAAACTAAATTAATTTCTATGCTGAAATACATGTAATAAACATTAATATGTAAAAAAAAAAAATAAAACACAGGGAATCCATGACTGGAATTGCTTTCACCTTTGAAATTATGGATTTAACCCATTTAACGGGTAAATCAAACGTTTCTTTGTTTAAGAACGTAGAAAACATATCTTTCATCGATTCTAATGGATTAGAATCCTGGAAAACAGCATGAAATAGGTTTAGATCATCTTCTTGGATTGAACTTAAGGTTCTTGATGGTGATTCCATGGTTTAAACCATGAAAAGGGAGGCTCCCATGGTGAAATCTATTGAAAAATCATAAAAAAATAAGAAAAACTATCAAAAAATACTAAGGAATCCTACCTTGGATGGTGCAGCAATGGAGGGAGCAGCTGCGAGGAGAAAGAAGGTCCAAGAAACTGCTGAGAAAGCCTTAGGGTTCGACCTCCCCTCTAGCCTCTTTAAATAAAAAAAGAATTAGGTTAAAGAAAAGGCTAATTAATTCCAATTTTGCCCCTTTTAAAAACCTATCTCAAACAATTAGTGGGGGGCGATTTTTCCTAAATAAATTTGACTCTTGACCTTCCTAATTAAGCCCCTAACTAACCTAAGACTCCTAATTAGACCTCTAATTGACCTAAAAACACCAAATGTGGTGCCATTTGGGTTTTTCAAAAACCTAATTTTTTAAAACTTTAAAATCAAAGTTAGAAACTAGAGTGAAGATAGGGGTTTTTAAAATTAAATTTTGACTCACCTAGACATCTAACCTAGGTAGGACATTAACTAATCCTAATGTAACCCTGACTTTTACAAATGTGGCGCCACCTTGAGTGGGCCCCACTTGAATTTTCAAAAACGATTTTAAAGTTTGAAATTGAGAGAATTTTCAAAAGATCTTCAAAAGTAATCTTGAAATTAAAAGTTTTGAAATGGAATAGAGTTCCAACTGAGTCAGAACTCCTCTGGATATGGTACCAACTGAGTGAGCCCACATCAGGTTTTGAAAATTTTGAAATAAACACTGAAAATAACTTTGAAAAGGGGTTAAAATCAACAATTGAAATCCAGAAATTTTGAAAATAGAGTCTCGAGCGAACTAGAACTCCGGGTTAGAGTCCTGGATTTTTAGGACTCTGTGATTTTGGTTTTTAAAAGCCAAATGAATGAGTTTTTGAAAAGATTTTATCAAAAATGGTGAAACAAGTCAAAAAATACAGTCAGGGTTAGACTCCTAACTTAATCAGAACTCTGAAATAGAGTCCTGAATTAACTGGACTCTATAAAATGACCAAATTTTTGAAAAAAAAATTAAAATAAATGAAAATAGAAGTAAAAACAGACTCTAGAACAGACTCCTGACTGAATTAGGACTCTGGGACAGAGTCCTGATCGGACTAAAACTCTAGATTTTTTTTGGTATTTTCTGAAAAATAGTTTAAAGAACTTTTGAAAACAGTGAAAACAATAACAAATATTGAAATAAAATAGAGTTCTGATTCAACTGAGACTCTGGGGACAGAGTCCTAATTGAACTAGGACTCGGATTTTTGGATTTTCTGAGAAAACAAATGAGAGAATTTTGAAAAACAGTTAAAAATAGGATAAAATTGAAGTTTTGGTTCAGAGTCCTGATCTGATTAGGATTCTGAGAAAGAGTCCTGTTTCGATCAGAACTCTAAGAATTTTTGGTTTTCTGATAAGTAAATGATGAAATTTAAGCAAAGCTTTTGAAAACCAGTGAAAATGAAGTATGAAAACCAATTTTGGATAGAGTCCTGATTCGATCAGGACTCTGGGGTAGAGTCCTGATTTGATCAGGACTCTAGGATAAAACCTCAGAATTTTGAAATTCTTTGATAAAAGTGTAACAATTTTGATAGATGGAAAGTTTTTTAAAAGATTCTTTCAAAATTGAAATCAGGATCAGAGTCCTGATCCAACTAGGACTCTCTGAACAGAGTCCTGTTTTGACTAAAACTCTGAGTTTCTGACTCATTTTGAAAGATTTTGAAAGGTTTGATTGAAAATGGATAAAATAGCTGTAAAAGATTAGAGTCCTATTCCGATTAAAACTCTGAAGAAGAGTCCTGATCCGACTGGACTCTTGAAGAAGAGTCCTGATCCAACTAAGACTCTGAAATTTTGGCCAAAACAGAAGATTTTGAAAGTTTTTTTTTCAAAAACATGTAAAAGGTAGTGAAAAGTAGAGTTCTGATCCGACTGGACTCTGGAAAAAGAGTCCTGATCCAACTAAGACTCTGAAATTTTTAGAGTTTTTTGACAAGTAAAGGAATCCAGAAGCGACACCACCTAAATGGGTCTCATATGAGAATTGAAATCGGTTGAAAATTGAGTTTAAAACAAATCCAGATTGTTTTCTGAGAAAACATTTCAAAATATAAGGTCCTGGGGGTTCGCAAATGACAGAATGCTGATTAAAAACCCAGGTTTTAAAATTGATTTTAAAAGAAAAGTTTTAAAACCCGAATCTGGATTAAATATTTTGAAAACAGGAGTGCTGGATCTCGAAAATGAGATGTAATGACATGCAATGCCATGCAATGCAATGAAATGGTATGCCGAATGCATGCAATGATATGCAATGACACATGAAATATATAAACACTGGATGAGGGTGAAAATTTGGGGTGTTTACAATGGTGCATGTGACACTGGTGCCATGACAAATACTAGCTTGATTGAGAATTTGATCTCCCTGTGAGGTGGCAAACTCGACAAATCCTCTCAAAAGACATCCAAAAACTTGCAGACCACGTCTAATTGCTCCAAAGGTGTCTCCTGACTACAGACATATTGGCCAAGAATACTATATAACCTTGCTTGTGATACTTTGAGATCTTTATAGTTGAGATGATCTTCACCTCACTCACAGACCTAGATGCCTGAAACACCAGCACAGACAAGTCGGGGCACTCCAGCAAAACCTTCTTCTCCCGACACTGAAACATCACATTGTGTCTAGACAACCAATCCATACCCAGAATAGCATCATAGAATGTCATCTCGAGTATGACTAGGTCGGCTGACAACTCATGCCCCTCGATAACAACTCTAACTGCAGGAAGGTAATTTCCACAACGAGTAGACACACCCATCAGAGACGTAAGAGTCTTCACTAGGCTAAACAGAATGAGGTTAAGAAATCCGAAAAAAGATGAAGAAATAAATGAATGGGTAGCCCCCGAATCAATCATAACACAAACAAAATGATCAGCGACTATGAAAATACCTTTGATCAGGTCGACCTGATCGCCCTGCTCGGTAGTTGTGGCAACGTAAACTTTCTCGTTTGTCTTTCATTGCGCCTGCTCTTGAGATCTTTGCTACTGCTGACTGCCTTGTGCCACCGGCTTGCTTGGACAATACTATGCCACGTGTCTTGGATGCTGGCACTGATAGCACATCCCCTTAAAGAGAGGGCAATGGCCAATGAGATGACTCTTATTGCAAAGTCTGTAGACAAATTGGGCCTTCTCCTGCTGCTATCTAGGATGGGGTCAACCCTTCTGGGTCTTGTGCCTCTTCGCCTTACCCTCCTGTGCCTTGTTGCTTGCAGGTGGGTTCTTCCTCGTGCTACCATTCTTGCTACCTCACTTCTTCTGTTATTCACCCTTGAACCGCTCCCACTCCTCATTCAAGATGGATATAAACTCTATCGCATCACTAAACATGGTAGGATGACTCATCATGACATGAACCTGGAGACCATCCTTCAATCCGCGAACATACTTCACTGCCCTCACCTTGTCATTTGTGAATAGGTTCGAGCAGTACTGCTCCAATCTCCAAAATTTGGTGGTGTAGTCCACCAAACTCATGTTCTCCTAAACAAGCTCAAGGAACTACTACTGCATGCTCTCCCAGGCATAGGAAGGAAAATACATGTCCAAAAACTCCCCTTTGAAGGTCTCCTAGAGGATGTCCTCCACTCTGACAAACTTCACCCGTCATAGGGTATTCCACCACTTCTTGGCATCACTCTTCAGTCAGTACATGCCAAAGTTAGTATGCTTGTCCTCGGGCATAGGCAGAACGCGCAAAACTCTCTCTACCTACTCAACCCAACTCTTAGTTGCCTTTGGGTTGGCCTTTCTTGAGAAAGTTGGTAGACCCAACTTTAGGAATTTCTCATATGTTACCGCAATGGTGTTCAGAAAAACCATTATGAGATGGACACATGTTGTCAGCTACGCTTGGACAGGTATAGTCACCGTTGCGACCAAGGTATTGAGGGCATTCATGAAAAAGTACCTCTGCTCCTACCAGTCAACTGGAGCACTGGAAGAAGAGGCACGTGTACGGGCATACATCTATGAAACAATTTCAATAAGATTTTATTAGTAATGTCGTACCTTGATCAAACCTACCCCTTTAGGTTTGATCTAGAATAACAGTCACAATCATACAAGCACAAAAATTTAATTCACACACATAGAATCAAATAAAATCATCCCTACAGTAAAAAAGTATAGAAATTTAACAATTTCAAGATAGTATAAAAAAATTTACAAGATAACTCTTTCCATTGATGTAGAGATTGCTTATGGAGTGAGTTTGTGACTTTCTGGTGATGGTTTTGACAAATTACGTAATTCAATGCATGACTCTAATATAAACTCAGTAACAACCCCAACTGACCATCATAAAAATAGTAATTTTTTTAAAAACAATTACGGAAACTAACCCATGGATTTGGGGCATCACAAATTTAATATACCAAAACACAAACCAAACTATGCACTGAATCAAATGAAGAAAAAATCAAACTTTATTAATTCAATAAAAATGTCAAATAGTCTACAACAACAAAAATTGTCTATCTCAGTAGAGCCACCCTGTCAGAACCTAGAAACCAGTCACAAGGCTCGTAGTTTCTAGCCAGCTAGTCAAGACATCACTGAGCATCCATGCCTATAAAACAATTTTAAGAAAATGGGTAAGAACCACTATCCTTTATACGAATTCCTCTAAAAATTCAAATAGTAAAAGAAATAGCATAAACATATTCATGCATAAATTTTAGAGGAATAACACAATTAATCGCTTACCATAATCAACTTACCATTCAAGCATTTAAACAAATATCATGCAATAATAAATATTATGCAAAGTCAGATATGCATAAATGCATAAATTAATGCTGAACAGTAAATATGCATGATTCAATGCACATGCATGAATAACTTATTAAGTTATTTATCAGAGTAACTTTTGCATGCACGTCCATATTAAATACAAAAAAAAATAATTTTCACTTTTTCTTAAACCTGCAGATACTCAAAACAGACATAAATTCTTGAAGACCAAGTTAGGTTTCCAGTTGTAGCTTAACACATAATTTGTATTTTATTACTAGGTTCCACACTTATTTCTTGATCGATATCAGGAATCCTCACCTTCTATCAGAACATTAGGAATCTTCACCTAATCTTGGGACATCAATAAAAATCCTCAACCATTGATGTCACTTTCTTGGTATACCAAAACTATAGTTGAGTCAACAACACCACCCTCAGGCAAAGTGACTGAAATCTTCCTAAAACCATGGCCTGGAAGTGAACAATCAAATCGGGTTTAGGGGTACAATTGTATACAGAGTTTTAGTATCCTCACAGTGCCTCAATACCACCATCCAAGATTCTCACATTGTCGAAGGGACATCAAGGAAGAGATTAATTATACTATTTGGTCTCTTTTACCTTTTTAAATAAATTCACATTATTTACACAAGAACTATTTTGTAAATCCACATGAAAAATCAATTTCGGGCCCCATCCTACATGATTTAATAGTGCAATTAATTATGGAAAATCATTAAATTTTTAGAAATAAATTTTGCAATGCATAAATAAAATCAATAACAAGTAGTACAACACATGCTTCTGGCCTATAGGGCCTGGAGTGGTTTACATCTGACCACCCATACATCTCAAAGGTAATTTATGCATCTTTGCCCAATTTCAGTGAACATGGACACTCATTATTGCCAAACATGTTCACAATGTACATGGAAACACACAAAATGAATGCACATGAAGCCAAACACATATGCATGCCAATAGATACTTGCAAAATATATTATCATGATCAATTCCATGCATAAACAACCAAACATGCATATGATCATATTTATGCAAACATTAATTAAATTTCAGATTTCATGCGTATGATATGCACAATTGCAACCATGATCAAATCAAAATTATGTTTATGTATCATTTCAAAAAGAATGCATACATCAATATTAAACATGTACATGACCAAATTCATATACTCAAACAACTGTGCAGAAATGTCGATCGAATCAACAACTGGGGCTGATCCATGTACATGACCAAATTCATGTACATGGGTCAACCAATGTTGAAAAATACACATTTCGGACAAGCTAGTTGTTCCATGTACATGATCATAATCATGTACATGGGTCGACTAGGCTATAAGCAACCATGTGTACAACATGCTGGCTGCACCCATACATGAGTACAAAATCAATAGAACTGCAACATATAATTATATGCAGATACATGAACATGTAATTAGACTAACATGAAATCAAAACATCACATTCGAATGCATATGCATGCAGCTGGATAGATCTAAATCAAAATAAAAATCATATATTTGGTGAATCTTAACCAGATCTGCCTAATGCATACACTCGGTAGATCTAATTCGAATTAGTATGCCCCTAAACTCGATAAATCTGGTTAGACCTACATGTATGCAACTCGACAGGTCTGATCAGATCTGTTTATATATAAAACTTGACAGGACTGATCAAATCTTCATACATATGAAACTTGACAGGTATGATCAGATCTGCATACAAATGAAGCTTTGTAGGTCTAATCAGATATGCTTACATATGAAACCCGGTAAGTCTGATCAGATCTACATATAAATGAAACTCAACAGGTCCGATTAGATCTACTTATATATGAAACTTGGCAGGTCTGATCAGATCTGCATACATATGAAACTCGACAGGTCTAGACCAGATCTGCTTGTATATGAAACTCGACAGATCTAATCAGATCTGCATACTTATGAAACTCGACAGGTCTGATAAGATCTGCATACGTATGAAACTCGGTAGGTCTAGACTAAATCTGCCTGAGTATCCACTTGACAGATCTGAACCAGATCTGCATGTTCAAAAGCATAGCGGATCTGAATCAAAACATATATTTCAGATGCCTAAATCCAAATTTATGTGTATGCAGCTTATATAGTTTGAAAACAAAAAAACTCATTTAGCTATATACATGTCAAAAGATTATCAGATCTGATCATAGGTGTGTATATATATATATATATATATATATATATATATATATATATATGATATAAATGAACAAAACAAATCTGAACCATATGATATTTCTCAAACATGCTAAAAAAATCATCACACACGAACCGTACAAGTTCAAGCAAGTATTTAAAAACATAAACAAACATAACATTTACCAAAAAAATGTTCTCATTGGGTTAAATTGCAATAAGAAATCAAGAAATGGTATGAAACTTTTAAAAATACCATTTTTTAAAGAATATATTGGCCTGTGAAAATATTATGTTAATCTTTAAGGCCCCCTTTGTTTCGTTCCCATGTTAAAGAAGGCTTTACATGAAAATGAGCATGAATTTATAAAAACTCCTTCCAGCCCATGTGAAAGCTTTCATAAAGGAGAAGAATAAATTTATACATAAAAAGTAGTAGGTGGTGAAAAAACTGGTGTCCAATTGTGTCAGCACAACACTTTTACAACATGATGATTTGATATTTGTTTCATTCATGATGGGAAAAAGACTATCATGTTGTCATCTCAGCTCTCTCCCGTATAAATTGCATGAAACAAACAAGGCCTAAGTCGACATGGTTCAAGACTAATTATCTATAATAACATGCCACATCTGACATGTTTGCAACCCTAGGTTTAAAATCTACTGGGGTGTTAGTGGATCTGAGGCCTAGCCTGAATCTGGCCATATTTCCCAAAAAAATCTTTGATCAGATAATGTGGCCAACTTTATCTTTTCAGACGAATCTGGTCTGATCTGAATTGGATACGAAGTCAAATCAAAATTGACCCGACACTCCATTCATTTTCATAGAATTGGGTCTAGATCTAGGTATGGAACTGAATCATCTTTTGTAGTAGAGGAAAAAAGCATATCCAACCCGAGGATTGTGCATCCAGTTTCTATGAGAGGGTAATGTTAAAATGATATGACTTTGGAAGGTGGAAACATGAAAGGCCCCTGATGTTATAAATTGATAATGCCTCCTAGTATATTTGTCAATTCTACTTTTTTGTGTATGTGACAAAATGAGGAAAATGCTTCTCTTCCAAATAGCCACATTGAAAGGGATGTTTCTCGGTAGTTTATAACTCGTGCCCCAACTACGAACTCCTAGACAGAGCTTTATTTTCCTCTTCCTTATTTTTATTTTTTAAAATGGTAAGCTTACGCTAAACTTTCATAAACCAGTAATAAGTATTACAAAGTGGTTCCACTCATTCCCTATGTCGTCCCTATCTTCATACTTGTCCATATTTCATTCATTTAGTGAAGATAGACATTTAAATTGCGAAATGCTACTTGTACGTAGGATTATTTGGTGATTCAAAAATCAATGGTTGACAAAATACAAAATTTTATAATTTAATAAATCATATATTTCGGTAAAAAAAAATGGAGCCAAACTCTAGGTTTTAAAACAACTTGCATCAGGGGTAAGAAGATGAGGGATGAGTGGAGCCAAACACTAAGTGTTATGACGAGGGAGCAACAACAATGAGGTTACGGCATGTGTGCATCTTTTGCCATGATGCTGAAGCTACGTGTACTCCCCAATGGATAAGGGGAAATTGAGGTTCTACACTAAGGGCCTGTTTGGAATCTCTGCGTTAGGATGGGCATTTATGCATTTGGAGTGGAAAGTGAGGCCCTTTCTCTTTTCTCTTTTGTGTTTATACTAAATCATGGATTTGACAGCTACCACATCCTAGATTTAGCATTGCCACTTCTTCAAATGCCCATCCCAACTACAAATTCAAACAGAGGTTTGAACCTGCCAATATCCCATCATTGACAGCTCATACCAACCACACGGAGCCCCCGTTAGTGATAACTACATAACTTGGTTATACATGCGTACTTGAGAATTTTGAACCTACCATACACAAAAAATTGACTGATGCAAGAACTGCTTTTGACCAAACAAACCATATAGAACATAACTGTAGCGCTTGATCCACCAAAACAAAAAACCAAGAAAAAAGTGAGAAAATAGGTTGTTTATACTAGAGCATGGTACAATTGTGTAGCCAAATTTTTTCTGCACATACATGCACACATCACACAATGTGAAGAGGTAATCCTCTGATTTTCTCTCATTCGTTTAACTGTTATATGAGGTAGAAATATATAGTTTACAATAAAGTAAAAGATTACAGTAAAAAAAGGAAATAAACTTCATAGATAGGAACATTATCATTTCCTATCCAAAATCCCAATTGACGCTAACCAATTCCTTGATTAGCATCAATTGGTTGATCCTCCAATATTTCAGTTTTATCTAATTCCATGATTCTCTCTTGACACTCCCCTTCAAGTTGATGCGTGTGAAGATCTGTCACGTTCAACTTGGATACCAAAAATCTGAATTGATCCCTTTCGAGTGCTTTTGTGAATATATCTACGATCTGCATTTTTGTAGGCACAAAAATGGTCTTGATGATCCCTGCTTGTATCTTTTCCCAGATTAGATGACAATCAAGTTCTATGTGTTTCGTGTATTCGTGAAACACAGGATTTGGCGCAATATAAAGTGCTGCTTGGTTATCACAATGGAGATTCATGGGCTTGTCATGTGTGAAGCCCAACTCATCTAATAGAGCCTTGAGCCAAATCAATTCACAAGTGGCTAATTCCATCACCTTGTATTCTGCCTCTGTGGATGATCTTGCTACTGTATTTTGCTTCTTTGTTGTCCATGAGATTGGGCTGCCTCCGATTGTTATAAAATATCCGGAGGTGGATCTTCGAGTCATGGGACAACTGGCCCAGTCAGAATCACAATAAGCTTCTAGTTGTATTTTGCTTTTAGAAGGAAAAATGATGCCATGTTCGGGTGTGGACTTCAGATACCTCAATACTCTTATTGCTGCATGATAATGTGGTGTATGTGGTGCTTGCATGAACTGGCTTAAGAGATTAACATAATACACTATGTCTGGCCGTGTAACTATCAAATATATTAGTCGACCTACCAATCTCTGATATTGTGACAGATCATCAAATAACTCCCCTTCACCAGATGTGAGTCAGAGTTTTTGATCCATGGGAAAATCACTTGGTGCATCTCCAAGAAGTCCTGCATCAGATAAAATATCTAAGGTGTATTTTCTTTGGCTTAGAAATATACCTTCTGGTGACTTGGCAACTTCAATACCCAGGAAGTATTTTAGAGGGCCTAAATCTTTAATATGAAATTGTGCATGCAGAAAAGACTTCAAAGAAAGAATATCTGGATCATAATTCCCTGCAATAATAATATCATCGACGTATACAAGTACCACCGTGATTCGAGAATCACATTTCTGAGTGAAAAGTGTGTAGTCAGCATTAGATTGGATAAATCCTACAGAAAGTAAGGCATGAGTCAATTTGCTGAACCAGTTGTGTGAGGACTGCTTAAGCCTGTATAAAGACTTTTTTAGGAGACATACTTGACGCTCCCCTTTGCAATGGATTCCATCTGACAAATCCATATATATCTCTTCATCAAGGTCCCCATGAAGAAAAGCATTGCTGACATCAAGCTGGTGTAACCGCCATTGAGAAATGGAAGCGAGAGCAAGAAGACATTGCACAGTAACTAGTTTCACAACAAGAGCAAATGTTTCATGAAAATTGAATCCTTCTACCTGTGTATAGCCCTTAGCGACGAGACGTGCTTTGTATCTTTCAATGGAACCATCTGCACGTCGTTTGATTTTGAAGACCTATTTACACCCAATTGGTTTCTTATTGGGTGGCAGTGTGACCACTTCCCATGTGTGATTGTCCTTAAGAGCTTTAAGCTCTGCGGTCATTTCTGCTTGCCAGTTTGGATTCCGAATAGCTTCACTAAAATGGCGTGGTTCATGATCAAATAGAATTGCACTAAGGAAAGCTCGATGGGAAGTGGAAAATTTTTGAAGGTGTAAATAACTGGTGATGGGATAAAGGGAGGTAGAGGACTTACCATGCGAGGCGGGTAGAATGCTGGTGGAATTGCACACAAAGTCAGTCAAGTAGTGAGGTCAGGTGTGGGGTTGATTTGAGCGACGTAGTGGGGGAAGAGGTGATAGAGTGGGTGCGCTATCCGGGTTGGATTCAGTTGGTGGTAGACTAGAAGATTCTGATGGTGGAGGGAAATCATCGGTTGTTTCATTAAGTATAGGAGAAGGGAGGACAAGGCTATGAGGAATTGGTGAGTTTTCATGATTTCTAAAAGGAAACTCATTTTCATGAAATATGATATCTTGGCTAGTGAAAGACTTATGAGCATCGAGATCAAAGACATTATAGTTGTGTTGACCAAACGGGTAACTGATGAATATGCAACATTTAGCTCATGCAAAAAATTTATTTTTGTGAGGATTTGTATCATGAGCATAACAATGGCAACCAAAACACGTAAGTGTTCATAAGATGGAACTTTACGAAAAAGCATTTCATATGGGGTTTTTCCATGAAGAAGTGGAGTGGGAATGCGATTAATGAGATAGGTGGCAGTGAGAATGCATTCTCCCCAAAAATGAATTGGTAAGCAAGCTTGAAAATGCAAGGCTCGGGCAACCTCAAGGAGGTGCCGATGCTTGCGCTCAACATGCCCGTTTTGCTGGGGGGTATTGACACAAGTGCATTGGTGAAAAATGCCATTGTCAGAAAAAATTTGCTGTGTCATGTGAGAGAAATTCCGTACCATTATCCGTACGATTTTTTTTGATGACCAACTGGAATTGAGTTTTGACCATTTTGCAAAAATTAACTAGGAGAGAATAAGTTTCAGATTTAAATCTCATCAAATAAACCCATGTGCAGCGGAAAAAATTATCTACTATGGTAAGGAAGTATCGTGCATCGGTGTGTGATGGTGTAGCGTAGCCACCCCAAATGTCCACATTAATAAGATCAAAAGAAAAATCACTCTTAAAATTATTATCAGAAAAAGCTAAACGTGATAGTTTTGCACGGTGGCATGAATCACAAATATGTGAAGGACAATTGGTTATAAAATTATGATCTCAAGCTAACTGAGCAAGTCACTCCTTGGATGGGTGACCGAGTCATTCATGTCAAATAGTTTATTTATTTAGGGATGCAGCAGACATGGCTTGAGAAGAAATGGTGGGTGTGTGGAGGTGGTACAATCCGTCACGCAAACTACCCGCTCCAATCAGCGTCTTCTTGGTTGGCGCCTGAAAAATGCAAAACATTGGGAAAAATATGGCAACACAATTAAGAGAGTGAGTGAGTTTATGTACAGAAAGAAGATTAAATTGGAAATTGGGAATATAAAGGACATTGTATAAAATAAGATTTTTGGAAATGTGACTTGTGCCATAGTGTGTAACATGTATAGTTTGGCCATTAGGTAGTCTAACTGGTTTAGAGCTAAGAAAAGAATGGACGTCATAAAGCAGTGATAGGTCAGATGTCATGTGATCGGATGCTCCAGTATCTATGATCCAAAGAGCAGAATAGGGATGATTACCAGCCATATTAGCGGTTGCCGTTTGGAATCCAGACTGATAAGCGACAACAATTGCTTTATTTGCTCCTTGGTCAACGTGGATGTGGCATCGATTTGAGTATTACTTGCTGCTGTAGAGAGACATGCCTTGGGGCCGGTGACGGTATCTAGAGATTCCTTTGAATCGAATGGCTTCATATTGCTCTTTTCTTGCTGGAGATGTGGGGGATAACCGTGAAGTACATAATACCGTGCTTTTATGTGGCCAAGCATGCCACAGTGATCGCATTTAGGTTGTCCACATACTCGCCCTTGTCCTGCTGATCAAACTTGTGGTCGATTGACACACATATTTAGTGCGGTGGAATCGACTTAATGAATAGCCGATTGAAATAAGCGTTGACTTTCTTCTTGCTGGACCATTGCATATACCTTGCTGATGCTGGGAATAGGTTCGATGGCTAAGATTTGTCTCCTAATGGTGTTATACGAGTCATTCAAGCCAATGAGAAATTTAAATATTTTTTCCTTTTGATGGTATGAACTATGCTCCCTCAACGCCCCACAAGTGCAGTTCGGTATGTCCAAATAGGACTGCAGTTCATCCCATAGGGTGTTTAACCATGTAAAATACGTGGACAAGGAATTTTGTTCTTGACTGTAAACATCCCAAATTTTCACTCACCTCCCCAACATCTCCACCAACCATTGTGAGCCATCCTTTAGGATCATCAGAGGGCAAAATGATCATTTTCTGAGCCTGAAACTTGCAAAAGTCCAGATTTCATCGACAACTCTCAAAATTTCTCTATTTTAGCTCAGATTTTCAAAGTTTAGTCCTGACAGAAGACTGAAATCTCCAATTCTTGGTTTAGGATTGCATTTCATAAGACATGTCTTTGTACATCATCGCATGAGCATTTCATATCACTTCACTGTACAACATGTCATTTCGAGGTCCAAAACTCTCGATTTTAAAATTTTCAATCCAGATTCGAATTTTAACTCTTTTCAAAATTGATTTCAAAACCCTGGGTCTTCAAAATTGTCAAACTCTCTCATTTAAACCCTAGGACCTTAGATTGTGAAAAGTTTTCTCAGGAAAACGATCTGGATAGTTTTTAATATCAATTTCCAAATTTTCTCAACTGGACCGGCAATGCCTGAAGAAGGGGACGAAGCTTTGAATTTAGCAATTTTATCCCAGATTTTACCCTTTTATCAGCAATTTCAAAAATCATTCTTTTACAAAACTGTCCCATAGGGGCCACCTCTTTTCAAAATTTCCGCAATTAGGCCAAGTATTTCTTATTTGCCAATTAGTCTAGTTTTTTCTGAAAATTCCAAAAAGAGGTTTTACTTTCTTGCTTTTACTTTAATAAAGAATCTATGTGGGGTCCACCCTGAGGTAGCACCACATAGGTCTTCCTTTTGTAAAACTTGAATTTCGAAAAACCCAAAAAATGTAAGAGCCTTGTCTCTGAATTGGCGCCACTTGGCACTTTCTTTCTCCTTCCATTTCTCTGCCATTTGGCAATGTGGGGTCGCCCTGAGGTGACGCCACATGTCCCACTTCTCTCTCCTTCCACCTTCTGCCACGTGTCATTTGCCTTCCCTTTTAGTTTTGCGCCATTTGGCAGTGTGGAGTCACTCTCAGATGACGTCACATAGCCTCTCTTTTCTTGGTGCTTTTATTTCTCTGCCATGTGTCAGTGTGGGGTCACCCTGAGGTGACGCCACATGTCCTCCTCCTTGCACCTCCATTAGTTGCCACTTGTCCTCCCTACATCTCCCTCTTTTTACCTTTTGACACATGTCAGTGTGGGGCCTCTTTGAGGTGGTGCCACATGTCCTCAGTCTCCTTTTTTATTTTCATAACACGTGTCAGTGTGGGGTCTCCCTAAGGTGGTGCCACATGTCATTCGCTTTCTCTCTTATTCACTTGTCACTATGGGGCCACCCTGAGGTGGCACCACATGGCTATCCCCCATTCCTCCAGAATCAAACAAGTTTGAATTTCAAATGAGCCCTTAGGTGGAGCCATCTGAGGTGCTTCCTCCTACAGCTGACATGTATCAGTGTGGAGCCACCATGAGGTGGCGCCATATGTTCAGCTCTCCCTTCTTCAGAAAAAGTAGAATCCCCCCTCTGAGGTGGCGCCATTTCTGAAAAAGAGCTCTCCTCAAAAATAGCTCTGCAGCCTGCTTTTAGGAAAAGTAAGTTCAAAAATTTTCAAATGCTCCTGAGGTGGCTCCATATGCTTCCTCTGCGCTTGCCCTCTGACACATGGCAGTGTAGAGCCACCATGAGTTGATGCCACATGTCCATCTCTGCTTCCTCCAGAAAAAGCAAAAGTTCAAAATTTCAAACTCCATATTGAGGTGGCGCAAATCTAGAATTTTCCTCTTTAATTTTCATTTTTATTTGCTTTACAAAATAACAAAGTGGGCCCACACATAGGTTGTGTCACACTAGAGCTCCCTGCAGAGAAAATCAAGCCAACCTCATTTCAAAAAATTTCAAATTCTGCTGAGGTGTCTTATTTACAAAATTTGCATTTATTTTATCTCAAAAAAAATCCAAAGTAGCATCCTCTGAGGTGGCGCCACATGGAGGGTCCAGATTTATTTTGTTTGAATTTCAAAACTCTCCAAAAAATCTATAAATACCCTAGCCCACACCCAGTCTAGGGGAGGAGCTTTTCTCTTTGGATCTGAATTTCAACCTGAGTTTTAAATTCCCATTTTCTTCTCTAAGTCTACGCCCCCTTTGGTCCCATCTGAAACTTTGCACCTGAAGCTCTATAAATACCAGAAGAACACAAGGTGAGCTCCCATTCGACTTGATTCTATTAAAATAATGTTTTTGTTTCAATTTACATATTGAATCCCATGGATTTTTCATTTTAAAGAAAGGGTTCGTCCGAATGATGGATCAAACCATTCCCATAAAATGACATATATTAAGTATGATCATGTTTCCTTGATGATATTCCAGCATTTATGCATTAGTTAGATTTAGTTCATATTTTATTTCGTTAATTTAACATATTTTAGGAATTAGTTAGATTTTCTTTAGCATTTATTTCAATTCTGTTTAGTTTTTGTAATTCTCTGTTTTTGTCAGTCAGTCCACTCGTTATTTTATATTTTTATTTTTCTCAAAAAATGCCAAAAATATCATATTATGTGCGAATAGATGTCTCTGATAACCTGCAAAAAAAACAAAATCATTTGAGTTCATTTGTTTTGTTCAAAATTCAAAATGCCAAGTCGGGTTTTATGACCCGGGGAACATTTAGAACATTGAGTCTCAAGTTGTAAAATCGAGATATCCCTCATACAAGATCCGATTTCCAATCCAAAAACTGATTTGAACTCAACATTGCTTCTAGTATTTAATCTGATTTTATCATATTTTTCTGATTTTTTTTACTATCTAAAACAAATCTGAGAGTTTGGGACACGTGTCAGAGCCTAATTTGAGTCTCTTAGACTTTGGATCGACTTAAGTCAACTGGTTCTCTCTGAATATAGCTCCAAATACGGATCTGTAAAAAATGAACTTTATGTTCTAAATGTCCCCTATTTTATTATGAAATTTTGCAATTTTTAGAATAGTTTTCATGCTAGTTTCGTATTTTTTTATTTCGGTCTCCGGTTTTGGTATTTATATGTGCTCTTCTGGTTTAGTCATGTAATGTCGTATTTTTATTTCTCAGACAGTTTGTCAAATGCTAAATCCATACAAATAAAAGTTGTTTGTATGCATGTCAGTAGTTTCTTTTGTAATTTTCAGAAATTTTGGTGGTCAATTATTATTTTTTATCTATTTTTATAGCAGATCTTATTAATTTCAGTTCCATCAGAGTTAAATCTCTCCTACCGAACTCACCGTAGGTCAAATACTGAAGCTGTAAAAGCCAAAGATGTTCATTTTCATGTCCTTTAGCAGTCTGAAAAATATCAGACATTTATATGGTATATTTATGTATTATTGTGTTAAATGCTATGTTTGGTTTGTACCCATAGGTGAAATTTGCTTATTTTAGGGTTTTCTTTGAGATTTTGCATTTAGGCTATGTAATTCCATGCATTTTATTATCCTATGTTGTTCCTAAGGGTAGAGGGATTCTCTCTACTGAATTTGGCATGATTTGAGAACCGTTTGATGACCGGTTTAGTCGTATCATCAAAACAGGGTTCCCGCGGGACCCTGATCCAGGCGAAAAACAAGCGAAATTTGTTATTTTGCCCAAATTTCAAATGTCAATTCTGATTTTTACAGTCCCATCATATTTAGTAACATGTCATCATGCATTTCATCATCGTTTTATTTCATTCGCATTTTAAAATCCCCAAATTTTATCAAAACTCCTTCAAAAACCCTGAATTTAAAGATATAACCTCAATATTAGGGGTATTTTGGTCATTTTAACCATAATTCCAAATTTCAAACTATTTATTACCTAATTTTCATGAATTTGCATCATTCAAATATCAAGGAAGTATGCAAATCGGGTTTATATCCAGCTAAGTTCAATAATCTTAGGATATTATTGGAAAATCTTGGAAAAACCCACATATTTGAGCTAACCCCATTTCAAGTTTGGCAGAGACATTCAAAGGAAGGAGCCGGAATCTGCAATTTTCTTTCTTTTATTTTATTTAGTGATGTAATAATGTAAATTTTGGAATAAGAGATTTACTTTTCTGCTTAGATTAGGATGCATATCATATAGTTTGAATTTTTGCAATATCCTGATTATGTGATTCATGCATTTTATTTCAAAAATCACTATGGATGTACATAAATGGCACATGCACCAACTCTTAGGGAGTTGATGAACTCGGTGGAGTCCATATTTATGGCCCTAGTCGGAATATGGACGAGACCCAGATTCAACATCTTTCTACTAGTCACACCGAGCCTACACTCTTAGACTATCTTCCAAAATTCACTGCATATCTTCAATATTTACAAAATATTTTAGAGTTAACTAAGCAAATTACAAGCATATTTACGGTCATAGTCGGAATATGTGGTAATCTTACCTTAGTTTAATTTTAAAATTGCATATTCTTCTGAAAAGATGTTTTCATAAAAAGACATTCATTCATTCAGAATAGTTTGCATCATGAAATCATATGCTTTTCCTTTTGATAAAATCAAAGGATCCTTTTCCAAGAAAATCGATTTCTCAAAGACATCCTGCAACCTCTTCAAAATATGGTTTTCTCAAAGATTTGAATGTTCCATTCTTAAAAGGAGTTTTCTAAGAATTCTCAACTACTTTCCAAAGTCCAAAATCGTTTTTCAAGTCCTTAAGGCTATACTTCTCAGAATTTCAATTTCCTAAGGCGTGATTCCCTTTCGCAAAAAGAGTTTTCTTATGAATCTTCAATCATTTCTCGAAGATGATTTTCAAATCTGGAGTTTTCTTGACAAATATTTTCTTCAAGAGTTGTCCTTTCTCAAGAATTCTTTCTACTTTCCAAGGATTTCCATCCATTCATAATTTTTCCACATCTTCAAAGGCTTTCTTAAGATTTTGAATCCTTTCATCAGGATTTTCCTTGAGAAATCGATTTCCATCATCTGCCTTAGAAACCTTTTCCAACTCCAAAACATTTTCCAAGCATACGTCATGTTTTCCAACTTGCATTTTACAAAAATTCATAGCACATGCCTGAATTCTCTGTGCATTTAGGATAGAACACGATTTTGATAATTTGGCTAAGTCAGGCACACATTTGGTCCTTGGTTCGATTACCTCTGGTAAAGGCGCCAGGAACGGTCAAACCTCGTACCGACAGGTCGAATCCCATTCCACATAATATTTCTCGCAATTTCAAAACGAAGGCAAGTATTTTAAAACAATTTTCCAACTCTGGTCAAGTTTGACTTGCAGAAACGTTTTCCCCTCTCTCCCGCAAAGAAGGGAAAAATTTTGCAACGAGAACATTGTCGGTAATCTGCTATGAGTTTTTTTAAGTGAAAAATATGGGCTGAATTGCCTTGGGAGAATCGTTCTTCAAGATCAAGCCAAACTGCTCAAGCTGTGTCAGCGTATATAACACTGCTAGCAATTTTTTTTGTGACTGAATTAAGGAGCCACAAAAGAAGCATGTCATTACATCGATGCCATGCATGATAGCTTGGGGTTGATGCAGATGGTTCAGAGATGGAACCATCAAGAAATCCGAATTTATTTTTTGCATTAAGTGCCATTTTCATGGCTCGTTTCTAGGTAGTGTAATTATTGCCATTCAAGAGATTAGAAACAAGGACAACACTTGGGTTATCAAAATGATGAGGATAAAATGGTGAACCTTCAATGTCAGAGGTCCGATCTGATCGCGCTCCAAATGAATCATTGGATGATCCTTCATTTTTCATGGAAAAATTGGTGAAGATCCGGTCATGACACAACGACTGAGTAATAACTGAGTTTCTGAAAGAGCAAAAGTATCCACTCTGATACCATGTGAAGAGATAATCCTCTCATTTTCTCTCATTCGTTTAACTGTTACATGAGGTAGAAATATATAGTTCACAATAAAGTAAAAGATTATAGTAAAAAAAGGAAATAAACTTCATAGATAGGAACATTATCATTTCCTATACAAAATCCCAATTGACGCTAACCAATTCCTTGATTAGCGTCAATTGGTTGATCCTCCAATATTTCAGTTTTATCTAATTCCATGATTCTCTCTTGACACACACAAACACAAAATTCTTGTCCCCTTATATTGTATTTTTAAATTTTATTAAACATACTTTTACTTAAAAATTAAGGCATTAGAGGATGACATATATTTAGAATTAGGAACAAACTTTTTGATTACTGTGAAAGATGACTCCACTCCACTTTTCACCTCAAACGCTTTGGCTGCCAAGAAACTCGCAAAGCGAAAAAGATGAATTCACTCCACTTTTCAAGCAATCGACTTGTTAATTTCATTTACG
Organism: Nuphar pumila; assembly: GCF_984573655.1. NCBI lineage: Eukaryota > Viridiplantae > Streptophyta > Magnoliopsida > Nymphaeales > Nymphaeaceae > Nuphar > Nuphar pumila. The sequence continues at coordinate 73,954,451 of NC_143262.1, forward strand.
GCTCAGTTGTGTAATAGGTTGTACTTGAACCTAACCAAATAAATTGAAGCTCAAGTCTTACCTATATAATCTAAAAAGTATTAGTGCATGTATTTTTCCTTAAATTTCATATAAAATAATTGAATTAAGCTAGGTTGGGTGGGATATCTGACAAAAATAATCATAGCTCAAACCCGACCCACATATTACTCAGATCGGACGTGAGTTGACCTAAATAATACTTAGGTTGGCATGCCCATACCCGATACTCAAGAAAAAGAGGCTTTATTGGCGCACCCCCTTTGGCACGCCAATAAAAGTACCTTCTCACTAGAGCTATTTATCTTAGAATCAGTGAAAAAATAAAATCTGGCACACTATAAAACTGTGCTTGTGATGATTTAGTTTTTCTGGCACTTAAGTAGGGGCATAAAAAAAACAACTTTTTCTGGTGAAATCAAGAAGTGTGCCAGTAAAAGTACTTTTTCACTAGTGCACTGCCAAATTGCGCTAGTGAGACCTTTTTTTGTGACATGTTTTCAAGGGAGGGTTCCTCCCTTCTTCTTTTCACTCCCTCTCAAAAACCCCAAATCCAGAATTAAGAGAGGAGTAGCGGAGCGAATGAGAAGAACGGGGAGAGGGTGAAGGAGTGGGATGATGAGAGGGATCGACAACAAGAGGAGCGGTGAGGATACAAACAAGGATAGGAGCAAGCACAGGGAGAAGGAAAAGATGAAGGAGAGAGAACGTCGAGAGAGAGACAAGGAAGACGATCGCAGGAGGCATCATGACGAGCAGGAGAAGGAAGACGATCATAGGAGGGACCATGATGAGCTCGAGAGGGAGAAGGAAGGGATCAGAGTGTGAAAGTAGGAGGCCCTAGTTGCCAGTCCACTTTCTTGAATGACTCATCCAGCCATGAAAGTCGCTTGGTCAAAGGTGTATGGCATTGGTCAATAGCTGCCCTTTCTGGTGGGATCCTCGGCTCCACCTCGAGGTTCATTTAGTTGTCTTAAATGAGACTCAGAATATTCCCCACTCCATGGCACCTTTCGCTCATCCATTCCATCTTAGACTCACATAGAAAGAAATTAAGAGAAGAAGAGTAGGAGTGAGATGGTGTAGAGCCTTCGGCATAGGCTTAAGGAAGTCGGGTTGAAGCTCAAGAAGCCTCCTCAATCCAAGGCTTTGCTCTTGAAGCTTCTAAAGGTAGGCCTTTTTCTCTTTCTTCATGGCTTCTTCATACGATTTTATAGCTAATTTTGCATTTTCCTCACTAATTTGTTGTGTTTCGTCAAGTCTCTTACTCGTTAAGATCACAATTCTATCTCAAATGTGCCAAATTTTATCCATTTTTTGGATCAAGCCAGTTAATTTTTGAGTTTTGCGTTTGTTGATGCTTATTTGATTGCTCTATCAGACTCTATTTGGCGGTTTTCTATTTCTCACAATTTTGCCAAATTTAGATGCTTTTGATTGTTTTCTTCCTTTCTTTTTCGAGAAACGAGGAATTATTTATTAGTGTTTTTATAATTACTTGAAAATATTCACTCTAGACATTTTCTTCCTTTCTTTTTCGAGAAATGAGGAATTATTTCTAAGTATTTTCATAATTACTTGAAAATATTTAGACTCTGAACATGTTCCAGCATCTACAAATTTTCCTCTTTTTTTTTTAATATCTTGCCCTATTTTCAATTTTCAGGTTGATTTGTTCCTGAAATTTGTGTCTTTCATCATTCTTGATGATCACTTCTATGCAAGACATGTATTTCCTTTTTTCTTTTATACTTTTCAAAGTTGGTCTTTTGTCACTTTATCAAAAAGAGGGATATTGTCATTCTTGATCTTATGCATTGGATTTCTATTTTCTTTCTCATTGTACTAAGTTGTTAACTCAAAGAAACCAGTTTTTGATGCATCAAGGATCCTGAGATGCACACAAATATGTGTGTTTGGGCATGGAGGAAATCCAAGGAACAAAAATGAGGTATTTTTTCTTTATATACCCTTATTGTGATAGACTTCTACTGTGAGAGATGTGTGAGTTTGTAAAATAGCTATCTGGAATGTATTGCCTTCTGTGAAAGAGTATTTTTGTTTGACCTATCAAATCATCATTCAAAAAATTACCATGCAAGGACCTTATTGTAAAATGGTTTGAAGTTTTCGATGTATAAAATATTATCTTAAAATAGTGAGTTGTGTTTATACAAACTACACAACCCATTGTTTGTTGTTAAGAAGTCAGACAGTTTCATATGGAGGTAGTTTTCAGTGTTTTGTATATCTGATTTACGAACTCTTTTAGGTGACAAATCTATCGGTAGGAAGTTCAAAATTAGAGGTCAAATGCTGGTGTAAGAATAAAGCAAGAGATATTGTTCTTGCATTATGATTGTCTATGTGTACAGAAAATTATATAATATTAATAATTTATGCAAGTGCATTTTCTTGGGATGAGTGTACAGAAAATCTGCTTTCTATGTAAGCCACATACAAATATAAGATGTTGAGCATATGTATTGTGACTATAAAAGAAATGAGTTTCTAAATGATCCTATATTTTTCTTCTATACTAGGCCTTGTTTTATTGAGGAATATGATAGTTTGCCTGTGTTTCTAGCTCGTCCACATGCCTCGACTTGATGTAGTTGTTGACCCTTGTGCTGCTATTCTTGTTTTTATTATCATTAGACTCCTGTGTGTAGAAATCAAGAAGGTAGGTTGTTAATGTTTCTGTATCTTTTAATTGGCTTTTGTGTGTTGGGCTTGGACCTGATTTTCTTTATCTACTTATGTTCATTTCTGCATACTTCTTTTGCATAAGCCATTGTGACCACTGTAAATCATAGTCATGATTCATCTTCCTATGCTTTAATTGTATCTTTTATGAGTTTCTATTGCCATGTTTGGTTCTACGAATTTAATGTCATAGTTGCAAAATTCATGTTGAATCAAGAATTTTTTGTCATTTTGCAAAATCTTTTTTCCAGAAGATAATAAGGAATGGGAAATTGTTCATTCGTGCCTAAGGATGGCACCTTTTTTTGTGAGATATGGATTCTGTGTTTCTTGTAAATCGTATATCGCATGTTTGGTTCGTAGAATTTATATGTTATTTCTTAGAATTGATATTTTTGTTGTGCAAGTTACACAAAGAGCAAGACTACTTGAAGCGTGTTCTTGCAAGGAAGGCTTTGGAACTCATAATGTCTGGAATGATGATTGGACTTGGGACTGGGAGCACATCACTTGCAATCAAAGAGATGAGAAAACTTATCAAACAAAGAAAGGTTGATTAAGATATATGCAGCTACGGCTTGCTATAAGTTCAAATTCAAGTGTTCTTTCGATGTTCGAAGTACATAGATGAGAAATTTGAAATCTCTTCTAAAGTGTATGCCTCACAAATAGAGCCTTCTACTCTTTCTTTATTCTGAACCTTTTTTTTGAGATCAAACATACATCTGTCAAAAATATACATCTCAAATTTGAAATATCTATCATTGAAGAGAAAAATATAAGAAAAAATATACCTTTCAAATGGGTACATTCACCAATATTGCACAGGACCACCAACCCTTAGTTCATATGGCAAATATATGATCAAATGTTCCATAACATAGAAAAATGCTGGCGAAAATATCTTCTTTAGTTGAAAAATAGTAGTGACGATAGATACCTCAAGATTCTTTACCTCAGATACTATGACTTCCGATGCGCACAATGTTCTAAAAAATCTACTCAACTCAGATAATACCCCCTATATAGGTTTGTCTAACATATTATGGAATGCTAGGGGTATCAATCTTTGCATAAAGATATGACAATCATGGCTCTTCAACCCATATAACTGTCCATCATCGATCTTCACAGCTCGAGCAATGTTAGAGACGTATCCATCTGGAAATCTCAATTGTTTCAACCATTGGCCTACCTACTTTATTTGATCAAGTTGAAGCACATATCTTGCCTTTGGTTTTAGTACTTTGTCATTATACTCTTTGAGTTCCAATTCTAGTCTTTTACATATTACTTTTAAATTCATACGGGCCTTCGGATTATCCTTCGTTTTCCCTTTAACATTCATTATTGTATTGAACACATTATCAAACACATTTTTCTCCAGATGCATCAAATCCAAATTATGTCATATCAATAAGGTCGGCCAATATGGTAGTTTCCAAAATATAGATTTCTTTGTCCAATTGTGATCCTTCCCAAATCCAAGGAAGGGCATCAAACTACGAGCATCTGTTAATACATCTGGAAAGTATCACAATCTTCTTAAAATCTCTATACCAGATAATCTTGTCGGTGAACCTTCAATTTCAGTTGTGCCTGCTCGAAACACATTCTTTTGTCTTTAGGATGGATGGTCGCTGGATACAAATTGATGATGACACTCAAACCAGCACGACTTTCTTCCATGCATCAATCTAAATGATTTTGTGTCCTCCATGCAGTACGGACATGCCAGCCTCCCATGTGTGCTCCAACCAGATAACATACCATATGCAGAGAAGTCACTGATTGTCCATAGAATAATGGCCTTCATATTGAAATTTTGTTTTTTGTGGGCATCGTACGTGATAACACCTTCATCCCACAATACTTTTAGTTCATTAATCAATGGACTTAAATACACATCAAGATTTTGGTCAAGTGAGGTCAAACCAGGGATCAATAGAGATAAGAAAAGATTCTGACGCTTCATATACAAGCTTGGTAGAAGGTTGTATGGAGTTACAAATACTGGCCAACATGAGTATGAAGTTGATCTACCCCCAAATGGATTAAATCCATCTTTACATAGACCGAGTCTAACATTTCTCACTTTCATTGCAAAGTTCTGATGAGTACGATCAAAGTGCTTCCAAGCTTTTGCGTCAATAGGATGCATGATCTTGCCTTCATCATGTCGAACTTTATTTGTATGTCATCTCATGTGTTTAGCTGTCCTTGAAGACATATACAATCGTTGCAATCTAGGGGTGCTAGGAAAGTAGCGGAGCGACTTGTATGAAACTTCTTTTGATCTTGTGCTACCATTGCCTCTTGTCTTTGGCTTAAACCGAGGATGCCCACATGACGGGCATGATATGCTATTTTCCAGAACTATGATGCATGCATTGATAACTTAATATTTTCATGTGCAAACTATTCATAACACGATACATTCATTTGAAGCATGCTTTCATTATACAATTTCACATGAAAGTCATAATCAAATTGAAAGTAACTACATGCAAGTATGGATATAATCACATCAAACATTGCAATACATCCAAATCATTCATATAAAAAAAAGTGAAACATGTACCTGCAACAAACACACTCCAATATCCTGCTAACTACTATGATGCCTAGCATGGAATCCATACTCCAAAAATAAAAACACTTCTATTCACATACATTAAAATCATGCTCAGCATGATCTCCAAACTCCATCAAAATAGTCCTAGATATCAACAACTAAGTGAGTGTGTGAACAGAAAAGTGTTGCATCCAAAAAATTAAATAACATGTGATGCGCTTGCATCACTTACTCATCACGAGTATTTATCCGATTTTAATTGCTTTTGCCTTTCAATTTTTTTCTTATTTCTTTTTTCATTGCATTTTTTACAGCATGCAATGCTTAGCAATAAGTATCACGCAATTTTCTCAGCAACGTACCTGCAAAGAACATATATACAAAACAATACAGGGAGAAGGTTCGACCCCTCCCTAGCAAAAAAATTAACAGGGAGGTAGCTCAGCCCCTCCCTTGCAAAAACAAAAAAAAGAGGGGGACGAGCTGCCTCCTGCCGGCCTCCCGGAACCCGAAAGAGAGGGGGGTGAGAGATGCGGTAGGGTGCCATTGACCGCCTGCCGGCCTTCCGACAATGAAACAGAGAGAGGGGAGGGCACAGAAGGGGTTGCGGGCCCTCCGGCAACCCGAAACAAAGAGAGGGGAGGGCACTGCAAAGGTTGTCGGCCCTCCAGCAACCCCAAACAGAGAGAGGGGAGAATACGACATGAGTTGCCGGCCCTCTGGGAACCCGAAAGAGAGAGAGGGGGTGAGAGATGCTGCAGAGGACCACCGACCTCCTGCCAGCCTCCCGACAATGAAACAGAGAAAGGGGATGGCACAACAGGGGTTACCAGAGGGCCAACAACCCAAAACAGAGAAAGGGGATGGCACAACAGGGGTTGCCGACCCTCCAGGAACCCAAAAGAGAGAAAGGGGGGTGAGAGATGCGGCAGGGGGCCATCAACCTCCTGCCGTCTTCCCGACAACGAAATAGAGAGAGAGGGGGGGGGACGACAAGGGTTGTCGACCCTTTGATAACCCGAAACAGAGAAAGGGGAGGGCACGACAGGTGTTGCCGGCCCTCCGGGAACCCGAAAGAGAGAAAGGGGGGCGAGAGACGCGACAGGGGGCCACCGGCCACCCGACAACGAAACAGAGAGAGGGGAAAGCACGACAGGCATTGATGGCCCTCTGGCAACCCAAAACAGAGAGAGGGGAGGGAACAACAGGGATTGTCGGCCCTTCGGCAACCCGAAAGAGAGTGAGGGGGCAGGACCAAGAAGAAGGTGAAGAAGAGGGGTGCGGGGTCACCTCCGGTTGTCGGATGAGAGGACAGCAGTCGGAGGGTGGGTGACGGGAGGACGCGGGGCGACGGCCGGCCGACGGGAGGTCATGGGGCGGCGAGCGGCTGACGGGAGGTTGTGGGGCGGCGGGCAACCGACGGTAGGTCGACGGGTGGGTGGGCGATGGGAGCTTGACGGTCGGCAGCAGATAAAAGAAAGGAAAAAGTGGCTCGAATTAGAGATTTACGAGAAATTTAGCGACGGATTAGCGATGGCCAAATGTCGTCACCTTTTCCGTCGCAACTGTTCGACAAATTTTGTATGTCGCTAATCTATCGTTAGGTAGCAACGAATGAGCATTGGACTAATTTCTGTCACTAATTATATAAATAATTCGAATGGTAGCGATGAATATTTTGCTCTCACTAAGCCGTCGCTAATGGATGACAGAAAAAATCCGTCGCTATTTGGAGTTTTTCTTATAGTGATTTTAAAGGTTTATTGATAAATAAAGAACTCATTTTTATCCTCAAATTAGAAATGTGTTTCTAGCTTTTGAATTTCATTTATTGATATATTACATGTATATTTGTTCCTTTCTGGCCAATCAGGGCATAATTTATATTTATAGAACTATTTCAAGCTATACATCAATATTTATATATAAATTATATTTAAATATATTTTTTATGGTGTTTGTAAATTATTGGAATGCATTTGTGCGTTATGTGGCTCTTGGTAATGGTTTATACGGTAATTTGTCATTTTTGTCTAATCTTGGCATAATTGACATTTTTGGATTTATTTTGGCATTTGCGATCACACACGAAGGGTTCATTGTATTTTTTGGGTAACAGTCTTTGCGGACTTCGAAACCCCTCGGTCTTTTGGGTTTTGATTTATTATTTTCACATTATTAAGGTAAGATGCCTTAACTGAACTTGTAGAAAGTATGTTTATGTATTTATCTTGTATGCATGATGTGTTGCGTTAAATTCTTATCTGAATTGCAAATATAAATTATGTGCACACACCATATGTAGTTGTGGATATCTAGGGATGCTATGGTTGCCTATATGTTTAATTGATTTGAGTGCATGACATACTAAAAATATAGTACTTATGCTAAGTATCAAAACAACTATAAGCCAGTGTGCATCGAATGCAATGCAATGTGAATTGCAAATCGAGTAAACACCCGTGATAAGTATACGTGATGCAAATGCATCACACAATAATTTATTTTATTGTATGCAACACCTTTATTCTCACACACTTTACTTAGTTGTGGATATCTAGGACTCTTGTGATTGTAGTTCAGAGATCATGCTTGTCATGCTTGTAGTTAGCGGAATATGGAGTGTGTTTGCTGCAGGTACACCTGTGTGTGGGTTTGAATGCCCGTGCACTTATGAATGCATAATATGTATGTAATGTGTGCCATCATACTTTGGATTGCACATACTATGTTGTTTTGTGTATTTGTATGAATTTAATATATGGTGCACATATAACTACTATGGATACCTGTAAGTCGTGTTCGATGCATACTCCAAATGTTAGAAATTATTTTGGACTTGTATGTCTTGTTTGCTTGAGAAACATGTGTATGATATATGGTGGGATGGTCGATGAGATTTTGACCTACCTTTCTTATGCAATTATATATAAGGTGATATATCGATTCATGTGGTAACAAATGTATATATGACTTGAATCATACATGCATAATTCAAATTACGTAGGAGCTACATATGTTGAGGTTTAGTTGCTTTGTATTATGAAATATGCATGTTCACGTATGCATGCATAGAACTCATGTTTGTTTACGCATGCTTCGAGATTTAATTTATAAAATATAATATTCCTTGTAGCGATGTTATGATGCGTAGGATAATATTTTTCTGCATGATATGATTTATATGCCACGTGATGTGAAATTATGAATGCATGCGATAAATATTTAAGTTCAATAGTGAACTATGATTCATAAAACCTTATTAGTTAAATGTGTGATTTAATGATTTAAATATCATATGAAGTGATCTATGATATGATGCATATTGATTGTATACATGCTAGTGCTTGTATTGGTGACTATCGACCCTATGAGTGGTTAATTATATTGATGCATGTATGACAATAATTTTTACTGGATATGGTACACGTTGAGAAACTGTTTCTGAAGGATTCTCTGTGAGGGTGTGTATGACCAGATCAGATAATCTAGCTAGAGTGACAAGTCTCTCTGAGAAAGTGCATTGTTCAAGAGCGGGTAGCCCACGAAGATGGTATATTCCTATGAGGAAGTGCATTATTCAAGACCAAGCAGACCATCCATCTAGAGCGGTAACTCCTTGTGAGGTTATACATTTCTCAGACAAGGTGATCTGTCGTGGATCTTATAAATTTTTATTATGATTAAATAAAGTGTTATAATGAATTGCGATGATCTTTTATGTTAATTGGGATAGCCAATTATAAATCTATAGATTAGGCTTTTTTGTTGTAGCATGATTATATGCTGAACTCAGATGCATATCATTATTGATTTTAGATCTTGATTAAGGTTATGATTGTGATGCTTATATTAGCGTATAAGTGAATGACACATCATGCCTACAAATGACTAGGTTGACTTATTGATTGACACATCACACCTACGTAGTTTATTACAAATGATTATATTATGATTGTCTCATTTAAATATATCAACCTATGTATAATGATTGATGTGTATCATGAATATCTAACTGATTTACTTAGGAAGTATGTGCATGTGTTTCACGCTGGCATGGCCAAATATGATTTTTCCTATTGTTTATAAGAATTATGAATGCATGTGAAAATGATGCAATAACCTGAATGTCTTAGATGCATGTATATATTCAAGCAATGACTTGTATGTCTTGAATGCATATGAATTATGCTTTATCATGTGACTTCATGTTGAATGAAATATTAAGTGGTGAAATGCTTTTAAATGCCTTATGTTTAAATGCCTGAATGGATGACTTATGGGATGTTGTCCCCATGTCTGTCACTTGATGACTGATGGATAATATATCATGTCTTTAACATTAAATGCTTGATATGTTTTCTTTAAGTTTGAGTTTGGGTTGTTCTTCCAAATTTTAGCGAGTTTGATTCCATTTTTTAGGAGACAAGTAATTTAGGTAAAGTATGATGACTACTTGAAACAAAGGACCGGTCGAGCTGCATCCTCGAGGGTCCACTCTTACCCTATGATCTTGGTAGATATGATCTTTTTGTTTTAAGTACTTGATCATGTATAGACTGAATTGTTGTTTTTATACTATGATTGGAAATAAAATTAAAACTCTCCATATTTCAGCCTTATATTGTACATGGTTTAAAATATGTATATCCTGTACATTTAGATTTGATTGTTATCTTTTGTGTAACCTCGCTCAAAGTCTTAACCATTTTCTAAAATTGTTTCTGTATTATAAGATCTGATTTACTTGTACTTATAAAAAAAAATTGGTCTCAAAATTTCAATATTTGAACAATAATTAATGTTAAAATTTTGGGAGTGTTATAAAACTTCATGTATCATGAGGGCAAGGTTGTCTAATATGAGTTTCGTTGCATTTTGGGCCCTATGGTAGATGAAGCAGGATTGCTCCTTATTGTTTCTGTTGAGTTCCTTCTTGAAATTTCTACCTCTTGGCGGGAGGAATAAACTTTTTTTCTTTGTCATTTTTTTAAGACAACTCTTCTTGCATCTAAATTGTGGTGCAGACCTGGCTGACTGGGACCTTTGTGTCTCAGTCCAGTCATCTTGTAGTAAGGTGGCTATCTTGATAGCCTTGTCAATTTTCTCTGGCAAGTGAGTGAAGACTTTGGTTTGATGTACCAATTTCAAACCTCTTGCACACTTCATAGTCCGTTCTTCCTCCATCATATAGACATTTGGGCAATGCCTATTCAAACCTTTGAATTTGGAGATATAGTCGGGTAGGGTCAATCCTCCCTACTGGATGTCAAGAAATTGCTGCATCTTGCAACTCTTGTTATGTTTCAGGAAGTATGTAGTGTTGAAGACTTTCACAAAATCTATCTATTGGACTGTCTTATTCTTGAATTTTATCTCTAGGTTGGTTGCCCACCAGCATTCTACATCATCCTTTATCTGGTATATCCCAGAGTCCACTTTCTTAGCATAGGGGACGGTCAACACTAAAAAAAATTTCTCAATTCCTTGGACCCAATTTTCTGCTGCCTCGAGATCCATTTTCCTGTAAACATCAGGAGACCCATTTTTAGAAATTCCTTATAAGTAACCACTCCATGGTTATAGTTTGTTTTGATGGGTACTACAAGCACCCTTGGGCTCTGCACTTGGATTTGCATGGCTTCAGATAAATTGGAGAGAGCCTACATGATAAAACCTCATTGGTTTGACTATTTGTTTGTCGACTCACCATTTGTTCGGTGAGTCATCTTGAAATTTCAAAGAAGTAAGAATCAACAATTTTTATATCCAAACCATGCCATAATTCTGAAGGTAAAACTCAAGGATTTGAATCGTAAAAACTTTCATGTATATTCAAAATCCCAGCATTGCTGATAAACTTAAACAAGCTATCTTAGGAGTTCAAAACCAACATGACTATAATTCTATGAGTCACTTGAAAAAGTGTTTAACATGGCCTTTCAAGTTACTCGCATGTCTACCCATTCGTGTGGGTTTAGGCATTGTTTCTATAGTTTCCTCCAAAGGAACACGTTGTGCTTTCTCGCTGATGTGCACAACCTTATCAGAGAAGTCTCCTTCTTCTAGTTGCCTCTTAAAGTTGTCTTGTCTGAGCTGGCATACATAAATGGAGTGACCTATTGCTATACAGTAGAGGCACATCTCTGTCTCCCCATAACATATTTGTTCAGAATAAATTCCATGGCACAAGTGACATTCTTGCATTTCCTCCATCTCTAGTGTCATCAAATCATACGGAGGTGTAGATGGGGTGTAAATAGGAGAATTCAGAGTGTAGATGAGTTCTTCATCTTCTAGTATGTCGAAAGAGTCTTCCTAGTGTTCTTGTACTTGGGGCAGTGTGTGACTATCCATCTCAGTAGGGATACGTGGAGGTGGTATAGTGGATTAAGGCATATGGTGCCCTTGATCACTTATTCTGGACCCTCCACCTCTCATAGAGAGAGCCCTCATTCTACGAGCAACTCCTCTCTTTGGTGACATCTAGTCTCTAACTGCTTTAGGGCATGTCCCTCTTGTGAAGTTAGGCAGACTCAGACCCTGAATTGCCAATGTTTGTATACCTATAACCTTCGTCAAGTTCTTTAGTGCCTTGAAGATGTCGTGATAAGACATCTATGCAGAAATACCCTTAACACACCTTCAAAGTCCTTTTAAGTGCAATATGTATGTAAACTAACATCTTATGCTAGGATATACTTACAGTGCGATGTCGAAAGCAGGACGGGACATGAACCATTCTCATTTCTAAATTAACCTGGATCGCTTTGATACCAACTGTAACACCCTGACATTTCCAACCTTGGAAAAAATTGAAAATTTTCTTTCTTTAATTGAAATCAACAGCAAAATTATTTTAAACGCGGTTGTGAAACCTTGGGCAGGTCACATTTCAAAGATTCACCACCATTGTTACGAAAATATTATAACATTCCAAAATAGAGTGTTCAATTGAAACTTTAAAAGGGTTTTCAATTCATTTACAAAAGTGTAGTGCGAAAGCTTGTACAGACAGACTGCAAAATTTCAAGAAAGCAAAAAGGAGAAACTGGTTCACATCATTATCCTTTTCGCTCACTGCTTTTAGCATCATTCCTCACCTAAGCTAGTTAGAACATAAACTGTAGGTAAGAATACCTCATATGATTGCAAGCATTATATCATACATGTTTATCAGGTAACACAATATGCATACATTTATGAAATCAAATCAGGCATGCTCGATGCTTCAAGTAAGAGACTTTGTTTCAATATTAATCTCACATATGAGTACGCACAAGACGATACATAGGTACTAGCCGGGACTGTTTGGGGGTTTATTATGCCAAGTATTTTAGTATCTCGAGCGACTGGTTGAATCTACTCCAAAGGGGACGACGAGATAACTGAGGGAGAATTCCCCATTGGCTGACTCCCATCTAAAAATGGACCAATATAAGGATTGAAACTTAATCTTTTGCAGAAGTGTGGGCACTACCACCTAGGATATTTTATTAATAATCCTGCCTCCTAACTTCGATGATTGGACACAACAAGTTCTTTGCTACTCGTGGAGCAAAAGCTTAACAACAATGTTCATTGAAGTTTATACCATCTACCACCTCTATAGGTAGCCAAATATGTACTCTGCCCCTTTAAGAAGTATCAAGCATCTTGCCTCTGAAGGCGTAATCCAATCTTAAGTGTGTATATGGTCTTTCATAACTTGATGCTCTATTACATCTCATAGGTTATTAGAAACCCTTACAATTGTACAAGCATGCATTGATGTCTTATAGTACAAACACAGTAATACACATGCCACGTAAGCCTTGGTATTTATTTAAGGCACCTGACTCCATTGAGTTATATGCTCAATTTTGAGCAATCATGCAAGTGTGTGCATGCTTTGCATGTCTAATAGCACTGTACAATGTCTTGCTTGTTATGGACAACCTTTCATAACATAATAGTAAGACGTATGTCCCTTCGTACTAACAGCATTTCAGTAAGATCTTTTGGATAAAACCACACTATTCCGTCACTTCATAAGAATAATAAACATTTTTCACAACAAATGATACATAAATGCATTAAACAAGGAATAAGAGACACGTATAGGTCACAATCATCCATGTCGCCCGAAGTAATAAAGAAAAGAAGAAACATAAACACACTTAAACAAGCATCCACCACCTCCCAGTACTCATCATGTGAAAGACTGACCAGAACATCACATATCCAAATTATGAATACCATCTTTAATTTTCCTTTTCAATGCATTTCATCAAGCTTCTTGTCTGGTATCACTTGTGGTTTCCTCTTCTTCTGACTTGGCCTCCTCTTCTTCCTTGACTGCTTCGTCACTCTTCTGCTCTTCTACTTCTACACTCTCTGCTTTCTCAGTCTCCTCGACTGCGACTTCGGGCTTGTCCATGGGCGCATCTACATTTTCTATGGTGGCAGCTTCAGGTTCAGGTGCATCGGCTGTTTTCTTAGATTCCTCTGCCTCATGTGTTGGGGCCTCAGTTTCCGTAGGGGTTTTTCCTTCAACCTGCAAATCCAAATACAAGCAATTAGTTTCCATATATATGTGAGTGTGTCTATTGTAGTACTGAACCTCCATAACTTATGGTAGTGCACTCTTGATTTACATAGTTCCAATGACCAGAATTACGACCTATTTACTATTTTCATGCATTAATTAAAGTCAACTTTAAGATGATGTTTCGGGGCCATCTTTAAACCACCTGCATTATCTTCATGAATTGTGAGGCGTTACTTTCTCATTACCTTGAAAATTGAATCTAATGATGCGTTAAAGGTGATTATACCTGCTAACATGGTAAATAAATCATGAGGTGATTATACCTGCTAACATGGTAAATAAATCATGCTGAACACTTGCAATTACATCCAACATTTGGTGGCTAGATCTATGGAAACAACACTGTATCTTATCGTGGTTTAGAATCAACAGATTTCCTCTATATATAGATTTAGTGGATCATGTCCCATGATGCACGCTAGCATTTTCTGACACCATGCAACGTAAGATTGGTTGAGAAGCGGTGAGGTAGAGAGGCTGGGGTTATTAAAAAAGATGAGTTCTGTTTGGTTAATATGATTCTACGACTGACCAACATATCAATTAAAAAAAGTACTTTGAGCAAAACTACGCGGTCCAATGCATGGATGCCATGCGTCCCACCCTTTTCGCCCCGACGGCAGATCAGCTGCAATTCATTGCACACTTTAGTGTGCCGCTGCATCTGATCTGCCCTCACTGCGATGCAGCGGCACACTTCAGATGCAGCGGCACACTAAAGTGTGAAATGTAATTGCACCTCATCCACCGTCTTTCGCCCCGTTGGCTAGGTGATTAGGCTCGATTATTCTACAAAGTACTCGGGCTTTGAAAAACACAGAAAATCACTGTGCATGCAGCTATTTTCTGTGTGAAGACAAACACAGAAAACCGCTGCTTGCGATGGAGAAATTCGATGCACAGAAATCACTATGCGTGCAGCGATTTTTATTATTTTTGTGTGGACTGAGTATTTTGTAAAGTACTGGGGCTTGATCACTGGATCTGCACACTCTCATTTACTATTTTTGTGTGGCCTAAGTAATTTGTAAAATATTTGGGCCTGATCACAACTGGATCTGCTTTCTCTCTCTAGAGAGTCCCTGTACCTGGACCTCTGCCGCATCCGCAGGGGGCGCCACTGCCGCAGCGGCGTGCTCCATTGCCAAAACAGATTCAAGATTTACTCCCTTGGGCCTGCTCGCACAACCTCCCATCTTTTCTCCCTCTCTGTCTCTTTTTTTCTCCTTTGAACACAAACCGATCGGCGACGGAACCGATCGGCCGGGCCTGTGCAGGAGACGAGAGGGAGAGATGAAATTAAGATGGCGAAGAGGAGGAAGGCGAGATTGGCGTCCACAACGATGGGAGGGTGCGCTTATATAGTAGCAGGTCGAGGCAGCCCAACGAATATGACGCCAACAGCCGCGACGAAACCCTCGGCCCACGTTTGGCCATTCGTCCACCCGCACCCGCGCAATGCGGGAGAGAGAAAGGGTCCCCCGAGAAGATTCACGATGCAACTAATCATGAACGAGTTACCGACTTCGATTTTCCAGGAAAATCGTTGGATCGCCTACCATTGGTGCTTTGTGCATTGAGAGCGAGAGAGAGAGAGAGAGAGAGAGAGAGAGAGAGAGAGAGAGAGAGAATCTGATGTCTCTAGTTAGGGGTGTCAATGGGTCGGGCTTGACATGGACCCGACCCGTACCAAACCATATTGGGTCAGGGTTTGATGCTAAAAAAGGTGGTCCGAATAGAAACTGAATTGTCCAATTAGTATATGGAGCCGGGTATGGTTTGTGAAATTTCATACCAGACATGGATTGAATTCTGATTAAGATTCATGATTTTTCAATATAAAAAAGATAAAATTATTAATTTTTTGACAGAATATAGACCAGGTTTTAATTATGTAATTCGTATAGAACCCATGTATGGTTTATCTTCTAGCGGACCCGATAGGACACCCTAATATAATACCAGCACCACAAAGACAATTTCGGGTTTGACTCACCTGGGTCAGAACCAGATCTGATCCATTGATAGCTCTATCTCTAGCATGATTGGATCTGTCAAATGCCATGTCGATCGAGAAACAATTCCGATGCCCGATTCCATCAAGCTCTATGAGAGGAAGTGCGTTGGTATCACACCCTCATTGATAGAAAACTAGGCTATGTCATAGGGACATGCTATTTTAACCTCATTGTCCTGGTGACACAACCAAACATGGACAACTACAGATATTATTTTGATATTTTTAATAATTTTTATATTATCTTGATGTACTTTTTTATATTAAAAAAAACGTTTTTTATTGATTAAAATAAAAAATTGGTGTTCTCATGTGCTAATTTTTTCAAAAAGCTTCAAACTCACGTTTGGATCTTGCTTGGCGTGACAGGTCATATCTAGATTTTTGTGACATGAGAACTAGGCAATATTGATTTGGATCGTAACCAAACTGACCAGATACTAAATAATGATTGGGTCTGGCAAGCTCAAGCCATGTAAAATTAGGGAAAATTTCAAGATCTGGTGTGAGATTTCCAAACTTCAAATCGATACATAAAATCCAAGAATACATGAATCTGGTAAAGATTCTACATATGACTAATTTATTCCAAGGTAAATTTGGGCTCATCAAGACATATTTGGATACAGAGGAAACGGGCTATGACCAGTTCTACATCTGGATCCAATTCAGAACTCTCAATGGAGTCCAAGTCTGATTATGATCCGTGGCTATGTGGGTACTACATGTACTAAAAAATGGTAAAAATTTGTAGAGTTTCATGTGGGAAAGATAAAAGGGGCCAATTTTGACCCAATTCTAGCTTGGATCCGATGATGCGTGTTTACTTGGTCCTTAGACAATGATTCTTATGGTGATGAGGTGGAAACCTTCGTAAGGACACTGGTCATTTAATAGCCCCCCCCCCCCCGTACAAACTAAAATCCCGGGTGAGTCAATACCAATTTTAACCTGGAATGGAAATCTGAGTAGACTCAATACTACACGGATCCAGCAATGTGTCGGATCTAATTTGAACACAGGTGGTAATTTGACTGATCTAAGCCTGTAATTTTTTTTATTATTTTTTTTTATATTTACAGGGAGAAACAGCAGCCAGGATCAGAGACCTAGCCGCGCTGGCTCTGTCTGGAGTATTGAATATGAAATCCAATCAGTCTACCTCCTTAGCATTATTGCCAAAAAATCAGTTATGGTTAAACCAAGTTTGAATATGGAATATTGGGTGTTGGCTCAAGGGCATGTTTGAAAGTGGAGAAAGATCTCATTGGAAAAGGAAATTTTGCTTATGAGAAGATTTCATATGAGAACTTTTTTTTATGAAAAAGCTTTTCCTGATTGTGTGACATGAGAAAATCAGGTTGGAAATATGTTAGAATGTCTTTGATTAGTGTGAGGGCTGCTGTTATCATTGCAAAATTTTACTTTTGCAAGTTAAACTGACATTTGAAAAATATTTTAAAAATAACTCACCTCCGTTTTAAAATGCAGGATAGTTCCGAAGAATGAGACTCGCCTGTCGGTACGAGGTTCAACCATTCCTGCCACCATAACTAGGAGTAATCGAACAAAGGATCAATTCAGTGCTTTGTTTTGCTCAACTTGTCTAAACCGATGTTCTATTTCTTAAATGCACAAATAATCAGGCATGTGCTATGAATTTCAGAAAATGCAGATTGAAATCATGATGTTTGCTTGGAATATTGAAAAATACTTGGAAAAGAGATGATTGAAAATCGTGAATTGTATTTAGAAAACATTTCTTAAGAAAATGAAAATCGATTTCTGAAGAAATCCTGAGGTTTTGAGAAAATCAATTTTGAAGAAATTCAAATAACTTTGAGAAAATTGATTTTTGTTGAGATTGAATTGGAAAACATCAAAAGGTATGGGCGTGTGGCCCTGTGAAAACTATTCATGATGCAGTCTATCTTAGATGAATGAATGAATGCAATTTGCAAAAATATTTTCTGAAGAATTTAAAAAAAATCATTTCGAAAATGATTTTTTTGCCTTATAGAATTTAGATGAAATAAATTCTTTACATATCCCTGACTATGGCCACGGATATGTATTGATTAATATCTCATTTGATTCTAAAAGGGATAAATATTTAGAAAAGTTTGAAAAATATGCTATGATTTCTGAAAATGCCTAAGAGTGTAGGTCATTTGTGGCTTAAAAAAAGATGATAAATTTGGGTTTTGTTCGTATTCTGACTATGACTATAAATACGAAACCCACCGAGTTTATCAACTCTTTAGAAGCAGGTGCACGTGCCATTCATATAGACCATTGTGAGTTTGAATATGCATGAATCATTATCCATCACACATTAACATTATTTAAAGAAATAAACTATATGCAATGCAGTCCTATTCTAAGTAGAAACGTAAATTCTTATTCTAAATTTTTACAATTTACATCAATGATAAATTAAAATAAAGAATAAAAGAAAATAAATAAAATATAACCTTGAATATCCCTGCAAAACTAGCAAACTTGTTAGTGAAGATATGTCAGCTTTTCTGAATTTATCCAACAATATCTAGAAATTGCTGGATTTATCCGAATATAAGCATTTTTTCATATTTTCCTGAAATAAACATAATAAAAGATGATATAAAATTGAATAAATAATAAAAATAAACAACTTTGAAATTTAGATTTTTTAGAAAAATGATAAAAATGCCCCTGAAAACAAGACTATGGCCTTGAAATCAGGGTTTTCAGAAAAGTTTTTTGTACAACTTTTGATTTATGGATCAAACAGATTCAAATCAACACCAAATCGGGTGTGAAGCACCCTAGCATGATTAAAAACATGATCAAGCCCTAAAAATATAAAACTTTTTCAAAAAAAATTGAAATATCATGAAAATAGCAATTTTTTCCCGTGTTTTAGTTGAATCGGGACTCCGCGGGCATCTTGTTTTTATGATTTGATCAAATAAAGTCTTAAATGAATTAAAAATTAACAAAAATCGACATGGACACTTATAATAACCATAAAATTAAAATCAAATTGAAAAATAGAAATTTTGACATTATTTTGATAAGAAAATTAAATAAAACATGAAATACGCAATTTTGCCCATGGGCACATACCTATCACAATGTCAGACCCAAATCAGGGAACAAACCACCATAAAAATTCATAAAAATTTACAAAGAGATACTAGACAAATAAACAAAAATTTCCCTTTTTATAGATCGAAAAAATCATTTCCGGTTAGAGAAATATCATTTCGGCAATATACGCTTGATTCCCACGAATACGTAATAAGTTGAAATAAACACATCCAATTTCGGGTACAGGGAAATATATCAAACAGTGTTAAAAAATTATAAATTTTTTAAAGATGACAGTAAACACATAGATGAAGATATTTCTTTTTACGGATCATCGATCAAATTTCCAGTTAGGGAGATACAATCAGCACAAGTCGATCTAGGGTTTACACAATGCATAACGGGCTCTGTAAAACCGATTCTGATTTCTGACAGAGGAAAAATAGAAAACAGATATATAAAAATTTGAATACAGGGAATACTAGACATGATAACAAACACGTTGAAACTTACGGATCATCGATCGGATCTCCGATGAGAGAGATATCACCTCGGTAAGCCATTCTCAAATCCATATAGTGTTTTCATGGTTCAAAAAGCATAGTTCGGTTTTTTATTTTTTTAACAAGGTTATAGAACCCAAAATAATCCAATTTTTTTATGGAAGATTACTGACACACGCACGGTTTAATACCAAAAAAATCATATTTTTTGACAGAGAATCAAACATAAAATAACGTCATTCCCACATGCCTGGGATCGAGATTTACAGATTATCGATAAAACATAAATAACCTAATCTAAACATGAAAATAATAAAGAAAAAGCTATAAATAATATAATAAATTTGGATTTGATGCTTGAACACATAAAATAAGCATTAATATGATGAAATAAAATAAAAAAAATCAGGGAAAGCATGGTTAGAATTTGATATAGCCATTAAAAGAGGGATTCGACCATCGAATGGTTGAATCTCGATCTTTTTTAGGCGTTTAATATAATGAGCATGTCAACGATTTTGATGAATCAAAAAGATGAAAACAGACATGGATGATCAATGGATCATGATATCAAATTGTGGAGCATGAATCTTGAATAAAAAAAAATGAAAAGGGGTCATGCATAGGGGCGACAATGGTGAAAACGCGAAGAAAATAAATAAAAAATAAAACAAGTAAAAGAAGAGGAAGATGAACTTACCTTGGGGTTGCAACAATGGAGGAAGAAGGAATGAGGAAGGTTGGAGGATAGGAGAGCACCATGAATTTTGGGAGAGAGAGAGAGTGAGAAAAGCATTGGTTGACCCCCCTTTAGGTGCCCCTATTTATAGAAACTTCAAAGCATTAATTAGGGAGGATTTTGATTATTTTAGACTCTTTTTAATTGGTTTGAATGAGTCAAATGAGGGGGGGACTTTTTTCTTGAAGAATTCTACCATAATCCAACACTAATTAGCTAACCTAATTGACCTAATTAACCTTTTAAAATATCTCAAATGTGGTGCCACCTAGTGTGGCCCACATTTGGTTTTTCAAACCCTAAAAAAGAGTTAAAACAAATTTAAAGTTTTAAAATTAAATGGAGTTTTAAAATCAATTAGACTTTTCAAACTTCTAACCTAATTAATACATTAACTAATCCTAAGTTAACCAAAATACCTTCAAATGTGGCACCACTTAAATGAGCCCCACTTGGTTTTTCAGAAAATGATTTTAAAACTTTAAAAACAAAGGGGTTAAAATGATTTTCTCAAAATTTGAAATGGACACCTAAACTAACTAATAATTTTTTTATTTTTGAAATATAAAAGATATAAAATAAAATAAAAATTAAAAATTAGGGTTTTGCACCTCTGCAGGGTGGGCCTCGCTTGAAGAAAGTTGAAAACTGGTTTGAAAATCAAGTTTTTGAAATAAAGGGTTTTAAAAAGGAAAGTTTTTGAAAGAAAGTTTGAAAATAAAATCGAAGTTCTAAATCAATTAGAGTCCTAAATGGATTGAAATTCTTCCAGATGTGCCACCAACTGTGTGGGCCCCACACCAGAGTTTTGAAAAAGTTGAAATAAAGACTGAAAAGGGTTTTAAAACAGGGTTGGAATCACCAGATGAGAATCAGAAGTTTTGAAAACGGAGTCCTAAACTAACTGAAA
Source organism: Nuphar pumila (assembly GCF_984573655.1). Classification (NCBI taxonomy): domain Eukaryota; kingdom Viridiplantae; phylum Streptophyta; class Magnoliopsida; order Nymphaeales; family Nymphaeaceae; genus Nuphar; species Nuphar pumila. The sequence goes on from NC_143262.1 coordinate 73,975,581, forward strand.
CTCTGAAACAAAGTCCTAAAATTTTGAAACTCTTAAATTTGGGTTTTTGAAAGACAAACAAAGAGATTTTGAAAGATCTTCTTAGAGATTAGTGAAAATGAATAAAATATGAGACCAGGGTCAGAGTCCTAATCAACTGGGACTCTAGGATAGAGTCCCAGAATTTTGAAACTCTTAGAACTGAATCTATTTTCGAAAAACAAATGAAATAAAAGTAAAAGTAAAAGAAGGAAATCAGAGTAGAGTTTTGGACCGATTGAAATTCTAGGACAGAGTCCCAAAATTTTGAAACTCTACAATAAAGCCCTGAAATTTGAAATTTGATTATTCGAAGGATAAATAAAGAAGTTTTTGAAAGATTTTCTAAAAAAATGAAGTCAGGGTTAGAGTCCTGATCCAACTGAAACTCTGGGATAGAGTCCTAGTCTAACTAAAACTCTAAAATTTTTAATATCTTTCGAAAGATTTTGAAAGATTTTTTTGAAAACAAGTAAAAATAGCAATAAACGATAGAGTCCTGATTAGACTAAAACTCTGAAATAGGGTCCTAGTCCAACTGAAACTCTAGAATTTTGACCAAAATGAAAGATTTTGATACGTTTTATTAAAAATAAATAAAAATAGAGATGGAAGACAGAGTCCTAGTCCGACTGAAACTCTGTGATAGAGTCCTAGTTCGACTGAAACTCTAAGATTTTTATCTTTTTGGAAGTCAGATGAGAAGATTTTTGAAAACAAGTGAAAAACAGAAATAAAGGATGAAATCGGGATAGAGTCCTAATCTGACTAAAACTCTGGGACAGAATCCTAGTCCAACTGAAACTCTAAAATTTTGGCCAAAATAAAAGATTTTGAAAGGTTTTCTCGAAAAGCGATAAAAATAGAAGTGAAAGGTAGAGTCCTGATTCGACTGAAACTCTAAAAAAGAGTTCTAATCCAAATGAGACTCTGAGATTTTGGCCAAAATAGAAGGAATGGACAAGGGATAAGACTTATTCTGGTTTAAAATCAAAACAAAAATTTGAAGAGGTTCAAAAATATAAAAAGACAGAGTCCTAATCCAACTAGGACTCTAAAATTTAAGAAATTTGGATGAAAGAAGGGATCCAGAAGCGACACCACCTAGATGGGTCTCATCTGAGAATTAAGATCAATTAAAAATTGAATTTAAAATGAATCCAAATTCCTTTCTACTGAAAATATTTTAAAATATAAGATCCTGGGGGTTGACAAAAGGCAAATATTGATCTAAAAACCCAGGTATTTGAAATAGATTTTGAAATAGAGTTTTAAAACTCGAATCTAGATTGAAAGATTTTGAAAAAGACAGAATGTTGGATCTCGAAAATGCCATGCAATGAAATGAAATGACATAAAATGCTATGAAATGATATGGAATGTTATAAAATGATTGCAAAAAGGTAAACCCTAGATAAGGGATTTGAAGTCCCGGACCCCTCACAAAGATAAAGATTTGAACATTTCAGTTCGAAGGCAAAAATTAATGATTGAAATCGAGCCAAAATAGAGATTGAATCTTGATTGCAAGATGAAGTATTGAAATTTAGAGCAAAATTTGGGCTCCGAATAGCTCTGGCTCAGCTGACGACCAATTGGTCTTCTGAAGACTTCATAGAGTGGGTCCCAGTGGCAGAAGGCAGGTGTTTGTGAATGACAGTAAAAATTTGAGGTGTTTACAAATGCCCCTCTTTGCTACTAAGCCGGTTGAAAGTCGAACTTAGTGGCAAAGAAAAACACACCAAATTTGGACTATAAAATGCTCAGTGAGAAAAATCTGACTGGGTATGAAAGAATTAGCTCTGGTGATAATGGTAGATATAAAATAGAGAATGAAGAATAAAATTCAACTCATCAGAATGAGGCTCAGGCTTAACCCTTAAGCTGGATGAGATGAAAAATACCTCGTGAAAGAATGAGGTTCAGGTTTAACCCTTGACTTGAACAGAGAAAATAGAATGGTGAAGAAAATTCACCTCATCGGAATGAGGCTCAGGCTTAGCCCTTGACCTGAACGAGGAAAAAAGAAGAAAATTCACCTCATCGGAATGAGGCTCAAGCTTTGCCCTTAACCTGGATGGGACAAAAAATACCTAATAGAAAAATAAGGTTCAGGCTTGACAGTTGACCTGAACGGGAAAAATATAATGGAATCCTCAAATGAAGAAACCATGATGAAACCTTCGGGTTTAGCATAATAAATCCGAGAGAGGTTTGCAAAAGGAAGAAAATAGGGGTCCCTAAAGCTTGAAAAGGGGTTGATCTTGGGTGTCTCATTACTGAGACTGAATGGCTTTTAAAATAATAATCATTCGCAAAAATAATTTAGGTTTAACCCTTACCCTGAACAAGAACTGTCTATGGTGGGACAGTGGGAAACACAGGGAAGTGTGCGAATCTGAGAGCCCAGGTGCTTGATTAAAACAAGAAGAGAAGAATCTTGAAAACTCGTGTTATCAAGTCCTAAAAAGGGATAATAACAACGCCAGGATATATCAAAATGGACATCAAGCTCTCACTTCATGTCGGGATAACTTAAAAATATTGCCAATAAGATAAAAATTATAATTGATTTAAGATAATTAAAATGTAAGCACATTTGTTTGAAAGATATTTTCTCTTCTACCTAGAGTATTACCTCCAACTGGGCTAACTCCGTAGAATCTAGAATCAAAATTAAATTTATTGCTATTGAGTTTCTTCAAGGAAGCTATCCATTTCTTTGATATGAAAAGAAATGAAACTTGTTCTTAGTTTCATAAAAGCAATTGATGAAAAGATATTGATAAAAAAATTTCACATGAATAAAAATAATTCTTGACAGTTCGGGTTGTTTGATATCTATGGTTTACCCATGATGATCTTTTTGCACTCTTTTTGAGACGTAGAGATTAAGCTTTTCTTGGGGTTTGACAAGAATTTCATCGCATCAGCCTTCAACTTAGCTATGTTCTAATTTTCCCTAGAAAGGCATGTCACACACTCCTTCAACTTGGAGATGATTCGCATCTTCTTTGGTCCCAAGAATTATATTGATAATATTGTTTCTCTGATTGAAATCTCTTGATAATCTTTTAAACTCTTTTGAGATATGAAAAGTAAGCTCTCTTGAGATTTGGCGAGAATTTCATCGCATCAACCTTCAACTCGATGATGTTTTGATTTTTTCTGGAAGGACACATCACAAGCACCTTCAATTTGGAGATGATTCAAGTCTTCTTTGGTCCAAAGAATTATATTAATAAAATTGTCTCATTGGATTGAAAAACTTTTTATGATAACAGTGATCAAATATCTTTTAGGGATTGTCGGGAGGTTCATCACATCAGCCTTTAACTTGGCGATGATGTAAACTTTTCCTAGAAGGACACGTCACATACTCCTTCAACTTGGTGATGATTCGAGTCTCCTTAAGCCCTGGGGATCTAACTCATCCATCAATCTTCATCTTGATGATGATTGAGAGATCCCTTTTGCAGATAGTTTATTGTAGCTTGATTGATTGAAGATATATTGAAATAGAGATTGAGTGAATTCTTTTATATCACCTAGGATATTTTCACTACCTTATTACCAGAAGAATGGTCTTTAAAAATGTGCCATAGCTATGATCAATATCAGTTCACTTATGACTTTTCAACATCATTGAATTTTTCCTTTATTGATCATATCAAGGATTTTTCTTCATCCTTTTGGTTGACCAATAGAAAAGAGCTTGAATTTTATTCTTTCTTCGCAACAACTTTGTCCTTTTGGAGGGAATACTGAAGGTAATATGAGGTAAAATTTTGTGCAATAAAGATTTTGAGATCAACAACTGTTTTTTATGACAAATTGATAAAATATTCTTGGAATCCTTCGTGAAAGAAATTGCTTGAGGTCTAAATAACACATCCGTGGCTAAATTCTCCTCTTCTTTCACCAAAGGAGAGACTTAGGCTTGACCCTTACCTGAACGGGTAATAAGAAATACTCATCTCTTCTCTGAAGAAGAGTGTTTGCAAAATGAACTTTCGAAGAGAAATTAAGTTTTCGTCAAAACTCCCTAACTTTAGGCTTCTCTTATGGAAATGTGGCTGATAATAAAGGTCGAGAAAAATATCATAGAGGAGCGAGTCCATCACACTCTCCCTGGAAAAGGGTCCTCAATGACAGGATGGCCTAACAAAAAATATTGGGGGGTCATAAGGAGAATGAGCTTCCGTCGAAGCTCTCCCTAGAAAAGGGGTTCCTTGAATGCTAATAAAAAATTGCTTTGCAAACTGTTCGCGAAACACGAGTCCCTTCAAACTCTCTCTAAAAAGGGGTTCAACGAACCAACAAAAATTGCATGCGAAAAGAATGAGCTCCCTTGAACTCTCCCTATAAGAAAGAGTCCCTCGCAAGAGAAATGATTGATAATTGATATTGAGCCAATTGGGAGCGAGTTTGACATAAAGGTCAAATCTTGGATGACCATGATTGGCGGATGCAACCCAATTTTTGGAAAATAGTGACTTTGATAGAATTGATAATCCGAAGTTTTTTTTTTTGATAAAATTGATGACCCAAAGGTCAGATTAAAAATTTGATAAAATGGGCGACCCAGAGGTCTGATTGATAAAACTTGATTGATAAAATTGATTGAGTTTGATAAAGTTGGTGACTGAAGGTCTGACTAACAAAATTGGTGACTCGAAGATCAGTTTGATAGACTTGAGTGACCCGAAGGTCTAATAAAGATTGATTGGCTCACAGGTCTGAAGATTGACATTGAGCCTGAACCCTGATGCGAGACTAGTGTTTAGATTGAATGTTGGAATAACGACCAGTATGAAAATTGGATTTTGAAGAAGTACCAACACGAACACTGGATTTTGAAAAAGCACTAGCACGAACACTGGATTTTGAAAAGGTACCAGTATGAACACTGAATTTTGAAAAAGCACCAGCACAAACACTGGATTTTGAAAAAGTACCAGCATGAATACTCGGTTTTGAAAAGTACCAGCAAGAACACTGGGTTTTGAAAAAGTACCAGCACGAACACTGGGTTTTGAAAAGTACCAGCACAAACACTAGGTTTTGAAAAAGTACCAGCACGAACACTGGGTTTCGAAAATGTACCAGTACGAACACTGGATTCGGTGAAAGGACCAATGCAAAGCTGGGTTTGGAACGGAAGTTCGAGTCAAAACTCAAGTCTCCAAAAGAAAACTACACAAATTGGATTTGAAAGAAGATTCAAGTCGAAACTCGGATCTCCTACACCAATTCTTGACTTTAAAAGAAGGTTCGAGTAGAAACTCAAATTTTCAAAGAAAACTAGACGAGTTGGATTTGGAACAAAGTTCGAGTCGAAACTCGAATTTTCTAGACCAATCCTTAAATTTGAAGGAAAGAAAATTAGATGAATTGGATTTGGAAGAAAGTTCAAGTCAAAACTCGGATTTTCTAGATCAATTCTTAAATTTAAAGGAAAGAAAATTAGGTGAATTGGATTTGGAAGAAAATTTGAGTCGGAACCCAGATTTTCTAGACCAATTCTTAAATTTGAAGGAAAGAAATTCAAGTCAGGACTCAAATCTTTCAAAGGAAAATTAAACCAAATTAGGAAGTTGGGAAACTCGAGACAGGGCTTGGATCGTTGAAGGAAAACTGGACCGACTCGAAAGTTGGATTTGGAAATTGTCTTGAAAGCTAAATTTTGAAAGCTTGATTAGTGCGAAGACCGAATTTTGGGATAGTTCGACCAGTACAAAATTGATTTTTTGGAATAGTTCGACCAGTGTGAAGCTGGATTTGGAAAACTTGGTTGGTAAAAACCGGATTTAAAGAGTTCGACCAGTGAAGAGCAGATTTAGGAAGTTCGACCAGTAAAAATCGGATTTAGGTGGGTTCAACCAGTAAGACTGGATTTAGGGAGTTCGACCAGTGAAAACCGAATTTAGAGAGTTCGACCAATAAAACTGGATTTAGGTGGGTTTGACCAGTAAAAACTGGATTTAGGTAGTTTGACTAGTAAAACTGGATTTAGGGAGTTCGACCAGTGAAAACCGGATTTGGAGAGTTCGACTAGTAAAACTGGATTTTGGGAGTTTGACCAGTAAAACTGGATTTAGGGAGTTCAACCAGTGAAAACTGGATTTGGAGAGTTCGACTAGTAAAACTGAATTTAGATGGATTCGACCAGTAAGAACTGGATTTAGGTAGTTCGACCAGTAAAACTGGATTTAGGGAGTTTGACCAGTGAAAACTAGATTTGGAGAGTTTGACCAGTAAAACTGGATTTAGGGAGTTCGACCAGTAAAACTGCATTTAGGGAGTTCGACGAGTAAAACTAGATTTAGGGAGTTCAACCAGTGAAAACCATATTTGAAGAGTTCGACCAATAAAACTGGATTTAGATGGGTTTGACCAGTAAAAACTGGATTTAGGTGGGTTCGACCAGTAAGAACTGGATTTAGAGAAAGGCCCAACCCGAAGGTTGATTTTGGCAAGATTGGCGAAAATAGTTTTGATAAAAGACTTGACCCGAAGGTCATATTTAGAAAAGACTAGTGTTTTAAAAAGTGTTTGTTGATTATAATGAGAGATTTTCAATCTTCACCCTCATGATGATTTGGACAACTGTCGGGGTCTCAAGATTTATCCCTTATCCTAAATGGGTAATAAATTTGATGCAAGTGGATGCAAGTGAATGCAAATGAATACAGAAAAATGCAAATGAAAATATATGCAAATGAATGATGAAAGATTTTTTTTTATCCTGCCTGCATACAGGATGTTTTGAAGTAAAGACAAATTTTCAAAAATACCCCAGTGTAACTAGGGAATAAGATGTTGGACAAAAGGATAAATAATTGATGTTTGAAGAGCGCTCTCTGAAGGTAACATGGCGATGAACTTCTTGATTGACTCGGGAGGCACTCTGAAAGAGGTCACTCCTCACAAAATGATATTTTGCAAAGAAGAAAAAATAAAGAAGATGACGCCAAGCTATTAGGAAGATTGATAATTTTATTGATGAAAGAAATGGGACCACGTCGTCCCTACAAGATGACAAAAGCAAAATGCAAGAATGAGAGAATATTGGCCCTGTTTCTCTTAGGGTGCTGATAAGCTGACTGCTTTGTCCTCTTCTTTGCCTTCCACAAGAAGTTTTTTATCAATATAGTCTTGAATAATATTCCTGAGAATTAAGCAATACTCGATATCATGCCCCATTGCCCGATGGAACTTGCAGAATTGATCTTTAAACCTTCCTCTAATGATAAAAGGATCATCGACTTTTGGGAGCTTGATCATCTCCTTGTCCAACATATACTCAAGGATTTCTTCACATGGCTGATCCAAGAGAGTAAAGTCACGGTTAAAACTCTAATTGTCGTGCTTCAGCTTTTCTTGAGCTTTTCATTTCTGATGAGAGCTCGGCTGGAGAGGCTCATCGTTCTGCTTAAAGATATCGCTCTTTTTGCTTTCCTTGTCGCTTTTAGCAGTATTCATGGTGGCAGGTGCCTTTTTCTTGGTGTCTTGACAACTCTTTGAGAGCATGAGGCTCTCATATACACCATTCTCCACCCCATTTCGAGCCACTCTGCTCGTTCTGTTAATTCAATAAAAGATCTCGATGAGGAGGTAGAGATCAGGCCTCTCAGGGGTTGTGAGAAATTATTCAGGATCACTGACAATGCATGCCCTTTTGATATTGGATCCCTTATTTTGTTGCAGGTAGATCTTCATCTGTGAATGAAGTCCCTGGCCTTTTCATTTTCCTTCTGCTTGAGGTTGCAGAGATGGTTGAGGGTTAGTAAGGCTTCAATATTGAATAGAAACTGCTCAATAAAGAGATTAACCACCTTATCGAATTTCTTCAACTCAATAGGATTGATATGCTCTGAGTACCATTTAGCTGTCGTTCCCTCCAGACTGCAAGGAAAGAAAATGAATAAAGCTCGATTGTCCCTCTTGAACTTGGAACACTCAGCGAAGAACATGGCGAGATGTGCTTTAGGGTCGCCAGAACCATCAAATTTGATGAACTTCCTGAGGAGATTGTCGAGACTGTCATTCCCGTCTAAACCATCATAAAAGTCCTCACTCGTGAAGACCCTTTTGCCCTTGTCATGGGACTGCAGATCCTTGACCATTTTGACCACATCCTTGAGTTGTAGTTGAGCAGGGTCATCAACAGATTGATTTTCGGATTTGTTGGCCGATCCTTTCCCCTGAGTCGACTTCTGAAAAACTTGCTGAGCCTCGAACTCTTCGTCGGTGTCCCCCATTGATTCTGCTTCATCAGAGGTGTCATCGTGCTGAATCTTCTTCTTTGAGATTTTCAGATGCTTCTTCACTGTACAACCCTTAACCGTTTTCTTGTAAGGAGCCTTGCCCGAATTGGCCTTCGCCTGCTCAGTCAACATCTTGTTCATCATCCTTTGAAACAATGAGTACATATGGGGGTCAATGTTATCATTGGCTTGCTGACTTTGGTTCCCGACAGATCGACGAGAAGACATCTCTTGTTCAAATGCAGACGAATAGCTGATTTGCTGGATGGGTGTGATTTTCTTGTCGGACCTTGTCTGAACCATATAGAGTCACAAGTGTTCTCTGTAGAATAGGAGGGATTATTAGGCTCTGGAAAAACAATTTGGGATAAAGACAAATAAAGGGAGGTATTTATTGAGGATCATGTTGACAATTTGAAGAATATCTCATTACCAGGGATTGGGTCATCACTAGAATCACGACAATAACTGAAATATGCCTTGTTACCTAGGCGAGGTCGTCAAACCATGATAAAATGAGAATTATTAAAGGAAGATGATTTTATTAATAATAAACTTGACAAAGAGGGGGTGAACATATAATCTGTCACCACTCATGGTAGTCAGAAGACATTCGAGGACCAGGAAAAATAGTAAGAGTGACAAAAGAATCCCAGCTATGCTTGGTAGAATAGTATGTCTCGGACCATTGAGCAGACTTCAGATCAAACTCTGGCACAACGCCTCACAATAGTCGAGCTTTAACACGCTTCTGCCTCTGTGAGAACTGCCTGACACATCGCTTTGGCTGGTAATAAACTGAGAAGAATGGTTCAAGTGTGAACACCCCATATTTTTCAAAATTTTATAAAAATTCCCTTTTGCCCCTAGCCCCCATTTTCTGAATAATTGAGTCAGTTTCAATCTAAATTCCAGTTATTTCTTGAATTTTACTAGAATCAAATCCATTCTCTATATTTGACTCAATTTCGGATCCAGATCCAGTATCAAAATCCAAATCTGAGCCTCGTTATTTGATTTTCAAACCAAAATTACAAAAATACCAAAAATGATTTCTGAAGGGCTCAGACAGTTCATCCGGTATCCATTTGGATCCACTGCTCTGTATTCTTTGATTCGAGGTCCAAAACTCAAATATTTCCTTAAAACCCTGAATCAAAACCCATTTTATGAAGAAAATTTCAAAGGATAACCCCAAATTCTTAGAAAACCCCTCTTTTGTAAATATTTTTAATTTTTACAAAAATAATTTAAAATCCCTCAGTTTTAAAGTTTTTATTTCAAAAACACAAAAAAAATACAGAAAATACAAAGAAAAAGAACAAAAAAATGAAAATAGAAAATAAAATACAAAAAATATAGTTTTTAAAAGCATTTTTTTGAAAATCGGGTTCTGAGAAAACCACTCTCTTGAAAAAAACTTTTGAGAGGACCACTATTTCAAAAAAAAATTCAAAAGGCTCTAGGACCCAATTTGAAAATTTTCTAACGATCTCTCCCTATAAAGAGAGACCGCGGGGAGGGGGGTCAGGCATCCATTTTCACGATCGAGAGATCGATTAGCGCCTTCATCCATCTTCCGCCTCTCCATCTGATCGTGCTTCTCCCCTTTTCCCTTTGATTTCTTCCCCTTTGAGTTGCTGAAGAGAGAGCTCTCCTCCTTCCTTTAGAATTCCTTCAAAACCAAGCAAATGTCTTTTGTGAAGCTAACAAGAAGGTTCTGCTGTTAAAAAAAAAAGACCTTCGAGGTCACTGCGTGATGGACCAGTAGGTGTCAGACTCTTTCAAAGGTAATAGAATAAAGACTCGTTATGAGAGTTTGGTTACCCAAATTATGATGATATCGGGCCTGGGAAAGGGATCCAGTTAAGAACCAACAAATTCTGTAGGGATGCTAAATTATCTGCTTAAGATATGCTAGAACAGATAGAAAGACTCAAGGGCGTGGATCTATTACAGCAAAAGCTTGTTGTAAATTTGATCATAGATGTTGGGGTAGATCGGGTTCTCGCTTATGATCTTTATTTTGATCAGTTGATAGGGGATAGTACTGAATTCTCAGAAATCAAATAATCCCAATGAAGTGTAAGTTTCCTTGGCATCATTTTAATTTTATCAGCATCATCTCCTTAGCATTTTTGCCTGTGTCATCACCATCGCACCATTCAATACCTATATTTGCACTTGCATTTCTTTCATCATTTGTGTTTATCACTTCATTTTCAATAGCATATGGCATATCGTCATGCATTCAATTTCATCTTTCTCACAGTATGTTGCCTCTTCACAACCTCATCACAACACATCACCCACTATAATCTCTACAGTAGCGCTTGTGTACAACACTACAACCTCACCTTCTGCATGCATATGCTTTACCTTCACCACACTTGCACTTCCAACACTCCAGTGATTCCAGCCCCCATATTCATCTCATAGCACCCATCTACTTGTTACACAACACATGTACAACACTATTGCACACCCTGTGCATCTTGCTGTAACTCCCTGCTCACACTTATCTCCTGTAGCACCTTTCCTGTGCTAACCCCATCGCCTCACCTTATCTATCTCTGCTGCATATGGCATTTCAAGCTCTTGATGAATTCACCTTTGAGATTGAGACGATTCCCTTCTGCTGGGTCAAGTGAGGATGCTCAAAGGATGATGACTATGGTTACTGCAATGAATGAAGAATCAACAGGTGATGCTAAATTGGGAGAGATTGATGAGAGTGCTCTTCGACACTCTTACAACGGATCAAAGGGAGTGTTGAATCCCACAACAGCATTTTGCAAAAGCCTTCTATTCTCATCTGTCACACCACTATATGTTCATAGCACACACTACTCCACTCATATTGCATATCCCCTGTAGCCTTACTTACCAGTTCCTCACCATCCCAACTCACTGTTGTATGTTACCTCTCCTTCCAGTCACACTTTGCATCATTCCAGCAATAACCCACTTCACTTATTTCCTACAAAAGTCACTGTTCACCTGTGCACCTAACTGCAACACCCATGCATAACACTATACAACCACCAGCCACCACCACCCTTTGCTTATCACCATACTTACCCACATGCACCTCACGCCAAACCCACCTGCATTTTCCTGCAAATGGCATTGTTCATCACAACAATGCACATTATCCACTTCATAGCATATACACGTATCTGTCTCCATCTGCCTCCAATCTCACATTTTACATGCTGCCATCCCTTTACATCTCATCACCTTCTTCCCCTGTTCACTACGGCCACAGGTACAACATACTTGGCATAACTTACCTACCTAGTGAGCATCACCTACAGCAGTGTTGGGCACTGCTGTAGCCTTTTATATGCTCATAGCAGTGCCAATGAACTACTGTGTTTTCTTTTCCTTTATGCATCTTTCTGAAATTCATAGCACATGCCTGATTCTTTGTGCATTTAGGAAATAAAACATCGATTTAGACAAGTTGAGCAAAAGAAAGCACATGATTGATCCTAGGTTCGATTACCCCTGGTTAAGGAGCCAGGAATGGTTGAACCTCGTACCGACTTGCTAGTCCCATTCATCAGAATTTTCCTACATTTTAAAACGAAGGCGAGTTATTTTCAAAATCTTTTTCAAATGTCAGTTTGACTTGTAAAAGTAAAATTTTGCAATGATAATAGTTTAACATCAAAAGGAGCCCTTCATCCTAGTTATTGTTGTCCTTAAGGCCATATGATGCTAGTTAAGTAGTGGCATAATATTAAACTGTTTTAATAAGTTTTGGAATGGTCAAATTATTTGTACCGCATATATATAAATCATGTGCTTTGTGGAAGCGCATTGCTCTACAAAGCATTTATTGTCTTGCAAGTAGTGCTGTGAATTGGTCAGATCAGAGCTGAGTCAAGGTTGACCCTGATCTACCCATATGAATAATAATAGGGATCCGGTTCAGATAGTTGTTGGGTCAGACATAAAAAAACCATATCCAACCAAATATTCTTTACAAACTCTCAAACCCAAACTCGGATAGCAGTTGTGTTGCCTTACACAATAGTCATGAGGTTCATTTTGCATTAATGCTGCATCGCTTTTTCTACACGTGCATACATTTGAATCATTAGGTCAAGTATCCGTCCGAGCTTCTTTACAAGCTGTTCATATCTGGACCAGAACCTGACCTCAGATTATATTTTTATTAAGGTCTTCTGATATCAGATCTTGGTATCAATGGAAATTGAGGCCAAGTTAGGTTCGGGGTGATGAATTAAGAGTGCAGGTGAAAATCGACTAAAGGAGGGAGCTAAAGAAAATTGGCCAAAAGAGAGGGAGATAGAGATAGAGGGAAGAGTGAGAAAGCGAGAGAGGTTTGTGAATGGTAGGGATAGGATGGATGGGGTTTCTCTCAACTAAACTTAGTTGGGAGTTGTAGACACCCCATTTTGGATCAAGGTATTTTCTATGTCAAAATCTTCAAGATTCTTCACCAAAACTGACGACATTCAAAACCATCTCTTTTAGGTTTCTGCCAAAAGAAAAATTAATGAGGATGTTCTCAGCTTTCCAACAAGCTAAAAATCAGGCCAAACCAATATTGAAATCAAAAGTTATGGTCAAAATGAATTTTCGGGTGTTAACGACACTTTTTTTCTCAAAATTATCATTATCACATTTTGAATTATTGTCAAACCCCTTTGAATTGTCATCATCATCAATCATTTTTCAGGTTGTGACATCAGCATCCCTTAATCAATTATCGTCAAGAGTTGTCACTTCTCATTATTTGTCATCAATATTTGTCAATCTCCATGATTTGTTGTCACCATATGGGTTAACAACACATTCATTTTTCATTAACACACTTCTCGTCAATCGATTCTGCCCATTTTAAAACACGTGCCCTTGAGATCACCTCTCTTAATTTAGCTAATTCACCTACCAAAAAAAATGAGTCATTAAAACTCTTTTAAGCCAAGCAACTCTATTCTAAGCAACCATCCTAAGATCTTATCCTAGCCCTATATTTCAAATACATTTAATTACACGCAGACATCTCTTTGGATCTCGAATACATAAGAAACATATCCGAATATGTTAAAAAAATATAAATAGGGGGCCTTATACCTATTTTGAAGATATGGATTTAATCACTCCTATCACCCTTACTCTGCCAAATTCTTTGCAGAAGTGGACCTAGCCAATGTGAGTTGTAGTGATATAACGTGCAAGTATTATGTAAAAGCATGGCAATACACAAAAATGCATACACACCCAAATAGATATGCACATAATTGTAGAATAAACATGACAATGTATGGAAAATGCGTACACACCCAAATAAATGCACACATAATTATAGAATAAGCATGATAGTGTACAAAAAATGTGTACGCGCCCAAATAAATGTGCATGTAATTGTAGAATAAGCATAGCATTGTACGAGAAATGCATACATGCCCAAATAAATGCATAAATGCATGTCCTAGGCACAAAATTGTGCTAGGCTAAGTAAATTATGAAAAGAACATACATAATATATGAATAATCTACTTGAGGACGTAGCCACAATGATACATGAGTGGACATCAACGCAAGCTTGCACAGTGGCCTAGATGGCATAAACCAAGGACTAAGACCCAGGTGAGCTTACGTGTGCACACATAAAGTTAGAAAGGCGTACGGGGGGGGGGGGAACCACACCATACACGAAACATGAATTTTAATACATTACTTTTCCTAAATACTATGTGACATGCAAATTTCCAACAAGGGTTTCAAAATTCTCAAGTGATTTCCCTAGAAATTTTATAGCATTCAAGCAACTAGTTTCCTACCTAGGTTTTTATCTAAAAAACTTACCCTTTTTTGTTTTTAGAAACTAAGGATTTTGAAAAAGGAAATAAGTTTTTGTAAGAAACTTTCCTTTCACAACTAAGAAAAGTCATGAGACCAGAGATGATCTTAGGGAAGTGGGCTCACTACAAGAATTCCTAGATCGAAAACCATTTTCTAAATTATGGAAAGATTTCCCACAGTGTAGATAGAATCACAAAAAATGCTAAAAATAGAAAATGTGAATCACTAAATCAGATTTCAGATGCCACTAGAATCACTGGATTCTAGTGGATGATCGCCAAATTCTGGTCTAAAAAAGGGGACAATGTTGCTAAAAAATTATGCAATCTAGAAATAGACAGATTGTTCGTTGCAGTTTCATGCCAAATAGAGACATAATCTAGTGAAACTCTCAAATGAATCAAGAAAGCCAACTCTCTTATCTATTCAACAACATCAGGCTCGCTGTGAACACCCCAAATTTTTCAAAATTTTAAAAATTCTCTTTTTGTCCCTGACCCCCAACTTCTGAGCAATTGGGTCAATTCTTGAATTCAGTTCCTGGTTGAAGATCTGAAATCCAACTTCATTTTCCATATTTGGCCCAATCTCGGATCCAGATCTGATATCCAAATCAAATTCTGAGCTCAGATCTTCTATTTTTCAAAAATAAAATAAAATCAATTCTCTGTATTGGCTCAGGTATTTTATTCAGATTTAATCTTGTCATGTTTCCTCAATTCGAGATCCAAACTTGATATTTTCTCAAAACCTCAGATCCAGATCCGTTTTGAAACCCAATTTTAAAATTAAACTATTTTATTTCAAAAACTCTCTTTTGTAAAAACCTCAAATTTTAAAACAAAATATTTTATAAAACTTCTTAAAAACTACATTGCATGTGCATTCGCACGTGTATATTTCCATTAATATAAGTCATTGTATATGCATTTCCTCATAAGCACATGCATTGCACTTAGGCATTGCATATGCATTTCCTCATAAGCACATGCATTGCACTTAGGCATTGCATATGCATTTCTTCATTAGCATATGTATTGCACTTAGGTATTGCATATGCATTACTTTATTAGCCTATGCATCACACTGAGGCAATTTCATGTGCATTTCCCCCTTAGCCTTGCATATACATCTCCATATGCATTTCTCATTTAGCATAAACATCACATCTAGATAAATGCATATACACTTCTCATTTAGCATAAGCATTGCACTTAGGCAAATGCATATGCATTCCATTCATGCATTAGGGATTGCATCTTCATTAATATGTGCATATTCATCATAGCTTAGGCATGACCATATGCATATCAATTTTGACATGACATTTTCAATTGTTGTCTATATTTTGCATTTTATTGCCTTGTGCTAACTCATATTTTCAAGGAAAGGTCAGACGATCATGATTTTCTTTCCTAGAATAGGACATTTTAATATTTCAATATTCAATTTCAATTATAATAACTACATATTAATGAGAATTTCTGCTTTTTCTGTTTAGAATAGAATGTATGAGCATATAGTTGCAAATTTTAAATTCTCATGATTGCTTGTAGTATTTTAATTTTCTTTATTCTTCAAAAAGCACTATGGGATAACACGAATGGCGCGTGCACCATTCTAATAAAAGGTAATTAATCCTAAGTAAATGATTCACATTTATGGCCATAGTCAAAATATAAACAATACTTAGGATTTTTATCTTTTATGGAATAAAATTTGACCTACACTTTAGGTCCTTTATGAAAATCATCATATTTTTTAAAATATATTTTCTTATTTTATCAGAATTCAAAGCAAAGATTAAATCAAGATATATTTGTGGCTATAGTCATGGATATATCGAAATTTAATCTTGCCTTAAATTCTATAAAAGCACAAAAAAAATAATTTTATTCTTTCTTGGAATTCAAATGAGGATTAATTTAAAATATATTTGTGACCATAGTCATAAGTATATTAAAATTAAAATCTCATTTCAATTCTATTAAAGAATAAAATTTGCTTTTTAAAATTCCAATTTTAAGCAAATTCTCTCAAATACATTCATTATTTTGCATCATTATTTGCCATCTTTTCAAATTATTTTCGAAATTCCAAGTGATTTTGAAATAAATTTTCAAAAACGTGGTTTTCATTTCCAAAATTCAAAACCATTTTCAAATTCCATTTACAAATGCAAATTTATCTCTTTATTTCAAAATTCCACTCAGCTTTAAATCTGATTTCAAATTCCAATTTTCAATCCATATTCCTGAATTTCACATTTCTAAATTTCATATTTTTAACTTTGAATTTCATTTCAAATTCAAATACTCAATTCTTTACTTCTTTTTCCAAAAAATCAAATTTTGAATTCTGCCTTCTATCTCAAATTCAATTCTGAATTTTATTTCAATATCCCATCAAAGTTTGAAATTCACTTCGAAATTCCAATTCAATTTCCAAGTTCAATTTTGATTTCAAATATTGAATTGAATTTCAAAATCAATTCAAAGTTTCAGTTTCGAAATCTAATTCAATTTCCAAGCTCAATTTTGATTTCAAATATTGAATTGAATTTCAAAATCAATTCAAAGTTTCAATTTCGAAATCTAATTCAATTTCCAAATTCAATTCTGATTACAAATATCAAATCAGACTTTAGAATTTCTTCAAAATCTCAAATTCCAATTCTCAAATTCGATTTCAAGTTCTATTTCAATTTCAAAACTTTCAAATTCCAAATTCCAAATTTTGAATTCCATTTTCATCACAAATTCAATTTCAAATTTTGAATCTTATTCCAAATTCTCAGTCTAAATTTTGGATTTCCAATTCTAAATTTGAATCTGATTTCAAATATCAAATCAAATTTCAGAATTATTTCAAAGTCTCAACTTCTAATTTCCTTTTTAAATCTCAAATTCACTTTAAATCCAAACTTTGGATTCAAATTTCAATCTTTTCAAAATAAATTCAATTTCTGAACCATTTTCTAAAGGATATTTTCAAAACCTCTTTCAAAATCACTTAAAAAATCTAAATTTCTGAAACATTTCCAAGCAAAATATACACATCCTTCAAATTCAAATATCATAGTACAAGCATGATTATCTGTGCATTTAGGATTTTAGAATAATCATTTAGACAAATTTAGGCAAAGCAAAAGGCATAAATTCGATCCTTGGTTCAATTACCTCTGGTAAAGACGTCAGGAACGGTTGAACCTCGTACCAACGAGCGAATCTTGTCTCTCCATTTTTTAGAAAATTTTTAAAATAGAGGCGAGTAAATTTCAAAATATCTTTTTCAAAGGGTCAAGTGAGACCTTGCAAAGAGTTTTTCTCATTCTCTCTTCTTTCTTTTTCCCCTTCAAAAGGAGGAAAAGGAGGAAGAAAGGTAAAAGAGAGAAAATTTTTGCAACGATCACAGGTTTGGCGACCGTGATGGGACTCGTCTTCGTCTGATCGAACTAATGCCTTTGCCTTGCTTAAATTGGACTAAGTCGTTATTCTTTAAATGTAAGCTTCATTTTCATGCAACCTTAGAGACCAAGAATCATACCCAGCCGACATGATGCATATAGGATTAAGTATGGTTTGGTAGGACCATATTGAGAAAATTTATGCATGCTCACTTAGACTTAGGTCTGGAATACAACCCTCCTCAATTTAGGGATTGAATGCAAACAATGTATGCAAGTCTGTGCTTCTTTATGATTTTTAAAATTCTATCTCTCTAGGACTTTGCATTAGAGCAATCTGATTTCTTGCATGTTGAGCATATTTTCAAAACATCCCTACCTATGTTGTCCCGATCTTCACGTTGCTGGGCTGTCTCACTAAACCATAGTTCAGGAAAGAGCCCCACAAGTGGACCACTTATTTGGGTTAACACCCTCTGCCACGTACTAAGGGCCGTAGTTCAAAGTATATCGGCAAGCGCTCAAGAATGTTGGGAAACCATTACCTTAGAACCAGAGAAATTTTTATGCTACGTACTTTGAGCTTTGGCTTGAGTATATCGGCATATCTTGATTGGATTCAGATGATCTAAACCTTAGAGTTAGGATTAAGGTCCTACAAGCCTTTTCAAATATTGCATTTAGAGTCAGCTTTTAGGGAATGTTGTTCTATGCATTATTGCTTGTGTAGCTTTGCTTCTTTTGTAGATATTATCTTGTAAATCCTCATTTACTTCACCTTTTCAAAATCTTGGATGTTTATTTCAAAAATTTATCTATTTTTCAAAATACAGGTATGTTTTTCTTTTTCTCTATTTCTCCAGAATAATTTTCATAAACCCTAGATATTTATTTCAAAATTTCCCCTATATTTCTCAAAATCTAGGTGTATATTTTTCTTTCTTTATTTCTTCAGAATAATTTTCATAAACCCTGAATATTTTTCAAGATTTCCCTATATTTTTCAAAATCTAGGTATATTTCACTTTCCACATTTCTTCAGAACTATTTTTCTAAAACCCTAGATATTTGTTTCAAAATCTTCTTCTATGTTTTAAAAAACAGGCGTATATTTTTCTTAGTCCTTCATATCGATTTTCTCAAAACCTGGAAACCCTTTTCAAAATACTCCTTCGATCTTTGAAAACTCCAGGTGTATTTTCTTTTTCTTCCTTTTTGGATCTCGATTTCTCTGATCATGCCTGCTATTGTTCAAATTTCAAAATCTTGTCAACTATTTTTCAAACTTTTTTATCTTCCGATTCTATTCAAATTTTCTGTCTTCTCACATAAAATCTCTTTTGTCAAGAGATATCCTTTTCAAAATAACATTTTCCTTCATATTCTAAGTTGTTTATTTCTCTCTCATATAGTAACAATGCAATTGTCACAAATTTTGTGATGACCCAATCCCTGGTAATGGGTTATCATTTTCAAACTGTCAACCTGATTCCTTCTTTTGTCAAAATTTCTTCCAATTTTTTTTTTCTAAACAACCCATTTTTAAATTCTCCTATTTTCTCAAATAGCTTTCTGCAAATATTATTCTTCCTTCCCCATTATACTGGGGCATTTTTTTAATTCATTATTCTTCATTTCAGAAACCCTGTATGCAGGCAGGATCAAACAAAATATTTCATCAATAATTTCTCATCAATCTCCAACAATTCTTCATCAATTTCCAATAATTCTCATCAATCCTCTGTACCCATTTAGGATAAGGGGATAATTCTGAAAGTGGACCACATACAGTTAACTATGATGGTCTATTGAAATTCAAAATCTTCATCAAGAATCTTTATTTTTCAAATTCAGTTTGCAAGTTGAATTCTCCGTAAAACCCAGTCCTCGAACTGGTTATTTTTAAAAATTTTGATCCTAGATCGAACCATTGCCAGAACCCAGTCCTCGAACTGGTTATTTTCAAAATTTTTGATCTTAAATCAAACCATTCTTGAAGTCCAGTCCTTGCACTAGTTATTTCTCAAAATTTTTAATCAAAGATCAAGTTCATTTGAAAAACCTCACACTAGTTATTTCTCAAAATTCTCAATCTTAAATCAAGCCTAATTCTCGAGGTCAGTCCTCGTACTGATCTCTTTTCTTCAAAATTGTCGGTCTTACGATGAATCTCTTCTTGGGCCAATTCCTTTTTCAAATTTGCGGTTCTTGGGTCGAATTCCCCCCTAAACCAATTTCTTACTCAAAAACATGATCTCTAAGTTGAACTCTTTCTGAACCTGGTCTTTCATTAAGATCATAGTTTGACCAATCATTTTTAAATCTTCAGGACAATCAAAATCCAATGTTTTAACTAATCGGGATTTCAAAAATCCAGTTTCTACAACTGGTCGGGATTTTAAAATCCAGTTTCTTTAACTGGTCAGGATTTCAAAAATCCAGTTTCTACAACTGGTCGGGATTTCAAAATCCAGTTTCTACAACTGGTCGGGATTTCAAAATCCAGTTTCTATAACTGGTTGGGATTTCAAAATCTAGTGTTTTCACTGGTCCGGATTACCAAAATCCAGTTATACAACTTGTTGGGATTTTAAAATCCAGTGTTTTCATTAGTTGGGATTACCAAAATCCAGTATTTTTACTGGTCAGGATTTCAAAATCCAGTTTCTATAACTGGTCGGGATTTTAAAATCCAATATTTTTACTGGTTGAGATTTCAACATCCAGTATTTTCACTGGTCGGGATTACCAAAATCCAGAGTTTTCACTGGTCGGGATTACCAAAATCCAGTGTTTTCAATGGTCGGGATTTCAAAAATCCAGTTTCTATAACTGGTTAGGATTTTAAAATCCAGTATTTTTACTGGTCAGGATTTTAGAATCTAGTGTTTTCACTGGTTGGGATTTGAAAATCCAGTATTTTCACTGGTCGAGATTTTAAAATTCAGTTTTTATAAGTGGTTAGGATTTCAAAATCCAGTATTTTTACTGGTCAGGATTTCAAAATACAGTTTCTATAACTGGTCGGGATTTCAAAATTCAGTATTTTTACTGGTCGGAATTTCAAAATCTAGTATTTTCATTGGTCGGGATTACCAAAATCCAGTGTTTTCACTGGTCGGGATTTCAAAATCCTGTTTCTATAACTGGTCAGGATTTCAAAATCCTGTATTTTTACTGGTTGGGATTTCAAAATCCAGTATTTTCACTGGTCAGAATTTCAAAATCCAGTATTTTCACTGGTTGAGATTTCAAAATCCAGTGTTTTCGCTGGTCGAGATTTCAAAATCTAGTATTTTTACTGGTCGAGATTTCAAAATCCAGTATTTTCACTGGTCAGGATTTTAAAATATAGTGTTTTCACTGGTCGGGATTTCAAAATCCAGTATTTTCACTGGTTGAGATTTCAAAATCCAGTTTCTACAACTGGTTGGCATATCAAAATCCAGTTTCTACAACTGGTTGGGATATCAAAATCTAGTATTTTCACTGGTCGAGATTCCAAAATCCAGTATTTGCACTAGTCAGGATTATCAAAATCTAGCTTTAACCTAGTTGGGATTTCAAAATCCAGTTTATACAACTGGTCAAGATTTCAAAATTTTGTATTCTCACTGGTCAGGATTCTAAAATCCAGTATTTTCACTGGTTGAGATTTCTAAGATCTAATTTTCACATCATTCCTTCTAAATTTTCAACCCAAGGTCCCATCAAGATTGATATTGAGTAATTATTTCACAAAGGATTCTTGAACACTTTGCCAAAAGCATTCATTGATTTTAATATTTTACTGCACAAAAGAATCACCTCAGATTATTTCTAGTATTTCTTTCCAAAAAGGTGAAGCTTGTTGAGAAAAAAAGCAAAATTCAAACCTTTTCTCTGTTGATCAACCAAAAGGATGAAATAAATATCCTTGGTATGATAAGCGAAGAAAATTTCAATGATTTTGAAAAGCTAGAAGCGAATTAATATTGATTATAGCTATGGTGCATTTCAAAAGAGGATTCTTCTGGAAAGAAAGCAGTGGAAATATCCAGAGTAATAAAAAAATCTACTCAATTTTCCAATAAAGCAAGTATAATTGATTATGTGCAAAAGGGCTCTCTTAATTATCGTCAAGTTGAAGACTGATATGCGAGTTAGACCCCTAAGGATAAAGAAGGTTCAGATCATCTCCAAGTTGACGGAGTGTGTGACGTATCCTTTCAGGTAAAGTTCAGATCATCGCCAAGTTGAAGGCCGATGCGATGAACCTCCCGACCAGCCCTAAAAGATATTTGATTCATATTATCAAAAGATTTCAATCAAAAGAGACATCTTTATCAATTTCTAGGGACAAGGAAGACCCTAATTATCTCCAAGTTGAAGGAGTATGAAGTGTTCTTCTAGGAAAAATCAAAACATCCTCGAGTTGAAGGTTGATGTGATGAAATTCTCGACAAACTCCAACAAAAGAATTCATCTCTATGTCTCAGAAAGTGCAAAAAGTATATCTCAGATATCAAATTGCCAAAATTACAAAGAATCATCTTTTCTCATGCAGAATTCTTCTTATTAATATATTTTCACTACTTGCTTTTATGAAATTGAGAATATTTCTTTTCTTTTTATATCAAGGGAATGGATAGCTTCCTTGAAGAAAATCATCAGCGTTAAAATTTAAATTTGACTCTTGAATCCGAAGAGTTAACCTCGTTAGAGGAAATACTCTAGGTAAAAGATGAAATATTTTTTGCATATATGTACACATTTTCAAGCATTTGAATCAACTATAATTCCATCTTATTGGAAAAATTTTCTGGCTATTCAAAAATGAAATAAATACTCAATGTCTATCTTGATACAACCTGGCATGGTTTACATCTTAAAAAAGAGTTGCCTCATTCTTATGAGGTATTTCTTTGAGTCCCATCATGGTTTCCCCATCCTGGCGAGGAATCCATATTTTTCATATCCATTCAGGTAAGGATTGTACCTGGATCTCATCTCATGAGGTATTTTTCAAAAATATCCCATCATGGTTTTCCTCATTTTGACGAGGAATCCATATTTGCATTTTTCGTTCAGGTAAGGGTTAAAACCTAAGCCTCATTTCGATGAGGTATTTTCGTTTCCCATCCAAGTAAGGGTTAAACCTGAACTTCGTTCTGACATATTGTCGTCCCATCCAGGTTAAGGGCTAAAACCTGAATATTTCCAAAAGCTTATTTTTGTCATAGTCATGCGACTTCTTCAGAATCTCTCTTTGTCACAAATTTAAGATCTTCATCCAAAAGTCTGATCATGACTTCCTCATTTCCTATTATCCAATTATTTCATTCTCGAGGATTTTGTCTCTTTCCAAGTCGTTCAAGATAAGGTGCTAAACCTGAGAATCATCTTCACAAAATAATTCTTCCACACCCAGTTTAGATTTTCTAACTAGGGCATTTTGTTTTAAAAATTTGGTGTGTTTTCGTTGCTACTAAGCTCAACTTTCAACCAGCTTAGCAGCAAAGAGGGGCATCTGTGAACACCCCAAATTTTTCAAAATTTCAAAAATTCCCTTTTTGCCCCTGGCCCCCAACTTCTGAGCAATTGGGTCGATTCTCGGATTCAGTTCCTGGTTGAAGATCCGAAATCCAACTTCATTTTCCATATTTGGCCCAATCTCGGATCCAAATCTGATATCCAAATCCAATTCTGAGCTCGGATATTCTATTTTTCAAAAAAAATAAAAAAAATCAATTCTCTGTATTGGCTCAGGTATTTTATTCAGATCCAATCTCGTCATGTTTCCTCAATTCGAGATCCAAACTCGATATTTTCTCAAAACCTCGGATCCAGATCCTTTTTGAAATCCAATTTTAAAATCAAACTCTTTTATTTCAAAACTCTCTTCTATAAAAACCTCAAATTTTAAAACAAAATATTTTATAAAACTTCTTAAAAACTTCATCTGGATCCTCTCTCTCGCATTTTTAGGTTTTCTTTCAAAAATATAAAATAAAAAGAATTTCATAAAGTAGCTTTACCCTTTCTTCTGAAAATTCTTATAATCAGATCCCTCTTTCCAAAATTATTTGAAACTAGGAGGGACCCATTTTGAAAATTTTCTAACGGTCTCCGCCTATATAACAAAATGCAGGGGTCGACCATTTCCCATCCATTTTTCACCTCTCGCATCCATCTCGCACCCATCCATCGCCCTCCTTCTTTCTTCTTCCTTTTCCCTCTCTCCCCCTTTTTCTTCCTGATCAATTGAAGGGGATCAGCCTTACAGCAAGCCACGGTGAGAACTCTCTCAATCCAAGTCAATTCAGGTACGTCTCCTCCTCCTATTCGCTTCTCTCTTCCTTTCCTCCTCTCCTTTCCCTTAGATCTTCTTTCAATTTTTGTTTCTTCTCCATTAACGCATAACATGCACCACTAATCTGCTTGTAGCAGCCTCGGTTTGCACCTTGCAATAGGATATCGGTCTTTCCTTTATTACATTTCATCGCTGGTTTATGTATTTTCTGCATATGCTAGCATTCATCATCATCCTCATATCCCGAACGTTATGCTCCATCCCCTACAATATCGGTTCATCATGTATTAGTATTTCTTTCCTGATTTCATAGCATTCTTATTCTTCCTTTCATTATTTACCTGTGTATTTTATTGAACGTATTCAATATGCTCTGCATCTACATTCTGTCCATTTTTTGTTACAACATCATTAACCTTTTCTGTGCTGATTTGTGTCTTTTTATCCAATCTGATTCATATTTTCTATATTTATTATATATACATTTCATTTTCTTTTTGTTTTTCTATCGCATAATGTCATTATCATTTGGTTTCTTTTGATTCATCTAGATATCTCCGAATGTGTCCTGCATTTATCAGATTCAATAGATCGTCGTAATTTGTATTGTATTATTTCAATTCGGCGTCAGTTACTATTTGAAGTCTTCTATTACCAATGAAACTCTGTTTTATAGTGGAATGCTTTGAAATCACTGAGAAGTACCATTTGCTGAATTTATGTTTTGATTGGTTCCTCGTCCTTTGATTCAGCCTCATCTCACCTACTATTTAGTCATTCCTGCAACAGTTGTTCTTTTCCTCATTCCATGCATGATATTACCCATACATTCCATTGGCATCATATAGTATCATCAAGCATCGTGCATCATTAGTTCCCGTATTTCTGCATCATGTAAATTTTTGCATCATTGAGTTTTATTTTCTGTAGTTATTTCGATTTACTCTGCATCTCGATTTACATAATATTTGCATCCATGTTATAAGTTCATTGAGACCATCACTAAGCAAGGCTGCTTGCAATCTATTTACAGGATCTAAGTGTGTATCCCATCCACAATATTATTTCCTTATTTATGCTTAGTTGCAGTTCTAATGTCAGCACCATCTGTATTCTCATTCTTCATCGGATTTACAGTAAAAAAAGAGTATTCGATCTAATTTGCCTTGAAGATATTTACACTTAAACTGTTGTAAAATCCAACATTGTTCATTTGATTTACCCATGTTTTATCACCGTTTCATTCTATTCTGTATCCTCATTCATGTCCAACACCTTATATTTCTCATAGGCAATGTGTGCATGATACTGTGGCTACCTGTGCCTTCATAGCACAGCAGCCCTATGGGATGTTGTAGCTTCCTGTGCATTCATAGCATAGCAGCCCCTTGGCTGCTGTGATTTCATAAGCACTCACAACAGCTCATGAGCTGCTGTAGCCTCATAGCAGCCCATGAGCTGCTATATCTCCATCTCATATGCATTTTCTTAGATACTTCCTCATTAGCATATTACATTGCATGTGCATTCTCATGTGTATATTTTCATTAATATAAGGCATTGTATATGCATTTCCTCATAAGTATATATATTGCACTTAGGCATTGTATATGCATTTCCTCATAAGTACATGCATTGCACTTAGGTATTGCATATGCATTTCCTCATAAGCAATCTCATAAGCACATACATTGCACTTAGGCATTGCATATGCATTTCTTCATTAGCATATGCATTGCACTTAGGTATTGTATATGCATTACTTCATTAGCCTAAGCATCACACTTAGGCAATTTCATGTGCATTTCCTCCTTAGCCTTGTACATACATCTTCATATGCATTTCTCATTTAGCATAAGCATCACATCTAGATAAATGCATATACACTTCTCATTTAGTATAAACATTGCACTTAGGCAAATGCATATGCATTCTAATCATGCATTAGGCATTGCATCTTCATTAATATGTGCTTTTCCATCATAGCTTAGCCATGGCCATATGCATATCAATTTTGACATGACATTTTCAATTACTGTCTATATTTTGCATTTTATTGCCTTGTGCTAACTCATATTTGCAGGGAAAGCTCGGAAGATCATGATTTTTTTTCCTAGAATAGGAAGTTTTAATATTTCAACATCCAATTTCAATTGTAATAACTTTATATTAATGAGAATTTCTGCTTTTCTATTTAGAATAGAATGTATGAGCATATAGTTGCAAATTTTAAATTCTCATGATTGCCTGTAGCATTTCATTTTCCTTTATTCTTCAAAAAGCACTATAGGATAACACAAATGGCACGTGCACCATTCTAATAAAAGGTAATTAATCTTAAGTAAATGATTCACATTTATGGTCATAATCAAAATGTGAACAATACTTAGAATTTTTATCTTTTATGAAATAAAATTTGACCTACACTTTAGGTCCTTTCTGAAAATTATCATATTTTTTAAAATATCTTTTCTTCTTTTATCAGAATTCAAAGTAAAGATTAAATCAAGATATATTTGTGGCCATAGTCATGGATATATCGAAATTTAATCTTGCTTTAAATTCTATAAAAGCATAAAAAAATTAATTTTATTCTTTCTTGGAATTCAAATGAGAATTAATTTAAAATATATTTGTGACCATAGTTACGAGTATATTAAAATTTAAATCTCATTTCAATTCTATTAAAGAAAAAAATTTGCTTTCTAAAATTCTAATTTTAAGCAAATTCTCTCAAATGCATTCATCATTTTGCATCATTATTTGCCATCTTTTCAAATTATTTTCAAAAATATGTTTTTCATTTCCAAAATTCAAAACCATTTTCAAAATTTATCTCTTTATTTCAAAATTCCACTAAGCTTTAAATTTGATTTCAAATTCCAATTTTCAATCCATATTCCTGAATTTCACATTTCTAAATTTCATATTTTTAACTTTGAATTTTATTTCAAATTCAAATACTCAATTCTTTACTTCTTTTTCCAAAAATTCAAATTTTGAATTCTGCCTTCTATCTGAAATTCAATTTTGAATTTTATTTCAATATTGCATCAAAGTTTGAAATTCACTTCGAAATTCCAATTCAATTTCCAAGTTCAATTTTGATTTCAAATATTGAATTGAATTTCAAAATCAATTCAAAGTTTCAGTTTTGAAATCTAATTCAATTTCCAAGCTCAATTCTGATTTCAAATATTGAATTGAATTTCAAAATCAATTCAAAGTTTAAATTTTGAAATCTAATTCAATTTCCAAATTCAATTATAATTACAAATATCAAATCAGATTTCAGAATTTCTTCAAAATCTTAAATTCCAATTCTCAAAATCGATTTCAAGTTCCATTTCCATTTCAAAACTTTCAAATTCAAATTCCAAATTTTGAATTCCATTTTCGTCACAAATTCAATTTCAAATTCTGAATCTTATTCCAAATTCTCAATCTAAAGTTTGGATTTCCAATTCTAAATTCGAATCTAATTTCAAATATCAAATCAAATTTCAGAATTATTTCAAAGTCTCAACTTCTAATTTCCTTTTTAAATCTCAAATTCACTTCAAATCCAAACTTTGGATTCAAATTTCAATCTTTTCAAAATAAATTCAATTTCTAAACCATTTTCTAAAGTATATTTTCAAAACCTCTTTCAAAATCACTTGAAAAATCCAAATTTCTGAAACATTTCCAAGCAAAGCATACACATCCCTCAAATTTAAATACCAAAGCACAAGCATGATTCTCTATGCATTTAGGATTTAGAATAATCATTTAGACAAATTTAGGCAAAAAAAAAGGCATAAATTCGATCCTTGGTTCAATTACCTCTGGTAAAGGCGCCAGGAATGGTTTAACCTCGTACCGACGAGCGAATCCCGTCTCTCCATTTTTCCACAAAATTTTAAAATGGAGGCGAGTAAATTTTAAAATATGTTTTTTAAAGGGTCAAGTGAGACCTTGCAAAGAGTTTTTCTCATTCTCTCTTCTTTCTTTTTCCCCTTCAAAAAGGAGGAAAAGGAGGAAAAGGAGGAAGAAAGATAAAAGAGAGAAATTTTTTGCAATGATCACACTCGCCAATAGATGATAAACAAGGATAGAGATATGCCCCTACTTATACACCTAAAAATAAAAAAATATAGACAATATAATAATTGGTAAAGAAGACAAAAATATAAGTATCTAGATATAACATAAAGAAAATTTGAAAAAGTGACAAAAATAGATCTCTATCTTAGCTTTCCGACAAGGATAGAATCACTATATTCTGACTAGAGATCACTATGATAGAGGGTAAAAAAGACAAACTGTCCTTAAGCACTAGAAACAAGGGGCAAATTTCTATTTTGTTTTTTGGTGTTGAAGACAAGGGTAAAATGAATGATTTTCGAAAAACACCGAAAAGATAGAGAAAGACCCAGATATTAGATTTCCAATGAGATAAAACATGAATAGACAATAAAAAGAAGCTAACATATAAGTCAGAGAACAAAAATTGTCAGGAAAAGCAACACAATTCATACATGAATAAAAGAAGTGATGCAACTTCCATAAGTTAGGTTTACATTTTGATTGAGACGTTACTTGCTTTGTCTGTACACTTTCCTATTTTATCCTCTTTTTTAGGAATTTGATTGTAGAGCCTCTTGTTTTCTGTGTGAATTTTGAAAAACCTTATATTCAAATCCTATTATTTTGATCTACCATACCAGGTACATAAATTTGGTATATTGGCAGTGGAACATGGAGTGCATATTCCCAAATTTTGAAAACCAAAAGTGGGTTGGATTAAAAAAAATGGATTCAAACTTGAGATTAGAGAAAGAGTTGTGGGGTCTACTCTCCAAGTTGCACTACAAGAAACCTGTGGATTAGCGACGACCTAAATCCATCGCTAATCCGATGCTAATCCGTCGCTAAGCGGTTTAGCGACAGATTAGCGTCGGATTAGCGATGGATAACTTTCATCACAAATTTTTTTATGCTAAGTAGTGACAGAACTTATCTGTCGCTACTTTCGTTGCTAATTTGCGACAGATTAACAACAGACATGATCCATCGCAAGTCCTTCACTATTTTAAATTAGCGATGGATAATATCCGTCGCTAATTCGTTGTTAAATTTAAAAAAAAATAAAAAAAATTGCTCTCTGTCGGCGCATTCTCCGGTAAGGAGCAATTTTTTTTTCACAGAACCGGCACGTTCCGACGTAGGGACGCTCTTCCATAGCGAGCCAATCACGGCAGGAGAAGGGCAGCTGCAGGCGGCTGATCGGGCGAGGGAGAACGACTCCCTCTGGAAGGAGACCGACAAGCTCCGTGTCGACGACCAGAGGACCTCCGATGCCCGCTTCACGGAATAAACTGTCGGCGAAGGAGTGGATGCGTGGGAGGGGGTAGAGGAGCGACGTCGATCGGTCGACTGTGAGCTTTTCGGGGTCATAGTGGAGATGGGATCCGACGAGGGAGAGGCGAGACGGGCGGTGGAGACTGGCGAGGGGCACCGCAGGAAGGAGGAGGAAGGCACGAGGGAGAGGTAGCGGGAGGAGGAGGACGGTCTGGGGGCCGACGCCAATCACGCTCGGAGGGCCTCAAGCGAGGGAGAGGCAGGACGGGCAGTGGAGACCGGCGAGGGGCACCGCCAGGAGGAGGAGGACGGTGCGAGGGAGAGCTAGCGGGAGGAGGAGGACGCTCGGAGGGCCGACGCCAGTGTCATGGCTCGAGGGGCCGCTGCGCGTCGTCAGAGGAAGGGCGGTTTAAATCAAACGGGGGGAGAAAAAATGGAGGGAGGGAAAATTTCGCGCCTCAGGTGCGACGATTTAAATCGAAAATTAGCGACAGAATTAGTGAGGGAATTTTTCCATCGCTAATCCATTGCTAAATAGCGACAGAAAAATTCTCGCGCTAATTCCGTCGCTAATTAGTATTTTTTTGTAGTGTTTTGGCGACGAAAAAATTTTGTCGCTAATCCATCGCTAAGTAGCGACGGATTTAGCGAGGGAAATATTTTTGTTGCTACTTTTGCAAATATTTCGAATGTTAGCAACAAATAGTTTTCTCTAGCTAATCCATCGCAAATTTGCAACGAAAAAAATCCGTCGCTAATTAGCATTTTTCTTGTAGTGTTACACGTCTTTCCTCTGTTGAGAAAGGATTGGCCACACCAAGAGCTCAAAATCTTCAACATGAGCTTCAACTTGCGAGTGCTCGTACCTCGTACGTGGGTCCTAAAAAGAAAAGTGAGTTTGATGGTGTGAGCTACCACCAAGGCTAAAAAAAAAGCAAGAAACACAAACAATATATAAATGTTAGGGAAATTTATGCTTATAAGTGAATGAAATAAACATAAAAAGAAAAAGTTAAATCACATCAGGCTTAGGTAGCCCTTTTCTACGACAACGACGAGCACAGTGGAACTCAGATAGAGCTTCGGCTAGGCACATGCTCCAAAAGTGGGTGAGATATGGGATCTTCGTCCTAGGCTAGGCTAAGTGGGCTTAGTTAGGCTAGGGTACTAAGTCTACACGAGTAGGGATTTTGGCAGAGTGTGGGTGTCTCTAGATCTGGAATTCCAGATGCTGGAATGAAGAGACCAAGCCCTTATTTATAAAGTTTTGGTATATTTTGGAAGAATTCTTACATATCTGGGATACAGGGATCTAGATTTGTCCAAAGATGAGATGGCAGGATCCAATTGGTCGGAGTCCAAAAGGTCTCTTCCTAATTGGTTAAGGGGTTTCTTAATCTAGAATCTAGGGAATGGATATGTTAGAGGGTACTTTAGGATTTCAAGAATGAGCTAGGTGCATTGAATCTTATCTCATAACTTTGTGAGATAGGGATAGAGGTTCCCAACGTTTATCTCTAAATGGCAAACTTTTTTGGACCAAATGAGTCGTTAACAACACATGTTGCTAATGACAATCCATATGTCATTAGGAAATGCTGACAACACATTATGGATTCAGTTGGCTACTGAAGACAATCTATGTATTGTTAGCAAAATACTAATGACACATTATGTTTCAACTCCACTACTGACAATAATTCACAGTTATTTGCTAACGACACTCTATGTGTTGTTAGGAGCTTCCAACTTGTTTTGGCCATAACTTTAGATTTCAGTATGAGATTGACCTAATTTTTTGCTTATTTGGAAGCTGAGATCCTCTAGTTTAATTCATATTTTGGACAAAAATCTTTGAGAAAGTTGTTTTGAAGGTTAAAAATGATATTGAAGTAAGCCTTATTCTCGAATAAGCCAAAAAGCATGGGATCGTGATATACGAAATGACTCAATCAAAAAATGGGGTCTCTAGATGGAGTCAAACCTCCACTCACTAGCACATCTTTTATGTATCTTGACAGCTTATGGACCTTCAGATGCGAGACTCTTTTTTGGCCTGTGATTTGCTATTGCAATCGAGACAATTCTTGTGGGGACACAATTGGTATTTTGTCTGGAGATGTTGGCATTTAACTGCATGGAAATTCAAATTTTGCTCACGTCTTGATCCAAAGTATTCTTGTTGATGTATAGCTAATGGCGAAGATCAAATGACCTAATCTAGATATAACCAAGTTGTGCACCCTTTTCTCATGTTGCCCTGATCTTCTTACTAAGTTAGGGGCCGATATCACATCGCCTTGACTACCTTGTAACTTCTTTTTCCATAAATAAATCAAAATGTTCTTCTCCCATTCAAGAGAGAGAGAGAGAGAGAGAGAATTTTTCTTTAAGAAAAAGATAGAGGGTGAAAGTTGGGTTTCGATCATAGTCACAAAACTCGTTCTCAAAATTTTCTCATCAATTGAAAATCTCAGGATAAATTAAAAAAGCTTTTTTCTTGGAAAAATCTTGAAAAGATATCGGTACATTTAAAATTTTAAAATTAATAAATACAATAAAAATATATAATAAAATATTGAAAATACAATATATATGTATATATAAATATTCATAAAAATAAAATGATAATATTTCAATAAATGCATGTTATTTTCAAAATATATAATATTTTAAAGATATCATGATCTTGGGATTATTATCGATTTTTGTATATCTCATGATAAAAACTAGAATTTTCAATAACTTGACAAAATTTGTGACTATTTTTTATATGATTTTAGAAGTTTTAAATTAAAAAAAAAGGAAATGAAATGGGAAAAAGAGAAAAAGATAAAGATTTATACTCTTTAACAAGGGTAAAATCAAGAATTTGAGTCAAAATAGGAACTCTCAACTTGGGAAATAATTACAGGTGAGATTTTGGTTAACCATAAAATAAATGAGGTACGCATTTGAGTTACCAAATTGTCTATGTGTGAATTTCAGTTACAAAAATTTATTGGGCATGTTTATGTAAAACTCTAGTGAAAAATGATGACACATGACCATCGATTATTCATGAAGGCATGCCAATCCAGGTAATATGTGCTACTAATGAAGGTATAGGATGATAAGGATAATGCTGAGCATGACTCTCTCAAGAAACCAAATATGATAAACTCAAATCCAACTCAATCTGGAGTCTCATGAGCCAACCAATCATTTGATAATCTGATCAGATTATCAAATATGATAATTCAGTTTATCATGTGTACCCATTTTTTATAAAGATTATCATAAACAATAATCTAGAAGTATTCTAGAAAGTGTAAATTGGTGTAATCGTTTTTTATAAGGATTATAAAAAATGATAATCTATAACCGTACATTGTATTGTAAACTATGTTATCATTTTTTGATGTTATAAATAAAGTGCTCAAGCTCGCGGTGAACAAGAGAGTAATAATTGAGCTTTTTAATATCGTTGAAGTCCTTTCATGGTATCAAAGCTAGCAACCTCCAACAAGTTGTCAATGGCCTCTTCATCATCCTTCTCCTCTTCCATGACCCAGTGGAATACTGTTATCGTCGCAAAATTTTTCCCGTCTTCCCTTCCTTGCGGAAGAGAGAAAGAAATGCTTTTGCGATTCAAACTTGACCGGATTTTGGAAATTGTTTTGAAATACTCGCCTCCGTTTGAAAATTGCGGGAAAATCCATGGGATGGGGCTCGACCTGTCGGTACGAGGTTCGACCGTTTCTGCCGCCTTTAACAGGGGTAATCGAACCAAGGACCAAAATTATGCTTGACTTAGCGAAATTACCGAAATCGTGTTCTATCCTAAATGCACAGAGAATTCAGGCATGTGCTATGCAAAAATGCAAGTTGGAAAATATGATGTATGCTTAGAAAACATTTGGAGTTGGAAAGCATTTCTCAGGAAAAGATGGAAATCAATCTCTCAAGAAAACTCAGACGAAGAAGGTTTGAAATCTCGAGAAAGTTTATAAAGAGTTGGAAAATCTTGAAGAAATGAGAATCTTGAGAAAGTTTAAATGGGAATCTCAGGAAAATCTTGAGAAAGTTTATAAAGACTTAGAAGAATGAGAATCTCAGGACAATTTTGAAAAGACTTAGAAAGACTTGGAAAATCATGAGGAAAATGAGAATCTCAGGAAAACTGTAGAAATTCTTGAGAAAAGATGAATATTTGAAAAGGAAAACACTTGTTGGGATAACTCGGACTTTGAGAATTTTCTCAAGAAAATGATAGAAAATTTTGTAGGAAAATTCATTGGAGAAGGAAATTCAAAACTTAGGAAATTGAATTCCTGAGAATCTTGTCTTTTGAAATGTTGGAAAATCGATTTCTGATTCTTGAGAAATATGAAAATTCCTTTTGAAAATGGATCTTAAGAAAATAACTTTTTAAGGAAAATCACAGGAAAGCATTTGATTTGGGAAATCCAACTCCGAATATCATCATAGTTTCTTGAGAAAATCGATTCCATGAAGTGAAAATCTTTTTGAGAAAATCATGAGAAAAATGAATGATGCAGATGATTTGAATGAATGAATGCACTTTGAAAAACTTTCTGAAAAATTTGTTGGAAAATGTGGATTAAGCCAAAGTAAATCCTTCATATATTCTGACTGTGGCCATGAATATATTCAGGGTTTATTTGAGTTAATTCACAATATTTTGAAAACATTGGAAATATGAGGTGCATTTTCAAGATAGCCTAAGAGTGTAGGCTCAATATGACTGGTAGAGAGATGATGGATCTGGGTCTCGTCCATATTCCGACTAGGGCCGTAAATATGGACTCCACCGAGTTCATCAACTCTCTAAGAGTTGGTGCACGTGCCATTCGTGTTCATCCACGGTGAATTTTGAAAATTTGAGATATATGCATCATAGAATCAGGATATTACTGAAATCAAACTATATGAGATGCGACCTAATCTAAGCAGTAAAAGTAACTCTTATTCCAAGGTTTACATTGGATTGTTACATTGCATAACATAAAGTAAAAGAAAATTGAAATGGATCCAAGGAATCTGCATCTTCTAGATTTTCCTGCAAAATGAGAGTTAGTACAAAATAACCAAGGAAATGATCATATATATATAATATATACAACGAAGAGATATATACATATATCAAAATGCTAAAATAGGTGCTAAATGTCATATAACAATGGAAGTGTAACTATATGAGAAAATATATACATGAATGCTCATATATGGAAATAAGGACACATGGAAGTATATATATATCTATATATATAAGTATATATCTATGTACATATATATATATATATACATGTATATATACATATATACATATACATATAGTTACACATATATATATATATATATATATATATATATATATATATATATATATATATATATATATATATATATATAGATATATATATACATATAATGAGAAAATATGTACATACCAATGGAAACTACATATAATAGGTAAAGTCAGAAATTACAAGTATATACAGTTTCTGTAGGTGATTTCACACAACCATAATTCTCAAATTACAAAGTAATTTCAATGAAAATGGGAATAGAGCTTCCCTATATATCAATAATGAAGCGTGCAAAAGATGGTCTGTAAAGCCTGAATGAATATTAAAATATTCATACATGAACAAGGCCAATTATCAAGACTGGGCTCCTGCAGAAAATCATGTTTATGACAGAAAATCCAATTGATTTCTAGATTGAATGCCTTGTAGGTACTTCCATAAGTCTTATCTTCTAGCTCCTCAGTGACTTTATACCCCTCTACCACTTCAATTCGGCACAGCCCCCAGATGGGTGATACCTTACAGATCTTTTAATTGACTATTCACACAGGTGATATTAGTGACTGAATACCCATCCCTTGCTTGGTCTTTGAAATTCAAAACTTTTATAAATGGGAACACAAAATAAAAGAAACCATTCTGGAAAACCCATTTTTTTTTTTTTTTATGATACAAAACACCAACCAGCAGATGATCGATACCCTGGATGCAGCTTTTATATGCTTAAATAAACTGACGTCATCTGCAAACAACCATACTAATCTGCAATATCTTAGGCATCACTGCTGTAGCTTCAGCATTTAACTTAACTAATAAAATATACCAGAAAAAAAAATAAATAAAATAAAACACCAGCTTCATTCATACCACCAATTACATAAAAGTTATTGTCCATGGAACACCCAAAACAATGCTGCCTCTGTTTTTTTTTTTTTTTTGGTGAACCAGACGTGAAATCCCCCTCAACACTATCAGCAAACCTAGCATACCTAGCAGTACATGATTGTGTGTGTGTATGTGAGAGAGAGAGACTGTAGCTGAAGCAAGAACAAAATGGCAATTGGCAACATTAGTTGGATATTTTAGAGATTCTCAGAGAACATCCTCAAACAGAGCAACGTATTCTGGAATTATGAGTTAAGTATAGATTCAACAAATAAAGAAAAAGAAAAAAAAGAAAAAAAAAAAAAAATTATACTGATAACCATTACAGAGATAATATATTCTGATAATGTGTGACGTTGGAATGAGAGATTCAGTCCATGAAAAGGACTAACCTCTCATCCAATTAGTTTTGATTCTCCAAAACATTTACTTTGAACCTATTCCTCATGCTAAAACTCACGCATATTCACAACATAGTCATCCCTGTTCACAATTGACAATAACGTCCGATTTAATAAAATATAGACAAAAGGTGCAAATCAACGTTGAATCACATTACCTAGTGATCTCTTATGTTAGCTGAATCTGTAACTTGTAAATGGATGCAGAGGGATTCCAGTGGGAGCAGAATTTGCAGATCCTCCTCTTCTCTTTGGCAGAAAGGAAATGGCTTAAAGCCTTATGACTTCCCCCAACTTGTAGATCCCCTGCTGGATTGGCTGTTGTTTCTATTGCTGGACTGAGGTGAGTGGGGAAAACCTTGGATGGCGGCAGCCCCTTTGAAATTTCAGCTGGTGTGCTGAAGCCGATGCAGAGACAGCTGCTGGAGGTACCCTGCGGCTGGTCTGAAGGAGATCAAGACTTGGCTGGGCTGCGACTGAGGATGGCTTGAAGGAAATCTTCTGAAGGTCGATGAAGACGTGACCTGGGCCTCCTGCTGAAGATGGCTCTCCTCCCTCAAATGGCTGGGGCTGAAGCCGGTGAAAACGCTTCTCCCCTTTCCCCTTTGAGCTCCCTGCAAAACCGAAAATCTTCGATTCAAATCCCTCCTTTCTCGTGAATGCCCTGTTCCCCCTTTTAAAACTTTCCCTTCTCACAAGAAAAACGCAGCTCTCCCTTCCGTTACAAAAATTATTAATTTTTTTTTTTTTTTTTTTTGAAAACTTTTGAAATTTTTGTAACTGAACTTTGAAAACTCGCCGTTTTAGGGTCTGGGCAAAATCTTAGGTTTTTTTTTTTTTTAAAATCACTTTGGGTTTATTGACCTAAGTCTTAGATAACTAAGCATTTTAGGCAAGTTTGGCTATGATTTTTTTTTTCTTTAAAACTGTTTCTAAAAAATGAATAGTGATATCATAAAAAAAAAAAAAATTTAATGATAATAATAAATGGGAGATGCCACCTCAGCCATCTAAAAAAAAAATATTTTTTTGTTGAAAATAAAGCTTTTAAAGCTTTATTTTGTTTTATAAAATCCTTTCTTTTAAAATAGGGTGCCCCATGTGTGTGGGCCCACTAACTAAAATATAAATAAATAAATATTGAAAAAAAAAAAAAAAATTGCAAAAGGAACTTCGGGTGGGTCCCGCTCGAGATAAAACATTATTTATTTTCAAGAATTTGGAAAAATTGGTTTTTTCAGGACAAAAAATATAGATAAAATAAATGTAAAAATTTTTGTAAGGAGATTTAAAATCTTTTTGCAAAAAGTTTTGAGATAAAATCTTTAAAATTAATATCCAAATATCCAGATTGTTTTTCTTGAAAGAAAAAAAAAAAAAATTGTAATTCAAAGTCCTGGGGGTAAAATGGGAAAGATTGGCAATTTTGAAAACCCAGGGTTTTAAAATTCAATTTGAAAAAGTTTAAAAATCAAATCTGGATTGACAATTTTGAAAATCAGGAGTTCTGGATCTCAAAATGACATGCTGTGCAGTGAAATGACGCAATGCTATGCAAAGACATGTTCTATGAAATGTCACTCTGAGCTCGGACTTGGAAATTTTAGCTTTTTGTCCATAAAACAAGATTTTGAATTTTTGCAATTTGAAGATGTCTCTGAACCTAAATATGGAAATTTTGAGTCTCAAGAGTAAAATTTAGGACTTTCTGCAAGGTTCAATCTTGGAAAATGACCATTTTGCCCTTTATTGCTTCTGGAGAACTGAAATGTGCCGATTGAGGGCAATGTCAAGAAAGTGAGTGAAAATTTGGGGTGTTTACAGATGCCCCTCTTTGCTACTAAGCCGGCTTAGGGTCGAGCTTAGTGGCAAAGAAAACACACCAAATTTGGGCTATATATAAAAAAAATGCCCCAGTTAGAAGGATCTGACTGGGTATGATGAAATTAAGCCCGAGGAAAATGATAGATATGAAATGGAGAATAAAGAGAAAATAGATTTGCTCTGAGAGAGCGAAGTTCAGGTTTTTACCCTTAACCTGGATGGGACAGAAATACCTCGCATGGAACGAAGCTCAGGTTTTGACCCTTGACCTGATTGGGGGGAATGAAATTATCTCATTAAAATGAGATTCAGGTTTGTACCCTTAACCTGATCGGGCAGAAAATGGAATACCTCCTTGAATGAGGCTCAGGTTTATACCCTTATCCTGATCGGGTGGAAAAATGGAATACCTCATTGAAGGAGGCTCAGGTTTATACCCTTATCCTGATCGGGCGGAAAATGGATTGGTATGATGGAACCTTCAGATTTTGCACAATAAATCCAACAGGGGTTTTGCAAAAGAAAGGAAAATGGGGTCCCTAAAGCTTGGAAAAGGGGTTGATCTTGGGCGTCTCTTTGCTGAGACTAAATAGCTTTTGAAATTACCTTTTGCGACAAATGATTGTTGGTTCGACCTCGAACCGAAATGGGACTGTCTATGATGGGACAGTGGGGACACAGGGAAGTGTGCAATCTGAGAGTTCATGCTCTCAAAGAAGGGAAGGAATCAAGTCCTTCAGAGGGATTAAAATTGGTGTCAGGATGCATCGAAAACGAACATCAAGCTCTCGCTTCACGTCAGGATGACTAGAAAATATTGTCAAAATGTTGGAAATTTTGCTGTTGATTCGAAATTTTTTGAAAATGTTGCACATTGTTGCAAAGATATTCTTTCTTTTCTACCCAAAGTATTACCTCCAAACAAGGTTCACTTCGTAGAATCGAGATTGTAAATCCAAATTGCTTGCAATTGACCTTCTTCAAGGAAGTTATCAATTTCCTTGATATGAACAGGAAAGAGAATTTGATATTATGAAAGCAGTTGATGAAAGAGTATTGATAGTAGAATTTCACAAATTTAAAAAGGATTTTTGATAGACTTGGCAGTTTGATATCCTGAGGGCTTCTCTCATGATAATCTTTCTGCACTCTTTTGGGCTCTTTTGGGTTTTGGCTACATTCTCCTTCATTTTGGAGATGTTCTTACTTTCTCTCTCTTTCTTTTTCCTCTCTTTCTCTCTTTTGGGAAGGTACGTCACAAGCTCCTTCATCTTGGAGATGTTTCGATCCTTCTTTGACGATATTGGCTTCTTGGCTAGAGATCTTTGGATGATAGCTGAAATTAAATATCTTTTAGGGATTGTCGAGAGGTTCATCGCATCTGCCTTCATCTTGACAGTGCTTTGGACCTTCCCTGGAAGGATCCGTCACAAACTCCGTCATCTTGGAGATGTTTCGAATCTTCTTTGGCCCCGGGGGTCTACTCGCCTAATTCGCCTTCATCTTGACGACAGGTGAGAGATCCCTTTTGCGGATACTTAATTGCAGCTTAGATGATTCTGAGGAGACAAGGCTTGGGTAAATGCTCTCTTTTCTAGCACTCAGGATATTTCAACTGCCTCGTCTTTACAAGAATAGCCTTTAAAGATGCGCCATTGACTGCGATCAATATCGATCATCCATGGCTTTGCAAAACATTGAATTTTCTTTGCTGGCCATATCGAGGATTTATCCTTCATCCTTTTGGCTGGCCGATAGAAAGAATTCGAGTTTTGAATCTCTTTTCGCGAAAGCTTCACTCTTTTGGAGATGATGCTGAAGGTAAACTGAAATAAAGATTTGTGCAATAAAGATTCCGAGATCAACAATTGATTGACAAATTGACAAAATTTTCTTGAATCCTTGGTGAAAGTGAGTATCTGAAGTCCGGCTCAATACATCCGTGACGAAAATTCTCCTCTCTTTTTCCCCAAAAAGAGAGACTCAGGCTTAGCCCTTACCTGAATGGGAAATGGGAAATACTCCTCTCTTCCCTGAAGAGGAGGTGTTTGCAAAACGGACTTTCGAAGAGAAATTAAGCTTTCGTCAAAGCTCCCTAATATTAGGCTTCTCTTATGGAAAGGGGGCCGATAATGGTGAGGTCTGAAAATTGGGTCATGAAAGAAATGAGTCCCTTCATACTCTCCCTGCAAAGAGGGTCTTTCATGACGAAAATGGCCTAGTATGAAATTGGGGGGTCACAAGAAAAGCGAGTCTCCGTCGAGCCTCTCCCTTAAAAAGTGTTTCTCGTGTGAAATTGGAAATTGTTTTGCAAACGGTTCACAAAGACGCGAGTCCCTTCAAACTCTCCCTGAAAAAGGGCTAAGTGAACGAATTGGATAGCATGCGAAAAGAACGAGCTCCCTCGAACTCTCCCTAAAAAGGGTCTCTCGCAAGAGAAAATGATTGAAATTGGATATTGAGATTGATTGACCCAAAGGTCGAAATTGGAAATTGGAAAATTGGTTGTTGAAAATTGAATGACCCGAAGGTCGAAATTGGATGACCTGACGGTCGAAATTGAGAATTGATTTGACCACAAAGGTCGAAATTGAGAATTGGTTGACCGAAAGGTCAAAATTATGTGACCTGAAGGTCGAAATTGAGAATTGAGTGACCTAAAAGTCGAAATTGTGTGACCCGAAGGTCGAAATTTGGAAATGAAGGTCAAAGATTGGAAATTGATTGACCCGAAGGTCGAAATTTGGAAATTGATTGACCCGAAGGTCGAAAATTGGAAATTGATAGACCCGAAGGTCGAAATTGAGATTGGTAATTGAAATTGAGAATTGGAAATTGGGTGACCCAGAGGTCGAAATTGGAGAATTGCCTGATTTGAATATTTAAATTGGAATTTAGAGGGCAAAACATCGAATTTTGAGCAACTGACAGACTCTGATGATCGAAATAACTTGGATAAACAAATGAGAATAATGAATTCGAGTCAAAGCTCGAATGAAATACAGAGATCACGAGTCGGAGCCCGGATCAACCAATGAAAATGATTTGAAATAAAACCCGAGTCGGAACTCGGTTTTCTGAAAAATTGGGATTTTGAAAATGTGCCAGTTTGAGTACTGGATTTTGGAATAATACCAGTCCGAGCGCTGGGTTTTTGGTTCAGTATTGGTGATGACCTTTTGATTTTGAATCGTTAGGAATTGTGATGGGACTGTTTGTTGAAATCCCAATACTGACTGGATTGTTGTTCATGCAGTTGAATGCAAATGAATATGAATTGATGCCTATGAATGCACATGTGCATGAAATGAGGAATTTGTTTATCCTGCCTGCATATAGAACAAAATTTTAAAATGCCCCAGTGTAACTGGGAAAGAAAGTTGGATCATTATTTGAAGGAAACAGGAAGGATTACAAGAGGAGAATAAATGTTTCAAGTATAAAACTTTTTCAAGTGTCGAGCATTAATAGGATCTGGCAATTCTACTCCATCGGCGTTGATGAGCCGATATGAGTTGCGGGGTAATGCTTCTTTGACGACATATGGGCCTTCCCAATTTGGCGACCATTTACCGCCAGGATGATGCTTGAGATAAGCTGTGGATCGAAGCACTAACTCATTGACTTTGAATCTTCTTTCGATGACCGACTTCGCATATTGCCTGGCTACTCTCTGGCGATAAGATTGAGCATGCTCTGCTGCTTTTAACCTTCTCTCGTCGAGTAAGTCTAACTGTACCAGTCGCTGCTGCTGGTATTGATCAAGGGGTAATTGCAGAAGCGATGCAAATTTCAAAGCGGGCTTTTGAACGTGTAGCGGCAACACTACTTCTGTTCCATAGACCAGCTCTGATGGGGTAGCATTCGTTGGTGTACGAATGGTGGTCCGATAGGCCCATAGTGCGTCATGGATTTTCTCATGCCAGTCACGGCCTGTTTCCACAGTTCGCTCCAAAATACGAATTAAAATCTTGTTGGTGGCCTCTGCCTGACCATTCCCTTGAGGATAATATGGAGCGGAAAAATGGTGATAGATCTTGAATTTTGAGCAGAATGTTTTCATCTTTTCATTCTTGAAATGACTGCCATTGTCTGACACAATGTCATGTGGGATGCCGAAACGGCAAAGGATGTTCTTGTGAATAAAAGAGACCACGTGTCGGCCTTCTACTGTGCGAAGAGTGATAGCTTCTACCCACTTGGTGAAATATTCTGTTGCAGCAAGGAAATATTTATGGCCATTTGAAGCTGAAGGAGTGATGGGACCTACGACATCGAAGGCCCACATAGAAAATGGCCATGGAGAGACAACAGACTGTAAATAAGTTGCCGGAGCATGGATGGAAGGTGCGTGTATCTGGCATTGCACACACTTCTTCACATAATGATAACAGTCTTGTTGCATAGTCTTCCAGTAGTAACCTGCTCTGATGATTTGCTTGACAAGGGTTTGGTAACCGACGTGGCCACCACAAATGCCTTCGTGTGCTTCTCGCACGACTTCTTTGGCTTCATCTTCGTCTAAACATCTGGAATACTCTGAACTGAATCCACGACGATAGAGGACATTGGCCAAAATAAAATATCGAGTAGACATACGCTGGATTGCTCGTTGCTCTTTCTTTGAGAGTTCTGGAGGAAATTCGCCAGTTTCTATGAAAGTTTTGATGTTGTAATACCAAGGCTTTTTCCTTTGCTCAGCTTGGTTTACTTGTTCCGCTGGAATGAAAGCAGGTTGGTCAAGTCTGCCAATTTCAAAAGAGCGACAAGATTCTCCATTTTTGAATGCCATAATGGAGCCTAAACTGGCGAGACTATCGGCTACTTGATTAAAATCTCTCTTGATGTGGAATAACTGAAATTCTTCGAACTTGCTGACAAGAGCTGAAACAATCTTTTGATAGGGAAACAACTTCTGATCTTTGACCTGCCATTCGTCTCGAACTTGATTGACAACAAGTAATGAGTCACCGTAGGCATGTACTCTCTTGACATTGAAGTCTAGTAGAATCTTTAGACCTTGGATTAGGGCTTCATATTCAGCCATATTATGAGTGCATTGAAAATCTAACTTGAGGGAAAATGGAATCATCTCCTTCTCAGGAGTGATTAATAAAATTCCGATGCCTATTCCGGCCATATTCTTAGAACCATCGAAAAATAAATTCCACACTGGAAATTGCTGAATATTGCAAATGTGCTCATCAGGGAAATCATCTTCGGCTTTCACCTCTTCTACTAGAGGAAAATCTGCCAATTGATCTGCAATTGCTTGGCCTTTGATTGATTGTTGTGAAACATATTCTAAGTCATACTGCATCAATAAGACTTGCCATTTGGCGACTCGTCCGCTGAGAAAAGGTTGCTCCAAGATGTATTTGAGAGGATTGAGTTTAGACAAGATTTTGACTTCTGATGCCAACAGGTAGTGTCTTAGCTTCTGACACATCCATACCAGAGCTAGGCAGGTCTTCTCTATATGAGAGTATTTCTTTTCATAGTCTATGAAAGTCTTACTCACATAATAAATGGCGTGCTCTATCAGGCTGCCTTCTTTGTATTGTGCCAAGAATCCGCCACATGCGACTTGATTGACTGAGATGTATAACAGAAGAGGTTTTCCCAATTCTGGCGGCTTCAGGATTGGAGGATTGAGAAGATACTTCTTGATTCTATCGAACGATTGCTGCCATTCTGGTCCCCATTCGAATTTCACTCCTTTTCTGAGCAAGTGGTTAAAAGGTTCACATCTCATCGCCAAGTTGGAAATAAATCGCCGGATTGATTGCATGCGTCCCTGAAGGCTACGCAACTCTTTGAGATTTTTCGGGGGTGGCATATCAATGATAGCCTTGGCTTTGGCCGGGTCAACTTCAATTCCCTTTTTACTGACCAGAAAACCCAACAGTTTGCCTGATTCGACTCCAAAGACACACTTTTGCGGGTTAAGCCTTAACTTGTAAAGAATGAGTCTCTTAAAGACTTGATCAAGGGCTTCGAGGTGATCTTCTCCCTCTTTAGATTTCACGAGAATATCATCAACATACGCATCCATGATTTTGCGCATTTGATCATGAAATATAACAGCCATTGCCCGTTGATATGTTGCTCCAGCATTCTTGAGCCCAAAAGGCATAACCGTATAGCAGAAAGTGCCCCAAGGCGTAGTAAAGGAAGTTTTAGATTGGTCGCGGGCGGCCAACTTAATCTGGTTGTAGCCGGAATATCCATCCATGAAGGAGAACATGGCGTGTCCTGCTGTGCTGTCAATCAAAAGATCAATGCTTGGCAGTGGATAGTCATCTTTCGGAGTTGCCTTATTGAGATCTCTGAAGTCTATACAAATCCTGACTTTGCCGCTTTTCTTTGGGACAACGACGATATTGGCTAACCAATCTGGATAGTCAATAGGTCGGATAAATCCTGCTTTGAGCAGATCTTCAAGTCCTTCTTTGACTTGTTGCTCTATTCTAGGATCCATTTTTCTCAACTTCTGCTTGACTGGCTTAGCATCCGGCTTCAAGACGAGTCGATGTTCGACCAATTTGGGATCTAAACCCGGCATATCTTCATATGTCCATGCGAACACTTCTTCATGCTGCTTGAGAAAATTTGTAAGTCTTTCTTTCTCTTCCGGACTTAGACTGATACCGATCTTGAGAATCTTGGGATATTCCTCTGAGCCGATATTGACATCTTCAGTAGGATCTTGTACTAGAGCAGATGGTTCATCTTGCTTCTGAACTGAGGTGAATTCTGGTAATTCCTGAAGAGACGGGTCAA
This sequence comes from Nuphar pumila, assembly GCF_984573655.1. Lineage (NCBI taxonomy): Eukaryota > Viridiplantae > Streptophyta > Magnoliopsida > Nymphaeales > Nymphaeaceae > Nuphar > Nuphar pumila. The sequence continues at coordinate 74,019,956 of NC_143262.1, forward strand.
ATTCTGCATAATCATCTAACTGCTTTGCAACCTTGCTGTCTCCTGTGCTTGCTTTGACTCGGTGAATTTCTGCCGATTTCTGGAAAACCTTTGGATTGATAACGAGTTTCTTGATTGCTCGGGAAGACATTTCTGAAATTTTGGATAAGAAATGGGATTCAGGAAAAATCGTCCATCATACGACAAACCCTCAAAAAGAATTATGCATAAAATGACATTGAGTTATAAAATGAGAATTTAGAGACAAAAGAGGCAGATGGCACCCAGATAAACAGAGAAAATTGACATTTTATTGATTTGAATTGATAAAAGACATGGAGACATTTATTTTGAAAGGAATAGAAGGAAATGCAACAACGATTCTCAATGTGCCCCTCTAACAAAAACAGTCTTCTTTGGTGAGTTTCCGCCGAAAAACCCTAATCCTGCCCTGTGGGGACGATGCTTTTGGATTATTGGCTCGACACGACCATCTTCATTTTTGCCCAGTCCTTTAAAGGGTTGATAACCATGCTTCAGAAGTAAATCAAATCCCTTTCTTGCTTTCATGAATTGTGGAAACAATGGATGATCTTTGACAGTGTCGTAGCTGACACGACCTCCAACTTTGAAGAACTTGGGACCTTTCCATCGGGTCATGGCTACAGTGTGCAAGGATAATTCTGATGTTGCCTGGAATATCTCCTGACTTTCTTTGAGACTGATTTCTTCATTCTCTCTGATGCTAGGAATATCTGCAGTAAATGATGGTCGAGGTATCATAGGCTGTGGGAGCCTTTCTTCTGGGTCCTCTCCGAGCACAGTTGTAATCATTCCACCTTTTGACCATTTTACGCATTGATGTAAGGTGGAAGGTACTGCATTTGCATTATGAATCCATGTCCTTCCGAGCAGCAAATTGTAGGTGGGTGGCACATTGACCACATGAAAAAGCACGGAATGTACCGAATAATTGATAAACACTTCCAGGAATATCTTGCCTTTAGCTGTTTGACCATGGTTGTCAAACCCATAGATGGTGATAGGATCTGGAATGTATTCTTCTTCCTTAATGCCTAGCGCCTTTGCGGTCATTTCGGGACATATGTTGAGGCTGCTGCCTCCATCAACTAGTACATGGGGTACTGTCATTCCCCTTACCCGAACGACGATGTAAAGAGCATTATTGTGAAAGGAATGAGGCTTTGGAAGGTCCTCATCCGAGAAAGTGATTGGCGCATTAGTCATAGCTGAATTCACAATTTGTGCCATGTCTTCAGGAGTGGTACTGGGCTTAACTTTGATCTTTCTGAGCAGATCATCCAGTACTTGCTGATGCTTGCAGGAACTCTTGGCCAAATCAAGAATGGAAACATTGGACAAAGCGGTCAGAGGCTTCTGACTTGAATTCCCCGGCTTGGGCTTGATGATTTGATTGAGAAAATCAGGAAGTCCCTTTGACTTGGGGACTGACTTTACCGATGCTTCGGAGACTTTCATCTTACCCAATGCTGAGATTAGATCCATCTTCTTAGAATCAGGAGTCACTTGTCGAAGCACTGACACCTGATGTTGTACTTGAAGATCTTGTGCAGAACATGGCTTGATGTGTTCGTGAGGCAGGAAGGGTTGGGCAGATACTACTGCTGTGGTGTGTGAAGGAAAAGGTTGCTTAAGAATGTCCATTTTTTCTTCTTCTTCTCCTTCTACCAATAAATTTTTATCGATAAGATCCTGCACAATGTTCTTGAGAACGAAACAATTCTCAGTGCTGTGTCCCACTGTTCTGTGGAACTTGCAGAATTGATCCTTCCATTTCCCCATAGGCACAGGGGGATCAGCCAACCTCGGTAATTTGACCATTTCCTTCGACAACATATACTCGAGCACATCTTCGAGTGATTGATCGAGAGGAGTGAATTTTCGATCATAACTCCATCCTTCATGTTTAACTTTTTCACGCAATTTAGGCCCTTGGTCTTGCGGAGAAGGCTTGCTGAACTGAGGAACAGGCTTCATTTTCTGATCTCCTTTATTGTTGGGATTGCCTGCGCCGTAACAGTAATCTTTCTTCTGCCCTTTGTACTGATTTCGGCTATTGTTGTTATTGTTGTTGTTGTTGGCAGAGAAGGTGAAGTGAGTTTTCTTCTTCTGCTCACCTTGGGGGTTACTCTTGGAAAAAGTGAAGCCTTCATAGACTCCATTCTCTACGCTTAGCTCGAGCCATTCTGCTCGCTCAGTTAATTCAATGAAAGTCCGGGACGGTGCAGTAGAGATTAATCCTCTTAACGGCTGCGAAAGGTTATTGAGGATTAGGGACAGGGCGTGCCTTTCTGAAATGGGATCTCTCATTTTATTACAGGCTGACCTCCACCTGTGAATGAAATCCCGTGCTTTTTCATTCTCATTCTGCCTCAGACTGCAGAGATGACTTAATGTCGGGAGCGCTTCTGTATTGAACAAAAAGCGTTCAATAAATAAATTCACCACTTTATCGAACTCCTTGAGCTCGATGGGATTGATATGCTCAGCATACCATTTAGCTGCAACTTCTTCCAAGCTGCGAGGGAAACACAGGAACAGTGCTCTGTTATTTCTCTTGAATCTTGAACATTCTGCGAAGAAAGTGGCGAGATGGGCTTTTGGATCACCAGAACCATCGAACTTGATAAATTTTCGGGGAAGGTTTTCGAGATCATCATCCCCTTCGAGGCCGTCATAGAAGTCCTCACTGGAAAAGACTTTCTTGCCCTTGTCACGGGCTTGGAGATCCTTAACAACTCGGGCCATTTCCCTGAATTGTGACTGCAGAGGTTCTTCTGTGATTTAATTCTTTGCTTTGCGGCTCCTCCTTTGTTCTCGGCCACGTTTCTGAAATGCCGGAGGCACCTCATATTCTTCCTCAGTGTCTTCAGTTGATTCGGATTCATCTGAGATTTCTTCTGACTGAATCTGCTTTTTGGGAGCCTTCTTATTCTTGTGTTCGTGGAACTTTTCTCTGAATTGATTTTTTTCTGCACTAGTCCCAGCCTGTTCACTCATCATTTTATTCATCATCTTTCGGAACATGGCATACATTTGAGGGTCTATGCCGTCATCCTCTTGTTGCTGCTCTTGGCTCTTCTCGGATCGGGGGGAGCCCATCTCTTCTTCTGAGGCTGACGAGTGTTGAAGTGATGTGGTTCTTTTTCCTGACCTTGTTCGAACCATCAAATGCTGCGGATGCTCTCAGATTTTGCTGCGGATGCTCTCCTGTAGGGCAAAGATCTGATTAGATTATGAAGGAATTGGCTTTTGGAAGAAATATTTATGGAAAAATATGGTAGATAATTTGAAGATGATATCCCATTACTAGGGACAGAGTCGTCGCGAGAATCACGACAATTGTGTTGTCAATTCTTGGCACGAGAAACAAACAACGAAAATATGCCTTGTTACCTAGGCGAGGTCATCAAGCCATAATAGAAAAAGAGAGAATCTTATTAAAATGAGAAAACATGATTTTATTGATCTTGACAAAGAGGTGGAGGACAGACAATTTGCCACCATTTACGATAATCGGCAGACACTCTAGGACCAGGGAAAATTTTAAGAGAGACAAAGGAATCCCAGCCGTAGCGAGCAGAATGATATGCCCCGGACCATTGCGCGGAAGTGAGATCAAACTCTGCCATAACACCTGATAACAATCGGGCTTCGACGTACTGTTGTCTCTGGGAGAACTGCCGGACACACCTCTCTGGTTGGTAGTAAGTGCAGAAGAATGGGCCCAGTAACTTGAACCTCTTGCCATAAGCATAGGTGTATCTGGGAGGAGATAATTGCCGATCAAAATAGTCCCAGACTACATCATCTTCTTGAATGTTGTTGATCATAGACCGGTACTGTGCCACTGGAAGGAGCTCTTGACCATTATATCTGAAAGAGCTTGCTCGGGCTGGAACATGCTGAAAGAACCAGGATTGAAGTGCATAGATACATCCTTCAACTAAGATAGATTCTCCAAGTGAGAATCGAGTCAGACCTCGATATAGGAAAGCGAGCGCTGCCATGGCTATAGAAAGGCGATTGGTTTGCCTACTTCCCCATCTTCTCATGAGCTGAATTATTCTGATGTCCATGTAATTCTGTCCATCTGGGAAGAGGGATAATCCTACGGTGCACAGAACCATTGCATTCTGAATCCTTTCTCTGGCTGTTCTTGATAGCGAGCTGACTTCGACGAAGGTCCCGTACTGGCGGTACAACTCGAGCAAATCGACATATTCATTCCCTTCCAACTGGATCAAAGGCCAGGATCGGCGGCCTGTCATACGAGCTAAGGAATCTCGGGGGTCCAAACCCTTGACATTGATCAGGAATTGATGTTCTAATGGATCACTTGGCTGACCGGCTGGTTCTGGTAATCCCATGATTTCTGAAAATTCATCCATTAAAACGGTCATCTCTCCCCATGGGAACCAGAAGGTACATGTTCGAGGATTCCATCGTTCTGCCATTGCATGGATCAAGTTGCCGTTAATGGTCTGCTTCCCAACTGCTGACACCAGTTCTAATCCGCACTCGCTCAAATGGTCCGGGAACATTCGGGAAAAGCTCTTTAGCCAGGAATAATACCACCGAGGAATGAAAGTTCCGGTGCTAAGGGCTCGATGTTCAGGACGACCTTGTCGCACCTCGAAGGAGATGTGACCTTCAGGAAAGATAGGATCGACTTGACTGGATGCCATCGAACTGAAAACAGAGAAAGACTCAGAATGAGACTTAGGAAAATGTGAGAAATTTTGAAAAATTTTGCAGGCAGGATGAAAATGCAGCTAGAAATTTGAGATCCAGTGGAAAGGTAGAATGTAAAATCACCTGGAGTTTTGAAAGAAATTGGATATTTGAGAAAATCATCCAGGGTTTGAGAAAAAGACCTTGTGGAAAATAAGGATATTTTGAAAAAGACCTAATGAGTTGAAAAATATTGGGAAATATAAAGAATTGAAGAAATAACACCCATACAATCACATCCTGCACAAACATTTATGCGCATACAACATTCCCTAAAAGGCTGACTCTAGATGCATCAATTTGAAAATAGCTGTAGGACCTTAATCCTAACTCTAAGTTCAGATCATCTTTGTCCAATCCAGTTATGCCGATATACCCGAACCGAAATTCGAGGTACGTGGCATATAATTTCAACTCCGGTTCTAAGGTAAGGTTTTCCAACATCCTTGAGCGCCTACCGATATACTTCGGACTGTGGCCCGCGGTACGTGGTAGGGGGGTGTTAACCCAAATCATTGGCCCAGTTGTGAGGCTCTGTCCCGAACTAGGGTTCTGGAAGAGAGCCCAGCAACGTGAAGACCGGGTAATAATAGGTAATGGAGATTTTGAAAAATGATCACATGCAAGAAATAGATGGCTCTAAATCCTAGAGAGATAGATTTTGAAAACTTTGAAGAAGCATACATTGTTTGCATTCAGATCCTAAATTGAGGAGAGTTGTATTTAGACCTAAGTCTATGTGAGCATGAAAATTTCTCCTCAATCTGGTCCTACCAAACCATGCCTAGTCTATATGCAATCAATGTCAGCTAGGTAAGAATCTAGGCTCCTAGGTTCACATGATATCAAAATAAAAGAGCTGACATTTTGTGAACATAATTTCAATAATTGAACTAAGTCAAGCATAATTTAGGTCAGACAAAGACAGGTCCCATCACGGTCGCCAAACCTGTTATCGTCGCAAAATTTTTCCCGTCTTCCCTTCCTTGCGGAAGAGAGAAAGAAATGCTTTTGCGATTCAAACTTGACCGGATTTTGGAAATTGTTTTGAAATACTCGCCTCCGTTTGAAAATTGCGGGAAAATCCATGGGATGGGGCTCGACCTGTCGGTACGAGGTTCGACCGTTCCTGCCGCCTTTAACAGGGGTAATCGAACCAAGGACCAAAATTATGCTTGACTTAGCGAAATTACCGAAATCGTGTTCTATCCTAAATGCACAGAGAATTCAGGCATGTGCTATGCAAAAATGCAAGTTGGAAAATATGATGTATGCTTAGAAAACATTTGGAGTTGGAAAGCATTTCTCAGGAAAAGATGGAAATCAATCTCTCAAGAAAACTCAGACGAAGAAGGTTTGAAATCTCGAGAAAGTTTATAAAGAGTTGGAAAATCTTGAAGAAATGAGAATCTTGAGAAAGTTTAAATGGGAATCTCAGGAAAATCTTGAGAAAGTTTATAAAGACTTAGAAGAATGAGAATCTCAGGACAATTTTGAAAAGACTTAGAAAGACTTGGAAAATCATGAGGAAAATGAGAATCTCAGGAAAACTGTAGAAATTCTTGAGAAAAGATGAATATTTGAAAAGGAAAACACTTGTTGGGATAACTCGGACTTTGAGAATTTTCTCAAGAAAATGATAGAAAATTTTGTAGGAAAATTCATTGGAGAAGGAAATTCAAAACTTAGGAAATTGAATTCCTGAGAATCTTGTCTTTTGAAATGTTGGAAAATCGATTTCTGATTCTTGAGAAATATGAAAATTCCTTTTGAAAATGGATCTTAAGAAAATAACTTTTTAAGGAAAATCACAGGAAAGCATTTGATTTGGGAAATCCAACTCCGAATATCATCATAGTTTCTTGAGAAAATCGATTCCATGAAGTGAAAATCTTTTTGAGAAAATCATGAGAAAAATGAATGATGCAGATGATTTGAATGAATGAATGCACTTTGAAAAACTTTCTGAAAAATTTGTTGGAAAATGTGGATTAAGCCAAAGTAAATCCTTCATATATTCTGACTGTGGCCATGAATATATTCAGGGTTTATTTGAGTTAATTCACAATATTTTGAAAACATTGGAAATATGAGGTGCATTTTCAAGATAGCCTAAGAGTGTAGGCTCAATATGACTGGTAGAGAGATGATGGATCTGGGTCTCGTCCATATTCCGACTAGGGCCGTAAATATGGACTCCACCGAGTTCATCAACTCTCTAAGAGTTGGTGCACGTGCCATTCGTGTTCATCCACGGTGAATTTTGAAAATTTGAGATATATGCATCATAGAATCAGGATATTACTGAAATCAAACTATATGAGATGCGACCTAATCTAAGCAGTAAAAGTAACTCTTATTCCAAGGTTTACATTGGATTGTTACATTGCATAACATAAAGTAAAAGAAAATTGAAATGGATCCAAGGAATCTGCATCTTCTAGATTTTCCTGCAAAATGAGAGTTAGTACAAAATAACCAAGGAAATGATCATATATATATAATATATACAACGAAGAGATATATACATATATCAAAATGCTAAAATAGGTGCTAAATGTCATATAACAATGGAAGTGTAACTATATGAGAAAATATATACATGAATGCTCATATATGGAAATAAGGACACATGGAAGTATATATATATCTATATATATAAGTATATATCTATGTACATATATATATATATATACATGTATATATACATATATACATATACATATAGTTACACACATATATATATATATATATATATATATATATATATATATATATATATATAGATATATATATACATATAATGAGAAAATATGTACATACCAATGGAAACTACATATAATAGGTAAAGTCAGAAATTACAAGTATATACAGTTTCTGTAGGTGATTTCACACAACCATAATTCTCAAATTACAAAGTAATTTTCAATGAAAATGGGAATAGAGCTTCCCTATATATCAATAATGAAGCGTGCAAAAGATGGTCTGTAAAGCCTGAATGAATATTAAAATATTCATACATGAACAAGGCCAATTATCAAGACTGGGCTCCTGCAGAAAATCATGTTTATGACAGAAAATCCAATTGATTTCTAGATTGAATGCCTTGTAGGTACTTCCATAAGTCTTATCTTCTAGCTCCTCAGTGACTTTATACCCCTCTACCACTTCAATTCGGCACAGCCCCCAGATGGGTGATACCTTACAGATCTTTTAATTGACTATTCACACAGGTGATATTAGTGACTGAATACCCATCCCTTGCTTGGTCTTTGAAATTCAAAACTTTTATAAATGGGAACACAAAATAAAAGAAACCATTCTGGAAAACCCATTTTTTTTTTTTTTTTATGATACAAAACACCAACCAGCAGATGATCGATACCCTGGATGCAGCTTTTATATGCTTAAATAAACTGACGTCATCTGCAAACAACCATACTAATCTGCAATATCTTAGGCATCACTGCTGTAGCTTCAGCATTTAACTTAACTAATAAAATATACCAAAAAAAAAAATAAATAAAATAAAACACCAGCTTCATTCATACCACCAATTACATAAAAGTTATTGTCCATGGAACACCCAAAACAATGCTGCCTCTGTTTTTTTTTTTTTTTTGGTGAACCAGACGTGAAATCCCCCTCAACACTATCAGCAAACCTAGCATACCTAGCAGTACATGATTGTGTGTGTGTATGTGAGAGAGAGAGACTGTAGCTGAAGCAAGAACAAAATGGCAATTGGCAACATTAGTTGGATATTTTAGAGATTCTCAGAGAACATCCTCAAACAGAGCAACGTATTCTGGAATTATGAGTTAAGTATAGATTCAACAAATAAAGAAAAAGAAAAAAAAGAAAAAAAAAAAAATTATACTGATAACCATTACAGAGATAATATATTCTGATAATGTGTGACGTTGGAATGAGAGATTCAGTCCATGAAAAGGACTAACCTCTCATCCAATTAGTTTTGATTCTCCAAAACATTTACTTTGAACCTATTCCTCATGCTAAAACTCACGCATATTCACAGCATAGTCATCCCTGTTCACAATTGACAATAACGTCCGATTTAATAAAATATAGACAAAAGGTGCAAATCAACGTTGAATCACATTACCTAGTGATCTCTTATGTTAGCTGAATCTGTAACTTGTAAATGGATGCAGAGGGATTCCAGTGGGAGCAGAATTTGCAGATCCTCCTCTTCTCTTTGGCAGAAAGGAAATGGCTTAAAGCCTTATGACTTCCCCCAACTTGTAGATCCCCTGCTGGATTGGCTGTTGTTTCTATTGCTGGACTGAGGTGAGTGGGGAAAACCTTGGATGGCGGCAGCCCCTTTGAAATTTCAGCTGGTGTGCTGAAGCCGATGCAGAGACAGCTGCTGGAGGTACCCTGCGGCTGGTCTGAAGGAGATCAAGACTTGGCTGGGCTGCGACTGAGGATGGCTTGAAGGAAATCTTCTGAAGGTCGATGAAGACGTGACCTGGGCCTCCTGCTGAAGATGGCTCTCCTCCCTCAAATGGCTGGGGCTGAAGCCGGTGAAAACGCTTCTCCCCTTTCCCCTTTGAGCTCCCTGCAAAACCGAAAATCTTCGATTCAAATCCCTCCTTTCTCGTGAATGCCCTGTTCCCCCTTTTAAAACTTTCCCTTCTCACAAGAAAAACGCAGCTCTCCCTTCCGTTACAAAAATTATTAATTTTTTTTTTTTTTTTTTTTGAAAACTTTTGAAATTTTTGTAACTGAACTTTGAAAACTCGCCGTTTTAGGGTCTGGGCAAAATCTTAGGTTTTTTTTTTTTTTAAAATCACTTTGGGTTTATTGACCTAAGTCTTAGATAACTAAGCATTTTAGGCAAGTTTGGCTATGATTTTTTTTTTTCTTTAAAACTGTTTCTAAAAAATGAATAGTGATATCATAAAAAAAAAAAAAATTTAATGATAATAATAAATGGGAGATGCCACCTCAGCCATCTAAAAAAAAAAATATTTTTTTGTTGAAAATAAAGCTTTTAAAGCTTTATTTTGTTTTATAAAATCCTTTCTTTTAAAATAGGGTGCCCCATGTGTGTGGGCCCACTAACTAAAATATAAATAAATAAATATTGAAAAAAAAAAAAAAAAATTGCAAAAGGAACTTCGGGTGGGTCCCGCTCGAGATAAAACATTATTTATTTTCAAGAATTTGGAAAAATTGGTTTTTTCAGGACAAAAAATATAGATAAAATAAATGTAAAAATTTTTGTAAGGAGATTTAAAATCTTTTTGCAAAAAGTTTTGAGATAAAATCTTTAAAATTAATATCCAAATATCCAGATTGTTTTTCTTGAAAGAAAAAAAAAAAAAAATTGTAATTCAAAGTCCTGGGGGTAAAATGGGAAAGATTGGCAATTTTGAAAACCCAGGGTTTTAAAATTCAATTTGAAAAAGTTTAAAAATCAAATCTGGATTGACAATTTTGAAAATCAGGAGTTCTGGATCTCAAAATGACATGCTGTGCAGTGAAATGACGCAATGCTATGCAAAGACATGTTCTATGAAATGTCACTCTGAGCTCGGACTTGGAAATTTTAGCTTTTTGTCCATAAAACAAGATTTTGAATTTTTGCAATTTGAAGATGTCTCTGAACCTAAATATGGAAATTTTGAGTCTCAAGAGTAAAATTTAGGACTTTCTGCAAGGTTCAATCTTGGAAAATGACCATTTTGCCCTTTATTGCTTCTGGAGAACTGAAATGTGCCGATTGAGGGCAATGTCAAGAAAGTGAGTGAAAATTTGGGGTGTTTACAAATACCATTGCCAGCCTAGTCTCAATAAAACTAAATTGAGACAACTACCTATTATGGAGATCCCAACTTGAATCAGTTATGATTAGCCAGAACCTCGTCAAGTTTATCGATGACTCCTGTCCTCAACCTGATTTCTTCATTGCCGCGATAGATAGAGGTAAAATAGAGAATCCAAATTATCCTATTTGGATTCAGTTTGATTAGTTGGCTCTCAGTTGGATCAAAGCTACTATTTCTGAAGTTGTTCTCGGTCAAATCATGAGAACAAAAATGGCTCATGAAGCCTGGCTTGTTCTCGAAAAAGCATATGTATTTCAATCCCCTTTGAGACTCATGCTTCTGAAGAAACATCTGACTTTTACTAAGAAAGAGAGCATGAATATGTTGTCTTATCTAAACTGTATAAAGTTTCTAGCCAACTCTCTTGCCACTGCCAATCATCTCATAGAAGACAAAGAATTAGTTCAAATAACTTTAAATGGCCTTTCTCTCGAATGTGAAAGTTTTGTGAGTTCCATCACCACTAATTTGGCCCTGTATACCTTCATAGATCTATATGATCTGCTTCTTAATCAAGAAAAATATGTGCTTTTAACTCATGCCAAGCCTTCTGAAACACCAAAACCTAAGCAAACTACCTTCACTGCCTTCACGGGCCCAAGATGTGGCCACAATTTCTATCGAGGCCATGGCATGGGACAAGGAAGTAATTCCTCTCCAAACACATCAAATGACAACTCTACCTCTTAAACTCAAGGTGGTTGTGGGGTTGTTACCTGCCAATATTGTAGAAAACGAGGATATACTACCAAAATATGTTGGGATATCCCTAAAGCATTCTCAGCTATGTCTATTCAGCAATCCACTGATATTGGTATCCTGACACTGGTACTACGAATCATCTAACTATGGATGATCAACAATTCTCCCATAAATCACAATATCATTGGGGTGAGCAAATCATGGTTGGCAATGGTAAGATGCTTCCCATCTTGCACACTGATAATCTTATTCTGAAAGCTCATGGCTCTTCATTTGATTTAAATAATGTTCTTCATGTTCTTGCTATTGCAAAGAACCATTTATCTGTGGGTTAGTTTACTAAAGATAATGATTGTATATTTGAATTCACTCCTTTTGAATTCCTTGTCAAGGATTGACAGTCAGTCAAGATTTATTTCAGGGGACCGAAATCCAGTGCGAGACTCTATCCAATCAAATTTGATGATCATATGTAGGTGGCGACATATGCAGGCAGAATGGATCCTTTTGATATATGGCACCAACGTCTTGGACATGCGAACAAGAAGATCGTTTCTTATTTAAACTCTCATCATTCTATTTCTATTAATAAAAATAACAAAATAAAAGTATGTGAAAGATGTCTTATTGGTAAAGCTCACAAACTTCATTTTAGTCAATCTTGCTCTTCTACAACATCTCCACATGAACTTTTACATGTCGATGTCTGGGGGCCTGCTCCAGTCTCTTCATGTAAAGGATTTCACTTTTATCTTCTCATAATGGATGATTTTTCTCGATTTTCATGGCTTTTTCCGTTGCATACTAAGTCTCAAGTGTTTGGGTATTTTAAGTCTTTCAAACATGTTACTGAAAAGCAACTTCAAACAATGGAGGTGAATTTACCAGTCATGATTTTGAAAGCTTTTTGCAGGACCATGGCATACTTCATCGATTTTCATGCCCACGTACCCCAAAACAAAATGAACTTGATGAGCGCAAACATCGGCATGTCGTTGAAACCAGGCTTAGTCTGTTACATACTTTCTCCCTGTCACATACCTTATGGGTCGATGCTTTTTGTACTACTGTTTACATCATTAACCATCTTCCAACACTTGTCCTTAATCGTAAGACCTCGTATGAACTTCTATTTCATAAACCACCTAACTATCATCATCTTCGTGTCTTTTGTGCACGCTGCTATCCTCTGTTAACACCCTATCATACCTCAAAAATCTAGCCAAAGACTACCCCATGTATTTTCTTTGGCTATGCCTCTCTCCATAAAGGCTACCTTTATTTCGACCCTTCTCAACTTCGTACATATATTTCTTGTCATGTTCACTTTGATGAGTCTGTCTTTGGACCCCTCTCTTCATCTCCTCATTCTCCATCATCTAGTTTTTCAGAGTGCGGTCTTTTTCCTACTATCATCCTACCACCCCCGATCCTCTTCCGCCGCCTCCTTATCAACCAACAATTTTCCCTGATATACCTATCCCTCCCACTTTGCCTGCTCCTTCTTTCCCTGTGCGCCACATTCTTGATCCATCTGACTCTTCTTTGCCACTGTCCTCTACTTCCTATCTTCATAAAGCCATCGTGAGTCGTCTGTCTGATCATACTCACCCCATGATCATTCGCTCTATGAACAACTCTGTTAAACCCCATGCATTCACCACTACCCACTATCCTGTATCCCTTGCTTGCTTTAGCTTTGTCCTGCTCACATCCGAACCTACTTTGTTTAAACAGGCCAACCTTGACCCCAAATGGCGCATAACTATGATATATGAGTTTACTATACTTAAAATTAATCACACTTGGCACCTTGTTCCTCCTCATCCTTATTATAATATTATTGGCTCTAAATGAGTTTTTTGTATTAAACGACATGCTGATGGCTTTGTGGCTAGTTACAAAGCCTGCCTAGTTGCTAAGGGTTTCCATTAAGAGGAAGACATTGACTTTTTTGAGACTTTTAGTTCAGTTGTGAAGCCCACCACCATCCGCATTGTTCTTTCTCTTGCAGTCTCGTCAGATTGGCCTATACACCAATTGGACTTTAATAATGGCTTTTTAAATGATCTCCTTTCTGAAGATGTTTATATGGCACAACCTTTGGAATTTGAAGACTCTTATTTTTCTCTGCATGTATGCAAGCTCCATGTGCCTGGTACCAGTGACTCAATTCGTATCTTCAGTCCCATGGATTTCGCATATCTCTTTCCGATGCTTCATTGTTTATTTTTCAAGATAGGGGTTTGGTTATTTATTTACTGGTTTATGTTGATGATATCATAATCACTGACAGTTTCTCTATTGCCATTAAGCAATTGATTCAATGGATCATTCTTGCCTTTTTCATCAAAGATCTTGGACGCCTAAATTATTTTTTGGGCATTGAAGTTCATTATGCTTCGTCAGGGCTTCTTCTCTGCCAACGCATCTATGCACTTAATTTACTTCATCGTGCTTCTATGGCTGATGCAAAGCCAATCTCTACTCCTCTGAGTGCCTCCACTTGGCTATCTAAAGATGACACACCTCATTTTCACGACTCCACTTTATATCGAAGCATTGTGGGCGGTCTTCAATACCTCACCATCACGCGACCTGATATTGCCTTTGTAGTCGACAAGGTTTGTCAGTTCATGCACCAGCCCACAGTTGCTCACTGGTCTGCTGTCAAACGTATTCTTCGCTATATCAAGAATACCATTCATCAGAGCTTGTTCCTCTCACAGTCTTTCTATCTCCAGTTCAGTGCCTTCTTTGATGATGATTGGGTTGGTAGCCTTGATGACTGACTGCATACAAGTGGATTTGCTGTCTTTTTGGGTTCTAGTTTGGTTTCTTAGTCTTCTCGCAAGTAGCAGACCATAGCTCAGTCCAGCACTGAAGCTGAATACAAGTCTCTTGCTTGTGTTGCGTCTGATCTTCTTTGGTTCAAGTTTCTTCTTATTAAGTTAAGCTTTGCCCCTTCTTCTCCACCCATTCTTTGGTGTGATAATCTTGGAGCCTTATATCTCGTAGCGAATCTGATTTTTCATGCTCGTACCAAACATGTTGAAATTGATTTTTATTTTGTTCGGGGTCATGTGCAAAAGGGTCATCTTCAAATTTGGTTTATCACTTCCTCTGACCAGCTGGCTGACGATCTTACTAAACCTCTTTCCTTTTCGTTGTTTTTATTTGTAACAACCTCAACGTCGTTGACCCTATGTTGAACTCGCAGGGGCATGATAAGGATAATGTGGAGCACATCTCTCTTAAGAAACCAAATATGATAAACTCAAATCTTGCTACAAAGAATCCAACTCAATCCAAAGTCTCATGAGCCAACCAATCATTTGATAATCTGATCAGATTATCAAATATGATGATTCAATTTATCATGTGTAACCGTTTTTTATAAAGATTATCATAAACGATAATCTAGAAGTATTCTAGAAAGTGTAAACTGGTGTAATTGTTTTTTATAAGGATTATCAAAAACAATAATTCATAATCGTACATTGTATTGTAAACTATGTTATCATTTTTTGATGTTATAAATAAAGTGCTCGACCTCTCGGTGAACAAGAGAGTAATAATCGATCTTTTCAATATCGTTGAAGTCCTTTCACAGGACTATTGAGTAAAAGTTACCACATTTCATATTTTATTGATTCTTTTTGTAAATCAGAGTCTATAGATATAATTCTACATGGTGTGTGCTTTTAGTAAGAAGTGGGTGTTGAATAATGTGATTGTCACATTTAAGCAGGATTTTCAAAGGCTACAAAAACAATTACCCACAATGTGTCGAAACTTCTATTGGGTCCACATCGAGCTAAAAGTCATAGGTGTAAGTTTTAGCAACTAGACCTGATGTATTCAACATGCTTTATTTCATAGTTGACAAACTCGTGGCTTGTTGTCGGATCGCCCTACCCCTTGACTCATGAGTCAGCGGGTCGACTCGATAGCTTTGACGAGTGAGGACTATGCATTTTCTAGTGTTAAGATATGGAAAAAATCAAACTTCATATTGTATAATCACTAAATTTAGAACATGATATCAATGACTAAGTTATATAAGTATTCAACTATACATAATTGTTAATATTTATGATTTAAAAACAAATAGTTCTTTATAACAAATATTCTTTTATGAGAATTATGCATTAAAATCACAAAATGCAAAAAAAAAAATACATAAGAAGCATGTGGATTGGCAGTCCTGAATCAGGTGACCTAGTTGGGCTTTGATCTGGGTCGGGTGATTCCGGAGTCGACTTGCCAGGTTTTTCAACTATACTTTACTTGCTACTGAGCAGAACATGGTGTATTAACCAACGCTGGTAGGAGCAGCTAGTGCACGTCACCTTGCGTTTGGACGTTGCAAGTTTGAATCCCAATGGTATCATTGTATAACTGGTAGGGGTCTGCCTAACCCCAGCTTGCCTTTAGAAAATAAAGAAAAGAACATGGTGTACTTAGTCAGAAAAACAAGATCCAAGGTCTGATCTACATGGTCAGATTGTGCACATATATATGGTGAGACCTATGACTTTTAAATATTTGAAAATTTTCATACTCTCATTAGTAAGAAATATTTACTCTAGGCTAACATAAGTCATGGGGTAAGGGTTCTAGCCACTTATTTCCCCTCTAAGAGGTCAATCTATGATCTACATGCTACTAGGCTCTGGGCTTAATTTTCATGTCACTAAATCAAAGAAAGCAATATTTACTCTCAATCCAAGCTATAGTTGGATATGACCCTACACAATTGTTAAATCATTTATATACATGCCAATCATACATTTCATAACCACCATTATCAAAATGCAGTCATAAGCCTTCATTATTCATTATCAAAATCATGATCCTACAAGTTATCCTCATGATCAAACAAGAAGACATTCGTATATGTATATTTTACCACAGGTACTTATATATGCGTGGACCCAAGCAAATTTGCTTATGTATTCATCAGTACGTTTTTATTTGCTAGTGCGCGTAATGTTCATTGCCTGCTTGGATAAAATTGCCTGTAGATCCATGCTCTTGACTCAACCAGCAACTTAAACGCTGGCTATGTCAACCTTTCTGCCGTCTGCTGGTGGTTTTCCTGCATCGGGCGAAGCCGGAGACTCCGGATGTATGCCACTTGAAACTGCTTCAGTTACTTCTCCAGCTGGTTTTTGGGATGGAACCTTAACAAGTTTCTCCATCTCTTTCCCTTTGCCCCACAACACAACGTACAGTCCCAAGATGATCAATCCAGCACCAAGCACACTAAAATCACAATTGCATTAGTCATTCCAAATTGAAGGAAGATCAGGAGTAATGTGATTGCAAACTTTTAGTATACTCATGCTCCTGATCACCCGCCATCTTTGGGATACAGCCGGTCAGCAGTGGGGCCCAACAGCGGATGGTGGGTGATACGTAGGGGTGTCAATGGGTCGGGTTTGGTTTGGACCCAGGTGTTATCAGACTTGGACCCAATTTTCAGGTATGGTATCAGGTTTGGACCCGGGTCTAATCAGATCGACTATAAGAGAAACCATACTCAGACCCAATAAGAACTACATGAACCAGACCTGGACCATACCTGGTAAAATAATATTTTTTTATCATTTTTACATTGAAAAATTGCAGGTCCTAATTGGAACTCAGGTCGGGCCTGGGTCCGGTATAAAATTTCATAAACTGTATTTGGATCAATGTATTATAAAATTTTACAAACTGTATCTGGATCCATGTAGTATAAAATTTCACACTGTATCCGGATTCATGTATTAATCAGACCTTTTGGGTCTTCTTATTTATCACCATACTCGTATCATATAGGGTTTGGTCCGGATCGGGTCCATGTAAACCCGACCTGTTGAGACCCTTAGTGATAAGGTGCAGCAGCACACTTAAAGTGTGCAATCACATTGCACCTGATCTCAATTCTTCCAAACTTAGGTGGTGATGGAATAACTGTTTTTACTGCTCATCTAGGAAACATTTTGCACGTTTAGAAAATAAAAGAACTTGTTTGGTTCATTTTAAAGAAGAAACATGCCCAACATTTTGTTTTCTTTGTTTGAAGTATAGAATCTAGATTCTAAGAACTGCTTGTCTGGTAGGAGCAGCTAGTGCATATCACCTTGTGTTGGGACGTTGCAGGTTCAAAACCCAATGGTATAGTTGTATAACTGGTAGGGGTCTGCATGGGTTAAGAACCCCTTTTCATCTTTGTTCAAGATGAGCTTCAATGGAATGTCCATCCAAATCTCCATCAAATATGCATGTTAGGATGGATGATATCGGAACCTTGGCTCTCGTAGGAATTGGACATGAACCCGAGGGAATCAATGCTAAATTTAGTTATGAGGAATCAGAGTTTCCAATTCATACTTTTGGTTGTTTGGGATAAAGGAATTAGTGGAATCATGAAAATAGGAAGGGAAGCCACATTAGCCATTTCTTTCCAATTCTTCAGCTCGTTTTGAATTCCTTCAGCAAGGTGCTGCCAAGTAAGACAGATTATTGCCAATTTCTTTCATATTCATTTCTCTTCTATTCTCTAAGACTGTTCGGGAGATGGTAATCAAGCAGATTTTATGAAATGAGATAGAAGGAAATGGAGAGAAATAAATTTGGAAAGAGTTGGAAGAATTGTGCGTGTTTGGCATCGTCTTCATTTCTTTCAAGGTTTGAGTCCATACTTAATTCTCTTTGATTCTTTATTTTGTTTGGAGATAACTCTTGAGAGCAATATATATGGAGAGAGAGAGAGTGGTAGCTGCTAACCATTTTTCTAGTTACTTGACAGATAACTGGGTTTTTGAAGGGTTTCTTCCATGTTTTTCTTAAATCTGACCATACAAATGTGTTCTACATGCTTGATTTTACAAGAATGAACTCTTGGATCATCTGATTCTGATACGCAGATAGGTTTTTATAAGGTTTAAAAATTAAGATTTTCATTGATATTCAAGGCTTAGAAAATCATGTTTTTATCAAAAAACATTATTCAAGTGTCGTTCACTAGTAAATTGATCATGATGACGAACACATTTGTACAGTTAGGTTTGAGAAAAACATGGATAAATAGAGAATTGGTGCGTATCAAGATGTACTATCCTTATTTAGTGGTCAGAAGTTTTTCATTTCAACCTTAATATTTAAACAAGAAGGATCTGACAAATAGCTCCTCTTTACTAAGAAAATTAAATTAGGTAGGAAAAGTAAGTTTCAAACTTGGTTTGCCTCCTTATTTTCTTGTTCTAAACAAGTTAGATGGCATTCCATGCCAGCCATTTCTCTTCACTTGCTATCATTTCTCTTTAATTACCACTATTCAAACAGGCTTAATAGTCATTTCCATCGATACCTTCCAAATTCACTTTTCAAATAGATACCTATTTTAGAGTGAGATATGAAGAGTTGCACCATTGGAATTCCACGTAATAGTCATTTCTATCGATACCTTCATTCGTATATTAGTTTCTCAGTTGGCATATACTTTTTTCTTATAGGAAGCTGGAGTTTGGTAGACCCACCAGTTATACTGTACCATTGGGTTTTGAACTTGCGACTTCCTAACTGTTCCTACCAATCAAGCAGAGCCCCATATACTTAACTTATGGAACCTTTTCATTTTAAGATTACTTTAAATATGTGATTGGGTTTGTGATGTTAAGAACCTAGGGCACTAGGCTTGTTTTCACCAAATATTGAAAGACGAGTTGTAAAGTGCTCCTACTTGATGCAACGATGTGGACGTGTCACAATGCCATTGTCACCTAGGGTCCTATCCAACAAGACATAGACACATAGAGGCATTATTTTAATATATTTTCATAATTTTTAAATGAATTTTCATTATATTTCAATGAAATATATTTATATATGAAAATATCAAAATATAATTGTTTTATGAATAAATTTCAAAAAAGGCACCTAACTAATGGGCCATTTACAAATAATGGCTAACATTTCAAAAGTTATATTTCAAATACACTCGTATTTCTAACTTCGATGACTTGACCTTGATTGAGTGAAGGACAAGACTAACCTGCCTTCATTTTTAAAACCACCCGAGAGAGAGAAAGGTTTGCCCTATAGCCACTACCATCTCCACCTTCACACTTTCAAGCCTACCATTTGGTGTCTAAACCCCGTCATAGCTCTCTCTCTCTCTAAAAATGGAGTTTTGTAATCACAATGGAGTTGGCAATGATGGTATTAGAGGAGTGACCCATTTCCCCGCTCCACTCTCTCTCTTCCTAAAAAATGGTAGCCATTAATGGAGTGGCAATGGAGGTAATGGTGGGGCAGTCCAACTCTTTCTCTCTCTCTCTTTGTTACAGGTGGTTTTAAAAAAAGAAGGCAATTTGGTTTTTTCCCTCATTAAGTCAAAGGTCAATTAACTGAATCTAAGACTAGGCATGTCTTTGGAATGTAACCTTTAAAATCAGGCAGTTAATTGTAATAAGTGAAACACTAGGTGTGTTTTTGTAAATTGTTTTTATTTTATAGATTAAAAATAAAAAATTATGTCCTTGTATCCCATTTTCTAAACTCATGTTATGCCTGGGGTTGTACCTAGGGGTGTCGACGGGTCGGGTTTACCTGGACCAAACCCTATAGGCTCTGGGTATGGTGACAAATATGAAGACCCGATTAAAACCCAGGTCCAGACCCAAAGGTCCGATTAATACATGGACCCGGGTATAGTTTGTGAAATTTTATACCAGACCCGGGACCGATCTGAATTCCTATTATGACCCACAAATTTTCAATGTAAAAATGATAAAAAAAATATTATTTTACCGGGTATAGTTCATGTAGTTCTTATAGGGTCTGGGTATGGTTTCTCTTATAGTTGACCCGATTAGACCTGGGTCTGAACCCAAATAGACCTGGGTCTGGACCCGATACTATACCCAAAAATCTGATCCAAGTCTGGTTCCACCTGGGTCTGAACCAGACCCGACCCGTTGACACCCAAAGTTGTACCCGTATCCTTGTGACGGATGTGTAGTGAATTTCGCTGGGAGTTATAATGCAAGGAACTGCAGCTCCTCAATTATCCAAGCTCCATTCCCCGCAAGTAGGGGTGGCAATCGGGTCGGGTTGGCGGGTCGTGTCGGCGGGTCAGCATACCTCAACACGAACCCGACCCGTTTATTAAACGGGTCGGCTGTGGCAAACACGAAACCCGACCCATTTATTAAATGGGTAACCCGACACGACCCGGTTAACCCGTTTAATAAACGGGTTGGCAGGTTAGCGGTCGGGTTGGCGGGCGGGTTGGCGGGTCGGGTTCGGGTAAACAGGTTGACCCGCCCGCCTAACCCGTTTATTAAACGGGTCAGCCGGGTTGGCAGGTTGGCATACCCCTAACACGAACCTGACCCGTTTAATAAACGGGTTAGGCGGGTCGACCCATTTATTAAACGGGTTAGTTTAAGCCAAACCCAAACCCGCGTAAGAGGCGGGTTGGCGGGTCGTGTCAGGTTTTGCCACCCCTACTCGCAAGCTTCGATACACTATTTCTTTAAGATGTGTACGCAAATAATGCACCATTTTTCTTGGTACTTATTTTTTTAATTTTCAAGGTTGCTGCCAAGTTAAAAAAGAAACAAAAAAGGAAGAGTTTTATTTCCTATTTTACCTTCCTAGGTGGAGAACCTCGTCAAGAAATATGGATCCGGTAAAGGCCACCATAAGAAGCGACAAGGGATTGAATACTGAAACAAAGAGTGGCCCCCTCTTTTGTATGACCCATGACATGAGTGACACCATAACCCCTGATATCACTACACCCTGCAAGCCGTAGAAATAAGAAAACATAAGTGCATTGCCTAATTTTTCAAACATATTAATAAGTATTACCCTAGTAGACCGTTTGATTAATCTTAGGCATATGCACTTATGTAATTAAGTACATCAGACCCATCTGGTCGGCCTGGTAGCCCATTTATATAACGGGCTGGTTTTCAGACTGGTCACTAATGGGTCACGGCCTAAAGCTCTGGCCCAAACCGAGCCCATGGTGGGGCAGGTCGGCTTGGCTCATCGGACCGCCTGAACCATTGCCCACCCAAGTTTGATCTTTTTCAAAAAAAAGTAATGAATTTGATTCATTTTTAATTTTATAAATGAGGTAAAAAAATGCATATATATGATTTCTTTTTTCTTAAAAAATCAGGTCATAGCATAAGAACAACAGGATTTGGATTTAAGACTGTCATTGAATCTTAAGATCTGATAAATTTGGATTCATACCAGAGTTTCTATGAAAAGTATTTTTCTTTAAACATAAGCTTTTGTGTTTTAAACATCTCTCTGAAAAGAGCCTTTTTTTTAGCATGCTAGAAAGAGAAAGACAATTTCATTTTCATTTCAGCAAAAGACATTTGTTTAGCCCCAAGGGGGGTTGGCGTAGTGGGGTGGGGCCTTGGCTGCTGGACGAAAAGTCAAGGTTCGATTCCCATAGGTATTGCCCCTCTGCGCAAGCCAACGCATAGCGTTGGCTATGGGGGCAGGGGTCCTAGCCTCGGAGTTTTAAGCTGCCGGCACAATGACCGTAGGTATGACAGGCTTAGCCAGTGTGACCAGATCTTCGTGTGCGGTTTCTTCGGGTTATAAATCCAAAAAACAAAAACATTCTTTTAAAAAATAAGTCTATTGCTTCAAAGTTTCATTATAAAGCATGCGTATTCTAACAATACTTTAACCTTATTATTAAGATGTTATCATACTCCAACTATATATGTTTATCTACCAATCGTAAGAAAATTAAAGGAATACACTAAGGGGAGGAGACCATCTACCGCATAGAGAACAGTCAAGAGGTTAACATCCCAGCTTAGCTTCCATGCAGATGCACTCCTGTCAGTGATTGCTGCAATGCATGTGGATTGAATGCCTGCCATCAGGCATAAGAGGGCTGTGCTCGAGTATGGGTGTGGGTACCTCTCGCTCATCTTAGCCTGTGTTGATCAAGGCCTTGTTAGCTAGCACAAATTTGGAGGTATATATAGGTTGGGGGTATTGTAGGGATAAAGTTCACCTGGATTATCAACCATATAGCATAACTCAAATTATTGGCCATAACCAGCACTGAGCCCAGTACTTGGTTAGCCGACCCATGTTTGTCAGCCTGGTGGTGTACTAGGTGGGTATTAACTGACCAGAACTGGACCTTTGCACCCTTGTAGAAGGTGAGCAGCATGGCTCCACCGATCCCTGCAAGTGTGCCCACAGCCTTAGCCTGGAAAGTTGGGGCCTTGATCTCCAGCCTCTCCAATCTGTTCAACACCATGGACCCAAACAAAAACTTCATTAATTTACGCGTTCAGGATATTTTAAAATTATGAAAAAGTTTATCCCATTAATAGATGGATTCCATAAGGGGGTGTTTGCATGGATGCACTACCAGCTTGTCTTGAAAAAGGGATAAACTCTTTCACACCCATGCAATATCCTAGTTTATTCCAGATAATCAAGATATATAATCATATTCATGCAGGTAGGGTTTAAAAGAAAAGGCATGGACAAGGGAACGAATGTACCGGCATATAATGGCCAAAATAAATGTGAAGGCAGGGAGTACGTTGGTCAATGCACTAGCAAATGTTGCAGAAGTCATCTTGATGGAGGCAATGTAGAAATTTTGGTTTATTGTTGCCCTGCAGAAATTTACATATAACTAGAAATTCATAAACATGCAGGACCACATTTCAGAAGGAAGGCCTGTCACATACACACTGACATCATAATGACATAATTCTGACGATACGAGAGTTTTGTAAAACAATGTCCCAAAGAAACGTGCTGATATGTATAATATATATATTGGTTCGGTACCACGACACCATATGATGGTACACTTGATTGCATATAAATCTAACCATACATGTGTTTAGCATGATTTAACTAGTATATTAGAATCTTTTATCATGTTTAATACATCATAAGATTCAATATTTGAGACGGTGGAAATCAACTACTCATAAATCATGAAAATAAGGGTGGTTTAAAAATGATATACAACATCATCTTTTAGTCAACTTTAACACATAATAATAAATAGAATATGCTAAGTATGATCCAATGGTTAGATTTTGCTTTTAAATCTTAAATCTACATAAATCAAATTGTGTACTCCTCTACAATATAGTGGTACAATACCACCATATATATATATATATATATATATATATATATATATATATATATGCTAAATAAGTATTTCAGGTTTTTACATCTTATTTTAAATTATGACGGTACAAATGTGATCTATGTACTTGATTTTATAGGGATAGGCTATTGAAGTGTTTGATTCCCATACATGGGTGGGTTCCTATAACGTTCAAAAAATCAACGGTTCAAATCTTTGTAAATTTTTGAGGCTTAAAATAATATATTTTCATAAAAAACACATGATCTAGGTATGGATTTCTGGTAAATGGACCATGCCCAACACATTTATGAGGTCGAAACTGCAAAAAAAATATTGAAAAAGCAAAAACCCATCTCTCTCTCTCTCTCTCTCTCTCTCTCTCTCTCTCTCTCTATATATATATATATATATATATATATATAGAGAGAGAGAGAGAGAGAGAGAGAGAGAGAGTAGGTGGTAGCTGCCTACTACTTTTCTGGACTACTGCCAGCTTACGAGGCTTTAGAAGGTTTTTTCTATTTTTTCTAAAATCTGATCATACAAATGTGAACTACAAGAATCAACTCTTTGATGGTCCGATTCCGACACACATTTAATTTTTTATAAGATTTAAAAAAATAACAGTCTACAAATTTTAAAAATATTCAATGCTTAAAAAATAATCTTTTTTATCGAAAAAACAGGATCCAAGTGTCATTTCTAAGCAAATCGACCATGTTGAACATATCTCCAAGGTCAGATTTGTGAAAAATAACCTAAAACACCTATTCACCATTGGTAGGCTCATGGTAGGCAGCTACCACCATATATATATATATATATATATAACTGAACATATTAGGCCCGATAGATCTGAACCATTAGATGTGTTTAACATGCTCAATTTAGTAAGAATCAATTCTTGATTCATGTTTTTTCGATGAAAAAATATATTTTTATGAGCTAAAAAAAATTAATACCTTCCTAGCCATCAATTTTGAATCTCTAGAAAAAAATGATACCTTCATAGCCATCGATTTTGGATCATCGGAAAAACCTATATACAGGTCATATTATTTTATTTCCAAAAACAAATCTAACGTTTGGTTCATGTTTAGTATATTCGAATTAATATTTGCATGTGTTAAAGTTTTCTCTTAATGTTTTAGACCATTTTTAAACCACCCTTGTCTTAATGAATTTTGAGCCATTGATTTTTCATGGTTTCGAAAACCAAATCTTGTGACCATGCTAAATCTTGTGGCATACGTATTTACTTTCTCATATAGCATGTTATGTATATTTGTATGGTTGGGTGAAACATTTGCTACAAATAGGCTCGTACTCCTGTACCATCATATGGTATTATGTTATATAATTATAATATATATTTTTTATACTTATATTTTTATTTATATATATATATATATAAATAAATAAAAATATAAGTATAAAAAATATATATTACAATTATATAACATAATACCATATATATATTTGTGTAGACACCAAAATTTTATGATACTCAATTACTGCCTCTCAACTGTTTGCAGGTACCTAGCAAGAATCAGGTAATCCCTCAAAATTTGGATGTCTAAAGGATATTTTGTGGTCCATTTAGAGGACAATTTTTTGAACTGCCATCCATTACGTGATGGTAGAACAGACCGTCGTCTAGTATTGGGGACAGTAGAACGGAAGTACTGTCCGCCATGGGACAGCATAACTGCTTTGCCGTCCACTATACCGAGTGTGGAGATAAACTTTGAGGCTTATCCCTATCTCTTTCTAACACCCTTCACATCTTTCAGGGCGGAAGGACTCTTCTCAGATGAGTTTTTGTATGAGAGGATTATGTTTGATAGCTCTTATCCTCATCCAGGATAAACCTAGATCCATTTAGGTTGGATCTAAATCTATAAAATCTAATGATACATATCTTGTTTTGAGCTCTATAAATTAATAGGGGCTCACCACTATGCCTTGATCATCTGGAAATTAGATACCCAAGTGTTGGCTCTATAAGAACAAACATACTCAAGCCTTGTGGGCATGTTGTCTCTATGTCATTAAAGAATACTCATTCCTACATGAAGGTGCTAACAGACAAAAGGGAGCTTGAAGGATAAAACAGACCCCCGAGTTTGAAAAAAAACTATTTTCCAAATCCCTAATATGTTTATTTCAATTTCATATAATCTTTTGATTATGTACATATACACATTTCTTATCTTTGTTTGCATACTTAAATCCGCGGTGGTGCGATCCGAGATACGAAGATCAAAAAACTTGTTTGAACTTTACCTTTTCTTCGGACAAAAGACGACCAGAGCTTGCAAACAACATCCCTATAATGTTAAAAATGATTTTAAGTAACCCGAGTAAGTCCCATCTTTCCCAACATTAGAATTTTTATCAACAGTTTTTGGCAACCGTGATGGGATGTCATACTTATTTTTATTTTCATAGTTAGAATTGCATTGTGAGGAGATTTTTGAGTCCTGATGATCCCCAAAACTCTATTTTTTGGATTTTTGTCTTTGGTCAGACGACTAATTCTGTTTTGGCCATCCACTGATCGTCGTTCATCGATCTTTAGATGTTCAGATTTTGCTAATCGACAACATTGTGCCATCTAGGTTCTGTCGTCTGCTGACAGACAATGTCGTCCACATACCCTCATGTTTGCAGGTTTTACCATCTGTTGACAAACATCACCATCCGTAGACCCTCGTAATTGTAGGTTCTGACGTCTGCTGATAGACAACTCCATCTACAGGTTTTGTCGTTTGCTAACAGACAATGTCGTTCTCTCTGCCTACAATCTTGTCAACTCCCATCGTATATTGGATCCTTCAATCTGATAGATTGGTTGCTTGATAGGTGTTTGCCATCTGGACGATTCTGACATTTGTGGAGTATGGTGCAGATCACCACTGCTTTCTTTTTGCTAGGTCTCTTGTTTAATTTTTTTAGTCGATTTATCTTGCGAATAGGTTGCTCTGCATTAGATTCATACATCGACATTAGGTTTAGGCTTAGGCTTATTACAATTTAGAAATCCTTGCTGAAGATTTGCATGTATCATAAAAGATAAAAAAAATATAACCTTCTTCAAGTTAGGGTTTTGTGTGGAACACTACTTGATCTCATTGTGTGTTTTTCATTTTTTATCTTCTTCTTTCTTAGGAAAAGAGTTTTTCTTTTATTGTAAATTTTTCAAAATCTCTTGTCCTATCATTTGGATTTTTGGATCCCCCCATCAATACTCTTAAGTTGTTACATTGGGTATACCGGTGGTGGTACTATTGGAGTCAAATATTACACACTAGTATCCTTAAGTTGTTAGCTTAGGTATATCGGTGTAGACCCGAAAGAAAACCCTAAATCCTAGAACTCGAAGAGACCTTGCAGATCAATGTATATAGCTTTTTAGGGTACCCAATATTTTGAAAATCTCTCGATTACTTGTTTGGGCCCATGTAAACCAATTGTCTCGGGTATAATGAATACCCAATCTAAAGCCCATAAATTCCAAATCCAATCCATTCTAAAGGAACCACCTCTGGAGAATCTCATCTACAAAATACTACCCCATATGATGCAAAACATCATATTTGATGAGGATCTTAAAGAAAGGACCCACACTGACATTCCTAATGAGTCTATAGATGATCAGAAAAGAAAAAAGCTCTGATATTTCTGGAGTCCAGCTTATGTTGGTACCCTCATCGATGTCATAAAGTCTCCCAAAAGAGTTACAAGATGGGTAATTCTAGCATGGATGAGTCTACTAAAAAATAAATTCTCAGGACCTCACATTTCAAAGCTTGGTCCGAAGGACGACACCAGTCTCATAAAGTCCCCTACGTGGGATACGAGACAGTCAGTTCTAACACTAGTGAGTCTATAGAGAGGATGAACCTTTAGGAACTTACATTTCAAAGCTTGATCTAGAGAAATGGATGTACTAACATAAGCCAGACAGAACATGGAAAGGATGAAAGACAAAATAAAAGAGATACAAGAGTAGTTGGAACAAGAGCATGCATGAGCTGAAAGAAGAGCCAGAAGAGCCCACAAATCTGAATATGAATAGGCACGGGTTGATAGAGAGACCAGAAGACAGACCAAACAGACTCTAGAGTCACAAGAAGATAAATAATATAATCAGTGGAGAGAGTCTTAACTGTCCGATATAGAAAGGAGAGTCTACAAATCTAGGTCAACCTATCCAATCTAAACCATATCATCTCAATCAGACAGAAAGATCAAATCACTGAAAGACATGGTCTAAAGCCTAACCTTGAGAATGAGATAAATGGACATGGATTAGAGAGAATACTCTATGTATGACTTCCTATCAGAGGGATACAATGATGAAGATGATGAGATCCCTCCAAAATTTCTAAAGTTCAGCTATATATATATATATATATATATATATATATATATATATATATATATATATATATATATATATATATATATATATATATATATATATATATATATATATATATATATATATATATATAATGAGCTCGTTCTGCCCCGTTAGTGCCCTTAAAAAATGGTACTTTTTGGTACTTTTTCTCGCATATAACACCATAGATGTGATCTATAGGTTTTGTTTAGTGGGAACCAGATTTTGGATCAATATAATCTTACCAGTATACAGGTTTTTGCTGTGATCCAAAATCAATGGCTATGAAGACATCAATTGTGTTGGCTCATAAAAATATATATTTTCGTCAGAATAACATGATCCAAGGGACGATTATCACTAAATAGAGCACGCTAAACACATCTAACTATTCAGATCTATCATAAAACACTTCAAACTATGGAGCCTAATGGGGAATAACGGGAAAAGAGGGCCTAATATATTTAGCTCTCTCCCTCTCTCTCTCTCTCTATCTATCTATCTATCTCTCTCTCTCTCTCTCTCTCTCTCTCTCTATATATATATATATATATATATGGTCCACCCTTATCCTTCCCTTTAAAACTCCTATGTTAGATAGGAGGGTGAGAGAAATCATCCCATTGTTATACCAATCTGGGATCTCATTGATGTTGCAAGTTGTTTTGATCAAATCTGACCCTATGATGGATTGAGCATGCTAATTTGATAAAAAATCCCTCATATTGCATTTTGGACGAAACTCGTAATTTTTAAAATCAATAAGTTTCACATTGTTATAGCAATTAACTTTTTCAAATTGAAAATTCTTTTTAAGGGTCAGTATTGCTGATATTCAGTAAATGGACTATATAGATCACATATTTGATGAAACAACTTCCATCACTGAAATCCGAAGATGGGGTATGATGATAAGAATGACATAGAGGATGAGTGAAACCTTGTTGGGGTCAGGTTTTCACCATCAGCTTACAGTTCACTCGTATAAGAAGCATTGCATACTTAACCCTCCCTTGACATCTTTTCAAACAAAGACGGTTGAAAAGATACCGCATTATGTTTGGACTTTGTAGCACTGACAGCAGTATATTTGCCTAATAATGCGGTGCCCTTTTTTCTAAAGAGAAAAGAATCAGCCCATATATAGAGTGAGTTGGATGCTCAGAGTCAATTTTCGCAAAAATAGCTTTATTGGCGCACTAAATGTGCGTCAGTAAAAGTTTGTGACCTTTTAGTGTGTGCGTCAGTAAAGGTATTTTTGTAGAAATTAACACTGAGCATCCATCGCGTCAGAGTCATCCTGCTGGTAGTTGCGCAGCTACCACTTTATATATATATATATATATATATATATATATATATAGAGAGAGAGAGAGAGAGAGAGAGGAAAAGTTCGAAGTGTGAGGCAGAAACCTCACCTTAAAAGTACAAATAAGATGCCAAACAAACTTAAATAAACGCACTAAAAGCAAAGCAAACGAATAAGATAAAGCAGTATGCCTACGATGATGCGGGGGGCATGTTCTCAAACCACGTCTCTCTCTCTCTCTCTCTCTCACTTGTATGCGCACGTGGACAAACACACATATGGGCCTGCAAATATGCAACGGGCCATTTGGTTGCTCATAGGTACAAGTAATTATGGTTTTGCATGCTCACCCGAAAAGCCCACAGCAGAAGGCCTGTCCAAGTACAACCTTAGTCAGCTTCGTCCTGTTCTTCCTGCATGCACCAATGATACCAACTATAAGAAATCGAAATTAGCATTCATTGTTTGCGCAAGGGCAGGCCTCCCCATGATCATCCACAAACCGGCACTGTTGACCCTGAGATTGCACAAGACAAATTTAAACGAGCAGAAAGAACCCAACACATTGTGTTTAAGCTCAGCTCCTTTTTTTTTATAATGATAAACCCTAGCCGAGAACCAGGCTTCTTAATAGACCCGCCCCTCAGAGAGTAAACCCCCGAGTGGGGCCCGTGACCACCCTGCTTACGTGGCTCACTGCCTTCAGCTCGTTCGTGCAAAGAGCCGAACAGAGCTTGAGCTCTCATTTATAAAAAAGAAAAAAGAAAAAGAGACTTTTCAAAATTGAAAATAATAGAATTCAGACTCTAAACCTACTCAGCCAAGCTCATTTGCAGAATAAGCACGTCGTTTCAAAGCTGTAAGCAGTAACCTTAAACCTACTTCTTGTAAGCAAAATATTTCAACTATCTATACTGTATGATCTCAAATATATGTAAAATATACTAATTACTAATTAATAGGCCTAGACAGCCGAACGTCGACTGTTCATGTTTGGCTTGACGCGCGAGGCTATTTGAAGGAGCCAGGTCACATTTTAATCTGGTTTCACAGCCCTAATCAAGCAGTTGTTAATGGGTGGTACATGGTAGTGTTTTACCTCTCAAAGAAGAAGGCAAAAGGGCACAAGAAGGCCGCTCCAAACGTGTAACGGTAGGCGATGATCACCCGGGGGCTCACCCCCCTGTCTATCGACAGCTTGTACAGTATATTCAGACCTGCAACCGTTACTTGAATGATCACCATGCAGATCACGGGCTTCATTCCCTCCAGTTTTGCCCATATCCCCATTTCCCACTCCCTCATTATTCCTTTTCAATGAATTGATCGCTACTCAAAATACACAGAGGAACGAGATGAACGGAGCCTCAATGAATACAGTAAAGATGAGAAATGCAGGGGCAGTGGTCGTTTTTATAGATTTATGAGAGAGAGAGAGAGAGAGAGAGAGAGAGAGAGAGAGAGAGAGAGAGAGAGAGAGAGAGAGAGAGAGAGAGAGCTAAATTAATTGAAGAAGTGTCAAGTGTGGCTTTTCCAAGAATGTGGTTGTTTTCTTTTCTATTTGTTTTTCAAGGAACTTTTCTTTTCTATCATGTGAAAGAAAACCCTTCGCTAAGCTTAGAGCTTCTAGAAGAACCGGTTGATTCAGACTATTTCTCACATGGATCGGGATCTGGTTGTGAGTAGAGTAATGTTGTCAGTATAGTTGTGAATCAACATGAATGATTAGTATTGTAGCAGTCGTAAATGGATACAAAACCAAGTTGAAAATAATTTTAAAATTTAAATTTTTGTGACGTGTCATCTGCTGGTTAAAAGTTGGCTGATTCAGTTTGATTTGGTTCATAGTGAGAAGGGAGGGTGGTGTGTGTTCTCCCCGAAACACAAATTCACGTGTTCCAGTGTATACGGAGGAATATCTTGATACCCATGATAATTCATATGCCAATGTTGCCCACGATGACTTTATAATAAAATAACATATAAAAAAGGTATATATGCTTTTGACGAAAATGTTCTCCGATAAGATAGATATACGTTGGATGAAAATGTCCTCCCGCTCCCAGTAAATAGATTTGCATGTTTCACCTTTATTTTTAGCTTGTGTTACAATGCATGGTCGCCCTCTCGTTCTTCCCTGATAAGTTGTGGAGCCTAATTCAAAGTTTTTAACCTTGCAGAAAGGGGGTCTAGGGGCTCTTCCCGGCGCGGGTCATGGGGGGCCGCGTCCCCCGAAAGAAATTTTTTTTTTGGGCTTATGTTTGAGACTCGATTTCTTATGGATCAGACCCAACTTGTTTAGGTTTAGGGTTGTCGCTCTTGCTTTGTATAAATTCTTTCTTTTCTTTCTCTCTTGTAACTGTTGAAAAGATCAATAAGATTTCTCTCTGAGCGGCCATGGTTTTTTTTATTCTCTCTCTGTTGAAAAAAATGATTTACAGTAGAAATTAAATCAAAGAGAAGTGATTTATAGTAGAAATTAAATCAGAGAGTAGCGATTTACAGTAAAAATCAGATATAAGAGTAGCGATTTACAATAAAAATCAGATAAGAGAGTAGCGATTTACAGTAAAAATCAAATCAAAGAGTAGCGATTTACAGTACAAATCAAATCAGACAATAACGATTTACAATAAAAATCTTATTTGTACTGTAAATCGCTATTCTCTGATTTGATTTCTACTGTAAATCGCTACTCATTGATCTGATTTCTACTGTAAATCGCTACTCTCTGATTTGATTTTTACTGTAAATCGTTACTTTCTGATCTAATTTCTACTATAAATCGCTATTCTCTTATCTATTTTTTATTGTAAATCGCTATTCTCTGATTTAATTTTTATTGTAAATCACTACTCTCTTATCTGATTTTTACTGTAAATCATTACTCTCTTATTTGATTTCTACTGTAAATTGCTACTCTCTTATCTGATTTTTACTGTAAATCGCTACTCTCTAATTTGATTTCTACTATAAATTGCTACTCTTTGATCTGATTTTACTGTAAATCACTATTCTCTGATTTGATTTCTACTGTAAATTGGTACTCTCTTATCTGATTTCTACTATAAATCGCTACTCTCTTATCTGATTTCTATTATAAATCGCTACTCTCTGATTTGATTTCTACTTTAAATCACTACTCTCTTAACTAATTTCTACTGTAAATCGCTACTCTTTTATCTTATTTCTATTATAAATCGCTACTCTTCTCAGTTTGACGTTGCCATCATTATATCTGTTGTAAATCACTATTATCTGTCTACTCAGTTCGACGTTTGCACCCTCATATCATGATGAACAATAGACAAAATATTGATTTTTCATGTAGTTCAACTATTTCTCATGAACAGACGACGACAAAGGGTGCTCTGACGATAATAGACGATGGCAAAGGGTGCTCTGGCAGCAACAAACGATGGCAAAGGGTGCTCCGACGATAGCAGACGATAACAAAAGGTGCTTCGATGGTAGCAGACAATGGCAAAGGGTACATCATCAATCAGAGCTTCTATTACAGCAGATGGTGCATCACCAGAAGGTGATCCAGAACGTTTAGGGCGACATATTGCGAGGAGCTCCTATTAAAGTAGAGGAGTTTACTCCTTAGTGCGAAAATGATGATGATTTTAACTCTTTCTGGCGGGAGGACATTTTGGTCTTTTACTCAAAACATCATTTTATGGCGCTAATGGTGAGAAAGGGTACTTAAGTCTTTGCAAACACATCAGACTCTGATGTTAAGTGATGCTAACACACACGAGGAAATGAGCCCCATGTGCTTACATACGTGGCTCATTCAGACCTAAGAACATGCACCTGCTTGTTCCAAGGGGGAACATATAACCTGCTTCGTAGTGAGAATCAACCAATTGACTGAATCATTCGAAAAATTGATACAGGGACAACACTGACTCTGACAACATTAATAGAGTAGGGTGTCAACTGATCAGATCTTGACCAGAAGTGGGCGGTTCCAGACTCAAATTTGACTAGGAGTTGCTGATACCGGATCTAGACAGAGATCCAACCATATCTTTCTTGGTAAAAACCATAGCCTAGCCCAATAAGGATTACGTACAGCAGATCGAGTCCATGCCCGTTAAACTAATATTTTTTAATGTTATTTTGCATTAAAAAATTGCAGATCATAATTAACGCTTAGGTCGAACCTGCATTTGTTATGAGAGTCATAAACCGTATTAAGGTCCATGCGCTAACAGGACCTCCTGAACAGATAATCAAATGTCTTCCTTTGTTACCAATCCCTAACCCTACTAGATCTGGCACAGGTCAAGACTGGGTCATACCCAACACCTTCACACCACTACTAGGTGTCAGTAGGGGTGTCAACGACTCGGGTTTACCCAAAACCGACCCGAACCAAACCTTATAGAGTCCGGGTATGGTGATAAATAATAAGACCTATCCGAACCTGAAGGTTCGATTAATACATGGACCCTGGTATAGTTTGTGACATTTTAAACCAGACCTAGACCCGACCCAAGTTTTGATTAAGACCCACAAATTTTTAATGTAAAAATGATAAAAAAATTTAGTTTTATCGGGTCTGGTTTTTGTAGTTTTTATCGGGTTTGGGTATAGTTTTTTATAGTGGACTTAATTAGACTGAGGTACATACCTGATATCATACCCAAAAATCGATCGAGTCCAAGTCTGGTTCCACCTGGGTCCAAACCAAAGCCCACTTGTTCATACCCCTAGGTGTCAGCCAAGCAGTGTCTAAGATCTCGTTCTTAAAAATTTGTTCACAAGGGATAACATATGCTGAAAATCTGGCTTTTCTCAAGAAAATCTTGGGAAATGTATCAACACACATAAAATATACAAGCATACAAGTAAAGAAAATATAAAAGTTATTAACTATTAAAAACTACTTTTATCATAACAATATCATGATTAAAATGTGATATGTAGAAGTTGTGATTTTTCAGTATTATATTGGCCTTTGAAAATATCACTACAAAATTAATCATGATGTCCAAGTGTTTGGCCATATCTGTCACACGAACGCGAGTTTTGTTGGACCCAGACACTTAAGGTGAGGATGAAAATAGGTTAGGTACGAGTCAAGTTGCTTATCATCGCAAAAACAAATACATTTTCAAATCCAAAATTATTCACTTAGCCGAGTCACAGATCCAGCAATGATTTGAACTGAACAACTGTGGCACTAGATCCACTTTTTTTTATTTACATGAAGAAACCTCCCCCACACTACAAGAAAACTGACCTTTACTAGCACTAAGGTCCCCTTCGCTCTAGTAAAAGACCTTTACTGGCACTAAAACAACTTCAATATATGGTGTTGTCAGTAAAGGCTTTATCAGCACAATTTTTAGTGCTAGAAAAGGCCTTCTTTTGTGTCTTTGAACAACCAAAAAAATCATTTCTAGAGCTATTTTAGCACAAGAAAACCCCTTTTCTAGTGCTATTTTAGCAACAGAAAAGCCTTATTTTTTGACATTTAGTGCCAGAAAATATCTCTTTTTTGATATTTTTTTAACATTATAATTTTTTTTGCTAATTTAATTTTTTCTCATATAATTTGCTCATACATTCATTCAATAATAAATTTGCTCATACATACATTCATTTCATTCATTCGAAATGAACCTGCTCATTCATTTCATTAATTCATAAATGAACCTGCTCACATACTATAACGCCTCAATTTTTGAAATCGAAAACTTTAGAGTTTTTTTTTTCAAATTCCTTTTTTACGATTTTTAAGAAAACAATGAAAACTTTTTTTAAATACAGTTTAAGCTTTGGGTTGGTTACAATTTACAACTCACACATGTAAGACTAGAATAATTGAAGTAAACCATCAATTGAATTATAATAAATCAAATACTAGTCTTCTAAATATCAGAGTTTACAGAACTAAAGGAAAATAATAAAGTAAATAAAATAATTTAGTTCATCAAACAGCCAAGAGAAATATGACTCTTTTGATGCCACCCCGAGCTTCTTATCATCACCCTATAGCTTATTCGTTACTTGAAATATTAAAATATATGGGTATTAGCCATCTAGTAGGAAAACAGCCACAGAAAGAAGAAAAATACATAAAATATACACTACAAGAAAAACTCTAATTAGCGAAAAAAAATTATGACCGTTTTTTTCTGTCACAAATTTGCGACGGATTAGCTAGAGAAAACTATCCATCGCTAACATTCGAATTATTTGCGAAAATAGCGACAGAAAAAATTCCGTCGTGAATTAACGATGGATTCGTGATGGAACAATTTTGTCTCAAACTCCGTCGCAACTTCACGATGGCTCAGCAGCAAAAAATTTCGGTTGCTACTCTGTCGCACATTTGCGATGGCATTTGCGATAGATTTTTGCCATCGTGAAATTATAGCTAAATTTCTCGTAAATCCCTAATGCGAGCCCTTTTTCCCATTCTATTTCATCAGTCGCCCTTCCACCGCCCATTTGCCTCCCGTCACCCACCCGCTGCCCGTCAACCTCCCATCGCCTGCCCGCCACCAGGCGACCTCCCGTCGCCCACCTGACTGACGTTTGTTGACCTCCCATCGCCCACCCAACGCCCATCGACCTCCCAACGACGTCCTCTCTCTTTCCCTTCCCGTTCTCTCTCTCGTTGCCCCCCCCCCTCTGGGTTTTCTAACGAGCCTCGTCTAGCGAGCTCCGTTCGCAGGTAACCCTCCCCCTTTCCCCTATGGTGTAGCCGCCCCCTTCCCCCTATGGTTGCCGGAGGGCCAACAGAGGCCTGACAACCTCTGTCAGGCCCTCCCCACCTCTGTGTAGTCGGCGGGGGCTGGCAGAGGCCCCGATTGCCTCTGCCAGGCCCTCCCCTTGCCCTTGATCTCTTCAGCAGGACAGACGGCTCTGCCTTTGTCCTTTCAAATGCCGACAGAGGCCCCCCTGTCCGCTGTCGGAGAATGATCGGCAGGGGGAGAAGCCCCCTGCCCTTTTGTTTTCCCTGGCAGGGGGTGGCTTCGCCCCCTGTCTCCGATAATTTTGACAGGGGGCGAAGCCCCCCTGTCCCTTGTGTTTTTTGCTCGGTAGGGGGCGGATCCCCTTGCCAAGAAATTTTGCCTCGGCAGGGGGTGAGACCCCCTGCCTCATGATTGATATGGGAGGTGGCGAGACCTCCCTACCTTGACCTTACTGCCGGTAGGGGCAACGCTCCTGTCTGTCTCAATTTCACCAGAGGGTTGTGTTTCCCTGCCCGAGCTCGTTTTTGATAGGGGGCATCACCCTTCTTGTTATTGGGTAATAAATTTCATTTTAACACACTGTCTCTTGCAGATTTCTCAACGGATCCCGCTTGTGCCCCGCAACCCGTGGTAAGTAAGTGACAAAAGTAATGCAAATCAGGTAAATACTCGTGGTGAGTAAGTGATGCATGTGCATTACATGTTATTTAATTTCTTGGATGCAACACTTTTCTGTTCACACACTCACTTAGTTATGGATATTTAGGGTTGCTTTGATGGAGTTTGAAGATCATGCTAAGCATGATTTTAATGTATAAAAATAGAAGTGTTTTTATTTTTGGAGTTTGGATTCCATGTTAGTCATGGTAATAGTTAGCGGGATATTGATGTGTGTTTGCTGCAGGTACATGTTTGACATTATTTTGATCTGAATGATTTGAATGTATTACAATGTTTGATGTGATTGTATCCATGCTTGCAAGAAGTTACTTTCAATTTGATTATGACTTCTATGTGAAATTGTATCATAAAAACATGCTTCAAATGAATGTATCATGTTATGAATGAGTTTGTACTTGAAAATGAATGATAAGTTATCAATGTTTCAAACATGCTTGAAATGAATGATTTTGCACATGAAAATATTAAGTTATCAATGCATGCATCATAGTTCTTGTGATTGTATGATATTTTATATATATATATGTGTGTGTGTGTATGTGTGATATATATCAAATCATTACATCTACCAAGAATGCATGATAAATTTGATATTTTCTTTATCATAGCATTCTGATGATTCTCTTTTAACTGGTTAGGATAATATGCGTAACATCATACGACAAAATGACTGCAAACCGTGAATGAATATACCGTAGAATAGTTGACAATGAGGTATCACTTGAATGTATGAATGGTGTTGACAGTTTTATTGAATTTACAATGGCAAGTGTCAGTACAGTAGATCCCATAAGTCAGATTAGATGCCCTGCACAATTTATGTATAGATGGATTTTCAGGCAAATCAAACCTTCATAATAGAAGTGAGAAATATTAGGCTCGGTTTATGTACAAATGGATTTAATCCATTTGGGGGTAGATCAACTCCATACTCGTGTTTGCCAGTATTTGTAACCCCATACAACCTTCCTCCAAGCTTGTATATGAAGCATCAAAATCTTTTCTTGTCTCTATCGATCCCTGGTCCGACCTCTCCGGGCCAAAATCTTGATGTATATTTAAGTCCATTGATTAATGAATTGAAAGTAGTGTGGGATGACAATATTCTCACGTATGATGCCCATAAAAAACAAAACTTCAATATGAAGGCTACTGTTCTATGGACAATCAGTAACTTCCCTGCATATGGTATGTTATCTGGTTAGAGCACACATGAGAGGTTGGCATGTTCGTAGTGCATGGATGATACAAAATCTTTTAGATTGACGCATGGAAGGAAGTCGTACTGGTTTGATTGTCACTGTCGATTTTTACCCAATGACCATCCGTTTTGATGACAAAAGAATGTGTTTCGAGCAAGCACAATTGAAATGAAAGGTCCACCCACAAGGTTGTCTCGCATAGAGATTTTAAGAAGATTGTGATACTTTTCATATGAACTAACAGATGCCCGTAGCCCGACGCCCTTCCTTGGATTTGAGAAGGATCACAATTGGACAAAGAAATCTATATTTTGGGAACTAACATATTGGTCGTCCTTATTGATACAACATAATTTGAATGTGATGCATGTAGAGAAAAATGTGTTTGATAATGTGTTCAATATGGTAATGAATGTGAAAGAAAAAACAAAGGATAATTCGAAGGCATGTATGAATTTCAAAGTAATATGTAAAAGATCAGAATTAGAACTCAAAGAGTACAATGGCAAAGTACTGAAACCAAAGGCAAGGTACATGCTTAGACCAGATCAAGTAAAACATGTATGTCAATGGTTGAGACAATTAAGATTTTCAGATGGATACATCTCTAACATTGCTCGGGTTGTGAAGATAGACGAGGGACAATTATATGGGTTGAAGAGCCATGATTGTCATGTCATTATGCTACAGTTGATACCCCTAGCATTCCATGATATGTTAGACAAACCTATATGGGGATATTATCTGAGTTGAGTAGATTTTTTAGAACATTGTGAGCATCGGAAGTCGTAGTATCTGAGGTAAAGAATCTCGAGGATTCTATCATCACTACTATTTGTCAGCTAGAGAAGATATTTTTGCCAGCATTTTTTGATGTTATGAAATATGTCATCATACATTTGCCATATGAACCAAGGGTTGGTGGTCCTGTGCAATATCGATGGATGTACCTATTTGAAAGATATATTTTTTTTTTATATTTTTCTTTTCAATGCTATTGAGAAATTTATTTCAATCCGAGATGTATATTGTTGACAGATGCATGTTTGACCCGAAAAAAAAGGTTCAGAATAAAGCAAGAGTAGAGGGCTCTATTTGTGAGGCGTACACTTTAGAAGAGATTTCAAATTTCTCATCTATGTACTTTGAACCTCACATTCCAACATGTTACACATGCCCACCTCGTAATGATGATGGAGAACAATTTACTGTAGCTAACAAACTATCGATATTTTAACCACTTGGGCATGCCTTTGGCAGTTGTCGATCAAGACTATTGGAAGATCGAGAGCAAGATACAATACAAATCTATATCCTTTTTAATTGCTCAGCAATCGACCCATACATCGAGTAAGTATACTTAATATGTAACACTAAATTCTATATGTGCATACATGGTTCAGTAATATAAGTATTTGTTAAGTGCAGACGATTTGATCTGGAGTTGCAAAGAGAACTTCCACATATCACTGATGCAGAAGTACAGAAAGAACGTGAAAATAAGTTTGTGGCATGGTTGAAAGAGTTGGTAAGAACGATGACATCCATTTTTTTCATGTAAACAATAATAAGTTACTTAATTAGTGGTGATCACAGTCATTATTTATGCTTGTAGGTCCGCCATGCTGATGTTAAAGATCAAGAAATATGTGATTTACAAAATGGTCTGACCAAAGTCGTGCAATGTTACAATGGGTACATCATAAATGGTTATCGATTCCATACAAAAGACTACGGTGTAAACAAGTCAATGATGAATAGTGGCGTGTGC
Source organism: Nuphar pumila (assembly GCF_984573655.1). Classification (NCBI taxonomy): domain Eukaryota; kingdom Viridiplantae; phylum Streptophyta; class Magnoliopsida; order Nymphaeales; family Nymphaeaceae; genus Nuphar; species Nuphar pumila. The sequence continues at coordinate 74,059,515 of NC_143262.1, forward strand.
GTCAAGGGTAGCAGCTATGGTGAAAATGAACATGACTACTACAGTGTTATAGAAAAAATAATAGAGTTGACTTATGCATAAATAATAGGGTAACTTTATTCAAGTGTCATTGATTTGATCTTACAGCAACAAGAGTCGACAAAGCCTCAGGCATTATGGAGGTGAATCATAAATCAAGGTTTGGAACATATGAACCATTCATATTAGCCTTGCAAGCTCAACAAGTTACTATACTTCATATTCGACTATAAGGAAGTCAGATAGAAATGAATGATGGGCAGTTTGCAAGGTGAAGTCTAAACTGTACCCCGAGTATGATCAGTTATAGGAAGACAAGTTAACTGAAGAGAGTGATTACTGTCAATCAGATGATATGTATGACTTCTCTTATGGTCACGATGTTGCGCATGGTATGCATGTCATATCTCTAGTAGTCGATGGCACATGCATGGAAGAATGTGATCCAAATGATATACCAAGTGAATGGGCACCCAATAAAAAAAAAGAAAAAGACGACGAAGAGGAGGAGGAAGAAGAAGAAGAATATGAAAGTCAAACAAGTGATGAAGAAGAATTCTTGAGCTAGTGAAATACATCTTGTAATACATACCTCTATTTGATGTCAATGATTTGAATGTATTGAAATGTATTGCAATGACTTGAATGTATTGAAATGTTTGAATGTATTGCATGAAGTCAATTTGAATTTGATTATGTATCATTGATAGGTATAGAGTTATGATTTGAATGTATTGAAATGTATTACAATGACTTGAATGATTTGAATATATTGCAATGTTTGAATGTATTGCATGAAGTTAATTTTGATTTGATTATGTATCTTTGATAGGTATAGAGTTATGATTTGAATGTATTGTAATGTTTGAATGTCTTGCATAAAGTTATTTTCGATTTAATTATGTATCCATGATGATATAGAGTTGTGTAACTGATCAAATTGTATTACAAGTTAAGGATAAGTTATCCATGATTAGCAAGTGATGTCATATCTTATGTTTTAATGTATTGTAATATTTGATGTGAATGATTTGAATGTATTGAAATGTATTGCAATGACTTGAATGATTTGAAGGTATTGCAATATTTGAATGTATTGCATGAAGTTATTTTTTATTTGATTATGTATCTTTGATAGATATAGAGCTATGATTTGAATGTATTGAAATGTATTGCAATGACTTGAATGTATTATAATGTTTGAATGTCTTGCATGAAGTTATTTTTGATTTGATTATGTATCCATGATGATAGAGTTGTGTAACTGATCAAATTGTATTGCAAGTTAAGGATAGTTATCCATGATTAGCAAGTGATGTCATATCTTATGTTTTATTGTATTGCAATATTTGATGTGAATGATTTGAATGTATTAAAATGTATTACAATGATTTGAAGGTATTGCAATATTTGAATATATTGCATGATATGTTTTATTTGTTAGAATATGGTTCATGGAGGTTACAGTGGCCGAGCACCCAGTGGTAGTTAGTTTCAGCCTTCATCTTCATGGGTTGCTTCGATAGGTATATCATTTAACTAATTATATACTTGATTAGTTTAAATGCATATTGTGTAAATTTCTAACTCATTTTTCTATAGATGATGCTTTGCCTGCACATGACCCACCTACACCAGTTGTTCATACAAGTCAGAAGACGACAACACTTGATGCAGGGTCTTCTCAGTCTGACACATGATGACTCATTCAAATAGTGTATATCGATAATTGATTATAGGTATTTCATTTTCACTTATCCTATACTTATCTTATAAATATTGTATATTGATAGTTAATGTGTACAAATTCATGTGCAACGCGAGGTTCAAGCCACAAGAGGTAATACGAGACATTAAGCATTCACTAGTTCAACATCTATCAGAACTGATCGCTCAATAGAAAGAGTACCCGAAGGAGGTGTTGGACAAATTATAACCCTCATTCATGGTATATAATTGTTTCTCATAGTTAATGTGTTTCATATTTAATTTTTTGTTATAGTCATGTCTACTAACTTTCTGAAATTATTTATAGGCTTCGAATTGTTTCGCGACTACGATGAAGGAGCAGGACGCGAGTAAGGTGTGGCAGAAGGTGGATGCCAGTCGATTTATAGACATGCTGCATAATATGAAGACTGCAGCAAGAAAAACATTTGGCGGGATAGATGATCCACTGCAGTAGAAGGGCCATGACCCTCCCAATATCAGGTCAGATGTTTGGGATGCAACGTGCGACAAGTGGGCAGGGCATGAATTTTGAAATTGTTCAGTGAAGGCTGCACAAAACAGAGCGAAGATGCCCGATGCTCATCTACACACAAGTGGATCGAGGACTTTTGGGAGCCACCTGAAGAAAATGGTAACTCATCAATATATATATATATATATATATATATTATCAATTTTATAAGTATTGTTGCATACCTGTTAAATATTTTTTTTATCATTTAACTTCGCAGGAAGCAGAAAAATGAGGCATTACACCATACAAAGATGTATTTGTTGAAACGCATAAATGTAAGATCATAGGAGAGTTTGTATCAGAGAAGGCGAGAACAACAGTGGTATATATTTATTATATTAATAAACATTGTAATATGCAAGTTATCATAAATATTGTAATTCTTAATTATTAATCCACATTATAATTATTACTTTGTAGAAGTCATATGAGCAACAGATGGTAGAGCGATATGACGATGACTCCACTGAGCATCCGCCTTTTGATCCTACAGCATGGGTGACTGCAACAGGTGAACCCAAAAAGCGTCGTGTGTTCTAGTTTGGGAGTAATATGAACACCTCACCAGTCGTTGCCTCCTCCAGTTACGGCTCTCAGAATTCTCCCGTCAACATCAGCTCCAAGCATCTGACTGACCCGCCTAATTCTTGGGATGGTGTTTGCCAGCTTGTTAAGGACACAATGCGTGACTATTTACATAAAACAATTTCTGACGTTATCCGTAATGAGTTGTGCAGCTTTTTTCGAGACAGAGGAACTTCATCTGTAGGTGTCTCTCAAGTATGAAAGTTTCATGTGATTTGTTTCATGATCTAGGTAAAATGATTTTGTTAGAATCTAATTTGTTTGAGCATTATGATTTTCCTACCGACATTGTTCAGTTAGGAAAATATCAATATCATATATCCATTTTTTTGAATTAAAGGATAAACATGAAAACACTTATGTAAATAACTCTAACATGGATTTTTAAGCATGGTACACACATATTCAAACACTCATGATGTCGTAACATAGATTAAAAATCAATACATGCATTAGAACATAACCAAATTCATGTTTTTGCCCATATCTCAAGCACATCTTTAGAAAAATACTTTTTCATAAAACATGAGATTTGATAAAAATCAATTTTATTCTAAATCTAATAAATTCTCTTACACATCATTTTCAACATCATACATCATCTAATTATGCATAGAAATGAGTAACATGCATAACTAAAACTGATTTGCATCTAATCAACAATACTATATAATTTTCTTGAAAACCGATTTTGGTAAAATCCCAAATTAGATCTTGTTTTCAAAGAAATCAATATTTTGAAATATATCAGCATGAGGCATGTCAAGTATAAACATTTAAAACCTCTCTAATACAAGATTTATGGCTGATCCATCTTGAATCTTGATTTTTCATTCTTTAGATACCCGAAATTCATTTTCGAGCGTATATGATAGAGGTACCTACCTCAAATGCAAGTTTCAATGGATTAGATGTCTCCTCCACTTGATGTAATTGAAGCTCTAATGGCTGCTAAGACCTTTAAAATTGAAGAAGAAGAGGGGAGAGAGACAAAAAGAAATAGAAAGAGAGAGAAAGGGGTGGGGACATCTTCTCTTCTTTTAAAGAGAGAGGGCATGCCTAAGGCAAGTCATTAACTTGACTTAGCAACCCACAAAGAGAGGAGAGAGAGGACTGGTTGACGCCCCCTTCCTTTCTTCTTTTTGAATTCCAAAATCCAATACAAGTTGAATTTCAAAACTTTCCTATTTGGATTTTTTTTTCCTTTCTTTCTTTCTTTCTTCCTTGACCTCCCAAGAGGTAGGGATGTCCCATGTGGTCCCTCCTAGACTTGGTTGCCACATGGCCATCCTTATGGGTCTCAAGGCTTCTCATATTAAGCCTTGATTCCCATATAGTATGTTTTGACCTTCTTTTTTATCTTTTTTATGTTTTTGATAAAATCAAAGAGCACATTGATTTTTAGTAACTAAGGTCTAGTCATGAGGGTGTGGCCCACCTAGGCAGCGTTCCACCCTCTTTGGTAGTTTACTTAATTAAGTTTAATTATTTTTGTTTATTTATTTATGAAAAATCCAATATTTCTAAATTGGATCTTGGATCCATATTAAGCCTTGGATTTCTAACAAAATCTAAACTCAATCATTTTTCAAACCTAATTTGGATCCAAACCCATATACTCAATCCAAATTTAAGTGAAATTAATTTCAAACCCAAATTAAATTTGAATTCTATTTAAATTCCAGTTAATATGATTTTAACTCAGGGGTTAAATTCAAATTTCATTTTAACATTCAACAAAATTCTAATTCACCAGAAATTTTATTTTCAATAAATGTACTACATAAAATTATAATTCACAAGCATATTTAAATAAATAAAAGTAATATTTAAGATAATAAATCCTCCTTATTTATTTAAATAATTTTTAAAAAAATTGCAGGTATTATATCCTACCATAGCAAACTCAAGTTCTCATGTATATTCTTCTATTCCATGATGTTGCCAACATACTTTCACCAGAGGAATGGTCTTTAACCTCAATACCTACTCCTTCCGATCCACAATCTCAACTGGGTGTTCTTTCATAGTCAAGTCCTCTTGTACTTCAACATCCTCATATTGGATTATGTGGGACAGGTCCAGTACATACTTTCTTAGCATTGACACATGGACCACATTATGAATCTTTACATACTGAGGTGGTAACTCCACTCGATAAGCCGTTGCACCTATTTTCTCGAGAATCTTAAACCATCCAACATATCTAAGACTGATTTTCCTTTCTTGCCAAATTTGAACACTCTTAATATGAGAAACTCGAACAAAGACAAAGTCTCTCACCTTGAATGTGCGCTCTCATCATCGTAGGTCCGCATAACTCTTCTGCCTACTCTAAGTTGCTAGTAATATGTCGAGTATCTTCTATACTTGCTCAATATAGTGCTTAATCACTACTGGTGACTCAATTGACCTCACACCAACCTCGTTCCAATAGATAGGTAATCTGCATGGGTATCGATACTCACATGATAACTATTATTATAGGTAAATTTTGTCACTACAACATACTTGTCTCACTCGCCCTTTCAGTTCAAGATACATGCATGATGATGCATATCATTTTCATACATTATTCATGCATTTTTATGTAATTTCAAGGTTTAAAACTCATGTAATGGTGTATTTATGTACAAAGAGGTCACAGTTCAAATTTCACTTGAATCAGAGTTAAATTGAGGAAAATAATACATTTTTAGAATTTTGGATCAGTGTTCGATGTAGAACGGATCCAGATCCAACCCAAGAACTCAAATTTGGATCTTGGAATGGACCCAAAACTTAAATATCCATAAACCCACGTGATCCAAAGTGCTTTGTCATGATATTTTCCGAAAACCCTCTCTTTCTAAGGTATTTAGGTAGCCAATTGTAAATAACAATTAATTTAGCATTTAATTAGAACTAACTTTTATTTTAGGTGGTTTTTAGAATTAGAAACAAGTTAGTTAGAATAAATAGTAAAAAATTGTAGATTTTCACATTTTTGGATGTTTAAAAAAATCGCCCATTCTCTCTCTCATCTCTTCTCCCTCCCCCTGTCTTTCTCTCTTATTCACATGCCCCCATTGGCGTGTTCTTCTTCTTCCTCCTTTCTTGTCATTGTTTCTTTTCTTTGTTGATTGTTGTGTTTTCATGCAGGTGCTGTAGATCAAAGGTGAGTTTATCCTCAGTGTTGTGCCATTTGCATCAATGAGGAGTAGTCCTGCTCTTCCCCCACATGACTCTCTTCCTCTCTTCTTCGATTCCTTCTCTAAATCGGTTCTGTAACAAGTGCAACAACGAAGGGAACATGAAAGACCATCAAGAAACATGTTGGACATGCTTTCCAACTCTATTGATCGCTCTTCCTCCCCCCTCCATCGTCGCACAACCCTTGAGGTTTGTCTTCCTCATCCCTTTCCTCTAGATTAGATCGAGTCAAGCCTAGTTGAGTCAAGTTATGACCGAGTCATTTTGTTTTCTGATTTTTTTTACAGCAAACCTATGTTTGTAATTCACATTTTTTTTAGGTTCTAAGATTAAGTCTAATTTTAGTTTTAGGTATTGTTTTATTTCTTTTCAGCAATTTCGCTAAATTATGAAAAATCGGCTAGATTCAATCTAGTCGATTGTGGAGGTTTTGACGTTTTCAAGTGTGATGTTCTGATATTTTTTTATCATAGTAGGTAAAATCTCAATTTTTAATCCCCTAAGATTGAGTCTAGAAAGTAGTTTAGTTTAAATAAAAATAGATTTTTAAATTGCTTTGTTTTGATAATTAAAAATTAGTTTGAGCTTTTATTTTTATTTTTTTAAATCAAGTTTAGGGGTTGTCATCTTCTCCAAGAAGATGACAACCATTATAGGTTCAGCAAGGGTTGAGTGAATTTTAGTAAAGTCTAATTTAGCTTAGTGTTTCTTTAGTATGTATTCAATACATTTATGGCATGATTTCTTATTATGTATTAATTAGGTAATTAACATAGGCAATTTCAATTAAGTCAAAATAGCCATTCACGTGTGTTAGTTTTATTCCATGTTCTGTCCCAGCATTAGTGATGTTAGATATTATATAGAATAGCCTGTAGTTAGTTTAGTTAGTATAATTCAATTTTTTTCTAATTTTCATAAAAAGCATTTTAGGGATTCCTAAGAATAGGTGATTTTGGCAAATTTGTGGGGGTTTCTAAAATTCGGGGAATTTTAATTTGGAAAGAGTTGAGTCTTCTTTGAAGATGCCAAGCTAGAAGGATCCTTTAAATATCCAATTAAGTAAGGTGATTCAATTTTTGAATCACCTACTTAATGGTTGTATTCACTTGTGATGTCTATTTTGAAATCGTTGTAATTTTGAAAAGATTTTTATATGTAAAACATGTGAAAACCAGACATCAAATAATAAAAACCGGTTCTCACTAGTGGATAAGACCGGGTCGAACTCAGGGAACGGGAATATTTCGTATTCAAGCACACAAATCTAAACTATTTCTTTATTGCCGAATTATAAAATGTAAAATGTTCGAGAAAAGTAAAAACAACTAACTATTACAACAAATGAATACCCTTCGTAGAGGACGTAAAATGCGATATTTACAAACCCAGAATTAAATTCCTAAGGTCTAAAATAAAAGTAAAAAGCTTCTATCTTCATGTACTTCGTGTCGCGTATGCGCTTCAGCTCCACTCCTGTGCGATCCTGCACAAGTCAAACAAACACGAGCAGTACAAGATACTAATAGAGAATACACTAAGCAAAGTATACTAATTAAATGCTAAAATACTATGAACTATATAAACCTAATAGCAATCCACTAAGCAACTTTAAGAACTAAATTTCAAATTAAAATCTTACTAACAACATTTTCTTTACTAAGTAACTCTAATGATCAAGTACTAATTAAATGTGATTCCTTAACTAAATGAATGAAATTACAACTAAGCTAACTATTATCTATCACTCATCTAATATCTAACAATGCAATTAATTAAACAGCTAACAGTTTAACAAAGTAATACTAGCATTATTCACTTAACTAACAGTCAATAGCATTGCATCCAACAATTAATACAACACTCTTAAAATCCGATTTAATTAGTTTTCAAAATAAATCTTCAATTGATCTTAATAACCACAACACTCTCCGAAAATCCAACTAACAACAAATATCAACATAATTCCAGCAGTGAAGTTTAACAGAGAATTGCAATGAATTTCAGCAAAAAACATTTCAGTGAAAATCATTGATGAATTTTACTGAAAATTAACACACTATTGCCAAAGATCAAACAATAAATCGTGTCCGGACGATTAAATTTCAGTAAGCAATACACAGTGAATAGTGAAGTTCAACAAAGACACACGGTCACTGAAAATAGTGAAGTTTGCCTAAAAAACAACAGTAAAAATTACAGCCAGATTGCTCTGATGATTATCTCAGATTAGTTGCCCAAATCAATGATCAGAAAAGTAGGAAATCAATAAATCACTATCGAATTAAATCCTAACTCAGATTTGTATTTAACTCAGATCTTGATTTTGCATTTCAACAACAAGATTTATACACAACCATGCAACAACATGATCAATGGCTTCTATGGTGACCTGCCAGAAATTGTAGAGATTCCAAGGGATTCGACCTCAAATTTCAGCTTTCACGAATCTCAGATTTCACAACAGTGATTCACGACATTATCTATTAGTTTTCACTATCTTATGATAGTAATGAAAAAGCATTACTTGTTTGAACTCCATTCATTAGATCAATCACCGAAGTATCACTGGATTCAAAGATTAAAATTCACTGTACTCTGCCTGAGCATCAAAATCTGTTCACCTGGCTCAGAAACAGTAAAATCATGGCTGAGATCGCTGGATTTCAGTAGATGTTTCACTGTTATCAGATACACATCGTCATCTCTCTATCAGATGCCAATCGTGATAGGATTTCACGATTTGGAACAGGGAATTCCGATAGGCTCTCTACGGCAGGTCCATAGCTCTGATCGGTACCAGAAATCTCTTTCAAGAAGCTTTGAAAAAGAATGTTCGCCGAAAAAAAAACAGAAATAGATCCAGATGATCGATCAAATTTCTGTAGAAATTTGTTAATCAATCCAGATCGAGACGATCTGGATACTCTGGTGACAAATTCAGATCACTGTAAACTGAAGTTTCAAATCATACTATCGACAACTTTGAATAAGATTAAAACAAAATTCAAATCATATTATCAGTTTAAAAATTCAGATCAAAGTATCGACATATCAAATCTCTGATTTTTTCTTTCTGTTTTTTTTTTTATTTTTTTAATGCAGAAACAATAATATGATTCACTAGAAATGCATATAAACTACAAACTAAAATCCATTCTAAAAATTTCTAAAACAAAAAACAGTAAATCAGAACAATTTTTTTAACATGAGTTATGAATTCTTAACAGAAAATTAAACGAAATTCAGAAAATAAAGAGAGGAAGAAAATAGAAGAAGAAGAACTCACCATAACTGGAGGGATTAGAAGAGAGGTTGGAATCCTCTCTCTTGCTTCAGCCGTTGTCAGAATTCTCCACCGGAAAGAGGATGAGAAAAAGAGGGGAAAATAGGGAGAAGGAGAAGAATAGGCAAGAAGAGGTGGAGAGGAAGGGGAAGAAGAGAGGGCTTGGGCAAGAAAGAGAAGACAAGCTTCTCTTCCCCCCTACGTATCATATTTAAAGATTTGAACTTTTGTCCATAAGTCCATCTTCTTTTTAAAATTTCATTTCAAAACCTCTCTTCAAAAAGTTATTTACAAAACAACTCAAAATGACTATGTTTTAGAAAATACAAAACTAAGTCTATTTTAACTCTAATTTTTTTTATGATTTTCAAAAACTAAACTACTATAATTATGTCAAAAACTAAAATATGCATTAAAATGTAAAATAACACTATTTTTCATGCATTTTCTATTCTTATATTATTTTAGCACATTTACTCGAAACTAACATAAAATTGGGTTTTTAAATCATTTTCTCATGAAATCATGCATATTTTTATATGAAACATCCCTAAAATATATGCATGATCAAATACCCCCCACGCTTATGTTTTGCTAGTCCTCGAGCAAACTAGACAAATGCACGAAATCAATCTATCAACTAACTCACTTTCGTAGGAATCACTGTTGCATTTAGCACATGCAACAAGCCCTTTCAACCCCTGGGTTACCCCAGTGGACGAGTAAGGTCTCGTGAGGGTTTGCAGTGATGCTACCCACAAACATCTTTGTCATGTATGCATATTACACATCCTCATAAGTAGTAGATAATTAAAGACTTTATTTTCACAAATATTTCTTGTTATTTCAACATCACAATATAATTAGAGTCTTTTATATACCACCACAGAAAAAGAATCTCTTTCACTTTTCTAAATATCACAATTATTTATGTTTTATTCTTAGAAAATCCAATAAAAACAAGTTATTATTTACTTATCCTCACTCATATGTTTTCTACACAGATTTTCAAAAACACACCTCTAAGCATTGAACTTTTTTCTTTTTAAGCTCTTTTCTTTTCTTTTTTCACGCTTTTTCTTTTTCTTTTTGCGCATTCATTCTTCTCTTATAGCTTGTGTGTGGTCTGCTTTTATGCCCTGTGTAATGTCAATATCTTCTATACTTTTTCAATGCATACCAAAAGATATCAACTAAGACATAAAAGTGACTTCCTTCATTTACCTTTGCAACGTGAGAGTCAAACACTTCAACTTGTGTCTTGTTCTCAGCTACTTAGGATCACGAAGTTTTCCACTATCCTTTTCGAAATGGAATTCAAAAGTTTCAACTTACATCTAAGTCTCATATACTAAGGATTGTGGAATTATCCAAACAACCTAACACATACTCTTTTTCACTTTTTGAGCTCATTTTTACGCTTTTGTTCATTTGCTTAGTTTTTCAAAAATACAACTGTGCATATTCATATTTGTGATTCAAAATAAATTCTAACATGTATCTATCATCATTTCTTTGAAATCCGCATAAACAACCATAATTTTTAGATCCATGTCAGAAAATTTTTTCATGGGGCTTAAAAAACCTCTAAAAACATCAGATTTGAAATAACATTCATATAAGTTCAAACTCTTTCTTTAAAAACCTACTTTTCATGAGAGATGTGTAAACATGTGCAAGAACGTAGACAAAAATATTCAAGGTGTGCAAACTACACCCTCCCCCATGCTTGACTGACACTGTCCCAGTGGCACTCCCCCATGCTTATATGAAACTACGTGAATGCACATGAGAGGAAATAATTGAGGGAAAAAAGTAGAATAACCTGACATGAATTAAAAATGCATGTTCTATGAATGTAATGAATGCAATATGTACATGACAAAACATGAAACTCATAGAAAGAGATAGAAAATGAAAAAATAAAACCAAATAAAATCTACAAATCCTAAAAGCGAATGTAATATTGTACAAAATATGGGTTGCCTCCCATAAAGCGCTAAGTTTCACGTCCCCAGCCAGACGGATCCCTGGAAAAACCTTCATCGTCCATGAGATCAATGGACATGAAGTCAGGCTTAATCAGACTCTCTATGAAAAATAGTGTCATCTGTGATACTACACACTGTGTTTCCATCCCTTCTACCTCTAAATGTAGTATCATGACTCTCGACATGAAGAACGAAAATTAGTCTCATCTGAGAGTCTGGTCAAGAAATGAGAGTCTAGGACCGACCGACTATCAATAAATGCTAATTCAGAAAAGTGGTGACTATGATCTGGCTTGACTTGGTCAAACACCTTCTGCATCTGTACCTCTTGCTTACTAAAAGGAATCAGTGATCCTAAAGGTTGAGAAAATGGGTCTCTATATGATGATAATGCATGCTGTGGGCCAGACCCCTTCTGCTGAGGTATCATGGAAATCGACTCGTCAGTAAAAATGATATGAGGCTCATGAGTCGATCCCTGAATGGAATGATATGCCTTCCCGCTCTGAAGGGATGTAACAGATTTAACCTGCTCATGATGTGAATTGTTGGAATACAGGTTAAATGACACAAAATCTTCTCCCTTTGAGATGACAACAAGCCTACTAGATGGGTTCCCCTCGCTTTGCCTACTGAAGGTCTCAACCAACTGTCTCATTTGAGTCTCTGACTTAGCTATTGACTGCGTATGAGAGCTCAAAACTTGTAATATCTTATCCTGAAAGGACTGACTAGGCAAAGGCTCATGAGAATGGGGTTGAGTATAAGCAGGTTGGGCTGGGGGATAACTTGATTGATGAAATCTAGGCGCATAACTGCCTTGCCTGGGTTGGCTCTGGGAAGGGTTAGGGGGTGGACTGATGAAGTGGTTTCGCCATCCTGAGTTATATGAAGGTACAAATGAATCATGCTCGGTCCTAGCGAAACCTTAGGCAGCATTCACCTGCTCCTGAACGAATTCAGAATATAGCGGTGCTGCCGAACACTCTAAAACACAGTGTGCAGGGCTAGCACAAAGCTCACAGACTCTTTCTACTGGACTTCGCGAAGAATTGGCTAGGAATTGATCTAACTTCCTAGTCAACTGGTCAACCTTGGTACACAATTCTAACTCGGACCCTACTTCGGAAATCCCTATTTTTCTAGGACCACTAGACATAGTTGTAGTCCTATCGAGCCGTGAAGACAAGGTATAATGCATCGTGTTTTCACTCAAGGTCTTAAATAGAGACCACACCTCATCCTCACTCTTGAGCATAAAAGTGCCCCCACAAGATGAATCAACCATTTGACGGTGCTTCTCAGTAAGTCCGTCATAGAAATACTGCACCAACTGACAACGAGGCACCTGGTGATGGGGATACTTGCGGAGAAGATCTTTCAATCTCTCCCAAGACTCGTGAAACTGTTCTCCCTCAATTTGAAAAAAACTGGTTATAGCTTTATGAAACTGATTTGTTTTACCAATTGGAAAGTACTTTTTGAGAAATTCGCGCTGCATTTCTTCCCAAGTAGTAATACGAACCGTCTCAAGAGATTTTAGCCAGTGCTTGGCTTTATCATTGAGAGAGAACGAAAACAAATTTAACCTCATAGCATCATCTCCAAAGTTATTGATTCGCACTGTCGAGCAAATCTCAAGGAATTCGTCGAGATGACGATATGGGTCTTCATTGCTAAGGCCATAAAACGAAGGTAGCATTTGAATCACACTGACCTTAATCTCAAAATGGCTCGCTCCTACATCAGGTCTCGTGATGCAGGAGGCGGGAGTATACGTATTTGGCATGCAGTACTCCCTCAAAGGATGGATCAAATGATGATCGCCAGCCATTGCGTACACCTTGGAGTTGATCGGTGTAGCACGCGTCCTAACTTTGGGTTTTCTACCTAACTAACGCACTAAGCGACCAAACCACACAAACCACAAAGCGAGTAAACTAAACAAACACCACGCAGTTACACATAACAAAGATTATGCAAAGAAAATATGAAATCTATGTGTACGGTACCAATCGTACACAGTCACCTCTAAGGGGATCATAGTGGGTAGGCTGTGCAGAAAAGTAAGCTTGTCTCTATGATATGCACATACGTGGTTCTAAACCTAAATGCAAACAAACACTAGGCAATAAAGTGAATACTAGTATTTCGCCGTTCTCCGGCAACGACGCCAAAAATTCGATGTCTATTTTGAAATCATTGTAATTTTGAAAAGATTTTTATATGTAAAACATGTGAAAACCAGACATCAAATAATAAAAAACGGTTCTCACTAGTGGATGAGACCGGGTCGAACTCAGGGAACAGGAATATTTCGTATTCAAGCACACAAATCTAAACTATTTCTTTATTGCCGAATTATAAAATATAAAATGTTCGAGAAAAGTAAAAAAAACTAACTATTCCAACAAATGAATACCCTTCGCAGAGGGCGTAAAATGCGATATTTACAAACCCAAAATTAAATTCCTAAGGTTTAAAATAAAAGTAAAAAGCTTTTATCTTCATGTACTTCATGTCGCGTATGCGCTTCAGCTCCACTCCTGTGCGATCCTGCACAAGTCAAACAAACACGAGCAATACAAGATACTAATAGAGAATACACTAAGCAAAGTATACTAATTAAATGCTAAAATGCTATGAACTATATAAACCTAATAGCAATCCACTAAGCAACTTTAAGAACTAAATTTCAAATTAAAATCTTACTAACAACATTTTCTTTACTAAGTAACTCTAATGATCAAGTACTAATTAAATGTGATTCCTTAACTAAATGAATGAAATTACAACTAAGCTAACTATTATCTATCACTCATCTAATATCTAACAATGCAATTAATTAAACAACTAACAGTTTAACAAAGTAATACTAGGATTATTCACTTAACTAACGGTCAATAGCATTGCATCCAACAATTAATAAATCACTCTTAAAATCCGATTCAATTAGTTTTCAAAATAAATCTTCAATTGATCTTAATAACCACAACACTCTCCGGAAATCCAACTAACAACAAATATCAACATAATTTCAACAGTGAAGTTTAACAGAGAATTGCAGTGAATTTCAGCAAAAAACATTTCAGTGAAAATCATTGATGAATTTTACTGAAAATTAACACACTATTGCCAAAGATCAAACAATAAATCGTGTCCGGACGATTAAATTTCAGTAAACAATATACAGTGAACAGTGAAGTTCAACAAAGACACACGGTCACCGAAAATAGTGAAGTTTGCCTGAAAAAGAACAGTAAAAATTACAGCCAGATTGCTCTGATGATTATCTCAGATTAGTTGCCCAAATCAATGATCAGAAAAGTAGGAAATCAATAAATCACTGTCGAATTAAATCCTAACTCAGATTTGTATTTAACTCAGATCTTGATTTTGCATTTCAACAAGATTTATACACAACCGTGCTACAACAAGATCAATGGCTTCTATGGTGACCTTCCGGAAATTGCAGGGTATCCAAGGGATTCAACCTCAAATTTCAGCTTTCACGAATCTCAGATTTCACGACAGTGATTCACGACATTATCTATTAGTTTTCACTGTCTTACGATAGTAATGATAGAGCATTCCTTGTTTGAACTCCATTCTTCAGATCAATCACCGAAGTATCACCAGATTCAGAGATTAAAATTCACTGTACTCTGCCTGAGCATCAAAATTTGTTCACCTGGCTCAGAAACAGTGAAATCATGGCTGAGATTGCTGGATTTCAGTAGATGTTTCACTGTTATCAGATACACATCGTCATCCCTCTGTCAGATGCCAATCGTGATAGGATTTCACGATCTGGAATAGAGAATTCCGGTAGGCTCTCTACAGCAGGTCCATTGCTCCGATCGGTACCAGAAATCTCTTTCAAGAAGCTTTGAAAAAGAATGTTCACCGAAAAAAAAACAGAAATCAATCCAGATGATCGATCAAATTTCTGTAGAAATTTGTTAATCGATCCAGATCCAGATGATCTGGATACTCCGGTGACAGATTCATATCACTGTAAACTGAAGTTTCAAGTCATACTATCGACAACTTTGAATCAGATTAAAACAAAATTCAAATCATATTATCAATTTAAAAATTCAGATCAAAGTATTGAAATATCAAACTATCAAATCTCTGTTTTTTTTTTATTGCAGAAACAATAATACGATTCACTAGAAATGCATATGAACTACAAACTAAAATCCATTCTAAAAATCTCTGAAACAAAAACAGTAAATCAGAACAATTTTTTTAACATGAGTTATGAATTCTTAACAAAAAATTAAACGAAATTCAGAAAATAAAGAGAGAGGAAGAAAATAGAAGAAGAAGAACTCACCATAACTAGAGGGAATAGAAGAGAGGTTGGAATTCTCTCTCTTGCTTCAGCAGTTGTCGAAATTCTCCACCGAAAAGAGGATGAGAAAAAGAGGGGAAAATAGGGAGAAGGGGAAGAATAGGCAAGAAGAGGTGGAGAGGAAGGGGAAGAAGGGAGGGCTTGGGCAAGAAAGAGAAGACAAGCTTCTCTTCCCCCCTACGTATCATATTTAAAGATTTGAACTTTTGTCCATAAGTCCATCTTCTTTTTAAAATTTCATTTCAAAACCTCTCTTCAAAAAGTTATTTACAAAACAACTCAAAATGACTATGTTTTAGAAAATACAAAACTAAGTCTATTTTAACTCTAATTTTTTTATGATTTTCAAAAACTAAACTACTACAATTATGTCAAAAACTAAAATATGCATTAGAATGTAAAATAACACTATTTTTCATGCATTTTCTATTCTTATATTATTTTAGCACATTTACTCGAAACTAACATAAAATTGGATTTTTAAATCATTTTCTCATGAAATCATGCATATTTTTATATGAAATATTCCTAAAATATATGCACGATCAACTTGCCTTAAGAAAGATGATTAAATTTTTTTTAGTAACTAGCTATGCCAAAACGTGTGGGCGCACTTGGGGCTGACGTTTTTGGCTCTAGAAGGTAAGTAATCTGCCTAAGGAAAGATGTCTAGGGCCCCACTTAAATCCAAGCCAACCTATATGCATTAATGCCCTTACATTTAGCATTTAGCATACTATAGTTAAGTGCATATTTTATTAAGTATTTAGGAAATGTTTGACTTAGGCATTTTTTTTGTATGCATTGCATGTTAATGACTAATTAGTATTGCACTTCAGTTAGGTCAGTGAGTCATGCATATTTACATCTTCCATTTTTGTTGTAGTCTTTTACTTAAGTCCTAAGTAGGTCCCACATAGGGGACGATTTATATGATATAGCATTTAGTTTAATTTAGGTTGTAAGTGGGGTAAGTGTATGTGCTTCTTTATGTTTTGCATAGTTGGTTCTTGTTTATGGGTAGGCTGTCATAACAACATGTTCAACCTTAGATTGCACTCACCTTAGAAAGCCGGAATGTTAGCTTAGGTTTGTTCATCATACCTCATGGTGTATTTACTTGTTTAAATAAGTCTTTTACGATAACTTAGGTTTTGTTTTCTTGTTAGATTTAAGTTAATGTCTAGCATAATTAATTTTGTTTATTGTGTTTTAGTATAGTATAGGGTTGTTAGGTCTGTTTTTGCATAAGCCTAAACTCAGCAGTGCCTGAATTGAATGATTCAATGGTTTTTTGAATTAAAATTTGAAACCAGAATTTATAGTCATTTGCATGCATTATTTTATGTGGATTTTCGTGGGATTTTAATGCAAAACCGGTTCCGTTCTCTTCATATGTGTATTGACTATCTGCAATCAAAATTCAACTCATTCGAAGTTGATTTGATTGGATTTTTAAAAGTTTTTCAAAAACCAGTTTTTTGGGATTTCAAATTTCGGGATATGCATATTTCCATATTTTTATTGATTTTGAAACGCTTACATCTAGAGTTCCCGGATGAATTTTTAAATTCTGTAAAAACTGACAGATTTATGTACAAGTCAAGAATCCAAAAAAATAAAATTCATTCAATTAGGACTCTATTTGACCTTTCAAATTGTCTATTTTTTAAAACCTGCCAAAAAGTGATTCATGTACGCTATCAAGGGCAAAATAGGCATTTCACTAATTAGCTAGTTTTCTATAATTTTCGTGTCTTTCTCTAGAATAGTTAGCATACTTACAGTAGTTAGCTTAGTTAGTTTTAACATAAATTAATTAGTTTAATTAGCATTTACATTTTAGCTTGTTTTTATTTTAATTATAATTTAGCTTTTTAGTAATTATTTTTAGAATTACAATTAGTTATATTTTTGAATTAATTATAGTATTTCTATTACTGACTGATTATTTTATGTTGTTTAGGTTGACAAACATCCTATAGGTTAAAGGTTAATTACGTCAAGCAGGAGAAAGCTGTAATTGGTGAAATGCTAAAAATGCCCTTGTGATCTGGAGAACGCTTGAGCAGTCGCATTTAGAATGGCTTTAGCTAATTTTTAGTTGTTTTTTAGTAGGTGACTTAGTTGTAGTGTTTTATTTTTTTGTAAACATTTGTTATATTAATAAATTGAAATTTTTGGATTTAATTCTGAATATCATCATGTTCCCTGTGGATTCGACCCGTACTCTTCACGAAAGTGGAAAGTCGGTTTTTATATAATTGGTTATTGTATTTCTAAAGTTTTATTAAAAAATAGGTTTTAAAAATACCATTAATAAAATATATTTTAAAAATACCATTGCAAAAGTACAACCAATGCTCTAAGCATATCCTCTAGAGTCTGAATCCACTTCTCAAACTGTCCATATGTTTATGGATAAAATGACGTGCTAAACTTCAATTGAGTTTTCAAAGCTTTCTGCAATTGGCCCCAGAACTTCAAAGTAAATCATGGATATCAATCAAAGATGATCAATAGAGCTACTCCATGTAGTCACATGATCTCCTTGATATAGAAGTCTGCTAAACTTTCCAACAATCAACTAAATCTGATGGGTAGAAAGTGTGTTGATTTAGTAAGTATCGACAATCACCCATATAGTATCATTTTCTCTGTGTATCCTGGGTAAGCCTACTATAAAATCCATCGTGATTCTTTTCCATTTCCATTGTGGAATCTCAATCTGTTGTAATAACCAACCAGGCTTTTGATATTCTATCTTAACTTGCTCGCTAGTTAGACATCTCGAAACATAATCTGTAACATCTCGGTACATCTTGATCCACCGGTAACTGTAAAAATTCAAAGGGATTGGGTAGTAATGGGAATAACAAAAGAAATAGAGGTAACAATAGGGGAAAATCTCAAAATATTACCTCATCTACAAGTCCTTAAACATTTTAGTACTACTAGGGTGTATGGTAAACTTACACTTATATGCTTCGCTAAGCACCTCTTCCTTAATTCGAGGGTCGCTAGGCACCCATAACCTTTGCCCGTACCAGATACTTCCATCTTCTTATAAGTGTAAAGCTGACTCATCCTCCTGACATGCAACTGCCATCAGAGTGAATTTGGGACCATCCTTTTGCTTTTCTATTATTCGCTCCATGATCTCAGTCATCACAACCATACTGGCAATTCTAATATTACCATGTTCAAATTCAAAAGGTCTCCACTCGATGAGATCTTCTGTTAAACTCTACAGGATCATCAAAACTCCTCCTGCCTTACGGATAAGAGCATTTGCTATGACGTTCGCCTTTCTTGGGTGGTAAGTGATCATGAACTCACAATCCTTTATAAGTTTGAGTCATCTTCTTTGCCTCATGTTTAACTCTTTCTATATAAATAGGTACTTGAGGCTCTTATGATTTGTATAAACCTCAAACTGCTCACCGTACAGGTAATGCCTTCAAATCTTTAAGGCAAAGACTACTACTGCTAATTATAGGTCATGAGTAAGGTAGTTTCTCTCATGAACCTTTAACTTATGAGATGCATAAGCAATGATTTTCCCGTGTTGCATCAAAATATACCCTAGACAAGTACCCGAGGCATTCGTGTACACGACAAAACTACCTTGCCCAAATGGCAAGGTCAATATTGGAGCACTCGTAAGCTTCTCTTTCAATGTTTGAAAGCACTCCTCGCACTTGGCGTCCCATACAAACTTCACTCCCTTATAGAAAAGCTTCGTTATCGGTAGGGCGATCTGAGAGAAATCCTAGATAAAGTGTTTATAATACTCTGCCAAACCGAGAAAACTTCTAATGTCGCCAATATTCTTGGGTTGTTTCCACTTTAGAATTGGGACCACCTATTAGAATGCCAAAATTTACCTATTAGAATCTGAAAAAAATCAAAAATTCATCCTAAGATTCATAGAAAATTCACTCACCTTAGAATGATCCACTGAAACCCTATCCTTATAGATAACATGAGCCAAAAACATCACGTGATTAAGCTAAAACTCACACTTAGAGAGCTTCACATATAATTGATGTTCTCTAAGGATTCTCAGAGTACTCCTCATCACTCTCCGAATAGATTAGGATATGATCTATAAAAACAAAAACAATAATGATCTTGTTCAAATACAGTTTGAATATCCTATTCCTAAGATCCATGAATGCTACTAGGCATTTGTGAGTCCGAATGGCATAACTATGAACTCGTAATGCCCATATCGGGCCCTGAATATCGTCTTAGGGATATCCTCATTCCTAATTTTGAGCTGGTGATAGCTCAATCTCAGATCAATCTTGGAAAATACCTATGAACAACTAACAAATCCTGTTAAAAATATTTATCTTAATGATTCTTTCGTTCTTTCAAGGTATAAATTTGAAAGATCAAATCCCCAAATTATAAGTCAGAATTTACCCTAGCCTTTTGTAGTTGATTAAATAAACCTTCGATTTGCGACAAAGGGTATTTGTTCTTGATTGTGGCTCGGTTCAGCATCCTATAATTGATGCATAATTGCATGAAACTGTCCTTTTTGACAAACAACATCGGTGCTCCCCACGGTGACACACTTAGTCGAATGAAACCTTTGTCTGTCAATTCCTATAACAGCTTCTTGAGCTCCTTGAGCTCAGCCGACATCATCCTATATGGAGCTTTTAAAATTGGGGCCGTTCTAGGCACCAACTCTATAGTAAAGTCCATTTCCCACATAGGGGGTAATATAGGAAGCTCCTCAGAAAAAACATCCATCCTTCATGACCGCTATATCCTCTAATGAGGTCAGTTTGGGCTTGACCAATGAAACATTAGCAAAAAAGGTCTCACAGCCACAACCAAAAATGTGTTGAGCTTTACTATTGACAGCAACTTCGTCTTCTCCATTGGTTTATCCGCTTTATATTCCAAAATGGGCTGATCCAGGTGAACAAAACAAAATGATATAATTAAGAATTAAAATACAAAACCCCTAAAATCTAAAATATATATGAGAAAAAAAACAAAATTATCATGTATTCACTCAATAAATAACAAACTTAGTAATTAAAATCTAAAACCCGTAAATCATATATGTGAAAATAAAATAAAATATGCATGCATTCACTGAATAAATTACACAAAATTAGGAATTAAAATGTTAAACCCCTAAAATCTAAATAATGTATCAGAAAATAAATAAATTTTGCATGCATTCACTAAAGAAATTATAAAATTAAGAATTAAAACGTAAAACCCTTAAATTCCAAATTACATATAAGAAAAAAAATAAATTTAGCATGTATTCACTAAAGAAATTATCAAATTATGAATTAAAATGTAAAACCTCTAAATTCTAAATCAATAAAAAGAAAAATATAGATTTAGCATGCATTCACTGAATAAATTACATAATTAAGAATTAAATTATGAAAAACCCCTAAAATCTAAATCATATAGAAGAAAAAAAACTTTGATTTAGCATACATTCACATAATAAATAAAAAACTAGCAATTCAAATGAAAAACTCCTAAATTATAAATAATACATTAGAAAAAATCAAATTTGGCATACAATCACTTAATAAATTATAAAATTACCAATTAAAATGCAATGCCCTTAACATCTAAATAATAAATGAGAGAAAAATCAGACTTAACATGCATTCATTAAATAAATAACAAAAATATTGATTAAAATGCAAAACCTCTAAAATCTAAAGTATACATGTTTAAAAAATTTGCATTTATCATGCATTTATTAAATAAATAACAAAAATAAGAATTAAAATGCGAAACCTCTAAAATCTAAAGCATACATGTTTAAAAAAATTAGATTTAACATGTATTCACTTAATAAATTACAAAAATATAGATTAAAATGCTAAACCTCTAAAATCTAAATCATGAATGAAATTTTTTTGATTTAACATGCATTCACTCAATAAATTACAAAAATATAGATTAAAATGAAAAACCCCTAAAATCTAAAGCATACGTGAAAAAAAATTAGATTTAGCATGCATTCACTCAATAAATTTTAAAAGTATAGATTAAAATGCAAAACCCCTAAAATATAAAGTGTTGTATTTCTAGTTGGCCCATAGTGAGTCTGAGTTTGAACCTAGATCTGAGTTGGGTCGGATAGGTCAAACAGGGTTAGGTTTAAGGCTAGTTATGTTTGTGTCTAATAGGTTTTGGGGAAAAATGATTTCTCTCAAATGGCTAAAAACAAATAACTAATTTTTTAGAACAAGCGTCTAGACACATGAGGGAATGTCCTATTAATATCTTAGGGCCTAACTCCACTGGTTAGAGAGTTATGATCTAGGGAACAAGGTGTAGGTACTAGGTTTAGACTGGGTCTGGATTGGGTTTTGGATCCGATAGGTTTGACAAAAAACTTGGTTCTTTCTACTAGGATATGGTCTGGGGGTCATTTTCAGAGGGTTGATTGAGGACACATGGAAGAACCTATAGTTAAAATACGAGATTTAGATCAAATCGAGTTAGGAAGATCTGACTCAAGAAAAATTGCTTAAATTTTGTAATTCACAACATGCAGAATAGGATGGGTTTTTAGAACTGGCTTGAGTCTAAGGGGTTAAAATGTGGGCAGGGATTAGGTTATGGATGGTTTGACTCATTGGGACTTAGAAGAGACTCTTGAGAGGGTCTGCTATAGGTTCAGAGGCCAAGGGGTGTCACCTGGGTGCTGAATGGTGCAACAAGGGTTTAACCATCGCCGAGCTCAAGTCCACCGTTCACCTTAGCTTGGGCCAAGGTACAAAGAGTCAAACCAAAGAGGGTCTGAGCTTGATGAAACAAGCTTGTAAAGTAAGTGAAACATGAGAGAAGGCATAGAGGCCAAGGAGAGAGAAGCCAGGGGCTTAGAGAGATAGAGACCCTTAGGTGGGCATGAATTGAGAGAGAGAAGAGGGAGACGATTTAAGAGAGAGGAGAGGAGGAAATATCAATTCAATTTCATTTCTTGCTTCAAGCCTCAATACATGGGGTTTATATAGAGTGTAGAGGGCTATTTACACCCATGTTACAAGCTTCATTAAAAAGAAAATCTAAAACAAGAAAAACAATATTTGACCACACCCTAAAGTTAGACACCCCTGGGTAACACCTCCTAATCCTTCTCTTAAGAATAGGTAAGGCCTTTCCACACCTAGGTATTATATTGTTGACTTAACAAAAAATAGGGACACCAATTCCCAACCCCCCTTTACTCCACCATACTTTCATCTAGGCACCTCCCAAGGAGAAGTCGACCTCCATATGGGCCCCACTAGGGCCAGATGGCTCTTCAAAGCCCTCCTTGGATCTGGATCCCTCCAAGATGGGGTTGGGTCCTTCTTGATCTACTGTCCAATGTCCTTATTGATCCAGATCCTTTAGGGCTTGTTTCAATTGTTTCTAATGCGGGTCTGAACCAATCCTTGGTAATGCAGTTTCAGGTTCAATTAGATCCATATCATAATGCATACATGAAAAAAATCAGATTTAGCATAGAGAGAGAGATTTTGAGCACCTGTGGTCAAAAGTTGCAAAGAGAGAGAAAGAAAGACACTGATGTCTATCGATTGGACACCACACACACACACACAGAGAGAGAGAGAGAGAGAGAGCGAGAGAGAGAGAGAGAGAGAGAGAGAGAGAGAGAGAGAGAGAGAGAGAGAGAGGCTGTGTCCAATGGTCAAACATTGCCGAGAGAGAGAGAGAGAGACCCACAAACTAGTGAAAAGGGCTTATTTTTTTTAATGCATATTTTTACTGGTGCATTTTTCTGGCACACATTTTATTTGCACTTGAAAAACCTCTTTTTTTCTGGCATAATTTTTTATTGCGTCAGAAAATTTTATTTTTACTGGTGCATTTTTTTGTGCACCAGAAAAAGTTTATTATATTGGCGCGGTACATCTAGCACCAATATAACAACCATTTTCACTGGTGCTATATAAAATAACGCAAGTGAAAATGACCTTTTACAAGCATGCCAAGGAGTACACACTACTAAAAGAGTTTTTTCTTGTAGTTTCAGGATCACTGACTTAATTGTGCTGACTTTGCTCGTCATAGTTACTATCAGTATCCAGGAGGCATAAAGCTCCATGAGCTTATGCCGACATAATAATGATTTCTCTCAAAACACGTGGAACTGGAAAAAAAATGAATTTGGCAAATCATTGGTATCACCAAAAATATTTTCAAATTTTAAAATATAACATTAACTTTAAAAATGCTGGTACGTTTAGCAACTTGTATAAAATGTTACTAAACAATATATATAGGGAAACTAGAATATGTAAACCAGCAATATGAAAACTAGTATGAACCAAGATTTTCATAGGATTATTTGCAAATCTAACCCTGCCGATGCATTGAGTGTGGTCTGTTTGTATGGAATCACCTATTGGACCATCATAATCTGATCAAGAAATATGATTTTGTATGCTTGAATATTTACGAAAATTCTAAGTATGTTTCTATAAAACCAAACATCTAAATAACATTCATATGATGAAATTTAAAAAAAAAAACTATAAAAATCTCAGTGCATAGCAGTTTACATATTTTAGTTCCTCTCTCTCTCTCTCACTGCCGTTTGCTTCCTCCTTTCGTCTCTGATCATAGCCAAGTCGTTATTTGCTGGGGGACTGGTTTCTCTGTTTCTCGAACCTTCTGTTTTGAACAATGGTGGCTCAAAGAGCCAGATTTCGAGTTGTTCATCCTCTGGTGCTGGAGTCGGTTGTGCTCTGCGGTTAGGGCTGCTTCTTATTGCCTGGTCAAGCTTTTCTGCCTCTCCCGCGATATTTGCACTTGGCTTTCTTCCAACAAGATTAACAAATTTCGGCAACTGGGTGACTAGTAATTCGATCTGTCTATAATCCATCACTCGCTGTCATTTCCTGAGGATCTCTCTGTCTTCTGTCTTGAGGGCTTAAAAGCCAGATCGGTTGAGTTGTCTCTTCTCTTGTATTCCTGGCGGCTTAAAGATGAGATTCGTTGGAAGCAAAGGTCGAGGGTGCTCTGGCTTAAAGCGGGTGACAAGAATACCCATTTTTTTTATTCTTTCGCCTCGCATCATCATAGGAGGCATGCCATCTCATCCATCTCCATTGATGGGGTCACCTACTCGAATGACCATGTCATTCTTGCTGTTACTCGCTATTTCTAGGACCTTTATGCTTTCAAGTCGTCCGTCAATCTATTGGTCGGTCCTTGGTTTGCTCAATGAGTATCACTCTTTCCAACTCCATGCCAACCACGTTCATAGATGTTGAAATCTTTTCTGTCGTTCAGGATCTGTCTGGGTGGAAAGCTTCTGGATTTGACAGTTTTTCGATCAACTTCTTTTATATCTTTTGGTCATGCGTTAAGAATGACATTCTTCAGGTCTTCACTGAATTTCATCGCAACTGTCGGTTGCCAGTCCACACTCATCTGGCAATTGTCTCTCTCATCCCTAAGGATGCAACATCTTTGGACATCTCGAGATTCTGTTCTATCTCGGTGTTGGGGGAGATCTATCGTATTATCGTTAAGGTTTTGGCTAATCAATTTCGTACCAACGCCTCTCAAATTTTCTCAGACTCCCATTTCGCCTTCATCCCTTAAAGGCGGATTAATCATTCTTTCATTTTAGCCTCTGAAGTTCTGCATTCTCTGAATATCAGCGGCCAACCATTTTTCTCTCTTAAGCTAGACTTCCATAAAGCTTTCGACTCTGTTCATTGGCATTTTCTTTTCCACATGCTTGACAACCTTGGTTTTGGTCATGGCTTCTCTAGTTGGGTGCGCAAACTGGTTACTAATGCTCACTTTCAAATTAAGATCAATGAGGTCAGAGGCCAGCAGTTCAAGCTTGGGCGCGGTATCCGACAAGGTTGCCCTCCTTCTCCTCTGCTTTTTAACGCCGTCACTGAAGGTCATGTGGTTTTGCTGATGAGAGTCGTGAAGCATCGGCTTATTGGCTCCCTCAAAATCAAGGATTTTCCTTACCATATTCTTACTTACGTCGATGACATGATCCTTTTCTGTCGTGCCACCATTCAACAAATATTGAGATTCAAGCTAATCCTCCAATTTTTCCTTTCGTTGTCTGGGTTATCCCTGAACAACGGTAAATGTTGTCTGTCCATGTTTAATGTTCCTCCTTCTTTGATTGCTATTGGGAAGCAGATTTTTGGCTGTGCCTCCTCAGAGCTTCCTATTTCCTACCTGAGTCTCCCTCTTTAGCTATCGTGTATCTTCTCTGTCGCTTGGAATGCCACTCTTCAAAAAGTCCAATCTAAAATCTCCCTCTTGTAAGCTTCATACCTTTCCATCGCTGGGCGCTTAACTCTCATCAGGCATATTCTAACATCTATCCCAGAATTTCTTATGTCCATGTTCATGATGCCCATTGGAGTGCACAAAAAGCTCTCTCATTTACTGGCGAATTTCCTTTGGTCAGGGTGCAATCTCTAGAATAAGCATCATCTAGTGGGTTGAAACTATTTTCCGCTGCCTAGGGGTCGGGCGGGCTTGGGGATATTTGACTCCCGAATGAGAAGTATCATGCTTGTCATGAAGCAAAGTTGGCTCGCGCACCAATCTGGCTCTATGTGCGCTAACTTTCTCCTCGCTAAGTATGGCTCCTTTGAGTCACTCTACTTGGATTGTCACTCCCACAACAAACGCTACGCTTTTCCGCTGCGTCGGTCTTGGATCAAAGCATGGTCGATCATCATTTCCAAGGAGGGTGACCCTGATCCTCTAGCCCAGTTTCTTCGTCAGGCTATTGTGCCTAACGGAGCTTTCCGCACCAAATCTTGTTACCTTTCCCTCCTTCCTCCTGGTGCCATTGGATCCCTGCGAGCCTTATTTGGGTCCGGAGCCCTACTCCTCATTCGTGGTTCCTTGCATGGCTAATTATGTATGATCGAGTTCAAACAGACTGTCTCCTAAAACATATCGGCTTTCATCTACTAAGTAGGTGTATTATGTGCAAGATGGCTGGAGAATTCGCTTATCATCTGTTCTAGGCCTACCCCATCTTTGGGAATCTTTTCAAGCATACCTGGAACGAGCCTGCCGTTAACGTGCGTCAGGAGTCTTTCACTATTGATCTTTTATGGGGCTCGCAACCTGTTCGCAAGTGCAACCGATGGCGGCTTATCTGGAGAATGTGGCTTCTCTCTTCCTGGTGGGTTGTCTGGATGACCTGCAATAATTCCATCTTCCGGGAATGCCCAATTGTTTTCAATAAACTGGCGCACTGCATTTTAGCAGACGTGCATACTATTTTGCAGTTCTCGTTCCCTGACCTTCAGTGCTTTATGCCGCCCTAGACGCCTCCTGACCGAGGCTGAATCTTTCGTGTTTTTCGTTTACTTCTCTTGTATTTCTGGTTTTGTTCTTGCTCTTGGCCTTCGGCCCTGTTTTCTGCTTTGATCTTTGGGCTCAATGTTTGTTGACCCTTTGTTCTCTCTTTAAGGTTGATGCTTCATTTCGGCTCTCTCTTTCTCTCTCTCTCTCTCTCTCTCTATCTATCTATCTATCTATATATCTATATATCTATATATATATATATATATATATATATATATATATATATATATATATATATATATATATATATATATATATATATATATATATATAGCAATGATTCACGTGAATGTCGGTCTGCAACTTGATTTGCTTCTTGAATGATATAAAGAATCCAATTCTTGAGGCTGATGGAGTAGAACTCTTTGTGGGTTGAACTCTATGGTGCCTCTCATTAGTTAATGTAAGATCACCACAGCCACAACGTTCGTGGTCTGCTCTGATACCAACACCTTAGGATGGTGTTGGCAATGAAAAATAGTAGAGAATTGGGTAGGGAAAGAAGGGGAGAGGTTGGAAATGAAGAATCTTAGTCAGCTAGGGAGAAAGAGGGGATCGGCTATGGGAGAGATGTTTGTGAGGGAAAGTAAGGTGGTTTGGGAAGGTTGGCTGAGTTGGTGGGAGGTTTTAGAGTAGTTGTGAGGTGGTTAGGGAGAATCTCCAGAGGGAGTGGGGTTCTTTCCTACCACTAGAACTAATGGTTTCACTCTTTAGAGGGAAGACCTCTACAAGACAATTTCAAGTAGAATTGATATAAATTCAATGATTCACCAAAAGAACAAGTTACAAGAGCTCCAGCTAACCTTTACATTGCATAAGGCTTAGTTAACTAGTCATATATGTCTAAAAAATTATCCCAATGTCACCACCCACAATAATTATAAAAACTCATTCAAGCCTACTAGATCGACTAGGCTAGTTCTCATGTATCAAAATCCCAAAGAAACAAGAAAACATGCAAGAAAGAAAACAAAAATATGGCCAGCCTTTGTTTGGCAATCTATGGGATGCATAAAGTTTGTGCAGTTATATTTAACAAAACTTCGTTAAAGGGAATTGCAAGCTGCATGTTTGTCTGAAACTCATCAAAAGCAATGGACAAAAAGTTGTGACTGATAAAGTTCCTAAGGAAACTTTCATTAAAACAATCACTGTCTCTTGAACATATTGCCAAACTCGTCATCGACAAATCATCATGGGTTGCCTTCGCAAATTGCGATTAATCGATAAAAAAATTGGTCAATCTTGGTATGCAAATTCTTCACTAAATCATGATTAATTGGCAAAATTGTAAATCATAATTGATAAAATAAGAAATTTCACATTAATAACTATAAACAGTTAAATTTCAAAATAAATATAAAAAAAATTAATTGTGCTTTTAAAATTGACATGTTAAAATTTTAAATATGCTGTAAAATTTGTCAAAAATATGCTATCTTGAGATGCATATATCAGTTAAAAGCAATAAAATGAATTTGTAAAATCTAAGTCAACAAAATTGCTGAAATTAATCAAATTTTAGACAAATATGTGATATACACGATTCTAGAAAACTGCTAGGCCTTTAAATTAGTATTACTAATTTAAAGAACATTATTTTATTTTTTATTGACACTCTTTAGTACGAAACCTCTTGTTTTTTTTTCTTCAAGACACGCTGCTCTCTCTCTCTCTCTCAATGGCAGGCAATGAATCACCTTTAAATCACCTGTTTTATTGGCGAGTTGATGATCCATCGGTTTTCCTGTAAAATTGAAATCGGCTACACTGCTCTTGAGCTTTGTTGATGAATTTTCCTGGTAGAATATAATATGGACTTTCTAGATAAAATCATATTTTTTTATCATTTTTACATTGAAAATTTAATCGGAACTCGGGTTGGGACCGGGTCTGGTATAAAATTTCACAAACTATACCCGGGTCCATGTATTAGTCGGACCTTCAGGTCCGGACCCAGGTCTTCTTATTTATCATCAAACCCGGACCCTATAGGGTTTGGTTTGGGTCTGGTCCGAGTAAACCCTACCAGTTGACACCCTTATAAGTGGACTCCGCAGCTCTTCTGATTTGATTAGACATAGAAAGAGCAGAAAGTTAGAAAGGTGTCATTGTGTTTATGAACCAAAGATGGTTTTCAACATATGTGATGTCCTTGATATATCCTTGCCTTTCTCAACAAAAGAGGCCTTAAAAAAAAGTTCTATGAAATTATTTTTTCTTAAGATCCTGTGAATGTAATTAAATTGCAATCATGATAACTTTAAGATTTTACAAACATGAAAAAGTGCAAGTTGTGATTGTGATTCTCGTTTTGAGAATGCTCCTTCCTTAAGATGGAAAAAGTTGGTCATAAGCTGATACTTTGTCAACTTTCTCAAGTGTGATGACTCATTATCCACCTGTGACCAAAGAAAACCTGTCCTAAAAGAACAAGAAAATATGAAAAATTTTCAAAAAAAGGAAAAAAATCCATAGCAACATAATAAAATGTTGTTTCTAGTGACATTCTCTGATGTTACTGGCCAGCCTTGCTAGTCCGTGATGTTTTGTGCCATGTGACTGCACCGGATCCAGACTAAGGTCACCCACACCCAAACCCTTGTGGAGCCTACCAGTTAAAAGCACCCGCACACCCAGTGGGAGTCGGCAAAACCTTAGGTATTAACCACTAGGAAGGTGGGATCGCCCTAACCATGAGGTGGGCTTAAGCCCAAAAAAGAAATGGCCGTTTTCTTTAAAGGATTTTATTTTGTAAAATCAACCAAGAAAATAAGGAAGCTAATATGAACGTGCGCTAGCATGCACATCCATACACTTAATGAAGTATGAAGCTTAACATGAACCCTCTAAACAAACCACAGCCATCCAATTGGCAATTGTAGATGCCATTGATCTAGAGACTAATGGTGTCCAAGGTTAACGTGCCAAATAGATGCATAACTTGTTTTCTTTCTTTTCTTAAGACTTTTAATTCCAGCACTTTTATAGAAACAGCGACCGCACTCTCTCTCTATTGAGAGATCGACCGATCACTCCAACAATCAGAATTTCACTTTATTCCTATGGCCCAGTTTTCCTTCACAAACAGAAACCACCACCATTTGTCAACGAAAACCACCCACCACCATTTTGAAGCGTTCCCCACTCATCTCAATATCATTTTCAAAACTCACAAAGGAGTCTCAAAACTGCCACCTTGATAAGTGCAACTCCACTCTTTCTTCTTTACGAAAGAAGCTACTTATCTCTCCTATATAGCATCCCACTCAGGGATGTCAATGAATCAAATTTTATCCCATATCCGACTGAATTCGACTCGTTTTAGTTGCATTTGGTAAGCCAAGACCATATTCCAATAATACAATCTGATGTTGATATGGTTTTGATTTTTTGCGACGGAAACCAATAAATATTCAAATTTTAAGGATATCCAAATCTGGCATGAGTTCTTCACCATCCAAATCCGAATTCGAATCTGTTTAGCCTATGAAGAATGAACACATACAAAAAAATACACAATTTAACTTGGTTCGGTCTAACATGACCTACGTCCACAAACTCTCTCTCTCTCTCTCTCTCTCTATCCCACACGACGGAGAAGAGGGGTCTCCCTTTATTTATATAGGCAAACCCAACCATAAAGGGGTTCCTAATGCATTTGAAACTCTCAAGAGTACATCCAATACTGGAGAGTTGATTACAAGGTTTATCACTCTTTGAGTTCATGTTGGATGAGCTACTGGACATTTTATCTTTACTTGGATTCAGGTTGAGAGGAGCCCTCTCATTGAGAGAAGTCTTCGCATTGAGAGCAGTCCTCACATTGGCAGGTAGCTTCACATTGGAACTCTTTACATCAAGACTCTTGTTGGAACGTGTGTCACACTGGGACTCATCTTCATGTGATGTTGGATCTGGGTCTGGATCACACGGTGGAGCTGGATCTCTAGCTGCCTTAACATGTCCCCTCAAGCCAATCTTTATGAGATTGAACTTATCTCCAAAGAATACAAACTTAGGTCTAAAAAGAGGTTTGGTGAGAATATCAACAATTTGATATTAAGAAAGAATGAACTGAACATCAATTTCTTCTTTAGAGACCTTCTCTCAAACAAAGTGAGAGTCAATCTCAATGTGTTTGATCCTGGTATGAAATATTGGATTTACAACAGGATAAGTGGCACCCAAATTGTCACACTACAAGGTTAGGATTTCACATAGAAAAATGTTCATCTCTATTAACAACCGCTTGAGCCATACAAGCTCAGAAACTACTCCTATAACTACTTTATACTCGGCTTCAATACTTGAACAGGCAACAATAGGTTGCTTAGTTGAGCTCCAAGACAGCAGGTTGGTTCCCATATAGGTAAGATAACCACTTGTAGATATTTGATCATCTAGATTTTATGCCTAGTTAGCAACAGAGAATGCAGACAAGCGAGGCAAAGGAGACTTCTTGATTTTAAGTCCTAAATTTATGATCCCCTTATGATATCTTAAGATTCTCTTTACACGAGTCCAATGGTCATGATTTGGTTCATGCATAAATTGATATGCTTTGTTAACTACAAAGGTTATATTAGGCCTTATAAACATAAAATATTTTAAGGTACCAACAATGCTTCTGTATTGGGTAGCATCTTCAAGTAACGCCCCACCATATTTGGATAAAGTAACATTTGCTACGGTTGGAGTAACAACTAGTTTATATTCTATCATACCTATCTTGATTAAAATATCCAGAATATACTTTCTCTGGCACAACACAATTTCTAAAGGTCCTTGAACCACTTCAATTCCAAGAAAATAATATAGAGAACTCAAGTCCATGATAGAAAATTCACAACTGAAATCTTAAATAATATGTTTAACATTATCACATAAATTTTCTGTAACAATGATGTCATCAACATATACCAAGACAAATATATGTAGACTATTGTTGTATGAATAAAAAGTGAAGGATCAACTTTTCATTCAACAAAACTCAAGTTTCTAAATAGATTCAAAGCCTTTTAAACCATGTATGAGGATTCTTCTTTAGACCATACAGAGCACAACTAAGATTTCACATAAAATTAGGATGGTTCTTGTCTTTAAAGCCTAGTAGTTGACATATATAAACTTCCTCCCTCAAAATACCGTGAAGGAAGGCACTATTATTGTTAGCACGTACATGTGTTTTCCTTATGTTTTTCTTTTTAATGAAAGAAAAAATTATTAAGGCATGTGAAATACATTGATTAGTGATATCAATTATCCCAACAACATACAAGACAGGAGGTTGGAACCTATTAGAAACCTCATAAGACATGAGCAAACCAGAACAATATTTACAATCAACCTCATAGGTCATAAAACAATGTGCTCCTTATCAAACCAACCTTTTAGATATATTCAATTGTACATGTTTATTTTGCTTTCTGGTATTGCGACATGTACAAGTGATTACTTACACCCAACCATATATTCAACAATTTCCCAAACTCTGCTATACAAATATCTCTGGAGTTTCAACTATCGCATGCATTCTTGACTAAGTTCACTATTAGGAAAGTCAATAATATTTTGGAGGAGCTGCCTTATCTTTATACTTTCCTTTTTGTTATTTCCTCTTGGGTTTAGCCATATTCTTGAAAAGATATCCTTCCACATTTGTTGGGATACCGAACTTATATTTTGTCACCCATCTTGTAACAATGGTGTATTGTAACAGGAATGGAAGACGCTCCTCCTCTCTCTCGTAGATGTAGGCACATTGCCGAACCACGTAATTGCTTGTGTGCTTTGCTTGATTTGCAATGAGTTTTTCTTTCTTTCATGGTATCAAAGCTAGGTTATTTGATCCACTACAGGAATATGATTCATTGGTGCAATATCATATTCTCATGGTAGCTGATTTCTATGCAAACATCATGACATCTTTTTATAACACCACATCGTGATTTTCATGAGCCATCTCCCTGTTACGATTTGCACGAGACACTTTGTAGCAATTTTCATGGTGTTGGACAATATCGTATAGCAATTTTCAAGCAATATCGTGTAGTGATTTACATAGTGTTGTTGCTAGCATTATTACAATTTGCCTTGGCTTGCTCTTGGCATTCTCTCATGGTGGACAAATTTCAAGCACAAGGAGGTGGCTCAGTTGATTTCAATCAGCAGCACACCAACAAGGTGGACAACGTGAATTCAGCCCTAAAAATCACTATAGAGCCTTTGAATGGCTAAAACTATCTTACGTGGGCTAAGTCTGCGAAATTTTTCTTGAGCAAAAAGACCAAGCTCGGTCACGTGATCGGCAGCAAGATCAGACCTCCTAATGGAGACCCAAAACTTGAAGAATGGGAGTCTAATGATCACTCTGTGATGTCATGGTTACTAAACTCTATGGACAAGAAAATCGCTCAAACGTTCTACTCTCTAGAAACTACAAAAGAGGTTTGGGATGCGGCGAAAGTGATATTCGGCCATCAATATAACATGGCGAGACGTTATCAAGTTATGCAGAAGATTAACAATCTCAAACAAGGTGAGAGACTGTTCACTGAATATATTGGGGAGTTGCAGGATTTGTGGAACGATTGAGAGTCTTACACTCCAACGACCACAGATGTCGTGACTCACTAAAAGAACCATGAGCATGACAAAATCTTTCAGTTGCTGGCTGGGCTGAGACCTGAGTATGAGAATCTTCGCAGCCAGATTATCATGTCTTCAGATCTACCCAAGATAAATGAGGTATGCGCTATCATTATGCGTGAAGAATGCAGAAGACAAGTCATGAATTCTATATTAAAAATTAATGATTCAAATGAGTTTCAAGTTGCTCTCTTCTCCAAGCACAAAGAAGCTGTAACTTCGACTGATCCCCATGAAAAATGAAAACTGTTTTGCACTTATTGCAAGAAGGAGAATCATACAAGAGATAGATGCTGAAAATTGAATAAAAGACCCAATAACGGTGGTGGCAACAAACTTAAGGCTGCTCAAGCGTATCAAGAAGATCAAAAAGAGACCTCAGTTACCATGGAAAAGCTGACTCAGATGTTCAAAAATTTCACTAAACAGCATCTTGCTACTGTGGCATCGCGCAATACGGAAAATAACACAGGTAATTTTAGTTTTTTTTCTCAATTTGATGATAAATGTTGGATAGTCGACTTGGGAGCATCGAACAACACGACTAGTGATAAATGCATTATATCTAACATCAAAACTAGTCCTTAAATCAGACCGGTCACTATTGCTAATGGTGGAAAATTCCATGTTGAAGGGAAAGGGAAAACCCGTTTACTTGAGAACTTAAAGCCTCTTGATGTCTTATACATGCCTGGTCTAATGTCTAATCTCATGTTTGTTAGTCGTGTGACTAGAGATTATAATTGCGATGTTATATTTTTGCCATCTAAGGTTGTTTTTCAGGATCAGAGCACATGGGCGACGATTGGTAAAGGATCGGAGTTTATGAGTCTTTATTACTTAAATAACAAGAATAAGACATTAGTCACCAACTTGAATAAGGATGAAGACGACTTATGGCACTCAAGACTCAGTCATCCATCAAGTTATGTTTTGAGAACTTTGAAACCCGGAATGAACTTTGAATGTAATTCTTGTGAGATTTGTTGCTATGCAAAATTTACTAGGCCTTCATTCCCTTTATCTGAAAAACCATTTGACCAGATTTATTTTGATGTCTGGGGGCCAACACCTATTGATGCTTATAATGGATTTAAATATTATGTGACATTTATTGATGATTGTTCTAAATTCGGATGGATATATTTTCTACGTAGCAAGGATGAAGTGTTTTCAAAGTTTGAAATTTTTCATAACATGGTCGTTACTCAATTTGGAAAATATGTGAAGGTGTTCCGCACTGATAATGGTATTGAATATTTAAATCAGCAATTTGTCAACTTCATTAATAAGTTGGGAATTGATCACCAGACTACTTGCAGAGAAACACCTCAACAAAATGGTGTCTCTGAACGAAGGAATCAATATTTGCTGAAAGTTGCTAGAGCTCTACTTTTTCAAAATCAAGTTCTCAGTTGGTTCTAGAACGAGGTTGTCTCTACTGCTAATTACATTACTAATCATCTTCCAAAAAGAGTGTTTGATGGAAGGTCTCCAATCAAAGTCCTCAAAGGCAAGAAACACTCAATCAATCATCTCAAAAAATTTGGGTGTGGTACCTATGTGTGGAAGTCTCTTAGTCATCAAAATAAGCTTGAGACACGTGCAGTTAAAAGTATATTCTTGGGTTATTCCCCTACCAAGAAAGGCTATTGGTGTTATGACCCAGTTTCTAGGCAAATGTTTGTTTCTCATGATGTGTGATTTGATGAGTCACAAGCATATTATAAAATCAACTTCAGGGGGAGTATCCTAGAGGGGATTCATGTGCTTTTCCTTTTCCAAACATTTCTCCCAGTGATGATGTAATGACTTAAAAGGAAAACATAGAGATCAAAGACGCCAATAGAGCTGCTACTGGTGCTCATGACAATGTTGAATGTGCTTCCTTGAGACGATCAGAAAGAATTCAACAATGCTCAGTAAGATACATGGATTATGTTATGATGAGCAATGTTAAATATCCCATTGAATCCTTTGTTACATATGATCGTTTCTCTCATGATCATGCAACTTTTCTTATGAGACTTTCAGATTACTCTGAGCCAGAGACGTTTGAAGAAGCATACAAGGATCCTCATTGGAAAAAAGTTGTTAATGAAGAGTTAAACGCCTTAGTGTGATCATCGCAAAATTCTTCCTTTCATAATATTCTCTCTTTTCCTTTCCAACCTCTATTTCCTCCTTTTTGAAGGGAGAAAATAAAAGACAGAAAGAAAGAGAGAAGAGAAAAGAAAAGAAAAAGGAGAGAAGAGGAACTCTTTTGCGGGGTCTCACTTGACCTTAATTTTGAAAATATTTGAAATAACTCACCTCCGTTTTTGAAATATTTGCGGGAAAACTGGGAGACGGGATTCGCTCGTCGGTATGAGGTTCGACCGTTCCTGGCGCCTTTACCAGGGGTAATCGAACCAAGGGTCGAATTAATGTCTTTTGCTTTGCTAATAAATTATCTAAGAAATTATTCTAAGTCTAAATGCACAAAGAATCATACTTGTGCAATGCGAAGATGTATGTTCTTTTGAAAATTGATTTAGAAATTTCCAAGTATTCTGAGATGAACTTGGTAAAAGAGTGAAGAAATGATTTAATCTAACTTAGAACTTGAGATAGATCAGAGGAGTTTTAAGTTTTTGAAGTAAATCAGGATTGGAGGAATAAATGAGAAAGAATGACTTAAAGCTTTGAAATGAAAGGAAATGAAGTTTCAAAGTCAAAAATGGACTTTGAATTTGAATTCAAATTTAGGAAAGGAAATGAATACTTGAGATGGAATTGAATTTGGATTTTGAAGTTTGAAATCAGAATAAAATGTAGGAAGTTTAAAATAGAATTTGAGAAATAGAATTTGATTTTGAAAGTTGGAATTTCAAGATGAAATCTGAATCCAAAATTTAGATTCTGAATAGAGTTCAGAGTTGAATTTTGGATTTAGGATTCGAAATGGGAACTTGATTTGAAGTCTGGAAATAAAATGGATTTGGATTTAAGATTTGGAATCCCAGATGAAATTTGGATTTGAAATCTAGGATCCAAGATAGGGTTGGATTCTGGATCCTAAGATGGAATTGGATCTGAAGTCTGAGATCCAAAGTAGAATTGGATTCTGGATCCTAGAATGGAATTTGGATCTGTAATCTGAGATCCAAAGTAGAATTGGTTTTGGATCCTAAGGTGAATTTGGATCTGAAGTCTGAGATCCAAAGTAGAGTTGGATTTTGGATCCTAGAACGGATTTTAGATCTGAACCTGAGATCAGAGGTGAATTGGGTTCTGAATCCTAGAATGGATTTTGGATCTGAACCTGAGATCCAAAGTGAAGTTGGATTCATACTTGGAAATCTGGATCCAAGCTGAGATTAACTTTGAATTTTGGGTTTTGAAAGTCCAAATGGGACTTTTGAAGATGGATCTGGGTGTTGAAAACCCAGATTGAACTTAGGAAGGTTTGGATTTTGAGATTCAGAGTCAATCTCAACTTGATTTAAAACTTGAAGAAAACTTGATTTTGAATCAGAAGATGAATCAGAAACTTCAAAGTTAAATTGAACTTTGAAATGGGATTTTGAATTGAGTTGGAAATTTGAAGTTTTGAATATAAAATAATTTTGGAATTTCAAAGTCAAATTGGACTTTGAAATTGAATTTTTGAATCTTGAAATGAAATAGAATTGGATTTGAATAAGATCTGATCTGAGAAATGAAGAAGAAGAATCACTTGAAATTTTGAAAATATGATGCAATTCTATCCTACATGATGAATGAATTTGAATAAGTTTGAAATTGGATTTGAAAATCATATTTTATTCTTCAAATGAATTTAAACAAGACTAATGATATAATACACTCCTGACTATGGTCATTGAATGTATTATATAATAGTCATATCTAAATTCAAATGAAGGATAAAATACCCTTTTGGTGCTTTTATAGAATTTAAAATGAAATTAATCCTCAATATACCCTGACTATGGCCATTGGTATATATTTTGAGTTAATTTTAAGTTAAATTCTGATAAAAGAAGAAAATATTTAAGGAAAATATGATGAATTTTGAAAATGGATCCAGTGTGGATCCAGTGTTATTTTGTAAAAGATAAAAATGCTAAGTTTTGTTTACACCCTGACTATGGCCGTTGATGTAAATCATCAACTTAGAATTAATTTACCTCTTACGAAATAGTGCACGTGCCATTCGTGTTTTATCATTTGTGAGAATTTGAGAAATAAGAGAAAAATGCATAAAAAACAAGTAATTCAATGATATTTACAATGCTCATTCATTCTATCTAAAAACAAGAAATGTAAAGAGTTTCTCATTATATCTAACTATTACAATGATTTAAACTGAATTTGAAATCCTAATCTAAGAAGGACATCAACAGTTCTAGAGATTCCTGCAAGAAAGGAGAATTAATACCAAGCCAAAAAGGGGATCATAGAATTTAAGCTGCAAAATGCAAATATAGATGGTTTATGCTAATTCTGGCTTAAAATGCTACATCAAGCTGAAGGAGGCACATTGCATATTCTACATTTAAGATAAAATATTTGTATATACCTGTGCATATATACATATGTTTATATATATGTAGGAAATATCATAAGCAAACCAAGTCCTATATGTGCAATGGATAAATATGAATGTATAGCAGTGGCTAATGAGATGAAATAGCAGGTAAGTGAATGATGATTTAGGTGACTGTGCTGAATCTACACATGTGCTATAGTAACATGAGGGGTAGTGTTATCATGCTATTTGGGGATGTTATTACACAAAATGGTATGTAGATAACAAGTCAAATGCAACATGGCTCACACGATAACATACATTGAATCAACCCACTTTATACAACCAATGATGATAACAGACTTTTAGAGACAAAAAGATAACAACAAAACACTGGAATCCAAAATCAAGATAATATAACTTAGAACATATGGAATATTGACTACAGTAAGCATGAATATACAAGTGGCTATGAAATAGAAACTATTTAGATACAGTAAAAGGAAAAGAAAGGAAAGTACCTTAGAGAGACTTGATAAATCCAAATGGAAAAAGGAAACATGGCTACATCATACCATATCAAACTGGATACTGGATGTATCTGTCGCGCAGTACAAGATGCTTCGAACACAAGGTTATTTAAGATGAACAGAAGTCACCAAATCGATACAGACAGATTCAAGACATAATGACACATAGAGGATGCGGAGAATCATATACAAAGATATAAAAAAAAAATGAAACCAAATGAAAAGTTATGCAAATCAGGAGATGCTGATGAAGGAGATGATGCGGATAAACATTATGAGACTAAATTAAAACAGAAAATTAGATAAGTGAAATGGATGATGCTTAAACAGAAATGCAACAAAGAATGATGTTGATGATGGTGGTGAGGGTGTCAGAGACCTTCAGCAGTTGTTAACACTGTTGTAGGCATCCAAAGAGTTACAACCGTGTACTGTAAAGGGATCAAGAGGAGTTACAGCCTAATGATCTTCCATTTGGCTTGGGACGTGAAATTTCCTCCTTCACATTTTATAGCCACATTCACTTTCATGACAGCATGTACTCAAAAAATGTTTACAATCCCCACTGTGTCGCCATGTACATACTTCTCAAACACACAACAACCTTGCTGCAAACAGTATTGCATAGAAATTCTGTACACATCTCTATATATATTTTATCCACACATATATGTATTATAACATACGATCCTTTCACCTTTATTGGCAGAAGATTATACAACCAAAACTGTTGAATTTGTCTCAGTTAGCTAGTAAAAAAAATGATTTCAAGGTTAGCATCTGATGATTTTCATAATACTGCAAAGAATGACAACGATGGAAATAACTAAGATCCAATAACAGTGATAAGATGATGTATTTGACGATGCAGCCAGATTATTCTAGAAAATGTACATTCTAGTAATGAAGTGAGATTCAAACTAAAATGAAAATTCCTGAATTCAAATAAGCAGAGGATGTGATGATATTGCCCACATAGTGAAGGATAACAAAAAAAATGATGTAGCATAACCCTGTTATCCTTGTAGATGACATTCCACCAATCAAACATCCACTGATATAATGTAAGTGGATACATGGAGAAGCAAGAGACCTGAATCATGTAAAACGATGGCCTACTGGAGTAGCATCTGGATATACGGAAACACAATGAAGCAAAATGTATTTAAAACAACCTAAAAATACTATCAGCAAACAGGGGAAAAATGTATGCTAGGTGCTATCATATTTAGAACATGATTGATGCAGAAAATCACAAATGCTAAAACGACATAACTTCTGTTTCAATGGGAAAAAACCTTCAGAGAACAAAGAGATAAAACCCCAGCTGATAGTCCTAAAACTCAATTTGAAACAGGGTATATTAATACAGATGAAGTAAATAAAAAGACAATGAAGACTGTTATAAAAATGAAATGTTACTAAACTAAAATTTTTTATAGAATCCAAAACGAAATACCTTGGGAATCAGATGAAAATAGATCTCCCAGTAAGTGCAAAGAGGATGAGGCAGAGCAAAGAATAATGTTTTTTTTTTAAACCAACTCCAGTAACAGGGAATCACGCCATTCAAAAGGCAAACACAGGGGCATTGCATCCGACAATGGTCATATGCTGATTCCTGACTAGCCCAAGCATACCATGGGTTTTCAATAGATCCATTCTACTCTCAAGGCAGATCCAGATATGATGAACAATAATAATAATAAAAAAAAAAGATTGTAATGAACCGGAGAATCATATGCACAATATAGAAATATGGTTGCTAGTGAATGTAATACGGTGAGCATAAGACAACAAAATATAATCCAATGTTATTATCATGCTAAAGAAGTAATCACCAGGGGTTTGTATATGGCAGAGGACCAGAAATCAATTATATGGGGATGGCAACGATGAAAAAAAAATCGCAAATAAAAGTGTGACAACAAAATCCACAACAAAAGGGAAAAATGGTCAGCAGAGCAAAAAATCCAGACATAAACGAATCATTAGAGTAAATAGGGAATAATGAAGGAATGGAAGCAAGATTTAAACACAAAAACACGCTGAACTAGTTAATTTTCAAGTTACTTAAACTAAGGAAATAAGAAAACAGTTGTTGGAACCAGAGGTTCCATTATTGTGGCACCGAAATGGGTCGAGATTGTACAAACAACTCGACACCATTGATGGTGCAATAAAACGATAGCCCCAAAATAAGAAAATAAAAGGAAAATCAGAAGACGGAAGAGAGTACTCACCTGGTTTGCAGAGACTCCGAAGAAAGGGGAAGGAGATTTCTTCTGTGGCTTTGGGGTTCTGCTAACATTCAATCGATCCTCCACTAAGTGAGGAGGAAAGCACCAAGGGCTGGATGGTGGCTAGTAAAAGATGTTTCTGTAACTACAGGGGCTTCGTAATCGACCATCGGATTGCTTAGGACTCCTGGAGCAGAGTCGACTCCTTTCGATCGGTGGAGAAGGAAATCAAAGAAAGAAGAAGCAAAGGAAAAAGGAGAAGAATGCAGGTGGTCGTGGGGAGGCAGGAGATGGATGAAAGCAAGAGGAAGGAGAAGAAACAAAGGGGTGCGGGGGTGAAGGCGATGATTCTAGGGTTCCTCTGCGTGCTTCTCTTAAAGGGGGAGAAGGAGGTTCGAGAGGGAGGGGTTCGGTTGAGGATTGAGGGTTGAGGAAGAGGCCATCCCCGATCGAAGGGTGGATTGTGCGAGATGGTGATCGGGCGAAAATGGAGGGGAGATACCAGAGTGAGGGAGGCCTCTTTCCCTTTTTCTCATTTACGAAGGGTTTTCAAAAACCCTAAAAGAGGATTTTGCATAGGACTCCCTCTGATTTTTGAGTTTTTACAAAAAGGGGCTCTCAGGGCTTTTTAGCAAAAATTTGATTTTTAAAGTTTACACTAATTCATTTTTTCTCAAAAATTTTCCATTTTTTTTTATTTTTGGTGTTATTTTTCCATTTTTTTGTATTTTTAAGTAGAAAACCTAAGATTTTTGAGAAAATAAGGATTAAAACTAATTTTTTTGTGTTTTTGCAAAAATATTTACAAAAGAGAATTTTTCTGAGAACTAAAAGCTATTTTGAGAAAATTTCTTCAGAAATGGGTTTTGATCCAGATTTTGAGGAAATATGGATTTAAAGTACTGGATTTGGATCCGGAGTTGATTTTGAAGATATCAATATGGATTTTAATTCAGAAAATCTGAAGAATGATCAAAATTTAGCTTTGGTTTTCTCAGAAAATGAAACCAGGGGCAAAAAGGTCATTTTTATAAATTTTTGAAAAATTTGGCGTGTTCACACTTAGTAAGAAATAATACTTAGGAACTCACTCAACTTCCTGCTGATAAAAATCTTGTCTCTTGCAAATGGGTGTTTAAACTGAAATTCAAAGGTGATGGTACCTTAGACAGATATAAAGCTCGACTTGTAGCTCGGGGATTCTCTCAGAGAAAAGGAGTTGATTACAAGGAGACCTTCGCTCCAGTAGCCAAGATGACAACTCTCTGAGTGGTTTTATCCATAGCCTGCAATTTTAATTGGGAACTATGTCAACTTGATGTAAAGAATGCCTTTCTTCAAGGAGATCTACAGGAAGAAGTGTATATGAAAATTCCTCAAGGTCTCACTCATACCAATCAGGCAAACATGGTGTGTCATCTAAAGAAGGCTATATATGGCCTTAAGCAGTCTCCTCGAGCATGGTACTCAAAACTGGGCAGTGCCCTAATGGAGTTCGGATATAAGAGATGTATCTCTAATAACTCTCTATTTGCTCACCGATCGAAAATGGGAACATGTCTAACATTGGTGTATGTTGATGACATTGTTGTGACAGGAGATAATAAAGCTGTGATTGAGAAGACAAAATAATATTTAAATAAGAAGTTTGACATCAATGATCTAGGCAGACTAAAATATTTTTTGGGGATTGAAATTAGCCACTCAAGGAAAGGCCTATACTTATCACAGAGAAAGTATGTCCTTGATCTTTTAAAGAGTACAAAAATATTTGGAGCCAAACCGGTGGCTAATCCTATTGAAACCAATCTCAAGTTGGACACTGTTAAAGGAGACATAATACAAGATATTCAACAATATCAAAGACTTGTTGGGAAGTTGATCTATCTCACTGTCACTCGACCAGATATCACCTATGTTGTTAATGAGGTTAGTAAGTACATGCATGCTCTTCAACAGGAGCATCTCAATGCAGTTAATTGAATTTTGAAGTACTTAAAAGGAACTCCAGGGTGTGGATTATTAATGAAAAGAAATGACCACATGAGTATAGAAGGATTTGCCGATGCAGATTGGGCAGGCAGTTCTTCTGACAGAAGGTCAACCACTGAATTTTGTGTTACTGTTGGGGAAAATCTTGTTTCTTGGAAGAGTAAGAAACAAAAGGTTATATCGAGGTCTAGCGTTGAAGCGTTATTGAAGGAGATCGGGTTTGATCAGACTAATCCCATGAAGCTTCACTGCGATAATCAAGTTGCTATCCATATAGCAGCAAATTAAGTCTTTCATGAACATACTAAACACAGAAATAGACTGTCACTTTGTTCGTGACAAGGTTCAGAATAAAGAAATTGAGACTCCTTATATGAAGAGTGAAGACACCAATGTGCTGATATGTTCACCAAAGCAATTACTGGTGAAAAATTATCTAAATTTATGAACAAATTGGGAGTAGTGAACTTTTACTTCTCTCAACTTGAGGGGGAGTGTTAGGAAAGTCGGTAATATTT
Organism: Nuphar pumila; assembly: GCF_984573655.1. NCBI lineage: Eukaryota > Viridiplantae > Streptophyta > Magnoliopsida > Nymphaeales > Nymphaeaceae > Nuphar > Nuphar pumila. The sequence continues at coordinate 74,103,006 of NC_143262.1, forward strand.
TGGGGGAGCTGCCTTGTCTTTATCCTTATCTTTATACTTTCCTTTTTATTATTTTCTCTTGGGTTTAGCCGTATTCTTGAAAAGATATCCTTCCACATTTGTTGGGATATCGATCTTATATTTTTTCACCCATCTTGTAACATTGGTGTATTGTAACAGGAATGAAAAACGCTCCTCCTCTTTCTCTCGTGGATGTAGGCACATTGCCGGACCACGTAATTGCTTGTGTGCTTTGCTTGATTTGCAGTAAGTTTTTATTTCTTTCATTCACTAAATATAAAATTAAATGGTTGGAGAGAGATACAGAGAGAGAGGTCCTTATTTCCTCTACTTGTTGACTACTTTGGTCTTTCTTCATCATGCCTTTGGTTTCCTTAATTTTCTTCCCGGTTCTTTCCCCATAAGACGCAGTATAGACCAACCAACATCAATATTGAGCCTAGTCCGCTGCATTGAAAATAGGAGCATCAATCAAATAAATGCTGACCAGTGTGATACAACCACAAAGAAAGCATAATACAACATTGTCGACTACAACACGCTAAGAGTGTTTTACACATAGTTACCAAGAAATAAAATGGATACTAAAGCGATACATGAAGTGAAAGCAGCTGGGAAGTGGGTGTTAAATACTATAAATCAAGAAACGGTTGTGAATTGATTATCGAGGTGCATAAGAAATGAAAAGCTACACGTACGAAGCATTATGAAGCGAGAATAGAAGCAAATTTCCGGCCATTTTCCTGCCGATGGGTGGCCGGATTCTATTTTCTTTTTTTTTCTTTTTTTTAATTTCCAGCTATTTTTCGGCTGCCCACCGGCCAGAAAATGGCAGGGATGGTTTTGGCCGACAAGAGCCGCACCTACACGGCCATTTTCTGGCTGGTGCCAGGCTGGAAAATGGTTGGCCTTATTTTTTTCATTTTTTTATTTTTTTAAATGTTTAACGACCAAAAACCTGGTCATCCAAACAGTTTAGAAACTTGGTTTTTGGCAAACCAGATTTGCTTTTGCCAAAAAACAATTTTTGAGCCAGGTTTTGCTTGCCTTGTCATCCAGGCCGTAAGGGACTGAAGAGAAATCAAATTGAGAAGCAAGGAAGACCTCTTAAAGAGGTGGTTGGCTGGTTAGAATCCTGCTTCTCCGTTTCAATATATATATATATATATATATATATATATATATATATATATATATATATATATATATATATATATATATATATATATATATATATATATATGTATGTAGTGCGTTCCTTAGCCCCCCTTTTCCGTTAGGTCTCGTTAGGCCCCTTCAAAAGTCTTACTTTCATGTATTTTTTCTCACGTCTAACACCGTAGATGTGATCTATAGGTTTTGTTTAGTGGGAACCAGCTTTTGGATCGCCAGAATCTGGCCTGTATACAGGTTTTTCCTGTGATGCAAAATCAATGGCAATGAAGGTACCAGTTTTTCTGGCTCATAAAATAATGTTTTTTCATCAAAAAAACATGATCCAAGAGTCGATTCCCACTAAATCGATTATGATGAGCACATCTAACGGTTCAGATCTATAATAAAACACTTAAAACCTGTAGGGCGGAACGAAAAATGAGGCCTAATATGTTCATCTCTCTCTCTCTCTCTCTCTCTCTATATATATATATATATATATATATATATATATATATATATATAAACTCGAGCTAAGCCGAGCCCAATTAACTTGAGCTGGACATGAGCCGAGAATGAAAAATGTGGTTCAAGCTCAGGTTGAGCTTGAATATTAGCTCACATCAAGGTGATCCAAGCTTGAACAGCACAGGCTAGGCTCAATCTCAGCTCTTGTAAGGCCCTAATAATGTATCCGTGGCTTTGTGGTACTTGTGCATGATCACACTAGTATCAAAATACTCGGTAGCCTTGCCTAGCTAATTCCAGAGATAAAGTGGCCTAGGTCACAAATAATAAAAGGAAAAATCAACACTCTAGCTTTCTATATGTACACTCACCTTCCAGAGTAAAACAATTCCCCAAACAAAAAACATGAGAAAATAATGGTGATGACTAATTGCAATGGAGTGAAGATGGCAGTAAAAACTGGCCCCTTTTTCTCTATACACCACACCTGCAACCAATATGTTATGCCAGTCACAATCACACCCTGCCATGCAACCAAAGTTCAATAAGAAATAATCAGTTTAGATTTTTGTTGATAAACTAAAATAAATGGAAAGAAGAGGATGCCCTTTGAGCTAAAACATACAGAGTATACGACTGCGAGCAGCTGAACATCAAAGCTTAACCTCCATGCAGAAAGGTTTCTTTCAAAGGCTAGAGCTATTGCTGCAGATTGCCCGGCGCTTAGGAGGCATTGCAGAGAAGTCAAGGCCAGTTTAGAGGGGTATACCTTGAGAAGAGGGGCCTGTTCGCAAGTGAACTATGTCAACAAACTCATCAAGAAGATCAATCCTCATATGCAACTATAGATGATCTTAGTAAGGAGCATAATTCCGTGACTCAAGGAGTGATTGATTCTCAACGATGGCTTGGGTCATATATATATATATATATATATATATATATATATATATATATATATATATATATATATATATATATATATATATATATATATATATGAAAATGTTCTAGTCAGGTCCCAATTTTTGTTAGGCCCTTACAAAAACGTTTTTGTAGGTTTTTTTTGTTGTATATGAACCTGTAGATGTGATCACAATTATTTATTTACCAAGGAACGTGATTTAGATCAGATCAATTTACTAAAAAAAGTTAGAATAATCAAATTTTAGCACACTATAAGCCATTAATTTTTCAACCCTCTGAAAAAACATGTGCATGTTAACTACCAAGTGAACTACGATAAACACATCCATTGGTTCAGATCAAGCAAAAATGTCACGTTTTTTGCTGGGACCTAACTTGTGGCCTAACGAAAATGAGGCCTGACTAAAACAATCCCCATATCAGGGGTGAAGCCACTTTACAGGGAGGGTGGGCACTTGCCCACCCTGAACCCTAGGAATCCCACAAGGGGATATGGGTCAGGGTTGCATGGAAAGTGCCCACCCCCTTTATTTCTCTCTCTCTCTTAATCTCCACCCCTCTGCCCTCTTTGAGAGGCTGTGCGATCCCACCACCTTTCTCTATCAAGGATTTTACATTTTTCTTATCAAAATAGAGCCAGTTGGAGACAGTCAGTTTTTATTTTATTTTATTTTTCTCTGCTACCCATTTGTTTTTCTGTGTAACAGCTCCATTTTCAAATAGTGGTATTAGTTTTTCTTTTCGTGATTATAGTTTGTGTTTTTATCCCTTTTTTCTTTAAATCCTTTCCCCCCAATAAGCATACTTTGTGGGTTAACATAGAGGGTCTTTTCTCTTTTAATTTCTTTTTTTTTGTTCTTGGTGGGTTGTAGTTTTTGAAATCAAGGAGGGTGTTTTTTTTTTCCTTTGTTAGTGTAAAAGTTCTAGAGATTTTGTTTGGGGTTACGGGTATCTTGGTATTTTTAGTGAGTTTCATTTTTATGTTTGTGCGAAAATTTTAGAGATTTTTTGTGGGAGGGTGGGGGTCTAGACATCTTGTGTGGGGAAATAGGAAGGTGGGGGTCTACTTAGCCTTTCTTTTAAATTAGCAGAACCATCAGTTATGTATTTAATTTAAGCTGCCAATTATTTTTTTACTGTGCATTTCACTACAAGAAAACTGTGGATTAGCGACGGACGATATCCATTGCTAATCTGTTGCCAATCCATCGCTAAATTGTTTAGCAATGGATTGGCAACAGATTAGCAATGGATAGCGTCCATCGCAAATTTTTGATCGCTAATTAGCCACAAAACTTATCTGTCACTACTTCCGTAGCTAATTTACGACAGATTAGTGACAGACATGATCCGTCGCTAGTTTGTTGCTAAATAAGCACAAATTTGGTTTTGCAATGGACATTATCCGTTGCTAAATTTTAAAAAAAAAATTTGCTTCCTGTCGGGCGGTATTCCGGCAACAATAGGCCGGACTTGTACCGCACCCCACAGGCGTTGCATAGGGTATTAGACATGAGCGGCTCAGCCCGCCACTGTGGGGTCTTCTGCACAGAACCGACACGCTCTTCGATGCCCTCCCGACCTGGTTCCCCGCTTTTCCAGCTCGGCCAGCCACTGCAGCGTCTTCTGCACAACGCAGGAGAGTGCACCGCCAAACCAGCACACTCTCTTGTGTTCCTCTACCACCGTGTTAAAGGAAAGCTCAACAACCCCAAATTGGAGGCATACCTTTGCCTTTGAGATGATCTTCACGGTGACGAGTTGGCCTTTGATTTTGCTCTTTCGAGCCCTAGCAAAGCAGGTGTGACTCAAATGTCCCCTCCCGACCTCCTTCTCGAGCTCGTACTTCACCGTGAAACTTTTGTCCAGCAACCGTTCTGTCTCGTCGCCATCCTCCGGTATCAGCCCTTCCGCTTTTGCTTCGCTTGCCCCTGCCACTTGGTCAGGGATGCCTTGATATGCTTCACCGACGACGGTTGAGGAAACGGCCGCCGGAAGAACATCTACAGCGTTAATGACCTTGTCGGCGATGGCGTCTACCCGGCCGCAGCGAGCTACATTGTGCCCTCCACAAAGAAGTCGTTTGAACTTCGTTGCCCTCTACGAAGAAGTTGGTTTAAATCGAACGACGAAGAGGTCGGTTTAAATTTTGCACGGGGAGAGGGGGGAAATTTTGCACCCTAGATGGGTCAGTTTAAATAAAAAATTAGCGACAGAATTAGCGAGAGAATTTTTTTGTCGCTAATCCATCGCTAATTAGTGATGGATTAGCGAAAGAAAAATTCTCTCGCTAATTTTGTCGCTAATTTACAACACAATTTATCTGTCGCAAATTTTTGTCGCTAATTAATGTTTTTCTTGTATTGAGAATTAGCGATGAAAAACTATTGTCGCTAATCCATCGCTGATTAGAGACAGATTCGCGATGGAAACCTCTCCGTCGCTAAGTTGTGACGGAGTTTGAGACATAATTTTTTCATTGCGAATCCGTCGCTAAGTAGCGACAGATTAGCGATGAAAGTTTTTTCATCACTAATCTGTCGCTAATTAGCGACAGATTCATGATGGAATTTTTTATGTCTCTAATTCCGTTGCAAATTTGCGACAAAAAAAATCCGTCGCAAATTTTCGTCTCTAATTAACATTTTTCTTGTAGTGTTTGTGCCCACCATAGCTTAAATTCTTGGCTCTACCCTGCCCCCTATATATATATATATATATATATATATATATATATATATATATATATATATATATATATATATATATATATATATATAGAGAGAGAGAGAGAGAGAGAGAGAGAGAGTCATATAGCACTTGGGAGCAACTCTCACTACAAATATAGCCATTGCCCATTGGTTTGTCTTTCTGTCACAGAAGAATCTTGAAGGGCAGTACCAAGTTTAGGGTGAGTTTGGACAATAAAATATAAGTTCATGAACTGAAAAACTTATCTAGGCTTGAGTTCATAAACTTTTCACACTACAAATGATACAAAATATACCCTTAGTCTCTGTTTGGGGCGGTTGCATTGAGATGGAAACACTGTTACCATGTGTTGCTAAAATATGGTTTTGCCAGAATGTGGTCTTCAGGGAGGATGGAATCGCCAAAAACATCCTATTATGAATGGTGTTAAAATGTTGTGTTGGGGCTGCCAACTCCATTCTCAATACAATATTTTGGCAACGCACCTCCAACTCATTGCAAGCGCCCCAACTTAAGGCTCCCTAATAGAGTGTTAAAGACTTGATCCTGCTCAAGTAGGGGCTTGGTTAGTCTTGGTCATTCATACAACAATGGAACACAGTGAGAATTTGAAAGCATTCTGGTTTATCACATTGGCATCTGTGATTTAAACCAACTCTTTTTTTCGACAGCAAAGAGAAACCAAGTGTTATGTCTTCAATGTCCTATTACGAGCTAAGCATAGTCATGTTGACAGTGGTCGTATTTTAGTGTTTTCCACTTAAAACTCCACCCCCTACCCCTGGGGTAGTTTTCAATTGGCTCCAACCATGCAGCAAGAGACACATATGACATACCCCACATATTGAACCAGTGTTGTCCTTAGACCCACCAAACCAGGTGTGTAGGAGCCCTTTGATAAGGATAATGCTGAGCACGATAAGGATAATGCTAAGCAAGACTCTCAAGAAACCAAATATGATAAACTCAAATTCAGCTACAAAGAATTCAGCCCAATCTGGAGTCTCATGATCCAACCGATCTATGATATGGAAGTATTCTAGAAAGTGTAAACCACGGTAATCTAGAAGAACTCTAGAAAGTGTAATGATAATCTAGAAGAATTCTAGAAAGTGTAAACTGATGTAAATCATTTTTGGTAAGAACTATAAAAAATGATAATCCATAATTATACGTTGTATTGTAAACTATGTTATCATTTTTTATGTTATAAATAAAGTGCTTGACCTCTCGGTGGACAAGAGAGTAATAATCGAGCCTTTCAATATTGTTGACGCTCTTTCATGGTATCAAAGCCAGCAACCTCCAACGACTTATCAATGGCTTTTTCATCATCCTTCTCCTCTTCCATGACTCAGTGGAATGCCATCGCCAGCCTAGTCTCGATAAAACTGAATCAAGACAACTACCTGTTGTGGAGATTCCAACTTGAATCAGTTATGATTAGCTAGGACCTCCTCAAGTTTGTCGACGACTCTTGTCCTCAACCAGATCCCTTCATTGTCATGACAAATAGAGGTAAGACAGAGACTCCAAATGATCCTATTTGGATTCACTCTGATCAGTTGGCTCTCAATTGGATCAAAGCTACCGATTTTGAAATTGTTCTCGATCAAATCATGAGAACAAAAACAGCCCGTGAAGCCTGGCTTGTTCTGAAAAAAGCATATGAATCTCAATCTTCTTTGAGACTCATGCTTCTGAAGAAAGATTTGACTTTTATTAAGAAAGAGAGTATGAATATGTTGTCTTATCTAGACCATATAAAGTTTCTAGCGAACTCTCTTGTCATTGTCAATCATTCTATAGAAGATGAAAAATTAGTTTAAATAACTTTGAATGACCTATCTTTCAAATACAAAAGTTTTTTGACTTCTATCATCACTAATTCAGCCTTGTATACCTTCACAAATCTATATGATCTACTTCTTAATCAAGAAAAATGTATGCTTTTAACTCATGCTAAGCCTCTTGAAACACCACAACCTTAACAAATTGCCTTCAAGGGTTGAGGACGTGGCCATAATTTTTATCAAAGTTGTGGTAGGGGACAAGAAAAAAATTCCTCTCCAAACACGTCTAATAGCAACTCTGCCTCTCAAACTCAAGGTGTATGTGATGTTGTCACCTGCCAATATTGTGGAAAACGAGGACACACTGCCAAAATGTGTTGGGATATTCCTAAAGCATTCTCAACCATGTCTCTTCAGCAATCCACTGATGACTATTGGTATCCAGACACTGGTGTTGCAAATCATCTAACTATAGATGATCAACAATTTTCCCATAAATCTTAATATCATGGGGGTGAGCAAATCATGGTTGGCAATGGTAAGATGCTCCTCATCTCACACACTGGTAATTTTATTCTGAAACCTCATGGCTCTTAAATTAATTTAAAGAATGTTCTTCATGTTCCTGCTATTTTGAAGAACCTTTTATCTGTAGGCCAATTTACTAAAGATAATGATTGTGTTTTTGAATTCACTTCTTTTGAATTCCTTGTCAATGATCGACAGACAAGCAAGATTCATCTCAAGAGACTGAAATCTAACGCGAGACTCTATCCAATCAAATTTGATTATCATATGCAGATGGCCGCATATGCAAGCAGAATGGCTCCTTTTGGTATATGGCACCAACGTCTCGGACATGCGAACAAGAAGATTGTTTCTTGTTTAAACTCTTATTGTTCTATTTTTGTTAATAAAAGTAACAAAATAAAAGTGTGTCAGAGTTGTCTCATTGGCAAAGCACAAAAACTTCTTTTTGGTCAATCTTACTCTTCTACAACATCTCCACTTGAACTTTTACAAGTCGATGTCTGGGGGCCTGCTCTAGTCACTTCACATGAATGATTTCACTTTTATCTTTTCATAGTAGATGATTTTTTTCGATTTTCATGACTTTTTTCATTGAATACTAAGTCTCAAGTGTTTAAGTGTTTTAAGTCATTCAAGCATGTTACTGAAAAGCAACTTCAACTCTCCATTCGCATTTTTCAAACTGACAATGGAGGTGAATTTATCAGTCATGATTTTGAAAGCTTTTTGTGGGACCATGGCATACTTCATCGATTTTTATGCCTGCATACCCTAGAATAGAACAAACTTGTTGAGCGTAAACATCGACATGTTGTTGAAACCAGGCTTAGTCTGTTACATACTTCCTCCCTGTCATATACCTTCTGAGTTGATGTTTTTCGCACTGTTGTTTACATCATTAACCATCTTCCAACCCTAGTACTTAATTGTAAGACCCAGTATAAACTTCTATTTTATAAATCGCCTGACTATTATCATCTTCGTGTCTTTGGTGCATACTACTATCCTCTATTAACACCCTATCATACTTTAAAATTTCATCCAAAGACTACCCCATGTATTTTCCTTGGCTATGCCAATCATCATAAAGGCTACCTTTGTTTCAACCCTTCTCAACTTTGTACATATATTTCTCGTCATGTTTACTTTGATGAGTCCATCTTTGGACCTCTCTCTTTATCTCTTCGTTCTCTATCACGCATCTTTTCCGAATGAGGACTTTCTCCTATTGTCGTCCTCCCACCTCCCGATCCTCTTTCATCGCCTCCTTAACCGACGGTTCTCTCTGATATACCTATCCCTCCTACTTCACCTACTCCTTCTCCTATGAGTCACATACCCGTTCCACCCAACTCTTCTTCACCACTATCCTCTACTTTTCATCTTCCTAAAACCATTGTGAGTCGCCTGTCTGATCATACTCACTCTATGACCAACTCTCTTAAACCCCATGCATTCACCACAACCTGTTATTCCCTATCCCTTGCTTGCTTTACCTCTGTCCTCCTCACACCCAAACCTATTTCGTTTAAACAGGCTAACCTTGACCCCAAATGGTGTACAACTATGAACGATGAGTTTCATGCACTTAAAATTAATCACACTTGGCACCTTGTTCTCCCTTGTCCTCATTACAATATCATTGGATCAAAATGGGTTTTTTGTATTAAATGACATGTTGATGGCTCTATGACTCACTACAAAGCCTGCCTAGTTGCTAAGGGTTTCCATCAAAAGGAAGGTTCAATTGTTTTGAGACTTTTAGTCCAGTTGTGAAACCCACCACCATTTGTGTTGTTCTTGCAGTCTTGTCAGATTGGCCTATACACCAATTGGACTTTAATAATTCATTTTTAAATGGTCTCCTTTATGAAAATGTTTATATGGAACAACCTCCAGGATTTGAAGATCCATCTTTTTCTCGGCATGTATACAAGTTGGATCGAGCTTTGTATGGTCTCAAGCAAGCTTCATGTGTCTGGTACCAGCAACTCAGCTTGTATCTTCAATTCTGGGGGTTTCACATCTCTCTTTCTGATGCTTCATTATTCATTTTTTGAGACAAGGGTTTGGTTATTTATTTATTGGTTTATGTTGATGTTGTCATAATCACCAGCAGTTCCACCATTGCCATTAAGCAACTGATTCAACAACTCAGTCTTGCCTTTTCTATGAAAGATCGTAGATGCCTAAATTATTTTTTGGGAATTGAAGTTCATTATGCTTCATAAAGACTTCTTCTTTGCTAGCTCACCTATGAACTTAATTGACTTCATTGTTCTTCTATGGATGATACAAAGCCAATCTCTACTCCTCTGAGTGCCTCCACTCAGTTGTCTAAAGATGACACACCTTATTTTCATGACTCTACTTTATATCAAAGCATTATGGGCGGTCTTCAATACCTCACCATCACGTTGCCTAATATTGCCTTTGTGGTCAACAAGGTTTGTCAGTTCATGCACCAGCTCACGGTTGCCTATTGGTCTGCTGTCAAACATATCCTTCACTATATCAAGGATACCATTCATCATGGCTTGTTTCTCTCACGATCTTCCTCACTCCAGCTCAGTGCCTTCTTTGATGCTGACTAAGCTGGTAGCCTTGATGACCGCAAGTCTACAAGTGATTTTGTTGTCTTTCTGGGTTCTAATTTAGTTTCTTGGTCTTCTCGCAAGCAACAGACAGTAGCTTGGTCCAACATTGAAGCTGAATACAAGTCTCTTGCTTGTGCTGCATCTGATCTTCTTTGGCTCAAGACTCTTATCACTTAGCTAGGCTTTGGCCCTTCTTCTCCACCTATCCTTTGGTGTGATAATCTTGGAGCCTTATATCTCACAACGAACCCGGTGTTTCATGCTCGTACCAAACATGTTGAAATTGATTTTCACTTTGTTCGGGATCATGTGCAAAAGGGTCATCTTCAAGTTTAGTTTATCACCTCCTCTGACCAGCTGGTTGACGATCTTACTAAACCTCTTTCCTTTTCAAGGTTTGTTTTTATTCGTGACAAGCTCAATGTCGTTGATCCCACGTTGAGCTCGCAAAGGCATGATAAGGATAATGCTGAGTATGATAAGGATAATGTTGAGCAAGACTCTCTCAAGAAACCAAATACAATAAACTCAAATTCAACTACAAAGAATCCAGCCCAATCCAGAGTCTCATGAGCCAATCGATCTATGATCTGGAAGTATTCTAGAAAGTGTAAACCACAGTAATCTAGAAGAACTCTAGAAAGTGAAACGATAATCTAGAAGAATTTTGCAAAGTGTAAATTGATGTAAATCATTTTTTATAAGAATTATCAAAAATGATAATCCATAATTGTACATTGTATTGTAAACTATGTTATCGATTTTGATGTTATAAATAAAGTGCTCGACCTCTTGGTGGACAAGAGAGTAACAATCAAGCTTTTCAATATTGTTGATGCTCTTTCACCCTTATGGGCGACTTAAACCAACTCTTAGTCATGACAAATTGAGGCATGGTTGTGTGATCGGGCTGAGCACATATAACATGTTCGGCCCTTTTGAAAAGCGGGGAGGCATGGGGGGAGGCTCTTAAAGGAGGGGGCAGCCACTACATATCGCTCTTTTTCATTTTTATTTATATGAATATATAATAAATGAAAGTTTCAAGTTGCTCTTTATGTGTTCGTTCCTGATCACTGGATCTGCTCACTGACAAATTATCCTAATCTAGGCAAAAATGTCCATTTAACAATAACTGAAAATTCAGGGGGGCTAGCCACTACATTTATGTGTTAGGTCCCGATCACTGGATCTGCTCACTGACAGATTACCTAATCTTGGCAAAAATGCTGGTTTAGCAATAACTGAAAATTTTGAAACATTGACAATTGAATTTTATATGAGATCATTTTCATGTCTCGTGAATGTCCAACTTTCCAAGCGTGGCCCATGAGGGGCAAGCAATCTTGTTAAAGAGGCGTCACATATAAGGAAAAGAAAGGTTTTTAAGCATTGTATTAATTTTACCTGCATTAACAGCCACGATGACCAGGTTGCATTGGAGGCGAGCATGAGGAAGATTCCAATTATCCAGTCTTTCCTTGAAGAAGCATGACCAGAATCAGGAGCTGCGTTGCCTATTCCTTTCATTAAAGAATGATGATGGCCCAGGAAGCTTAATAAAGGCCCTTTGTACAGTGCAAGTATAACACCACCAGCCAAGCAAACTATAAGGCCCACCAACTTAATTTGCCCATATGTTGTCCTCAAGTTGCAGATCTCCAACCTGCTTATTCATCAATTCCCACTTTATTATACTCCATCATAGTTTTAACAATGGTTTTAAAACCCAGTAACTCATCACTCGGACCGTCCTTGAGTGACTCGTGACTCGCCCAGGTCAACTCGGTGACTCGGTCGGGTCATGTTAACTTTATATATTATATAAATTATTTAAATGTGTGTATATATTATCTATATTTTATAGTATTTTACTAATATTATATATATATGACTCGCCATGACTCGGCCGAGTTTTGTAAAAAATAAGTTAAATACATTTTTTGACCCAGTGACTGGGCTATCCGAGCCAAGTCAACTAAGTCACCGGGTCAACCTGGCGAGTTTTTAAACTATGGTTTTAACTGCATAAGATTCTATAGATATGGGTCTGTGCCCTAGACTTAAGGAAGATCAACTTATCCAATAAACCAATTAAACTAAGTTCACATATAGTTGGTAAGACTCAGAGCCTTTGGGCTTTTCATCTCTTCTAGATACATAGCATGTGCCATAATCTTAAGTCATCACTGTTAGATTGCAGTGTGTAAACGTATGCTAATCGTTATTTAATCAGTAATTGGATTAACCTATCCTATGTAGATGTATATTTGAATCCTATAAGTTGCCAAGTCGCTTGCCACTATAAGCAATGCATTTATAATATGCATGTACAACTGCTACTACTGCTGCTAGCACTACAATTACTTGTCATCACAACTGATTCTTTCATCAAATATCAGTCTAATATCATTACGTTACTTTGATTGCTAGCATCATTGTTGCTATTATTTTTCCCTTTTCACCATATTTCTAGGTAATAATTTCATTAGCATCACTGCCATCAATATTAATTATCATCAATGTACATCAATTGAATTGTAGTAAAGAAAACCTACCTGAATAGGACTGCCAAGATGAAAGTGAAGACTGGAACACTGTTTGTGGTTGCAGCTGCAAGGGCGGGAGATGTGTATGTCATGGCAATCATATAAAGGTTCAGGCTCAAGGTAATCCTGAAACCACATCCGACCGTTCAAAAATTACTTTGGAATATTTCTTTTCATGGAATCCAGCTGTCACAACAAATTAGGAAAAAATACAAAGCAAGAAGCTTTCTTCCTAATTGCAACATACCCAAACAGAGAGACAACAAAAACCTTGCAAAAGAGCTTCAGAGATAACAAAGAAACTTGATTTCTGTATTCAGAGAAAAGCAGATGTCAGTTCCAAGGTGATAGTATTCATGACAAGGACCCAGTTTAGGGTTCAAGTAGGACTTGTCCCCACAAACATTTCAATGGTTTATGGCTTGGTTGAGACCATGTATGATCAAACCAGAGCCTGGGTTTGGTGCTAACCCAAACAGCTATGCCACATGGATACTTCACTTTAACTCTAGCTCGGTGTCCCTTTTATATGCTAGTCATGTTGAAAAGTTCATTAAAAAATGGCCGTGTCCCCATATCTGCAGTCATATCCAAGTAACACAGGTCGGGTCAAGACCTGATTTCCTAGTAAAATCGAAGCGTCTTGAATGGTTAGCAACAATAAATGAAGAGATGGGATGAGGTCAGAGGCACCACTCTGACAGATTAAGAGTAAGAGGTGCCGTAGATGCTGTTCATCCCTGTAATGAATTGGCAACCCAAACACCATGTTTGAATAGCTTACTTCTTAAATAGACCTCACAAAAATTTTCAGAGCCGTTCACGTTCTAGACTGATGGCATCTATAGCACGAAAAATATGAACAGCTGAAAAACAAGGGGAAATGATGGTGTTTGGGTAGTCGTTTATCTCATAAATGAATGGCATCTAAGATGATATATAATAATACCGTCAGAGGTGCCTCTGACCTGATATGCTCTCATAAATGAAGAAGAAGAATAAGATGCAACCTTTCCAATATCAAAGCAAATGGAGCTAAGAAGACAGCAGCCATGGCTTGCCTATAGACAACGAACACATAGTGATTCATTCCCTGATTGAGTGCTGCCTTTGTGAGTATGGACATGCCCGCATATATGAAATGCACACATACCATTGCCAGGTAAGGCTTGTAGTTAGACATTGTGGTGACAGTTGAGATTCCAAATATGCAAAGTTTAAGGAGGCAGAGTTAGGGTCTCAAATGTCAGGGGTGCATGCACCATGGATCACAGCTTTATAGGGATGAGGTGAATCTGGGGTAATAGTAGGTGCAGTCCTTTGATACCATTTGTACTCCTTATGCAGATTTCACATGTAATGCCAACGCAAAAAGTACTTGGTCGTGTCGCCACTGCAATAAAACACATGCTTTAGTACCCACTAGGCTTTTGTTTTAGGGCCTGCAATAAGAGTCACATTTTGGCCTTTGCTTTGCTGCACTCAAGGAAAAGGTTAAAGGCCACTACATGGCCAAAGTGGAGATGTTGGGTGCCGACTGCTTGGCGTCAGATCTGGCCCAGAGAAATGAAATCATTTTCGGCTGCCCCGAACTTGAGGCTCGTCCAATTAAGGATTAGAAGATAGCTCAGAAGGATGGCCTGACTTAAAGCGAACAGCCGCGAAGACTTCGCTCATGCAGCGGCTACATTTTTTTTTTTTTTTGACAAAACAATATTTCAATATGGAAGCAGTCAGAATATAGAAGCATGTAAAAACATACATTAAAAAAATTGTTAGTGATGAGATATCATCTGTGGGGAATTTGGGCTCTAGGATTCAAATGATTGCTCGCCATTTGGTGTATGCAGAAAGCTAAAATGATGTAACCGACTGTTGTATTGTACATATATAGATCAATATATATTTTCCTTTTCTCTAAAAAACAAAGGTAATTAAATACCTTACGTGAAGTGAATTAGGGAGGGTGTTGCGTGTTCTCCCCCCAAGACCAACTGTTTGCTACAGTGCGTGTTCGAGGTCCGAATGAGTGCCACATATATAAGCATGTGGGGCTCGTATCCCCATGTGTGTCGGCATCACTTAGCATCGGAGTCTGGTGTGGTTGCAAAGACTTAATAACCCTTTTTCGCTATTCTCGCTATGAAACGATGGTTCAAGAAAAGGACAAAAATGTCCTCCATTCAAAAAAGAAAAACGACAGTTCGAGAAAAGGATAAAAATGTCCTCCATCCAGAAAGTCAAGGATGATATTAACTCTTCAAAGTCCAAACGTTCCATTTTTGCCTTAAGCAGTAAACTTTTGTACCATCTGCTGTAACAGGAGCTGCCTTTGATGATGTACCTTTTACCGTTGTCTACTGTCGTTGGAGCAACCTTTGTCGTCGTCTCGAGCATAGGTTTCTGCCTTGGTTTTTAACTTGTGTTACAACACATTGTCGCCTTCTCATTCCTGCCTTGTGTTACAAAACATTTGCGGGTTCGTTCCTACCTCGTGGAGATAACTATAAATCGATCGATTGGTTCGATCATTGGTGGGCGTCATAGGGGCATTTGTCGACCATCTCCTTTTACAATCTTCTTTTCTTTTTTGTTTTCGTTAGGCAGTATGAAAAAAAGCAATGATGCACAAACATTCCAACAAGTGCCAGTAAGGCATCGTGAGTACCTTTCCATGTTATCATGCTATTGTTGAAGAACGTATGTCATCGTGAGTGACATTAAGGCATTGTTTTGTGTCATTAAGGAATTGTTTTGTTATTGCAGGTGGATCTTGTCATTTCGATGGTTTAAAAATTAATGATATTTGTAAGATGCTGGGACCTGTTGACAAGAATGTTTTTTTACAGATGCGAGGAAGGGCCTCTACCCCATCCGGTATCATCCATTCACTCAGTATATGCAATGTATCACAAATCGTGGTTGTAGTAACATACTAGCGATTTGTGAGATATTGTTTTGTTTGTTAATATCGATTTATAAGCTACTATGCTGAATTTTTATATCGATTTGAAATATATTTTGTGATATGTATATCGATTTGTAAGATATTATGTGTTTTGTAGTGTCGATTTGTAAGCTGTTATGCTAAATTTGCGTATTGCTTTGTAGTATATTTTGCGATATGTATATCGATTTGTAAGATATTGTGTGTTTTGTAGTATCGATTTTTAAGCTATTATGCTGAATTGTCGTATCAATTTGTAATATATTATGCGATATGTATATCGATTTGTAAGATATTATGTGTTTTCTAGTATCAATTTGTAAGATATTTATAGAAAGAATTTTAAAACATGTGCATGCAGAAATACATTGTTGCACTTACGGTGGTAATTTTCGTATTCAAATCGCTGCTCATTTAGCGATTTCTATTGAAATCGCTTCACAACATCATAGATATAATTAAATCATTGTCATGTGAATTTCTATCGTCAACACACATATACGACAAATCGTTTCTTTTATTGGCATGGTAAGTAACAACTCGATGTATAGTATAAGCAAATAACAAATCGATGTTGCCTTTATAATGTGATTCATTCAATTATTTCTTTGACTTGCTTAACCTTATCGGTATCCATTATTATATGCATCTTGAACAAATCATCGTAAATGTATGCACTGGCTAATGCAAAATGATATCTTGCTTATGACAGTGGTGAGCTTGTCATCTGGTTATAGTGAAGATGATCTATCTCAATCATTGGAAAGTTATAGAGAAATAAACATATGTACTAATGATGCACCTGAAGAAGTGAACATGTGCACTAATGATGCACATGATAAGAAGGGTGCAGGCATATTGGATTCACTATTGACTTGAATATTCTAGCAGAAGAAATACAATTTGATAATGAGGTAGACAATCATGATAGTACACTTGATAAAGGTGTAGGCACTGGGAATGTACATGATAGTACACTTGACTCTGTTCCTGTAAAAGGAATGCAGTTTAATAATAAGGACGATGCATATAAATTTTACAATGATTATGCCTTCTTCAGTGTTAGAAGGTATTCTTAGTCAAAAAATGCACAAGGTGTCGTGGTGAAAAAGACATATGTTTGTTCTAAGTAAGGTTGGAAGAAGTCAAGTAGAAATCCAACAAGGAGCAAGCCAGATTTAAAATATGAATGTCCAGCAAGAATGGTGTTAAGAAGACTTTCGAATGAAAAATTTGTAGTTTGTACTTTAATCAGTGATCATAACCATGATTTAGCAGCTTTATTTATGACTTCTATGTTAAGGTCACATCGTAAAGTAACTGAAGCATATGCTGTAATTGCTAAAATAGCTGATAGCGCTGGCATTGCACCAAAGAAGACATACAATTTGTGCGCGCACATAGATGGTGGTCGTGAGAATATACCATTCATACCTATAGATCTAAAAAACCACTTGAGAAGGAAGATGACAGATAACATAAAGAATAGCTAAATATATTCTTTGGTTGATTACGTACAGAAGAAATCAAGCATTGACCTTGGTTTCTTTAGTGCAATGCAACTAGATGAAGATGGATATGCTGTGAATATGTTTTGAGCAGATTCAAAGTCAAGAGTAGATTATGAATGCTTCAATAATGTGCTTATTTTTTATATGACGGTGAAGATTAATACTGAACAATGGCCATTTACGCAGTTTGTCAGAGTGAACCATTACTCACAGAGTTATATATTAGACAATGCTTTTTGTATGATCAGACCAAGGAAAGCTTTGAGTGGTTGTTCAGAGTATTTACACAGAAAATGAATGGGAAGCAACCTGAAGCTGTACTTACAGATGGTGATCACGCAATTGTGGCTGCAGTGACTCATGTGTAGTCAGATGCACATCATTGCCTATGTTTGTGACATATCTTTCAAAATGCAGCAAAGAACATAGGACACATTTAATCAGAAGATAAGGTTTGAAAAAAAGTTTACAAGGTGTATACTTGAGAGCGTAGACAAGGTCACATTTATATCTGATTGTGAGGCAATGATTCAGATGTAAGACCTTGAAGATTGTGTATGGTTACAAAATTTATATGCAGAAAAAAAGAAGTAGGCATTGACATATGGAAGACAATACTTTTGTGTAGGTATGATAAGCACACAAAGACCTGAATTTATGCATGCCACACTGAAGAAAACCCTGTATTCATGTTTAACAATGTTTCGCTTTATGGAACAATATAAATTATTTATAGACGGTCTTAGAAAGAACGAGCTTGAACAAGATGTAAAATACATCAACACACGCCCTGTAACTTTGGGCATAAAAATATTGATGCGACCTGTAGATCTGTATACACTAATTGTATTTGAATGGATTAAGAAGGAGGTTATACAGGTCATGAATTGCAACATAGAAGGACGCATGCAAACCGAGAATATGCCTAAATACATATTGTATGGGAGGGCGAAGAGCATCCGAAAAGGCAAGAAGCACATGTCACGTACAATGTTGACAACGGAATAGTTGAATGTACGTGCAAAATACATGAATTCAAATGTATTTTATACCATCGTGCATTATAGGCACTTAATTAAGAGAAGATACACGAAATACCTAAGTCATATTTAATGCGAAGATGGACGAGACAAGCAAAGATTGAACTGCTGGATACAGATAATGTCAGTCAATCTAATGTTGATGAGAAGTACCACATAGCCTCCCGTTACCAACAAATGTGAAGGTCACTTAATCATGTTGCAGATTTGACATTGAAAATTGAAGAAGCATATGTATGCATGAGAAAATTGTCAAGGGAGTTACTTAAAAATGTGCAGTTAATTCACCATCAGTCCATTGTAGCTCATGAAGGCCAGTCCAAGAACATGGGAGCAAAGAACGGAGGTGAAAATCATGCTTCCCTTAACCTGCATGAGAAGTTGCACCAAAGCGTAAACATCATCTTCAACAAATCAGGAGTCAACATTGTAGATTATGATGGAAAAAATTATCTAGCGAAGGGTATCTAAAGGAAACCTGTCTCTGATCGTAGTCGTTGGAGGACAAATGGTGTACTAGAATTGATTGGCAAGAAAAGGTCTAAGAAACTACCAACCTCTAAGCAAAAGCAACCAATCCCTTCGCATGAACAGGTATATAATACATTATATTGTTTCTCATGTAAATTGCATTACGTGCAGCTTATCATTATCTAACTTATGTAATTTTCAACATGCAATAATACTCTATAGACGTACACTACAATGTTGGAACCTTCAATCCTCTTGACCAGTTTTTTCAGAATGATAGCTTCAGTTTTACAAGTCTTTTGGTATGTAATCAATGTTGGGATGATGTTTGCATTTCTTGTGAAACTTAATGTAGTGTCTTATATTGTTCTGTTTCATGACAGACTCAGATCAATTCGAAAGCAAGCTATGGAATACAGGAATCACATGTGAATTCTATTTAAGTCTTACCATATATCATTTTCTTGATACAAAAGAAAGTAAGTCTTAACATGAAGTTAGTTGTTATGCCTCCTTGCATGACCCAATTTCCAAATTGTTAGATTTGTTAAGAGTTGTTTAACAAAACAGGAGGTGAATATGCTTATACACTGGATGGTCTTATTAAGAAAGAGTTTTTGAATGAAGCCATTTTCATGAATCGTGAGACACAAAAATAGAATTGTTAATATTTTTGTGGATCACCGTTCATAAAAATGGCTTCATCCAAAAAACTATGGAACACAGGAATCACATGTGAATTCTGTTTAATAATGTACCTTTCACAAGTATAAATCATTGTAATATATATCCTTCACATGTATAAATCGTTGTCTCATCTAGCCTACAGAGCTACAATTTTGATACCGTAGGTAAATCGCCGTTGCTTAGTGCTTATACAATTAGTGAAAATCATTGTCTCATCTAACCTTCACATATATAAATTGTTATACATATACTGTAGTTGAATCATTGCACAAAAGTTGTGTTGTAAATAAACTGTCCTAAAAGCAAAAAGTTGTTACATTTACTACCTATGCATGGTCGTTGTTAAATCGTTGTAGCTTAATTTTTAAATTATTAGTAAATCGCTTCTATAGTGATTTATTTGGTATATAAATTGTTATACCATGTAGTGTCCTATCGTGATTTATATAATAACGTCTATGTCGACCACAAGTGGATAAAAATCACACTGTGCATGATTACAAATCGCGATAAAAGTGCATGGTCAATGTTTGTGCAAATCATTTCAGTTGTTTATCAATGTTTGTGCAAATCATTTCAGTCGTTTATCAATCATTGTGTAAATCGTGATAGGAACGCAGCTCATAAAAGAAAATCAGTGGCATTTTCACTGTACACAACGCTAAACGCTTGTTCAATTTTTATTTACGAAGACTGATCATTACAATGATTTGTTCAGTGACATTTGTGTGCTATACTTATTAAAATAGATTTGAACACTTGTAGAATGTCACGTTACAGAAAAGAATTATAGAATTACAAAAAAGAATTATAGAATCTCAAAAATAATTATCAGGACGTCGATTTATACTTATGAAGTTACCACGACAACGATATTGATATGTTTGTAAAACTCTAATATGTGTGTAAAACCTTATTCTATATAAAATCCTACCCGACCCGACCCGACCCATTGTCCAAGTCTAAAACCCTAATCTATTTAATCATATCAGAGCAAACACAAATATTCTGCCTAATCTTCGATATACTTCAAGACAAGTATACTACAGTCGTGAGGGCTTCATACTTCTCTCTAAAGTAGTGCACAATAGTTCGTAGTTGGAAAAGTATCTGCCAAATGGTGTAGTTGGAAAAGTATCTAAGCCAAACGATTGGTCATGATATATTGTAACTAAATTCTAATATGTTTTTGTAAGTGAATGTGGTAAAACATATGGATTTGTAGTTATGAATTTACTGCGACAATGATATGTCATTGTTTGTCTTTGTGCACGAAATCAATTTGTATTTAAGAAGTTAACTCAAATTGTATTGTTGAAGTTATCTTGATTTGTACTTTACTAATTCTAAACGGGATGTCAATTTGTATCGTTGAATCAGTTATTGTGTAAATCATTGTAGAACATATTGTATAAATCATGATAGAACATAGTCTTTATACGTACAAATTGTTTCTACCTTTTATCAATTTTTGCGCAAATCGCGGCAGGATAATCGTGAAAGCAAATCATAATTTCTACTATACACAAGGCTAATCGCTTTTATGATTTTCATTTACGAAGGGCAAACATAACAACAATTTGCCTTTGCTACGAATAACAATCCAACTTATTGGTATGTTTAGTAAAATTGAAATTTTATTTATTTCAACCCAGAGAGATTTACATAATTTGTATACACAGTCTTACAAAATTTGGTTGTACAGTCTACAAAATCTGTTAGAAGTCGATGTACATCATATTACTCCTGAGGGGGGTCACGTCATTCATTGCCTTCTAGGTATTTTTGCCAATTGAGTTTTTTTCTCTTCCACAATTAGAAACTCTGTCAATTTTTCACATAGTTCTGTGTGAAATCCAGGTATATCATTTTGCAACAACAAGGTAATATGACACCAACATATAAATTGATTCCCCAATAATAGAGGATAATAAAACATGTTTAAGTGTAGAGCATACAGCGTGGAAATCAGGTTCTCGTGAGACCCATTTAGCTCTGATGAAATCCAAACCCAATCTATATCCTAAACCCTAAAACCTGAAATCCTAAACCCTAAAACCTAACCCCTAAAACCCTAAACCCTAAACCCTAAACCCCAATCCCTACAAGATAAAACCCAAAACCCTAAATCCTAAATCCTAAACCCTAAACCCCAAACCCTAAACCCCAAACCCTAAACTCTAAACCCTAAACCCTTAAAACACTAACCCTAAACCCTAAAAACTAAACCCTAAACCCCAATCCCTACAACATAAAATCCAAAAACCTAAATCCTATACCCTAAACCCTTAACCCTAAATCCTAAACCCTAAACCCTAAAATCTAAACCCTAAACCCCTAAAACCCTAAACCCTAAATCCTAAACTCTAAACCCTAAGGCCTAAACCCAAAAACCTAAATCCTATACCTAAAGCCCTAAACACCAAAACACTTAACCCTAAACCATAAAACCTAAAACCTAAACCTTAAACCCTAAACCCCTAAAACCCTAAACCCCAATCCCTATAACATAAAACCCAAAAACCTAAATCCTATATCCTAAATCCTAAACACCTAAATCGTTAACCCTAAAACCTAAAACCTAAACCCTAAACCTGTAACCCTAAACCCTAAACCCTAAACCTTAAAACCCTAAACCCTAAGACAAACAATATTGATGTCTTTGTTTGTCTTTGTGAACGATATCGATATATAATATAGTGATTTACTCATATCGATTTGCAATTGTTACTACGACAATAATATGTCTTTCTTTGTATTTGTGAACAATATCGATATGTAATATTGTTATTTACTCATGTCGGTTTGCAACTGATACTAAAATATTGTGAACGAAACAGTGAAATCGATTTGCAACTGTTACTTAAATCGGTCTCAAGTTGTAAATCGATTTGTATTTATGAAGTTACCTTGATTTGTATTTACTAAGTCTAAACATCGTTTCGGTTTATGTACACGTGCATAAAGCCCTAGTATATGTAAAACCTTAATATAGATCTGTGTAAAACCCTATTCTATGTAAAACCCTACTCGACCTGACCCAACCCGTGGTCCATATATAAAATCCTAATCTATTTAAAAGCTCTTTCTCTTTTTTGCGGCAACCAACTTCTTCTTCTTCTTCTTCTTCTTCTTCTTTTGTCTCCTCCGCCTTCATCTTCCTTTTTCTTCTTTCTTGTATACCGGAGCAAGCACATATATTTTGCATGATAGATAGGGAGTGATGTTGATGACCATCTATTTGATCTATTCCTACTGTTGTACCCTTCATCATTCGCAAATCATCCTTCGCAGTTAGAAAAATATCTGACTAATCTTCAATATACTTTATGGCAAATATGCTACAGTCGTGCGAGCTTCATCTTCTTCATTGGTTCACATAGAAAAGGAAACTAACAGTTGAAATTATCAAAGGGAAGCTCCATATCTTGGTAAAAGTGGAAGGGTGTATGAGACAAGGAAGGATGCAAAAGTTCTCCATGATCCACCTAGAGATCCTTCAAGCAGCTCTTATACATTAGGAGAAACACATGGGAACAAGTCTATGCATAATCAAGAGGTACAAATGTGCTGCAAAAAAACTTGCAAAGAGATAAGGACCTCTAATGGTAGATAGATTCGCCTTCTATCATTCCCAGTGACTAGAGAAGGCTACTCAGTAAACTGAAGGTAGGACATGTTCACATATACAAAGCTCATAAAATTAATTCATGAAAGGACAATCGGTATCAAGCAAATCACTATAGCAAGTATTGTTACAGTGAAATCAATTTGCTACTAAGTCACGGTTTGTAGTTTACTAAGTCTAAACATCATGTTGATTTGTTTATTATTTTTCTTTTCCGCCTTTTATGAATCAGTCATTGTGTAAATCACGATAGGACATATCTTTCACATAGACATAGCTCATAAAACCAAATCGTTGTAAGAAAATTATTATTATATTATGAAACTTAAGGAATTGTGGTTCTAAGTCGAATTGTGGTTTTCGTCGTGTCGATTTGTGTACACGTGCATAAAACCCTATTCTATGTAAAACCCTAATATAGATCTGTGTAAAACCTTATTCTATATAAAACCCTACCCGACCTGACCCGACCTGTTGTCCAGGTCTAAAACCCTAATATGTTTAACCACTCTTCCTCTTTTCTGCGGCAGCACAACTTCTTCTTCTTCTTCTTTTTTCTCCTCTACCTTCGTCTTCTTCTTCTTCTCCTTCTTCTTTCTTGTATTTTTCCTTCTTCTTTGTTCTTCTGTGTTCCTTCTACCTGTGCTTGATAGATGAGGTTTGGTGCTGATAATGTAGTTGTTTCACGTTGTGAGGAAAGATTTGTATAATCTTTGATGATGATTATGGTGGTTATCTTCTGTGTATATATCGATATATTCATGACACATATGGTTGTGGCATATTTGCCATGAAGTATATCGAAGCTTACGCAGAATATAATGACCATAATCATCTTCAATCAGTGCCGCCATACCAGAGCTAGCACATATATTTTGCATGATAGACAGGAGGTGATGCTAATGTTCATCTATTTGATCTATTCCTACTGTTGAACCCTCCATTGTTAGCAAACCATACTTCGCAGTTGAAAAAATATTTTTCTAATCTTTGATATACTTCATGATAAATATGCTACAGTCATGTGAGCTTCATCTTCTCCACGCGTTCATATCTCATACATTTTTTAGCCCATCGACTCCTTCAAGGGGATAGCGCTTGAGCTAAAGTTTATGAAGCATATTCTCAAGAGTGCACCATTGCTAGAGTCTCTAAGAATCAACCTCAGTCCGAGGAAAATGGTGCAGTGGGCTTCCATTACTAATGAGCTCATTTTCTTGTAGAGGATGTGTCTTCAGTTGCACATAGAATCACTTTGCAGCAGAAAATGAACTCGACGATGAATGATATGGATGTTTTGGTGATCTCTTCTGTAAAAATGGGAGTCTCTAAAAGATAGATATGCGTTTAACGAAAATGTCCTCCCATAAATAACTTTCCACATTTCCGCACATGGATTGCATTAGAAACACATCACTATTTGGATGTGGGTTTCATACTGGTGATGATATCTGTTTTCTTTGATGATGATGGTCATGTATTGTATCTAAGCCAAACCATTAGTCATGATGTATTATTGAAGTTACCTCAATTTATACTTTACTAAGTCTAAACATTGTGTTGATTTGTTTATTGTTTTTCTTTTTTGTCTTGTATGAATCAGTCATTGTGTAAATCGTGATAGAACATATCGTTCACATAGACATAGCTCATAAAAGCAAATCGTGATAGAAAAAATATTATTATATTATAAAACTTAAAGAATTGTGGTTCTAAGTCGATTTATATTTATCAAGTTACCTAGATTTGTACTTCACCAATAAACATCGTGTCGATTTGTTTTTTCTTTCTACTTTTCGCCTTTTATCAGTCATTGTGTAAATTGGGATAAGACAAATATTTGTACATATACTGTATCTGATTCGTTATACCAGATATTGTCCCAGAGCGATTTACACAATGACGTCTGTATCGTTGAAGTTAACTCGATTTATTCTTTACTAAGTTTAAACATCATGTTGATTTGTTTATTTTTCTTTTTCGCCATTTATGAATCAGTCATTGTGTAAATCATGATGAAATGTATCATTCGCTTAGACAAAGCTTGTAAAGGCAAATCGTTATAGGATATTCAAACTGATTTGGTTCAATTATTTGATGGGTTTTGGTGGGATGGTTATACAGATCGTGATGGAACACCTTCTATAAAAAACAAATGGCGATATCTTATAGAATTGGTTACAAGGCAATCAGTATCAAGCAAATCGCAATAGTACGTAGTCTTTATACGTACAAATCGTTTCAACCTTTTATCAATGTTTGTATAAATCGTGATATGAAGACAGCTCATAAAAGTAATTCATAATTTGTGCAGTACACAACGCTAAGCGCTTCTTCAATTTTTTTTTTATGAATTGTGTGTTACACTTATTAAAAATATATATATACATTTATAGAATGTCACTTTACAAAAAAGAATTATAGAATTACAACAAATAAATATCAGGATAAAAAATTATATAATGTTTATTCAATGGCACTTCATGACTCAGATGGACTATGACATACAAATCGTCTCTTTCTTTTTCTTGATGGACTATCTTTCCTCGATGGCCTCTCAGTTCTCTTGATCTTATTATAAACATTGGTCATCATCTCTACCAGTGTATCATATTGTAACCACACTTGTCTCCCCAAATTCCTTATCTGCTTCTGTAACTCCTTATTCTCCCTCTCCAGCATCTCAAACCTTGTGGCAGAGACACCTTCTTTTTTGTGAGTTCTGTTCGCTCCTCATCCTGTACTGCAACTGAGGGAATCGTTGTTGTAGCCAGAGGGACACAATGAATGTGTTTTCTTTGCTGGGAGATGACATGATGGGGGATAGGAGGGACACATGGGTTCCCAATATTTCCACGTTGCTTATTCTCAATCTTTAGATTTCGACACATGGGTTCCCAATATTTTTTGAAATAGTTGGGGTCATATTGTCATTCTTTATAATCATACATTATGGCATAAATACCTCCTTTGTTCCAGCTATCCAATTGTTCTCTGAAGCATTCGTGCCAATTCATGTTCCTGGCCCCACCACTTTTCATCTTCCTTCTCACTTTCATAGGCTGCTTTGAGGTAGACTGTCCTAAGTCAGCTTGTAGGAGAACTCAACTACCATGCTGCAACTTGGCTTCATAATTGTTAAACAACCAAATATCGTATCCAAACAATCTCGCAGCCTGAGCAACAATCTGTTGGTCCTTGTCCTCCCCATCTCCATACAGTCTCCACACATCCTGTACATTGGAGATTATGGTTTAGGTATAGACATAATTATTCATGCTAATGAATACTAAATATTAAAATGATTTATAATAATGAGTGCTAAATATATTACAATTGTTACTAATGAGAGCTTTGTATTAAAATGATTTACACTAATGAATGCTATATATTACAACAATTTACAATAACGAATGCTAAATGCTATAACGATAATGCTTTGTACTAACGAAGAAATAATCATGTAATGATCATTACTTAAAAAAGCTAATGATTACAACTATTTACACGCGATAACGATTTGTACTAAGGAATACAAAATCCTGCAACGATCATTACTTAAGAATGCTAACGATTACAACGATTTACACTAATGAAAGTTAAATGCTAAAGTGATAACGATTTGTACTAAGGAATACAAAATCCTGCAATGATCATTACTTAAGAATGTTAAACATTAGAACGATTTATACTTACGAAGTAAAAATCATGCAACAATGATTACTTAAGAATGCTAAACATTCCAACGATTTATACTAATGAATGTTAAATGCTGAAACGATTATAAACAATTTTAAACCATTTACCTCATTTGATTGCAGACCATCTAAAATGAACTTAACATTATCTTGCTTTACATTTATTCTAGCCCATCGACCGATTTTTTTAAAACAACAAATCGCAGGAACACACTGAGGATGCAAGGCGACAATATGCTCCCACAACCAGGACTACAAAATCATATATATTAGTAAGTCTATAACCTTCAACTACCTTAGTCTACAACTACAAAATATATAATAAACAATTACTTGGACAAATGGCCACAACCCTGCAATGGTTTTTGTACCATTACTCACATGGTAAAGTTGATTGTACAAGTGTGTGAGCATAGCAGCACCCCATGCATAGTTGTCGACTTTATTAAAGTCTTCCAAGAATTGCAGTCACAGATAACTTATTCTTGAACCAGACAAATCAGAAAATAAAGTAAGTCCAAAAAAATAAAGAAGGAAGTCGTGCAAGTCTTGGTCAGCTCTTTCAGATGCACATGTAGCGGACCGGCCTTCTCATTTATTACAAAAAGAATAAACCTTCATCAATGTGGAATTGCTTCCACCAGAAATACATTGCCTCCAGTCGTCCATCGATATTCTTAGAAGAGCCATGCACTTGTCTCTTGCAGTATAGTTTGAATCCTGTAATAAGATAACACTTTCATGGCACTTAAGGCCCGTAATTTGTGCCACATCTTCTAGGGTCATGGTGATCTCAAAAGAATCAAACTGGAATATGTTCGTCTTATTATTCCACTTATTTACCAGGTGGGTCATGGTGTTCCAGCACGTTTCAAAAGAATGCTGGTCCAGAAGGCCGCCGAAATGTATATTTCGCAATCGATCCTTCTGATATTCACACAGTTGTCCATACCACGACAGAACTACAGGCTACTAACACCGCCCTCTAAGCTTTTCATCTGGTGCTTTACTTCTCTTGTGACCTCCCTGTAACACAAAATAGCATATTCTTCGTATCAAATCAAAATTAATCTCATTTATACTTCTATATGTCATTGTACATAGTAATCGCTATAAATAATAATCATTGTATACTCATTGTACATAGTAATTGCTATGCATAATCATACATATAACAGTAAATCATTCACAGTAATCGCTATACATAGTAATCACTATCACATTAATCAATATATATATATAGTAATAACTATCACAATAAATCATGACAAACATGATCGATTTACGTACCTTGATCACACTTTTCTCCTCTTCATCCCCTCCCTCCATCGTCTGCTTTTCTTCTTCCTTCCTTCGCTCCTTCGGCTCCCTCTCCTGCTTTTCAATTTCTTTCTTCCTTTTTATTTCCTTCTCTTCCTTCTCCTGCTTTTTCCTTTCTTTTTTCTTCTCTTTCCCCTCCTGCTTTTTCCTTCTCTTCCTCCTCCTACTTCTTCCTTTCTCTTTTCTTATCTTTCTCGTCCTCCTTCTCCTTCCTTCGCCTTTCCTTCTCTTCCTCATCCTGATGCTTCTTCCTTTGCCTTTCCTCTTTCATCTTCATCATTTGCCTTTCCTTCTCTTCCTCCTCATTCTTCTTCTTCAATTGCCTTTTCTTCTCTTCCTTCTCCTCCTTATTCTTTCTTTGTTATTCCCTCTCCTCCTCCTTCTTCCTTTGTCTTTTCCTCTCCTTTTTCTTCTTTTGCCTTTTCCTCTCCCTCTCCTCCTCCTTCTTCATTTGCCTTTGCTTTTCATTCTACTCCTCCTTCTTCCTTTGTCTTTCCCTCTCCTCCTCATTCTTCTTCTTCATCTTTAGTTCTTCCCCATGCTTCTTTTGCTCTTCAGACTCAATACTGATGAATAATCCTCTGCATAATACAATTTCAACGCTTT
Organism: Nuphar pumila; assembly: GCF_984573655.1. Classification (NCBI taxonomy): domain Eukaryota; kingdom Viridiplantae; phylum Streptophyta; class Magnoliopsida; order Nymphaeales; family Nymphaeaceae; genus Nuphar; species Nuphar pumila. Next base: position 74,131,646 of record NC_143262.1, read on the forward strand.
ATCCCTTTATTTATCATTCTCAATCTTTATTATATTTTGGTACCTTTTATAACGCTCATATAGATGGGACTGACGGATCATTTCAGTAACTCTCATGAAATCAAACAGTGGGAGATTTCTTGTCTGACGAGCTTTAGACATTGCTAACCTGCACAACACATAAATTTAACTGCATCATTATATGTTCCAACCACCTCTCTAAGTATATAATATTATAAATTATCTCATTTGTTAAAAAATTATCAATATTACAAATCATCATAATATTTGGTGTCATAAGTAAACATCGTTGTAAGATTTAGCAAACTCGAGGTAACTTCATAATTACACATCGCTACTGCTTTAAATGTATAAACCATTGTTGCTTTAAACTTACAAATCATTGTAGAAATCGCAACCTTCATAAGTACATATCGTTGTAATGTTTAGGCTTTATATGTAAACATTGTTATACGATTTATCAAACTTAAGTACAAATCATGGTAATTTTATTAAATCATTACTGCTTCAAACGTATAAATCGTTGTTGCTTCATAAGAACAAAGCGGGCTAACTATTTTTTGATGCTCAGAAGGTAGATAGGTATAAATTGATTTATTTTAGTATGAAAATAGGTGTTATTTAGCATGAATAGTAAAACCAGTTGTAAGATTTAGCATTCAGATTTACAAATCAATTTGTTTGCATAACAAAACCTTAAACGAAACTCACCGAAATGATACGAGTTTTGGTAATCCGACAATGGAAGAGAAACACCCAGAAGGTAGACGCAGTCGATGGTGGCAACGATGCTGCCAATGTGCAGACGACGACAAAGGATGCTCCGACGATAGCAGATGACGATAAAGGGTGCTCCGACGGCAGCAGACAAAGGCAAAGGTTGCTTCGGTGGCAGCAGACTGTGGCAAAGGGTGTTCCGGCAACAGTAGATGACGGCAAAGAGTGCTTCGGTGGAAGCAGACGATGGCAAATGAGGGTCCGGTGAAAACAAACGATGACAAAGGGTGCATCGTCAAATGGAGCTTCTGTTATAACAGATGGTGCAAAAGTTTACTGCTTAGGGCGAAAATGAAATGTTTGGACTCTGAAGAGTTAACATCATTCTCGAACTGACGTTTCACTTTTCTATATGGAGGATCTTGAACAGTTGTTTCCCTTTTTTGAATGCAGGACATTTTTATCCTTTTCTCGAATCGTCGTTTCATTGCGAGAAAGGGTACTTAAGTCTTTGCAACCACACTGAATTCCGATGCTAAGTGATGCCGACACCCATGGGGATATGAGCCCCACGTGCTTATATACGTGGTGCTCATTCTGACCTCGAACACGCACGATAGCAAACAGTGCACCTTCGGGGAGGGGGGGGGGACATTATAACCTGCTTCTAGTGAATTATATTTAGCATTGATTCTCTCTCTCTCTCAACCAAAGGTCTTTCACAATCTCCACATTTGACGTACAACTTTAAGCTAAGTACGTCATTATCTGTTTTCCTGATTCTTTTCATGGTCCGATGTTAGTGCTGATCGTGGAGAATTTTACTTGTCCTTTGCTGGTGTCTTAATGCTCCCTTTTCTTTTTCGTCTAGGGTAGGTGTGGATGCGTCAAGCCGAGAGGGTGGTGTATGTTCGCCCCCGATGATTCACTGAATCCCACGTCTGTGTTCGGGGGATCGAATGAGCGCCACGTATCCATGCACATGGGGCTCATATTCCCGTGTATGTTGACATAACTTTGCATCGGACTTTGGTGCTATTGCAAAGACTTAATCACCCTTACTTGCTTTTCCTGCCCTGAAATGATGGTTCGAGGAAATGACAAAAATATCCTCCATTCAAAAGTTGTGAAACGACGGGTCGATAAAAAGAAAAAAAAAGTCCTCCATCCAGAAAGTTTGATGTTAACCATTTAAAGTGGAGACATTCCCTATTCATTAAACTCCTGCGCCATCTGCTATAACAGTTGCTCCCATTATCAACCAAAACTTTGCCTTCGTCTCCAGTCTAGCTTTCCGCCTTGTTTTTTATCCTGTTGTACAACACACTGTCGCCTTCTCGTGCGTGCCTTGCGTTACAAAACATTCCAGTGTATTCTCTTCATTTTTGCTGTCGTTAGGCATCATGGTAGAAAGCAATGATTCACAAACATTCCTTCCAGTGCCATTAAGGCAGCGTGAGTAGCTTTTCATCTCATCATGCGATCGATGAAGAAGGCATGTCGTCTTATGTGCCATTAAAGCATTGTTTAGTTATTGCAGGTAGATCTTGTTCTTACGAAGGTTGGAAACTTATCGATATTTGTAAGACGCTGGGACCTATTGACAAGAATGCTTGTTTGCAGATGCTAGGAAGGACCTCTACCCCATCAGGTATCCTACATTCATTCATTGTATGCATTGTATCTCAAACCGCTGTATTAGTAACAGACTCCCATTTTTGTGAGATACATTTTTGTTAGTTAATATCGATTTGTTTGCTATTATGCTCAAGTTCTTCCTTATCGATTTGTAATTTATTGTGCGATATATTTATCGACCTTTTAGATAGTATGGTTTTGTATCGTCGAGTTGTAAGTTATTATGCTGAATTGCCGCATCGATTTTCAATATCTTACAAATCGCTATACATACATATCGTTTGTGTAAGATATTATATTTCATGTAATATGTATTTGTAAGATATTTGTACACAGACTTTGAAAACATGTGGATGCAGAAACACATCGTTACACGAATGGCGGGGCGATTTTCGCATGCATATCGCTGCTCTCTCAGCGACTTCTATTGAACTCGCTTTAGAGACTCGTGGATATTATGAGAGCGTTATCGTCAACACACATGTACGACATGAGTATTTTATTGGCATGGTAAGCGATAAGTCGATGCTCAGTATAAGCAAACATCAAACTGCACTTGATTTGATACTGTCATGCATTAAATCGTTGCTTTGACTTGCTTAACCCTAGTGGTATCCGTTGTTATATGCATCCTGATTAAATCGTAGTAAAGCTATGTCGCTTGCTAACGCAAATTGATATATTGCTTACAAAACATTCCACTGTCTTATTTTATTTGTCGTTGTTGTTAGGCATTATCGAAGAAAGCAATGATGCACAAACATTCCAACCAGTGCCATTAAGGCAGCGTGAGTAGCTTTTTATCTCATCATGCGATCGATGAAGAAGGCATGTCGTCTTGTGTGCCATTAAGGCATTGTTTGGTTATTGCAGGTAGATCTTGTTCTTACGAAGGTTGGAAACTTATCGATATTTGTAAGACGCTGGGACCTATTGACAAGAATGCTTGTTTGCAGATGCTAGGAAGGGCCTCTACCCCATCAGGTATCCTACATTCATTCATCGTATGCATTGTATCTCAAACCGCTGTATTAGTAACAAACTCCCGTTTTGTTAGTTAATATCGATTTGTTTGCTATTTTGCTGCAAAACACAAATTGATATATTGCTTAAAACATTATTGAGCTTATCATCAAGTTGTAATAAAGACGATGTAGCTGAATCCATCGAAAGATCTAGAGAATTGAATATCTATACTTATGACGCAACTGAAGTATTGAACATCTGCACTAACAATGCACATGAAAAGAAGGGTGCAGGCATTAGACCCACTCTTGACTTGAATGTTCCAGCGGAAGAAATGCAATTCAAAGATGAGTTAGACTACCATGACAGTGCACATAATAAAAGTGTAGGCCCCGGGAATGTACACGGAAGTACACTTGACTTGAATGTTCCAGGAGAAGAAATGCAATTCAATAATGAGGTAGATTTTGATGATAGTGCACATAATAAAAGTGTAGGCCCCGGGAATGTACACGGAAGTACACTTGACTTGAATGTTCCAGGAGAAGAAATGCAATTCAATAATGAGGTAGATTTTGATACCGTAGGAACTGGGAATGTACATGGAATTACACGTGACTATGTTCCTGTAGAAGGAATGTAGTTTAATAACGAGGAAGATGCATATAAATTTTACAATGATTATGCCTTAAAAGTTGGCTTCAGTGTGAGAAGGTTTTCTTGGTCAAAAAATGCACAGGGTGTCTTGGTTAGAAAGACATATGTCTGTTCCAAGCAAGGTTGGAAGAAATCAATGGGAAATCCAACATGGAGCATGCCAGAATCAAGATGTGGATGTCAGGCGAGATTGGTTTTGAGAAGACATCTGAATGGGAAATTTGTCGTGCGTACTTTAATCAGTGATCATAATCATGATTTATCTGCATCATTTATGACTGCTATGCTAAGGTCACATCGTAAAGTAACTGTAGCGCATGCTGCAATGGCTGAAATAGCCGATAGCGTCGGCATTGCACCAAGGAAGACATACAATTTGTTTACCCGCATAGATGGTGGTCGCGAAAATGTGCCATTCACTCCTTTGGATCTAAGAAACCACTTGAGAAGGAAGAGGACAGATAACATGAAGAACAGAGAAATATGTTGTTTGGTTCGCTACTTACAGAATAAATCAAGCAATGAACATGGTTTCTTTAGTGCAATTTAAGTGGACAAAGATGAATATGCTGTGAATATGTTTTGGGCAGATTCAAAGTCTAGAGTAGATTATGAATGCTTCAATGATGTGCTTGTGTTTGATACTACAGTAAAGATTAATACTGAACAGTGGCCATTTGCGCAGTTTGTGGGAGTGAATCATCACGCACAGAGTTGTATATTAGGCGGTGCTTTTGTGTATGACCAGACCAAGGAAAGCTTTAAGTGGTTGTTCAGAGTATTTACACAGGCAATGAACGGGAAGCATCCTGAAACTGTACTTACAGATGGTGATCACGCAATTGCGGCTGCAGTGCTTCATGTGTGGCCAGATGCACATCATCGCCTATGTTTGTGGCATATTTTTCAAAATACAACAAAGAACATAGGACACATATTTAATCAGAATACAGGGTTTGACAAAACGTTTACAAGGTGTGTACTTCATAGCGTAGACGAGGTCACTTTTAAGTCAGATTGGGACAAAATGATTATAACATATGACCTTACTGACTGTCTGTGGTTACAAAATTTATGTGCAGAAAAAGAGAAGTGGGCATTGGCATATGGAAGATAATACTTTTGTGCAGGTATGATAAGCACACAAAGAGCCGAATCTATGCATGCCACCCTGAAGAAAACTTTGTATTCATGTTTAATAATGTTTCGTTTCATGGAACAATATGAATTATTTGTAGACGGTCTAAGACAAAATGAGCTTGAACATGACGTGAAATGCTTCAATACACGACCTCAAACTTTTGGCATGAAAATATTGATGCGACCTGCAGCTCTGTATACACTAACTGTATTTGAATGGATCAAGAAAGAGGTGTTGCGTGTCATGAATTGCAAAATAGAAGGACTCGTGCAAACCGAGAATATGCACAAATACCATATTTTTTGTTAGGGCGAAAAGCATCAGGAAAGGCAAGAAGCACATGTCACGTACAATGTTAACAACGGAATGGTAGAATGTTCGTGCAAAATGTATGAATTCAAAGGCATTCTATGCTATCATGCATTAAAGGCACTCAATCAAGAGAAGATACAAGAAATACCTGAGTCTTACGTAATGCGAAGATGGACCAGACACGCGAAGATTTAAATGCTCGTTATGGACAATGCGAGTAAATCTGGTGTTGACGAGAAGTGCCACATAGCCTCCCGTTACCAACAACTGTGTAGGTCATTCATGCATGTTGCTAATTTGGCATCGAAAAGTGAAGAAGGCTATGCATGTGTGAGAAAAGCTGCAACGGAGTTACTTGAAAACGTGGAGTTAATTCACATTAAGTCAGTTGCAGCGAATGAATACCAGACGAAGATAATGGGATCGAAAAGCGTAGGTCAAAATCATGTTTCGCTTGACACTTCTGAGAAGTTGCACCGAAGCGTAAACATTATCTTCAACAAGTCAGTAGTGAACGTTGTTGATTATGATGGACATATTCATGAAGCGAAGGGTATCAAAAGAAAACCTGCCTCTGATCACAGTCGTCGGAGGGCAAAGGGTGCAGTAGAATTGGTTGGCAAGAAGAGGATTAAGAAACAACCTACCTGTAATAAAAAACAACAAGGCCCTTGCAATGAACAGGTATGTAAAACATTATATTGCTTTCCATTGCGAGAAGCTTGTCAAATAGCTAACTCGTGTAATGTCCATCATGCAGCAATACCATGCCGAAGTACCACCAAACGTTCAAACCTACATTCCTCCCGACCAGATTTCCGGCAACGATCGCTACAATTTTACAAGTCTTTTGGTATGTATTCAATGTTGCGAGGAGGTATGCATTTCTTGTGAAACTTAATTCAGTGTCTAATATTTTCTCTTTCATGACAGGCTCTGATGCATTCGACAGATAGGTATGGGACACAGGAATCTCGTGTGGGCCATTAATTTAGTTGTTATGCCTCTTTGCATGCCTCGATCTCCACAATGCCGGATTTGTTTTTGAGTTTATAGTCATTTGTCACTGACGACTTGCGGTCCGTGGTTGGATTTGCTTAAATCGATAGATAGTGATTTTTTGCTTCTGCAGGAAGTCGATCGATGACATGATTGTATGGCGATTTGTGATTATCGTTGATTAGCGATATGTGGCATCGCAGCGAAGTGAAATGAGTGTATTGTTCGAATGTCGATCAAAGCGGGATGACAAAGGTTGTTCAAGTAAGCTTTTTTCGGCCAATGAGCAAGGTTGCGTTCCATTTTATGATCTAAGTATGTGTGAACACCCCAAATTTTTCAAAATCTTTTAAATATTCCCTTCTTGCCCCTAAACTCATCTTTTGAGCAAATGAGTCATTTTAAAATCAAAATTCCAGTTCTTTTCTCAAGCTTTACTGAAATTAAATTCATTTTATATATTTAAATTAATTTTAGATCCGGATTCATTGTCCAGATCCAAAATTGAGTCTCGTTATCCAATTTTTAAGAAAATACCAAAAATAGTTTTCAAGTAGCTCGGACAGTCCGTCCGACATCAGTTTGGATCCATCACATTGTATTTTTCGATTCGAGTGTCAAAAACTCAGACATTTTTTTTAACCTGGGGTCCAAACCTATTTTCTAAAGAAATTTTCTCAAAATAGCCTTGAACTCTCAAAAAAAAATCTCTCTTGTAAATACTTTGCAAAAATACAAAAAATTAGTGTCCAATCTTTGTTTTCTCGTAAAGTCTTAATTTTCTCTTCCAAAAATACAAAAAAAAAATGAATGAAAAATAATTGGAAAAATCACAAGGCAAACAAATGAGTTTTACTAAAAACCTCGTTTTCTTTTTGAAAAAAAAGAACACTTTTGTAAAAATCCTAAAAACCAAGGGGCCCCTTTCGTAAATTTTCTTTTTAGGGTTTCTTTAGAAAACCTTCGTAAGAAAAGAGGGGAGGCGGCGCCTCTCTCCCTCTCTCAGTCTCCTTCTTCCTCTCACTGAAACCCTTTCCTTCACGAAGCTTCCATCCCCATGTGTGTTTCCCCTCCATGAACCCTCCGATCATCTCACTTCCTCCGCCTTCGTCCATCTCCAACGAACTCGCACGCCCCTTTCCTTCACGAAGCTTCCACCTCCCATGTGCAATCTGCTCTCTACCACCCTCCGATCCTCTCCTTCTCCCATTCTCGAGCAATCACCCACCCTGGGATCGTCCATGGCCTTCTTCAACCCTTCATCGCCAACCATCTTCTCTCAGCCACCGATTTCTAACAACTCCTCTTCTCGATTTTTCCTGGACTTCCTATATAAACAACTGTAGGGATCAGGAGTGGGGGATCGACCTTTGCATTATTGCCCCTTGCTTTCTGATCGAAGAAAGGAGTTCCACAAAAGAAGAAAGGAGAGTTTCTCTCCTTCAGAGTCCCTGCAACGCTTCGAAACTTCGAGCCATTCCCTGTGGTTGAGAGCGGCGATTCATCAATCCACCGGATGATTTGATCCAACTCGTCCACACCGGCCATCTCCTTTTCTGCCGAAATAGGAGACCTCCATCGCAGAAGGAAGGGAAACCCCTCTTTCATAACTTTGATAGAATCCCGGTGAGTAGCCATTCAAACTCCATTTTGATTCCTCTTTGGATTTTATTTTTTTTTGAAGCCTTCCCATTTCTCTCCCATTAAGGCACTCTCGAGGGTGTTAGATTGTTTGTAGCAATCTCAACCCTTCTCCCGTGCAACAGCGATGGAACAGTCGTTCCGACATTTTATTTTGAAATTTTTTTTTCTCTTTTTGTTTGCTCTGTTACGTTTTCATGACAACTGATGTTTAGCTTGATTTGGTTCGAATGCATATCTATACCATCTTGTTTAAACTTTCATCTCTAAATGGATGGTTCAGCCATTCGCCTTTTTTTATAGTTACATTTAATATCCTGCATTTTAAACTCCTGATGAATTTTAGTTTTTCGTCTGAAACCTTGCTCTTTATTCCACAAATTGACCCTCTGTTATGGATCGGCCCCACCATGGCCTCCGATCCCAGCTTGTTTGTTTGTTTCTTTTTGATGGATCATACCATTAGGAATTTGTAGTTCTTTTACAATAGATTCCCTGTCTTATATCCATGATTTAGTTCAGTTTATTTGCTTATTTAAATTGTCTTCTTTAAGATTTATTTGATCTAGACATTCAAAGATTTCCCCAATGTTATATAACTCAGATCACTGTGTGGCATGATCTAGATTATCAGCTGCCTCTAGGCAATGCCTATGTTTTGTCGCCCTATCCCCATTTGTGTCTACTATGGGAGCTATTCACGTCTGATGCTCACGGCTTTCCCCTTTCCCATAGAACTTTATTTCACGGCATTACATTTTATAATAACTCTCATAACATGCTATCCTAATGACCATTTATGATTCATTATCTGTTCATTATTTGTACTTGTGCATCCCCAGGTTCCAGTCTCCACTTTAGTAATTTTTCTGAATTGATGTTGCTTATCTGAATTTTTAGTGGATGCATTTAACGCATCTGCCTTCCCCTATCACATTCTACAGATTCAATGAAGTTGCCTTGATGGATACTCCAATTTCACTGCATACTTATAAGTTATGAAAGCCTTGATGAAATATTAAATCAACCATCACAGTTAAGCTTGGTGGATGAAACTCGTGGGTGGTGGCGTTTCATTTTTTTTTTAGCTCATAAATTCAAACTAGAGGATGATGAGTCGGTAACAAGTGATTTTGCAAACAGATTCGTTGGTGCTAATGATCTTAATGGTGATGCTAAATTCATAACATGAGTCACAAATTTTCAATATCTTGGTTGAACTCAAGTTATTGGCCATGTTCTCGCATAACTGTGTGGTTAAAACAGTAAATGTTGTTTTGTCAAATATAAAAGTGAAAGGAACAATGCTATGTCAAACTATACTCTTAACGCATGTGTTAAGATGGACCGTTCCTCACAGCTTCATACAAGAACGGCAGCTGGCTTCCTATCTGATTTCACCATCAGAGGAGCTTCAGGTAACCTCTTGAACACTGAGAAATATGAAGACCAAGGAAATCCAGGAGCATTTCTTTTCCTTTCTTTAATGAAATAGGCCATATGAAGAGGGCCGATGCTATGGAGATTTTTTTTTTTGGACAGATACAACTCTCTCTTTCACTATATCATCAAGTTTTAAGACCCCTTTTTCTATGCTGAAATATCTGTACATCGCATCATACATCCACGGTTCATCATCATCATTTTTTTTTGTTTTCTGTTTGCTTTGCTTATCCACATTGATAACACCTTTAGCCTTGGATTGCCATTGCTGAATCTACTGTCTGTAATAGCAAATTCTCTCTCCCTCACTTCAAGCTTTCTTGGTGGACCTGTGACCCAATATATTTGGAGACTGTTAAGTCTTGAGAATTTGGAAATATAGCAATACTAACTTGGTTGCTCATTTATCCGCAGGAGTCTGTATATTAAGTCACTCTTGGATATCGGGCATTCATCGGTAAAATATGTTGCTCTTCTCTTTACCTTAAGATGCTGAATTTTGATGATTTTTTTTTTCTTTCTTTCTTTTCTTCCATGCACAAGTGGTTCTCTACCTACATTCGTGTAATTACATCTGCCTTTGATATACATCACTTAGGATATGATCATTGTCCTAGCATATTCTGAATAATATTGGAAAATTGATGCTCCATATAGGGATATAAGTTGTATGTCAAAGTCGTCAGTTGATTAGTAACCCAATGTATATACTCAGGATCAGTGGGTTGGTAACCCAAAACTGTCTTAAACCATGTTTAGGTTGCCAATTAATTCAGACAACTTAAAGGTAGCAGTCTTTAGCATTAACAGCTGGTTTGAAGCATCATTAATACGCGTTAACTGGAAGCGAGATTGTTATCTTTGTGACAGCATCACCTGAAACTCAAGTCTGATAAGGTCATTTCAGACGGCTGTGCTATAGAAGAACCAGTGATTGAACGTGTAAATATCTCAGTTATTCCATTCACAACCAATAGGGTTTAGCTATGATGATCCTAATTGTCTAAAACATTGGATGTTCCTACCTTAGTGGTCGAAATGTCAGCAATTTATTAAATTTCTGTAAGGAAGTTGTCCGCTACTGTGGAATTCTTCTGTAAAATGGCCAGGATAGTTGTGAGCAGTATCAATCACTTGTCATTGACTGAGGGCGATGGGGCAGATGACGTGTCCATGATCTAGATAGTAGATGTTGGAGTCGGAGGGGTGGTCACGGTCAAGAAAGATGCCCAGGATATCATGGCATCGCGTCTTGCTGTGAGTCGGTTTAGACCTCTAAATAGATCACTATTTGCCCATGGGACATCCGCTCAGGGTGTAGAAAATATTATCCTACATAGGTTTGGCTTAGTCACAATCAGTTGTGGTCCTAATTTTTTTTTTCTCTTGGGCATTGTGGCATCTCCAAGAACAGTCTCATCTGAGTGTGTCTAATGCAGAGCCTGATGACAACCATGACAGCATATGTTTCTTTGCCGCATCATTTCGGGAAATATGGAGCAAGCCCAGTCCATGTCTCATCAGTTTCACCTAGATTATAAATATATATATATATATATATATATATATATATATATATACTTTGACAGTGGTATTGATAATTGAAATAAATTCAAAAACATTACATGGACTGGAATATTTGCACGGCTGTATGTATTCTTCCCAAAATATGTTTTGAATTGCAGACTTGCTGATAAGTCTTAAAGGAATGTCGAAGGGAAGGAGTTTAATGAGCATTTCATGTGGGGTAATCATCAACTCTTCAGCAGAAATTGTTCATTTAGCTTCAAAGCCTCCTGCTCAAGTTTACAGCTGCTATAACACTTTCCATGCTTTTCAGCTACATCTTATAAGCAGCATGAACTTCATATCTATAGCCCCCCCCCCCCATGGTCATACATATGTAAAGCCACCTTGATTCTCTGTTTCAGCTTCATTTTGCGTAATCACTGACATAACCGTTGCATCATATTTAGGAATCTCCTGCACCTCCACTGTGTATCTCCCACAAGTACCACTCTGCTCGCACCATCATCATTCTTATCCGCCCATGTTATATACCTGCTATATATATATATATATATGTGCACACATATATATATGTATTGGCATGCCTATATATATATGTAAGTGTATATTTACACATCACCCCTTGTCTTCTCACATTTTGAATGTCTGGGCACGTGAGCCTTTTCCATTAGCCTCCGTATGAGATGTACAATGTTCTTCCAATTTTCATACTAACCAAGTGTTTTGCAGGGAATATGTGAAAATATCACTACTTGGAGTTGTAAATTCATCTTTATGCATTATAATAGTTAGATCTTAACGAGAATTTAGATTTGTTGTTTTAGATAAAATGAATGAGCATAGTAATATCATAAATTGTTTGTTCTCATGCATTTTGTCTTTATTTCTCAAAATTCTCACAATGGTGAAACACGAATGGCATGTGCACCATTTTTGTAAGAGGTAATTGATCCTAAGTTGATGATCCACATCAATGGCCATAGTCAGGGTGTGGACAAAACTTAGGATTTTTATCTTTTACGAAATAACACTGGATCCACAATGGACCCGTTTTCAAAATTCATCATATTTTCCTTAAATATCTTCTTCTTTTATTAGAATTTAACTTAAAATTAATTCAAAATATATACCAATGGCCATAGTCAGGGTATATTGAGAGTTAATTTCATTTTAAATTCTATAAAAGCACCAAATGTGTTTTATTCTTTGCCTGAATTTAAATATAGATTATTATATAATACATTCAATGACCATAGTCAAGGATGTATTATATCTTCAATCTTATTTTAATTCACCCAAAGAATGAAATAGCTTTTCCAAATCCAATTTCAAAATTCTTTTAATTCATTCATCATTTAGGATAGAATTGCATCATATTTTGAAAATTTCCTTTTCAAAATTCCAAACGATTCTTCTTCTTCCTTTCTCAGATCAGATCCTATTCATAAATTCAAATTCAATTCTATTTTCTCAAAAGGATTCAAGAAATCAATTTCAAGGTCCCATTTGACTTTGAAACTTCAGAATCATCTTGTATTTCAAATTCCAAATTTTAAATCCAATTTAACTTTGGGATTCATCTGTATATTCAAAATTCAATTTCTAAAATTCCTTTTCCCAAATTCAAATCAGACTTAGAAATTCTTGATTCATCTTCTGAGTTTAAACTCCAAATCCATTTTAAGACCCAAAGATTCAACACTCATATTGGATCTCAGACCACAGATCCAAATCCATGTTAGGATCCAGAATCCAACACTCATATTGGATCTCAGACTTCCGATCCAATTCCTCTTTAGGATCCAGACTCCAATTTCACTTCGAATCTCGGACTTCAGACCCAATTCCTCTTTAGGATCCAAGACCTAATTCCACTTTTGGATCTCAGATTTCAGATCCAAATTTCCCTTTAGGATCCAGAATCCAAATTCCACTTTTGGATCTCAGATTTCAGATCCAATTCTATTTTAAAATCCAGTATCCAATTTCACTTTTGGATCTCAGACTTCAAATCCAAATCCATTTTAAGGATCCAGAACTCAACTTCCACTTTGGATCTCAGACTTCAGATCCAAATCCATGTTAGGATCCGGAATCCAGTTCTACCTTGGATCTCTGACTTCAGATCCAAATACATGTTAGGATCCAGAACCCAATTCTACATTGGATCTCAGATCTCAGATCTTAAAATCCATTTTAAGCTTCAAGTCCATTCACCATTCTAGGCTTCAAATCCAACTCCCTTTTCAGATCTCATCTAAAATTCCTAAATAAATTTCTATACCATTTGATTTTCTCAGATCCATCTTGATTTCAAATTTGAAATTCAAGTTCCATTTCAAATGCTCATTTCCTTCCTAAATCCATGATTAAATTCAAAGGCCCTTTCTGACTTTGAAAAACTTCATTTCCTTTCATTTCAAAGCTTCAAAACATTCTTTCTTAAAATCAAGATTTATTTTTCCAACTCCGATTTACTTCAAAAGACTTAGAACTTCTCTGATCTATCTCAAGTTCTAAGTTAGATTCAACCATTTCTTCACTCCCTTATCAAGTTCATCTCAAAATACTTGAAAATCTTAAAAACATGTTTTTCAAAAGAGCATACATTTTTGCATTGCACAAGCATGATTCTTTGTGCATTTAGATTTAGAATAAATCCTTAGGTTATATTTAGGCAAAGCAAAAGGCATAGATTCGATCCTTGGTTCGATTACCCCTGGTAAAGGCGCCAGGAACGGTCGAACCTCGTACCGACGAGCGAATCCTGTCTCTCCATTTTTCTCGCAAATTTTCAAAACGGAGGCGAGTTATTTTCTAGATATTTTTCAAATAAAGGTCAAGTGAAAACCCGCAAAATAGTTCCTCTTCTCTCTCTTTCTTTCTTTCTTTCTTTCTTTTCTCTTCTCTCTTTCTTTTCTTTCTTTTATCCTTCTCCCTTCAAAAAGGAGGAGAATAGAGGTTAGAAAAGGAAAAGAGAAGGAAGAGAGAGAAACCATAAAGAGAGGAAAAATTTTGCGATGATCACAGTTTTGGCGACCGAGATGGGACTCGTCTTCGTCCGATTGGATCTATGCCTTTGCTTTGCTTTTATATAATCTAAGTCTTTATTCTAACATATGTCAGCTTCATTTTTCATGCAAACCTTAGGAAGCCTAGATTTTGTCCCAAGCTGACATCATTGCATATAGGATCTAAGTATGGTTTGGTAGGACCATATTGAGGAGATTATATCCATGTTCACATTAGACTTAGGTCTTAAATACAACTCTCCTCAATTCTAGGGATTGAATGCAAACAATGTATGCAAGTGTATGCTTCTCTTTATTTAAATCTATCTCTTTAGGACTTACATTAGAGCCTTCTGGTTTTTATTTGCATGTTGATCATATTTTGAAAACATCCCTACCTATATTGTCCCGGTCTTCACGTTGCTGGGCTGTCTCACTGAACCATAGTTCGGGAGAGAGCCTCACAACTGGACCACTTATTTGGGTTCGCGCCCCCCTACCACGTACCTAAGGGCCATAGTCCGAGGTATATCGGTAGGTGCTCAAGGATGTTGGGAAACCTTATCTTAGAACCGGAGAAATATCTTATATGCCACGTACTTCGAGCTTCGGCTTGAGTATATCGGCATACCTTGATTGGAATCAGATGATCTGAACCATAGAGTTAGGATTAAGGTCCTACAAGCTGTTTCAAATATTTCATATAGAGTCAGCCTTTAGGGAGTGCTGTATGCGCATCCTTGTTTGTGCAGCTATGATTATGCGATGTTTTCCTTGTGTTCTCATATGTATATCAACCTCTTTCAAACCCTGGGTGTACTATTCAAATTTTTTTTTTCCCTATTTTCCAAAAAACACCAGGTGTATACTTTTCCTTTTTACCTACATTCTTTTCTCTTTTGTGTCAGAATTTTCCTTAAAAACCCTGGAAAGTCTTTTTTTTGAGCCCCTTGATCTTTCGAAAAATTCCAGGATTTGTGTCTATCCTCTTTCCATCATCAAAAGTCTATCCGTAAGTCCTGCATTCTATCTGACTCTTTTTCCTTTTTGCCTCAGTATCACTTCGATGGCATCTGAATCTCCCGATGCTATCTTTCCTTGGGATCATGTCTACTATCAAGTAAGGGATGGAACCCCAAATCATCGGGTCATCCAGTCTCGTACCTTCTTCCCTCGGTGGTACTATTCTTGGTTCACCGCCTTCTCGCGTATGTTCCCAGACCACTTGGATGATTGTGGATTGGAGATGGCATCGGCAGTTGGCAAGCGAACCATCAACGACAGTCTGATTCAAGCTATGGTAGAGCGGTGGAATCCGCGTACCTGCACATTTTGGTTTCCGTGGGGAGAAATGACTATGCTAATGGACGAGTTCAATGATATCATGGGATTGCCAGAACCAGCTGGTCAGCCAGATGATCCAGTCGAACAGCAATTCTTGATCAATGTCAAAGGGGTAGATGTTCGAGAAGCATTGGCCAGAGCTACAGGGAGCAGATCTTGGCCTCTCACAGAGATCAGCGGAAATCAGTTCATCGACCTGTTCGAACTCTACAACAAATATGGGGCCTACGAAGAAGTCGATACCTTATCTCGAGCAGCGAAAGAAAGAATCCAGCATGCCATGGTCCTATGCACAGTGGGGCTGGCATTCTTTCAGGATGGTTAGAATTTCATCGATATCAGAGTCGCCCAGCTTTTTCGAAGATGGGGAAGCAAACAGACTCGTCAGCTTTCAGTATCCATGGCAGCTCTAGCGTTTCTCTACAGAGGTTTAGCTCATTTCGCCCTCGGAGAGACCATTTTGGTGGAAGGATGCACGTACGCCTTGCAGTCATGGTTCCTGCGACATGTACCGTCAAAAGCCAGTTCTTTCAGATTCAGCAGCAAACAGCCGAAGTCAGCCATTCAGTGCCGAGCTTTGATCGAGAAACTGCATCAGGAGGAAATTGTAAACACCCCAAATTTTCACTCACCTCCCCAACATTTCCACCAAGCATCAACATCCAGCCTCTGAAATCGCTGGAGGGCAAAATGGTCATTTTCTGAGCCCGGACCTTGCAAAAGTCTAAATTTCATCTGAAACTCTCAAAATTTCTCTAATTTTAACTCAGATATTCAAAAATTTAGTCCTGACAGGAGACAGACATCTCCAAAGTCTTGGGTCAAGATTACATTGCATAAGACATGACATTGCATATCATTGCATGAGCATTTCATATCACTGCACTGCACAGCATGTCATTTCGAGGTCCAGAACTTTTGATTTCAAAATTTTCAATCCAGATTTGAATTTTAACTATTTTCAAAATTGATTTCAAAACCCTGGGTCTTCAAAATTATCAATTCTTCCCATTTTACCCCTAGGGCTCTGAATTTCAAAATATTTTCTCAGGAAAACGATCTGGATAGTTTTCAATATGGATTTCAGCCACTTCACCTCAGATTTTGCCCTTTTTAACAATTTCAAATATCTTTCTTTTACAAAATCGCCCTACAAGGGCCAACTCTTTCCAAAATTCCTGTTTTGCCCATTAGTCCAGATTTTATGAAAATTCCAAAAAAGAAGTTGTTGTTTTATCCTTATTTCAATAAAGAAGCAATGTGGGACCCACACTGAGGTGGTGTCACACAAGCTTTCCTTTTGAAAATTTGAATTTTGAAAAACCCAAAAATATAGGAGCCTTGTCCCCTGGATTGGCGCCACTTGTCATTTCTCTCTCCTTCCATTTACATGCCATGTGTCAGCATAGGGTTCACCTAGAGTCGGTGCCACATGTCACCCTCCCTCTTCTGCCAAGTGTCAGTGTGGGGCTACCTTAAGAAGCCGCCACATGTCTGCCATGTGTCAGTATCCATCCTGCGCCATGGGTCAATCCAAGATTACCAGGAGATGCCAAGTGTCATAGGTTGTCCTGTCTAGAAAAAGTGGAGCTTGTCTCCTCTGAGGTGGCGCCACTTGAAGTGTGTCTCCTGCAGGGGACACGTGTCAACCCCTCCTTCCTTCTAGAAAAGTAGCCTGACACATGTCTTCTCCCTATTTTTTTAGAAAAGTAGGAGACATGTGTCACTCCTAGCTTCCTCCAGAAAAAGTAAGCTTGTCTCCTCTGAGGTGGCGCCATCTGGAGTGTCTTCTGCAGAGGACACGTGGCAAGCTCTCATTTCCTCAGAAAAAGCAAGTGCCATGTGTCATTTCCTGCTTTCTTCAGAAAACTAGAATTCAAACATTCAAATCTCCTCATAGGTGGCGCAAATCCTGAACTTCTACCTTTTTCATCTTGTCTGAGATGGCGCCACATGGCCTGGCCCACCTTCTCCCCCCTCTGCCACGTGTCATTCTCTGCTTCTTTCAGAAAAGAAGGTGACACATGTCTCCTTCTCACTCCTTCAGAAAAAGTAGAGGACACATGTCCTCTCCCTACTTTTTTCAGAAAAGTAGGAGACACATGTCACTGCCCTCTTTTTCCTCCCTCTTGCCACATGGCATTGTAGGAGCCACCCTGAGGTGGCGCCACATGTCCACCCTCCATTCCTCCAAGGCCAACCTCCATTTGAATTTCAAACTTCCCCCTGAGGTGGCACCATTTGAGAAAGCCTCTCCAGCAGGCTGACACTTGGAACCATCATGGACTGCCACATGTCCAGATCTCCTTTCACCAGAAAAAGCAAAATTCAAATTCCTCTGAGGTGGCGCCTTCTGAGCCCACTGCTCTGACCTTCTGACATGTGTCAAACACCTTTGAGGTGGCACCATTCCAGGACTCCACTTGGCTCCATTTTTATTTTTTTTTTTAATAAAGGTAGCCCACCATGAGGTGGCGCCACCTGAGGACTCCCTGCAAAAAGTGAATTTGAAATTCAAACTCCAAGAGAGCACCCTCTGAGGTGGCGCCTTCTGGGAGTTCCCTGCAGAGAGAATCAAGCAAACTTTTGAAAAATTCCAAATCCCCCCTGCTGAGGTGTCTCACCCACAAAATTTCTATTTTTTTTATTTTTCTCAAAAATTAAAACACCTTTTGAGGTGGCGCCACCTGAGGGCTCCCTGCAAAAAACAAATTCGAATTTCAAACCCCTCAGATGACACCCCCTGAGATGGCGCCACATGGAGGGCTCAGATTGAGCCTGTTTGAATTTCAAAAATTTTTAGAAAATTTATAAAAACAAGGGTTCACGCCCAGCCTAGAGGAGATCATTTTTTTTAGCTCTTGTGAATTTGGAAAATCCGACCTAGCCTTCCTAAAATCCGATTTTGAACTTTGGAAATCGTGCCCCCTTTGGCTCATTGAAGAAGGTGGAGTAGAGCTCGTGCTGTGGCGAATTCGATTTCAACAGAGGTCGATTTTTGTGAACCATCCGAAGCTTGGAGCGAAGGACGAAGGAAGCTCGTGATATCTGCCTCTTTCAAGAGCTCCTACGCTGCGTAACGAAACAAGGTGCACTTCTTTTTTATTGATTTGATTCTATAATTCGAATCGGGAGTCGTTTGAAGAAAGAGCTCATCCGAGGGATGGATTGAGCTATTCTCATAAAACGACATATATCAAATGTTTCATTATGCTTCTTTGATGATTTTAACATGCATGTAGTTAGCTAGATTTAATTTGCATTTTATTTCATTCATTTAGCATATTTCATGAATTAATTAGGATTAATTTAGCCTTTATTTCAATTCTGCTTATTTTCAGTAGGTCTCTGTTTTTGTCAGTCAGTCCACACGTAATTTCATGCATTTGTTTTTATTATAAATCCCAAAAAAATCACGGAATGCGCCCTTAGGTGTTCCTAAAATTTTGCCAAAAACTCGGAGTCATTTGAATTTGTTTACTGCGGTAAACATTCAAAATGGCAAGTCGGGTTTTGTTACCCGGGACCAGTTTTGAAAATCATTTGCCGACTTGTAAAAGCGAGATATCCCTCATGGGAGATCCAATTTTCGATCCGAAAGATGTTCTGAACTCGGGAGGATATATAGTTTTTAATATGATTTTTGCAGATTTTTATGATTTTTTTTATATCTGACAAAAAATCCGAGAGTTCGGGACACGTGTCAGAGCCTAATTTGGGCCTCTGAGATCTTGGATCGACTTAGGTCTATGGTTTCTCTTTGTGTGTTGCTCCAAATCCCAAACTGTAAAACGTGAAAGTGGTGTCCGAGATGTCCTCTATTTGAATCTAAAAGCCTGTAATTTTTAGAACAGTGTTGACCCCTGCTTCAGATTTTTCTTGTCAGCCCTCTGTTTTGCTACATTTGTCTGTTAAGTTAGTTTAGGCAGAAATAGTTATATTTCTCTCTGTGTTTCTGTTGATCAAATGCCGAAGTCATAAACATGAAAGTTGTTCATGTAGGTTTCGTGCATAGCTCTGATTAATTTCATAAATTTCCATGGCTGTTTTGTATTTCTTTAGCATTTTTCATCAGACTAGTGTGATTTTTACCTCTGTCAAAACTAAATCTCTGTTATTGAACCCACCATGGCTCAAATCCCGAGGCTGTAAAAACCAAAAATGTTCCATTTTGGGTATTTTAGCAGTTTGCAAAATATCAGAAGTTTACATGGTGTAAATCTTGCATTATCATATTAGGCATTGCATTTGGTTCGGATCCATAGGCAAAATCCATCATTTTAGGACTTCCTTTAAATTTTAGCATTTAAATCATATCATTTCGTGCATTTTAGAATTCTAGGCTGTTTATCAGAGTGTTTAGATGCTTCATACCGAATTTGGTGCAATTTGGAATCGATTTGAGGTTCGGATCATCCATAATACCAAAACAGGGTCCCGCAGAACCCGTATCCAAGCGAAAAACAAGCGAAAATCATTATTTTTGATAAATTGCAAAATACCAAATCCTTATTTTACAGTCTTAATGTGTCTAGAAGCAAGTCATCATATCTCTTACTGCATTTTATCATCATTTGATTCAATTTGAACTTCAAAATCTCAATTTTACCAAGTTTTCCTTCAAAAAACCCTGATTTTAAAGGTATAACTTTATAATTAGGGGTATTTTGGTCATTTTGACCACCAATTCCGAATTTCAAACTGTTTTCCACTGAATTCCCTGCATTTACATCATTTCAAAATATCAAGGAAGCATGAGAATAGGGTTTATATCCAATTAAATCCAATAATTTCATAATATTATTGGAAAATCTTGGAAAAACCCACATATTTGAGCTAACTTTATTTCAAGCTTGGCAGGGACATTCCAAAGAAGGAGCTGAAGTCTGCAAATTTCTTTTATTTCCTTTATTTAGTGATGTAATAATGTAAATTTTGGAATAAGAGATTTAATTTCCTGCTTAGACTAGGATGCATATCATATAGTTTGAATTTATGCAAATATCCTGCTTATCTGATGCATACATCTTATTTCAAAAGCACTATGGATGTTCACGAATGGCACGTGCACCAACTCTTAGGGAGTTGATGGACTCGGTGGGATCCATATTTACGGCCCTAGTCGGAATATGGACGAGACCCAGATCCATCATCTTTCTACTAGTCACATTGAGCCTACACTCTTAGGCTATCTTAAAATGCACATCATATTTCCAAAGTTTTCAAAATCATGTGCATCAAATCAACTAATTTCTGAACATATTCATGGCCACAGTCAGAATATGTGAAGGATTTATCTTGACTTAATGCACACATTTTCCAACAAATCTCTTAGAAAATCTTTTCAAAGTGCATTCATTCACTCATGTCATTTGCATCATGAAATCATTGATTTTCTCAAGATTTTCTCAAGAATACTTCATTCTCAAGAAATCGATTTCTCAAGAAATTCTAAGGATTTTTCAAAATCGGTTTTCCAAAGACAAGTTTTTCCACAGTTTTCCCCAGAAAATGATATTTTCTTAAGAGATTCAAAAGAGTTCTCCAATCTTTCTTCAAGATCCAAAATCGATTTCCAAGTATTTCAAAAGGTAAAATTCCCAGGATTTCGGTTCCCCAAGTTTTGAATTTCCTTCTCCAATGAGTTTTCCTATAAATTTTCCTAAGAAAACTCTCAAAGTCCAAGTTTTCCTAAGAAGTATTTCCCTTTTCAAAAGGTTCATCTTTTCTCAAGAATCACTTCCATTTTCCCAAGATTTTCAACTATTTCTGATTTTTCCACATCTTTATAAGCTTTCTCATGTTTTCAAAAATCCCTTTTTTATCTGAGTTTCCTGAGAAATTGACCTTTTTCCTGAGAGATTCTTTCCAACTCCGAATGTTTTTCTAAGCATACATCATGTTTTCCAACTGGCATTTTCCAAAATCTCATAGCACATGCCTGAATTCTCTGTGCATTTAGGATAGAACATAACTTTGATAATTTCGCTAAGTCAAGCATAGTTTTGGTCCTTGGTTCGATTACCCCTGTTAAAGGCGGCAGGAACGGTCGAACCTCGTACCGACAGGTCGAGCCCCATCCCATGGATTTTCTCGCAAATTTTCAAAAACGGAGGCGAGTATTTCAAAAGCAATTTTCAAAATCCGGTCAAAGTTTGAAGCGCGAAAGCGTTTCCTCTTTCTCTCTTCCGTAAGGAAGGGAAGACGGGGGAAAAATTTCGCGACGATAACAGGTTTGGCGACCGTGATGGGACCTGTCCTTGTCTGACCTAAATTATGCTTGACTTAGTTTAATTATCAAAATTATGTTCACAAAATGTCAGCTCTTTTACTTTCAATATCATATGAGCCTAGGAGACTAGATCCTGACCTAGCTGACATTGATTGCATATAGCTTAGGCATGGTCTGGTAGGACCAGATTGAGGAGATATTTTCATGCTCACATAGACTTAGGTCTAAATACAACTCTCCTCAATTTAGGATCTGAATGCAAACAATGTATGCTTCTTCAAAGATTTTCAAAAGTCTATCTCTCTAGGACTTAGAGCCCTCTATTTCTTGCATGTGATCATTTTTTCAAAACCTCCAATTACCTATCATTACCCGGTCTTCACGTTGCTGGGCTCTCTTCCAGAACCATAGTTCGGGACAGAGCCTCACAAGTGGGCCAACTATTTGGGTTAACACCCCCCTACCACGTACCGCGGGCCACAGTCCGAAGTATATCGGTAGGCGCTCAAGGATGTTGGAAAACCTTACCTTAGAACCGGAGTTGAAATTCTATGCCACGTACCTCGGATTTCGATTCGGGTATATCGGCATAACTGGATCGGACAAAGATGATCTGAACCTAGAGTTAGGATTAAGGTCCTACAACTGTTTTCAAATGGATGCATCTAGAGTCAGCCTTTTAGGGAGTGCTGAATGTGCATGAATGTTTGTGCAGGATGTGATTGTATGTGTATGATTTCCTTAATTTCTTATATTTTCCAATGTTTTCCAACTTCTTAGGCCTTTTTCAAAACATCTTTATTTTCCACAAGATGTTTTCTCAAACCCTGGATGATTTCCTCAAATATCCAATTTCTTTCAAAACTCCAGGCGATTTTCCATTCTACCTTTTCTACTGGATCTCGAATTTCTAGCTGCATTTTTATCCTGCCTGCAAAATTTTTCAAAATTTCTCATATTTTCCTAAGTCTCATTCTGAGTCTTTCTCTGTTTTCAGTTCGATGGCATCCAGTCAAATCGATCCTATCTTTCCTGAAGGTCACATCTCCTTCGAGGTGCGACAAGGTCGTCCTGAACATCGAGCCCTTAGCACCGAAACTTTCATTCCCCGGTGGTATTACTCCTGGCTAAAGAGCTTTTCTCGAATGTTCCCGGACCATTTGAGCGAGTGCGGATTAGAGCTGGCATCAGCAGTCGGAAAGCAGACCATTAATGGCAACCTGATCCATGCAATGGCAGAGCGATGGAATCCTCGAACATGTACCTTCTGGTTCCCGTGGGGAGAGATGACTGTTTTAATGGATGAATTTTCAGAAATCATGGGGTTGCCAGAACCAGCTGGTCGACCAAGCGACCCATTAGAGCATCAATTCCTTAGCAATGTCAAGGGTTTGGACCCCCGAGACTCCTTAGCTCGTATGACAGGTCGCCGATCTTGGCCTCTGATCCAGTTAGAAGGAAATGAATATGTTGACCCACTTGAGTTGTACCGCCAGTACGGGACCTTCGTCGAAGTCAACTTGCTTTCAAGAACAGCCAAAGAAAGGATTCAAATTGCAATGGTTCTATGCACTGTAGGACTGTCCCTTTTCCCAGATGGACAGAACTACATGGACATCAGGATAATCCAACTTATGAGAAGATGGGGAAGTCGGCAAACCAATCGCCTCTCCATAGCCATGGCAGCGCTCGCCTTCCTATATCGAGGTCTGACTCGATTCTCACTTGGAGAGTCCATTTTAGTTGAAGGATGCATCTACGCACTTCAGTCCTGGTTTTTCCAACACGTTCCAGCCCGAGCAAGCTCTTTCAGATACAATGGTCAAGAACTCCTTCCAGTGGCGCAGTACCGGTCTATGATCAACAACATTCAAGAGGATGACGTTGTTTGGGACTATTTTGATCGGAAAGTATCTCCTCCCAGATATACGTACGCTTATGGCAAGCGGTTCAAGTTGCTGGGACCATTCTTCTGCACTTACTACCAACCAGAGAGATGTGTTCGGCAGTTCTCTCAGAGGCAGCAGTATGTCGAAGCCCGACTGTTATCAGGAATTATGGCAGAGTTTGATCTCACTTCCGCATAATGGTCCGGGGCATATAATTCTGCCCGCTACGGCTGGGATTCCTTTGTCTCTCTCAAAATCTTTCCAGGACCTAGAGTGTCTGCCGACTATCGTGAATGGTGGCAAATTGCTTGTCCCCCACCTCTTTGTCAAGATCAATAAAATCTTATTCTTCTCATTTTAAATAAAATTCTGTTTCTTTCTATTGTGGTTTGACGACCTCGCCTAGGTAACAAGGCATATTTTCGTTGTTTATTTCTTTTGCAGAAGGAATGGCAACACAATTGTCGTGATTCCCACGACGACTCAGTCCCTAGTAATGGGACATCTTTTCCAAATTGTCTACCATATTTTCAGCAAATATTTCTTCCAAAAGCTAATTCCTTCATAATCTAATCAGGTCTTTGCCCTGCAGAGAGCATCCATACCATTTGATGGTTGAGACAAGATCAGACAAAAGAACCACGGCATCCCAATACTCGTCAGCCTCGGAAGAAGAGATAAGTTCCCCTCGATCTGAGAAGAGTCGAGAGCAACAGCAAGAAGACGATGGCATAGACCCTCAAATGTATGCCATGTTCAGAAAAATGATGAACAAAATGATGAATGAGCAGCCCGGGACCAGCTCAGAAAGGAATCCATTCAGAGAAAAGTTCCATGGTCGTAGAAGTAAGAAGGCTCCCAAGAAGCAGATCCAACCAGAAGAGATTTCAGATGAATCAGACTCAACTGAAAACACAGATGAAGAATATGAGGTGCCTCCGGCATTTCAGAAGCGTGGCCAAAGTAAAAGCCGCAGATCAAAGAGCAGAGATAAAGAAGAGCCTTTGCAAGCGCAGTTTAAAGAAATGGCCCGAGTTGTCAAAGATCTGCAAGCCCGCGACAAGGGCAAGAAAGTCTTCACCAGTGAGGACTTCTATGACGGCTTAGAAGGGGATGACAATCTGGAGAATCTCCCCCGTAAATTCATCAAATTCGATGGTTCTGGCGACCCAAAAGCTCATCTCGCCACTTTCTTTGCTGAATGCTCTCGGTTTAGAAGGGATAACCGAGCATTGTTTCTATGTTTCCCCCGCAGCTTGGAAGGAGTTGACGCCAAGTGGTATGCTGAGCATATCAACCCCATCGAGCTCAAGGAGTTCGACAAAGTTGTGAATCTCTTTATTGAACGCTTCTTGTTCAACACAGAAGCGCTGCCTACATTAACTCATCTCTGCAATTTAAGGCAGAATGAGAATGAAAAAGCACGGGACTTCATTCACAGGTGGAGATCAGCCTGTAATAAGATGAGAGATCCTATCTCGGAAAGGCACGCATTGTCCTTGATCCTCAACAATTTTTCACAGCCGTTAAGAGGATTGATCTCCATAGCGCCATCCAGGACCTTCATTGAGCTGATTGAACGAGCCGAATGGCTCGAGCTGAGTGTAGAAAATGGAGTCTATGAAGGCTTCACCTTTTCCAAGAACAATTCCCAAGGTGAGCAGAAGAAGAAAGCTCACTTCACTTATTCTACCAGCAACAACAACAAAGGCCGTAATCAGCACAAAGGGCAGAAGAAAGATTACTGCTACAGCTCAGGCAGTTCGAACCACAAAGATCATAAAGCAAAGCCTGCTCCTCAGTACAGCAAGCCTCCTCAACAGGATCAAGGGCCAAAACTGCGTGAGAAGACCAAACATGAAGGATGGAGTTACGATAGAAAGTTTACTCCTCTTGACCAATCACTCAAGGATGTGCTCGAGTACATGCTATCAAAAGAGATGGTTAAGTTGCCCAGATTGGCCGATCCCCCTGTGCCCATGGGGAAATGGAAAGATCAGTTCTGCAAGTTCCACAGGACAGTGGGACACAACACCGAGAACTGCTTTGTTCTAAAAAACATCGTGCAAGATCTCATTGAAAAGAATTTATTAGTAGAAGGAGAAGAAAAAGAGAAAATGGACATTTTCAATCACCCCTTCCCTTCGCACACCACAGCAGTAGTGTCTGCACAACCCTTTCTACCGCATGAACATATCAAGCCATGTTTTGCGCAAGATCTCCAAGTTCAGCATCAGGTGACGGTGCTACAACAAGCAGCTCCAGATTCTAAGAAGATGGACTTAATTTCAGCATTCGGTAAAATGAAAGTTGCAGAAGCACCTGTGAAGTCAGTTCCCAAATCAAAGGGAACTCCTGACTTCTTCAAGCAAATCGTTAGACCAAGGCCAGAGAATTCAAGTCAGAAGCCTCTGACTGCTTTATCCAATGTCTCCATCCTTGACTTGACCAAGAATTCTAGCAAGCACCGACAAGTACTGGATGATCTGCTCAGGAAAATCAAAGTTAAGCCCAGTACCACTCCGAAAGACATGGCACAGATTGTGAACTCCGCCATGACCAATGCACCAATCACCTTCTCAGATGAGGACCTTCCAAAGCCTCATTCCTTTCATAATAATGCCTTGTACATTGTCGTTCGAGTCAGAGGAATGACGGTTCCCCATGTGCTGGTCGATGGAGGCAGTAGCCTCAACATATGTTCTGAAATGACCGCAAAGGCATTAGGGATCAAGGATGAAGAATATATTCCAGACCCTATCACTATCTATGGGTTTGACAATCATGGTCAAATGTCCAAGGGCAAGATATTCTTGGAGGTGTTTATCAACTATTCGGTGCACTCCGTCCTTTTCCATGTAGTTAATGTACCACCAACCTACAACTTGCTGCTCGGTAGGACGTGGATTCACAATGCCAATGCCGTGCCTTCCACTCTACATCAATGTGTGAAGTGGTCAAAAGGTGGAATGATTACCACAATACTGGGAGAAGACCCAGAAGAAAGGCTCCCGCAGCCCATGATTCCTCGGCCATCATTCAATGCAGATATTCCCAGCATCAGGGAAAGTGAAGAGATCAATCTCGGGGAGAATCGAGAAATACTTCAGGCACCATCAGAGCCATCTCTGCACACAGTAGCCACGACACGATGGAAAGGTCCTCAATTCTTCAAGGTTGGAGGTCGAATCGACTACAGCACCATTAAGGATCACCCCTTGTTTCCTCAATTCATGAAGTCAAGAAAGGGATTTGATTTACTCCTGAAGCATGGCTATCAACCCTTCAAGGGACTCGGCAAGAATGAAGATGGCCGCATCGAGCCAATGATCCAGAAACATCGTCCCCACAGAGCAGGACTAGGGTTCTCCAGAGAAAGCTCATCAAGGAAGACTGTTTTTGTCAAAGGGGCACAATGAAGACCATTTGTCATTTTCTTCCTATTCTTTTCCAAATAAATGTCTCATTTTACCAATGTCATTAATCAATTCAATCAATAAAATTCCCAGTTTCTTTGTCTATTCGGATGCCATCTGTCTCCCTTTCTGTCTATCTCTTCATTTTATAATTCGATTGTATGCATGGCTCTCTTCAAATGATTGCTTGTCTTACTATAAGCCGATTTATCTGAACCAGATTTCTTCTCCAAAATTTCAGAATGACTTCTCGGACAATCAAGAAGCTCGTTCTCAATCCCAAGGCCTTTCAGAAGTCAACAGCAATTCACAGAATCAAAGCAAGCACCGGAAATGACAAGAGTGCAAAGCAGTCTGATGATTGTGCAGAACACGATCAGTCTCTTCAGGAATTACCGGAGTTCGCCGCAGTTCAGAAGCAGGACGAACCATCTCCTCTAGTACAAGATCCAACTGAAGGTGTCAATATCGGTTCAGAGGAAGATCCAAAAATTCTCCAGATCGGAACCAGTCTGAGTCCAGAAGAAAAGAAAAGGCTTATAGATTTTCTCAAGCGGCATGAAGAAGTGTTCGCATGGACATATGAAGACATGCCAGGCTTAGACCCCAAATTAGTCGAACACCGTCTTGTCTTAAAGCCGGATGCTAAGCCAGTCAAGCAGAAGCTGAGAAAAATGGATCCCAGAATAGAACAACAAGTCAAAGAAGGACTCGAAGATTTGCTCAAAGCAGGATTCATCCGAGCTATTGACTACCCGGATTGGTTAGCCAATATCGTTGTTGTCCCAAAGAAAAGCGGCAAAGTAAGGATTTATATAGACTTCAGAGACCTCAATAAGGCAACTCCGAAGGATGACTATCCACTTCTAAGCATCAATCTTCTAGTCGATAGCACGGCAGGACATGCCATGTTCTCTTTCATGGACGGATATTCCGGCTACAATCAGATTAAGTTGGCCGCCCGCGACCAATCAAAAACTTCTTTTACTACGCCTTGGGGCACTTTCTGCTATACGGTTATGCCTTTTGGGCTCAAGAATGCTGGAGCAACATATCAACGGGCAATGGCCGTCATCTTTCACGATCAGATGCGTAAAATCATGGATGCATATGTTGATGATATCCTCGTGAAATCTAAAGAAGAAGAAGATCACCTCGAAGCACTTGACCAAGTCTTTAAGAGACTCATTCTTTACAAGTTAAGGCTTAACCCGCAAAAGTGTGTCTTTGGAGTCGAATCAGGCAAACTGTTGGGTTTTCTGGTCAGTAAAAAGGGAATTGAAGTCGACCCGGCCAAAGCAAAGGCTATCATTGATATGCCTCCCCCAAAGAATCTCAAAGAACTGCGTAGCCTTCAAGGACGTATGCAGTCAATCCGGCGATTCATTTCCAATTTGGCGATGAGATGTGAGCCCTTCAACCACTTACTCAGAAAAGGAGTTAAGTTCGAATGGGGGTCAGAGTGCCAGCAATCGTTCGATCGAATCAAGAAGTATCTTCTTAATCCTCCCATCCTGAAGCCGCCAGAATTGGGAAAACCTCTTTTATTATACATCTCAGTTAATCAAGTCACATGTGGCGGATTCTTGGCACAATACAAAGAAGGCAGCCTGATAGAGCACGCCATTTATTACGTGAGTAAGACTTTCATAGATTATGAAAAGAGATACTCTCAAATAGAGAAGACCTGCCTAGCTCTGGTATGGATGTGTCAGAAGCTAAGACACTACCTGTTGGCATCAGAGGTCAAAATTTTGTCTAAACTCAATCCCCTCAAGTATATTTTAGAGCAGCCTTTCCTCAGCGGACGAGTCACAAAATGGCAAGTCTTACTGATGCAGTATGACTTAGAATATGTCTCGCAGCAATCAATCAAAGGCCAAGCAATTGCAGATCAATTGGCGGATTTTCCTCTGGCCGAAGAAGTGAAAGCCGAAGATGACTTCCCTGATGAGCAAATTTGCAACATCCAACAATTTCCGGTCTGGAATTTATTTTTTGATGGTTCTAAGAATATGGCTGGAATAGGCATTGGGATCTTACTAATCACTCCTGAGAAGGAGATGATTCCATTTTCTCTCAAGTTAGATTTTCAATGCACTCACAATATGGCTAAATATGAAGCCCTGATTCAAGGTCTAAGGATTCTATTAGACTTTAATGTCAAGAGAGTACATGCCTACGGTGACTCATTACTTGTTGTCAATCAAGTTCGAGTCGAATGGCAGGTCAAAGATCAGAAGCTATTTCCCTATCAGAAAATTGTTTCAGCTCTCATCAGCAAATTTGAAGAATTCCAGCTCTTCCATATCAAGAGAGATTTCAATCAAGTGGCCGATAGCCTAGCCAGTTTAGGCTCCATTATGGCATTCAAGAATGGAGAATCTTGTCGCTCTTTTGAAATTGGCAGACTTGACCAACCTGCTTTCATTCCAGCGAAACAGGTAAACCAGGCTGAGCAAAGGAAGAAGCCTTGGTATTACAATATCAAAACTTTCATAGAAACTGGCGAATTTCCTCCAGAACTCTCAAAGAAAGAGCAGCGAGCAATCCAGCATATGTCTACTCGATACTTCATTCTGGCAAATGTCCTCTATCGTCGTGGATTCAGTTCAGAGTATTCCAGATGTTTAGATGAAGATGAGGCCAAAGAAGTCGTGCGAGAAGCACACGAAGGCATTTGTGGTGGCCACGTCGGCTACCAAACCCTTGTCAAGCAAATCATCAGAGCAGGGTACTACTGGAAGACTATGCAACAAGACTGTTATCATTATGTGAAGAAGTGTGTGCAATGTCAGATACACGCACCTTCCATTCATGCTCCGGCAACTTATTTACAGTCTGTTGTCTCTCCATGGCCATTCTCCATGTGGGCCTTCGATGTCGTAGGTCCCATCACTCCTTCAGCTTCAAATGGCCACAAATACTTCCTTGCCGCAACAGAATATTTCACCAAATGGGTAAAAGCCATCAGTCTCCGCACAGTAGAAGGCCGACACGTGGTCTCTTTCATTCACAAGAATATTCTTTGCCGTTTCGGCATCCCGCATGACATTGTGTCAGACAATGGCAGTCATTTCAAGAATGAAAAGATGAAGACATTCTGCTCAAAATTCAAGATCTATCACCATTTTTCCGCTCCATATTATCCTCAAGGGAATGGTCAGGCAGAGGCCACCAACAAGATTTTAATTCGTATCTTGGAGCGAACTGTGGAAACAGGCCGTGACTGGCATGAGAAGATCCACGATGCACTATGGGCCTATCGGACCACCATTCGTACACCAACAAATGCTACCCCATCAGAACTGGTCTATGGGACAGAAGTAGTATTGCCGCTATATGTTCAGAAGCCCGCTTTGAAATTTGCTTCACTTCTGCAATTACCTCTTGATCAATACCAGCAGCAGCGACTAGTGCAGCTAGACTTACTCGACGAGAGAATGCTAAAAGTAGCAGAGCATGCTCAATCCTATCGCCAGAGAGTAGCCAGGCAATACGCAAAATCTATCATCGAAAGAAGATTCAAAGTCAATGATTTAGTACTTCGATCCACAGCTTATCTCAAGCATCGTCCCGGCAGCAAATGGTCGCCAAATTGGGAAGGTCCCTATGTTGTCAAAGAAGCATTACCCCGCAACTCATATCGGCTCATCAATGCCGATGGGGTAGAATTGCCAGATCCTATTAATGCTCGACACTTGAAAAAGTTTTATACTTGAAACATTTATCCTTCTCTTGTAATCCTTCCTGTTTCCTTCAAATAATGATCCAACTTTCTTTCCCAGTTACACTGGGGCATTTTAAAATTTTGTTCTATATGTAAGCAGGATAAACAAATTCCTCATTTCATGCATGTATGCATTCATAAGCATCAATTCATATTCACTTGCATTCAATTGCATTAATAACAATCCGGTCGGTATTGGGATCTCAACAAACCGTCCCATCACCATTCCTAATGATCCAAAGATCATCGCCAATACTGAACCAAAACCCAGCACTCGAACTAGTATTATTTCAAAATCTAGTATTCAAGCTGGCACATTTTCAACTTTTTGGAAAACCGAGTTCCGACTCGGGTTTTTATTCAAATCATCTTCATTTGTTGATCCGGGTTCCGACTCGTGATCTCTCTACTTTATTCGAGCCTTGACTCGATTTCTTCATTTTCCTTTGTTGATCCGGGTTCCGACTCGTGATCTCTCTACTTATTCAAGCCTTGACTCGAACTCTTCATTTTCTCTTGTTGATCCGGGTTCCGACTCGAGATCTCTCTATTCATTCGAGCTCTTCATTTTCTTTGTTGATCCGGGTTCCGACTCGTGATCTCTCTACTTATTCGAGCCTTGACTCGAACTCTTCATTTTCTCTTGTTGATCCGGGTTCCGACTCGTGATCTCTCTACTTATTCGAGCCTTGACTCGAACTCTTCATTTTCTCTTGTTGATCCGGGTTCCGACTCGAGATCTCTCTATTCATTCGAGCTCTTCATTTTCTTTGTTGATCCGGGTTCCGACTCGTGATCTCATTATCTTATTCGAGCCTTGACTCGAACTCTTCATTTTCTCTTGTTGATCCGGGTTCCGACTCGAGATCTCTCTATTCATTCGAGCTCTTCATTTTCTTTGTTGATCCGGGTTCCGACTCGTGATCTCATTATCTTACTCGAGCCTTGACTCAAGCTCTTCGTTTTCTTTATTGATCCGGGTTCCGACTCGAGATCTCTCTATTCATTCGAACTCTGATTCGAGCTCTTCATTTGTTGATCCGGGTTCCGACTCGTGATCTCTATATTTTATTCGAGCTCTGACTCGAACTCATCATTCTCTTTTATTGATCCAAGTCATTTCAATCATCAGGGTCTGTCAATGGCTCAAATTTGATATTTTGCCCTCCAAATTTCAATTTAAGTCCTCAAATCAGGCAATTCTCCAATTTCGACCTCTGGGTCACCCGATTTCCAATTCTCAATTTCAATTACCAATTTCCAACTCTCGACCTGCGGGTCAACCAATTTCCAATTTTCGACCTTCGGGTCAATCAATTTCCAAATTTCGACCTCTGGTCAAATTAATTCTCAATTTCGACCTTCGGGTCACACAATTTCGACCTTTCGGTCAACCAATTCTCAATTTTGACCTTTTTGGTCAAATCAATTCTCAATTTCGACCATCAGGTCATCCAATTTCGACCTTCGGGTCATTCAATTTTCAGCAACCAATTTTCCAATTTTCAATTTCGACCTTCGGGTCAATCAATCTCAATATCCAATTTCAATCATTTTCTCTTGCGAGAGACCCTTTTTAGGGAGAGTTCGAGGGAGCTCGTTCTTTTCGCATGCTATCCAATTCGTTCACTTAGCTCCTTTTCAGGGAGAGTTTGAAGGGACTCGCGTCTTTGTGAACCGTTTGCAAAACAATTTCCAATTTCACACGAGGAACCCTTTTGATAAGGGAGAGGCTCGACGGAGACTCACTTTTCTTGTGACCCCCCAATTTCATACTAGGCCATTTTCGTCATGAAAGACCCTCTTTGCAGGGAGAGTGTGATGGACTCGTTCCTTTCATGACCCAATTTTCAGACCTCACTATTATCGGCCCCCTTTCCATAAGAGAAGCCTAATATTAGGGAGCTTTGACGAAAGCTTAATTTCTCTTTGAAAGTTCGTTTTGCAAACACCTCTTCTTCAGGGAAGAGAAGAGTATTTCCCATTTCCCATTCAGGTAAGGGCTAAGCCTGAGTCTCTCTTTTTGGGGAAAAAGAGAGGAGAATTTTCGTCACGGATGTATTGAGTCAGATTTCAAATACTCACTTTCACCAAGGATTTCAAGAAAATTTTAGTCAAATTTGTCAATCAATTGTTGATTTCAGAATCTTTTATTGCACTAATCTCTATCTCAATTTACCTTCAGCATCACTTCCAAAAGAGTGAAGCTTTTGCGAAAAGGGATTCAAACTTCAAATTCTTTCTATTGGCCAACCAAAAGGAGGAAGGATAAGTCCTCAATATGGCCAGAAAAGAAGATTCAATGTTATTGAAAAGTCATAGATGATTGATATTGATCGCAGTTATGGCACATCTTTAAGGATTATTCTTGTAAAGACAAGGCAGTGGAAATATCCTGAGCGCTAGAAAAGAGAGCATTTACCCAAGCCCCGTTTCATCAAAATCACCTAAGCCGCAATTAAATATCCGCAAAAGGGATCTCTCACCTGTCGTCAAGATGAAGGCGAATTAGGCGAGTAGACCCCTGGGGCCAAAGAAGATTCGAAACATCTCCAAGATGACGGAGTTTGTGACGGATCCTTCCAAGGAAAGTCCAAAGCACTGTCGAGATGAAGGCAGATGCGATGAACCTCTCGACAATCCCTAAAAGATATTTAATTTCAGCTATCGCCCAAAGATCTCCAAACCCATCATCCAAGAAGGATCGAAACATCTCCAAGATGAAGGAGTTTGTGACGTACCCTTCCAAAAGAGAGCAAGAGAGGAAAAAGAAAGAGAGAAAGAGTCAGAACATCTCCAAAATAAAGGAGAATGTAGCAAAAACCCAAAGAACCAAAAGAGTGCAGAAAGATTATCATGAGAGAAGCCCTCAGGATATCAAACTGCCAAATTTATCAAGAATCCTCTTTAAATTTGTGAAATTCTATTATCAATATTCTTTCATCAACTGCTTTCATAATATCAAATTCTCTTTCCCGCTCATATCAAGGAAATTGATAACTTCCTTGAAGAAGGCCAATTGCGAGCAATTTGGATTTCAAGTCTCGATTCTACGAAGTGAACCTTGTTTGGAGGTAATGCTTTAGGTAGAAAAGAAGGAATATCTTTGCAACAATGTGCAACATTCTCAAAAATTTTGAATCAACAATAAAATTCTTAATATTTTCTAGCTATCCTGACATGAAGTGAGAGCTTGATGTCCACTTTCGATGCATCCTGACACCAATTTTAAATCCCTCTTAAGGACTTGATTCCTTCCCTTCTTTGAGAGCATGAACTCTCAGATTGCACACTTCCCTGTGTCCCCACTGTCCCACCATAGACAGTCCCATTTCGGTTCGAGGTCGAACCACCAATCATTTTCTCGCAAAAGGCAATTTCAAAAGCTGATTTTAGTCTCAGCAATGAGACGCCCAAAACCAATTCCCTTTCAAGCTTTAGGGACCCCATTTTCCTTCCTTTTGCAAAACACCTGTCGGATTTACTGTGCAAAATCCGAAGGTTCCATCATGGTCTCTTCCTTCGAGGATTCCATTTCATTTTCCGCCCGATCAGGATAAGGGTACAAACCTGAGCCTCAATCAAAGAGGTATTTCTTTTTCCGCCCGATCAGGATAAGGGTACAAACCTGAGCCTCAATCAAAGAGGTATTTCATTTTTCCGCCCGATCAGGATAAGGGTACAAACTTGAGCCTCAATCAAAGAGGTATTTCATTTTTCCGCCCGATCAGGATGAGGGTACAAACCTGAGCCTCAATCAAAGAGGTATTTCACTCGATCAGGATAAGGGTATAAACCTGAGCCTCATTCAAAAAGGTACTTCATTTTTCCGCCCGATCAGGTTAAGGGTACAAACCTGAGTCTCATTTCGATGAGATATTCCATTCCCCAATCAGGTCAAGGGTCAAAACCTGAACTTCGTTCCATGCGAGGTATTTCAGTTCCATCCAGGTCAAGGGCATAAACCTGAATTTCACTCTCACAGAATGAGTATTTCCTCTTCATTCTCCGTTTCATATCTACCATCTTCCTCGGGCTAATTTCTTCATACCCAGTCAGATCCTTCTAACTGGGGTAATTTTTTTTATATAGCCCAAATTTGGTGTGTTTTTCTTTGCCACTAAGCTCGACCATGAGCCGTTTTAGTAGCAAAGAGGGGCATCTGTAAACACCCCAAATTTTCACTCACCTCCCCAACATTTCCACCAAGCATCAACATCCAGCCTCTGAAATCACTGGAGAGCAAAATGGTCATTTTCTGAGCCCGGACCTTGCAAAAGTCTAAATTTCATCTGAAACTCTCAAAATTTCTCTAATTTTAACTCAGATATTCAAAAATTTAGTCCTGACAGGAGACAGACATCTCCAAAGTCTTGGGTCAAGATTATATTACATAAGACATGACATTGCATATCATTGCATGAGCATTTCATACCACTGCACTGCATAGCATGTCATTTCGAGGTCCAGAACTTTTGATTTCAAAATTTTCAATCCAGATTTGAATTTTAACTATTTTCAAAATTGATTTCAAAACCCTGGGTCTTCAAAATTATCAATTCTTCCCATTTTACCCCTAGGGCTCTGAATTTCAAAATATTTTCTCAGGAAAACGATCTGGATAGTTTTCAATATGGATTTCAGCCACTTCACCTCAGATTTTGCCCTTTTTAACAATTTCAAATATCTTTCTTTTACAAAATCGCCCTACAAGGGCCAACTCTTTCCAAAATTCCTGTTTTGCCCATTAGTCCAGATTTTATGAAAATTCCAAAAAAGAAGTTGTTGTTTTATCCTTATTTCAATAAAGAAGCAATGTGGGACCCACACTGAGGTGGTGTCACACAAGCTTTCCTTTTGAAAATTTGAATTTTGAAAAACCCAAAAATATAGGAGCCTTGTCCCCTGGATTGGCGACACTTGTCATTTCTCTCTCCTTCCATTTACATGCCATGTGTCAGCATAGGGTTCACCTAGAGTCGGTGCCACATGTCACCCTCCCTCTTCTGCCAAGTGTCAGTGTGGGGCTACCTTAAGAAGCCGCCACATGTCTGCCATGTGTCAGTATCCATCCTGCGCCATGGGTCAATCCAAGATTACCAGGAGATGCCAAGTGTCATAGGTTGTCCTGTCTAGAAAAAGTGGAGCTTGTCTCCTCTGAGGTGGCGCCACTTGAAGTGTGTCTCCTGCAGGGGACACGTGTCAACCCCTCCTTCCTTCTAGAAAAGTAGCCTGACACATGTTTTCTCCCTATTTTTTTAGAAAAGTAGGAGACATGTGTCACTCCTAGCTTCCTCCTGAAAAAGTAAGCTTGTCTCCTCTGAGGTGGCGCCATCTGGAGTGTCTCCTACAGAGGACACGTGGCAAGCTCTCATTTCCTCAGAAAAAGCAAGTGTCATGTGTCATTTCCTGCTTTCTTCAGAAAACTAGAATTCAAACATTCAAATCTCCTCATAGGTGGCGCAAATCCTGAACTTCTACCTTTTTCATCTTGTCTGAGATGGCGCCACATGGCCTGGCCCACCTTCTCCCCCCTCTGCCACGTGTCATTCTCTGCTTCTTTCAGAAAAGAAGGTGACACATGTCTCCTTCTCACTCCTTCAGAAAAAGTAGAGGACACATGTCCTCTCCCTACTTTTTTCAGAAAAGTAAGAGACACATGTCCTCTCCCTACTTTTTTCAGAAAAGTAAGAGACACATGTCACTGCCCTCTTTTTCCTCCCTCTTGCCACATGGCATTGTAGGAGCCACCCTGAGGTGGCACCACATGTCCACCCTCCATTCCTCCAAGGCCAACCTCCATTTGAATTTCAAACTTCCCCCTGAGGTGGCGCCATTTGAGAAAGCCTCTCCAGCAGGCTGACACTTGGAACCATCTTGGACTGCCACATGTCCAGATCTCCTTTCACCAGAAAAAGCAAAATTCAAATTCCTCTGAGGTGGCGCCTTCTGAGCCCACTGCTCTGACCTTCTGACATGTGTCAAACACCTTTGAGGTGGCACCATTCCAGGACTCCACTTTGCTCCATTTTCATTTTTTTTTTATTTTTAATAAAGGTAGCCCACCATGAGGTGGCGCCACCTGAGGACTCCCTACAAAAAGTGAATTTGAAATTCAAACTCCAAGAGAGCACCCTCTGAGGTGGCGCCTTCTGGGAGTTCCCTGCAGAGAGAATCAAGCAAACTTTTGAAAAAATCCAAATCCCCCCTGCTGAGGTGTCTCACCCACAAAATTTCTATTTTTTTTATTTTTCTCAAAAATTAAAACACCTTTTGAGGTGGCGCCACCTGAGGGCTCTCTGCAAAAAACAAATTCGAATTTCAAACCCCTCAGATGACACCCCCTGAGATGGCGCCACATGGAGGGCTCAGATTGAGCCTGTTTGAATTTCAAAAATTTTCAGAAAATTTATAAAAACAAGGGTTCACGCCCAGCCTAGAGGAGATCATTTTTTTTAGCTCTTGTGAACTTGGAAAATCCGACCTAGCCTTCCTAAAATCCGATTTTGAACTTTGGAAATCGTGCCCCCTTTGGCTCATTGAAGAAGGTGGAGTAGAGCTCGTGCTGTGGCGAATTTGATTTCAACAGAGGTCGATTTTTGTGAACCATCCGAAGCTTGGAGCGAAGGACGAAGGAAGCTCGTGATATCTGCCTCTTTTAAGAGCTCCTACGCTGCGTAACGAAACAAGGTGCACTTCTTTTCTATTGATTTGATTCTATAATTCGAATCGGGAGTCGTTTGAAGAAAGAGCTCATCCGAGGGATGGATTGAGCTATTCTCATAAAACGACATATATCAAATGTTTCATTATGCTTCCTTGATGATTTTAACATGCATGTAGTTATCTAGATTTAATTTGCATTTTATTTCATTCATTTAGCATATTTCATGAATTAATTAGGATTAATTTAGCCTTTATTTCAATTCTGCTTATTTTCAGTAGGTCTCTGTTTTTGTCAGTCAGTCCACACGTAATTTCATGCATTTGTTTTTTATTAAAAATCCCAAAAAAATCACGGAATGCGCCCTTAGGTATCCCTAAAAATTTTTCCAAAAACTCAAAGCCATTTGAATTTTTTTACTGCAGTAAACATTCAAAATGGCAAGTCGGGTTTTGTTACCCGGGACACGTTTTGAAAATCATTTGCCGACTTGTAAAAGCGATATATCCCTCATGGTACATCCGATTTTCGATTCGAAAGCTGTTCTGAACTCGGGAGGATGTATAGTTTGTAATATGATTTTTGCAGATTTTTCTGATTTTTTTTATGTCTGACACAAATCCGAGAGTTCGGGACACATGTCAGAGCCTAATTTGGGCCTCTGAGATCTTGGATCTACTTAGGGCTATGGTTTCTCTTTGTGTGTTGCTCCAAATCCAAAACTGTAAAAAGTGAAAGTTGTTTCCAAGATGTCCTCTGTTTGAATCTAAAAGCCTGTAATTTTTAGAACAGTGTTGACCCCTGCTTCGGATTTTTCTTATCAGCCCCCTGTTTTGCTACATTTGTCTGTTCTGTTAGTTTAGGCAGAAATAGTTATATTTCTCTCTGTGTTTATGTTGATCAAATGCCAAAGTCATAAACATAAAAGTTGTTCATGTAGGTGTCATTCATAGCTCTGATTAATTTCATAAATTTCCATGGCTGTTTTGTATTTCTTTAGCATTTTTCATCAGACTAGTGTGATTTTTACCTCTGTCAAAACTAAATCTCTGTTATTGAACCCACCATGGCTCAAATCCCAAAACTGTAAAAACCAAAAATGTTCCAATTCGGGTCTTTTAGCAGTCTGCAAAATATCAGAAGTTTCCATGGTGTAAATCTTGCATTATCATATTAGGCATTGCATTTGGTTCGGATCCATAGGCAAAATCCATCATTTTAGGACTTCCTTTAAATTTTAGCATTTAAATCATATCATTTCGTGCATTTTAGAATTCTAGGCTGTTTATCAGAGTGTTTAGATGCTTCATACCGAATTTGGTGCAATTTGAAATCCATTTGAGGTTCGGATCATCCATAATACCAAAACAGGGTCCCGTAGAACCCGGATCCAAGCGAAAAACAAGCGAAAATCATTATTTTTGATAAATTGCAAAATACCAAATCCTTATTTTACAGTCTTAATGTGTCTAGCATCATGTCATCATATCTCTTACTGCATTTTATCATCATTTGATTCAATTTGAACTTCAAAATCTCAATTTTACCAAGTTTTCCTTCAAAAAACCCTGAATTTAAAGGTATAACTTTATAATTAGGGGTATTTTGGTCATTTTGACCACCAATTCCGAATTTCAAACTGTTTTCCACTGAATTCCTTGCATTTACATCATTTCAAAATATCAAGGAAGCATGAGAATAGGGTTTATATCCAATTAAATCCAATAATTTCATAATATTATTGGAAAATCTTGGAAAAACCCACATATTTGAGCTAACTTTATTTCAAGCTTGGCAGGGACATTCCAAAGAAGGAGCTGAAGTCTGCAAATTTCTTTTATTTCCTTTATTTAGTGATGTAATAATGTAAATTTTGGAATAAGAGATTTAATTTCCTGCTTAGACTAGGATGCATATCATATAGTTTGAATTTATGCAAATATCCTGCTTATCTGATGCATACATCTTATTTCAAAAGCACTATGGATGTTCACGAATGGCACGTGCACCAACTCTTAGGGAGTTGATGGACTCGGTGGGATCCATATTTACGGCCCTAGTCGGAATATGGACGAGACCCAGATCCATCATCTTTCTACTAGTCACATTGAGCCTACACTCTTAGGCTATCTTAAAATGCACATCATATTTCCAAAGTTTTCAAAATCATGTGCATCAAATCAACTAATTTCTGAACATATTCATGGCCACAGTCAGAATATGTGAAGGATTTATCTTGACTTAATGCACACATTTTCCAACAAATCTCTTAGAAAATCTTTTCAAAGTGCATTCATTCACTCATGTCATTTGCATCATGAAATCATTGATTTTCTCAAGATTTTCTCAAGAATACTTCATTCTCAAGAAATCGATTTCTCAAGAAATTCTAAGGATTTTTCAAAATCGGTTTTCCAAAGACAAGTTTTTCCACAGTTTTCCCCAGAAAATGATATTTTCTTAAGAGATTCAAAAGAGTTCTCCAATCTTTCTTCAAGATCCAAAATCGATTTCCAAGTATTTCAAAAGGTAAAATTCCCAGGATTTCGGTTCCCCAAGTTTTGAATTTCCTTCTCCAATGAGTTTTCCTATAAATTTTCCTAAGAAAACTCTCAAAGTCCAAGTTTTCCTAAGAAGTATTTCCCTTTTCAAAAGGTTCATCTTTTCTCAAGAATCACTTCCATTTTCCCAAGATTTTCAACTATTTCTGATTTTTCCACATCTTTATAAGCTTTCTCATGTTTTCAAAAATCCCTTTTTTATCTGAGTTTCCTGAGAAATTGACCTTTTTCCTGAGAGATTCTTTCCAACTCCGAATGTTTTTCTAAGCATACATCATGTTTTCCAACTGGCATTTTCCAAAATCTCATAGCACATGCCTGAATTCTCTGTGCATTTAGGATAGAACATAACTTTGATAATTTCGCTAAGTCAAGCATAGTTTTGGTCCTTGGTTCGATTACCCCTGTTAAAGGCGGCATGAACGGTCGAACCTCGTACCGACAGGTCGAGCCCCATCCCATGGATTTTCCCGCAAATTTTCAAAAACGGAGGCGAGTATTTCAAAAGCAATTTTCAAAATCCGGTCAAAGTTTGAAGCGCGAAAGCGTTTCCTCGTTCTCTCTTCCGCAAGGAAGGGAAGACGGGGGAAAAATTTTGCGACGACGACATAAATCATTTGGGACTTCTTCAACAGAAGAGAGACCATCCCTCGCTACACCTATGCTCGTGACAAGCGTTACAAACTGCTTGGCCCTTTCTTCTGCGTAGACTATCAGCCAGAGAGATGTCTCAGACAGTTTTCGCAGCGGCAGGTTCGTGCCAACACTCGCTTCCCGACAGGCCGCATGCCAGAGTTCGATCTACGGTCAGATCAGTGGTCTGGAGCATACCACGTCGCCAAATACACTTGGGACTCCTTTATTCCTTTGTCTATATTTTCCGGTCCTAATGTATCATCAGAGTATCAAGAATGGTGGCAAACTGTCTGCCCACTTTCTCTTTGTATTTAAATTTTGTCATTTAATGAAAATACAAACTTTTGTCCTGATAAAAAGCTTTTATGGCCAAATCTTATTTTGTTTCATATAATTACGGCTTCATCCCCAGCGATGAAACCCTTTTTTTTTTCCTCATCATGACAGATCATAAAGCGCATTTTTTTCACCATAAAAGGGTGATACGATCATTGCAAAAAATTGTCAATTCCTTCCCTCATGTCTTTTCCTAAAAGAAATCCCATTTCCAAAAATTTCCTCCAAACCCTAATCATTCTTTTCACCTTCTCAGGAAATCACTGGCATTGGCAAAATGGTTGTAACAAGGGCAGGAAAAGAAACAGTTCCTCAACACAGCGACAGTGAGGCCGGAGGGATGGATTCCCCCAAATCAGTCAGGGGACAGAATCAGAATCAAGCAGATGATATAGATCCAGCCATGTATAATCTATTTAAAAGAATGATGACCAAAATGATGGCTGAGCAGGCCGAGGCCAGTCAGAAAGAAGCTGTTCCAAAAAGCAAGCCAAAGAAGAAGGCTGTAAAGAAACCAGTCCAGATTGTTAGAAAGCAAGCACAGCCCGACACCACTTCTGAAGAAACAGAATCAGCTGAAGAATCGAAAGAGGAAGAGCAATATGTTTTGTTGAGAAACTATGTTTTGATGATACATGATAAATATGATATGCTTTCATGATGCATATATATGATACATGATATGCTTTCATGAGATATGATAAATATGATATGCTTTCATATGTGAAACTGAATATGTTATATTATGACTGGATATGATGTGCTATGTATTTAACGAGTATTTGATGCAAGGTTATTTCACTTAAGAAGAGTGAAGACAACTTGATCAAGTGCAACTATTTGATGCAATCATACTTCTTTGAAGAAAAAGCTTGATGGGCCATACACTCATAAAGATTATCCAAGAAGATCGGCTTCCTCAAGATGAAGACTTTTTTCTTCTTTAGAGTCATATGTAACAGAACCTTCAGAAGCATGCATATTTCATATTAGACTATATGCTTTGAAATCATACAAGCCATTTATTTACAAAAAGTTAAGCTTTCATAAAAGGATACGTTATGTATATTGTAGCATTTCAAAACCACCTTTTTGAAACAAATCATTGTACTTCCTACAAGCATTTATGAAAAAGACATTTTGACAAGATATAATAACTCATGATTTCAAAAGCATTAATTGTACTTTCTTACAAGCATTTATGAAAAAGACATTTTGACATGATATAATAGCTCATGATTTCAAAAGCATTAATTGTACCTTCTAACATGCATTTATGAAAAAGACAACTTGAAAAGATATAAAAGCTAATGATTTCAAATATGAAAGAAAAAGACAAAATGAATTAATTCATAATACACATTTACGTAAGAAATTTTGGTTCATAATACATAAGCATTTATGAAGAAAAGACAAAATGTGAAAAGATGTATTGGTTCATAATACATAAGCATTTATGTAAGAAAAGACAAAATGTGAAAAGATGTATTGGTTCATAATACATAAGCATTTATGTAAGAAAAGACAAAATGCATTAGTTCATAATACACAAACATTTACGTAAGAAATTTTGGTTCATAATACATAAACATTTATGTAAGAAAAGATAAATTATGAAAAGATAATACACAAGCATTTATTTGAGAAATGACTATTTGTAATATAAGTATTACTCAAGCATTTAGTGTACTTCACAACCATTCATTTTAGAATTGACGATTTGAGAAAATAAATATTATTTTATTAAAATAAGAAATGACCATTTATTTCTTTAAGCATTAAATGCCACCTCAAAAGCATTTGAGAAATGTCTATTTATTTATAAATAAAACCCACACTCAAGAATGTCGACTTACTCATAAACATTAAATACAAATATAATATATGTTGAAAAGACTTTA
Source organism: Nuphar pumila (assembly GCF_984573655.1). Classification (NCBI taxonomy): domain Eukaryota; kingdom Viridiplantae; phylum Streptophyta; class Magnoliopsida; order Nymphaeales; family Nymphaeaceae; genus Nuphar; species Nuphar pumila. The sequence goes on from NC_143262.1 coordinate 74,174,410, forward strand.
GTTACTTTTTTACAAACCCATAGAATGTCGACTTACTCATAAACATTAAATACAAATATAATATATGTTGAAAAGACTTTAGTTACTTTTTTACAAACCCATAGAATGTCGACTTACTCATAAACATAAAATATAAATATAATATGTTTTGAAAAGACTCTAGTTACCTTTTTACAAAACCATAGAATGTCGACTTACTTGAAGTCATCATTCTCCTTGTACAAGCATTAAATACCTCCTGTAAGAAATCCTTGTTAATATCCTTCTCAAAGAATGTCGACTTTCTTGTAGTCCTCATTCTCTCTGAAGACTTTGAAAACCACAACATAAAGAAAACACTTAACATGACTATGTACAAATAAATATCTCAAAGCACTCATTGTACTTACACTCATTTAAAGTAAAGAAGTACTTATGTACCTCAAATCATTAATTAGAATAAAGACAAAACTACACTTCAACGTTCAAAAATACTACAGAACATTTATTATGAGAAAAGACCTAATACAAAGAATAACTCATTCTAAATACACCAACGAATAGTGTACTCCAAAAATGCTTCGTATGGAAAGAAGACTTTTTGAAAAAGCAATATAGTACACTTATCTTTTCACACTAAGTTGTTTTTGAAATGACCTGACTTCTCATATCCCAAAAGGACAATCATTTCAAAAAGACAACGACTAGTTTTCTAAAGACTATATATACAAACAGAACAGTGTGAAAATACAAGCAATCTTTCAACGAGAAAAATTCCTGCTTGACACTCTGAGAAAAGAGCTTAGAAAAAGAAAGAGAAAAAGAAAGAGAAAAAGTCAAGAAAAGCTCTCAGAAAAATACAAGAGTGTGTAAGAAAAGAAAAAGATCATTCTGAGAATCTTCATACGTGCATTCATACTCTGCATATCATTCTGAAGGTTCTATAGGAAAGTGTTGTAACTTTCTGATCTCTGTTGTATCCCTTCTCTGTTGAGAGAAGTAGACCTCTGTGAAAGAGGGTGTTTCTCTTCTCTGTTGAGAGAAGTAGACCTCTTGGGAAGAGGGTGTTTCCCTTCTCTGTTGAGAGAAGTAGACCTCTGAGGAAGAGGGTGTTGTACTATTTATCCGGTGACTCGGATGTTATAGTGGAAGGCTCAAGTGTTTTACTTGGGGACTGGATGTAGGTCAGTAACTCGGCCGAACCAGTATAAATCCTGTGTTTATTGTGTTGTGCCTTATTGCCTTATTTTTTATTTTATCGATCTGCATCGTATTTCACTATTCACCCCCCCTCTAGTGGAATTTCATGTTTATCATCAGAATCCTCCACCGCAGTTAGTAAAAACCACTGCAGAGCCCGAATCAATCAACAAACCCGTTCCGGTTAATGATCCGATGCAAGAACAGATGAAAGAAATGAATCGGGCTATCAAAGATATTCAGGCCAAAAACAAGGGCAAACAGACCTACTCCGGTGAAGATTTTTACCATGGCCTGGACGGGGATGACAATCTCGAGAATCTCCCTCGAAAGTTCCTTAAATTCGATGGAACCAGCAACCCCAAGGCTCATTTGGCCACCTTTTATGCCGAATGCGGCCGTTTCAGGAAAGATAATCGGGCGTTATTCATCTGCTTTCCTCGCAACTTTGAAGGGGTAGCGGCCAGGTGGTATGCAGACCACATTAATCCTATCGAACTAAGAGAGTTCGATAAAGTTGTGAATTTATTCATAGAACGCTTCATGTTCAATGTTGAAACCTCACCAACCCTCAATCATCTCTACAATTTAAAACAGATGGAGAATGAGAAAGCCAGTGAATTCATCCACAGGTGGAGAAGCACCTATAACAGAATGAAGGTTCCCATTCCGAAGGAGCACGCCCTGCAGATTATTCTGAATAACTTTGCCCAGCCTTTGAGAAACCTCATTTCCACTTTGCCTGCCAAGTCATTCATCAAATTGATTGAGAGAGCCGAGTGGCTCGAGACCGGCCTGGACAATGGTCTATACGAAGGATATCCTTTTGTCAGAGGAAATCCTGATCAAAAGAAAAAGGCGCACGTCGCCTATGCCGCAGGATTGACAGATCACGGCAGCAGTGGTTCCAGCAGAAAGAAGAACAAGAAGGGCCGCAGCAAGAACTCAGGGCATCCCAGGGCCGAAAGGGAAAACTCAGCAGCCCAGAAGGGAAAATTTATTAAGCCGCAGCCTATTCAGTCAGCGCCCCAGTCAGAAGCAAAGCAGCCGAAAAAGCCGAAGCATGAAGGTTGGAGTTATGATCGGGAGTTCTCAGCCTTAGAACAGTCCCGCGAAGACATCTTAGAATATATGATGTCGAAAGGAATGATTAAGCTCCCCAAGGTGGCGGACCCTCCCGTCGTTATGGGTAAATGGACAGATAAATTCTGCAAATTCCACCGGACTGTGGGACATGACACCGAGCACTGTTTTGTCCTCAAAAACATCATTCAAGATTGTATTGATAAGAATATGCTGATTGAGGACGAGGACGAGCAGCAGCCAGAAGTCTTGTCCAAATCTTTTCCTAAGCATTCAGTTTTAGTCGTGACGGAGCAAGCATTCTCTCTGCAAGGCAGTATCCAACCATGTTCTAGGCAGGACATTCAGGATCAACATCAGGTCCTAGTCCTTCGCCAGGCACAGTCATCCGTCAAGAGGGCGGATGTCACCCCATTTTCCAATAAATCAACAAAGGCAGCTACAGGAACTGCCAAGCTAGTTCCCAGGATCCCAAAGCGCTTTATCAAGGCGGCTTCGAAGAAAGAAGAGGCTTCAGGGTCAATTCAGAAGCCGATTACTGCATTATCCAACATCTCTATCTTGGACCTGACTCACGCTTCATCTGAGCACCAGCAAGTGCTAGAAGATCTTCTCAGAAAGATCAAAGTCAAGCCTAGCACGACTCCGCAGGACATGGCTCAAATCATCAATCAGGCCATGACGAATGCACCAATCACCTTTTCGGATGAGGATCTGCCAAATCCTCATTCGTTCCACAACAATGCACTTTACATAGTAGTGCGAACCAGGGGCATAACAGTCCCTCAAGTGCTCGTCGATGGAGGCAGCAGCCTGAATATCTGTCCAGAGATGACAGCCAAGGCTTTGGGATTAAAAGAAGAGGAATACACCCCAGATCTGATCACGATCTATGGTTTCGACAACCACGGGCAGACAGCCAAGGGGAAGATATTTCTTGAAATTTTTATCAACTATTCGGTGCATACGGTCCTGTTTCATGTAGTAAATGTGCCACCTACGTACAACCTACTACTTGGGCGCACTTGGATTCACAATGCCAATGCGGTCCCATCAACTTTGCACCAATGTATCAAGTGGTCGAAGGGAGGCATGATCACTACGGTCCTAGGAGAGGATCCGGAAGAACGACTCCCGCAGCCGATGATTCCCCGTCCCACTTTCACTGCCGACATCTCGAGCATCCGGGAAGCCGAAGAGATTGATTTGAGTGAAAGTCTGGATATGCTAAATTTGAAAGAAATCCAGCCTACAGAAAATGTCACCGCAGTTGTCCAGTGGCAGGGACCTCGCTTCTTCAAGTTAGGAGGACACCTCGTTTGCACCTCATTTAGAAATCACCCTCTGTTTCCTCGATTCTCAAAATCAAGGAAAGGATTTGATCTCCTAATGAAGCACGGGTATCAGCCCTTCAGGGGCCTAGGCAAAAATGAAGACGGCATTCTGGAGCCGATCATCCCTGTTCAGCATGTCACCGGCACAGGCTTGGGTTTCATAGGCCAGTCATCCGGCAGAAAAACCATCTTCGTCAAGGGAGCTCAGTAATGAAGACAATGCCAGTGTTTTATGTTCTCTTTCCTTTTTGTCATCTTGTAAGGGCAAGATCCGCCCCAATTTCTTTCCTTTTCTCAAACAGCCGCTTGTAAATATCAAAGTTTACTTAATCAATGAAAAGTTTGTTTGCTCTATTCATCTCGGTGTACACAAATTCTCTACTTATATCCTTGTCTATGTTGTCATTCTCTATCTCTGTACAAAAAGGCTATTTTTCGGATATTTTACCTTTTTATCAAAGGCCTCCTTTTCACTTACAGGATCGCCGGGATCATGGCTCCTAAATCTTTCAAAAAGCTCGTCATCAATACCAACCTTTTTCAAAATAAACCAGCCAGAGCATGCAAAGCGAAGGCAGGGGCAGAAGTCAGCAAAATGACAGAGCAGATTGAAGAATTGGCAGAATTCGACTCGATGATTCAAGATTTGCCAGAATTTGCCAGCATTCAGAAGCAGGATGAACCATCGGCGTTGGTTTAGGATCCAACAGAGGATGTCAATATTGGTTCAGAAGATGATCCAAGAATCCTCAAAATTGGTCCCAGTCTAAGTTTAGATGAGAAGGAAAGGCTCATCTACTTCCTCAAACAGCATCAGGAAGTCTTCGCTTGGACTTATGAAGATATGCTAGGTTTAAACTCCAAGTTAGTCGAGCATCGCCTTGTGTTGAAACCGGATTGCAAGCCAATCAAACTGAAACTCAGAAAAATGGATCCTTGAGTGGCACCACAAGTCAAGGAAGGACTTGAAGAGTTATTAAAAGCAGGGTTCATTCGGACCATCGAATACCCAGATTGGTTGGCAAACATTGTGGCAGTCCCCAAAAAGAATGGCAAAGTTCGAATCTGTATTGACTTTAGAGATCTGAACAAAGCAACCCCAAAAGATGATTATCCACTCCCCAACATCGATCTTCTGATCGATAGTACGGCAGGCCATGCCATGTTCTCCTTCATGGATGGATACTCAAGCTACAACCAAATCAAATTGGCCGCTCGTGACCAATCCAAAACTTCCTTCACCACGCCTTGGGGTACCTTTTGCTATACAGTCATGCCGTTTGGACTCAAGAATGCTGAGGCAATCTATCAGAGGGCTATGACAGTAATCTTTCATGATCAGATGCACAAGAACATGGATGCCTACGTGGATGACATCCTGGTCAAATCTAAAGAAGGAGAGGATCATCTCGATGCTCTCGGCCAAGTCTTCAAAAGACTTATCCTCTACAAATTACGACTCAATCCGCAGAAATGTGTCTTCGGGGTAGAGTCAGGCAAGCTGCTTGGCTACATGATCAGCAAGAAAGGCATAGAGGTGGATCCTGCCAAGGCAAAGGCGATCATTGACATGCCGCCTCCCACCAACCTCAAAGAACTGCGAAGCCTTCAAGGTCGCATTCAGTCTATACGACGCTTTATCTCCAATCTGGCCATGAGATGCGAGCCCTTCAATCACTTATTAAGAAAAGAAGTGAAATTCAAGTGGGGACCAGAATGTCAGCTCTCATTTGAGCGCATCAAGCAGTACCTTCTCAATCCACCAGTCCTGAAGCCACCAGAACTCGGAAAGCCGCTGCTTCTGTATATTTCCGTCAACCACAATGCTTGTGGCGGATTTCTTACACAGTATGAGTAAGGCAGCCGAATAGAGCATGCCATCTACTACATCAGCAAGACCTTCATCGATTACAAGAAGAGATATTCTCAGATGGAAAAGACATGTCTAGCCTTAGTATGGATGTGTCAGAAGCTGAGACATTATCTAATGGCATCAGAAATCAAGATCCTGTCGAGACTCAACCCTCTCAAGTACATCCTTGAGCAGCCTTTTCTTACTGGACGGATTGCGAAATGGCAAGTCCTCATGATGCAGTATGACTTGGAATATGTTTCTCAGAAGTCAGTCAAGGGTTAGTCCATCGCAGATCAGTTGGCAGATTTCCCGTTAACAGAAGAGATCAAAGCAGAAGACGATTTTCCTGATGACCGCATCTGCATTATTCAGGAATCTCCAGTCTGGACTCTATTCTTTGACGGAGCCAGAAATATGTCCGGTATAGGGATTGGGATCTTGTTGATCACTCTCGAAAAGGAGATGCTCCCTTATTCCCTCAAGCTCAATTTCCAATGTACTCATAACATGGCCGAGTATGAAGCTCTAATACAAGGCCTCAAAATTTTGCAAAGCTTTGATGTCAAGAAAGTACACGCCTTCGGCGACTCATTACTTGTTATCAGCCAAGTTAATGCTGAATGGCAAGTCAAGGATTCAAAGTTAATCCCTTATCAGAAGATTGCCTTAGCTCTCATAAGCGACTTTGAAGAATTTTAGCTCAATCATGTCAAGAGGGAATACAATCACATAGCCGATGGTTTAGCCTGCTTGGGCTTTATTTTGTCTTTTAAAGACAGTGAATCCTGTCGTTTCTTCGAGATCGGCAGACTTGATCAACCTGCCTACATTCCAGTTGAGCAAGTTAACCGGACCGCTCAGAAGGAGAAGCCTTGGTATCAAGACATCAAAAGCTTTATCGAAACTGGTGAATTCCCACCAGACATGCCAAGAAGGGTGCAACATGCAATTCAACGCATGTCAGTCCACTATTTCATCCTTGCCAATACTCTCTACCGTCGTGGGTTCAGTTCTGAGTATGCTAGATGTTTAGATAAGGATGAAGCCATGGAAGTTGTTCAAGAGGCACACGAAGGAATTTGTGGTGGTCACGTCGGCTACCAAACACTCGTCAAGCAGATTATCCGCGCAGGATATTATTGGAAAACCATGCAGCAAGATTGCCATCAATTTGTAAAGAAGTGCGTCAAGTGTCAAATGCACGCACCTTCCATTCATGCGCCAGCAGCATACTTGCAATCCGTGGTCTCTCCTTGGTCCTTTTCAATGTGGGCCTTCGACGTGGTGGGTCTGATCACTCCTTCAGCATCTAATGGCCACAAATACTTCCTCGCAGCTACAAAATACTTCACCAAATGGGTCGAGGTTGTAACTCTGCGAACAGTAGAAGGCCGACATGTGGTTTCATTTATTCATAAAAATCTCCTTTGTCGCTTCGGCGTCCTACATGATATTGTATCAGATAATGGCAGCCATTTCAAGAATGAGAAGATGAAAACCTTCTGCTCGAAGTTCGGGATTCATCACCACTTCTCAGCTCCTTACTATCCCCAAGGGAACGGTCAGGCAGAGGCCACCAACAAGATTTTGATCCGCATTCTGGAAAGAACTGTGGAGACGGGTCGTGATTGGCATGAGAAGATGCACGATGCACTTGGGCATACCGAACCACCATTCGGACCCCAACCAATGCTACGCCTTCCGAGCTTGTTTATGGGACGGAGGTGGTGTTACCTCTACATGTTCAGAAGCCCGCGCTCAAATTTGCGTCGCTCACTGAACTTCCGCTTGATCAGTATCAGCAACAGAGATTGGTACAGCTTGATCTACTAGACGAGAAAAGACTCAAGGCAGCAGAGCACGCTCAGGCCTATCGTCAGAGGATAGCTAGGCACTACGCCAAATCAGTTATTGAGAGAAGATTTCGAGTTAATGATCTTGTGCTCAGATCGACGGCTCATCTCAAGCACCGACCGAAGGGCAAGTGGTCACCCAATTGGAAAGGCCCTTATGTGGTTAAGGAAGCATTGCCCCGTAATTCCTACCGTCTGATCAATGCAGATGGAGCGGAACTGCCAGATCCTATTAATGCCCTACATTTGAAGAGATTTTACACTTAAATTCCTAGCCTTTTGTACTCTTCAAGAATCTCTCTCAATAAAGCGACGATTTTCTATTAAATTCTCACATCTTTTCCCTGATACTGGGGCATTTTATTTTTGATCTATACATGTCTTCCTTCGTCATATGCAGGCAGGATTAGACGAACTCTTTTTCAAAAAATCTTCTCAATTTTTCAGTTAATCTTATTATCTTTATTAGTTGCATTCATTTCATCTTCAATTTAATCAAATTTTCGTCAGTTTATTATCTTTATCAATTTTTCGTCAAGTTTTCATCAATGTCATTAAATTCTATCAATTTTTATTCTTTAACCCTTTCAGGTTAAGGGATAAACCTGATGCCTCTTTCCCATGAGGTATTTTCTAAATCTTCTTTTTTTACCCCTTTCAGGTTAAGGGATAAACCTGACCCTCGTTGTCCGAGGTGCTGCCCTTTCAGGTTAAGGGAAAAACCTGACCCTCGTTGTCCGAGGTGCTCCCTCTCAGGATAAGGGATAATCCTGAAACCCCTCGTAGGAGCCACAATGCTACCTATGAGGATTCTTTTGTAAATACAAGTTTTTTTTTAATCTTTGTTGATTTTCTAGATTTATATCAGTTTCTCTTTATTAAATCTCTTTAAATTCTATTCTTCTTTCCATTCAGGATAAGGGATAATCCTGAAACCCCTCGCAGGAGCGATAGTGCTACCTATGAGGATTCTTTTGTAAATAACAAGTTTTATCAACCTTCATTTGATTTTTTAAATTTATATCAATTTCTCTTCATTTAAATTTTCCTTAAAATCTATTCTTTTCCCATTCAGGATAAGGGATAATCCTGATACCCCTCATGGGAGCATCGCTGCCACCCGTGAGAATTCTTTTCCAAAACAATTTTCCAAATAAATCTATTTAAATTCCTCTCCATGTTTATAAATTTTATTCTTCTTCAAATAAAAGGGATAAATCTGGATTATTCCCCCATAAATCCTTCAATTCTCATCAAATTTTATTCTATATTCCTTTAGGATAGGGGGAGATCCTGAAGCCGTTCGAATCTTAGGCCATCTTGGGTCAAGGATCTCGAATAAAACCCTCATCTTCATCATCAAAATCTACTCATGCTTCTGTCAATCCTTCAAATTCCAACTCTTGGGTAGAAATTATTTTCCCGTCTGAGTTCCGACTCAGGTTTTTGTTTTTGTTTTTGTTTTCATTTTTATATTAAAAATCCGGGTTCCGACTCGGGTTTCCCCTTTTTTTTATATATATCGTTTGAAGTCGCGAGTTCCGACTCGAACTTCCTATCGGATTCAACGCTCGTGTTGGAACCGATCGTACCCTTGAAGATTCGAGTTTTTCAAAACTCGAGTTCTTCCATTTTTATCATTATTTTGAAGATCCGGGTTCCGACTCGGGTTTTCCCTTTTATATATCGTTTGAAGTCTCGAGTTCCGACTCGGACTTCCTATCGGATTCAACGCTCGTGTTGGAACCAATCGTACCCTTGAAGACTCGAGTTTTTTAAAACTCGAGTTCTTCCATTTTTATCATTATTTTGAAGATCCGGGTTCCGACTCGGGTTTTCCCTTTTATATATCATCTGAAGTTTCGAGTTTCGACTCGGACTTCCTATCGGATTCAACGCTCGTGTTGGAACCGATCGTACCCTTGAAGATTCGAGTTGTTCAAAACTCGAGTTCTTCCATTTTTATCATTATTTTGAAGATCCGGGTTCCGACTCGGGTTTTCCCTTTTTTATATATCATCTGAAGTTTCGAGTTCCGACTCGGACTTCCTATCGGACTCAACGCACGTGTTGGAATCGATCGTACCCTTGAAGACTCGAGTTTTTCGAAACTCGGATTCCCCATTTTTATCATTGTTTTAAAGATCCGGGTTCCGACTCGGGTTTTTCCTTTTATTTGAAGTCTCAAGTTCCTACTTGAACTTTCTTTTGAATCCAATGCTCATGTTGGACAAATTGTTGTGTTGAGAATGTGAGTTTCCAAACTCAATTCTCATTCATTTTCTTATATTTAAAAACCGGGTTCCGACTCGAATTTTCCTTTTTTTTTTTTTGTATATTCTCATTTCTGAAGTTTCAAGTTCCGACTTGAACTTCCTTTTGAATCCAATGCTCGTGTTGGACAAATTGTTGTGTTGAGAATGCAAGTTTCCAAACTCAATTCTCATTCATTTTCTTATATTTAAAAACCGGGTTCCGACTCGGATTTTCCTTTTTTTTGTATATTCTCATTTCTGAAGTTTTAAGTTCCGACTTGAACTTCCTTTTGAATCCAATGCTCGTGTTGGACAAATTGTTGTGTTGAGAATGCGAGTTTCCAAACTCAATTCTCATTCATTTTCTTATATTTAAAAACCGGGTTCCGACTCGAATTTTCCTTTTTTTGTATATTCTCATTTCTGAAGTTTCAAGTTCCGACTTGAACTTCCTTTTGAATCCAATGCTCGTGCTGGACAAATTGGTGTGTTGAGAATGCGAGTTTCCAAACTCAATTCTCATTCATTTTCTTATATTTAAAAACCGGGTTCCGACTCAGATTTTTCTTTGGTATATTCTTATCTTTGAAGTCTCAAGTCTCGACTTGAACTTCCTTTTGAATCCGATGCTCGTGTTGAGAATTCGAGTTTTCAAACTCAATTCTCACTCATTTCTTATATTTGAAAAAACCGAGTTCTGACTAGGATTTTTCATTTTCCCTAAATTTTCATCAAAATGTCCATTCTATTTCCCCTTCAGGATAAGGGATAATCCTGAAACACCGGCAATCATTCTCGCTCAATTCTCAAATATCTTTGAATGTCGGTCTCATTCTTCAAATCCTCTTTTTGAAAAACCCAATGCTCGTACTGGTGTGCATTTTTCAAAAAACCCAGCGCTCGTACTGGGACTTTCTCTTTGAAATCCAGTGCTCGTGTTGGTACATCTAGCGCTTGTGCTAGTGTTTGGCTGACTAATCAGTTAGCCATCCAGGTTCAGCCTTTGTGCTAACCAAACATCATCATTTCAAGCTATAAATTCTCAATTTCAACCTTCGGGTTATCATTGCATCAAAAATCAATCTTTTCTTGCGAAGGACCCTCTTCAGGGAGAGTTCGAGGGAGCTCGTTCCTTTCGCATGCAACCATCTTCCGTTCGCAAGAACCCTCTTCCAGGGAGAGTTTGAAGGGACTCATTTTCTTCGCGAACAGTTTGCAAAACAACAACCAACTTTACACAAGGGAACCCTTTTTCCAGGGAGAGCTTCGACGGAAGCTCGTTTCTTTTTGTGGCCCCTGTTTTCTCATCTTTGGCCAACCCCTTCACAGAGGACCCTCTTCTAGGGAGAGTATGATGGACTCGTTCCTCTGTGATACTTTCTCAACTTTATTTTCGGCCGCCTTTCCATAAGAGAAGCCTAGAGATAAGGAGTTTTGACGAAAACTTAATTTCTCTTTGAAAGTTCCGTTTTGCAAACACCTCCTCTTTCAGGGAAGAGAGTAGTATTTCCAACTTCCCATTCAGGTAAGGGCTTAAGCCTGAGTCTCTCTTTTGGGGAAAAAGAGAGGTGAATTTTGTCATGGACGTGTCGACTCGATATCAAGCGACCTTCGTCAAGGATTTTCTAGAATACGTTGCCAATTTGCTATCCAAAGTCATTGTTGATCTCAAAACTTTCATCGCACAAAGGATTATCTCAAACTACCTTCAGTATCATTTTCAAAAGAGCAAGACTCTTGCGAAATAAGAGCTAAATTCAAGCTTTTTCTGTTGGTCAACCAAGAGGTTGAAGAAAAATCTTTGATATGACCAGCAGAGGAAAATTCAATGATGTTGAAAAGCCATAAGTGAACTGATATTAATCATAGCAGTGGCACATTCTTGAAGATTGTTCTTTTGGCGGTAAGACAGTGGAAATATCCTGGGCAGTAAAAAGAACCTACCCAATCCATATATCCTCAATCATCCAGGCTAAGCTGCAATCAAATATCCGCAAAAGGGATCTCTCAATTGTCGTCAAGATGAAGGCGAATTAAGCGAGTGGACCCCCGGGACCAAAGAAGGTTTGAAACATCTCCAAGATGACGGAGTTTGTGACAGATCCTTCCAGAGAAAGTTCGGATCACCGTCAAGATGAAGGCGGATGCGATGAACCTACCGACAAACCCTAAAAGATATTTGATTTGTGCTATCATTTAGAGATTTCAACCCAAGAACCAATGTCATAATCCCTGAGAAAGAAAAGAAGGATCGGATCATCTCCAAGATGAAGGAGTTTGTGACGTACCCTTCCTAGAGAAAGAGAGAAAAGTCAGAACATCTCCAAAATGAAGGAGGATGTAAAAGAACCCAGAAAAGATCCATAGTTCAAAAGAGTGCAAACAGATCATCATGGGAAATGCCCAGGATATCAAACTGCCCGAAACTGTCAAGAATCATCTTTATCTATGGGAAATTCTTTATCAATGTCTTTTCACTTAATTGCTTTTATGAAGCTAAGAATGTTTCCTCTCTTTCATATAAAGGAAATTGATATCTTCCTTGAAGAAACTCAATAGCAACAAATTTGCATTTGATTCTTAATTCTACAGAGTTAGCCCAATTGAAGCTAATACTCTAGGTAGAAAGAGGTAATATTTTCACACATGAGCACAATTCAATCATTCTGAATCAACTATAATTTTTGGCATCTTATTGGCAATATTTTCTAGTTATCCCAACATGAAGTGTGAACTTGAGAATCGTTTTGACGTATCCTAACGTCATCCCTCCTTAGGACTGAAAAGTCCTTTCCTTTCGTCTGATCTGAGCGCTCTCGGATCCGCACACTTCCCTGTGCTCCCCACTGTCCCGCCATAGACAGTTCCCGCTCAGGATAAGGGTTAAACCTGAACTTTTTGCAAAAGATTTGTTATTGTCAAAAGCTATTTTTAGTCTCAGCAATGAGGCGCCCAAGAACATCCCCTTTTCAAGCTTTAGGGACCCCCATTTTTATCCTTTTGCAAAAACCCCTCTTGGATTTGTTGTGCAAAGTCTAGAGGCCCATCACAGTTTTCCTCGCTCCTCGAGGATTCTGTATCCATTCAGGCTAAGGATTAAACCTGTTACCTCGCTTCTCGAGGTACCACCCAAACCTTCCGCGAGAGGTCGTCTGTTTTTAGAAAGCTGATTTTAGTCTCAGCAATGAGGCGCCCAAGATCATCCATTTTCCAAGCTTTAGGGAATCCCTTGATTTTCTCTTCTCGCAAAACCCCTTTTGGATTTGTTCGTCCAAATTCCGAAGGCCCCATCATGGTTTCTTCATCCGAGGATTCCGTGTGATCACCCCTTTCAGGTTGAGGGTTAAGCCTGAACCTCACTTCATGAGGTACCTTCCGTTCAGGTTAGGGTTAAACCTGAGTCCCATTTCCGACTAGATATCCTTTCTAGTCCCATCACGGTTCCTCCATCCGAAGATTTCGCTTCATCTCCCACTCATGTCAAGGGTTAAACCTGAATCCCGCTTCGGCGATGCATCTGTTGTCCCATCACGGTTTCTTCACTCGAAGATTCTGTATGGTCGTCCCTTTCAGGATGGAGATAAAGCCTGAACCTCGCTCCGCGAGTTACCTTCCTTTCAGGTTTGGGTTAAACCTGAGCCTCGTTTAGACGAGGTAATCCTTCCCATCCCATCATGGTTTTCCCCACAAAGGAATCCATGCTCTGTACATCCATCCAGGAAAGGATCATGTGTTAAATTTCATCTCACGAGGCATTTCTCTCAAAATGTCCCATCGAGGTCCGTTTATATTTCCTTTCTCCCATCCAAATGATCTTGATCTATCTTCGTCCCATCCAGGTTAAGGGCTAAACCTGAGTCATTCTAAAAGCCGCTCTTGTCTCACCCATGAAATTTGATTTAAATTCTTATCTTTCATCATTTGGGATCATCACCCAAAGTCCCATCACGATTTCCTCATCTCTATCATTCAGTCATATCATTGTCGAGGATTTCGTCCCCCCCCAAGCCATTCAGAGCAAGGCTTTAAGCCTGAAAGGCCATAATTCTTCCACGTCCAGTTCAGATCTGCTGACTGGGGCATTTTTCAAAATTTGGAGTGTTTTCTTTGCCACTATGCTCGGCTTTCAACCGGCTTAGTAGCAAAGAGGGGCATCTGTGAACACCCCAAATTTTTCAAAATCTTTTAAATATTCCCTTCTTGCCCCTAAACTCATCTTTTGAGCAAATGAGTCATTTTAAAATCTAAATTCCAGTTCTTTTCTCAAGCTTTACTGAAATTAAATTCATTTTATATATTTAAATTAATTTTAGATCTGGATCCATTGTCCAGATCCAAAATTGAGTTTCATTATCCAATTTTTAAGAAAATACCAAAAATAGTTTTCAAGTAGCTCGAACAGTCCGTCCGACATCAGTTTGGATCCATCACATCATATTTTTCGATTCGAGTGTCAAAAACTCAGACATTTTTTTTAACCTGGGGTCCAAACCCATTTTCTGAAGAAATTTTCTCAAAATAGCCTTGAACTCTCAAAAAAAATTCTCTCTTGTAAATACTTTGCAAAAATACAAAAAATTAGTGTCCAATCTTTGTTTTCTCGTAAAGTCTTAAATTTCTCTTCCAAAAATACAAAAAAAAAATGAATGAAAAATAATTGGAAAAATCACAAGGCAAACAAATGAGTTTTACTAAAAACCTCGTTTTCTTTTTGAAAAAAAAAAAAGAACACTTTTGTAAAAATCCTAAAAACCAAGGGGCCCCTTTCGTAAATTTTCTTTTTAGGGTTTCTTTAGAAAACCTTCGTAAGAAAAGAGGGGAGGCGGCGCCTCTCTCCCTCTCTCAGTCTCCTTCTTCCTCTCACCGAAACCCTTTCCTTCACGAAGCTTCCATCCCCATGTGTGTTTCCCCTCTATGAACCCTCCGATCATCTCACTTCCTCCGCCTTCGTCCATCTCCAACGAACTCGCACACCCCTTTCCTTCACGAAGCTTCCACCTCCCATGTGCAATCTGCTCTCTACCGCCCTCCGATCCTCTCCTTCTCCCATTCTCGAGCAATCACCCACCCTGGGATCGTCCATGGCCTTCTTCAACCCTTCATCGCCAACCATCTTCTCTCAGCCACCGATTTCTAACAACTCCTCTTCTCGATTTTTCCTGGACTTCCTATATAAACAACTGTAGGGATCAGGAGTGGGGGATCGACCTTTGCATTATTGCCCCTTGCTTCCTGATCGAAGAAAGGAGTTCCACAAAAGAAGAAAGGAGAGTTTCTCTCCTTCAGAGTCCCTGCAACGCTTCGAAACTTCGAGCCATTCCCTGTGGTTGAGAGCGGCGATTCATCAATCCACCGGATGATTTGATCCAACTCGTCCACACCGGCCATCTCCACTTCTGCCGAAATAGGAGACCTCCATCGCAGAAGGAAGGGAAACCCCTCTTTCAGAACTTTGATAGAATCCCGGTGAGTAGCCATTCAAACTCCATTTTGATTCCTCTTTGGATTTTATTTTTTTCTGAAGCCTTCCCATTTCTCTCCCATTAAGGCACTCTCGAGGGTGTTAGATTGTTTGTAGCAATCTCAACCCTTCTCCCGTGCAACAGCGATGGAACAGTCGTTCCGACATTTTATTTTGAATTTTTTTTTTCTCTTTTTGTTTGCTCTGTTACGTTTTCATGACAACTGATGTTTAGCTTGATTTGGTTCGAATGCATATCTATACCATCTTGTTTAAACTTTCATCTCTAAATGGATGGTTCAGCCATTCGCCTTTTTTTATAGTTACATTTAATATCCTGCATTTTAAACTCCTGATGAATTTTAGTTTTTCGTCTGAAACCTTGCTCTTCATTCCACAAATTGACCCTCTGTTATGGATCGGCCCCACCATGGCCTCCGATCCCAGTTTGTTTGTTTGTTTCTTTTTGATGGATCATACCATTAGGAATTTGTAGTTCTTTTACAATAGATTCCCTGTCTTATATCCATGATTTAGTTCAGTTTATTTGCTTATTTAAATTGTCTTCTTTAAGATTTATTTGATCTAGACATTCAAAGATTTCCCCAATGTTATATAACTCAGATCACTGCGTGGCATGATCTAGATTATCAACTGCCTCTAGGCAATGCCTATGTTTTGTCGCCCTATCCCCATCTGTGTCTACTATGGGAGCTATTCACGTCTGATGCTCACGGCTTTCCCCTTTCCCATAGAACTTTATTTCACGGCATTACATTTTATAATAACTCTCATAACATGCTATCCTAATGACCATTTATGATTCATTATTTGTTCATTATTTGTACCTGTGCATCCCCAGGTTCCAGTCTCCACTTTAGTAATTTTTCTGAATTGATGTTGCTTATCTGAATTTTTAGTGGATGCATTTAACGCATCTGCCTTCCCCTATCACATTGTACAGATTCAATGAAGTTGCCTTGATGGATACTCCAATTTCACTGCATACTTATAAGTTATGAAAGCCTTGATGAAATATTAAATCAACCATCACAGTTAAGCTTGGTGGATGAAACTCGTGGGTGGTGGCGTTTCATTTTTTTTTTTTAGCTCATAAATTCAAACTAGAGGATGATGAGTCGGTAACAAGTGATTTTGCAAACAGATTCGTTGGTGCTAATGATCTTAATGGTGATGCTAAATTCATAACATGAGTCACAGATTTTCAATATCTTGGTTGAACTCAAGTTATTGGCCATGTTCTCGCATAACTGTGTGGTTAAAACAGTAAACGTTGTTTTGTCAAATATAAAAGTGAAAGGAACAATGCTATGTCAAACTATACTCTTAACGCATGTGTTAAGATGGACCGTTCCTCACAGCTTCATACAAGAACGGCAGTTGGCGTCCTATCTGATTTCACCATCAGAGGAGCTTCAGGTAACCTCTTGAACACTGAGAAATATGAAGACCAAGGAAATCCAGGAGCATTTCTTTTCCTTTCTTTAATGAAATAGGCCATATGAAGAGGGCCGATGCTATGGAGATTTTTTTTTTTTGGACAGATACAACTCTCTCTTTCACTATATCATCAAGTTTTAAGACCCCTTTTTCTATGCTGAAATATCTGTACATCGCATCATACATCCACGGTTCATCATCATCATTTTTTTTGTTTTCTGTTTGCTTTGCTTATCCACATTGATAACACCTTTAGCCTTGGATTGCCATTGCTGAATCTACTGTCTGTAATAGCAAATTCTCTCTCCCTCACTTCAAGCTTTCTTGGTGGACCTGTGACCCAATATATTTGGAGACTGTTAAGTCTTGAGAATTTGGAAATATAGCAATACTAACTTGGTTGCTCATTTATCCGCAGGAGTCTGTATATTAAGTCACTCTTGGATATCGGGCATTCATCGGTAAAATATGTTGCTCTTCTCTTTACCTTAAGATGCTGAATTTTGATGATTTTTTTTTTCTTTCTTTCTTTTCTTCCATGCACAAGTGGTTCTCTACCTACATTCGTGTAATTACATCTGCCTTTGATATACATCACTTAGGATATGATCATTGTCCTAGCATATTCTGAATAATATTGGAAAATTGATGCTCCATATAGGGATATAAGTTGTATGTCAAAGTCGTCAGTTGATTAGTAACCCAATGTATATACTCAGGATCAGTGGGTTGGTAACCCAAAACTGTCTTAAACCATGTTTAGGTTGCCAATTAATTCAGACAACTTAAAGGTAGCAGTCTTTAGCATTAACAGCTGGTTTGAAGCATCACTAATACGCGTTAACTGGAAGCGAGATTGTTAGCTTTGTGACATCATCACCTGAAACTCAAGTCTGATAAGGTCATTTCAGACGGCTGTGCTATAGAAGAACCAGTGATTGAACGTGTAAATATCTCAGTTATTCCATTCACAACCAATAGGGTTTAGCTATGATGATCCTAATTGTCTAAAACATTGGATGTTTCTACCTTAGTGGTCGAAATGTCAGCATTTTATTAAATTTCTGTAAGGAAGTTGTCCGCTACTGTGGAATTCTTCTGTAAAATGGCCAGGATAGTTGTGAGCAGTATCAATCACTTGTCATTGACTGAGGGCGATGGGGCAGATGACGTGTCCATGATCTAGATAGTTGATGTTGGAGTCGGAGGGGTGGTCACGGTCAAGAAAGATGCCCAGGATATCATGGCATCGGGTCTTGCTGTGAGTCGGTTTAGACCTCTAAATAGATCACTATTTGCCATGGGACATCCGCTCAGGGTGTAGAAAATATTATCCTACATAGGTTTGGCTTAGTCACAATCAGTTGTGGTCCTAATTTTTTTTTTCTCTTGGGCATTGTGGCATCTCCAAGAACAGTCTCATCTGAGTGTGTCTAATGCAGAGCCTGATGACAACCATGACAGCATATGTTTCTTTGCCGCATCATTTCGGGAAATATGGAGCAAGCCCAGTCCATGTCTCATCAGTTTCACCTAGATGATAAAATATATATATATATATATATATACTTTGACAGTGGTATTGATAATTGGAATAAATTCAAAAACATTACATGGACTGGAATATTTGCACGGCTGTATGTATTCTTCCCAAAATATGTTTTGAATTGCAGACTTGCTGATAAGTCTTAAAGGAATGTCGAAGGGAAGGAGTTTAATGAGCATTTCATGTGGGGTAATCATCAACTCTTCAGCAGAAATTGTTCATTTAGCTTCAAAGCCTCCTGCTCAAGTTTACAGCTGCTATAACACTTTCCATGCTTTTCAGCTACATCTTATAAGCAGCATGAACTTCATATCTATAGCCCCCCCCATGGTCATACATATGTAAAGCCACCTTGATTCTCTGTTTCAGCTTCATTTTGCGTAATCACTGACATAACCGTTGCATCATATTTAGGAATCCCCTGCACCTCCACTGTGTATCTCCCACAAGTACCACTCTGCTCGCACCATCATCATTCTTATCCGCCCATGTTATATACCTGCTATATATATATACATATATATATATATATGTATATATATATATGTATATAGGTGTATATATAAATATATATATGCGCACACATATATATATGTATTGGCATGCCTATATATATATGTAAGTGTATATTTACACATCACCCCTTGTCTTCTCACATTTTGAATGTCTGGGCACATGAGCCTTTTCCATTAGCCTCCGTATGAGATGTACAATGTTCTTCCAATTTTCATACTAACCAAGTGTTTTGCAGGGAATATGTGAAAATATCACTACTTGGAGTTGTAAATTCATCTTTATGCATTGTAATAGTTAGATCTTAACGAGAATTTAGATTTGTTGTTTTAGATAGAATGAATGAGCATAGTAATATCATAAATTGTTTGTTCTCATGCATTTTGTCTTTATTTCTCAAAATTCTCACAATGGTGAAACACGAATGACATGTGCACCATTTTTGTAAGAGGTAATTGATCCTAAGTTGATGATCCACATCAATGCCCATAGTCAGGGTGTGGACAAAACTTAGGATTTTTATCTTTTACGAAATAACACTGGATCCACACTGGACCCGTTTTCAAAATTCATCATATTTTCCTTAAATATCTTCTTCTTTTATTAGAATTTAACTTAAAATTAATTCAAAATATATACCAAGGGCCATAGTCGGGGTATATTGAGAGTTAATTTCATTTTAAATTCTATAAAAGCACCAAATGTGTTTTATTCTTTGCCTGAATTTAAATATAGATTATTATATAATACATTCAATGACCATAGTCAAGGATGTATTATATCTTCAATCTTATTTTAATTCACCCAAAGAATAAAATAGCTTTTCCAAATCCAATTTCAAAATTCTTTTAATTCATTCATCATTTAGGATAGAATTGCATCATATTTTGAAAATTTCCTTTTCAAAATTCCAAATGATTCTTCTTCTTCCTTTCTCAGATCAGATCCTATTCATAAATTCAAATTCAATTCTATTTTCTCAAAAGGATTCAAGAAATCAATTTCAAGGTCCCATTTGACTTTGAAACTTCAGAATCATCTTGTATTTCAAATTCCAAATTCTAAATCCAATTTAACTTTGGGATTCATCTGTATATTCAAAATTCAATTTCTAAAATTCTTTTTCCCAAATTCAAATCAGACTTAGAAATTCTTGATTCATCTTCTGAGTTTAAACTCCAAATCCATTTTTAAGATCCAAAGATTCAACACTCATATTGGATCTCAGACCACAGATCCAAATCCATGTTAGGATCCAGAATCCAACACTCATATTGGATCTCAGACTTCAGATCCAATTCCTCTTTAGGATCCAGACTCCAATTTCACTTCGAATCTCAGACTTCAGACCCAATTCCTCTTTAGGATCCAAGACCTAATTCCACTTTTGGATCTCAGATTTCAGATCCAAATTTCCCTTTAGGATCCAGAATCCAAATTCCACTTTTGGATCTCAGATTTCAGATCCAATTCCATTTTAAAATCCAAAATCCAATTTCACTTTTGGATCTCAGACTTCAGATCCAAATCCATTTTAAGGATCCAGAACTCAACTTCCACTTTGGATCTCAGACTTCAGATCCAAATCCATGTTAGGATCCGGAATCCAGTTCTATCTTAGATCTCTGACTTCAGATCCAAATACATGTTAGGATCCAGAACCCAATTCTATATTGGATCTCAGATCTCAGATCTTAAAATCCATTTTAAGCTTCAAGTCCATTCCCCATTCTAGACTTCAAATCCAACTCCCTTTTCAGATCTCATCTAAAATTCCTAAATAAATTTCTATACCATTTGATTTTCTCAGATCCATCTTGATTTCAAATTTGAAATTCAAGTTCCATTTCAAATGCTCATTTCCTTCCTAAATCCATGATTAAATTCAAAGGCCATTTCTGACTTTGAAAAACTTCATTTCCTTTCATTTCAAAGCTTCAAAACATTCTTTCTTAAAATCAAGATTTATTTTTCCAACTCCGATTTACTTCAAAAGACTTAGAACTTCTCTGATCTATCTCAAGTTCTAAGTTAGATTCAACCATTTCTTCACTCCCTTATCAAGTTCATCTCAAAATACTTGAAAATCTTAAAAACATGTTTTTCAAAAGAGCATACATTTTTGCATTGCACAAGCATGATTCTTTGTGCATTTAGATTTAAAATAAATCCTTAGGTTATATTTAGGCAAAGCAAAAGGCATAGATTCGATCCTTGGTTCGATTACCCCTGGTAAAGGCGCCAGGAACGGTCGAACCTCGTACCGACGAGCGAATCCCGTCTCTCCATTTTTCCCGCAAATTTTCAAAACAGAGGCGAGTTATTTTCTAAATATTTTTCAAATAAAGGTCAAGTGAAAACCCGCAAAATAGTTCCTCTTCTCTCTCTTTCTTTCTTTCTTTTCTCTTCTCTCTTTCTTTTCTTTATTTTATCCTTCTCCCTTCAAAAAGGAGGAGAATAGAGGTTAGAAAAGGAAAAGAGAAGGAAGAGAGAGAAACCATAAAGAGAGGAAAAAATTTGTGATGATCACAGTATGCTATCACCTACGGGGTTGAAAGCCTACTTGGATCATAAAATGAAGCGCAACCTTGGTCAATGCCCCAAAAAAGCTTACTTGAA
Source organism: Nuphar pumila (assembly GCF_984573655.1). NCBI lineage: Eukaryota > Viridiplantae > Streptophyta > Magnoliopsida > Nymphaeales > Nymphaeaceae > Nuphar > Nuphar pumila. The sequence continues at coordinate 74,195,569 of NC_143262.1, forward strand.
CAACCATTGTCATCGCGCTTAGATCGACAGTCGAACAATACCCTCAAATCGCTATGCTGTGATGCCACATATCGCTAATCAACGATAACCACAAATCGCCATACAGTGATGTCATCGATCGACTTTATGCAGAAGCAAAAAATCGCTATCTATCGATTTAAGCAAATCTAACCACGGACCGCAAGTCGTCAGTGACAAATGACTATAAACTCAAAAACAAATCCGGCATTGTAGAGATCGGGGCATGCAAAGAGGCATAACAACTAAATTAATGGCCCACACGAGATTCCTGTGACACCTCCAATTGCCTTTTGAAATCATTATTGTTATCCTGTGAAATGTTGTATCCATATATTATAAATAAAAGGCTACTCAATGTGTCTTTTCTCTTCCTCACTTCATTTCTTAAGAGGTAAGTCAACCTCTTCATCTGGTATAGGGGGAACATTGTTCGCTTTAACAGTCGAAGTGCAAGTGTGAGTGGTACATCACAATTTCTCACAATCGATATGTGGTTCAACCCGTGGGTATTTTTTTAGATCCATGGGGTTATTATGAACAAACGTTCACTATCAATTTATACTAGTATCGTTTAACACCGCAAATTGGCGTTGACTAACACCCTTTACAAAGGCCGAGTATTGCTGCACAAATCGCTATTCAACGATAACCACAAATCGCCATGCAGCGAATATGAAGTCGAATTACTCAGTTACAATGGATAACAATAAATGTTTGATTTGTCGTACAGTATTCATTGATCATGTTGGTTGAGCAGTACATCTTTTAGGTCATAAATAGTCGCACGAGTACTAGAAGCTGTGTTTGTCTTCTACTTCATGAACCAGCAACAATCAAATAGACGGTTCCTTCATACATACAAACTTACACAGACGAAGATAGCTACACGATCAACAATGGCGAATCATGGGTATATTGTCTACACATCGTCTACATTTTCATCAAAATCTGTCTGTTTGATGCCGTTTTTTGCGATTTGTGTTTTGTGTATTGTATAATGTAATTTCAATATCGTTCGTTGCAATGTCCGCATTCATTTCAGTCGAACATTCACCGACGAAGTTGGGCGAAAACTTAGTCAATCACTCCTGGAGGACATCAACAGAATGCATAGTGAATTCGCACAATACAACATGATCAGTAATTTTGTTAGTATGAAACTAGTAGCAGTTCTCTATATACGTAAGCCATGTGTATGTCCGTTAACAACAACATATTTGCTGCAAACAGACTATATCCGATTTCGTCAGTTATATTAAAAGCAGCGCACCAAGCCAGACTGTATGCATCGTAAGCCCGTATTTCATGGTATATCGGTTTTATTTTATGTTGTTTTCCGTTATTGATTTATTCCAATTAATTCGTATGTTATCGTTAGTGTTAGCAATGTTTGGGTTTGCAGACTATCTTACGTCGTTTGCCATACTCTAGTGGATTTCAAGACGGCATACCCTATTGGGTTAACGGTAATCATTGCAGAGACCCTTTGTCAAGTGAAAAGGTAAGCAAACAAACCTAGAGTGCAATATTACAACATAACAAGTGCTAACATCAATTTTTCGATCTATTTGCAGATATTGATTCCTACACTATGGCAATATGAAAAGCATTGGGTCTTATACGTGATGGATTTACGCGAAAAACAACTATGGTGTTAGAATTCGTTGGAAGTTGACAGTGGTTTACGGCTAGACATTTCCCATCTCGTAAGTTTCAATATCTATGTGAGGAACAAGTCGTGTACTGGGGTCATGAATTTAATGTCGGTCGCATTATTCTCAGATCGGTTTCCTCAAAGCCATTTTGGGAGTCGATGCTAGCGAGTGGATCTATCACACGGCATACAATGCTCCTTTACAAGATAATGACGTTGATTGCGAGGTATTTGTAATGAAGTACATTGAAGCAATATACAATGATGCAAAACCCTTATTCGACGATGTATACCATTTCTTCGCCTCTGTTATTGGGGATTAAGTGCATGTCTATTGCTTCTACTTTACAATCTGTTTTTGCAGGTTGATATACCCGGATTCCGCGAAGAACTTTGCAAAAAATTGACGTCCTTTCTAATTACGGAGGAGAAAGTGAAGGAGGCCTCGCGAGCATCTAAAAGGCTTGCAATTGATAAAAGATGTGCGCTCAACCGGCGTGGTTGACAGTCGCTGAGTGAGACTGCGATGTATTTTAATGAACAAGGACTTCTAATGTTCGAAATGATAATATTCAACATCGCTATGAAATGTTGTATGCTTAAACATCGCTTTATTGCTGGCATATGAAAAAAGTGGTGAATAACGGTCATTAATGTAGCTTTCGTATTTTACGAATAGTACAAAGCGATACGCTTAGTGGTCTACCATCAACTACACTGCTACCACCATGAAAACTTGTAGACATATGACGTTTCCTTTAATTATGATCTTGCAGACATATGAAAAGAGTATAAATGGATACGACAACTACGTCAAAGCCACCTATACGGAGGAATTATTGATTTGTCGGTGTGAATATTATCGATTTGTCGGTTCCTTATTCGCGAAGCAAAGTGGAAGTGTGTGTTGTGTCAATCAAATATTAATGAAACGTCCTATCACCTTCCGTCAGTTTTCAAGTATATACGTTAGTTTCATTAAACCAAAAGCAAATCTTCAGTAAAAATGCACTCCGCATTAATGAAATTGAACAATGTGGGGGCTATTCCAAATATTAATCAATGCGATTGGACCAAATTTTTTGATCTCAAATAAATTCAAAAGTACGTCCAGACGCGTCCCAAGAAATCGCCTTAGGCGTACCTTACCGTAGCTTCAGCAATACAGCGATTTCTGAGAACAAACACCAAAACCAAATCTTCAATAAAAATGCACTCCGCATTAATGAAATTGAACAATGTGGGGGCTATTCTAAATATTAATCAATGCGATTGGACCGAATTTTTTGATCTCAAATAAATCCAAAAGTATGTCCACACGCGTCCCAAGAAATCGCCTTAGGCATACCTTACCGTAGGTTCAGCAATACAGCGATTTCTGAGAACAAACCTTTCTTATTGATACGTTCACTGAATGCGATTTTTAGAAATATCTATCTCCGTACAGTATTTTACATTACTCAAGAACAACTTCTACCAGCATTGGTAATGCGCATACGACACAAAACTATTTCTGATTACGATTTACATTTCGTAGAACACCCGTGACCGGAACGAAATGAACACCCGTCACCGGAACGGCGGCTGTGCTGAGACCTCCTCGCAAGGGAGAGGAAGACAACGTGGTGGAGCTTCTGCTGGCCATCCTCAGCACGACTGCACCGACTGGGTTGCTGTCGAGGAGGAGAGCAAGAACGGTGATGGCGGAGAGGAAGACAACATATTTTGTATGCCGTTCTTTTTAAACTCAATCAATTGTTCGCATATTTCGTCGCGTATTTCCAACATAATATCCTGCAACAAAACATGTAATGTGAAACGAATATATAACAGGAATAAACAATAACATCGGATACAAAGCTCATACAGCGTGGAAAGTAACATCTATTCCATTGTATATTGCTTCAATATGCTTCATTACGAATATGCCACAATCGACCCCATTACTTTGTAAAGGAGCATCGTCAGCATGATTAGAAATCATCGGAATATTTGGGTTTATAAGAAACAAATCGTTGTATAAGAAGCAAAGTTCAGATTGAAGAAAGAAACCTTACACGAAACTCACCGAAACGATGGGAATTTGGATATTCCAACTGTAGAGTAAGCAGTGGTAAGACGGAAACAGATGCTCTGGAACAAAGGGAAAAGGATGCTCCGACGACTCCAGATGAAAGCAAAGAATCTCCGGTAGAGTGCTTAGAGCGAGAATGGATTGTTTCGAACTATTTGAATCCTACAAAATAACGCTTGCTACATACGCAAACTCTGCGGAACGTTTTGGCGCGATAACGATGGAGGGCAGTTTTGTCCTTTTCACGAACCGACAGTTCAGTTTTCTAGAAGGAGGGCATTTATGTCCGTTCGAGGAAGATGAAGCGAATGGCGGTAAAGGGTACTTAAGTCTTTGTTGCGGCACCAAATTACGATGCAGTATGATGCGGACTATCATCGGGAACCATGCCGGTCTCGATCGTATACGTGGCGCTATTTGGAAGCCTCGAACATGAGATCTCAGTACCGGCCCTGTTCGGGGGGGGGGGGAACATATAACCTGCTTTGCGTCAAGCCTCTACCCATACCAATTGAGGGTTAGAGCATCTTTTGCCTGGTGTTCTGAAGTCTCATCTTTTTTTGATGAAAAGTCATTTCGAGACGTACTTCTCCCTGAATCTGTCAAAACTGACACGTCAGTTGGAGTTAGTTTTAACTGACCGTAGTCACTGAACAGCTCCTGTTTTATAGTAAAATATGTAAAACACCCTTTTTTCAAGCTAAAAGATACAGGTGAAGTTTACATGGATCTTAACCATGAAACCTACTTCAGGTGTGCATTTGATATTGCATAAAAAAAATTGATTTAATCGTTCTTTCGAAAAACATCGGACTCTTATAGGAATATCTGGTGAACTGGTGGGACTCTAAATGAAAATTAAAAAGAGAAGTCAGAGAGCAGTCAAATTCCCTAACTGTCTTTTTCCAACTTAGTAGACGTTTGCTTGGCCCCCTATAAGAAACATTTGCTTGCATTTCTGAGAGAATGATTCTAAGAGCCCCATTTTCCCATGTCATTGCAAACGTGAGAAAATGAGGGTTAACCCCGCAACTCCGATTCTCACGAGAATTATTTTCATGAGAATTGTTCTCAGGAGAGAGTCCAATTCTCGTATGAATCTTGCACTGGTGAACCTTACACAAATCAGATGAAATGATTGGAATCTTATGATATGTCCTCAAATAGGAGAATATGGTACCACATCTATCACAAGCGTGTATCAAAGAACGAGAGAGAGAGAGTTTTAACGTCTGTTTTTTTACTGTTTATTTAGAAGTTACTTTCTTATTAACTCGTGAAAAATAGTCGTTTTTTCTAACTCTGTTATCCTGCTTTAAGGTGTCGTTGGATTTGTTTTTTTCCGGCTAGGCCAAGGGAAAACCCACATCATCGACTGCACATTCTCTGGTCAGTAAAACCCTTGAGGTCCCTCGTGCCCACCCGGCATTGGAATGTTACAATCAAATAAATATCTATATTTAACCTGGACATGTCATTTTTCTCTTTCTTTTCAGGAAAAAGAAAAAAAGAAAAAAATGGACATGCTTCCCTGGAACAAAAGTTAGCCTTCAAGATAACCATATTTCATGCCACTGTATCATGAATAGACAGGATCATAACTTTTCCTTTATGATCGTTCTCCAGATTTAGTTTACTCATGAATGCCTATTGCTGCTAAAGAATAGCTATACGTACTTTTCATATCAATTATGGTTAGTTCACCAAGCTTCGCCCTTATTGACATGCAGAATTATTTGAATTAAAGTTTTCATCTCAGAATTAATTAAAGTTTTCATAACAAAACCCAGTTTCATAATCCAGAACGCACTTATTGTGTCTGCAGTTAAGAAATTGAATCCATCACTGTCTTGCTTTTGAGTGGGGGAAAGAACAACCAAGAATAGCAATAATTATACAATAATAGCCGCCACCACAACAACAACAACAATAATAATAAAGCAAGTGCTTTGCAATAATAAGGCAGATAAATGAGAAGAAAAGGTTCAAGTATGAACCAATGGGGGCTCCGCTTGTTTGGCAGGAGCAGTTAGTGGATGGTCGGTCATACTATCATAATCGCTACGCCTTCTGCACGCACGAGTTCTATGCCACGAGGGTTATCCTCTAGCATTTTTTTGGATAATTAAGAGAAAAAAATATGCCTCGCTCAACAAGTTTGCCTAAAGAATAAAGAGAACAATAAGTAGACCAATGAATCCCTTGGTGGCATCCTAGAATACCCATTTGCAGAGCTAGCCATCACCATCCATGTAGTCATACTTCACTCCCGTGTCCCCATGGCAATGGTAGAAAGATTCTATAAGGAATTGCTTTTCAAAAACTGCTGCCTTTCATGGGTAGGGTCAAAGATGGCTATCTAACACCATCTTTGCAATGTGTTAGATCAGGTATGTGAGGCTTGAATAAGAACCTAGACCACATTTTGATCACACAAATGTTGGTCCAATGGGCTTACATAACTTGAAAGAAGTGGTCGGCTAGGGAATAAAAATGATGGAACTTTTTGGTAAAGTTGGCTTAAACAAATTTGGCACAAATAAAAGAAAGTGACTGGACAATCTAAAGTGATCAACCCCAGACTAAGATTAAAAGAGGTGGAATTTGGGACCCCCACTCAACCCCATGCAAGATGGTGTTTCGTAGATTGCCAACTTATTGGTCCAAACCAATTCATCTCACGAATCTGGATATCAGAATTTTCACCGCAAATTAAAAAAATTTCTCCAGAAAAGGTCTTATGAGAAAATGTCAGCCTACATATGATCTAAAACATTTAGGAAAGCACATAAATATGCATAAATACATTTACAAGTAATTAAATTGATAAGAATGTTAATATTATGGTCAGATTTTGATCTGAGTGCAGGCAATATTAAAAAAAAAGTCATGAATTGTCATTGTTTTATGGAAAAGATTGCAATAAATTTGTTTTCTAGGTCGGATTATAAAAAAGTGGTGAGACAAGGTCATTCCAAATTAGGGTTGGGTTACATTAAGGGTCATCTTTAAGCCCATACTTTTTGCTTTAATTATGAATGAAACAACGTCTTCTATTCATGTAGAAGTTCCTTGGTATATGCTCTTCCACTACAAGGATGAAGGTCAATAATGACAATATATTTCTCTGTTATTGCCCTATTTCTCGCCGCTATAGGCCTATAACGGTGAGAACTCTTGCCAAAAAGAACTAGCCTTTGTTAAGTAATAACGACCGTATTTATAGCTCCTCATTAAAGGGTAAACCAACACCAGCAAAGAATCTCATTGGAATCAGGAACACCAATAGCGGTGTGTCAATATTTAACATTGAGATAGGATATATAGGCTACCTATAGGTTATAATAACGAGGTATTATTCTCACCATTATAGGCTATAATGGTAAAATCCCTACTCGTTGTTATAGGTTATAATGGTGAGACATGGATCTCGCCATTATAGGCTATAAACCTACAAATAAAAAATTAAAAAATTAGTTTTCAATTTTTTTTTACAACTTTATGCTAAGGCAGCATTCAATAATGAACAAAGAGATTCAACAATACAAATTGCATCATATCATATTTAAAAGCTTCATCAATTTCACTAATAAAATTCATCAATTCCACGTGGACAATTGAACTTACAATGAATATTTTCACTAAAAAAGGATTAGGCTGAACCATTTTTCAGCTCAGTCACATGATGATAATATATTAATGAAAACATGAAAAGGCAGGAAAGTTCAACTTCTTTAAATAAAAAGACAAAATCAATGACTACATACCTATTAAGAAAGAGAAGTCTCACACACCACCCTCATATGAGCAAACTGCCCCACTCCAACTCCATTGCATGGTTTTCATAAACTCAAAGGACATGTTATCAAGGTAGTATATTTATCATCTTACATAACTTGAAAGCCAATTATTGGTTAGATAAGCAAAAGATACAAAGAGATTACAAGAGAAACAGTGTAATATCTCGCAACTTTTCCATAATTTTTAAGATTAAAAATATTTTTTTTTATTAAATATTTATATTTAATATGACAAATTTATGAAAAATATTAAAATATGGGTTGACGTCAACCTAGGTCTGGGCATGGTCCAGGGCCCACTGACAAGATCTATATATGTTAAGAAAAATCTATGAATTTATTTGTTTTTAACCTTTCAATTTGAGTAAAATTCAGGTTAAATTCAGGCAAAATTTGGGACCAAAATAAATCTAAGACCATAGTTAGATCTGTTTCAGAATGTAGATCTCATAGGATATCTGTTTTATCGAATTCGGATATCAGTTGGTTCAGAAAATACATTTTTCTAAATTGACCAGCCTCTATTTTTGGGTCTTTTCAGTTTAAATCAGACTCGACCCACTCTGTTAGACTGATATTAATATGGATCTGGACTTAGTCCAGGATCCATATTGACTAGTACTCTATCTGAGTTGAAATCCAATTAGAATTAGATATAGACTTGGAATTATGGGTCCAACCCGAACCCATAATTCATTCATACCTTTTTAAAACTAAAAAAAATAAACTTTAAAAATAAAAATAAAAATATGAATTTAAAAAGAAAGGATGAGATACTTCATGTATCTAGAAGGAGGTGTCCCCCTTAGTATGAAATATTTCACTGGATAAAGTTTATAAAAAAAATAAGAATAAGAATAAGAATAATAATAAATAATGGTAGAGTTGGTTAGAGGTATAGTTCTACTTGGGTAGAACTCTATCCCTAATCATCTAGAAGGGGGCATCAACCCCCCCCCCCTCTCTCTTGTTATAAATAAAGAAAGAGGACCTCTCTCTCTCTCTCTCGAAACTATGTCCTAGAGAAAGAGAAAGAGATAGGAGAAAAAAAAAAGAGAGAGAAGAGTGAAAACCATGAGTTGAGGGAGAGAAGAAAAGAGAGAAAAAAATGGGAGAGAGAAAAAAGAAGAAGAAAAGTTTCCTCCTTCTTTCTCTAGATTTATTTATTTTTTTGAATCTTCGAATCAAGGTATGGGTTTCTCTTGTTTTTTTGATAAACTAAGGGTTTAGCATGTCTTAAATCATGTGGGTTTAAGGGAAAATCATATTTAGAAATTTATGTGTGCATATTTCATGTATTTTTTATGTTTTTGATGTTTAAATCCATGTTTTTGCATCCCTGAATATGTCTAAAAATTTTTGCATGCATATTCTATATATTTTTTATGTTCTTGATGCTTAAATCCATGTTTCTCATCCCTGAACTTGTCTGAGAATTTTTTCATGCATATTTCATATATTTTTTATGTTCTTGGTGCCTAAATTCATGTTTTCACATCCCTGAATATGTTTAAAAAATTTTGCATGCATATTTCATATATTTTTTATGTTCTTGATGCTAAAATCTCTGTTTTCGCATCCCTGAATATGTCTGAAAATTTCTTTATGCATATTCCATGTGTTTTTATGTTCTTGATGCTTAAATCCATATTTTTGCATCCTTGAACATGTCTGAAAATTTTTGCATGCATATTCTAAGTATTTTTTATGTTCTTGATGCTTAAATCCATGTTTTTATATCCATGAACGTGTCTACAAATTCTTGCATGCATATTTCATTCATTTTTTATGTTTTGATGCATAAAATGGATTTTCTGCATCTCTAATCATGCCCACGATTTTCTGCATATATTTGTAGTGTTCTTATTGTATAAATAAATATGTCTTGTGGTTTTTCTTCCTTGTTAAACATGAGAATAAATAAATATGTTTTGTTGTTTTTCCTATCTGAATGTGTGAATAAATACATATGGTGTTGTTGTTTATTATCTGCTGGTCATGTGTGTGAGCCAATATGTTTTGCTATCTTTTTATCAGGCACGTGAATGAATATGTATATTGTTTATAACTGCCATGCCACAACTTTTATATATATATATATATATATATATATATATATATATATATATATATATATATATATATATATATATATATATATATATATATATATATATATATATATATATACAGTGACGCTATCACTGTGTTGTTCTTACTTGAGCAGTAGCAACGAGCATGTTGTCAGCATGTCGTTGCCCATATAGGTACGGTGACAGCGGACATACTGTTAGCATGTCGCTACCTATATATGTGCAGCGACAACGAGCATACTGCTAGCCGAGTTCTGGTCATATATGTGTAGCAATAGGATATTATTGGACAACGGATCGTTGCTTACAGATGTGTAGCAACAGCATGTCTATGACAACACATATTTGACTGAGATTCACTGCTCATATATATCATTTTCATATACATGTTTGCAGTGATGGCAGGTCTGGCACTATTGTTGCATATATGTATGTAGCGACTACAAGTTTGCGACATGCTGTGAACACCCCAAATTTTCCAAAAATATAAAAATTTTGTTTTTGCCCTTGGGTTTATCTTTGGAATAATCAGGTCAATTCTCGATAAAATTTCCATTCGTTCCTCGGATTCACTGGAATCCAGACTCAATTTCCCTCTCTGACCCAATTTCTGATCCAAATCGGATATCCGGATCCAATTTTGGAAGAAAAATCCAAAAATATAAGGGAAGCATGAGGATTTTAGCAAGCAAGACCCAAATGAAGTTTTTGAAGGGTTTTTGTAAAATTATTATTTTAAAGTGTTCAAGATTTTCTAAAATGAGGTTTTTGGAAAATATCAGGTTAAATTTGGAAATTGGTTTTAAGGGATGGATCCGGGTCCAGAAATTTAGATCAAACATTTAGAATTCGAATCGCAAATTGAGATCGGACCTTGAGTTTTGAGACAAACCTCCAAGAAAATATAAAGAAATCAATCTTTTTTTGCATGCCTTTCTTTCTTATTTATAGATGAGTTTCTCAAATTACCTCATCCACTGGTTGCTCACTTCAGAACGACACTTCTGCAAAAAAAACAAAAAAAAGTCACATTCAGTGTTTTGCTCCTTGCTTCTATCCTTCCTGTGTGCGATGCCAAGCTTTTTTTAAGTGGTGCAAGTCCATCAATCCAAAAGATGAAGTGGATCCTGTAATATCTTTGGCACTTATAACGAGGTCTACTAGACAATCTGGTTCTCTATGTACCTCAGGGGACAAGCTCTGGATATCAAGGCAAACACCTTACCTTGCATGGGTCATATAGTCGTTGATCGAAACACCTTCACTATCTCCACATCTCCCATCACCATACCCACTGTGTTGTAGTCATCCACCCCTACATAGCGCACATGTTGTTGGTGCTTTTTTGCATTCTCTGCAAACACCACTATTCACCTCCATTGTAGCCTACACCTTCATCACTGCCCCAGTGTCATCACTTGAGTTTGGCCCATACCAAAATAGTATTCGTCCACTGTATATTTTGTTAGATTAAATGTTTGGGTGCTAGGATAGATTAACACGTGTATTCTATGTCCTTTCTTTCTCTTCCATTTTATCACTTATCTAGGGTCCACTTGCATTTTATGGTCATCTATATATAGGTCATATCATGTTCCTGTATTTTGTTTGCAATAACCCAAGTCTTAGATGATTAACTCATCATAAAACACCTACCAGCACATTGTTTGTCATACTTTACTGCTGCAATACCCTATTACAAGCTCATGCATCTTCCTGTCACCCACAATCTACCTTCAGCCCACACCTCCTGCAGTCCTTCACAACAAGCAATACCACTGTATTTACCATCACCCCATTACATCATATGGTCTTTTTTTTTTTAATCCCCTATAGCAGTCCCTTCAGTTAGAAAGTTTTGTGGATTAGAAACTATAACAGAATAGTTAACATCCAAATAGAACTTCCAGTTAATAGATTCTAGCCTTTTCTGTTTTGCATCCAATGAAGCATGTATCATGTGTCTTAATCTCACAATTTATGTATACTTTTTCATATTAACCTTTTACTTTCATTTCCTTGTTATTTACATAGTACCATGTGGCCTTGATTGTGTTCCTGATCATCATCTAAACTCACAGTTAGATCACTGTTTATACACTGACTGTTTCTGAAGTATATGTGAATAACAGTCATGGTCCGGCTGTGTTTATGACCGATTCAAGTATCAGTGTTTTGATACAACTACATGATGCAGGAATTGAAATCCTGTGATTGGGGAGCATTGTGTATAAACCTGAATATAGCTGTATAGTGACTCTCCTTTCATGGTCAATCCCCTTCTATTTTCTTTTATTTCATCTCTTCAGCATATAATATCTTAACTCTTCATACTATATATACTTTGTTGTTGCAAAATTCATCAGTCCCAGCCTCCTCTGTTTTATCTCCAGCACCCTCCTATGTTCCATAAGGTTGCCCCTTCCATTGCTACTGTTTGCATATATTACAAGTCCTAGGCTCCCATCTTCAGCTGCCTTCACACGACAATGGTTGAAGCTTCATGTAGACATTATACTCCATTGGGAAGGCACATTAAACATAGATTCCAATTAATTTGAAGATGCCATTCATAGGTGTTAGTACCCATCTTCCACTATCACAGGATACCATGTATGTTAGCCCAATACATCAATCCAATGTGTGTATTGATGGTGTGTTGCATTCCTTTTAGCCTAAGCATGAGTAGCTCGTCACATTCCGCATGATATTTTATGGTTTCCTTTCCTACTTGTCGAAACCTCTTGGTACTAACTCTGTTTTGCAGGGAATGTATGGAAAGTTGCTATTTTATTTCATAGAGTTAGAGACTTTTGTAATTTTAAAATCTGATTCAAGTTGTAATAGTTAGAGATAAATGAGAAACTTTACTTTTCAACTCCTAGATTAGAATGTATGAGCATACATATCCTCAAGAATTGCTTGTTTCATGTTATTTTTCTCTTTTTACTTCAAAAATTCACGAATGGGAACATGAATGACACGTGCACCATTCTAATAAAAGGTGATTAAATCCTAAGTTGACGATTTGCATCAATGGCCATAGTCAAGGTGTGAACAAGATTTAGGATTTTCATCTTTTATGGAATAACATTGGATCCACATTGGATCTCTCTTCAAAAATCATCATATTTCTAAATATTTTTTTCCTTTATCAGAGTTTAACTTGAAATTAACTCAAAATATATATCAATGGTCATAGTCAGGATATATTGAGAGTCAATTTCATTTTAAAGTCTATAAAGGTACCAAAAATGAGTTTTATTCTTTACTTGAATTTAAATATGATTATTATATGATACATTTTATGACCATAGTCAAAGATGTATTATATTTTCAATCTTATTTCAATTCATTTAAAGAATGAAATATGTTTTTCAAATATTCAATTTTCAAAATTCTTTAATTCATTCATCATTTAGGATAGAATTGCGTCATATTTTCAAAATTCTTTTTCAAAATCCAAGTGATTTTGAGATAATTCTTCAAATACCTTCTTCATTTCTTAAATCAAGTTCTTATTTATAAATTCAAATTCATCTTCTCAATTCTATCTCATTTCAAAAATTCAAAATTCAATATTCAATTTTAAAGTCCAATTTGACTTTAAAATTTCCGAATTCATTTCTATATTCCATATTCAATTTCCAAATTCAAATCCAAAATCAAAGTTCAATTCAACTTTGAAAATTCGGATTCATTTCCATTTTTCAGGATTTGATTTTAAATTCAATTCAATATTCAAAATCAAATTTCAAAGTTCAATTCAACTTTGAAATTTCCAGATTCATCTTCTGATTTCAAAATTCAAGTTTGAAAATCAAAGTTTCATTCTCTATCCTTCTTCCCAAATTTTGAAAATTGATCTAGGATTCCTCAAATCCCATTTTAAGTTCTATCTGGGTCCCCAAAATCCAAATCCTATCTATATTTCCAAAGCCCAGACCTATCTTCGGATCTCATCTGGATTTCCAAATTTTCAGATCCATCTTCAAATCTCATTTGGATTTCCAAAATCCAGATCCATCTTCTAATTCCATTCCAAACTTCGGATCCAACTCCGTTTAGGATTCCAGATTCCAAATTCAACTCCATCTTGGATTCCAGACTTTGGATCCAATTCCATTTAGGATTCCAGATTCCAGATTCAACTCCATCTTGGATTTCAGATTTCATATCCAATGCCATTTAGGATTCTAGATTTCAGATTCAAATCTATCTTGAAATCCAGATCTAAAAATCCAATTTTGTTTTCAAATTCCACCTAGACCCAAGATCCATTCTGATTTCAAACTTTAAGTCTATAATTTCACTCTATTTTTCATATTCCATCTTGACTCTCAATTCTAGATCCATTTTTGAAGTCCATATTCGACTTTCAATTCTTATCTTCTAAATTTCCTTCTTCAAATTAAGGTTCATTTCAATCTTTGATTATTTCAAAACTCAAGATCTATTCTAAATCTTAAGTTAAAAAAAATCTAACTTCTCCGTCTTCAACTTTCAAAAACCCTTTCTTTATCATATTCTTCATAATTTCAAAATCACTTGGATAAAATTTCCAAATTCTTCTTAAAAGAGCATACATTTTTTGCATCTACACAAGCATGATTCTTTGTGCATTTTCTAGACTTAGAATAAATTCTTAGACAATATTAAGGCAAAGCAAAAGGCATGAATTCGATCCTTGGTTCGATTACATCTGGTAAAGGCGACAGGAACGGTCGAACCTCGTACCGACGAGCGAATCCCGTCTTCCTTTTTCTAAAAAATATTTCAAAAATTGAGGCGAGTAATCTTTTAAATCTTTTCAAAAATTAAGGTCAAGTGGGACCTTCGCAAAAGAGTTCCTCTCTCTCTTCTTTTCTTTTCTCTTCTCCCTTCTTTTCTGTCTTTTATTTTTTCCTTCAAAACGGAAAATAGAGGCTTAGAAAGGATAAAGAGAAGGAAGAGAGAGAATACACGAGAGAAAAAAAAATTGCGATGATCACACATGCATATTGATGCATATATGTATGCAGCAATGGGAAACATGGTAATATCACTGCATATATATATTGAGTGGCAGCAAGTATATTGCATACATATTGCTGCATATATGTGTGTAGTAACAGCAGGTATGATATACTTAATGTTGCTCACCTATGTGCAGTAGCTTCAAACAGGTTATAATATGTATATCGTTGTCACAAGTATATATATATATATATATATATATATATATATATATATATATATATATATATGTGTGTGTGTGTGTGTGTGTGTGTGTGTGTGTGTGTGTGTGTGTGCTTGGTTAAATGCGCATTCATCTTACGTTGCAAATGTGCATTGGTGTTGCAATCAAATGCATTTGAAAATGTGATTTCTATTGAATCTGAAAAGTTTTATTAGTTCTGAATATTCATTTAAATCTAAAATGAATAGATAAAAATTGGTCAATTATAAAAGTTTGGGTTTTAGCTAATATGATGAATTTGGAAAGATTGCATTCATTCATTTACCAAAAATATGCATTGATGATTTTGCATTTTGAACATAAATTTATATATTTGTGTGTAGTTTATGTTCACTAAAATTTTGCAATGACATGAATTATTTATGAGATTGATTAGTGGTTATGTGTGAACCATTAGTGGGCCAATTTAGGCCAAGAGCATGTGTTGCTCATGTGTTACTGAAACTGTTTATGCATTGCAAAATGATTTCTATAAATAGTAGTTTTTTCAAAATAAATTACACTGTTGAATTGTTAAGGCAAGGGCCCAAATTTGTTATTGCATACTGATTTGCATAATTGTTCTTGTGTAAAGAACTTTTAATTGATTAAAATAGTAAAAGAGACCAAACAGTATAGTAATGTTCTTCCTTGATGTCTCTTTGATAATGTGGGAATCTTGGATGATGGTCGTGGGGACCATGAGGATACTAAAACTTTGTGTGAAATTGTTGTCCCTAAGAACCTGATGTGAAGTTTATATTCTTGGCCACGGTTTTAGAGAGCTTTTAACCACTTTGCTTGGGGGTATTGTTGTTGACTCCATTGTAGTTTTTGGTATACCAAGAAAGTGGCATCAATGGATGTTGATGTTCCGACATTAGGTGTTGATGTTTAATGTTCTAATTGATGGTGCTGATGTCAGATATCGGCCAGGGAACAAGTATGAAACCTAGTAATGAAAATATAAATTATGTGTTAAGCTATAACTGAGAACTACCTTGAACTTTGAGAACTTTACCTGTTTTGTGTATTCGCGGGTTGTAAGAAAAGTAAAAATTAAATTTGTATGCATTTAAGAGGGATATGCATGCAAAAGTAACTCTAATAATTAACTTTAAAAGTTATTCATGCATCTTTTACTGTTCATCATTAGTTTCATGCATTCCTGAATATTTAATTTAGCATAATATTGTTGAATGCTTATTTAAACTGCTTGAATGGTAAGTTAGTTTTGATAAATTATTGCATGTGATTTTCTCTTAAATTTGTGCATGATTTAATTTATGTTACTTCCTTACAAGCACGGAAGTTGTTATCATCGCAAAAATTTACTTTTGCAAGTCAAACTGACCTTCGAAAAAGTTTTTGAAAATAACTCGCCTCCGTTTTAAAATGCGGGATAATTTTGAAGAATGGAACTTGCCTGTCGGTACGCGGTTCAACCGTTCCTGGCACCTTTACCAAGGGTAATTAAACCAAGGGTCAATTGTGTGCTTAGCTTTACTCAACTTGTCTAAATCATGTTCTATTTCCTAAATGCACAAAGAATCAAGCACGTGTTATGAATTTTCTGAAAAATGCAGATTGAAAACATGATGTTTGCTTTGAGATTTGAAATACTTGGAAAATTCTTGGAAAAGAAGTCCTTTGAAAATCGTGAATCATGATTGAGAGAATTTTTCTGAGAAAGTGAAAATCAATTTCTGAAGAAATATAAGGGTTTTGTGAAAATCGATTCTAAGAAATTTGGAATAACTTTGGAAAAACTTGATTTCTCTGAATTCAAACTTTGAAATTGAAAATATAACTTAGAAAATCGAATTTTGAACTTGAGAAACACTTGAAATATCTTTTGAAAACTCAATGTTTTTGAGAAAATCGATTTCTGTATTAAACTTAGAAAATTTTGAGAAAATTGATTTCTTGGAATTGGAATTGGAATTGGAATTTGCAAATGAATGAAATGAATGAATATGGATTTGAAAGACTTGATTTTGAGGAATTAAGAAAATCCTTTTTTATTTTTGAGAAATGCAGTGCATTTTGAAGTTAGCCTAAGAGTCTAGGTTGAATGTGGCTAATACGAAGATCACAAATCTGGGTCTCATTCGTATTCTAACTATGGCCATAAATACGAATTCCACCAAGTTTGTCAACTCCATAAGAGCTAGTGCGCGTGCCATTCATGTAGACCATAGTGAATTTGTAAAGAATGTGCATGAATTGGCATACATAGCAGTTATATATCAAAGTTTAAAAATATATGCAATGCAAATCCTAATCTAAGCAGAAATTGAAATTCTTATTTCAAATTTAATTACAATTTACATCACTAATTGAATTTAAATGACTAAAAATAAAATCTTAAATGTCCCTGCAAAACTAGAAAAATGTATTAGTGAAGATATGTTGGCTTTTCTAGGTTTATCCAGCAATATCTGATAATTTCTAGATATAAGCCTTTTTCCATGATTCCCTGATATAAACTTAATGAAATATGAAATAAAACTAAATAAATAATAAAGATGAGAATTGAAAATTCGAAATTGGGGTCAAAATGACCAAAATACCTCTGATAGCAAGACTATGGCCTTGAAATCAGGGTTTTTAGAAAGATATTTTGTAAAATGCAAGTTTTAAAATTCAAATAAGGATAAATTAAACCAAATATGATATGACATGATTAAAAACATGATAATTAGGGTTTAGAATTTCGAAATTGAGGTCAAATACCAAAAATGACCCTGATAGCAAGACTATGGCCTTGAAATCAGGGTTTTCTAAAATAAATTCTGTTAAAAACTTTTAGTTTAGGGTTTAAATAAAGTTAAATAAGCACAAAATTGATCATGAAGCATCCTAATATGATTCTAAACATGAACAAACCCTAAAAACATGAACTTATACACGAAAATAACAAAATATCACAAAAATCACAATTTTGGCAGTGTTTCTGGATTCTGCAGGTACCCTGTTTTGCAATTTGATCCATTCAAGCACCAAATGGATTTCAAAATTCATACAAAATCGGCATCTGCACTTGTTATAACCCTAAAATCAGATTAGAATTATAAAAATATATTTTTGACATTATTCCAACTCAAAAATTGCATTAAAACCCTAAAATAAGCTATTTTTGTCCATGGTCACAGACCAATTTCAGTGTTAGACCCAAATCAGGGGTCAAACTACTATAGAAATTTCTGAAATTTTACAAAGGTGAACTAGACAAAAAACAGAGAATCTCTTTTTTACAAATTGGAACACGCATCTGCGATGAGGGAGAAACCCTTCCGGCAATCCGGACTAAATTTTAATGAATATAAAATTTGTTAAAACAGATACTTCTGATTGAAAATACAAAAATAAATATCAAACTTAATCAAACATTTCTGAAATTTCAAAAGTGAATAGTAAACACAGAAATAATGAACTTCCTTTTTTACAGATTCTGAATCGGATCTACGGTTTGAGATCTATGATCAGCACAAGTCAGATTAGGGTTTTGGTAAACCCTAACGAGTTTTAAATTTTAAATCTGACTCTCTGACAGAGAAAAAATACCAAAACGAAGCAAAAAATTTCACAGTAAATAGCTCACATCAATATTAAGCCACTGCACTTTACGGTTCTCGAATCAGATATTGGATGAGAGAAATAACACAACTGCAAGTTACCTATGAAATTCAACAATGATTCTAAACGATTGAAAATCATGGTTTAATCTTTTATTTTTTTAACAGGGTTCCCGAATTCCAAAACATCTGAAATTTTTACAGTAGTTCACTGACATATCTGTGTATCACATATAAAAAAATCAGTAATTTCTAATCAGTATTTCAATATAAACTAACATGCTTTCTACTGATTTGAAATTAAAATCTACAGAAATCTAGGAAACACTAAAAAAATATGATTTAATCATGAAAAACCATAAAAAAATTATCAAAACAGCAAAACAAAATTAATTTTAATGATGGAATACATGTAATAAACACTAATATGCTAAAAAAATAAATAAAACACAGGGAATCCATGGCTGGAATTGCTTTTACTCTTGAAACCATGGATTTAATCCATTTAATCGGATAAATCTCATGTTTTTTTTGTTAAGAATATAAAAAACAATGCAATAAATGATTCTAATGGATTAGAATCATGAAAAATATCATGGCATAGGGTTAGATCATCTTCTTGAATTAAACTTGAGGTTCTTGAGGTTGAATCCATGGTTTAATCCATGAAAGGGGATGTGCCAATGGTGAAATCTAATATAAAATCATAA
Organism: Nuphar pumila; assembly: GCF_984573655.1. Taxonomy (NCBI): domain Eukaryota; kingdom Viridiplantae; phylum Streptophyta; class Magnoliopsida; order Nymphaeales; family Nymphaeaceae; genus Nuphar; species Nuphar pumila. The sequence continues at coordinate 74,214,717 of NC_143262.1, forward strand.
AAAACTAATAAAAAATAATAAAATAATATTAAATAACTCACGTTGGGGATGCATCTGCAATGGAGGAAGGTGGAGGTTCTGGAGAGGAGAGATAAGCTACGAAAATTTGAGAAAAAAATAGCTTCATTTGACCCCCTTTAGGTCCCATATTTATAGATTTTTTTTTTTTGGATTTGTTTAGGAAGAGTTTTGATTTTTTGGACTCTTTTTAAATGTTTTTGATAAACCACATGAGGAAGACGATTTTTTTGGAGAATTCTAATCTAAATGGACTCTAATTAATCCCTAATTAACACCTAATTAAACCCTAAAAAGTCCAAATGTGGCACCACCTAGTATGGACCCACATTTGGTTTTTAAAACTTGAATTTAAAACCTTTAAAAACCAATGGTTTAAAACTTAAATATAATGGATTTTTAAAATTGCTTTTGACTCCTCTAAACCCCTAGCCTAACTAGGACAATGACTAACCCTAGTCTAATGTTGAATTCTTCAAATGTGGCGCCCCCCCGAGTGGGCCCCACTTGAATTTTCAAAAACGATTTTAAAACCTGAAATTGAGAGGTTTTTCAAAAGAGATTCAAAAGTAGACTTTGAGCTTGAAAGTTTTGAAATGGTACAGAGTCTTGACTGAGTCAGAACTCCTCTGGATATGACGCCAACTGAGTGGGCCCCACATCGAAGTTTTAAAAAATTTGAAATAAAGACTGAAAATAGCTTTGAAAAGGGGTTAAAATCAACAAATGGAATTCAAAGGTTTGAAAATAAAGTCCTAAGCGAATTAGGACTCTGGGCTAGAGTCATGAAACTTTAAGACTCTGAGATTTTGGGATTTTAAAAGCCAAATAAAGAAGTTTTTGAAAGATTTTATCAAAACTGGTAAAAATAAGTTAAAAAATGCAGTCAGGGTTAGAGTTCTAACTCAACCGAAACTCTGAAATAGAGTCTTGAATCAACCGAGATTTTGCAAAATTACCTAATTTTTGAAAACAAATGGAAATGAATGAAAATAGAAGTGAAAACAAACTTCAGAATAGACTTCTAACTGGATTAGGACTCTGGGACAGAGTCCTGATCGGACTGAAACTCTAGACTTTTTTTGGTATTTTCTGAAAAACAGATGAAAGAAGTTGTGAAAATAGTGAAAACAATAACAAATGTTGAAATAAAACAGAGTCTTGATTCAACAGGGACTCTGGGGACAGAGTCTTAATTGAACTAGGACTCTCAGATTTTTAGATTTTCTTAGAAAACAAATAAGAGAATTTTGAAAAACAGTTAAAAACAGGATAAAATTGAAGTTTTGGTTCAGAGTCCTGATCTGATTAGGACTCTAAAGAAGAGTCCTAATTCGATTAGGACTCTAAAAATTTTTGGTTTTTTGATAAGCAAATGATGAAATTTAAACATAAATTTTAAAAATCAGTGAAAATGGAGTGAGAAAACAAACTTTGGATAGAATCCTGATTTGACCAGAACTTTGGGGCAGAGTCCTGATTCTATCAGAACTTTAGGATAAAATCCCAGAATTTTGAAATTCTTTGATAAAAGTGTAATAGTTTTGATAGATGGAAAGATTTTTGAAAGATTCTCTCAAAAATTGAATTCAGGATCAGAGTCCTGATCCAACTAGAACTCTCTGAACAAAGTCCTGTTTTGACTAAAACTCTGAGTTTTTTACTCATTTTGAAAGATTTGGTTAAAAACAGGTAAAAATAGTGACAAAAGATAGAGTCCTAATCTGACTAGGATTCTTGAAGAATAGTCCTAATCTGACTAGGATTCTTGAAGAAGAGTCCTAATTCAACTAAGACTCTGGGATTTTGGCCAAAATGGAAGATTTTGAAAGGTTTTTTTCCAAAATAGGTAGAAACGATAGTAAAAAGTAGAGTTCTGATCCGACTGGGACTTTGAAAAAAGAGTCTTGATCCAACTAAGACTTTAAGATTTTGGCCAAAATGGAGGAAATGGACAAGGTATATGACCATAATTGGTTTAAAATCAGAATGGTGTTTTAAAAAGGTCCAAAAGATTCAAACAGATGAAAATACAGAGTTCTGATCCAACTAGGACTCTAAAATTTTTGAGATTTTTGATAAATAAAGGAATCCAAAAGCGACACCACCTAAATGGGTCTCATCTGACAATTGAAATTAGTTGAAAATTGAGTTTAAAACGAATCCAGATTGTTTTCTGAGAAAACATTTCAAAATATAAGATCCTGGGGGTTGGCAAATGACAGAATGTTGATTAAAAACCCAGGTTTTAAAATTGATTTTTAAAGAAAAAAATTTTAAAACTCGAATATGGATTAAATATTTTGAAAACAGGAGTGTTGGATCTCGAAAATGAGATGTAATGACATACAATGTTATGCAATGCAATGAAATGGTATGTTGAATGCATGCAATGATATGCAATGACACATGAAATATATAAACACTGGATGAGAGTGAAAATTTGGGGTGTTTATAGATGCCCATCTTTACTACTAAGCTGGTATACAGCCGAGCTTAGTGGCAAAGAAAAAGACACCAAATTTGGACTATAAAAAAATGCCACAGTTAGGAGAATTCGACTGGGTGTGAAAGAATTAATTCAGATGATGACGGTAGACATGGAATGGAGAATAAAGAAGAAGATTCACCTCATCGAAATGAGGCTTATGCTTAGCCCCTAACATGGACGGGACGGGAAATGAAATACCTCATCAGAATGAGGCTCAGGTTTAACCCCTTGACCTGATCGGGGATGATACCTCGTGGAAAAATGAGGCTCAGGCTTAACCCTTAACCTGAAAGGGGACAATACCTCGTGAAAAAATGAGGCTCAGGCTTGACCCTTAACCTGAAAGGAGACGATACCTCGTGGAAAAACGAGGCTCAGGCTTGACCCTTAACCTGAAAGGGGACGATACCTCATGGAAAAACGAGGCTCAGGCTTAACCCTTAACCTGAAAGAGGATGATACCTCATGGAAAAACGAGACTCAGGCTTAACTTTTAACTTGAAAGAGGACAATACCTCATGGAAAAACGAGGTTCGGGCTTATCCCTTAAACTGAAAGGGGATGATACTTTATGGAAAAACGAGGTTTAGGCTTAACCCTTAACCTGAAAGGAGAAGATACCTTATGGAAAAATGAGGTTCAGGCTTAACCCTTAACCTGAAAGGGGACGATACCTCATGGAAAAATGAGGTTCAGGCTTAACCCTTAACCTGAAAGGGGACAATACCCCGTGGAAAAATGAGGTTTAGGCTTAACCCTTAACCTGAAAGGGGACGATACCTCATGGAAAAATGAGGTTCAGGCTTAACCCTTAACCTGAAAGGGGACGATACCTCGTGGAAAAATGAGGTTCAGGCTTAACCCTTAACCTGAAAGGGGACGATAAACGAAATCCCCAAATGAAGAAACCATGATGGGACCTTCGAATTTTGCACAATAAATCCGAGAGGGGTTTGCAAAACGGAGGGGGTTCTTTAAAGCTTGAAAAGAGATTGATCTTGGGCGTCTCATCGCTGAAACTAAATGGCTTTTAAGACAAATAACCTTTTTGCAGAAAATTCAGGTTTAACTCTTACCCTGAACGGGAACTGTCTATGGTGGGACGGTGGGGAGCACAGGGAAGTGTGTGAATCTGAGAGCCTAGGCACACAGATCAAAACAAGAAGGGAAGGATCTTGGACAACTCCTATCATTTGATCGTAAAAGGGATAACAACGACGCCTGGATACATCAAAATAGACATCAAGTTCTCACTTCATGTCAGGATAACTTGAAAAGATTGCCAATAAGATAAAAAGTGTAGTTGATTGTAAAATGTTTGAAATGTAAGTATATTTATATGCAAAATATTTCCTCTTTTCTACCTGAAGTATTACCTCCAACTGGACTTAACTTCGTAGAATCAAGATTCGAATTCAAATTGCTTACAATTGACTTTCTTTTAAGGAGGGTATCAATTTCCTTGATATGAATAAAAAAGAGAGTATTCTTGATATTGTGAAAGTAATTGATGAAAGGATAATGATAGAAGAATTTCACAAAATTAAAGAAGATTCTTGTCAGATTTGACAGTTTGATATCCTGGGATTCTTTTCTCAGAATGGTCTTTCTACCTGTACTTTTTTTTTTTGACAGAATTGGAGCTCTCTGGGTTTCTGGGGAGTTTATTACATCATCCTTCATTTTGGAGATGTCCTAGCTTTTCTCTTTTTGGGAAGGGTACATCACAAACTCCTTCATCTTGGAGATGTTCGGATCCTTCTTTGCCTCAGGGATTATATTGACGATATTGGCTCATTGGCTGATGGTCTCTTGATGATAGCTGAAATTAAATATCTTTTAGGGTTTGTTGGGAGGCTCATCGCAGTCGCCTTCATCTTGACGGTGCTCTGAACTTTCTCTGGAAGGATCCATCACAAACTCCTTCATCTCAGAGGTGATCCAAATCTTCTTTGGCCTCGGGGGTCTAACTCGCATAATTCATCTTCATCTTGACAACAATTGAGAGATCTCTTTTCCAGATATTTAATTGCAACTTGGGTGATTAAGGAGATATGGAAATTGAATGGATTTTTCTGTATCACCCAGGATATTTCGACTGCCTTGTCTTTACAAGAATGATCTTTAAAAATGTGTCATTGACTGTGATCAATATTAATCACTTATAGCTATGCAACAACATTGAATCTTCTTTTGCTGGCCATATCAAGGATTTATTCTTCATCCCTTTGGTTGGTCAATTGAAAGAATTTAGATTTTGAATCCTTCTTCGCAAAAGCTTTGCTCTTTTGGAAGTAATACCAAAGGTAATCTGAGGTAATTCTTTTTGTGCAATAAAAGATTTTTGAGATCAACAACTATTTTTTATAAAAAATTGGCAAAATATTCTTGGAATCCTTGGTGAAACAAATTGCTTGAGGTCTAAATGATGCATTCGTGGCTAGATTCTCCTCTCCTTTCCCCAAAGGAGAGACTCAGGGTAATAAAAAGATACTCCTCTCTTCCCTAAAGAGGAGGTGTTTGCAAAACAAACTTTCGAAAAGAAATAAAGTTTTTGTCAAAACTCCTTACTTCTAGGCTTCTCTTATGGAAAGGGGGCCGCTAACAAAGGTTGGAAGGATATCATAGAGGAACGAGTCCATCACACTCTCCCTAGAAAAAGGGTCCTCAACGACGGGGATGGCCTAACAAAAGTCATTTAGGGTTACAAGGAGGATGAGCTTCCGTTGAAACTCTCCCTAGAAAAAGGGTTCCTTGTATGACAATAAAGATTGTTTTGCAAACTGTTCGTGAAGACACGAGTCCCTTCAAACTCTCTCTGAAAAAAGGCTAAGTGAACAAAGGATAGCATGCAAAAAGAACGAGCTCCCTCGAACTCTCCCTATGAAAAGGGTCTCTCGCAAGAGAAATGATTGAAATTGGTATTGAGTGACCAAAAGGTCAAAATTGGAAATTGGAGATTGGAAATTTTGAAATTGGAAATTGGAAATTGGAAATTGGAAATTGGAAATTGGAAATTTGGAACTTGATTGACCCGAAGGTCGAAATTGGGAATTGAGTGACCCAAAGGTCAAAATTGAAAATTGAGTGACCCGAAGGTCAAAATTAGAGATTTGGAAATTGGGTGGCCCGAGGGCCGAATTGGTGATTGGATGGCCTGAGGGCTGACATTGGTGATTGGATGGCCCAAGGGCCGAAATTGGTAATTGGATGGCCCGGAGGTCAAAATTGAGAATTGGTTTACTGAGAACTGAAATTCCACTAGAGGGGGGGTGAATAGTGAAATATGATAATGATCGATAGAATAAAAAATTAAGCAATAAGGCACAACACATAAAACACAGAATTTATACTAGTTCGGTCAGTATCCAGACCTACATCCAGTCCCCAAGCAAACCACTTGAGCTTTCCACTATAACATCCGAGTCACTGGATAAATAGTACAACACCCTCTTCCCCAGAGGTCTTCTTCTCTCAATAGAGAAGGAGCACACCCTCTTCCCAAGAGGTCTTCTTCTCTCAACAGAGAAGGGCAACACCCTCTTTCACAGAGGTCTACTTCTTTCAACAAAGAAGGAATACAGTGAATAACAGAGTTACAATACTTCCTATAGAACCTTCAGAATGATATGAATGCACGAATGAAGGATTCTCAGAATGTTCTGTTTGTCACTCAGAGGATACTCTTTGTCAAAGAGCTGAACTTGACTTTTTCTCTTTTCTTTCTTTCCTTTTTCTCTTTCTTTTTCAAGGCTCTCTTTTCAAATATCGAATAGAAATTTTTCTCGTTGTAAGCTCACACGTCTATTCCATTCCCTGTTTGAATAGTTTATTTGAGTGTGTTTATATAGCTTTTAAAAAGTAGTCGTTACATTTTTGGAATTGTAACTTTTTGAAATGTGAAATGTTATGTCATTTCAAAAAATATCTTTTAGATAAATTCGAGAATACCTTTTTCCATAAAAGTAGAATAGAGGGTACACTAGTCGTTGTAATATTTTAGGTAATACATATTTTATGTAAAAAGTCTATTTCTTACAATAGTACATTGAACGTTGTGTTGTAGTTTTGTCTTTATTCTAATTAATGATTTGAGGTACATTAGTACTTCTTTGCTTTAAATGAGTGTAAGTACAATGAGTGCTTTGAGATATTTATTTGTACATAGTCATGTCAAGTGTTTTCTTTATGTTGTGTATTTCAAAGTCTCCAGAGAGAAGGAGGACCAAAAGAAGGTCGACATTCTTTGAGAAGGATATTAACAAGGATTTGTTACAGGAGGCATTTAATGCTTTGTAAAGAGAATGATGACTTCAAGTAAGTCGACATTCTATGGTTATGAAAAAAGTAACTAGAGTCCTTTACAACAAACAACAAAACAACAACAACTACGCCTTCATCCCAAAACCATTGGGGTCAGCGATATGAACCAAAAAAGAAATTCATTTGGGGTCTTCCACATGAATCCTTTTCCTCCAATCATTTCTATCCAATGCCATGTCCTCGGTGAGGTTCAAAGCATTCATATCTTTTCCTATCATCTCCATCCAAGTCTTCCTAGGCCTACCCCGACCTCTTTTAACTAATATATTTTCCCATTTCTCCAACCTTCTAACTGGAGCATCATTAGGCCTTCGCCGAATATGTCCAAACCACCGTAAACGATTCTCTCGCATCTTATTTTCAATGGGTGCAACACCTACCTTCTTACGTATCTCCTCGTTCCGAATCTTATCTTTTATTGTATTTCCACACATCCATCTAACCATCCGCATCTCAGCTACACTCATTTTTTGAATATGATGTCTCTTGGCAGCCCAACATTCCGAACCATATAGTAAAGCGGGTCTAACTAGAGTCCTTTCAAAAACATATTTTATTTGTTTTTCTTTTGTGTAGCCGATTTTATGTTTTTGTCTTCTTCTTATATTAAAAATATTTCTTTAAAGAAGATAACTAAAGTCTTGTTAAAACATATTTTATTTGTTTTTCTTTTGTAGTCGATTTTATGTTTTTGTCTTTTTCCTACATTCCTTTTCATGTTGTCTTGTATATAGTGTAAGGTACAATTATTACATGACAAAATGTCTTTTTCATAAAAGGTTGTAAGAAGGTACAATTATTATATGACAAAATATCTTTTTCATAAAAGGTTGTAAGAAGGTACAATTATTGGTTTTCAAAAAGGAGCTTTTTGAAACTATCGTATACTTTTATGATATAGTGTTTATGAATGAGTATGTAATATGCAATATGCAAGTTCCTGAAGGTTTTGTTACATATGACTCTAAAGAAGAAAAAAATCTTCATCTTGAGGTAGCCGATCTCTTCATTTGAACTTTAGGAATGCATGGCTCATCAAGCTTTTTCTTCAAGGAGTATGATTGCACCATAGTTGTACTTGAACAGGAAGTCTCCATCCTTATTGGGTGAGATATCCTTGCATCAAATACTCGTTAGATTTATGGCAAAACATATTCAGTCATAATATAACATTATTTCAAGAGGACATATTATCATATCATATAAAATCAAATGAGACAGTGTATCATATTATGTGACATCAAAACCGAGTTTCTCAACATTCTCCCCCTTTTTGATGATGACAAAATATGCTCCCCCTGTCAAAAAGACATTATGCATAGAAATAATAATATGATAAAAAAAATGAAATAATGTTTAAAGAGAGAATATTTCTCCAATAATGGAGACATGTTTTCTCCCCCTTTGTCATGGACAAAAAGGAAGGGATCAGAGTAAAAGATTTATTACAGACCAAATATTACAGTCCAAAAAGTAAAAAATTATTACAGAAAAGAAAAAAAATGAGTTTATCTCGAAGGTGGAGGAGGTGAATGTGTTCGATCGGCACGATTCCGCTTGCGAGTCTGCTGCAACAAGGCTTGATTACGAAGGATTCGATCCTGAGTTTGCTCGATATCCATCATAGCAGAAAAGTAATTGAAGGAGGATGTTGGATCTGCTTCATCAGAGCCGGGCATGTGTAGGGACCTAAGATTGAAGGTGGTTCCATCGAGGACTTGCGAAGGACGGAGGATGACTTCGTTGTGAAGTGGTACTTGGAAGTATTTGAGAATGGGAGTTATGAAACACCCAAAAAGAAGAGGCTCAAATTTCTGATAACGAATAAAAAGGTCAAAAAGAATGGATGACCAGTTTATCGGAAGAGAAGAAAAGATTGCGTAGATAAGAAGAGAGATTTTTCGAGGAACTAATCCCTGGCGGGGACGCTTGGGATAGATGTTGTGGAGAAGAATCTGGGCAAGAAGTTGAGCATGAGGTTGGAGATTTCTCATGTTCCACGGAAGTTGGTAGCAGTTGGTGCAGAGAAGTATTTTTCGAAGTACCGATCGGTCGATTGGTACTATGGTGTTAAGGTCGGTACCAGTGGAAGGTAGGTTTAGAATTCTACCTAGGTCGGAAGCATCGAAAATCATCAGCTGTCCTCGGACTTTGCTGGTGATTGAGGTCTGTTCATGATCAGTAGAGAAGTTGGTATAAAACAGTCGGACTAGTTCGGGATAATAGGCAGCTGGGGATGAAGATCCTATTAGAGGTTTGAGTTCAGGGAGATAGGTGTCTCAGTCAAAGAGCATGAAGTCGTCAAAGTTGACCAATTTACCTTCATGAATGGGGCGAGAGCATAGTAAGTTGTAAGTGTTAAACAAGTCTGGATACCTTAGATCTGCTGCTGTAATCACATTGTTGGAGGAGGAAGAGGCCATTGCAAGAGTTTGAAAAAAAAGAACTAAGGAGAACGAGTTTGAAGAGGGTAATAGTGTGTAGGAGAATTGATAGATACGAGTGGAATTGGTATGGTTTGAACCAATCCGTTAAATAGAAGAATGACAATAATTTAGATATGTTTTGAATGACATTTGGAAGTGAGTGATTTTTAGAATTTAGTTAAATAAGGAAATCCGTGAGTAGTAAGTTAAGAGGCTTGTGAATGACAAATCAAATCAAGATTGGAGGATAGTGTATTATATTTGAGAAGAAGTCAAGGAGGACATGGTTTTGAATTATTCTTTTATATAAGAAAGAATTATCATGTGAGAGTGTTATCAAATTGTGAGTTTGTGTCATGTATGGAGTGACTAGATGTGTGATAAAGCCAAAAGAGTGAATTTTTCTATGGTTTTTAAAGATTTTCGAGAGATGAGGTGAAATAATGGCCTAATAAAAACAAATATCCTTGTATAAGATGTTTTTACTTTATGGAGAGTATACGTGAAGAATGTGTTTGGAATAAGACAAATAGAGATGTGTGAGTGACATAAGATGAAGTTTTTCTTGAGGAAGTTTAATGAGTCTTGATTGGAGAGAAAGATATACAATGTGAAAAAGGTCATGATTGCTAAAGACGATAATTGATTGTACATAGGCTATGATATAGTAGATGATATAGTAAAAAATTAGCAACAGAAATGTAGATGATAAGTTGTATATTTTACGTGAAATGTAGCAACAAAAAGATCGATGGATAAATAATCAAATTTTGACCCAAGTTTTAGAGAAGTATATTGCAAGGACAAAGAAAGAGATATATCATTTGAATATGAGGAATATACTATTTTGTTGAAGATCGGCTAGCCTATCGTGAGAGAGAGGAGTGATAATGATGGAAAGAAGAAGATATTGTGATTAGACATAAAGTTGTTTTGAGAGAAACAATGAGAAACTCGTGAAGAGAGATAGAGAGAGAGAGAGGGAAAAAAAGTGAGCAATGATGGCCTACTAAAACAAGAAACAAGTGGGTGTTATTAAAATATAGTGCATGGGTTGAAGTGTAGAAGATTGTTATTCGTATGAGGGGTTTTCACAAGAGGACAAAAGGTGATGAAAGGATGTTATGAGATGAGTGATATGAAAGAGTGTCATAATACTTATATTTAAAGAAGGTAGTACTCATGGGTATGCGTGGAGGAGGATAGGACAAAGTGTGATTATTAATGTGTACTTGAAAGGTGACAAAATGAAAGACATAAAGAATGTGTTGTTATTCATAGAAGTTTTGGTTTGAGGAACAAGGTTTTGAAGGAATTCGATTGAAGGAGTTCATAGTTTCTTTAGGAAAATAGTAAAGGAGTCAAAGTTATGAATGGAGATTCAAATCGTATGTGTGAGAAAAAGTAACTAAAGTAACTATATAGTAAAGAGAAAGTCAAGTTATGAGAAACAATAATTATGAAAGTGATGTAAAAGATGATATGACAAGAGGTAGAATGTACTTTGACATGAAGTTTCAACTTTTTAAGGCAATTTGTGGTATTCGAGACCCTTAGAAATGATTCTTTTGTAAACCAAAAAAATTGTGAAAGGAAGACACGATTATTAAAATTTTTAAAGATCTTTTATTATCCTTATTAAGATGAATTTAGTAAATATTATGAACTCGAGTGAACTTAATATTTTAGTTTTATATATCATTCAATTTACATATACCTAGCTCTCTTCTTATTCTTATAAAATCTTCATTTTTTAAAGGTTTAGTAAAGATGTCTGCTAGTTGTTTATCTGTGGGTATAAATTCTAGTTTAATTATATTATTTAAGACTTGTTCTCTTAGAAAGTGATGTCTAATTTGAATGTGTTTAGTTCGAGAATGTAAAACAGGATTTTTGGAAAGGTTTATAGCACTTGTGTTATCACATAAAATAGTTATATTTTCGAATTTTAAACCAAAATCTTTCAAAGTTTGTTTCATCCAGATGACTTGTGTACAGGCTAGGCTAGCAGCAATGTATTCGGCTTCAGTAGTTGATAAGGATACACAGTTTTGTTTCTTACTGAACCATGATACTAGTGAGTGCCCTAGCATATGACATGTTCCACTTGTGCTTTTTCTGTCAGATTTACTTCCAGCAAAGTCAGCATCGCTGTATGAGATTAGATCAAATGTAGAGGATTTTGAATAGAATAATCCAAAATCAACTGTGTCTTTTAAATATCTCATTATTCTTTTTACAGCTTTAAGATGTGATTCTTTTGGATTTGACTGAAATCTAGCACAAAAGCAAACACTGAACATAATATCTGGACGGCTAGCAGTTAAATAAAGAAGTGATCCTATCATACCTCGGTATACCTTTGTATCAACAGACTTACCATCTTCATCTTTGTCTAAAACAGTAGTAGTGCTCATAGGAGTAGATTTTGAAGCAGTTGAGTTCGTGTTGAACCTCTTCAGAAGTTCACGAGCATACTTAGATTGATTGATGAAAACTCCATCCTTGGTTTGCTTGATATGCAGTCCAAGAAAGTAGGTGAGTTCTCCCATCATGCTCATTTCAAATTCTTTCTGCATGGACTTAGAAAAATCTTCACAAAGAGTGTTGTTAGAAGATCCAAAGATGATGTCGTCGACATATATTTGAACAATTAGGGTATGATTATTCACTACTTTAACAAATAATGTAGAATCTGCTTTGCCAACAGAAAAACCAGTTTTTAATAAAAAAGTTTTAAGCCTATCATACCAAGCACGAGGTGCTTGTTTTAAACCATATAAAGCACGTTTGAGTTTAAAAACATGATCTGGGTATTGTTCATTTTCAAATCCTGGAGGTTGTTTTACATAAACTTCTTCATTTATAAAACCATTTAAGAAAGCACTTTTAACATCCATTTGATATAATTTGAAATCCATATAGCTTGCATATGCTAAGAGCATTCTAATAGATTCAAGTCTAGCAACAGGAGCAAATGTTTCATCAAAATCAATACCTTCCTCCTGGTTGTATCCTTGAGCTACTAGTCTGGCCTTGTTTCTTATAACATTACCTGCTTCGTCTAGCTTGTTTCTGAAGATCCATCTTGTCCCAATGATTGGATGATCCTTTGGTCTAGGTACAAGATCCCAAACATCATTTCTTTGGAATTGATTCAGTTCTTTAGTCATGGCTAGCATCCAGAACTCATCAATGATGGATTCATCAATCTTCTTTGGTTTAAGTTGAGAAATGAATGCCATGTTTGCAATCCGGCTGAGCTCTAGTTTGAACCCCCTTTGTTAGTTCTCCTAAAATCTGCTTTTGAGGATGATCTTTGATATCGACAAAGGTTCTTTGATGATCATCTTCATTAGACTTAGCTGTGTTATCTAAAAATAAATCTGTACTTTCAACATCATCATCATTAGTTTGTATATGAACAGATTGATCAATAGATTCACAAAAACTAACATGCATAGATTCTTCAATAGTATTATGACTCTTATTGAAAACTCTGTATGCTTTACTATGACTTGAATATCCTAAGAATATGCCTTCAACAGATTTAGCATCAAACTTATCTAGGCTATCTTTTGTGTTTAGGATAAAGCATTTACATCCAAAGACTTTGAAATAGTCTATTCTTGGAGTTCTGTCATAGAATAGTTCATAGGGAGTTTTATTTAATAAGGGTCTAATGAGAACTCTATTTGTTATGTAGCATGCAGTATTAACAGCTTCTGCCCAAAAAGATTTTGCAAGATTATTGTGTTGGAGCATAGTCCTGGCAGATTCCTGAAGGGTTCTATTCTTTCTTTCTACTACACCATTTTGAGGTGCAACTCTAGGAAAGGCAAAGTTATGAGAAATACCATGCAAGTTACAAAATTTTTCAAAAAGTTCATTTTCAAATTCTCCTCCATGGTCACTACGGATTTTAACAATAGAACAAGATTTTTCGTTTTGTAATTTTTTACATAAGATTTCAAATTGACAAAACGTGTCACTTTTGTTTTTCAAAAATATTACCCAAGTAAATCTTGAGTAGTCATCTACAATAACAAAAACGTATTTATTGTGATTATGACTAGCTACTCTAGAAGGACCAAAAAGATCCAGGTGGAGAAGCTCTAAAGGTCTTTTACTTGAAATGACATTTTTAGATTTGAAAGATGATTTTGACAGTTTTCCTAATTGACATGCATCACAAAAATAATCCTTTTTAAAAGAAATTTTGGGTAACCCACGTACTAACTTATCTTTAGCTAATTTAGACATGTATTTAGAATTGACATGACCCATTCTCATGTGCCATAGATGTTGAGCGTCATTATTAGCTATGAGGCAATGTTCTGTGATGTTTTCTAGGTATAGTTCATATATGTTATTCTTTCTTATACCTTTTAAGATGATGTTTTCATTGGTGTCTGCTATGAGGCATGCATCATGATTAAAGCTAACATTATAACCTGTGTCACACATTTGACTGATACTTAGTAGGTTATGTTTTAAGCCTTTAACAAGGAGAATGTCTTTGATAAGAGGTTTATATATGTTACCAATATTTCTAATACCAATTATCAAACCTTTGTTGTTATCTCCAAAGGTGACGGTTCCTCCTTCTTTATGATGAAGAACAACAAAAAGGTCTGGATGTCTTGTCATGTGCTTTGAACATCCACTATCTAGTATCCATCTGTTCTTCTTCTTTGGAGCCTGCAAAACATTAAGTAAATCTCCTTTTTGGTACCCAATCGGGTCCCTTTTTGTTAGACTTTGGAACCCATATCCATTTGGATTTGGGTTTGGGTTTGTCTATATCTTTAGAGGAGTTAAAAAGATTATCATTATAATGCTCCTTATTTGGTTCAGATGAACTTTTCACAAACGTGGTCTTTTGATTCATACAAGAAGGCTTTTTGAAATGAGAATAGCCAATACCATTCTTGTAAAAAGAGACCTTCTGAGAGGATAAGAGTTTATCTAAGTTCTCTTTACCTTTAGTGAACTTGAAAACCGTTTTCATGAGGTTCTCAGTTTTACTTTTTAGCTCTGAAATTTCTACTTGCAGTTTTTTAGTTTTGGAGCTAGTAGAAGAAATTTCAGACATAAGCATAAGATTTTTCTTTTTCAACTCAGAACTTTCACTGCTGAGTTTTTCATTTTCTTGGGAAAACTTTAAATTTTCAGATTTTAAATCTTTATTTTTGAAACTCAATTTTCTAGATTCTTCAAATAGTTCTTGAAAAGCATCTAGAAGTTCTTCAAAGGAAAAATCAGAGATTTCACTTACCGAACTTTCGTTTGCCATGAAACACATATTTGCAGTTTCGGCTTCATCATCACTTGACTCTTCACTAGTGGATGGTTCTGAATCATCCCATTGAGCATGCAGAGCCTTTTTCTTGAAGAACCTCTTCTTTGGTTCCTCAGTCTTGGACTTTCTTTTGAGAAGGGGACAGTCACGTTTTAGGTGGCCTGGCTTATTACACTGAAAGCACATGGGATCTTCTTTAGGATCTTTTCTTTCCTTGTGCCTGTTTGGAAGCCGGTTCCTTCTCATGAAGCGCTAGAATTTTCTGGTAAGTAGTGCAATTTCTGATTCTTTATCTGAGTCTTCATTCTCAAATAGGGCTGGGAAAGCTAGAGTTTTCTTTACTGGTTGCTGTTCTTTCCTTCTTTCTTTCATGTGGACTTCATAGGCCATAAGATTGCCTATTAAGTCGTCCAAAGTAAGCTTAGATAAATCTTGAGCTTCTTCAATAGCACTAGTCTTTTTCTCCCAATCAGTTGTGAGAGATCTCAAGATTTTCTTCACCTTTTTTGTCTGGAAATATGTTACACCCAGAGATTTCAGATCATTGGTGATGTTGGTGAATCTGGTGAACATCTCTGTGATGGGTTCATCTTTGTTCATTTTGAACAACTCATATTTTCTAACAAGAGATGAGATTTTGGCTTCTTTTACTTTGTTAGTTCCTTCATAAATAACCTCCAAAGAATGCCAAATGTCATATGCAGATTCACATATAGATATTCTGTTGAATTCATTCTGATCAATGGCACAATATAAGGCATTCATAGCCTTTGCATTTAGGTTTGCCATTTTCTTTTCTTCATCAGACCATAAGTTATAGTCTGCAGATGGAGATGTGTATGGATGCTCAACAATTTTCCATACAGCAAAGTCTATGGATTTGAGAAAGATAGCCATTCTGCACTTCCAATATCCATAGTTGGAGCCATTGAAGAAAAGAGGACGAGATGCGTGTTGACCTTCAATATCACGAGCAAAGGAAGTAGATGCCATTTGTGCTGGAAGACTTGTTACGTCGAAACCAGCAAACCTGCTTTGATACCAAATGAAATTCCACTAGAGGGGGGGTGAATAGTGAAATATGATAATGATCGATAGAATAAAAAATTAAGCAATAAGGCACAACACATAAAACACAGAATTTATACTGGTTCGGTCAGTATCCAGACCTACATCAAGTCCCCAAGCAAACCACTTGAGCTTTCCACTATAACATCCGAGTCACCGGATAAATAGTACAACACCCTCTTCTCCAGAGGTTTTCTTCTCTCAATAGAGAAGGGGCACACCCTCTTCCCAAGAGGTCTTCTTCTCTCAACAGAGAAGAGCAACACCCTCTTTCACAGAGGTCTACTTCTTTCAACAAAGAAGGAATACAGTGAATAACAGAGTTACAATACTTCCTATAGAACCTTCAGAATGATATGAATGCACGAATGAAGGATTCTCAGAATGTTCTGTTTGTCACTCAGAGGATACTCTTTGTCAAAGAGCTGAACTTGACTTTTTCTCTTTTCTTTCTTTCCTTTTTCTCTTTCTTTTTCAAGGCTCTCTTTTCAAATATCGAATAGAAATTTTTCTCGTTGTAAGCTCACACGTCTATTCCATTCCCTGTTTGAATAGTTTATTTGAGTGTGTTTATATAGCTTTTAAAAAGTAGTCGTTACATTTTTGGAATTGTAACTTTTTGAAATGTGAAATGTTATGTCATTTCAAAAAATATCTTTTAGATAAATTCGAGAATACCTTTTTCCATAAAAGTAGAATAGAGGGTACACTAGTCGTTGTAATATTTTAGGTAATACATATTTTATGTAAAAAGTCTATTTCTTACAATAGTACATTGAACGTTGGGTTGTAGTTTTGTCTTTATTCTAATTAATGATTTGAGGTACATTAGTACTTCTTTGCTTTAAATGAGTGTAAGTACAATGAGTGCTTTGAGATATTTATTTGTACATAGTCATGTCAAGTGTTTTCTATATGTTGTGTATTTTAAAGTCTCCAGAGAGAAGGAGGACCAAAAGAAGGTCGACATTCTTTGAGAAGGATATTAACAAGGATTTGTTACAGGAGGCATTTAATGCTTTGTAAAGAAAATGATGACTTCAAGTAAGTCGACATTCTATGGTTATGAAAAAAGTAACTAGAGTCCTTTCAAAAACATATTTTATTTGTTTTTCTTTTGTGTAGCCGATTTTATGTTTTTGTCTTCTTCTTATATTAAAAATATTTCTTTAAAGAAGATAACTAAAGTCTTGTTAAAACATATTTTATTTATTTTTCTTTTGTAGTCGATTTTATGTTTTTGTCTTTTTCCTACATTCCTTTTCATGTTGTCTTGTATATAGTGTAAGGTACAATTATTACATGACAAAATGTCTTTTTCATAAAAGGTTGTAAGAAGGTACAATTATTATATGACAAAATATATTTTTCATAAAAGGTTGTAAGAAGGTACAATTATTGGTTTTCAAAAAGGAGCTTTTTGAAACTATCGTATACTTTTATGATAGTGTTTATGAATGAGTATGTAATATGCAATATGCAAGTTCCTGAAGGTTCTGTTACATATGACTCTAAAGAAGAAAAAATTCTTCATCTTGAGGTAGCCGATCTCTTCATTTGAACTTTAGGAATGCATGGCTCATCAAGCTTTTTCTTCAAGGAGTATGATTGCACCATAGTTGTACTTGAACAGGAAGTCTCCATCCTTATTGGGTGAGATATCCTTGCATCAAATACTCGTTAGATTTATGGCAAAACATATTCAGTCATAATATAACATTATTTCAAGAGGACATATTATCATATCATATAAAATCAAATGAGACAGTGTATCATATTATCTGACATCAAACCGAGTTTCTCAACAAGAACAATATGGGTTCAATAGGAATTCAGCCTAAGAACGACATTGGTTCAACTAAGAACGTATCAGTTTGAGCACTGGGCTTTAAAAGACTACCAGTACGAGCACCGACATTGGATTTCAAAAGATTTACCAGTACGAGCACTGGATTTAAAAAGATTATCAGTACGAGCACTGGATTTTAAAAGATTACCAATACGAGATTTGATAAGGCAACCAAGGCGAAGTTGGATTTCATAAAAAGACCAATTTGAAAATTGGATTTAACCGGACCAGTGTAAGACTGAGTTCGGTCTGAAGGTTCGAATCAGAATTCAAATCTTCAAGGAAAGACTAGATGAATTGGATTTTGAAAGAAAATTTGGGTCGAAACTCGGATTTTCTAGACCAATTTACAGGATAGTTTGAGTAGAAGTTCAAACCTTTATTTGAACACTAAGCGAATTGGATTTAAAAGAAAATTCAAGTCGGAACTTTGATTTTTCTAGACCAATTCTGAATTGGATTTGGAAGAAGCTTCAAATCGGGACTCGGATCTTCTAGACCAATTCTAGAATCTGGAGGAAAGAAAATTAGATAAACTGGATTTGGAAAAAAAATTGAGTCGGGACTCAGATTTTCTAGACCAATTCTGAATTAGATTTGGAAGATGCTTCGAATCGGAACTCAGATCTTCTAGACCAATTCTAGAATATGGAGGAAAGAATATTAGATGAACTGGATTTGGAAGAAAGTTTGAGTCGGGACTCAAATTTTCTAGACCAATTCTGAATTGGATTTGGAAGAAGCTTTGAATCAGAACTCAGATCTTCTAGACCAATTCTAGAATCTGGAGGAAAGAAATATAGATGAACTGGATTTGAAAGAAAATTTGAGTCGGGACTCAGATTTTCTAGACCAATTCTTAATTGGATTTGGAAGAAAATTCAAGTCGGAACTCAGATCTTCTAGACCAATTCAAGACATTTGAAGGAAAGAAAATTAGATGAATTGGATTTGGAAGAAAATTCGAGTCGAAACTTGAATCTTCTAGACTAATTCAAGACATTTGAAGAAAAGAAAAGTTGATAAGTGTAAAGATGACATTTGGGACTAGTTCAACTAGTACAAGCATCAGATTTTCGAAGAGTACCAGCACGAGCACTCAATTTTAAAAGGTTACCAGTACGAGCATTGAGCGTTGATTTCTAAATGATTATCAATTGATTGTGATGGGAGATTTTTGATCTTCACCCTCACTATGACTTAGACAAATGCCACGAGTCTCAGGATTTATCCCTTATCCTGAATGGGTATTGGACTAATGTAAATTGATGTATGTAAATGCAAATGAATGCAAAATGAAGTAAATGGGTGCATATGTATGCAAAATATTAGATTTGCTTGATCTTGTCTGCATACAGTATGTTTTGAAGACAATTTTTGAAATAATGCCCCAGTGTAATGGGGGAGTAACATATTGGACGAGAAGATAAAAAATTGATATTTGAAGAACGTTCTCTGACTTTTAATTGATTCTAGAGGGACTCTGAAGAGGTCATTCCTTATGAGAGATATCTTGCAAGAGAAATAAGGCAAATTGATGATTTATTGATGTACTGGAAAAATAATTGATAAGAGAATTGGGACTACATCTTCTTTTCAAAATGACAAAAGTAAGATGGAAAGGATGAGAGCATTAGTATCATCATTCTTCTTTGTATTCAGGTAAGATAGCTGATTGATCTTCTGACTCAGCCCTTACAAGCAATCCTTTGTCGATGCAATCTTGCATGATGTTCTTGAAGTCAAAGCAATGTTCTATGTCATGCCCCAATGCTCGATGATATTTGTAGAATTTATTCTTCCATTTCCCCGAAGTGACAGCAGGATCAGCAGCCTTTGGAAGTCTAACCATATTTTTGGGCAACATATACTCGAGCATGCTCTCGAGTGTCTGATCTAATGGGGTAAATTGGCGGTCATATCTCCAACCTTCATGTTTTGGCTTCTTTTGAGTGTTTGCCTTCTGCTGAGAGTAGGATTGAAGGGATTTGGCCAGGATAGCCGGCTGGTCTGTTATTTTGTTTTCCTCTAGAATATTCTTATCAACGTAATCCTGGACAATTGTTTTGAGGATGAAACAATTTTTGTATCGTGTCCTATTGCACGATGAAACTTGCAAAACTGTTCTTTGAACCTACCCATGATTGTCGGGGGATCGATGACTTGGTAAATGAATCATGCCTTTTGTAAGCAAATTTTTTAGAACAGTCTCAAGCTTATGGTCCAGAGGAGTGAACTTTCGATCAGTGCTCCAGTCTTTGTCTTTTGGTTTCTTCTGATCTTTCTTTTTATGCTGAGGACTAGATTGAAGAGGCCTATCATTGTTAGAGATTTTTTCTTTTTGATCCTCAGATCCTTCTGAATGGTCATCATGATTTTTCTGGTTACCCTTGCTATTATTGGCAGAAAGAGTGAAGTATGCCTTCGAAGGTCTGACCATATCTTTTGTGAGCATGTATTCCAATAAACTCTCAAGCATTTGATCCAATGGGGCCATCTTACGGTCCTGGTTTCGATTGTCATGATGTACCTCTTGTCGAGTTCTGCTGAGACTTGGTCGAGACAACTGGTTGGCATTCTTTCTCATCCTCAATGAAGAAATTCTTATCGATACAGTCTTGGACGATGTTCTTGAAGACGAAACAAAATTCAATATCGTGCCCCGTTGTTCGGTGGAATTTGCAGAATCGATCTTTTCATTTGCCTTTTGCGACAGAAGGATTAGCATTCTTTGAGAGTTTAACCATTTCCTTGACCAGCAAGTATTCAAGGATCTTTTCGAGGGGCTAATCTAGAGGAGTAAATTCACGATCGTAACCCCAACCGTCATGTTTTATCTTCTCTTTCTGTTGACTCAATTTTTCACTCTGCTTTGAAGATTTTTCTTTCTGATTTGTATGATTACCTTTGTTATCTTTGCAATCATTGCGGTTGGCATTGGCGAAAAGGCAAAATTTATCTTTCTTTTTGAATCCTGATTATTCCTGATGGGGGTGATGCCCTTATAGAGGTTTTTGCTCGTGAAGACCTTTTTGCCCTTGTCACGGTCTTGCAAATCATTAATCACCTTAGCCATTTTCTTCAATTGTACTTGGACTGGATCATCCATTGCTTGATTCTGCCATTTATAAGATATCTCTTGTTCATAAGGGAATCTTTGAAACGCTTGCTGGGCTTCATATTCTTCATCGGTGTCTTCTACTGATTCCTCTTCATCTGTCGTATCAGTATTCTGAGCATGCTTCTTGGGTAGCTTTAAAACCCTTTTGACTATCCGGCCTTTTGTTTTCTGCTTGACCTGTTTTTTTTCTGCACTAGCTTCAGTTTGCTCATCCAGCATCTTGCTCATCATCTTTTTAAACATGGCATATATTTGAGGGTCGATGGCATCATCTGCTTGCTTTCCTTGACTTTTAAATGACCGCAAGAAATCTATTTCATCTTCTGAAGCCATTGAGTACTCTACGGTCTTCTTTCCTGACCTTGTTTGAACCATTGAATATCACGAACGCTCTCTGTAGGACAAAGTTGAGGATTAGGTTTTTGAGAGAGATTTTGATTGGAAAAAAAATATTTGCTGAGAAATTTGATAGACAATTTGAAAGAATATCCCATCACTAGGGATTGAGTCGTCGCGACAATTGCGTTGTCATTCCTTTGCAAAGAAAATAAACAACTGAAAATTATGCTTTGTAACCTAAGCGAGGTCGTCAAACCAAGATAGGATGAAAATTAAAAGAATTTTATTGAAGGAAAAACATGATTTTATTAATAATATACTTGACAAAGGGGAGGGGGACATACAATTTTCCACCACTCCTGATAATCAGAGGACACTCGAGGACCAAGAAAAATAGTAAGAGTAACAAAACAATCCCAGCCATGTCTGGCGGAATGGTATGCTCTGGACCACTGATCTGATGTGAGATCGAACTCTGGCAAGATCCTCGATAGTAGACGAATTTCCATGCGCTTCTGTCTCTGAGAGAATTGCCTGACACAGCGCTCTGGATGGTAGTATGTGTAGAAGAATGGGCCAAGTAGCCTGAACCACTTGCCGTATGTGTAAGTATATCTGGGAGATGATTCCTGACGATCAAAGTAGTCCCAAACGACCTCTTCCTTCTGAAGGTTATCAATCAAGAATCGGTATCGCGCAACTGGAAGAAGCTTTTCACCATTGTATCTGAATGAACTGGCTCGGGCTGGCACATGCGTAGGTACACTCTTCAACTAGAATTGATTCTCCGAGTGTGAAACGGGTCAACCCTCGGTATAGAAAAGCGAGTGCGGCCATGGCTATAGAGAGGCGGCTGGTTTGTCGACTTTCCCACCTTCGCAGAAGTTGAACTATCGTGATATCCATGTAATTCCGTCCATCTGGATAGAGAGCTAATCTCACAGTGCATAAGACCATCGCATGCTGAATTCTCTCTCGAGCTGTTCGAGATAAGGAACTGACTTCCACAAATGCCCCATACTGTCTGTAGATTTCGAGCAGGTCCACATATTCATTTCCATTCTCCTCTATCAAGGGCTAAGACTTGCGTCCTATCATGCGAGATAAAGCGTCTCAGGGATCCAGACCCTTGACATTGATCAAAAATTGCTTCTCCAATGGATCTCCAGGCTGACCAGCTGGTTCAGATAATCCCATAGTCTCCGAGAATTCGTCCATCAATAAAGTCATTTGTCCCCATGGGAACCAAAAGGTACTAGTGCTCGGTTTTCACCGTTCTGCCAGTGCGTGGATCAAATTCTCGTTAACTGTCTGCTTTCTCACTACGGATGCCAGTTCCAATCCACAATCGTCTAAATGGTCCAGAAACATGCGAGAGAAGTTTTTGAGCCATGAATAATACCACCGGGGAATAAAGGATCCGGTGTTGAGGACTCGATGTTCAGGAAGACCTTGTCGCACCTCATAGGAGATGTGACCCTGAGGAAAGACTGAATCAAGTTGACTGGATGCCATGAGATTAGAAAACATGGAAAAATAAGACTCAGGAAAATACAGGAATTTTGAAAAATTGCAAGCAGGATAAAAATGAAGCAGAAAATTCGAGATCCAGAAGAACGAAAGGATGAAAAATCACCTAGAGTTTTGAAAGAAATAGAGAAGAATTTGGAAAATCGTCCAGGGTTTTGAGAAAATACAAAGGAATACTTCATAAATTGGAAAATGAGGTATTTGAAAAATCGTCCACTATTTTGGAAAAACTGGAGAAAATATGGAAAAGTAAAGAGAAGATGACTACAACATATTCAATCACATCATGTACAAACAATCATGCACATACAACATTCCCTAAAAGCTGACTTTAGATGCACAAGTTTTGAAATAGTTGTAGGACCTTAATCCTAACTCTAAGGTTCAGATCATTTGTGTCCAATCATGCTATGCCTATATACTCGATCCGAGGCTCGATGTACGTGGCATAAAATCAATTTCTTCGGTTCTTGGTTCAAGTTTTCCAACATCCTTGAGCGCCTACCGATATACGTTGGACTATGGCCCTTGGTACGTGGCAGGGGGGGTTTCACCCAAATAGGAGGCCCAGTTGTGAGGCTTTGTCCCAAACTATGGTTTTGGAAGAAAGCCCAGCAACATGAAGACCGGGTAAAGATAGGTGGGGTGGTTTTTGAAAACATGAGCACATGCAAGCAAACAGAGGGCTCTAAGTCCTAAAGAGATAGAATTTTGAAATATTTGAAGAAGCAAACATTGTTTTCATACAAATCCTAGATTGAGGAGTGTTGTATTAGACCTAAGTCTATGTGAGCATGAATAATTCTCCTCAATATGGTCCTACCAAACCATGCTCAGTCTACATGCAATCCATGTCAGTTGGGTTCAAGTCTAGGCTGCTAGGTTCACATGATAACATAAAGTAAAAGTTGACATTCCATGGAACACGATTTTGACAATTTGAACTAAGTTAAGCACACAATTGATCAGGCGAAGACAGGTCCCATCACGGTTGCCAAACCTGTTATCATCGCAAAATTTTACTTTTGCAAGTCAAAGTGACATTTGAAAAAGTTTTTGAAAATAACTCGCCTTCGTTTTAAAATGCGGGATAATTTTGAAGAATGGGACTTGCCTGCCGGTACGCGGTTCAACCGTTCCTGGCACCTTTACCAAGGGTAATTAAACCAAGGATCAATTGTGTGCTTAGCTTTACTCAACTTGTCTAAATCATGTTCTATTTCCTAAATGCACAAAGAATCAGGCACGTGTTATGAATTTTCTGAAAAATGCAAATTGAAAACATGATGTTTGCTTTGAGATTTGAAATACTTGGAAAATTCTTGGAAAATAAGTCCATTGAAAATCGTGAATCATGATTGAGAGAATGTTTCAGAGAAAGTGAAAATCAATTTCTGAAGAAATATAAGGGTTTTGTGAAAATCGATTCTAAGAAATTTGGAATAACTTTGGAAAAACTTGATTTCTCTGAATTCAAACTTTGAAATTGAAAATATAACTTAGAAAATCGAATTTTGAACTTAAGAAACACTTGAAATATCCTTTGAAAACTCAATATTTTTGAGAAAATCAATTTCTATATTAAACTTAGAAAATTTTAAGAAAATTGATTTCTTGGAATTGGAATTGGAATTTGCAAATGAATGAAATGAATGAATATGGATTTGAAAGACTTGATTTTGAGGAATTGAGAAAATCCTTTTTTATTTTTGAGAAATGCAGTGCATTTTGAAGTTAGCCTAAGAGTGTAGGCTGAATGTGGCTAATACGAAGATCACAAATCTGAGTCTCATTCGTATTCTAACTATGGCCATAAATACGAATTCCACCAAGTTTGTCAACTCCATAAGAGCTAGTGCATGTGCCATTCGTGTAGATCATAGTGAATTTGTAAAGAATGTGCATGAATTGGCATATATAGCATTTATATATCAAAGTTTAAAAATATATGCAATGCAAATCCTAATCTAAGCAGAAATTGAAATTCTTATTTCAAATTTAATTACAATTTACATCACTAATTGAATTTAAATGACTGAAAATAAAATCTTAAATGTCCCTGCAAAACTAGAAAAATGTATTAGTGAAGATATGTTGGCTTTTCTAGGTTTATCCAGCAATATCTGACAATTTCTAGATATAAGCCTTTTTCCATGATTCCCTGATATAAACTTAATGAAATATGAAATAAAACTAAATAAATAATAAAGATGAGATTTGAAAATTCGAAATTGGGGTCAAAATGACCAAAATACCCCTGATAGCAAGACTATGGCCTTAAAATCAGAGTTTTCAGAAAGATATTTTATAAAATGCAAGTTTTAAAATTCAAATAAGGATAAATTAAACCAAATATGATATTAAATGATTAAAAACATGATAATTAGGGTTTAAAATTTCAAAATTGAGGTCAAATGACCAAAATGCCCCTGATTGCAAGACTATGGCCTTGAAATCAGGGTTTTCTGAAATAAATTTTGGTAAAAACTTTGAGTTTATGGTTTAAATGAATTTAAATAAGCACAAAATTGATCACGAAGCATCCTAATATGATTCTAAACATGAACAAACCCTGAAAACATGAACTTATACATGAAAATAAAAAAATATCACAAAAATCACAATTTTGGTAGTGTTTCTAGATCCTACAGGTACCCTGTTTTGCAATTTGATCCATTCAAGCACCAAATGGATTCCAAAATTCATAAAATCAGCACCTGCACTTGTTATAACCCTAAAATCAGATTGGAATTATAAAAATATATTTTTGACATTATTCCAACTCAAAAATTGCATTAAAACCCTAAAATAAGCTATTTTTGTCTATAGTCACAGATCAGTTTCAGTGTTAGACCAGAATTAGGGGTCAAACCACCATAGAAATTTCTAAAATTTTACAAAGATAAACTAGACAGAAAAACAGAGAATCTCTTTTTTACAGATTGGAAAAATCATCTTTGATGAGGGAGAAACTCTTCCGGCAATCCGGACTAAAATTTAATGAATATAAAATTGGTTAAAACATATACTTCCAATTGGAAATACAGAAATAAATAGCAAACTTAATCAAAAATTTCTGAAATTTCAAAAGTAACTAGTATACACAAAAATAATGAACTTCCTTTTTTACAGATCCTGAATCGGATCTACAAATTGAGATCTATGATCAGCACAAGTCAAATTAGGGTTTTGGTAAACCTTAACGAGTTTTAAATTTTAAATCTGATTCTCTGACAGAGGAAAAATACCAAACAGAGGCAAAAAATTATCAAAATTACACAGTAAATAGTTCACATCAATATTAAGCCATACGAATCTCAAATCGGATATTGGATGAGAGAAATGACACAACTGCAAGTTACCTATGAATTTCAACAATGATTCTAAATGATTGAAAAACATGGTTTAATCTTTTATTTTTTTAATAGAGTTCCCGAATCCCAAAACATCTAAAAGTTTTACAGTAGTTCACTGACATATCCATGTACCACATATAAAAAAATCAGTAATTTCTAATCAGTATTTCAATATAAACTAACATGCTTTCTACTGATTTGAAATTAAAATCTACAGAAATCTAGGAAACACTAAAAAAATATGATTTAATCATGAAAAACCATAAAAATTTATCAAAACATCAAAACAAAATTGATTTTAATGATGGAATACATGTAATAAACACTAATATGCTAAAAAAATAAATAAAACACAGGGAATCCATGGCTGGAATTGCTTTTACTCTTGAAACCATGGATTTAATCCATTTAATCGGATAAATCTCATGTTTTCTTGGTTAAGAATATAAAAAACAATGCAATAAATGATACTAATGGATTAGAATCATGAAAAACAGCATGGAATATGGTTAGATCATCTTCTTGAATTGAACTTGAGGTTCTTGAGGTTGAATTCATGGTTTAATCCATGAAAGGGGAGGTGCCAATGGTGAAATCTAATATAAAATCATAAAAAAACTAATAAAAAAATAATAAAATAATATTAAATAACTCACCTTGAGGCTGCAGCTGCAATGGAGGAAGGTGAAGGTGCTGGAAAGGAGAGAGAAGCCATGAAAAATTGAGAAAAAAAGAGCTTCCTTTGACCCCCTTTAGGTCCCCTATTTATAGATTTTTTTTTTTTGGATTTGTTTAGGAAGAGTTTTGATTTTTTGGACTCTTTTTAATTTTTTTTTATAAACCACATGGAGAGGGCAATTTTTTTTGGATAATTCTAACCTAAATGGACTCTAATTAATCTCTAATTAACACCTAATTAAACCCTAGAAAGTCCAAATGTGGCACAACCTAGTATGGACCCACATTTGGTTTTTAAAACTTGAATTTAAAACCTTTAAAAACCAATGGTTTAAAACTTAAATAAAATGCATTTTTAAAATTGCTTTTGACTCCTTTAAACCCCTAGCCTAACTAGTACAATGACTAACCCTAGTCTAACCTTGACTTCTTCAAATGTGGCGCCACCCCGAGTGGGCCCCTCTTGAATTTTCAAAAACGATTTTAAAACCTGAAATTGAGAGGTTTTTCAAAAGAGATTCAAAAGTAGACTTTGAGATTGAAAGTTTTGAAATGGTACAGAGTCTTGACTGAGTCAGAACTCCTCTGGATATGGCACCAACTGAGTGGGCCTCACATCGAAGTTTTGAAAATTTTGAAATAAAGACTGAAAATAGCTTTGAAAAGGGGTTAACATCAACAAATGGAATTAAAAGATTTGAAAATAAAGTCCTAAGCGAATTAGGACTCTGAGCTAGAGTCCTGAAACTTTAAGACTCTGAGATTTTGGGATTTTAAAAGCCAAATGAAGAAGTTTTTGAAAGATTTTATCAAAATTGGTAAAAACAAGTTAAAAAATGCAGTCAGGGTTAGAGTTCTAACTTAACTGAAACTCTGAAATAGAGTCCTGAATCAACTGAGACTCTGCAAAATGACCTAATTTTCGAAAACAAATGAAAATGAATGAAAATAGAAGTGAAAAGAAACTTTAGAATAGACTTCTAACTGGATTAGAAATCTGGGACAGAGTCCTGATCAGACTGAAACTCTAGACTTTTTTTGGTATTTTCTGAAAAACAGGTGAAAGAACTTGTGAAAACAATAACAAATATTGACATAAACAGAGTCCTGATTCAACTGAGACTCTGGGGACAGAGTCCTAATTGAACTAGGACTCTCAGATTTTTGGATTTTCTAAGAAAATAAATAAGAGAATTTTGAAAAATAGTTAAAAACAAGATAAAATTGAAGTTTTGGTTCAGAGTCCTGATCTGATTAGAACTCTAAAGAAGAGTCCTAATTCGACTAGGACTTTAAAATTTTTTGGTTTTTTGATAAGCAAATGATGAAATTTAAACAGAAATTTTGAAAATCAGTGAAAATGGAGTGAGAAAACAAACTTTGGATAGAATCCTGATTTGACCAGGACTTTGGGGCAGAGTCCTGATTCTTTCAGGACTTTAGGATAAAATCCCAAAATTTTGAAATTCTTTGATAAAAGTGTAATAGTTTTGATAGATGGAAAGATTTTTGAAAGATTCTCTCAAAAATTGAAATCAGGATCTGAGTCCTGATCCAACTAGGACTCTCTGAACAGAGTCCTGTTTTGACTAAAACTCTGAGTTTTTGACTCATTTTGAAAGATTTGGTTAAAAACAGGTAAAAATAGTGACAAAAGATAGAGTCCTAATCTGACTTGGATTCTTGAAGAAGAGTCTTAATCCAACTAGGACTTTGGGATTTTGGACAAAACAGAAGATTTTGAAAGGTTTTTTCCAAAACAGGTAGAAAAGGTAGTAAAAAGTAGAGTTCTGATCCGACTAGGACTCTGGAAAAAGAGTCTTGATCCAACTAGGACTCTAAGATTTTGGCTAAAATGGAGGAAATGAACAAGGTATATGACCATAATTGGTTTAAAATCAGAATGGTGTTTTAAAAAGGTTCAAAAAGATTCAAACAGATGAAAATACAGAGTCCTGATCCAACTAGGACTATAAAATTTTTGAGATTTTTTATAAATGAAGGAATCCAGAAGCGACACCACCTAAATGAGTCTTATCTGAGAATTGAAATCAGTTGAAAATTGAGTTTAAAACGAATCCAGATTATTTTCTGAGAAAATATTTCAAAATATAAGATCCTGGGGGTTGGCAAATGACAGAATGTTGATTAAAAACCCAGGTTTTAAAATTGATTTAAAAAAAAAAAAATTTAAAACTCGAATCTGGATTAAATATTTTGAAAATAGTAGTGCTGGTTCTCAAAAATGAGATGCAATGACATACAATGCTATGCAATGCAATGAAATGGTATGTCGAATTCATGCAATGATATGCAATGACACATGAAATATATAAACACTGGATGAGAGTGAAAGTTTGGGGTGTTTACAGATGCCCCTCTTTGCTACTAAGCCGGGATAGGGCCGAGCTTAGTGGCAAAGAAAAACACACCAAATTTGGACTATAAAAAAAAATTCCCCAGTTAGGAGAATTCGACTGGGTGTGAAAGAATTAATTTAGATGATGACGGTAGACATGGAATGGAGAACAAAGAAGAAGATTCACCTCATCGAATTGAGGCTTATGCTTAGCCCTTAACCTGGACGGGACGAGAAATGAAATACCTCATCAAAATGAGGCTCAGGTTTAACCCCTTGACCTGATCGGGGATGATACCTCGTGAAAAAATGAGGCTCAGGCTTAACCATTAACCTGAAAGGGGACAATACCTCGTGGAAAAACGAGGCTCAGGCTTGACCCTTAACCTGAAAGGAGACGATAACTCGTGAAAAAATGAGGCTCAGGCTTGACCCTTAACCTGAAAGGAGACGATACCTCATGGAAAAATGAGGCTCAGGCTTAACCCTTAACATGAAAGGGGACGATACCTCGTGGAAAAACGAGGTTCAGGCTTAACCCTTAACCTGAAAGGGGACAATACCTCATGGAAAAACGAGGTTCAAGCTTAACCCTTAACCTGAAAGGGGGCGATACCTCATGGGAAAATGAGGTTCAGGCTTAACCCTTAACCTGAAAGGGGACGATACCTCATGGAAAAATAAGGTTCAGGCATAACCCTTAACCAGAAAGGAGACGATACCTCGTGGAAAAACGAGGTTCAGGCTTAACCCTTAACCTGAAAGGGGACGATACCTCGTGGAAAAATGAGGTTCGGGCTTAACCGTAAACCTGAAAGGGGACGATACCTCATGGAAAAATGAGGTTCAGGCTTAACCCTTAACCTGAAAGGGGACGATAAACGGAATCCCCAAATGAAGAAACCATGATCGGACCTTCGAATTTTGCACAATAAATCCGAGTGGGGTTTGCAAAAGGAAGCAAGGGGGTTCCCTAAAGCTTGAAAAGGGATTGATCTTGGGCGTCTCATCGCTGAAACTGAATGGCTTTTATGACAGATAACCTTTTTGCAGAAAATTCAGATTTAACCCTTACCCTGAACGGGAACTGTCTATGGTGGGACAGTGGGGAGCACAGGGAAGTGTGTGAATCTGAGAGCCTAGGCACACAGATCAAAACAAGAAGGGAAGGATCTTGGGCAACTCCCATCATCCGATCCTAAAAAGGATAACAACAATGTCTGGATACTTCAAAATAGACATCAATTTCTCACTTCTTGTCAGGATAACTTGAAAAGATTGCCAATAAGATAAAAAATGTAGTTGATTGAAAAATGATTGAAATGTAAGTATATTTATATGCAAAATATTCCCTCTTTTCTACCTGAAGTATTACCTCCAACTAGTCTTAACTTCGTAGAATCAAGATTCAAATTCAAATTGCTTATAATTGACTTTCTTTTAAGTAGGGTATCAATTTCCTTGATATGAACAAAAAAGAGAGTATTCTTGATATTGTGAAAGCAATTGATGAAAGGATATTGATAGAAGAATTTCACAAAATTAAAGAATATTCTTGGCAGATTCGGCAGTTTGATAACCTAGGATTCTTTTCTCAAAATTGTCTTTCTGCCTGTATTTTTTTTTGACAGAATTGGAGCTCTTTGGGTTTCTAGGGAGTTTATTACATCATCTTCATTTTGGAGATGTCCTAGCTTTTCTCTTTTTTGGAAGGGTACGTCACAAACTCATTCATCTTGGAGATGTTCGGATCCTTCTTTGCCTCAGGGATTATATTGACCATATTGGCTCATTGGCTGATGGTCTCTTGATGATAGCTGAAATTAAATATCTTTTAGGGTTTGTCGGGAGGCTCATCGCAGTCGCCTTCATCTTGACGGTGCTCTGAACTTTCTTTGGAAGGATCCATCACAAACTCCTTCATCTCAGAGGTGATCCAAATCTTCTTTGGCCTCGGGGGTCTAACTCGCATAATTCGTCTTCATCTTGACGACAATTGAGAGATCTCTTTTGCAAATATTTAATTGCAACTTGGGTGATTGAGGAGATATGGAAATTGAATAGATTTTTCTGTATCACCCAGGATATTTCGACTGCCTTGTCTTTACAAGAATGATCTTTAAAAATGTGCCATTGACTGCGATCAATATCAATCACTTATAGCTTTGCAACAACATTGAATCTTCTTTTGCTGGCCATATCGAGGATTTATTCTTCATCCCTTTGGTTGGTCAATTGAAAGAATTTAGATTTTGAATCCTTCTTCTCAAAAGCTTTTCTCTTTTGAAAGTAATACCAAAGGTAATCTGAGGTAATTCTTTTTGTGCAATAAATGATTTTTGAGATTAACAACTATTTTTCATGACAAATTAGCAAAATATTCTTGGAATCCTTAGTGAAAGAAATCGCTTGAGGTCTAAATGATGCATTCGTGGCTAGATTCTCCTCTCCTTTCCTCAAAGGAGAGACTCAGGCTTGACCCTAACCTGAACGGGTAATAAAAAAATACTCCTCTCTTCCCTCAAGAGGAGGTGTTTGCAAAACGAATTTTCGAAGAGAAATAAAGTTTTCGTCAAAATTCCTTACTTCTAGGCTTCTCTTATGTTAAGGGGGCCTCTAACAAAGGTTAGAAGGATATCATAGAGGAACAAGTCCATCACACTCTCCCTAGAAAAAGGGTCCTCGACGACGAGGATGGTCTAACAAAAGACATTTAGGGTTACAAGGAGGATGAGCTTCCGTCGAAACTCTCCCTGGAAAAAGGGTTCCTTGTATGACAATAAAGATTATTTTGCAAACTGTTCGTGAAGACACAAATCCCTTCAAACTCTCCCTGAAAAGGGGCTAAGTGAACAAAGGATAGCATGCAAAAAGAACGAGCTCCCTCGAACTCTCCCTATGAAAAGGGTCTCTCGCAAGAGAAATGATTGAAATTGGTATTGAGTGACCAAAAGGTCGAAATTGGAAATTGGGGATTGGAAATTTTGAAATTGGAAATTGGAAATTGGAAATTGGAAATTGGAAATTGGAAATTGGAAATTGGAAATTGGAAATTGGAAATTGGAAATTGAAAATTGAAAATTGGAAATTAGAAATTGGAAATTGGAAATTGGAAATTGGAAATTGGAAATTGGAAATTGGAAATTGGAAATTGGAAATTGAAAATTGAAAATTGGAATTTGGATGACCCAAAAGTCGAAATTGGAATTTGATTGACTTGAGGTCGAAATTGGAAATTGGAAATTGGAAATTGGAAATTTGGAACTTGATTGACCCGAAGGTCGAAATTGGGAATTGAGTGACCCAAATGTCAAAATTGAAAATTGAGTGACCTGAAGGTCGAAATTAGAGATTTGGAAATTGGATGGCCCGAGGGCCAAATTGGTGATTGGATGGCCTGAGGGCCGACATTGGTGATTGGATGGCCCAAGGGCCGAAATTGGTAATTGGATGGCCCGAAGGTCGAAATTGAGAATTGGTTTACTGAGACCAATATGGGTTCAATAGGAATTCAGCCTAAGAACAACATTGGTTCAACTAAGAACGTATCAGTTTGAGCACTGGGCTTTAAAAGACTACCAGTACGAGCACCAGCATTGGATTTCAAAAGATTTACCAGTACGAGCACTAGATTTAAAAAGATTACCAATACGATATTTGATAAGGCAACCAAGGCGAGGTTGGATTGTTAGGAAAGTTTTAAAATATTAATGATTTCTACCAAAAGAGTTTTGAAAAAGTTTAGTCCCATATCTAAGAGAGAAAAGTTTTTCAAGAGGTTTAAATAGAGAGTTTGTTATCTATTCTTTACTTTGGTAAGCCTTGATTCTTTAGGTGGATTGCGGACGTTGCTGCGCATCGTGCAGCAACGGACGCGCCGTTCGCGCACACGCGCGCGCGCATGCGTGCGCAAGGGCGCTTGAGGCGCAATGTGGCGTTTTTATGGCGCACTTCACACGCTCGCAGCGGTGCGAGGTGCATATGAGGCGCAAATATCCATTTTGATTTTTCGGTTTTGAGATATCTGGCCGTTTGAAAAGTTTTAACATCATTTATATTGAGTTTAAGGTGCTTTGTGACTGTTGGACGGTTTTGGAGGCCTTTGATTAACATTCAAAGGTGGGTGACCGTTCAGGTACCTTTTCGTCCTATTTTCAAACCGTCAGATTTATGGCCATTAATCTCATTTATCGCAAAACGTTTTGGCCTCTCTAAAAGTCTATAAATTCTTCTAATTTCGTCTTTTGAAGAACATCAGAATCTCTGACTCTCCAGTTTTCTCCTTTCTTTCTTCTCGGTTTGGCTTGCAAAGTTCATGTGTGGGAGAGGTCATCTGTTCTTGCGAAGCAGTGACTCTCTTGAGGTTCAAGCCTAGTTGTATCCTGGGAACTCAGTCGTAACAATACCCTTTTTCGCATCTTCGGAATTTCCGGAGTGGGGCGATTGAAGTTCTAAAGATAGCGATCTTAAGAACGTGCCTCTAGGCTTGAAATCTCTTTTCTGAAATCCAATTTTCACCAGGTTGGTATAACAATTTTAGAACTTCAATTATGGCCTCTGGTTCGACATCCAACTCCATCAATCTGCTTAGCCGTGACCTTGAAAAACTCGATCGATTTGATGGGTCAAACTTCAAGCGGTGGCAATCAAAGGTATCTTTCTTGTTGTCCGAGCTGCATATCGACTATGTCCTCAAAAAGTCCTGTCCCACTGTCGTTGCTGGAGAAGTTGAGACAGAAGAACAGAAGAAAGAGCGAGAGAAGTGGCATACTGACAACTACAGATGCAAAGGGCATATCCTGAACACTTTAGCTGATTCACTCTTTGACCTGTATTCACCATTGGAGTCGGTTGTTGAGTTGTGGAATGCTCTCGAGATCAAGTACAATGCAGAAGATGCTGGTAACAAAAGGTTTATCGTAGATCAGTATGTTAATTTTTCTATTGTTGATGATAAGCCGATACTTGCTCAAATTCATGAGATGCAAATACTGGCCTATAAGATCAAAGGAGAAGGTATGTATCTTGATGATGACTTCCAAGTTGCTGTCATCATTGGGAAGCTGCCGGATCCCTAGAAAGAATATAGGAATCACCTAAAACATAAAAATGAGAAAATCACTTTAGATGGCCTTCTTAAGGACATCCGAATTGAGGAAGAGACTCGTCTTCGTGACAAAAAGAATTTGAGTCCTAAAGAAGGTTATCCTAAAGTGAATTTTGTTAGTAACAAGGGTGGCAAAATCATGAAAACCCAGAAAATCAAAAAGAATTTTGTGAAAGGGAAAAAGCCAACTGATAAAAAGAAAATTAGTTGCTATGTTTGTGGCAAGTTTGGCCATTTTGCTAGAGAATGCAGAGAACGGAAGAGGACTGGTCCTAAGCCAAATGAGTCAGAGGAGATGCTTGTTGCTGTAATCTCTGAAACCTTTATGGTGGCTGCAAATAAGGACTGGTACTTGGATACTGGAAGCACAGTTCATGTGGCAAACGACATGAACTTGTTCAAGTCGTATGAAGTAGTGGGGGAGGGATGCAATCTCTTTATGGGAAACTCTTCCTCAACTAAAGTGCTGGGAAAAGGGAGTGTGGAAATTAAGTTCACCTCCGGGAAAGTCCTAACACTTGAGAATGTCCACTATGCTCCAGAAGTTCGGAAAAATTTAATCTCTGCAGATCTTCTGTCACGAAATGGTTTTAAGATTGTTATTGAGTCTGGGATTGTAACTGTGACCAAAGGGAAAATCTTTGTAGGAAAAGGGTTTGCCACTGGTGGTATGTTCAAGATGAGCATAAATGAAGCTACTACTTCTGTTTATATGGTTGACTCTTATTTTCTTTGGCATTCAAGATTAGGACATATAAATTCTCGTTGCATTCATAATATGAAAAACTTTGGTCTTCTTCCTTGTCATGTTAGAATAGAACATAAACATAAGTGTGAGACATGCATTCAAACTAAGTTAACTAGACTCTCGTTTCCTTGTGTAGAAAAGAATTATAAATTGCTTGAATTAGTGCATTCTGATGTGTGTACGATGGATAATGTTTTAAGTCGGGGTGGCAATAGGTACTTCATTACCTTTATAGATGATTACTCGAAATTTTGTTATGTTTATTTGATGAAACATAA
Organism: Nuphar pumila; assembly: GCF_984573655.1. Lineage (NCBI taxonomy): Eukaryota > Viridiplantae > Streptophyta > Magnoliopsida > Nymphaeales > Nymphaeaceae > Nuphar > Nuphar pumila. The sequence continues at coordinate 74,249,710 of NC_143262.1, forward strand.
ATCTGAAGCATTTTCCAAATTTCTTCTTTATCTTGCTGAAGTACAAAATAGGTTTAAAACAAATATTGTACATTTAAGAACAGATAGAGGAGGTGAATACTTAGGAGAAGAATTTGATAAATTCTGTAGAGATAATGACATTATCTATCAAACTTCAGCACCTAGAACTCCTGAACAAAATGGAGTAGCAGAAAGGAAAAACAAAACACTTGTAGAAATGATGAATGATATGCTTCTTAATACGGGTTTGCATTCCAACTTATGGGGAGAAGCTATACTTTCTGCTTGTTATATTCTTAATTGAGTTCCTTATTCCAAATCTGATAAATCACCTTATGAATTGTGTTTTGGTAAGAAACCTAATCTTAGTTATTTTCGTGTTTGGGGTTGTTTAGCATATGTTAAAATTCCAGAAAATAAAAGGAAGAAGGTTGGACCTAAAGCATTTAAATGTGCATTTGTTGGGTATGCTGAACATAGTAAAGCATATAGATTTTTGGACATTGTTAATGATGTTATTGTAGAATCTAGAGATGCATCTTTCATAGAACATAAAAATGCATTTGATTCTCTTCTTGATGGCAGCCGGATTATAGTAGATGAACTTCCTGTAAATGACATGATTGAATATTCTAATGAATGTGTTGATGAACCAGAAACTGAAGTTAGACTCAGTAAACGCATTAGAAAACCAACTAATTTTGGTTCTGACTTTTATACATTTCTAATTGAGAATGATTTTGTGTCTTTTCAAGAGGATATGTCTTCTCAAGATGTTGCCTTTTGAAGAGAAGCTATTAATGATGAAATAGAATCAATTATGTCTAATAATGTTTGGAAATTAGTGGATTTACCTGTTGGTTGCAAAACTATTGGCTGCAAATGGATTTTTAAAAAGAAATTAAAAGCTGATGGTACAATCGATAAATTTAAAGCACGTTTGGTTGCAAAAGGCTTTAAACAAAAAGAAGGTATTGATTATTTTGATACTTTTGCTTCTGTAACCAGAATATCTACTATTAGAATTTTGATTGCCATGGCTGCCATATATAAGCTTCAAATCCATCAAATGGACGTGAAAACGGCCTTTTTAAATGAAGAATTAGATGAAGAGATATATATGGAGCAACCTGAAGGATTTGTAGTGCTAGGGCAAGAGCGCAAAGTTTGCAAACTTGAGAAATCCTTATATGGATTAAAGCAAGCCCCTAAGCAATGGCATGAAAAATTTGATAGTTCTCTGGTGTATAATGGTTTTAAAATTCATGATGCGGACAAATGTGTCTACAGTAAAGTAGATAGTAGCTCAATTATTATTATTTGTTTATATGTTGATGATATGCTTATTTTGGGTAACAATAGTGAATGCATAAATCAAACAAAAAGATTTTTATTTTCCTTGTTTTGTATGAAAGACTTGGGTGTTGCAGATGTTATTTTAGGAATCAAAATTATAAGAAATAAAAATGGCATTGTATTATGTCAATCACATTATATTGAGAAAATTCTTGCAAAGTATGGATATCTTAATAGTTCACCAGCATGCACCCCATATGATCCAAATTTGAAATTGACTCCTAATGATGGTGCAAGTGTTCAACAATTAAAATATGTCAGTGTTGTAGGTAGCCTTATGTATGCAATGAACTGCACAAGGCCTGACATTGCCTATGCAATGAGTAAAGTGTGTAGATACACTAATAATCCTAGTCATCAACACTGGAATACAGTGAACAAGATTCTTAGATATCTAAAGCATACTTTAGACTATGGAATTCACTATACCGAGTTTCATGTTGTTATTGAAGGGTATAGTGATGCAAGTTGGAATACTGACTTTGAAGATTCCAAGTCTACGAGTGGTTGGGTTTTTACCCTTGGAGGAGGAGCAGTTGCATGGGGGTCTAAGAAACAGACCTGTATAACTCATTCTACAATGGAATATGAGTTTATTGCTTTGGCATCTGCTTGTAGAGAAGCTGAATGGCTTAAGAATATGCTAGTGGATATTCCACTAGGTGAGAAGCCAATACCTGCTATATCAATGTTTTGTGATAGCCAATCAGCTATATGTAAAGCAGATAATATGAAATACAATGAGAAGTCTAGACATATTAGTCTAAGACACAGTTTTATAAGACAAATGATTGATGACAATATTATTTCATTGAAATATGTGAAGTCATGTCAAAATTTGGCAGACCCATTTACGAAAGGCCTTTCGAGAGATGTCATCAATAAAACATTGAGGGGAATGAGAATTAAGCCAATTATGTCATCACCTAAGGATACCCAACCTAGAGCGTTGGAGATCCCACATGCATAGGTTCAATGGGAAACGAATTGGTGAATGACAGATATTGAGCATATTTATGTAAGCCCATTACTGTTGTGTGCTCATGAGCTGTAACTAATATGAGGGTTGAGCTAATAGCTCTTAATGAGTTTGTAGGCCTTAAGGCTAAGGTGTGTGTTACAGTACACCTAGACAAACTCACCTATATGAGTGTAGAAATGTGAGCCGTTTCTTATGAGAATTGACAATTCTCTAGAGCACTCATGAATCTAGGAGAGCACAAGGCTCTAAATGTGCCAACATGAAATCCACACAATCGAACTTTTGGAAACCTATGTATGATTGAAAACTCCGTTAACAATATAAAGAGCTAAGTTCAAGGTAAGTCCACTTAGCACCTTGGTTAATTTAGGTTTTCTTTCAAATAGTGGGGGTTCAAGTCATGCAGACACTCTCACTGATGCATAAGTTTCTATGCAAGCCAAATATATTTTAAAACTAGTGGGCGATTGTTAGGAAAGTTTTAAAATATTAATGATTTCTACCAAAAGAGTTTTGAAAATTTTAGTCCCATATCTAAGAGAGAAAAGTTTTTCAAGAGGTTTAAATAAAGAGTTTGTTATCTATTCTTTACTTTGGTAAGCCTTGATTCTTTAGGTGGATTGCGGACGTTGCTACGCATCGTGCAGCAACGGACGCGTCGTTCGCGCACACGCGCGCGCGCGTGCGTGCGCAAGGGCGCTTGAGGCGCAATGTGGCGTTTTTATGGCGCACTTCACACGCTCGCAGCGGTGCGAGGTGCATATGAGGCGCAAATATCCGTTTTGATTTTTCGGTTTTGAGAGATCTGACCGTTTGAAAAGTTTTAATATCATTTATATTGAGTTTAAGGCGCTTTGTGACTGTTGGACGGTTTTGGAGGCCTTTGATTAACATTCAAAGGTGGGTGACCGTTCAGGTACCTTTTCGTCCTATTTTCAAACCGTCAGATTTATGGCCATTAATCTCATTTATCGCAAAACGTTTTGGCCTCTCTAAAAGTCTATAAATTCTTCTAATTTCGTCTTTTGAAGAACATCAGAATCTCTGACTCTCCAGTTTTCTCCTTTCTTTCTTCTCGGTTTGGCTTGCAGAGTTCATGTGTGGGAGAGGTCATCTGTTCTTGCGAAGCAGTGACTCTCGATCTTAAGAACGTGCCTCTAGGCTTGAAATCTCTTTTCTGAAATCCAATTTTCACCAGGTTGGTATAACATGGATTTCATAAAAGGACCAATTTGAAAATTGGATTTAACCGGACCGGTGTAAGACTGAGTTCGGTCTGAAGGTTCGAATCGGAATTCAAATCTTCAAGGAAAGACTAGATGAATTGGATTTTGAAAGAAAATTTGGGTCGAAACTCGGATTTTCTAGACCAATTTACAGGATAGTTTGAGTAGAAGTTCAAACCTTTATTTGAACACTAAGCGAATTGGATTTAAAAGAAAATTCAAGTCGGAACTTTGATTTTTCTAGACCAATTCTGAATTGGATTTGGAAGAAGCTTCAAATCGGGACTCGGATCTTCTAGACTAATTCTAGAATCTGGAGAAAAGAAAATTAGATGAACTGGATTTGGAAGAAAATTTGAGTCGGGACTCAGATTTTCTAGACCAATTCTGAATTAGATTTGGAAGAAGCTTCGAATCGGAACTCGGATCTTCTAGACCAATTCTAGAATTTGGAGGAAAGAAAATTAGATGAACTGGATTTGGAAGAAAGTTTGAGTCGGGACTCAGATTTTCTAGACCAATTCTGAATTGGATTTGGAAGAAGCTTTGAATCGGAACTCGGATCTTCTAGACCAATTCTAGAATCTGGAGGAAAGAAAATTAGATGAACTGGATTTGAAAGAAAATTTGAGTCGGGACTCAGATTTTCTAGACCAATTCTGAATTGGATTTGGAAGAAAATTCGAGTCGGAACTCAGATCTTCTAGACCAATTCAAGACATTTGAAGGAAAGAAAATTAGATGAATTGGATTTGGAAGAAAATTCGAGTCGGAACTCGGATTTTCTAGACCAATTCTGAATTGGATTTGAAAGAAAATTTGAGTCGGAACTCGGATCTTCTAGACCAATTCAAGACATTTGAATGAAAGAATAGTTGATAAGTGTAAAGATGACATTTGGGACTAGTTCAACTAGTACGAGCATCAAATTTTGGAAGAGTACCAGCACAAGCACTGGATTTTAAAAGGTTACCAGCACAAGCACTGGATTTTTTTTTTTAAAACATTACCAGCACGAGCGCTGATTTCTAAAAGATTATCAATTGATTGTGATGGGAGATTTTTGATCTTCACCCAGACGATGACTTAGACAAATGCCACGAGTCTCAGTATTTATCCCTTATCCTGAATGGGTATTGGACTAATGTAAATTGATGTATGCAAATGAAAATGAATGCATGCAAATCAATGCAAAATGAAGTAAATGAGTGCATATGTATGCAAAATATGAGATTTGCTTGATCCTGCCTGCATACAGGATGTTTTGAAGACAATTTTTGAAATAATGCCTCAGTGTAATGGGGGAGTAAGATATTGGACGAGAGGATAAATAATTGATATTGGAAGAATGTTCTCTGACTTTTGATTGATTCTAGAGGGACTCTTAAGAGGTCATTCCTTATGAGAGATATCTTGCAAGAGAAATAAGGCAAATTGATGATTTATTGATGTACTGGAAAAATAACTGATAAGAGAATTGGGACTACATCTTCTTTTCAAAATGACAAAAGTAAGATGGAAAGGATGAGGGCATTAGTATCATCATTCTTCTTTGTATTTAGCTAAGATAGTTGATTGATCTTCTGACTCAACCCTTACAAGCAATCCTTTGTCGATGCAATCTTGCATGATGTTCTTAAAGTCAAAGCAATGTTCTATTTCATGCCCCAATGCTCGATGATATTTACAGAATTTATTCTTCAGTTTCCTCGAAGTGACAGCAGGATCAACAACCTTTGGAAGTCTGACCATATTTTTGGGCAACATATACTTGAGCATGCTCTCGAGTGTCTGATCTAATGGGGTAAATTGGCGGTCATATCTCCAACCTTCATGTTTTGGCTTCTTTTAAGTGTTTGCCTTCTGTTGAGAGTAGGATTGAAGGGATTTGGCCAGGATAGCCGACTGGTCTGCTGTTTTGTTTTCCCCTAGAATATTCTTATCAACGTAATCCTGGACAATGTTTTTGAGGATGAAACAATTTTTTGTATTGTGTCCTATTGCACGATGAAACTTGCAAAACTGTTCTTTGAACCTACCCATGATTGTCGGGGGATCAATTACTTGGTAAATGAATCATGCCTTTTGTAAGCAAATTTTCTAGAACAGTCTCGAGCTTCTGGTCCAGATGAGTGAACTTTCGATCAGTGCTCCAGTCTTTGTGTTTTGGTTTCTCCTGATCTTTCTCTTTATGCTGAGGACTATATTGAAGAGGCTTATCATTGTTAGAGATCTTTTCTTTTTTATCCTCAAATCCTTCTGAATGGTCATCATGATTTTTCTGGTTACCCTTGCTATTGTTGGCAGAAAGAGTGAAGTATGCCTTCGAAGGTATGACCATATCTTTTGTGAGCATGTATTCCAAGGAACTCTCAAGCATTTGATCCAATGGGGCCATCTTACGGTCCTGGTTTCGATTGTCACGTTGTACCTCTTGTCGAGTTCTGTTGAGACTTGGCCGAGACAACTGGTTGGCATTCTTTCTCATCCTCAATTAAGAAATTCTTACCAATATAGTCTTGGACGATGTTCTTAAAGACGAAACAATATTCAATATCGTGCCCCGTTGTTCGGTGGAATTTGCAGAATCGATCTTTTCATTTTCCTTTTGCGATAGAAGGATTAACAATCTTTGGGAGTTTAACCATTTCCTTGACCAGCAAGTATTCAAAGATCTTTTCGAGGGGCTGATCTAGAGGAGTAAATTCACGATCGTAACCCCAACCGTCATGTTTTATCTTCTTTTTCTGTTGACTCAATTTTTCACTCTGCTTTAAAGATTTTTCATTCTGATTTGTATGATTGCCTTTGTTATCTTTGCAATCATTGCGGTTGGCATTGGCGAAGAAGGCAGAATTTATCTTCTTTTTTGAATCTTGATTATTCCTGACGGGGGTGATGCCTTGCCCTGGTCACAGTCTTGCAAATCATTAATCACCTTAGCCATTTTCTTCAACTGTACTTGGACTGGATCATCCATTGCTTGATTATGCCATTTATAATATATCTCTTGTTCATAAGGGAATCTTTGAAACGCTTGTTGGACTTCATATTCTTCATCGGTGTCTTCTATTGATTCCTCTTCATCTGTCGTATCAGTATTCTGAGCATGCTTCTTGGGTAGCTTTAAAACCCTTTTGACTACCTGTTATCATCGCAAAATTTTACTTTTGCAAGTCAAACTAACCTTTGAAAAAGATTTTGAAAATAACTCGCCTCCGTTTTAAAATACGAGATAATTCCGAAGAATGGGACTCGCCTGTCGATACGAGGTTCAACCGTTCCTGGCGCCTTTACCAGGGGTAATTAAATCAAGGATCAAGAGTGTGCTTAGCTTTGCTCAACTTGTCTAAATCGTGTTCTATTTCCTAAAAGCACAAAGAATCAGCATGTACTATGAATTTTCTGAAAATGCAGGTTTGAAAACATGATGTTTGCTTCAAGATTTGAAATACTTGGAAATTTTTGGAAAAGATAACACTTGGAAAATCGTGAACCATGGTAAGAGAATATTTCTGAGGAAAATGAAAATCGATTTCTGAGGAATTTAGAGGTTTTGTGAAAATCGATTTCTGAGAAAACCCCAATAACTTCGGAAAATTTGATTTCTCTGAATTAGAACTTAGGAATTGAAAATGTAACTTGAAAAATTAGGATTTTGAATTTGGGAAATGCTTGAAATATCATTGGAAAATCAATGTGTTAAGAAAATCAATTTCTGAATAATACTTAGAAATTTTGAGAAAATCGATTTATTTGAATTGAAATTGGAATTTGTAAATGAATGAAATGAATGAATATGGATTTGAAAGACTTGATTTTGAGGAATTGAGAAAATCCTTTTGTATTTTTGAGAAATGCAGTGCATTTTGAAGTTAGCCTAAGAGTGTAGGCTGAATGTGGCTAATACGAAGATTACAAATTTGGGTATCATTCGTATTCTGACTATGGCCATAAATACAGAGGAGAGAGGAGCTCCAAGATTTCTAAAATGAGAGAGTTGGGAAAATCAACCCCCCTTATGCCTTTATTTATAATAAAAAAATTAGGTTAAAATTTGAGAATTTTAAAAATTTTGGACTCTAAAGGGGGGGGGGGATTTTTGGGTGGAGTTACCTCCTAATTAACTCTAATTGACACCTAATTGAACTCCTAACTAACCCTAAAGACCCCCAAATGTGACGCCACTTGGCGTTTTCCACATTTGGTTTTTAAAGTTTTAAAAACCTTTAAAAACAATGGTTTAAAACTAAATTTTAAAATGTATTTTCAAAAGGGATTTTGACTCTTCTAACTTTCTTAAACTAACCAAGACACTGACTAACCCTAGTCTAGCCCTGACGTTCTCAAATGTGGCGCCACCTAGAGTGGACTCCACTTGAATTTTCAAAAACGATTTTAAAACTTGAAATTGAGAGAATTTTCAAAAGTAAACTTGAAATTGAAAGTTTTGAAATAGCATAGAGTCTTGACTGAGTCATAACACCTCTAGATATGGCGCCAACTGGGTTGGCCCCACATCGAAGTTTTGAAAGTTTGAAATAAAGACTGAAAATGTTTTTGAAAAGGTGTTAAAATCAATAAATAAAATTTAAAGGCTTGAAAATAGAGTCCTAAGCGAACTAGGACTCTGAGCTAGAGTCCTGAAACTTTAAGAATCTGAGATTTTGGGATTTTAAAAGCCAAATAAAGAAGTTTCTGAAAGATTTTATCAAAACTGGTAAAAACAAGTTAAAAAATGCAGTCAGGGTTAGAGTCCTAACTCAACTGAAACTCTAAAATAGAGTCCTGAATTAACTGGACTCTGCAAAATGACCTAATGTTTGAAAAAAAATGGAAATAAATGAAAATGAAAGTAAAAACAAACTTTAAAACAGACTCCTGACTAGATTAGGACTCCGGGACAGAGTCCTGATCGGACTAAAACTCTAGATTTTTTTTGGTATTTTTCTGAAAAACAGATTAAAGAACTTGTGAAAGCAGCGAAAAAAATAACAAATATTGAAATAAACCAAAGTTCTGATTCAACTGAGACTCTGGAGACAAAGTCCTAATTGAACTAGGACTCTCAAATTTTTGGATTTTCTGAGAAAATAAATGAGAGAATTTTGAAAAATAGTTAAAAATAGGATGAAATTGAAGTTTTGGTTCAGAGTCCTGATTCGATCAGAACTCTAAGAATTTTGGTTTTCTGATAAGCAAATGATGAAATTTGGGCAAAACTTTTGAAAACCAGTGAAAATGAAGTATGAAAATCAATTTTGGATAGAGTCCTGATCGAATCAGGACTCTGGGGTAGAGTCCTAATTTGATTAGGACTCTTGGATAAAACCTCAGAATTTTAAAATTCTTTGATAAAAGTGTAGAAGTTTTGATAGATGGAAAGATTTTTGAAAGATTCTTTCAAAATTGAAATCAGGATCAGAGTCCTGATCCAACTAGGACTCTCTGAACAGAGTCCTGTTTTGACTAAAACTCTGATTTTCTGACTCATTTTGAAAGATTTTGAAAGATTTGATTGAAAAAATAGCTGTAAAAGATTAGAGTCCTAATCCGATTAAAACTCTGAAGAAGAGTCCTAATCCGACTGGACTCTTGAAGAAGAGTCCTGGCCAAAACAAAAGATTTCAAAAGGTTTTCTCCGAAAACATGTAAAAAGGTAGTGAAAAGTAGAGTTCTGATCCGACTGGACTCTGGAAAAAGAGTCCTGGTCCAACTAGGACTCTGAAATTTTTGGAGATTTTTGACAAGTAAAGGAATCTAGAAGCGACACCACCTAAATGGGTCTCATCTGAGAATTGAAATTGGTTGAAAATTGAGTTTAAAACAAATCCAGATTATTTTCTAAGAAAACATTTCAAAATATAAGGTCCTGGGGGTTGGCAAATGACAAAATGCTGATTAAAAACCCAGGTTTTAAAATTGATTTTGAAAGAAAAGTTTTAAAACCCGAATCTGGATTAAATATTTTGAAAACAGAACTGCTGGATCTCGAAATAGAGATGTAATGACATGCAATGCAATGAAATGGTATGTCGAATGCATGCAATGATATGCAATGACACATGAAATATATAAACACTGGATGAGGGTGAAAATTTGGGGTGTTTACATATGCCCCTCTTTGCTACTAAGCCGGTTGTAGGCCGAGCTTAGTGACAAAGAAAACACACCAAATTTGGACTATATATATAAAAAATGCCCCAGTTAGGAGAATCTAACTGGGTGTGAAGGAATTAATTCAGATGATGATGGTAGATACAAAATGGAGAACAAAGAAGAAGATTCACCTCATCGAAATGAGGCTCAGGCTTAGCCCTTAACCTGGATGGGCGGGAAATGAAATATTTCATCAGAATGAGGCTCAGATTTAACCCCTTGACCTGATCGGGAAATGAAATACCTCATCAAATGAGGCCTAGGTTTATACCCTTAACTTGATTGGGCGGAAAATGAAATACCTCATCAAATGAGGCCTAGGTTTATACCCTTAACCTGATCGGGAATAGAAATGGAAAGTTGGATGACAAATAAGACGACTTTCTTGAAGAGGAATAAGGCAACTCTTTTGACAGCGCGAAAGATGAATAAGGCGATCCAAAAGAGCAGGGCGATTCTTTCGACAACGCAAAAGATGAATAAGGCGATGGAAGGCAATTCTTTTGACAATGCGAAAGATAAATAAGGCTATCCTTTCGGAGAAAAGGCTAATATTTTAACAACGCGGAAGGTGAATAAGGCGATCCAAAGGAATAAGGCGATTCTTTCGACAATGTAAAAGATGAATAAGGCGATCCAAAGGAACAGGGTGATTCTTTCGACAACACGAAAGATGAATAAGGTGATTCAAAGGAACAAGGCAATTCTTTCAACAACACGAAAGATGAATAAGGTGATCCAAAGGAACAAGATGATTCTTTTGACAACGCGAAAGATGAATAAGGTGATTCAAAGGAACAAGGCGATTCTTTCGACAACGCGAAAGATGAAAAAGGTGATCCATAGGAACAAGGCGATTCTTTCGACAACGCGAAAGATGATAAAGGTTACTCTCTCAAGGAGGCAAAAGGTGATGCCAGAATGTGTCAAGATGGGCATTGAGCTCTTCACTTCATGTCAAGATAGTAAGAAAATATTGCCAAAATGTTAAAAATTGTTTGTTGATTCAAAATACTAAACAATGATGTATATCGGTACGAAAATATTTTTTCTTTTCTACCCAAAGTATTACCTCCAATTGGGCTAACTCCGTAGAATCAAGATTCAAATTCAAATTGCTTACAATTGGCTTTCTTTCAAGAAAGCTATCAATTTCCTTGATAGGGACGAAAAAAAAAGTATTTTTGATATTGCGAGAGCTATTGGTGAAAGAATATTGATAAAAAAAATTCACAAAATTAAAGAAGATTCTTGATAGATTTGGCAGTCTGATATCCTAGGATTCTTTTCTCATGATGATCTTTCTGCACTCTCTTTTTGACAGAATTGGAGCTTTCTTGGGTATTCGGGGATTACATCATCCTTCATTCTGGAGATGTCCTGACTTTTCTCTCTTTCTCTTTTTTTTCTGGAAGGGTACGTGACAAACTTCTTCATCTTAGAGATGTTCCGATCCTTCTTTTCTCTCAGGGATTATATTGACGTTTATTGGCTCTTTGGTTGGAAATCTCTTGATGATAGCAGAAATTAAATATCTTTTAGGGTTTGTCGGGAGGCTCATCACATCTGCCTTCATCTTGACAGTGCTTTGGACTTTCCCTGGAAGGATCCGTCACAAACTCTGTCATCTTGGAGATGATTCAAATCTTCTTTGGCCCCGGGGGTTTAACTTGCAAGATTATAAAGCTCTCTGAATTTTATCTAAGGGCCTGAGTTTAGTTAGAATTTTTATGTCTCTTTTTATTTTAATTAGCTTTGTAATTAAAGATAGTATAATTTTATTTTTCGGTTATTAATAAAGTAAAGTTCAATGAAATATTTTGCCTAAGTTTCGTTCCTTATGAAGACGACCTGACTTGCTACTCTGCAACGAGTGCAAGAACTGATTTTAAATTATTATTTGGTGCGCAGTTTTTTATTTAGAAATATTGTTTTTAAAATCGCATCAAAACTCATGAAGATTCTAACAACATTCAAATGGCACCTACCCGCACTCATCACATGATAACTCGGTTCGAAGATAGAACCTTGAAGCCAAAGATCTATGGTGTGTCAAAACATTCATTGCTAAGTATTTTTCTTGCCTCTTTGTTTCAAGACAAAGAAAATGTGACATTTGAAGAAGCCATGAGAGATCCAAACTGGAAGTTTGCCATGGAAAAAGAAATTGAGACATTAAAAAGGAATCAAACCTGGATCTTAGTTCCTAGATCCAAAGAGCATCACATCGTCGGATGCAAGTAGATTTATAAAATCAAAAGGAAGGCTGATGGGACTTTAGAGACATAAGGAAAGACTGGTCGCCAAGGTTTATAGTCAACAGGAAATGATTGACTATTTCAAAACTTTTAGTCCCATCTTGACGACAATTGAGAGATCCCTTTTACAGATATTTAATTGTAGCTTAGGTGATTGAGGAGATATGGAGATTGAGTGGATTTTTTTTTATCACCCAGAATATTTCGACTACTTTATTTTCCAAGAATGATCTTTAAAAGTGTGCCATTGACTGCGATCAATATCAATCACTTATGGCTTTACAACAACGTTAAATTTTCTTTGCTGGCCATATCGTGGATTTATTCTTCATCCTTTTGGTTGGCCAATAGAAAGATTTTGAATTTTGAATCCTTCTTCGCAAAAGCTTTGTCCTTTTGGAAGTAATACTGAAGGTAATTTTGAGGTAATTCTTTTATGCAATAAAGGTTTTGAAATCAACAAATATTTAATGACAAATTGGCAAAATATTCTTGGAATCTTTGGTGAAAGAAATTGCTTGATATCCTAGTTGACACATTAGTGGGATTCTGGATGAAGGTCCAATACGAACCTAAACTCTAAAGGTAAATCCAATACGAAATTGGAATTCTAAAAGTAAGTCTCAGCACAATGCTGGATTTTGAAGGTAAGTCCAACTCAGAAGTTGGTTTTGAAAGAACGACCGAGTCGACACTCAGATCCTGTAAGGAAAACTGGAAAGTTCGAGTTGTAACCCAAGTTTTTAAAGGAGAACTAGAAAGTTTGGTTTTGAAGGAAAGAAATTTTTTAGTCGAAACTCAAATCTTCGAAGGAAAAAAACTAGACCCATTTGGATTTAAAGGAAAGGAAATTCGAGTCGGAACACAAATCCTAAAGGAAAAACTGGAAAACTTCAGAAGGAAAGGAAATTTGAGTCGGAACTCGAACCCTAAAGGAAAACTTTATCCAATTTGGATTTAAAGGAAAAGAAATTGGAGTCGGAACTCAAATCCTGAAGGAAAAGTAGATCAATCTGGAAGGAAAAAAAATTTGAGTCGGAACTCGAATCCTGAAGGAAAACTAGATCAATTAGAAGGAAAGGAAATTCGAGTCAGAACTCGGATTTTCTAGAGCAATTTGCAGGATAGTTTGAGTAGAAGTTCAAACTTTTAAACTAGGTAAATTGGATTTGGAAGAAGATTCAAGTCGGAACTTGGATCTTCTAGACCATTTCTAGAATCTGGAGGAAAGAAAATTGAACGAATTGGATTTGGAAGAAAATTTGAGTCGGGACTCAGATTTTGTAGACCAATTCTGAATTGGATTTGAAAGAAGATTTGAATCGAAACTCGAATCTTTTAGACCAATTCAAGACATTTGAAGGAAAGAAAACTAGATGAATTGGATTTAAAAGAAAATTCGAGTCAGAACTCGGATTTTCTAGACCAATTCTGAATTGGATTTGGAAGAAGATTTGAATCGGAACTCGAATCTTCTAGACCGATTCAGAAGGGAAAGAAATTTGAGTTGGGACTCGAATCCAGGAGGAAAGAAAATTCGAGTCGAAACTCGAATCCCGCGAGAAGACTAGACCAGCATGGATTAGGTTTGAAAACATTAACCAGTAAAACCAGATTTAGAAAGTTTGACCAATAAAAATTAGATTTTGAAAGTCCGACCAATAACAATTGGATTTTGAAAGATGTACAAGTGTGAATACCGGATTTTGGAAATGAACCAGTACAAGTACTGGATTTTGAAAATGGATCAGTACTTATACTATTTTTGGAAGAATTACCAGCACAAACACTGGATTTCAAAATTTTACCAGCACGAACACTGATTTTTGAAATTTTACCAGCACGAACACTGGATTTTGAAAATCTTACCCAACTGATTCTGATGAGAGATTTTCAGTCTTCATTCTCACGATGACTTGGACAACTGTTGGGGTCTCAGGATTTATCCCTTATCCTGAATGGGTAGTTAGATTGATGTAAACTGAATGCAAATGAATGCAGATACATGCAAATGAATGCAAATGGATGCATATGCATGCAAAATAAGATATTTGTTTGATCCTGTCTGCATACAGGATGTTTTAAAGACAATTTTCAAAGCAATGCCCCAGTGTAACAGGGGAAGCAAGTTTTGGATAGAAGAAAGATAATTGTCGTTCGAAGAACGCGCCCTGAAGGTAATAAAGCAATCGACTTTTGATCGATTCACGAGGGACTCTGAAAAGGGTCATTCCACATGAAAGAATATTTTGTGGAGAAGGAGAACAAGAGATGGCATCAAGCTTATGAGAAAAATTGATAATTTTATTGATGTAGTGAAGGAAAAATGACAAATCAGGGAAAGGTAAATGGGATTTCATCATCCCCTCAAAGTAATGAAAGCAAAATGCAAAATGAGAAATGCTAGCATTGTCAGCTTCTTGAGTGATTGAAGAAAAAGCTTAATAAGGATGGTTGGTTCTTCTTTTCATCTTCAACAAGGAGATTCTTATCAATGCAATCTTGAACGATGTTCTTGAAGACGAAGCAATGGTCAGTATCATACCCTACTGCCCGATGGAATTTGCAAAACTGGTCAATGAATCTTCCCATGATTGTGGGAGGATCTGTAGCTCTTTGAAGCTTTACCAATTCCTTAGTCAACATATATTCAAGGATTTCATCGAGAGGTTGCTCAAGAGGAGTAAACTGGCGATCGCTACCCCAACCATCTTGCTTTATCTTTTCTTTCTGTTGATCCAACTTTTTATTTTGCCTTGAAGACTTTTCTTTTTGGCTTGTATGGTTGCTCTTGCTATTTTTGCAGTCACTGTGGCCGGCGTTGGAAGAGAAGGTGAAATTGATTTTCTTTTTTTATTCTTGTTGATTGCTATTCTTGGTGAAGATGAAACCCTCGTAAGATCCATTTTCCATACTCAACTCGAGTCATTCAGCTCGTTCTGTCAATTCTATAAAGGTCTTGGATGGAGAGGTGAAAATCAGTCCCCTTAGGGGTTGCGAGAAGTTACTCAAGATCAAAGATAGCGCATGTCCCTCTGATATCGGATCACGCATCTTGTTACAAGCGGATCTCCACCTATGAATAAAATCCCTGGCTTTCTCGTTTTCCTTCTGCTTTAGACTGCAGAGATGACTGAGAGTCAGCAGGGCCTCAGCATCGAATAAAAAGCATTCAATAAACAAATTGACCACTTTGTCAAACTCTTTCAGCTCTATAGGATCAATATGCTCTGAATACCATTTTGCTGCAATGCCCTCCAGACTGCGAGGGAAACAAAGAAATAAGGCTCGGTTATTCCTCCTGGACTTGGAACATTCTGCAAAGAAAAGGGCAAGGTGTGCCTTTGGGTCACCCGAACCATCGAATTTGATAAATTTCTTGGGGAGATTGTCAAGATCATCATCCCCATCCAATCCGTCATAAAAATCTTCACTTGTGAAGACCCTTTTGCCCTTGTCACGGGCCTACAGATCCTTGACCATCTTCATCACATCGCGGAGTTGTGGCTGAGTAGGATCATTGACAAACTGATTCCCAGATTTATAAGCTGACCCCTGCCTTTGAGTAGACTCTCTAACTGCTTGGTGAGTTTCATATTTCTCATCAGTATCTTCTGTTGATTCTGCCTCATCAGATATTTCTTTGTGACGATTCTGCTTCCTAGTGATCTTCACATTCTTTTTCACTATTTGGCCTTTGACCTTTTTCTTATTGTGGGCTCTTCCTGAGCTAGCTCATGTTTCTTCAGTCATTAACTTACTCAGCATTCTCTGGAACAATGAATACATTTGTGGGTCGATGTCATCATTAGCTTGTTGCTTTCTATTTCCGGCAGATTATGAAGAAGCCATTTCTTGTACTGAAACTGACGGGGAACTGGTAATCTGGACTGGCGCAGTTTTCTTTCCGGATCTCGTCTGAACCATGTAAGGATGCAGGTGCTCTCTGCAGGGCAAAACTGAGGATTAGCTGCTGAAAATGATTTTGAATAGGAAATATTTGTTGAATATCTGGTAGACAATTTGAAGGATATCCCATTACTAGAGACTGAGTCGTCGCTGGGGTCACGACAATTGCGCTGCTATTCATTGCAAAATAAACAACTAAAAATACGCCTTGTTACCTAGGCGAGGTCGTCAAACCAAGATAGGATGAAAATTAAGGGAATTTTATTGAAGGAAAAATACATGATTTTATTAATAATACACTTGACAAAGGGGAGGGGGACAAACAATTTTCCACCACTCCTGATAATCAGAGGACACTCGAGGACCAGGAAAAATAGTGAGAGTAATAAAAGAATCCCAGCCATGTCTGGCAGAAAGCGCTCAAGGATGTTGGAAAACTTGAACCTAGAACCGGAGAAATTGATTTTATGCCATGTACATCGAGCCTCGGCTCGAGTATATAGGCATAGCATGATTGGACACAGATGATCTGAACCTTAGAGTTAGGATTAAGGTCCTATGACTATTTCAAAACGTGTGCATCTAGAGTCAGCTTTTAGGGAATGTTGTATGTGCATACTTGTTTGTACAGGATGTGATTGAATGTCAGTTTTTTTTAGTATATTTTTCCATAAGTTTTCTAAAAATACTGGATGATTTTCAAAAATCTCCAATTTTTCCATCTGTTTCCATATACTATCTAAAAATCCTATTTTATTCAAACCCTGGACAATTTTTCAAATTCTCTTTTATTTTTCTTCAAAACTCCAGGTGATTTTTCATCCTTTCGTTCTTCTGGATCTCAAATTTTCTGCTTCATTTTTATCCTGCCTGCATCTTTTTAAAATCCTTGTGTTTTCCCAAGTCTTATTTCAATTCTCCATGTTTTTCAGTCCTGGTGGCATCTAGTCAACTTGATTCAGTCTTTCCTGAGGGTCACATCTCCTACGAGGTGCGACAATGTCTTCTAGAACATCGAGTCCTCAACACCGGATCCTTCCTTCCCCGGTGCTACTATTCATGGCTCAAGAACTTCTCTCGTATGTTTCTGAACCATTTGAACGATTGTGGATTGGAACTGGCATCCGCAGTGGGAAAGCAGTCAGTCAACGGCAATTTGATCCACGCACTGGCAAAGCGGTGGAATCCGAGCACTAGTACATTCTCGTTCCTATGGGGGAAATGACTTTGTTGATGGACGAATTCTCAGAGATTATGGGATTACCTGAACCAGCTGGTCAGCCAGGAGATCCACTGGAGAATCAATTTTTGATAAATGTCAAGGGTCTGGATCCCCGAGACGCTTTAGCTTGCATGACAGGACGCAAGTCTTTGCCATTGATCGAGGAGAATAAAAATGAGTATGTGAACCTGCTCGAAATATACAGGCAGTACGGGACATTTATGGAAGTCAGTTCCTTATCTCGAACAGCTCGAGAGAGAATCCAACATGCGATGGTCTTATGTACTGTGGGACTAACTCTCTTTCCCGATGGACGGAATTACATGGATATCAGGATAGTTCAACTTCTGCGAAGGTGGGGAAGTCAACAGCCAGCCGCCTCTCTATAGCTATGGCCGCACTCGCTTTTCTATACCGAGGGTTGACCCGTTTCACACTCGGAGAATCAATTCTAGTCGAAGGATGCACCTACGCATTGCAATCTTGGTTCTTCCGGCATGTGCCAGCCCGAGCCAGCTCATTCAGATACAATGGTGAAAAGCTTCTCCCAGTTGTGTGATACTGGTTCTTGATCGATAACCTTCAGAAGGAAGATGTCGTATGGGACTACTTTGATCGTAGGAATCACCTCCCATATATACTTATGCATACGACAAGTGGTTCAGGCTATTTGGCCCATTCTTCTGCGCATACTACCATTCAAAGCACTGTGTCAAGCACTTTTCTGAGAGACAGAAGCGCATAGAAATTCGTCTATTATCAGAGATCTTGCCAAAGTTCGATCTCACATAAGATCAGTGGTCAATGTTGGACTATGGCCCTTGGTACATGGCAGGGGGTTTTCACCCAAATTGGTGGCCCAGTTGTGAGGCTTTGTCCTGAACTATGGTTCTGAAAGAAAGCCCAGCAACGTGAAGACCGGGTAAAGATAGGTGAGGTAATTTTTTAAAACATGAGCACATGCAAGCAAACAAAAGGCTCTAAAACCTAAAGAGATAGAGATTTTAAAAATTTTGAAGAATCAAACATTGTTCTCTTACAAATCCTAGATTGAGGAGTGTTGTATTAGACCTAAGTCTATGTGAGCATGAATAATTCTCCTCAAAATGGTCCTACCAAACCATGCCTAGTCTACATACAATCAATGTCAGCTGGGTTCAAGTCTAGGCTCCTAGGTTCACATGATATCATGAAATAAAAGTTGACATTCCATGGAACACGATTTTGACAATTTGAACTAAGTTAAGCATACAATTGATCAGGCGAAGATAGGTCCCATCACGGTCGCCAAACCTGTTATTATCGCAAAATTTTGCTTTTGCAAGTCAAACTGGCCTTTGAAAAAGATTTTGAAAATAACTCGCCTCCGTTTTAAAATGCGGGACAATTCCGAAGAATGGGACTTGCTTGTCGGTACGAGGTTCAATCGTTCCTGGCGCCTTTACCAGGGGTAATTAAACCAAGGATCAAGAGTGTGCTTAGCTTTGCTCAACTTGTCTAAATCGTGTTCTATTTCCTAAATGCACAAAGAATCAGGCATGTGCTATGAATTTTCCGAAAATGCAGGTTTGCAAACATGATGTTTGCTTCAAGATTTGAAATACTTGGAAATTTTTGGAAAAGATAACACTTGGAAAATCGTGAACCATGGTAAGAGCATATTTCTGAGGAAAATGAAAATCGATTTCTGTGGAATTTAGAGGTTTTGTGAAAATTGATTTCTGAGAAAACCCCAATAACTTCGGAAAATTTGATTTCTCTGAATTAGAACTTAGGAATTGAAAATGTAACTTGAAAAATCAGAATTTTGAATTTGAGAAATGCTTGAAATATCATTGGAAAGTCAATGTGTTGAGAAAATCAATTTCTGAATAATACTTAGAAATTTTGAGAAAATCGATGTATTTGAATTGAAATTGGAATTTGTAAATAAATGAAATGAATGAATATGGATTTGAAAGACTTGATTTTGAGGAATTGAGAAAATCCTTTTGTATTTTTGAGAAATGCAGTGCATTTTGAAGTTAGCCTAAGAGTGTAGGGTGAATGTGGCTAATACGAAGATTACAAATCTGGGTATCATTCGTATTCTGACTATGGCCATAAATACAAATTCCACCAAGTTTGTCAACTCCATAAGAACTTGTGCACATGCCATTCATGTAGACCATGGTGGATTTGTAAAGAATGTGCATGAATTGGCATACATTGCAGTTATATATCAAAGTTTAAAACTATATGCAATGTAAATCCTATTCTATGCAGGAATTGAAATTCTTATTCCAAATTTAATTACAATTTACATCACTAATTGAATTTAAATACATAAAATAAAGTCTTCAATGTCCCTGCAAAACTAGAAAACTTGTTAGTGAAGATATGTTGGCTTTTCTAGATTTATCCAGCAATATCTGGAAATTGCTGGATTTTGCTAAATATAAGCCTTTTTCCATGATTCCCTGATATAAACTTAATGAAATATGAAATAAAATTGAATAAATAATAAATATGAGATTTGAAAATTCGAAATTGGGGTCAAAATGATCAAAATACCCCTGATAGCAAGACTATGACTTTGAAATTAGGGTTTTCAGAAAGATATTTTGTAAAATGCAAGTTTTAAAATTCAAATAAGAATAAATTGAATCAAAAATGACATTGCATGATTAAAAATATGAAATCTAGGGTTTAGAATTTCGAAATTGAGCTCAAATGACCAAAATGCCCCCGATAGCAAGACTATGGCCTTGAAATCAGGTTTTTTCATAAAATAGTGTGGGAAAACTTTGGGTTTATGGTTCAAAAAATGTCACATGAATACCAAATTGATCATGAAGCACCCTAATATGATTCTAAACATGAAAAAACCCTAAAAATATGAACTTATACATGAAAATCAAGAAATATCACAAAAAATTACAATTTTGGTAGTGTTTCTAGATCCTGTTTTGCAATTTGATCCATTCAAGTATCAAATGGATTCCAAAATTCATAAAAATATGAACCTACACTTGTTGTAACCCTAAAATCAAAATAGGATCATAAAAATATATTTTTAATATTATTCTAACTCAAAAATTACATTAAAACCCTAAAATAAGCTATTTTCATCCTTGGTCACAGACCAGTTTCACTGTTAGACCCAAATCAGCAATCAAATCACCATGAAAATTTCTGAAATTTTACAAAGGTAAATTAGACATAAAAACAAAGATTTTCTTTTTTACAGATTGGAAAAATCATCTTCGATGAGGGAGATATTGTTCCGGCAATTTGGACTTAAATATAACGAATCTAAAATGGATTAAAACAGGTACTTCCGATTGAAAATGCAGAAACAAATAGCAGACCTCATAAAAAATTCTTGAAATTTCGGCAGTAAATAGTAGACAAAAAAAAATGAAATTCTTTTTTTACTGATCAAGAATCGGATCTACGGTTTGAGATCTATGATCAGCACAAGTCAGATTAGGGTTTTGGTAAACCCTAACGAGTTTTAAATTTTAAATCTGATTCTCTGACAAAGTAAAAATACTAAACAAAGGTTAAAATTATCACAATTTCACAGTAAATAACTCATATCAATATGAATCCACTGCACTTTACAGAGCTCAAATCAGATATTGGATGAGAAAAATAACCTAACTGCAAGTTACCTATGAATTTCAACAACGATTCTAAACCATTGAAAATCATGGTTTAATCTTTTATTTTTTTAATAGGGTTACCTAATTCCAAAATATCTGATTTTTTTACAGTAGCTCACTGACATATCATTGTATCACATATTAAAAAATCAGAAATTTACAGTGAGTACTTCAATACGAAATAACATGTTCTTTGCTGATTCAAGCTTAAAACACACAGAAATTTGATAAAACCTAATAAAGCATGCATTAATCAATGAAAACAATAAAGAAAATATTAAAACAGTTAAATAAAATTGATTTCTATGCTGAAAAATGTGTAATAAACATAAATAAGCAAAGAAATAAATAAAATACATAGAATCCATTGCTGGAATTTGATTTTACCTTAAAAAACATGGATTTGACCCATTTAACGGGTAAATCGCATGTTTTAATGGTTAAGAACATAAAAAACCATGCTACAATCGATTCTAACGGATTAGAATCCCTGGAACAACACCAAAACAGAGTTAGATCATCTTCTTGAACCTCTCTTGAGGTTCTTGAACTTGAATCCATGGTTTAATCCATGATGGGGATGGCTCCAATGGCTAAAATTGATTTAAAACATGAAAAAATATTGAATAAAACTAAAAAATATTAAAAAATATTACCTTGGTGCTTGCAGCAATGGAGGAAGGGCTGGAGAGAAGAGAGAAGCTCCAAGATTTCTAAAAGGAGAGAGTTAGGAAAATCGACCCCCCTTATGCCTCTATTTATAATAAAAAAAATTAGGTTAAAATTTGAGAATTTTAAAAATTTTGGACTCTAAAGGCGGGGGGGGATTTTTGGGTGGAGTTACCTATATGCCCTTGACCTAATTAACTCTAATTGACACCTAATTGAACTCCTAACTAACCCTAAAGACCCCCAAATGTGACGCCACTTGGCGTTTTTCCACATTTGGTTTTTAAAGTTTTAAAAACCTTTAAAAACAATGGTTTAAAACTAAATTTTAAAATGTATTTTCAAAAAAGATTTTGACTCTTCTAACTTTCTAAAACTAACCAAGACATTGACTAACTCTAGTCTAGCCCTGACTTTCTCAAATGTGGCGCCACCTCGAGTGGACCCCACTTGAATTTTCAAAAACGTTTTTAAAACTTGAAATCGAGAGAATTTTCAAAAGATTTTTAAAAGTAAACTTGAAATTGAAAGTTTTGAAATGGCATAGAGTCTTGATTGAGTTATAACTCCTCTGGATATGGCGCCAACTGGGTTGGCCCCACATCGAAGTTTTGAAAAATTGAAATAAAGACTGAAAATGGTTTTGAAAAGGTGTTAAAATCAATAAATAAAATTTAAAGACTTGAAAATAGAGTCCTAAGCAAACTAGGACTCTGGGCTAGAGTCCTGAAACTTTAAGACTCTAAGATTTTGGGATTTTAAAAGCCAAATAAAGAAGTTTTTGAAAGATTTTATCAAAACTGGTAAAAACAAGTTAAAAAATGCAGTCAGGGTTAGAGTCCTAACTCAACTGAAACTCTAAAATAGAGTCCTGAATTAACTGGACTCTGCAAAATGACCTAATTTTTGAAAACAAATGGAAATAAATGAAAATGAAAGTAAAAAAAAACATTAAAACAGACTCCTGACTGGATTAGGACTCTGGGATAGAGTCCTGATCGGACTAAAACTCTAGATTTTTTTGGTATTTTTCTAAAAAACAGATAAAAGAACTTGTGAAAGCAGTGAAAATAATAACAAATACTGAAATAAACCAGAGTTCTGATTCAACTGAGACTCTGAGGACAGAGTCCTAATTGAACTAGGACTCTCAGATTTTTGGATTTTTTGAGAAAATAAATGAGAGAATTTTGAAAAATAGTTAAAAACAGGATGAAATTGAAGTTTTGGTTCAGAGTCCTGATCTGATTAGGACTCTAAGAAAGAGTCCTGATTCGATCAGAACTCTAAGAATTTTAGTTTTCTGATAATCAAATGATGAAATTTGGGCAAAGATTTTGAAAACCAGTGAAAATGAAGTATGAAAACCAATTTTGGATAGAGTCCTGATTCGATCAGGACTCTGGGGTAGAGTCCTGATTCGATCAGGACTCTGGGGTAGAGTCCTGATTTGATCAGGACTCTAGGATAAAACCTCATAATTTTGAAATTCTTTGATAAAAGTGTGGCAGTTTTGATAGATGGAAACATTTTTAAAAGATTCTTTCAAAATTGAAATCAGGATCAGAGTCCTGATCGAACAAGGACTCTCTAAATAGAGTCCTGTTTTGACTAAAACCCTGAGTTTCTGACTCATTTTGAAAGATTTTGAAAGATTTGATTGAAAAAAATAGCTGTAAAAGATTAGAGTCCTAATATGATTAAAACTCTGAAGAAGAGTCCTGATCCGACTGGACTCTTGAAGAAGAGTCCTGGCCAAAACAGAAGATTTTAAAAGGTTTTCTCCTAAAATAGGTAAAAAGGTAGTGAAAAGTAGAGTTCTGATCCGACTGGACTCTGAAAAAGAGTCATGATCCAACTAGGACTCTAAATTTTTTGGAGATTTTTGAAAAGTAAAGGAATTCAAAAGCAACACCACATAAATGGGTCTCATCTGAGAATTGAAATCGGTTGAAAATTGAGTTTAAAACAAATCCAGATTATTTTCTGAGAAAACATTTCAAAATATAAGGTCCTGGGGGTTGGCAAAATGACAGAATGCTGATTAAAAACTCAGGTTTTAAAATTGATTTTGAAAGAAAAGTTTTAAAACCCGAATCTGGATTAAATATTTTGAAAACAGGAGTGCTGGATCTCGAAAATGAGATGTAATGACATGCAATACAATGAAATGGTATGCCGAATGCATGCAATGATATGCAATGACATATGAAATATATAAACACTGGATGAGTGTGACAATTTGGGGTGTTTACACTACCCGGCCTTTTGTTTTCTGCACTGGCTTCAGCTGGCTCTGCCAGCATCTTGCTAATCATCTTTTTAAACATGGCATATATTTGAGGGTCGATGCCATCATCTGCTTGCTTTCCTTGACTTTTAAATGACCGCAAGAAATCTATTTCCTCTTCTGAAGCCATTGAGTACTCTGTGGTCTTCTTTCTTGACCTTGTCTGAACCATTGAATATCATGAACGCTCTCTGTAGGACAAAGTTGAGGATTAGGTTTTTGAGAGAGATTTTGATTGAAAGAAAAATATTTGCTGAGAAATTTTGTAGACAATTTGAAAGAATATCCCATTACTAGGGATTGAGTCGTTGCGACAATTATGTTGTCATTCCTTTACAAAGAAAATAAACAACTGAAAATTATGCTTTGTTACATAGGCGAGGTCGTCAAACCAAGATAGAATAAAAATTAAAGGAATTTTATTGAAGGAAAAACATGATTTTATTAATAATATACTTGACAAAGTAGAGGGGGACAAACAATTTTCCACCACTCCTGATAATCAGAGGACACTCAAGGACCAGGAAAAATAGTAAGAGTAACAAAAGAATCTCAGTCATGTCTGGCAGAATGGTATGCTCCGGACCACTGATCTGATGTGAGATCGAACTCTGGCAAGATCCCCGATAGTAGACGAATTTCCATGTGCTTCTGTCTCTGATAGAATTGTCTGACACAGCGCTCTGGATGGTAGTATGCGCAGAAGAATGGGCCAAGTAGCCTGAACCACTTGCCAAATGTGTAAGTATATCTGGGAGATGATTCTTGATGATCAAAGTAGTCCCAAACGACCTCTTCCTCCTGAAGGTTATCGATCAAGAATCGGTATCGTGCAACTGGAAGAAGCTTTTCACCATTATATCTGAATGAACTGGCTCAGGCTGGCACATGCCGGACGAACCAAGACTGCAATGCATAGGTACACCCTTCGACTAGAATTGATTCTCCGAGTGTGAAACGGGTCAACCCTCGGTATAGAAAAGCGAGTGCGGCCAAGACTATAGAGAGGCGGTTGGTATGTCGACTTCCCCACCTTTACAGAAGTTGAACTATCCTGATATCCATGTAATTCCGTCCATCTGGAAAGAGAGCTAATCCCACAGTGCATAAGACCATCGCATGCTGAATTCTCTCTCGAGGTGTTCGAGATAAGGAACTGACTTCCACAAATGCCCCATACTGTCTGTAGATTTCGAGCAGGTCCATAAATTCATTTCCATTCTTCTCTATCAAGGGCCAAGACTTGCGTCTTGTTATGCAAGCTAAAGCGTCTCGAGGATCCAGACCCTTGACATTGATCAAAAATTGCTTCTTCAATGGATCTCCAGGCTGACCAGCTGGTTCAGGTAATCCCATAATCTCCGAGAATTCGTCCATCAATAAAGTCATTTCTCCCCATGGGAACCAGAAGGTACTAGTGCTCAGATTCCACCGTTCTGCCAGTGCGTGGATCAAATTGTCGTTAACTGTCTGCTTTCTCACTACGGATGCCAGTTCTAATCTACAATCGTCCAAATGGTCCGGAAACATACGAGAGAAGTTTTTGAGCCATGAATAATACCACCAAGGAATGAAGGATCCGGTGTTGAGGACTCGATGTTCAGGAAGACCTTGTCGCACCTCATAGGAGATGTGACCCTCAGGAAAGACTGAATCAAGTTGACTGGATGCCATTAGACTAGAAAACATGGAAAAATAAGACTTAGAAAAATACAGGAATTTTGAAAATTTGCAGGCAGGTTAAAAATGAAGCAGAAAATTCAAGATCCAGAAGAACGAAAGGATGAAAAATCACCTAGAGTTTTGAAGGAAATAGAAGAGAATTTGGAAAATCGTCCAGGGTTTTGAGAAAATACAAAGGAATACTTTATAAATTGGAAAATGAGGTATTTGAAAAATCAGCCAATATTTTAGAAAAACTGGGTAAAATATGGAAAAGTAAAGAGAAGATGACTACAACATATTCAATCACATCATGTACAAACAATCATGCACATACAACATTCCCTAAAAGCTGACTCTAGATGCACAAGTTTTGAAATAGTTGTAGGACCTTAATCCTAACTCTAAGGTTCAGATCATCTGTGTCCAATCATGCTATGCCTATATACTCGAGCCGAGGCTCGATGTACGTGGCATAAAATCAATTTCTCAAGTTCTAGGTTCAAGTTTTCCAACATCCTTGAGCGCCTGTCGATATACGTTGGACTATGGCCCTTGGTACGTGGCAGGGGGTTTTCACCCAAATAGGTTGCCCAGTTGTGAGGCTTTATCCCGAACTATGGTTTTGGAAGAAAGCCCAGCAACGTGAAGACCGTGTAAAGATAGGTGGAGTGGTTTTTGAAAACATGAGCACATGCAAGTAAACAGAGGGCTCTAAGTCCTAAAGAGATAGAATTTTGAAATATTTGAAGAAGCAAACATTGTTTTCATACAAATCCTAGATTGAGGAGTGTTGTATTAGACCTAAGTCTATGTGAGCATGAATAATTCTCCTCAATATGGTCCTACCAAACCATGCCTAGTCTACATGCAATCCATGTCAGTTGGGTTCAACTCTAGGCTCCCAGGTTCACATGATAACATAAAGTAAAAGCTGACATTCCATGAAACACGATTTTGACAATTTGAACTAAGTTAAGCACACAATTGATCAGGCGAAGACAGGTCCCATCACGGTCGCCAAACCTGTTATCATCGCAAAATTTTACTTTTGCAAGTCAAACTGACCTTTGAAAAAGTTTTTGAAAATAATTCGCCTCCGTTTTAAAATGCGGGATAATTTCGAAGAATGGGACTCGCCTGTCTGTTATCGTCGCAAAATTTTTCCCGTCCTCCCTTACTTGCAGAAGAGAGAGGAAAATGCTTTCGTGATTCAAACTTGATCGGATTTTGGAAATTGTTTTGAAATACTCGCCTCCGTTTTGAAAATTGCGGGAAAATCCATGGGATGGGGCTCGACCTGTTGGTACAAGGTTCGACCGTTCCTGCCGCCTTTAACAGGGGTAATCGAACCAAGGACCAAAATTATGCTTGACTTAGCGAAATTATCGAAATTGTATTCTATCCTAAATGCACAGAGAATTCAGGCATGTGCTATGAGAATTTTGGAAAATGTAAATTGGAAAATATGATGTATGCTTAGAAAACATTTAGAGTTGAAAAACATTTCTCGGGAAAAGATGGAAATCAGTCTCTCAAGAAAAGTCAGACGAAAAAGGTTTGAAATCTCGAGAAAGTTTATAAAGAGTTGGAAAATCTTGAAGAAGTGAGAATCTTGAGAAAGTTTAAATGAGAATCTCGGGAAAATCTTGAGAAAGTTTATAAAGACTTAGAAAAATGAGAATCTCAGGATAATTTTGAGAAAACTTATAAAGACTTAGAAAAATGAGAATCTCAGGATAATTTTGAGAAAGCTTAAAAAGACTTGGAAAACCATGAAAAAATAAGAATCTCAGGAAAATTGAAGGAATTCTTGAGAAAAGATGAACATTTGAAAAGGAAAGCACTTGTTGAGAAAATGCAGACTTTGAGAATTTTCTTAAGAAAAGGATAGGAAATTTATAGGAAAAATTCATTGGAGAAGGAAATTTAGAACTTAGGAAATTGAATCCTGAGAATTTTATCTTTGAAATTTCTGAAAATCAGCTTTTTATTCTTGAGAAAGATGAAAAATTCCCTTTTGAAAATGGATATTAAGAAAATAACTTTTTAAGGAAAATCACGAGAAAACTTTGATTTGAGAAATCCAACTCCGAATATCATCATAGTGTCTTGAGAAAATCGATTCCATGAAGTGAAAATCTTTTGAGAAAATCATGAGAAAAATGAATGATGCAGATGATTTGAATGAATGAATGCACTTTGAAAAACTTTCTAAAAAAATTTGTTGGAAAAATGTGGATTAAGCCAAAATAAATCCTTCGCATATTTTGACTGTGGCCATGAATATATTCAGAATTTATTTGAGTTAATTCACAATATTTTGAAAACATTGAAAATATGAGGTGCATTTTCAAGATAGCCTAAGAGTGTAGGCTCAATGTGACTGGTAGAGAGATGATGGATCTGGGTCTCGTCCATATTCCGACTAGGGTCGTAAATACGGACTCCACCGAGTTCATCAACTCTCTAAGAGTCGGTGCACGTGCCATTCGTGTTCATCCACGGTGAGTTTTGAAAATTGAGATATATGCATCATAGAATCAGGATATTACTGAAATCAAACTATATGAGAGGCGGCCTAATCTAAGCAGTAAAAGTAAATCTTATTCCAAGGTTGATTATTACATTTCTGACGTGAGTCAAAATAAATGAAATAGAAATACATAATGAAAAAGAATCAGCCTCCTCCAGACTTTCCTGCAAAATTGAGAATTAGTACAAGATAACCAAGAAAATGGGTATATATACTATATACAACAAAGATATACAGGTAAATATAGAAATACTTGAATTTATGATGAATGATATATGATAATGAAGATATATTTACAAAAGTAAGAGAAAAGGAAAATATATGTAATAACAAGTACACATGAAGGGATATATATATATATATGTATATAAGTATGTATACATGTATATATATATAGACATATATATATACATATATACACATACATATAGGTAGATATACAATAGATATACATATACATAGATATATATATATATACATATAATGAGAAAATATATATGTTTAATGGAAATTCCATATAATGGGTAAAACCAGAAAATACAGGTATATACAGTTTCTGTAGGTGCTTTCACACAGCCATATTTCCCAAATTACAAGATAATTTTCGATAAAAATGGGTATGGAGCTTCCCTATATATCAATAATGAAACATGTCAAAGATGGTATAGAGATCATGAACGGATATGGATATATCCGTTCATGAAGGTGGCTGTTTATCAAGACTGCACACCTGCAGAAAAATGAATGTTTCCAACACTTGCATCCGTACCAATTTCACCACTAACCAAAGACAAGTTAATATCTGTAATATATATTGAATGAGATCTTGAAATGAATTCTCAATTGCCGAAATCTCAATGGTCCCCATGCTACAAAAAATTTTGTTTTTTTGTTTTTACACTAGCTAGCTCTTGGCAATGCTGGAAATATTACAATGATATTTTATAAGATGTATAAAGAATTATATCAGCTGGAAACTCTCCAAAGCAAAATGGCAATAGGTTATTATAGATCTGGATGCACAAGGGAAGTAGTGCCAACTAACGGCACAATAATCCTACAACAAGCAATGTAGATAGGATGATGAATATATTACCGGAAGTAGGACATTCCAGTAAACATAATTTTGCAGGCAATAAGATAAGATGATAAATTTATTACAGGAAAATCAATGGAAAATGAAAACAGAAAATGTGATAATCAAAACTGGAAAATTGATAGAAAATGAAAACAACGAATGTGATTAACAAAAACTGGAAACAGGGAATGATAAGTCAATAGGATGAATCATAAGCAAACAGACAAACATGCTAGAAAATGCCAAATGAAATGTATAAAGCTAAAAAAATTAAATAAAATAAAATCAAAGATTCAGACATTAACTAATGCAAAAGAGGAAATTCAATCTATATGATTGTTTTTGTCGCGAAATTTTCCCCCCGTCTTCCCTTCCTTGCAGAAGAGAGAAAGAGGAAATGCTTTCGCGCTTCAAACTTGACCGGATTTTGGAAATTGTTTTGAAATACTCGCCTCCGTTTTGAAAATTGCAGGAAAATCCATGGGATGGGGCTCGACCTGTCGGTACGAGGTTCGACCGTTCCTGCCGCCTTTAACAGGCGTAATCGAACCAAGGACCAAAATTGTGCTTGACTTAGTTAAATCATCAAAATCATGTTCTGTCCTAAATGCACAGAGAATTTAGGCATGTGCTATGAGATTTGGAAAATGCAACTTGGAAAAACATGATGTATGCTTGGAAAATATTTGAAGTTGAAAAGATTTCTCAGGAAAAGAGTAAATTTCTCAGGAAACTCAGATGAAAAGATTTGAAATCTTGAGAAAGTTTATAAAGACTTGGGAAAATCATGAATGATTGGAAGTTCTGAGAAAATGTGAGTAATTCTTAGGAAAAGTGTGAACATTTGAAGGGAAATGCTTGTCAGGAAAACTCCAGCTCTGAAAATTTTATTTGGAAAGAGGATTGAAAATTCATAGGAAAACTTTTGGAGTTGAAAAGCATTTCTTGGGAAAAGGTGAAAATCGATTTCTCAGGAAACTCAAATGAAAGGGGTTTTGAAATCACAAGAAAGTTCATAAAGGTGTGGAAAAATCAGAAATAGTTGAAAATCTTGGGAAAATAGAAGTGATTCTTGAGAAAAAAGGTGAACCTTTGAAAAGGGAAACACTTCTTAGGAAAACTTGGACTTTGAGAGTTTTCTTAGGAAAATGATGGAAATTCATAAGAAAGCTCATTGGAGAAGGAAATTCAAAACTTGGGAAATTGAAATCCTGGGAATTTTACCCTTGAAATACTTGGAAATCGATTTTGATCTTGGAAAAAGATTGGAAAACTCTTTTGAAGCTCTTAAGAAAATAACATTTTCCAGGGAAAACTATGGGGAAATTGACTTGGGAAAACCGATTTTGAAAGATTCTTATAGTTTCTTGAGAAATCGATTTCTTGAGAATGAAATTTTCTTAAGAAAATCATAAGAAAACCATAAGAAAACCAATGATTTCATGATGCAAATGATATGAATGAAAGAATGCACTTTGAAAGGTTTTCTAGGGAAATTTGTTGGAAAAATGTGTATTAAGTCAAAGTAAATCCTTCACATATTCTGACTGTGGCCATGAATATGTTCCGAGTTTAATTGATTTAATGCACAAGATTTTGAAAACATTGGAAATATGATGTGCATTTTCAAGATAGCCTAAGAGTGTAGGCTCAATGTGACTAGTAGAAAGATGATGGATCTGAGTCTCGTCCATATTCCGACTAGGGCCGTAAATATGGATTCCACCGAGTTCATCAACTCCCTAAGAGTTGGTGCACGTGCCATTCGTGAACATCCATAGTGCTTTTGAAATAAAATGCATGAATCATATAAGCAGGATATTGCATAAATTCAAACTATATGATATGCATCCTAGTCTAAGCAGGAAATTAACTCTCTTATTCCAAAATTTACATTATTACATCACTAAATAAAGGAAATAAAAGAAATTTGCAGACTTCAGCTCCTTCTTTTGAATGTCCCTGCCAAACTTGAAATAAGGTTAGCTCAAATATGTGGGTTTTTCCAAAATTTTCCAATAATATTATGAAATTATTGGATTTAATTGGATATAAACCCTATGATCATGCTTCCTTGATATTTGAAATGACGTAAATGCAGGGAATTCAGTGGAAAACAGTTTGAAATTCGGAATTGGGGTCAAAATGACCAAAATACCCCTAAAATTAAAGTTACACATTTAAAATCAGGGTTTTTTGAAGGAAAACTTAGTAAAATTGGGATTTCGAAATTCAAATTGAATTCAATGATGATGAAATGCAGTATGACATGCTGCTAAACACATTAGGACTGTAAAATCAGAATTTGGCATTTTGCAATTTACTCAAAATAACGAATTTCGCTTGTTTTTCACTTGGATTCGGGTCCTGCGGGACCCTGTTTTGGTATTGTGACTAATCCGAACCTCAAATGGATTCCAAATTGCACCAAATTCGGTATGAAGCATCTACGTACTCTGATAAACAACCTAGAATGCTAAAAATCACGAAATGATATGATTTAAATGCTACAATTCAAAGAAAGTCCTAAAATGGTGGATTTTGCCTATGGATCCGAACCAAATGCAATGCTTAACATGATAATGCAAGATTTACACCATGAAAACTTCTGATATTTTTCAGACTGCTAAAAGACCCAAAATGGAACATTTTTGGTTTTTACATCCTCGGGATTTGAGCCATGGTGAGTTCAATAACAGGGATTTAGTTCTGACAGAGGTAAAAATCACCCTAATCTGATGTAAAATGCCAAACAAATATAAAACAGCCATGGAAATTTATGAAATTAATCAGAGCTACGCGACACCTACATGAACAACTTTCATGTTTACGACTTCGGCATTTGATCAACAGAAACACATATAAAAATATAACTATTCCCGCCTAAACTAACAGAACAGACAAATGTAGCAAAACATGGGACTGACAAAAAAAATCCGAAGCAGGTATCAACACTGTTCTAAAAATCACAGTCTTTCAGATGCAAACAGAGGACATCTTGGACACAACTTTCACTTTTTACAGTTTTGGATTTGGAGCAACACACAAAGAGAAACCACATCCGTAAGTCGATCCAAGATCTCAGAGGCCCAAATTAGGCTCTGACACGTGTCCCGAACTCTCGGATTTTTGTCAGACATAAAAAAAAATCAGAAAAATCTGAGAAACTCATATTAAAAACTAGACATTCTCACTAGTTCCGAACATCTTTCGGATCGAAAATCGGATCACCCATGAGGGATATCTCGATTTTACAAGTCGGCAAATGATTTTCAAAACGCATCCCGGGTAACAAAACCCGACTTGCCATTTTGAATGTTTACTAAAGTAAACAAATTCAAATGCCTTTGAATTTTTGCAAAAATTTCAGGGAAACCTAAGGGCGCATTTCGTGATTTTTTTGGGATTTTTAATAAAAAATAAATGCATGAAATGACGTGTGGACTGACTGACAAAAACAGAGACCTACTGAAAATAAGCAGAATTGAAATAAATGCTAAATTAATCCTAATTAATTCATGAAATGTACTAAATGAATGAAATAAAATGCAAATTAAATCTAGCTAACTACATGCATGTTAAAAATCATCAAGGAAGTATAATTATGTATTTTTATATATGTCGTTTTATGAGAATAGCTCAATCCATCCCTCGGATGAGCTCTTTCTTTAAACGACAACACGAATCAAACCAAAAGAATTATCATAGTGAAATCAATAGGAATGGAGGCTTACCTTGTGTTCTCCAGCGGTTTTGGAACTCCCAAAATGAGTGGCTACCTTGATAATGGGCTCCAGAGGGGCGTGAATCCAGAGGAAACCAAGAAAGAATGAAAATGGAATTCTGAAGTTCAATTCTCAAACAGGGCTCTCAGAGTGAAAATGCTAAATCCAAAAGAAGCTCTCCTAGGCTGGGCATGGGGCCTTGTATTTATAGAGATTTTTGGAAAATTTTGAAATTCAAAGAAGCTTAATCTGAGCCCTCCATGTGGCGCCATCTCAGAGGGTGTTGTCTTGGAGTTTGAAATTCAAATTCTGCTTTATTCTGGAAGGAGGAGAGACTTCCATGTGGCGCCATCTCAGAGCATCCACATTGCCATGTGTCAGAAGGTAGGAGCAAAGGAAGCAGAAGACGCCACCTCAGAGGGGTTTGAATTCTACTTTTTTTGATGAAAGGAGAGACTGACATGTGGCGCCATCTCAGAGCATCCACATTGCCATGTGTCAGAAGGTAGGAGCAGAGGAAGCAGAAGACGCCACCTCAGAGGGGTTTGAATTCTACTTTTTCTGATGAAAGGAGAGACTGACATGTGGCGCCACCTCAGAGCATCTTCATTGACATGTGTCAGAAGGAAAGGCAGAGGATTCAGATGGTGCCACCTCAGAGAGAGTTTGAAATTTAAATTTCTGCTTTTTCTAGAGGAAAGGAGAGACTGCCATGTGGCACCACCTCAGGGTGGCTCCTACAATGACATGTGGCAAGAGGGAGGAAAAGGGACACGTGGCACCATCTCACACAAAATAGAAAAGGTGAAGTTCAGGATTTGCGCCACCTCAGACTGGAGTTTGAACATTTGAATTCTAGCTTTCTCTGAAGGAGGCAGAAAATGACATGTGTCCTCTACTTTTTCTAAAGAAAGCAGAGAGAGACACATGTCCATTGCTTTTTCTGAGAAGAGCAGAGGGTGACATGTGTCATTTTCTTTTTCTGAGAAAAGCAGGGAGTGACATGTGTCTTCTACTTTTTCTAAAGGAAGCTGGAGATGACATGTGTCATCTACTTTTCTGAGAAAAATAGGAGGGAGACATGTGTCCTCTGCTTTTCGTGAAAGGAGCAGAGATTGACACGTGTCGCTTGCTTTTCCTGAGGAAAGGAGAGAGCGACATGTGTCACCTGCAGGAGACATAATTCAAATGGTGCCACCTCAGGGGAGACAAGTTCTACTTTTTCTGAACAGGACAACACATGACACGTGGCATCTCATGGTGACCTTGGAATGACACTTGGCACAGGGTGAAGATGGTAGACATTGACACATGGCATAAAATAAAGAGGATGACTAATGACATGTGGCGGCATCTTAAGGTGGTCCCACACTGACACGTGTCAAAGGGTGGCAGAAGAGAGAAGGTGACATGTGGCGGCATCTTAAGGTGGTCCCACACTGACACGTGTCAAAGGGTGGCAGAAGAGAGAAGGTGACATGTGGCGCCAACTCTAGGTGAACCCTATGCTGACACATGGCAGGTAAATGGGAGGAGAGAGAAAGGACAAGTGGCACCAATCTAGGGGACAAGGTTCCTATTTTTTTGGGTTTTTCAAAGTTCAGGTTTTTCAAAAGAAAAGTCTATGTGACACCACCTCAATGTGGGTCCCACATTGCTTCTTTATTGAAATAAGAACAAGACAACAACCTCTTTTTGGAATTTTCATAAAATCTGGGCTAATTGGTAAAACAGGAATTTTTGGAAAGAGTTGGCCCCTGTAGGGCAGTTTTGTAAAAGGAAGATATTTGAAATTGTCAAAAGGGCAAAATCTGAGATAAGGTGGCAGAAATCCATATTAAAACTATCCAGATCATTTTCCTGAGGAAATATTTTAAAGCCCTGGGGGTAAAATGGGAAGAACTGATAATTTTGAAGACCCAGGGTTTTGAAATCAATTTTGAAAAGAGTTGAAATTCTAATCTGGATTGAAAATTTTGAAATCGAGAGTTCTGGACCTCGAAATGACATGTTGTGCAGTGCAGTGATATGAAATGCTCATGCAATGCTATACAATGACATGTCTTATGCAATATAATCTTGAACCAAGACTTGGAGATGCCTGTCTCCTGTCAGGAATAAAATTTTGAACATCTGAGCTAAAATAGGGAGACTTTGAGAGTTCCAAATGAAATTTGGACTTTTACAAGGTTCAAACTCAGAAAATGACCATTTTGCCCTCCGGCGATTTCAAAGGCTGAATTATGATGTTTGGTGAAAATGTCGGGGAGGTGAGTGAAAATTTGGGGTGTTTACAACGATGCTTTGAAACAGAATTTTATTAGTAAATTGAAATGTAACAACAACTAAAACAGTGTATTGAAAATGCTAATACAGGAAATCAAAAAAGCATGGGCAACAAAATCAAAATAACAAAACAGAAAACAAAAAAAAATGAAATGAAAATAACACATAGCCATGTGTTACCTTGTAATTCCCCTATTCCAAATGACCTGTAGAGAGCAAATGAAGGTCTGTTTTCTGCTGCGGCTGAAGGAAAATGTAGCAAACGCTGGCTGGAGCTGTGGCTGGGCTGAAGTGAGGATGCAGGAACCGTTGAAAGCTTGGTGGCTGGGCTGAAGAAGGATGGCAGTTGGCTGGAGCCTTTTTGCTGCTGGGGCTGAAGAAGATGGGAAAAAAAACTGGTGGCTGGATCTTCAATGGGCTGAAGTGGGGATAGACACGTTCAGCATCCTGCTGGATGGTTTGAGGAAGGATGGCAGCAATCGTTGGCTGCGAGAAGTGCTGGGTGGGCTGAGGAAAATGAGAAGCAGGCTCAATGGAGTTTCCTGCGGCTGGGCTAAATGAAAGGGGCGATGCTGGATGTAGTTTTCTGATGGTGGGCTGAGGATGGTGGATGATGGGCAGCTTGCTGCTGGGGCTTCTGCTGGGCTGAAGAAGGATGGCAATTGGCTGGAATGAAGGAGAGTGCTGGTGGTGGAAGACGTTGGCAGCAACCGTTGGAGGTGGAAGAATCCTGCAAAACAGAAAAAAGATCAATCGGCTCCCTCTACTTCCTCCCCTCTTTGGCTATAGGAAAAATCCTTCCTCTTTTTGGTGAATCCCCTACGATAAGCTCCAAAAGACCTCCCTGCGCATGTAGATGAGAGACTCTCTGAGGTTGGGCTGAAGGTAAGATGAAGCGGCTGGGTAGCCTCTCCTTTGAGAATAAGACCCCTGCACCATCAAAAAAGAAAAATTCAATTCTCCCCTCTCTCGATCAAATGGCTGGGTGGTCTTTTAAAGACCTTCAGCCTCTTTCCAAAAAAAAAACAAAAACGCAGCTTCTTGTTTTCAGTTATGGTTATTCAAATTGGAACTTTAATGCCGCCGTTTTCAAAAGGGCGCATCTTGGTTTTTTTTTTTTTTTTAAATGTTTCATTTCATTTACCTAAGTTCTAGGTAAAAATGAAATTTATTTGTTTTTTTTTTGGGGGGAAGTTCGGCTGTACCATTTAAGGGCTGCATCCTTCTAAAAATAAATTTTTTTATTTAAACAAAGCAATAAAAAGTTATGAAATAAAAAAAAAATGAATATTGAAATAAATAAGAGGCTTTTATGGAAATGCCACCTCAACCCACTTTTAAAATCCTTTTGGAAAATAAAGTTTTATTTTGCTTTGGAAAATCTTTTATTTTCAATTGGGGTGCCACATGTGTGTGGGCCCACTAACTAAAAGAATAAATAATAAAAAAAATAACATTAAGAAGAATTTGCAAATGGGTTCGATCTCCGGGTGGGTCCCGCTCGAGAATAAACAACTTACCTGAGAGTCTGAGTATGATGCTAGTTCAAAGGCGGGTCCCGCTCCATTTATTTGAAGATACGAAATAAAACATTATTTGTTTTTCAAGAATTTGGAAAAATTGGGTTTTCAGGGCAAAAATATGGATAAATGTAAAAAAAAATTGTAAAGAGATTTAAAATCTTTTGCAAAAAGTTTTGAGATAAAATCTTTAAAATCAATATCCAAATATCCAGATTGTTTTTCTTGAGAAAAATTTTTGTAATTCAAAGTCCTGGGGGTAAAATGGGAAAATTGACAATTTTAAAAAACCCAGGGTTTTAAAAATCAATTTTGAAAAGTTTAAACATCAAATCTGGATTGACAATTTAATAAATCAAGAGTTCTGGATCTCAAAATGACATGTTGTGCAGTGAAATGATGCAATGCTATGCAAAGACATGTTCTATGAAATGTCACTCTGAGCTCGGACTTGGAAATTTTACCTTTTTGTCCAGAAAAATGATTTTGAAATTTTGCAATTTGAAGATGTCTCTGAACCTAAATATAGAAATTTTGAGGCTCAAGAGTGAAATTTAGGACTTTTTGCAAGGTTCAATCTTGGAAAATGACCATTTTGCCCTTTATTGCTTCCGGAGAACTGAAATGTGCCGATTGAGGGCAATGTCAAGAAGTGAGTGAAAATTTGGGGTGTTTACAGATGCCTCTCTTTGCTACTAAGCCGGCTTATGGTCGAGCTTAGTGGCAAAGAAAACACACCAAATTTGGGCTATATAAAAACGCCCCAGTTAGAAGGATCTGACTGGGTATGAAGAAGTTAGCCCGAGGAAGATGATAGATATGAAATGGAGAAATGAAGAGGAAAGACTCACTCTGTGAGAGTGAAATTCAGGTTTATGCCCTTAACCTGGATGGGACAGAAAATGCTTCGTATGGAACAAAGCCCAGGTTTTAACCTTTGACCTGATTGGGGAATGAAAATATCTCATCAAAATGAGATTCAGGTTTGTACCCTTAACCTGATCGGGTGAAAAATGGAATACCTCTTTGAATGAGGCTCAGGTTTGTACCCTTATCCTGATCGGGTGGAAAATGGAATACCTCTTTGAATGAGGCTCAGGTTTGTACCCTTATCCTGATCGGGCGAAAGATGGAATACCTCTTTGAATGAGGCTCAGGTTTGTACCCTTATACTGATTGGGCGGAAAATGGAATACCTCTTTGAATGAGGCTCAAGTTTTGTACCCTTATCCTGATCGGGTGAAAAATGGATGGAATCCTCGAAAGAAGAGACCACGATGGAACCTTCGAATTTTGCACAATAAATCCAACAGGGGTTTTGCAAAAGGAAGGAAAATGGGGTCCCTAAAGCTTGAAAAGGGGTTGATCTTGGACGTCTCATTTCTGAGACTAAAATCAGCTTTTGAAATTGCCTTTTGCGAGAAAATGATTGTTGGTTCAACCTCAAACCGAAATGGAACTGTCTATGGTGGGACAGTGGGGACACAGAGAAGTGTGCAATCTAAGAGTTCATGCTCTAAAAGAAGGGAAGGAATCAAGTCCTTAAGAGGGATTTAAAATTGGTGTCTGGATGTATCAAAAACAGACATCGAGCTCTCACTTCACGTCAGGATAGCTAGAAAATATTGTCAAAATATTGAGAATTCTGTTTGTTGATTCAAAGTTTTTGAAGATGTTGCACATTATTGCAAAGATATTCCTTACTTTCTACCCAAAGCATTACCTCCAAACAAGGTTCACTTCGGAGAATCAAGACTTGAAATCCAAATTGCTTGCAATTGACCTTCTTCAAGGAAGCTATCAATTTCCTTGATATGAACAAAAAAGAGAATTTGATATTATGAAAGCAGTTGATGAAAGAATATTGATAATAGAATTTCACAAATTTAAAGAGGAGTCTTGATAAATTTGGCAGATTGATATCCTGGGAGCTTCTCTCATGATAATCTTGCTGCACTCTTTTGGCTCTTTTGAGTTTTTTGCTACAGTCTCCTTCATTTTGGAGATGTTCTGATTTTTTTTTTCTCTTTCTTTTTCCTCTCTTTCTCTCTTTTGAAAGGGTACGTCACAAGCTCCTTCAACTTGGAGATGTTTCGATCCTTTTTTTTTTTTTTGACAATATTGGCTCTTGGGTTTAGAGATCTTTGGATGATAGCTGAAATTAAATATCTTTTAGGGATTGTCGGGAGGTTCATCGCATCTGCCTTCATCTCGACAGTGCTTTGGACTTTCCCTGGAAGAATCTGTCGCAAACTCCGTCATCTTGGAGATGTTTCAAATCTTCTTTGGCCCCGGGGGTCTACTCGCTTAATTCGCCTTCATCTTGACGACAAGTGAGAGATCCCTTTTGCGGATATTTAATTGCAGCTTAGGTGATTTTGAGGATACAGGGCTTGGATGAATTCTCTCTTTTTCTAGCGCTCAGGATATTTCCACTGCCTCATTTTCACAAGAATGGTTTATAAAAATGTGCCATTGACTGCGATCAATATCAATCCTCTATGGCTTTGCAAAAACATTGAATCTTCTTTTCTAGCCATATCGAGGATTTATCCTTCATCCTTTTGGTTGGCCAATAGAAAGAATTTGGATTTTGAATCCTTCTTCACAAAAGCTTCACCCTTTTGGAAGTGATACTGAAGATAAACTGAGGTAAAAATTTGTGCAATAAAGTTCTGAAATCAACAAATAATTTGATTGACAAATTGACAAAGTTTTTTTGAAATCCTAGGTGAAAAAGAGCATTTGAAGTCCGGTTTAATGCATCCGTGACAAAAATTACCCTCTCCTTTCCCTAAAGGAGGTGACTATCAGTTCACTGGGAACAATATCAGTTCAATTAAGAACGACCATCGGTTTGCTGGGAACTATATCAGTTCAATTAAGAACAACTATCGCTGGGAATAATATCAGTTCAATGAAGAACGACCATCGGTTTATTTGGAACACTATCAGTTCAATGAAGAACGACTATCAGTTCACTTGGAACACTATCAGTTCAATGAAGAACGACTATCAGTTCATTTGGAACACTATCAGTTCAATGAAGAACAACTATCAGTTAGCTTGGAACACTATCAGTTCGATGAAGAACGACTATCAGTTCGCTTGGAACACTATCAGTTCGATGAAGAACGACTATCAGTTCACTTGGAACACTATCAGTTCAATGAAGAACGACTATCAGTTCATTTGGAACACTATCAGTTCAATGAAGAACAACTATCAGTTCGCTTGGAACACTATCAGTTCGATGAAGAACGACTATCAGTTCGCTTGGAACACTATCAGTTCGATGAAGAACGACTATCAGTTCACTTGGGAACACTATCAGTTCAATGAAGAATGACTATCAGTTCGCTTGGGAACACTATCAGTTCAATGAAGAACGACTATCAGTTCACTTGGAAACACTATCAGTTCAATGAAGAACGATTATCAGTTCACTTGGAACACTATCAGTTCGATGAAGAACGACTATCAGTTCACTGGGAACAATATCAGTTCGATTAAGAATGACTATCAGTTCGCTTAGAACACTATCAGTTTAATGAAGAACGACTATCAGTTCGCTTGGAACACTATCAGTTCAATGAAGAACGACTATCAGTTCGCTTGGGAACACTATCAGTTCAATGAAGAACGACTATCAGTTCACTTGGGAACACTATCAGTTCGATGAAGAACGACTATCAGTTCACTTGGAAACACTATCAGTTCGATGAAGAACGACTATCAGTTCACTTGGGAACACTATCAGTTCGATGAAGAATGATTCTCAGTGGGAATAATATCAGTTCAATGAAGAACGACCATCGGTTCACTTAGAACACTATCAGTTCGATGAAGAACGAATATCAGTTCACTTGGGAACACTATCAGTTCGATGAAGAACGACTATCAGTTCACTTGGGAACACTATCAGTTCAATGAAAAATAACTATCAGTTCAATGAAGAACATGAACCATTATAGAGAGTTGGATCACTTCTATGAATGGTTTCAGAATTATTCCCTTATCCTGAACGAGGATGGAAATTGGATGACCTGGCGGTCGAAATTGAGAATTTTGGTAATTTAAAAATTGGAAATTGGATGACCCGGAGGTCGAAATCGAAGAATTGGATGACCCGAGGGTTGAAGAATTATAGAAAATGATTCAGGTTTATCCCTTAACCTGAAGGGGAAATGTTGATGTAAATTTAATGCAAATGAATATGATTAAATGCAAATTGATGCAAATGAATGCAAAATTTATGCAAATGAGTGCATATATATGCAAAATGAGAGATTGGTTTTATCCTGCCTGCATACAGGATGTTTTGAGGTAAAGATAAATTTTCAAAAAAAATTTCCCCAGTGTGACTGGGGAGGAAAATTTTGAATAAAAAAAAGGACAATTGACAAGCTTCTTGACTAATAGACGTCCTCAAGATCATTCCTCACAAGAGAGACATTTTGAAAAGGAAGAAGAAGCAAATAAGATGGCGCCAAGCTATTGAAAAAAATTCGATGACTTTATTGATGCTTTAAAATCAAGGAAGGAGAATGGGATTACATTATTCTTTTTGAAAAAGCAAGATGAAAAATGGGAAATTGTCGGCATTGTCATCTTCTGGAATGATTGTGGAAAAAGCTTAGTCAGGATGACTAGTCCTCTTTTCCATCTTCAACGAGGAGCTTTTTGTCAATGCAGTCTTGAACAATGTTCTTAAGAACGAAGCAGTTTTCTGTATCGTGCCCTACTGCTCGATGAAACTTGCAAAACTGTTCTTTGAATCTGCCCATAATTGCTGGAGGATCGGTGGCTTTAGGCAACCGGACAATGTCTTTCTCAAGCATATACTCGAGTATACTCTCGAGTGTCTGATCCAGAGGGGTGAATTCTCGATCAGTTCTCCAGTCCTTGCGCTTTGATTTTTCCTGATCTTTCTTTTGATGCTGAGGGCTGGATTGGAGAGGTTTATTACTGTTGATGTCCTTCCCTTTTTGCCTTTTGATTCTCTCCAAACTGTTGCCATGATCATTCTTGTTGCCCTTGCTGTTATTGAAAGATTTGGCCGCAAAAGTGAAGTGAGCCTTCTTTTTGGCATCTTGACTGTTTCTTGCAATGGTAAGGCCTTCATAGACTCCATTCTCTACTCCCATTTCAAGCCATTCAGCTCGTTCAATGAGTTCAACGAAAGACTTGGAGGGTGAGGTAGAGATTAATCCTCTCAGAGGTTGCAAAAAATTGTTGAGGATTAAGGATAAAGCATGCCTTTCTGATATAGGATCCCTCATTTTGTTGCAGGTCTCTCTCCATCTGCGAATGAAGTCCCTTGCCTTTTCATTTTCATTTTGCCTTAGATTGCAGAGATGGCTCAATGTTGGGAGCACTTTAGTATTGAACAGAAATCGCTCGATGAATAAATTGACCACCTTATCGAATTCTCGCAGCTCGATTGGATTGATATGCTCGGAGTACCACTTGGCGGCAGTGCCTTCTAAGCTATGAGGAAAACAGAGAAATAGGGCTCTATTGTCTCTCTTGAATTTGGAGCATTCGGCAAAGAACATGGCGAGGTGGGTTTTGGGATCATCAGAACCATCGAACTTGATGAACTTGCGAGGCAGATTTTCCAGATCTTCGTCTCCTTCTAAGCCATCATAGAAGTCCTCGCTGGTGAAGACTTTCTTGCCTTTGTCGCGAGCTTGCAGGTCTTTAACAACTTTGGCCATTTCTTTGAACTGTGACTACAGGGGCTCTTCTGCAACTTGATCTTTTGATTTGCGACTCCTCCTTTGTTTTCGACCCTGTTTCTGAAATGCCGGAGGCACCTCATATGCTTCATCGGTGTCTTCCTCTGATTCTGATTCATCTGAAATTTCCTCTGGCTGAATTTGCTTCTTGGAAGTCTTCTTATCCTTGTGCCCGTGGAACTTCTCTCTGAATGGATTCTTCTCTACACTGGTCCCAGCCTGTTCATTCATCATTTTGGTCATCATTTTCTGGAACATGGCATACATCTGTGGGTCTATGCCATCCTCCCCTTGCTGCTGCTCTTGACTCTTCTCGGATCGCGGGGAGTCCATCTCTTCTTCTGAGGCCGACGAGTACTGAGATGCCGTTGTTTTTTTTCCTGATCTTGTTCGAACCATCAAATGTTGTGGATGCCCTCTGCAGGATGAAGTCTTGATTAGACTCTGAGGAAATTTTGGATTGAAAAAAAATGATATGATAGACAATTGGAAGAATATCCCATTACTAGGGATGGAGTCGCCGCTGAAATCACGATAATTGTGTTGTCATTCTTTGTAAGAGAAATAACAATGGCAAATGTGCCTTGTTACTTAGGCGAGGTCGTCAACCACGAGAAAAATACCATTTTTGAAGGAAAGAGATATCTCTTGGGAAAACAATCCGCAAATGGATTTAGAATAAGAAGAAGGCAAGTGGGTAAACAATTTCCATTGCAATAATCAAGGTATGCACGAGGAAAATAAGGTGAAGAATTTTACAAATAGACAAAAGAATTGAAAATCCAATGAGAGAAAACATATGATTTTGAAAAATTGCAGGCAGGATAAAAAATGCAGCTGGAAATTCGAGATCCAGTAGAACGGAAGAAGGAAAAATCACCTGGAGTTTTGAAAGAAATTGGATATTTGGGAAAATCTTCCAGGGTTCAAGGAAATAAAAGGAAAAGATGAAAATATGGTTATTTGAAAATATTTTAGAAAAAATATAGGAAAATAGAGGTAATATAAGAACAATCACATCCTGCACAAACATTTATGCACATACAGCACTCCCTAAAAGGCTGACTCTAGATGCATCATTTTGAAAACAGCTGTAGGACCCTAATCCTAACTCTAGGTTCAGATCATCTTTGTCCAATCCAGTTATGACGATATACCCGAACCGAAATCCGAGGTACGTAGCATATAATTTCAACTCCGGTTCTAAGGTAAGGTTTTCCAACATCCTTGAGCGCCTACCGATATACTTCGGACTGTGGCCCGCGGTACGTGGTAGGGGGGTGTTAACCCAAATAATTGGCCCAGTTGTGAGGCTCTGTCCCGAACTAGGGTTCTGGAAGAGAGCCTAGCAACGTGAAGACCGGGTAATGATAGGTAATTGGGGTTTGAAAAAATGATCACATGCAAGAAATGGATGGCTCTAAATCCTAGAGAGATAGACTTTTGAAAATCTTTGAAGAAGCATACATTGTTTGCATTCAGATCCTAAATTAAGGAGAATTGTATTTAGACCTAAGTCTATGTGAGCATGAAAATATCTCCTCAATATAGTCCTACCAAACCATGCCTAAGCTATATGCAGTAAATGTCAGCTAGGTCAAAATCTAGGCTCCTAGGCTCACATGATATAAAAAGTAAAAGAGCTGACATTTTGTGAACATAATTTCGATAATTGAACTAAGTCAAGCATAATTTAGGTCAGACAAGAACAGGTCCCATCACGGTCGCCAAACCTGTTATCGTCGCAAAATTTTTCCTGTCCTCCCTTACTTACGAAAGAGAGAGGGAAATGCTTTCGCGATTCAAACTTGACCGGATTTTGGAAATTGTTTTGAAATACTCGCCTCCGTTTTGAAAATTGTAGGA
Organism: Nuphar pumila; assembly: GCF_984573655.1. Taxonomy (NCBI): domain Eukaryota; kingdom Viridiplantae; phylum Streptophyta; class Magnoliopsida; order Nymphaeales; family Nymphaeaceae; genus Nuphar; species Nuphar pumila. The sequence goes on from NC_143262.1 coordinate 74,293,842, forward strand.
AAATCCATGGGATGGGGCTCGACCTGTTGGTACGAGGTTCGACCGTTCCTACCGCCTTTAACAGGGGTAATCGAACTAAGGACCAAAATTATGCTTGACTTAGCGAAATTATCGAAATTGTATTCTATCCTAAATGCACAGAGAATTCAGGCATGTGCTATGAGAATTTTGGAAAATGTAAATTGGAAAATATGATGTATGCTTAGAAAACATTTAGAGTTGAAAAGCATTTCTCGGGAAAAGATGGAAATCAGTCTCTCAAGAAAACTCAGACGAAGAAGGTTTGAAATCTCGAGAAAGTTTATAAAGAGTTGGAAAATCTTGAAGAAGTGAGAATCTTGAGAAAGTTTAAATGAGAATCTCGGGAAAATCTTGAGAAAGTTTATAAAGACTTAGAAAAATGAGAATCTCAGGATAATTTTGACAAAAATTATAAAGACTTAGAAAAATGAGAATCTCAGGATAATTTTGAGAAAGCTTAAAAAGACTTGGAAAACCATGAAAAAATAAGAATCTCAGGAAAATTGAAGGAATTCTTGAGAAAAGATGAACATTTGAAAAGGAAAGCACTTGTTGAGAAAATGCAGACTTTGAAAATTTTCTTAAGAAAATGATAGGAAATTTATAGGAAAAATTCATTGGAGAAGGAAATTTAGAACTTAGGAAATTGAAATCCTGAGAATTTTATCTTTGAAATTTCTGAAAATCAGCTTTTTATTCTTGAGAAAGATGAAAAATTCCCTTTTGAAAATGGATATTAAGAAAATAACTTTTTAAGGAAAATCACGAGAAAACTTTGATTTGAGAAATCCAACTCCGAATATCATCATAGTGTCTTGAGAAAATCGATTCCATGAAGTGAAAATCTTTTGAGAAAATCATGAGAAAAATGAATGATGCAGATGATTTGAATGAATGAATGCACTTTGAAAAACTTTCTAAAAAAATTTGTTGGAAAAATGTGGATTAAGCCAAAATAAATCCTTCGCATATTTTGACTGTGGCCATGAATATATTCAGAATTTATTTGAGTTAATTCACAATATTTTGAAAACATTGAAAATATGAGGTGCATTTTCAAGATAGCCTAAGAGTGTAGGCTCAATGTGACTGGTAGAGAGATGATGGATCTGGGTCTCGTCCATATTCCGACTAGGGTCGTAAATACGGACTCCACCGAGTTCATCAACTCTCTAAGAGTCGGTGCACGTGCCATTCGTGTTCATCCACGGTGAGTTTTGAAAATTGAGATATATGCATCATAGAATCAGGATATTACTGAAATCAAACTATATGAGAGGCGGCCTAATCTAAGCAGTAAAAGTAAATCTTATTCCAAGGTTGATTATTACATTTCTGACGTGAGTCAAAATAAATGAAATAGAAATACATAATGAAAAAGAATCAGCCTCCTCCAGACTTTCCTGCAAAATTGAGAATTAGTACAAGATAACCAAGAAAATGGGTATATATACTATATACAACAAAGATATACAGGTAAATATAGAAATACTTGAATTTATGATGAATGATATATGATAATGAAGATATATTTACAAAAGTAAGAGAAAAGAAAAATATATGTAATAACAAGTACACATGAAGGGATATATATATATATGTATATAAGTATGTATACATGTATATATATATAGACATATATATATATACATATATACACATACATATAGGTAGATATACATATACATAGATATATATATACATATAATGAGAAAATATATATGTTTAATGGAAATTCCATATAATGGGTAAAACCAGAAAATACAGGTATATACAGTTTCTGTAGGTGATTTCACACAGCCATATTTCCCAAATTACAAGATAATTTTTGATAAAAATGGGTATGGAGCTTCCCTATATATCAATAATGAAACATGCCAAAGATGGTATAGAGATCATGAACGGATATGGATATATCCGTTCATGAAGGTGGCTGTTTATCAAGACTGCACACCTGCAGAAAAATGAATGTTTCCAACACTTGCATCCGTACCAATTTCACCACTAACCAAAGACAAGTTAATATCTGTAATATATATTGAATTAGATCTTGAAATGAATTCTCAATTGCCGAAATCTCAATGGTCCCCATGCTACAAAAAATTTTGTTTTTTTGTTTTTACACTAGCTAGCTCTTGGCAATGCTGGAAATATTACGATGATATTTTATAAGATGTATAAAGAATTATATCAGCTGGAAACTCTCCAAAGCAAAATGGCAATGGGTTATTATAGATCTGGATGCACAAGGGAAGTAGTGCCAACTAACGGCACAATAATCCTACAACAAGCAATGTAGATAGGATGATGAATATATTACCGGAAGTAGGACATTCCAGTAAACATAATTTTGCAGGCAATAAGATAAGATGATAAATTTATTACAGGAAAATCAATGGAAAATGAAAACAGAAAATATGATAATCAAAACTGGAAAATTGATAGAAAATGAAAACAACAAATGTGATTAACAAAAACTGGAAACAGGGAATGATAAGTCAATAGGATGAATCATAAGCAAACAGACAAACATGCTAGAAAATGCCAAATGAAATGTATAAAGCTAAAAAAAATAAATAAAATAAAATCAAAGATTCAGACATTAACTAATGCAAAAGAGGAAATTCAATCTATACGATGCTTTGAAACAGAATTTTATTGGTAAATTGAAATGTAACAACAACTAAAACAGTGTATTGAAAATGCTAATACAGGAAATAAAAAAAGCATGGGCAACAAAATCAAAATAACAAAACAGAAAACAAAAAAAATGAAATGAAAATAACACATAGCCATGTATTACCTTGTAATTCCCCTATTCCAAATGACCTGCAGAGAGCAAATGAAGGTTTGTTTTCTGCTGCGGCTGAAGGAAAATGTAGCAAACGTTGGCTGGAGTTGTGGCTGGGCTAAAGTGAGGATGCAGGAACCGTTGAAAGCTTGGTGGCTGGGCTAAAGAAGGATGGCAGTTGGCTGGAGCCTTTTTGCTGCTGGGGCTGAAGAAGATGGGGAAAAAAACTGGTGGCTGGATCTTCAATGGGCTGAAGTGGGGATAGACACGTTCAGCATCCTGCTGGATGGTTTGAGGAAGGATGGCAGCAATCGTTGGCTGCGAGAAGTGCTGGGTGGGCTGAGGAAAATGAGAAGCAGGCTCAATGGAGTTTCCTGCGGCTGGGCTAAATGAAAGGGGCGATGCTGGATGTAGTTTTCTGATGGTGGGCTGAGGATGGTGGATGATGGGCAGCTTGCTGCTGGGGCTTCTGCTGGGCTGAAGAAGGATGGCAATTGGCTGGAATGAAGGAGAGTGCTGGTGGTGGAAGACGTTGGCAGCAACCGTTGGAGGTGGAAGAATCCTGCAAAACAGAAAAAAGATCAATCAGCTCCCTCTACTTCCTCCCCTCTTTGGCTATAGGAAAAATCCTTCCTCTTTTTGGTGAATCCCCTACGATAAGCTCCAAAAGACCTCCCTGCGCATGTAGATGAGAGACTCCCTGAGGTTGGGCTGAAGGTAAGATGAAGCGGCTGGGTAGCCTCTCCTTTGAGAATAAGACCCCTGCACCATCGAAAAAGAAAAATTCAATTCTCCCCTCTCTCGATCAAATGGCTGGGTGGTCTTTTAAAGACCTTCAACCTCTTTCCAAAAAAAAAAAAAAAACAAAAACGCAGCTTCTTGTTTTCAGTTATGGTTTTTGAAAAAAAATTCAAATTGGAACTTTAATGCTGCCGTTTTCAAAAGGGCGCATCTTGTTTTTTTTTTTTTTTTAAATGTTTCATTTCATTTACCTAAGTTCTAGGTAAAAATGAAATTTATTTGTTTTTTTTTTTTGGGAAGTTCGGCTGTACCATTTAAGGGTTGCATCCTTCTAAATTATTATTTTTTATTTAAACAAAGCAATAAAAAGGAATGAAATAAAAAAAAAATGAATATTGAAATAAATGAGAGCCTTTTATGGAAATGCCACCTCAACCCACTTTTAAAATCCTTTTGGAAAATAAAGTTTTATTTTGCTTTGAAAAATCTTTTATTTTCAATTGGGGTGCCACATGTGTGTGGGCCCACTAACTAAAAGAATAAATAATAAAAAAAATAACATTAAGAAGAATTTGCAAATGGGTTCGATCTCCGGGTGGGTCCCGCTTGAGAATAAACAACTTACCTGAGAGTCTGAGTATGATGCTAGTTCAAAGGCGGGTCCCGCTCCATTTATTTGAAGATACGAAATAAAACATTATTTGTTTCTCAAGAATTTGGAAAAATTGAGTTTTCAGGGCAAAAATATGGATAAATGTAAAAAAAAAATTGTAAAGAGATTTAAAATCTTTTGTAAAAAGTTTTGATATAAAATCTTTAAAATCAATATCCAGATTGTTTTTCTTGAGAAAAATTTTTGTAATTCAAAGTCCTGGGGGTAAAATGGGAAAATTGACAATTTTAAAAAACCCAGGGTTTTAAAAATCTTTTTTGAAAAGTTTAAACATCAAATCTGGATTGACAATTTTGAAAATCAAGAGTTCTGGATCTCAAAATGACATGTTGTGCAGTGAAATGATGCAATGCTATGCAAAGACATGTTCTATGAAATGTCACTCTGAGCTCGGACTTGGAAATTTTAGCTTTTTGTCCAGAAAAAGGATTTTGAAATTTTGCAATTTGAAGATGTCTCTGAACCTAAATATAGAAATTTTGAGGCTCAAGAGTGAAATTTAGGACTTTCTGCAAGGTTCAATCTTGGAAAATGGCCATTTTGCCCTTTATTGCTTCCGGAGAACTGAAATGTGTCGATTGAGGGCAATGCCAAGAAGTGAGTGAAAATTTGGGGTGTTTACACTGTCGGTACGAGGTTCAACCGTTCTTGGCGCCTATTAAGGGGTAATTAAACCAAGGATCAATTATGTGCTTAGCTTTGCTCAACTTGTCTAAATCATGTTCTATTTCCTAAATGCACAAAGAATCAGGCATGTGCTATGAATTTTCTGAAAAATGCAGATTGAAAACATGATGTTTGCTTTGAGATTTGAAATACTTGGAAAAGAAGTCCTTTGAAAATCGTGAATCATGATTGAGAGAATGTTTATGAGAAAGTGAAAATCAATTTCTGAAGAAATATAAGGGTTTTGTGAAAATCGATTCTAAGAAAATTGGAATAAGTTTGGAAAAACTTGATTTCTCTGAATTCAAACTTTGAAATTGAAAATATAACTTAGAAAATCAAATTTTGAACTTGAGAAACACTTGAAATATCCTTTGAAAACTCAATGTTTTTGAGAAAATCGGTTTCTGTATTAAACTTAGAAAATTTTGAGAAAATTGATTTCTTGGAATTGGAATTGGAATTGGAATTTGCAAATGAATGAAATGAATGAATATGGATTTGAAAGACTTGATTTTGAGAAATTGAGAAAATCCTTTTGTATTTTTGAGAAATGCAATGCATTTTGAAGTTAGCCTAAGAGTGTAGGCTGAATGTGGCTAATACGAAGATCACAAATCTGGGTCTCATTCGTATTCTGACTATGGCCATAAATACGAATTCCACCGAGTTTGTCAACTCCATAAGAGCTAGTGCACGTGCCATTCGTGTAGACCATAGTGAATTCGTAAAGAATGTGCATGAATTGACATACATAGCAGTTATATATCAAAGTTTAAAAATATATGCAATGCAAATCCTAATCTAAGCAGAAATTGAAATTCTTATTCCAAATTTAATTACAATTTACAACACTAATTGAATTTAAATGACAGAAAATAAAATCTTCAATGTCCCTGCAAAACTAGAAAAATGTATTAGTGAAGATATGTTGGCTTTTCTAGGTTTATCCAGCAATATCTAGAAATTGATGGATTTTGCTAGATATAAGCCTTTTTCCATGATTTCTTGATATAAACTTAATGAAATATGAAATAAAACTAAATAAATAATGAAGATGAGATTTTAAAATTTGAAATTGGGGTCAAAATAACCAAAATACCCCTGATAGCAAGACTATGGCCTTAAAATCAGGGTTTTCAGAAAGATATTTTGTAAAATGCAAGTTTTAAAATTCAAATAAGGATAAACTAAACCAAATATAATATGACATGGTTAAAAACATGATAATTAAGGTTTAGAATTTCGAAATTGAGGTCAAATAACCAAAATGCCCCTGATAGCAAGACTATGGCCTTGAAATCAGGGTTTTCTGAAATAAATTTTGGTAAAAACTTTGAGTTTAGGGTTTAAATGAAATTAAATATGCACAAAATTGATCATGAAACATTCTAATATGATTCTAAACATGAACAAACCCTGAAAACATGAACTTATACACGAAAATAAAAAAATATCACAAAAATCACAATTTTGGCAGTGTTTCTGGATCCTGCAGGTACCCTGTTTTGCAATTTGATCCATTCAAGCACCAAATGGATTCCAAAATTCATAAAAATCGGAACGTGCACTTTTTATAACTCTAAAATCAGATTGGAATTATAAAAATATATTTTTAACATTATTCCAACTCGAAAATTGCATTAAAACCCTGAAATAAGCTATTTTTGTCCATGGTCACATACCAATTTCAGTGTTAGACCCGAATTAGGGATCAAACCACCATAGAAATTTCTGAAATTTTACAGAGGTGAACTAGACAGAAAAAAAAGAATATCCTTTTTACAGATTGGAAAAAGCATCTTCGACGAGGGAGAAACTTTTCCGGCAATCCGGACTAAAATTTAATGAATATAAAATTGGTTAAAACAAATACTTCTGATTGAAAATACAGAAATAAATAGCAAACTTAATCAAAAAATTCTGAAATTTCAAAAGTGAACATTAGACACAAAAATAATGAACTTCTTTTTTTACAGATTCAGAATCGAATCTACGGTTTGAGATCTATGATCAACACAAGTCAGATTAGGGTTTTGGTAAACCCTAACGAGTTTTAAATTTTAAATCTGATTCTCTGATAGAGGAAAAATATCAAACAGAAGCAAAAAATTATCAACATTTCACATTAAATAGTTCACATTAATATTAAGCCACTACACTTTACGAATCTTAAATCAGATATCGAATGAGAGAAATAACACAACTGCAAGTTACCTATGAATTTCAACAATGATTCTAAACGATTGAAAATCACGGTTTAATCTTTTATTTTTTTAACAGAGTTCCCGAATCCCAAAACATCTAAAATTTTTACAGTAGTTCACTGACATATTCATGTATCACATATAAACAAATCATTAATTTCTAACCAGTATTTTAATATAAACTAACATGCTTTCTACTGATTTGAAATTAAAATCTACAGAAATCTAGGAAACACTGAAAAAATATGATTTAATCATGAAAACCATAAAAAATTATCAAAACAGCAAAACAAAATTGATTTTAATGATGGAATACATGTAATAAACACTAATATGCTAAAAAAATAAATAAAACACAGAGAATCTATGGCTGGAATTGCTTTTACCCTTGAAACCATGGATTTAATCAATTTAATCGGATAAATCTCATGTTTTCTTGGTTAATAATATAAAAAACAATGCAATAAATGATTCTAATGGATTAGAATCATGAAAAACAACATGAAATAGGGTTATATCATCTTCTTAAATTGAACTTGAGGTTCTTGAGGTTGAATCCATGGTTTAATCCATGAAAGGGGAGGTGCCAATGGTGAAATCTAATATAAAATCATAAAAAACTAATAAAAAAATAATAAAATAATATTAAATAACTCACCTTGGGGCTGCAGTTGCAATGGATGAAGGTGAAGGTGCTGGAGAAGAGAGAGAAACCACGAAAATTTGAGAAAAAAAGAGCTTCCTTTGACCCTCTTTAGGTCCCCCTATTTATAGATTTTTTTTTTGATTTGTTTAGGAAGAGTTTTGATTTTTTGGACTCTTTTTAATTGTTTTTGATAAACCACATGGGGAGGATGATTTTTTTTGGAGAATTCTAACCTAAATGGACTCTAATTAATCCCTAATTAACACCTAATTAAACCCTAGAAAGTCCAAATGTGACACCACGTAGTATGGACCCACATTTGGTTTTTAAAACTTGAATTTAAAACCTTTAAAAACCAATGGTTTAAAACTTAAATAAAATGGATTTTTAAAATTGCTTTTGACTCCTCTAAACCCCTAGCCTAACTAGGACAATGACTAACCCTAGTCTAACCTTGACTTCTTCAAATGTGGCGCCACCCCGAGTGGGCCCCACTTGAATTTTCAAAAATGATTTTAAAACCTGAAATTGAGAGGTTTTTCTAAAGAGATTCAAAAGTAGACTTTGAGATTGAAAGTTTTGAAATGGTACAGAGTCTTGACTGAGTCAGAACTCCTCTAGATATGGCGCCAACTGAGTGGGCCCTACATCGAAGTTTTGAAAAATTTAAAATAAAGACTGAAAATAGCTTTGAAAAGGGGTTAAAATCAACAAATGGAATTCAAAGGTTTGAAAATAAAGTCCTAAGCGAATTAGGACTCTGGGATAGAGTCCTGGAACTTTAAAACTCTGAGATTTTGAGATTTTAAAAGCCAAATGAAGAAGTTTTTGAAATATTTTATCAAAAGTGGTAAAAAAAAGTTAAAAAATGCAGTCGAGTTAGAGTTCTTACTCAACCGAAACTCTGAAATAGATTCCTGAATCATCCGAGACTCTGCAAAATGACCTAATTTTCGAAAACAAATGGAAATGAATGAAAATAGAAGTAAAAACAAACTTCAGAATAGACTTCTAACTGGATTAGGACTCTGAGACAGAGTCCTGATCGGACTGAAACTCTAGACTTTTTTTTGGTATTTTCTGAAAAACAGATGAAAGAACTTGTGAAAATAGTGAAAACAATAACAAATATTGAAATAAAACATAGTCCTGATTCAACTGAGACTCTGAGGACAGAGTTTTAATTGAACTAGGACTCTCAAATTTTTGGATTTTCTAAGAAAATAAATGAGAGAATTTTGAAAAACAGGATAAAATTGAAGTTTTAGTTCAGAGTCCTGATCTGATTAGTACTCTAAAGAAGAGTCCTAATTCGACTAGGACTCTAAATTTTTTTGGTTTTTTGATAAGCAAATGATGAAATTTAAACAGAAATTTTGAAAATCAGTGAAAATGGAGTGAAAAAGCAAACTTTGGATAGAATCCTGATTTGACCAGGACTCTGGGGCAGAGACCTGATTCTATCAGGACTCTAGGATAAATTCTCAGAATTTTGAATTTTTTTAATAAAAGTGTAATAGTTTTGATAGATGGAAAGATTTTTGAAAGATTCTCTCAAAAATTGAAATCAGGATCAGAGTCCTGATCCAATTAGGACTCTCTGAACATAGTCCTCTTTTGACTAAAACTCTGAGTTTTTGACTCATTTTGAAAGATTTGGTTAAAAATAGGTAAAAATAGTGACAAAAGATAGAGTCCTAATCTGACTAGGATTCTTGAAGAAGAGTCCTAATCCAACTAGGACTCTGGGATTTTGGCCAAAACGGAAGATTTTGAAAGGTTTTTTCTAAAACAGGTAGAAAAGGTAGTAAAAAATAGAGTTCTGATCCAATTGGGACTTTGGAAAAAGAGTCCTGATCCAACTAGGACTCTAAGATTTTGGCCAAAATGGAGGAAATGGACAAGGTATATGATCATAACTGGTTTAAAATCAGTATGGTGTTTTAAAAAGATTCAAATAGATGAAAATACAGAGTCCTAATCCAACTAGGACTCTAAAATGTTTGAGATTTTTGATAAATGAAGGAATCCAGAAGCGACACCACCTAAATGGGTCTCATCTGAGAATTGAAATCAGTTGAAAATTGAGTTTAAAATGAATCCAGATTGTTTTCTGAGAAAACATTTCAAAATATAAGATCCTGGGGTTGGCAAATGACAGAATGTTGATTAAAAACCCAGGTTTTAAAATTGATTTTTAAAGAAAAAAATTTTAAAACTCGAATCTGAATTAAATATTTTGAAAACAGGAGTGCTATATCTCGAAAATGAGATGTAATGACATACAATTCTATGCAATGATATGCAATGACACATGAAATATATAAACACTAGATGAGAGTGAAAATTTGGGGTGTTTATAGAAGCTTAGTGATGAGAGATATTGGCTGGCTAGAGGACTTGAGGTTTTATGACTTGGTGGCCTAGGTTCTAATATACATGGGATGAATAGAGTTGATTTTTGAATTTTGAACTTTCTTAACTTATTTAATTAAATAAATAAATTTTAATTTATTATTTTAAATTGACTCTATGTTTGGAATGGTATATTAAATCTATGATGTGCCCTTAGTCCTTGGGAGGTTTTTCATAATTATTTAAAAAAAAAATCTGCATTTTTTTAGAGTCAGTTTGAGGTCGTTACAGAGTTGGTATCAGAGCTAATAAGAACTACCACCATACAAGTCATAAACTCGTACTCCAGATACAGTTTCGACATCACTAGTAAGAGCTATCTTATGAAATTTGTTTCCTTATTGTCTTGAAATTTGAAATTTTTTATTTTTAACTCTATGGTTAATTATATTTAAATCAATATATGATGATTTAAAATTGTGTGCTTGATATGAGTGTGTTGTTGTACCAGAATCAATCCTAAGGGGTTAGGCTTGATCTAGGAGTGCAAAGTTTACTGATTAATTCTGGTTGAATATTTTATAGATGTATACTCATGGTCATTCTGGCATTCCCACAACCACATGATTTCTTATCCATCAATATACATGGCTTTTTGTCAATTTACTAAGAATTCTCTTGGCATTTCTTGCATTATTGTGATATAATATTTAAACTATAGTATTTGTTATATATTTTCCCTGAAAAGAAATCTTGCTAGCAAAGTTGGTGCAACTGGATCTTTCATGGTGGTTCCTGACTACTATGGATATCGCTATGTACCAGAAAAGTCTCCTATTCATGAATGGTTAAAGAATCATGTTGTAGTAACTGATTGACTATTTTCACCTACTCATAGGATGTGCATTTTGTCATTGCTTATTTTCCCTTTTTCTGTATATTTTTTTTTCTAATTTTCAGGAGCATCTCAGCAGTTGAATATGTGTTTTTTATTCTTCTATGTTTCTATTCATCATTAAGTATATACCCTTCTTAGTGTGTTGTTGAGAGAAATTTAGATTGGTTGGATAGACAAGATTGCATGAATTTACTGTTGGGATGTTGTCTATGATAAATATCTTATAAATTCATGTGTTAACATGAGTTTGAGAGACCAACTGGATTTATATAATAGTGTTTCAGTTTTTTGGACAGATTAATGACCTGATGACAGCCTGCAAATTTTGTAGATCAATGCTAACGGAAGATGAAGCTGACCCACTCAATTCTTTTCTAGTCCTGGTGGTCTTGTCATAATTGTAATGAAACAAAGAGTCTTTACACACCTCACTCAAGAGTCAAAAGTCACACCCACAAATGTTTCAAAGCACAAAAACCACTAAGGGCTCATAAAGAACGCAATCATAAAGTGTGCATTCACAAGTCCACTATGGGACAATCCAAAAAGCACTAAGTTTTACATAAGCACAAGAGTGCATACAATGTCAAACGAGAGACAACACATAAAAATAATGAATTTATACATCAAGGAGCTACAAAAAAGCTACAAATACAAGAGGCCTTAAGCCCTTACTTATAGACAAGAAGAGGCCAAGAGGGAGCCTCCAAAATAAAGGTTGGGAGGCTCCCAACGACTATGTGGAGGCATATTACAACAATGCTTTTACATAAAGAAATAGAAAATACAAAAATTAAAAAGAAAAAGAATAAATAAAAACCAATTTTCTAACTTATACAAAATAACTAAAATGCCCTTGGTGGGCAACTCAAATTACATTATTCATTATAGTTACATATATCTTGAATATATAACTATATATAAAGTTTTACATATAACTTAACACCCCCTCAAACTTATGGTGATGTAACTGTAAGTTTGCAAATACACAAGAACATGTCTTTAAAAGTCTTCATAGTCTGCATATAAGGCAGATGTATATAAAATTATAAAGTTTATTTGTCATTTTCATTCAAAGCTCAACTAATTTTATTTTTTTCATGTCATCTTTTTAGGCAAATCGAAAAGTTATCAGTAAGGAGGTGCAAAGAGCAATGATTATGCATATATTTTAATTTTATGCATGATCCAGTGAAAATTTGTTATAAAAACTCATTTTTATCGTTAGTTTCAATAAACTACATTGGAATTAAAAATATCAAAAAATCCTGTATTTCAAAGTTTGCCCTGCGTTTTTAGTGTTTCTATTAGTTCTAGAATTTTCTTAATTATAGTTTAATTACAATAGGGTTTAATCACTAATTTTTAATTAGTTTAGAAAAACCACTTTTTGAAAAACACATTTTCTAGAAGAGGTCTCTTTTGAAAATTCTTGATAAACTATCGAACCACTTTTAAAAATTCGTATTTTGCCATAATTAAGAGTATAAGTGTAAGACCCATAATTTTTCAGCAAAAGTTTTGAATAAATTCATGAGGCATTTCCATATGAAAATAGCATATGAACCAGAAATATGAATCAAATCAATTTCTACGAACCAGTTATACTTAGGATATTCGTATCTGTGCGAATATATGCTCAAACAGTTAGGGAGTTATAACTTCCTTCCTGAGTAAAATCAAGAGATTTGTACAAGCCAACTTTCTTAGTTACATTAATATGAAGAGAATGACGTACCTAGAACTTTTCAGAAAAAATTATTGAAAACCCAAAATTTTTGTGGGACCCACAAAAATGCTGGTGGGACACACAAAAATATTCTTCAAAAAATATCTTGTGGGATGCACAGAATATTCCATGGAATATTCTATGTGAGCCCCACACAAAGGAACCTCTTGAAATTTATTTAAAGCCAAGGGCAAAAAGGAGAACGAAAATTTCTTGATTTTTCTAGAAAAATCAAAAGAGGAGGTAGGTTTGGGCTATAAATAGCCCTACCGACTCTCTCTCTTCTCATAAAAATCATCTCTCCTCTCGCACTTATTCTCTCTCTCTCTAGAGCCTTCCCTACCTAGCCTACTTGGTTTGAGCTTGTCTGACCTGGTCTGAGCCTACCTGACCTAGTCTGAACCTAGTTGACTTAGCATGAACCCAATTGGGTCTAGTCAAAGTCAAAGTCCCTTTTGGTCTCAAACTCAAGTTTGATTTACTTGACCCAGATGCAGCCTACTTGGGCTAAGTCCGAACCTGCCTGACCCAATTGACTTGGACCGAACCCAGTTTGGTTCAAACCACTTAGGTTTAGTAGCTTGACCTGCTCTACCTCTTTCTCAACTAGGTCAAACTCATCTGACCTAGTTCAGCCTTTAGAAAGGAGGTTCTAACCCAGTTCAAAGCAGACAGAGTGTACCAGAGCCGTTTTTCACCAATTGGAGGGTAAGTTTGATTCATTGATCACTCTCTTTCAAGTATTTGTTTGATTTCTTTTGTGTTATATATCGTATATGTTATGAAGTAGTATCTGACCCTAGTCCTTGGTTTATGCTCTCTAAGATACTTCGATGTTAACATGCATGTCTTGCGACTATCGTTGGATATTTTTACGATAAAAGCTTCTATGTATTATAATATATATGTATTTGAGATTGTTGTTGCATCGAACAATGCCAAGGCTCCTGCTTTTTGCATATTATATATATATATATATATATATATATATATATATATATATATATATATTTGCTTATGCTTTTAAGATTATCATTGCGTCGAACGATGTCAAGGCTTCTGCTTTCTGTAATTTAAATTATATATTTAAGATTGTTGTTGCGTCGAACGATGCGAAGACTCCTACTATCTATAATTTATATTATGCTTTTGAGATTGTCATCGCGTCGAACAATGCCAAGGCTCTTTTGTAACTTAAATTACGCATTTAAGATTGTTGTGGCATCGAACGATGCTAAGGCTCCTGCTTTCTAAACATATATATGTATTTGCTTTCTATAAGTTATTTAGTTCAGTTTCTCCTATTGAACATTAAATATGCACTCATTTATGTTGTTGTGTTATAAAGCATAGGCTTCTACTTATATTACATATAGTGCGCATAAATGAGCGTTCAAATGGAGATCACACTCCAAATCGCCAATGTGATTCTATTGTCGCTTCTCGATCAAGATTTTGCTTGACGAATAAAGTCCCTATTGGAAAGGCTTTGCTTTTGCGCAAAACCGCTTTTTCATAAAAACCTAAGTTACTTGCACATGGTCTGGCTATAGCCCAAGGTTCCAACGAACCTCGATGGATACGAAGTACGCACAATAGTGCACATCCATCTTTGAGTTAAGCGTAGCGATTTCTTCATTAAAGAGGGAAAATGTTGCTGGAATTTCTGAAAAGATGCTCACCAAGCTTAAAAAACATACAATTTCTCTGTCAAAGAGAGAAAATGCTACTGAAATTTCTAAAGAAGCTCAACAAAGCTCAGAAAGATCATAGCATGTTACTCTATCATATAGAGGAGGTGCTGCCCAAATTCTGTCAAGTATTTTCTATAACGTAAAAATGGTCATTACACTTCTGTCGTTAAAGCAGAGGAAGTATTATCAAAATGGTTGAAAAAAGAATTGCCTGAATCGGTTGAATGGAACGAGAATGTTGTGTTGTCGGGATGGTGCTAGAATATTTTTTTCCTATGTTCGCCTGTAAGGGCACTTTACTCGTAAGGGCCAAAGAGCCAGAGTAGCCATTGCGCCTTGACTAGGCCAAGTGCTCATTGTGATGATATACGCCGAGAAGTCAATCCATTGAGATCGTGTTATATGCATGCTCATTGAGATATTGTTACATAACTAGACTCGTAAGGGCCGAAGAGCCAGAGTACGTTGTCCACCCAAAAGAGGTGAGGTGCTCGTGATGGTCATTGATGCCGAGAGCAGAGTCAAGCATACATATAAATAAGAATTAAGGTCGCAGAACCCCACAGTTGATGACCATGTTAGGGGAATACTGAATGGGGTCAGGTACATAATTCTTTAGTGCGGGTTGCACTAGCTTTCTCGATTGGCATGCGAATATCTGACAAGTAACGGTTAGACCGACAGACCCCTTTAAGACTATTGCTCATTATGGAAGACGATAATGGTACAGTCGCGAGTGACATGTATTTGATTATGAACCTGATAGAGTTCAAGGGACCTCCCGTCACTCAGAAGGTATAGAGGTTGTGGTTATTCTTAAATATCTAAGGATTGAACACGACTACTGCAGTAGAGGATGCATCTGAACCGGTCTGATAGGGTTATCCCGGTATGAGTTCTATTGCCCTATCATAGATGGACTCAACAGGCCTCTAGGGTATCTAAAATACATGAAATAATCAATCCCTAGAATGTCAAATTGATGCCTGGACAAAATTTATCCCGTGTGCCATGAGGTGAACTGCTAATATCGAAACAATGCCTTAGCTCTAGGTTCAGCAATGTATGAATGTATAAGTGAATGGACGTTGTTTTGTCAAGTCCTGCATAACTTTGAGAAAGGTGTCATGATCGGTATACTACTGGACAGATAAGGCAAAGACCCATGTTGTATCTGCATGACTAAGCTAAGTTTGAGGAGCTTGCGCTTGGATTCGTGGGATACAGATGTGTCAAGTCATGGTGACTTGAGTTTGACATCCCAAATGAGATCTTGAAGAGGTCTACGCTAAGTCATAGAGACTTGAGCGAAGTGTTTAACTCATAGCTCTAAGGAGTCTCTCGCAATAAATGCTATGTCGTGGAGACTTGAGCGTCGTTGTTGTAAAATATGACCCAGAGTGGTCTTTGCATAAGTTGATGCTTGATTGAATGTATGAATGAATTCTTACTTACCAGACTAGCAGTAGTTCTGACACTATTTAATGAGGTTTTTAGGTGTTGAACCTGCATTGTGATATGCAGAGCAAGGCGGCATCAAGTTTTAGGGTTTCTCTAGATAGTGTTGTGTTGCTTCCTTTATTAAAATTAAGTATTACTTTTCCAAGCAGTGATGTTTATAATAAACAAGTTGTTTTGATAAATGGGACCCCTTGGTGGTCAATGAGAGCTTGGCCACATACCTGTGACTTGCCCAAAGTTTTTTAAAACCGCTGACTCATTATCGCTTATTTTCGCTGATAAAATCTTTTCTAAGTTTCGCTGCAAAGAAAAAAAAAAGAAATTCATGAAATTTTCAACTTAGTTTTGTTTTAGAAATTTAGGGCGTTACAGAATTGGTATCAAAGCCTATGTCTGAGAAACCTGGTTCAAGATCCGTCTTATTTCCGGTATCGCACTATAAATATGTTTTTTAACTTACTGATTGAGTGTATCTTTGTATAGATGGCAACTCATGATTCGCGTGGCTATTATTATCGGTATAAGTTTATGCATGATGAATGGATATGCCCGTTTGAGGTCCAAGACTGCTAGTATTATGGCAAAGATAGGCATTCCGCCAATGAATGCCAATGAAAATACACCATCGATATGGGTCGATAAACATCACTTGGTCTTAAGCATGGAACCTCACACATTAATGGACCACATCACTCAAGTGTTGAGAGTAGCAGTACCCCATCGACTTCAGATGAATTACCAAGTGAGAGAGACTTTGACTTGAATTTCTTTGAATAATTCAATCACTCGCCAAGCTACAACCTGACATCGTGTATGCCGAGCATGCATAGCCCGAATGAAGGATACAACTCCTTTTATTTACCCATAATGATTTTGAACTCTCCGAGTCATAATGCTACTATATGAGAGAGTGGACCGACATCACTAGTCTATCCACAGGATTCACTTGAGAGTGCAGAAGTGTCGCTTGAGCCAACTCCAACTGCGCCTAAGCCAAGGCAATGTGGCGATCGATGAGCCTATTTGAGATCATTTACATTGAAGAAGAAACTCAATTCTTAGGAACTGGTTATATTTGGAGTCAACAGACTCATATGTATGGTTTCTCGCTGCCAATGTCTGCCAGTATGGCTTGATGCTTGTATATAATGGTGATGTATGTTATGATGAAATGTATATAAGTAAATAAAATTTTACTTCCCTATATACATCAAGAAACTAAACCATATTGATTGTGTGTGAATAGATAAATATCTTCTACGACGAGGAGAACCATGTCGAGCGAGGAGTCTCACACAGAGAGGTTCCTGCTAGAGACTCTCAATAACCTGGTAATTGTCATTCATAAATTGAGGCAAGAACCGACCCCGCCTTGCAACGAGAACATTGGAGGAATAACTTATGAAAAGTTTCTCAAACTTGATCCACTAGTCTTCGCCAGTAGAGTCAATCCAGAGCTTATATAAAGCTGGATCGAGAAAATGGAATATACATTTCTCGTATTGGAAGTACTAGAAGATAAAAAGACCAACTTTGGCACGTATATGCTGAAGGACAATGCATGAAAGTGGTGGGATACCACTAAGATCATCCAGTTCTTACAGCTCAAAGTCATCCCTTAGGATGATTTATGGAGAACTTTCATGGACAACTACTTTCTGTTGCACTCCAGAAACAAGAAAAAGATAGAGTTTATGGAACTGGAACAAGGTGGTATGAGTCTTATCGACTATACCACTAAATTTTAAAATCTTGAGCGGTACTACTCTCGATTGTTTGAGACAAACTAGGAGAGGGCCGACAAGTACATCAATGAACTACGTGAAGGGTTGCAGTTTCGTGTCATAACCAGCATGCCCCTAAACTTTTCAAGTTGTTGTGGTGGCAGATTTGAAAATTCAGATTGACTGGGAAAGATCCAAAGTGACCATAGTGAAAAGGCCGGTAGCGGAGAGTAGGAACCGCAAGAGGATATTTTCAGGTGGACAGGGATCATGACCACCCTTTCGCAAGAGAGAGTTCTAGAGAAAGAACTCTGCTCAGCAGGTCATGAGGCTGCCACCAAGGCAAAATACGGCTCAAAATGGCCAGTAGTCTAACTCCAACTGCCAAAAGTGCTACATGAACCATCTAGGAAGACCGTGTCCGCGCGACACAGGTGGTTGCCATTATTGTGGCAAAGTGGGCCACTATATGAGGGAGTACACCAAGAAGGCTACAAATGATCAGAGGAGGAATCCTGGATCAGCTGGACCCTCACGGCAAGCACAACAGTGTCCCTAGTTCCAACGACCACCATCTAGAGTAGAACAAAGACTTGCGGTAGGTCGCGTATATGTTGTAACGCCTGAACAAGTAAAAAATGGTGACCTGATTGAAGGCATTGTATCTGTGAATGAACATGCTGCTTTCATTTTGTTTGATTATGGTACTATTCATACATTTATCTCTGATGATTTCACCGAACAACTCCATGCTTCGGTGCAACCGGTTTATAGAATGATTGAAGTATACAATCTTTAGGTTCACGCACCAAATGTATCAGTTGTGTAAAGGACCTGGATATAGAGATAGATGGGCAACATTTGCCTATTGATGCTATCCTATTCGATATGGTACAGTACAATATCATTCTGGGAATGAACTGGTTAGCTCAGAACCATGACAAGATTTTATGCTACGAGGGCAGGGTTTTCTTATCTCGACCGGGACTGCCTAAGGTGGAATACCGGTTATCCAAACCAGTCATGTAGAAATAACTTATATCATCACTTAAGGCACAAAAATACCTTAAGAAGGGTGTGTAGCCTTTCTAGTGAGTCTCTCGGCAAAAAGCTCAATTGTCAAGTCCCTTAAAAGTTTGGAAGTGGTGCGGGAGTTTCCTGACGAATTGTCAGGACTCCCTCTACTTCATGAGGTTGAATTTGGAATTCAATCCTTACTTAGAACAGCGTCAATATC
Source organism: Nuphar pumila (assembly GCF_984573655.1). Lineage (NCBI taxonomy): Eukaryota > Viridiplantae > Streptophyta > Magnoliopsida > Nymphaeales > Nymphaeaceae > Nuphar > Nuphar pumila. The sequence continues at coordinate 74,312,685 of NC_143262.1, forward strand.
AAAAGCCCCTTATCGTATGGCGCCAGCAGACCTCAGTGAGCTAAAATGTCAGTTGGAAGAACTAATGGAGCAAGGGTTCATCCATCCGAGTATGTCACCGTGGGGAGCATCGGTCCTATTTGTAAAAAAAAATGATAGATCCTTATGTTTATGCATCGATTAACAAATGTTAAACCAGGCAACTATTAAGAACAAGTATCTGTTGCCTCAAATTGAGCACTTATTCGATCAGCTCAGAACAGTGAGAGTATTCTCTAAAATCGACCTCAGATCTGGGTATCATCAACTCAGAGTTAAGGAGGAGGATATACCCAAGACGGCCTTCAAAATGAGATATGTCCATTATGAGTTTATAGTAATATTGTTCGGACTCACGAATGCGCCAGCTGCCTTTATGGACCTGATGAATCGGGTATTCAGGCCATATTTAGACACTTTTGTTATTGTCTTCATTGATGACATTCTCGTTTATTTAGAGAATAAAGAACAACATAAGGAGCACTTGAGAATTGTTTTAAAGACCCTTTAAGATAATCAACTATATGCCAAGTTTTCAAAATGTGAATTCTGGCTAGATAAAGTGATGTTCCTTGGCCATGTAATCTCAAAGGAGGGAATCGCAGTGGATCCTGCGAAGGTGAAAGCTATGATAGACTGAAAGCAGCCAGAGAATATCAACGAAGTCCTCAACTTCTTAGAATTTGTCGGATACTATCAAAAGTTCATACAAGACTTTTCCCAAATCGCCTTACCTATGATAAAACTGTTGAAAAGGGGAGTTAAGTTCGAATGAAACGATCAATGTAAGAAGTGCTTCGAGATTCTCAAACAAAGGCTTACGACGGCCCCTGTTCTTACCTTACCTTCTGGTCAAGGAGGATTTGTGGCTTATATTGATGCCTTAGGAATGTGTTTGGGTTGCGTGTTGATGTAGCACGGTAAAGTGATCACATATGCATCACGATAGTTAAGGATTCATGAAAAAAATTATCCAACCCACGACCTGAGGCTTGTTGCGGTTGTGTTGGTGCTTAAAATTTGGCAACACTACCTGTATAGGGAAAAGTTTAAGGTTATGTTGGACCATAAGAGTTTAAAATACCTCTTCTCCCAAAAGAAACTAAATATGCCGCAATGGCAATGGCTGAAATTCCTCAAAGACTATGAATTCACGTTTTCCTATCACTCTAGAAAGGAGAAGGCAAGTGGGTAAACAATTTCCACCACAATAGTCAAGGTATGCATGAGGAAAATAAGATAAAGAATTTTGCAAATAGACAAAAGGATTGAAAATCCAATGAGAGAAAACATATGATTTTTGAAAATTACAGGCAGGATAAAAATGCAGCGAGAAATTTGAGATCCAGTAGAACAGGAGAATGGAAAATCACCTAGAGTTTTGAAAGAAATTGGATATTTGGGAAAATCATTCAGGGTTTGAGAAAATAAAGGAAAAGGATGAGAATATGGAAATTTGAAAATATTTTTGGGAAAATATGAGGGAAATAAAAGTAGCATACAATCACATCCTGCACAAACATTTATGCACATACAACATCCCCTAAAAGGCTGACTCTAGATGCATCATTTTGAAAAACAGTTGTAGGACCCTAATCCTAACTTTAGGTTCAGATCATTTTTGTCTAATCCAGTTATGCCGATATACCCGAATCGAAATCCGAGGTACATGGCATATAATTTCAACTCCGGTTCTAAGGTAAGGTTTTCCGACATCCTTGAGCGCCTACCGATATACTTCGGACTGTGGCCCGCGGTACGTGGTAGGGGGGTGTTAACCCAAATAAGTGGATCGGTTGTGAGGCTCTGTCCTGAACTAGGGTTCTGGAAGAGAGCCCAACAACGTGAAGGTCGGGTAATGATAGGTAATGAAGATTTTGAAAAATGATCACATGCAAGAAATAGAGGGCTCTAAATCCTAGAGAGATAGATTTTGAAAACTTTGAAGAAGCATACATTGTTTGCATTCAGATCCTAAATTGAGGAGAGTTGTATTTAGACCTAAGTCTATGTGAGCATGAAAATATCTCCTCAATCTGGTCCTACCAAACCATTCCTAGTCTATATGCAGTCAATGTCAGCTAGGTCAGAATCTAGGCTCCTAGGTTCGCATGATAGTAAAAGTAAAGAGCTGACATGTTGTCAACATAATTTCGATAATTGAACTAAGTCAAGCACAATTTTGATCAGACAAGGACAGGTCCCATCTCGGTCGCCAAACCTGTTATCGTCGCAAAAATTTTCCCCGTCTTCCTTTCCTTACGGAAGAGAGAGAGAGGAAAATGCTTTTGCGATTCAAACTTGACCGGATTTTGAAAATTGTTTTGAAATACTCACCTCCGTTTTGAAAATTGCAGGAAAATCCATGGGATGGGGCTCGACTTGTCAGTACGAGGTTCGACCGTTCCTGCCGCCTTTAACAGGGGTAATCGAACCAAGGACCAAAATTGTGCTTGACTTAGTGAAATCATCAAAATCGTGTTTTATTCTAAATGCACAGAGAATTCAGGCATGTGCTATGAGATTTTTGGAAAATATAAGTTGGAAAACTATGATGTATGCTCAGAAAACATTTGGAGTTGAAAGATATTTCTCAAGGAAAGTCAATTCCTCAGGAAACTCAGATGAAAGGGGTTTTGAAATCACGAGAAAGTTCATAAAGGTGTGGGAAAAAACATGAATGGATGAAAATCCTAAGAAAATGGAAAGAATTCTTGAGAAAAGGGTAAACATTTGAAGGGAAAATGCTTGTCAGAAAAAGCTTCAAGTTTTGAAAGCTTTCTTTGGAAAATGATTGAAATTCATTGAAAAACTCGTTTGGAAAAGGAAAATTGAAACTCGGGAAACTGAAATCCTGAGAATCTTAGCCTTGAAACACTTGGAAATCGATTTTGATCTTTGAGAAAGGGGAGAGACTTCTTTTGAAAATCTTGAGAAAATAACCTTTTCCATGGAAAACTGTGGAAAAACTTGACTTGGGAAAACCGATTTTGAAAAATTCTTAGAGTTTCTTGAGAAATCGATTTCTTGATAATGAAATTTTCTTACGAAAATCATGAGAAAACCAATGATTTCATGATGCAAATGATATGAGTAAATGAATGCACTTTGAAAAGATTTTCTGAGGAATTTGTTGGAAAAATGTGTATTAAGTCAAAATAAATCCTTCACATATTCTGACTGTGGCCACGAACATGTTCAGAGCTTAATTGATTTAATGCACAATATTTTGCAAAATTGGAAATATGATGTGCATTTTAAGATAGCCTAAGAGTGTAGGCTCAATGTGACTGGTAGAAAGATGATGGATCTGGGTCTCGGCCATATTCCGACTAGGGCCATAAATATGGACTCCACCGAGTTCATCAACTCTCAAAGAGTTGGTGCATGTGCCATCTGTGTACATCCATAGTGCTTTTTGGAATAAAATGCATGAATCACTTAAACAGGATATTGCAAGAATTTAAACTATATGATATGCATCCTAGTCTAAGCAGAAAATTAAATCTCTTATTCCAAAATTTACATTATTACATCACTAAATAAATGAAAGAAAGGGAAATTTCAGACTTCAGTTCCTTCTTTTGAATGTCCCTGCCAAACTTGAAATGGGGTTAGCTCAAATATGTGGGTTTTTCCAAGATTTTCCAATAATATTTTGAAATTATTGGACGTAGTTAGATATAAACCCTATTCTCATGCTTTCTTGATATTTGAAATGATGTAAATGCAAGAAAATACAGTAAGAAATAGTTTGAAATTCGAAATTGTGGTCGAAATAACCAAAATACCCCTAATATTAAAGTTATACCTTTAAAATCCGGGTTTTTGAAGGAAAAATTGAGATTTTGAAATTCGAATTGAAACAAATGATGATGAAATGCATGATGAGACAAGATGACATGCTGATAAACACTTTAGGACTGTAAAATCAGAATTTGACATTTTGCAACTCATCCAAAATAACGAATTTCGCTTGTTTTTCGCTTGGATCAGGGTCCTGCGGGGCCCTGTTTTGATGATATGGCTAAACCGAGCCTCAAATGAATTCCAAATCACACCAAATTCGGTATGAAACATCTCTCTATTCTTATAAACAGCCTAGAATGATAAAACTCACGAAATGAGATGGTTTAGATACTAAAATTTAAAGAAAATCCTAAAAAAGGCAAATTTCGTCTGCGGACCCGAACCAAATGTAACACTTAATGCAGTAATACAAGAATTCCACCATAGAAACATCTGAGATTTTGCAGACTGCTAAATGACATGAAAATAAGCAATTTTGTCTTTTACAGCCCCGGGATTTGAACTACGGTGAGTGCGGTAACGAGAATTTGGTTTTGACAGAGGCAAAATCAACCCGATCCGATGTACAATTGCATAAACAAATAGCATCCTACCATAGAATTTTCTGATATTTAACTGAGAAACTAACGACAAACACAGGAACAACTTTCATTTTTATGATTTTGGCATTTGATCAACATGAACAGAGATAAAAATATGACTTTTCAGGCCTAAATCAATAGAGCAGATAAATATCATAAAACAGGAGACTGACAAGCAAAATCTGAAACAGATATTAATACTGTTCTAAAAATCATAATATTTCAGATTCAAACAGAGGACATCCATAAAATGACATTCACTTTTTACAGATTCAGATTTGGAGAAATAGCCAAAGAGAACCCATCGACTTAAGTTGATCCAAAATCTTAGAGACCCAAATCAGGCTCTGACACGTGTCCCGAACTCTCGGATTTTTTTCAGACAACAAAAAAATCATAAAACTGCGAGAAAATCATATTAAATACTAGACATCATTCCGAGTTCAGGACATGTTTAGGATCGAAAATCGGACCTCATATAAGAGAGATCCTGATTTTACAAGTCGGAGATAACTTTTCAAAACATATCCCGGGTAATAAAACTCGACCTACTATTTTGAACGTTTACCACAGTAAACAAATTCAAATCATTCCGAATTTTTTTCATATTGTTAGGGACACCTAAGGGCGCGTACTGTGATTTTTTTGGCATTTGTAAAGAAAAGTAAATACATAAAATGACAAGTGGACTGACTGACAAAAACAGAGAATCACTGAAATAACACAGGATACATGAAACATCAAATAAATTCCTAAACGATGCTATTTTAATGAAATAAGACATAAATCTACCTTATTTTAATGCATGAACGTGATGAAATGCTAAAATTTGAATCAAGAAAGCATGAAAAACTCATTTGCTATATGTCATTTTACGAGAATAGCTCGATCCATCCTTCGGATGAGCTCTTTTCTCAAAACGACAATACGAATTGAATAAAAATATTACTATAATGAAATCAATAGGGATAGAAGTGCACCTTGTGTTTTCCCGCAGATTTGGAACTCCCAAAATGAGTGGGTATGAATGGCTTTTCTCGTCCTTTGATCTGAGCTTCGGAAGGTTCACGAAATTCGATCCACACGCTTAGATCGAGTTGGAATTGATGCAAGCAAGCTTGGTGCTTCAATGCACCCTCTCAACTGAGCCCAAGGGGGGCGTGAACTCAGAAAATCAAAATCGTGTACTAGAGGAAATCTAAGTTGAAATGCAAAATCAAAAGGGGCTCTCCTAGGCTGGGCGTGGGGCATTGTATTTATAGAAATTTTTGGAAAATTTTGAAATTCAAAGAGGCTTAATCTGAGACCTCCATGTGGCGCCATATCAGAGGGTGTTGTCTTGGAGTTTGAAATTCAAATTCTGCTTTATTTTGGAAGGAGAAGAGACTGCCATGTGGCACCATCTTAGAGCATTCACATTGACATGTGTCAGAAGGAAAGGCAGAGGATTCAGATGGTGCCACCTCAGAGAGAGTTTGAAATTTAAATTTTTGCTTTTTCTAGAGGAAAGGAGAGACTGACATGTGGCGCCACCTCAGGGTGGCTCCACATTGACATGTGTCAGGAGGCAGGAGCTGAAGAAGCAGAAGACGCCACCTCAGAGGGGAGTTGTTCCTACTTTTTCTGATGCAGGGAGGTCTGGCCATGTGGCAGTTCAGGATGGCTCTGCTTCTGACAAGTGACAGTTGGCTGAAGGAGTCTTCTCAAATGACGCCACCTCAGAGGGAGATTTGAAATTCAAATGGGGTTGGCTCTAGAGGAATGGAGGGTGGACATGTGGCGCCTCCTCTGGGAGATCCTGCAGTGACATGTGGCGGTTGGGGAGAGAGGAAGAACCATGTGGCGCCACCTCAAAAACAAAATAAAGGTGAGTTTATGCAGGAAAATCAGCATTTGCGTCACCTAGGCCTTGTCTGAAATTTTTTGAATGGTTGCTTTTTCTAAAGAAGGCCAAGAGTGACACGTGTTCTCTACTTTTTCTGAAGGAAGCTAGGAGTGACATGTGTCACTTACTTTTTCTGAGAAAAGTAAGGAGAGACATGTGTCATCCTGCTTTTTCTGAAGGAAGGAGAGAGTGACATGTGTCCTCTGCAGGAGACATAATTCAAATGGCACCACCTTAGGGGAGACAAGCTCTACTTTTTTTGGACAGGGCAGCACATGACACATGGCATCTCAGGGTGACCTTGGAATGACACATGGCACAGGGTGAAGATGATAGACATGTGGCGCCATTTTAAAGAGGCCCCACACTGACACTTGGCAAAGAAATGGAAAGATAGAGAAAATGACATGTGGCGCCACCTCTAGATGAACCCCATGCTAACACATGGCAGGTAAATGGGAGGAGAGAGAGAAAGACAAGTGGAGCCAATCCAGGGACAAGGCTCCTATATTTTTGGGTTTTTCAAAATTCAGGTTTTCAAAAGAAAAGCCTATGTGACACCACTTCAGTGTGGGTCCCATATTGCTTCTTTATTAAAATAAGGACAAGATAGTAAAACCTCTTTTTGGAATTTTCATAAAATCTGGACCAATTGGCAAAACAGAAATTTTAAAAAGAGTTGGCCCCTGTAGGGCGATTTTGTAAAAGGAAGATATTTGAAATTGTTTGACAAAAGGGAAAAATCTAAGATGAAATTTATTGAAAATTATCCATATTGTTTTCCTGATAAAATATTTTGAAATTCAGAATCTTGGGGGTAAAATGGGAAGAATTGATAATTTTGAAGACCCAGGGTTTTGAAATTGATTTTAAAAAGAGTTGAAATTCTAATCTGGATTGAAAATTTTGAAATCAAGAGTTTTGGACCTCGAAATGACATGTTGTGCAGTGCAGTGATATGAAATGTTCTGAATTCAAAATTGGAAATTCTAGCTTCTTGTCAAGAATAGGATTTTGAGATTTTGTAGTTTGAAGATATTTCTGAGTCTAAATAGAGAGATTTTGAGACTCAAGCATCGAATTTAGGACTTTCTGCACGGTCCAATCTCAAAAAATAACCATTTTGCCCTTCGGCAATTTCGAAAGTTGGATGATGATGCTTGGTGAAAATGTCGGGGAGGTGAGTGAAAATTTGGGGTGTTTACAAATGGCAATGGCTGAAATTCCTCAAAGACTATGAATTCACGCTTTCCTATCACCCTAGAAAGGAGAATGTCATAGTGAATGCCCTTACTCGCAAGACTGTTGGCACTCTCGCCAGCCTCGCAAGATAATGGAAGTTGATAAAGGATTTTGTCAACTAGAAGCCATTTCTAACTAATTTAGGTAGAATTTGATTGTTAAGTCTAACAATATAGCCTGAGATCCTCGATCGAATCGTAGCCGAGCAATTCAAGGACCCCCAGTACTTAGAACTGAAAGCTAGGGTCGATACTTTCTTCCACTTAAAAGAAGATAAAAGTATGTGGGAAGAAAGAATATGAGTTCCAAATATCCCTAAGCTAAGAGAAGAAGTACTCTAGGAAGCGCATAATAGCAAGTACACGATCCACCCTAAAGATACAAAAAAGCTTCATGATTTGCAGAGAAAGTACTGGTGGAGGGGTATGAAAAGAGATATGGCTACGTTTGTCTCGAAATGTTTAACCTGCCAGCAAGTCAAGATTGAACATCAGTGACCTGTCGGTAGAATACAACAGATCGAAATTTTATAATGGAAATGGGAGGGTATTATGATGAATTTCATTGTAGGATTACTTCAATTCAAGAAGCAACACGATTCAATATGGGTGATTATGGACAGACTTACCAAGTCTGCTCACTTACTGCCAATCAACACCAGATATTCAACCGAAAGATTGGCAGAACTCTACTTTCAAAAATTGTCAGACCCCATGGAGTGTCGATATTGATCATATCTGATCGTGACAAGAATTTCACCTCTCACTTTTGAGAGCAGATGCAGAGATTCTTGGGGATGAAACTCAAGTTCAGTACCGTATTTTATTCTCAAACTGATGGGCAATCTGAGTGAACCATACAAACTCTTGAAGATATGCTAAGAGCCTGTATGTTGGAATGGAAAGGGGATTGAGAGTCCCACTTAGAGTTGGTTGAATTTGCTTACAATAATAGCCATCATGCTAGCATTGTGATGGCATTATACAAAGCCCTGTACGAAAGACCCTGCCGATCACCAATCCATTGGGGCGAAGTGGGTGAGTGAACCTTGGACTCGCTCATTGTACTATAGCATTACACTGAGCAGGTCCATATGATTAGAAAGAAGCTAGTGACTGCTCAAAGTCAACAGAATAGCTACGCAGATCAACGGTGTAAGGGGCTCACTTTTTTGGTTGGAGACAAGGTTTTCATCAAGGTCTTCCGAACCAAGAGTGTGTTTTGTTTTAGATTGAAGGGGAAGCTCAGCCCCATATTAGTTGGTCCCTTTGAGGTTTTAAACTGGATCGAAAAGACCGCCTATAGAGTAGCATTTCCCCCACAATATGCACAGAGACACAATGTATTTCATATGTCAATACTTAAGAAATACGTTCACGACCCTTCCTACGTCATCCAACATAAAGATATCGATATCCAAGAAGATATGACGGTGAACGAAAGACCTGTAGAAATCATAGACCGACAGGAACAAGTGCTAAGAACTAAGATCATTCCACTTGTTAAAGTGAAATGACAATATCATGGGATCGATGATTACACTTGGGAACCCGAATCTAACATGCAGGATAAGTATCATGAGCTATTCACTTAGTACTCTTAACGAAATTTTGCGAACGAGATTCTTTTGATGAAGTAATGATATAAGACCTATAATTTTTCAGCAAAAGTTAAGAATAAATTCATGAGGCATTTTCATGTGAAAATAGCATATGAACCCGAAACATGAATCAAATCGATTTCTACGAACCAGTTATACTTAGTATATTCGTATCTTTGTGAATATATGCTAAAATAGTTAGAGAGCCATAACTTTCTCTCTGAGTAAAATCAAGAGATTTGTACGAGCCAACTTTCTAAGTTACGTCAATACGAAGAGAATGGTGTACTCAAAACTTTTCATTAAAAAATCATCGAAAACCCAAAATTTTTGTGAGACCCACAGAAATGTTGGTGGGACCCATGAAAATATTTCTCAAAAAATATCTTGTGTGACCCATAAAATATTCTATGGAATATTCCATGTGAGCCCCACACAAAGGAACCTCTTCGAATTTATTTAAAGCCAAGGGCAAAAAGGAGAATGAAAATTTCTTGATTTTTCTAGAAAAATCCAAAGAAGAGGTGGGCTTGGGCTATAAATAGCCCTCCCCACTCTCTCTCTTCTTATAAAAATTGTCCCCCCGTCTCTCACTTGTTCTCTCTCTAGAACCTCCCCTACCTAGCCTACTTGGTCTGAGTCTGCCTGACCTGGTCTGAGTCTGCCTGTCCTAGTTTGAGCCTACCTAACCAGGTCTAAACCTACCTGACCTGGTACAAACCTAGTTGACTTGGCTTGAACCCAGTTAGGTCTAGTCAAATTCAAAGTCTCCTTTGGTCTCAAACTCAGTTTTGATTTACTTGACCCAGCCTACTTGGGCTAAGTCTGAACCTATCTGACCTAGTTGACTTGGACCGAACCCAGATTGGTTCAAACCACTTGGGTTTAGCAGCTTGATCTGCTCTATTTCTTTCTCAACTAGGTCAAACTCATCTGGCCTAGTTTAGCCTTTTGAAAGGAGGTTCAAACCTAATTCGAAGCAGATAGAGCGTACTAGAGTCATTCTTCACCAATCGAAGGGTAAGTTTGATTCATTAATCACTCTCTCTCAAGTATTTATTTGATTTGTGTTATGCTATATATTGTATACATTTTGAAGTAGTATCTGACCCTAGTCCTTGGTTTATGCCCTCTAAGACACTTCGGTGTTCACGCGCATGTCTTGCGGCTATCATTAAATATTTTACGATAAGAGCTTCTGCGTATTGCAGTATATATGAATTTGAGATTGTCATCACGTTGAACGATGCCAAGGCTCTTGCTTTATGTATATTATATATATACGTATTTGCTTATGCTTTTAAGATTGTCGTTGCGTCGAACGATGCCAAGGCTCCTGTTTTCTGCAATTTAAATTACACATTTAAGATTATCATCACGTCGAACGATGCCAAGGCTCCTGCTTTCTATAATTTATATTATATTTTTAAGATTACCGTCGCGTCGAATGATGCCAAGGCTCCTACTTTCTGCAATTTAAATTACGCATTTAAGATTATCATCGCGTCGAACGATCTCAAGGCTCCTGCTTTCTGTAAATATATATGTATTTACTTTCTATAAGTTATTTAGTTTGATTTTTTCTGCCGAACATTAAATATGCACTCATTTACGTCGTCGTGTTATAAAGCATAGACTTCTACTTATATTACATATAGTGCACATGAATGAGCGTTCAAATAGAGATCAAACTTCAAATTTCCAATGTGATTCTATTGTCGCTCCTCGATCATGATTCTGCTTGACGAATAAAGCCTCTATTGGAAAGGCTTTGCTTTTATGCAAAACCACTTTTTCATAAAAACCTAAGTCACTTGCTCATGGTCTGGTTATGGCCCAAGGTTCCCATGAACTTCGATGGATGTGAAGTACGCACAATAGTGTGTATCCATTCTCAAGTTAAGCGTAGTGATTTCTCCATCAAAGAGAAGAAATATTGCTAGAATTTCTGAAAAGATGCTCACTGAGCATATAAGAAACACACGTTTTCTCTGTCAAAGAGAGAAAATACTGCTGAAATTTCTGAAGAAGCTCAACAAAGCTTAGAAAGAGCATAGCATATTCTCTGTCATACAAAGGAGGTGCTGCCCAAATTCTGTCAAGAACTTTCTACAACGTAGAAAGGGTCATCACACTTCTGCCGTCAAAGTAGAGGAAGTGTTGTCAAAATGGTTGGCAAAAAATTTCCTTGAACCAGTTGAATGGCACGAGAATACTCTATTGTCGGGATGCTGTCAGAATGGCTCATTCTCATATTCAACTGTAAGGGCACTTTACTCGTAAAGGTTAAAGAGTCAAACTAGTCGTTGTGCCTTGAATAGGCCAAGTGCTAGTTGTGATGATATACGCCGAGTAGTCGGTCCGTTAAGATTGTGTCATATGCATGCTCATTGAGATACTGTTACACAACTAGATTCGTAATGGCCGAAGAGCCGAATACATTGTCCACCTGAAAGAGGTGAGGTGCTTGTGATGATAGTTGATGCTGAGAGCATAGTCAAGCATGCATATGAATAAGACTTAAGGTCGCAGAACCCTGTGGTTGATGACCGTGTTAGGGGAATACTGAATGGGGTCGGGTATATAATTCCTCAGTGCGGGTTGCACTAGCTTGCTCAAATGACATGTGAATCTCTGACAAGTAACGGTTAGACCGGCAGACCTCTTCAGGACTATTGCTCATCATAGAAGACGATGATGGTACAGCCGTGAGTGACATGTATTTGATTATGAACCTGATAGAGTTCAAGGGACCTCCCGTCACTCAGGAGGTGTGGAGGTTGTGGTTATCCTTAAATATCTAAGGATTGAACCCAACTACTGCAGTAACGGATGCATCTGAACCGGTCTCATAGGGTTATCCCGGTATGAGTTCTACCGCCCTATCATGGATGGGGTCAGGGGTATCTAAAATACATAGAATAATCAACCCCCAGAACATCAAGTTGATGCTTAGACAAAAAAAAATTCGTGTACCAGGGGGTGAACTGTTAATATTGAAACAATGTGTTAGCTCTAGGTTCAGTGATGTATGAATATATGAGTGAATGGATGTTGTTCTGTCAAGTCCTGCATAACCTTGAAAAAGGTGTCATGATCGTTATACTACTAGACCGATAAGACAAAGTCCCATGTTGTATCTGTATGACTAAGCTAAGCTTGAGGAGCTTGTGTTCGGATTCGTGGGATACGGATGTGTCAAGTCATGGTGACTTGGGTTCGATATCCCAAATGAGACCTTAAAGAGGTCTATGCTAAGTCATAGAGACTTGAGCGGGATATTCAAATCACAGCCCTGAAGAGGCTCACTCTAAGTCATGGAGACTTGAGCAAAGTGTTCAACTCGTAGCTCTGAGGAGGCTTTCACGATAAACGCTAAGTCATGGAGACTTGAGCGTCGTTGTTGCGAACTATGATCCAGAGTCGTCTTTGCATGAGTTGTTACTTGATTGAATGTATGGATGAATGCTTACTTACCAGACCAGCAGTGGTTCTAACCCCGTTTAATAGGGATTTTAGGTGTTGAACCTGTGTTGCAATATGCGGAGCAAGGCAACATCAAGTTCAAGGATTTCTCTAGACATTGTTGTACTGCTTTCTTTATTAAAACTAAATATTGCTTTTCCAAGCAATGATGTTTGTAATAAACAAATTGTTTTGATAAATGAACCTGTGTCTCATGACTGAGATTGAATATCTTTTTGAAAGATGGCCTTTTTGAAGGAGATGATTCAGGTTTAACCCTTATCCTGAAAGGGAATGAAAATATCTTGTGAAACGAGGCACATGTATAATCCTTAACCTGAATGGATATAAAAAATACCTCACGAGGTGAGGCACAAGTACAATCCTTAACCTGAATAGATATGAAAATACCTCATAAAATGAGGCATAGGTACAATCATTAACCTGAACGGATATGAAAATACCTCATAAAATGAGGCGCAGGTACAATCCTTAACCTGAACGGATATAAAAATATCTCACGAAACGAGGCTTAGGTACAATCCTTACCTAAATGGATATGAAAATACCTCAAGAGGTGAGGCTCAAGAATAATCCTTAACCTGAATGGATATGAAAATACCTCATGAAGCGAGGCACATATACAATCCTTAACCTGAATGGATATTATAATACCTCATGAAACGAGGTACAGATACAATCCTTAACCTGAATGAATATAAAAATACCTCATGAAATGATGCTTAGGTACAATCCTTACCTGAACGGATATGAAAATACCTCATGAAACAAGGCTCAGGTACAATCCTTACCTGAACGGATATGAAAATACCTCATGAGGTGAAGCTCAGGGACAATCTTTAACCTGAATATATATAAAAATACCTCATGAAATGAGGCATAGGTACGATCCTTAATCTGAATGGATATGGAAATACCTCATGAAACAAGGCACAAGTACATTCTTTAACCTGAACGGATATGAAAATACCTCATGAAATGAGGCTCAGGTACAATCCTTAACCTAAATGGATATAAAAAATATAGAATCCTCGAATGACGAGACCATGATGGGACTTCCAAATTTTGCACAAAGAATCCAAAAGGGGTGGCAAAAGGTAAGGAAATGGGGGTTTTTAAAGCTTTGTAAAAGAGTTGATTGAGGTGTCACATGACTGAGACTAAATAGGTTTTGAAAATAACCTTTTTCAAGAAAAATAAGCTCAACCTTTGGCCTGAAAATGAACTGTCTTTGGTGAGACAATGGGGATAATAGGGAAATGTGCAGATCTGAGAGCCCAGACACTCAGACCAAATCGAAGGGAAGGACCTCAAAAACTCATGTTATCAAGTCCTAACAAGGTATAAAGCAATGCCAGGATATATCAAAATGGTCATCAATTTCTTGCTTCATGTTGGGATAACCATAAAATATTGCCAATGAGATAAAAATTATAGTTGATTAAAAAATGATTGAAACGTGCACATTTGTGCAAAAACATTCCCTTTTCTACCTAGAGTATTAACTCTAATTGGGCTAACTTCGTAGAATCGACAGTCAAATTCAAATCTGTCGTTGTTGAATTTCTTCAAGGAGGTCGTCTGTTTCCTTGATATGAAAAGAGAGGAAATATCCTTAGTTTCGTAAAAGCAAGTGGATGAAATGATATTGATAAAAGAATTTCACATAGATAAAGATGATTCCTGGTAGTTTCGGTAGCTTGATATATGGGGTTTACCCTTGATGATACTTTTGCGCTCTTTTGAGACAGAGAATGAGCTTTCTTGGGGTTTGGTGAGAATTTCATCGCATCAACCTTCATCTTGGCTATGTTCTAATTTTCCCTGGAAGGGCACGCCACACACTCCTTCAACTTAGAGATGATCCGCGTCTTCTTTGGTCCCAAGAATTATATTAAGGATGTCTCTTTAATTGAAATCGCTTTATGATGACGTAAATCAAATATATTTTAGGGATTGTCGGGAGGTTTATCACATCAACTTTCAACTTGGCGATGATTTAAACTTTTCCTGGAAGGGCACGTCACATACTTCTTCAACTTGGAGATGATCTGAGTCTCTTTTGGCTATGGGGGTCTAACTCGTTCATCAGTATTCAACTTGACGATAGCCGAGAGATCCCTTTTGCAGATAGTTAATGGCAGCTTGAATGACTAAAGATATATTGAGATTGAGTGGATTCTTTTTATCACCCAGGATAATTTTGTTGCCTTATTGCTAGACAGATCATCTTTAAAGATGTGTCATAGATATGATCAATATCAATTCACTTATGGCTTTTCAACATCGTTGAATTTTCCTTTACTGGTCATATCGAGGTTTTTCCTTCATCTCTTTGATCGACCAACAGAAAGAGTTTTTCAATTCAGTTCTTTTCTTCACAAAAGTTTCACCTTTTTAGAGGGAATATTGAGGTAAAAATTTTTGAGATCAACACTGGTCTTGATAACAAATTGGCAAAATAATCTTGAAATCCTTGGTAAAAGAGATTGCTTGACATCGAATTGATATATCCGTGACTAAATTTTCCTCTTTTTTCCCCCAAAAGAAAGGATCAAGATTGATCCTTGACCTGAACGGGTAGAAAAATACTCCTCTCTTCCCTGAAGATGAGGTGTTTGCAAAATAAAACTTTCGAAGAAAAATTAAGCTTTCATCAAAACTCCCTAATCTTAGGCTTCTCTTATGGAAAGGCGGTCGGTGGGTAAGATTGATGAATATCAAAGAGGAACGAGTCCATCACACTCTCCATGGAAAAAGGGGTCCTCTGTGATGGGGTGGCCAAAATGAGAAATTGGGGGTCACAAAAGAAATGAGCTTCCGTCGAAACTCTCCCTGGAAAAAGGGTTTTTTATGTAAAAATTGATTGTTGTTTTGCAAATAGTCCGCAAAGAAATGAGTCCCTTTAAACTCTCACTGGAAAACGGGTTCTTGCAAACAAAAAATGATTGCATGAGAAAGGAACGAGCTTCCTTGAACTCTCCCTAGGAAAGAAGGCCCTTCGCAAGAGAAAATTGATTTGGTTTTTGAAATGTTTGGCCAATTGGAAACAAGTTCGATATGAGGGTTGAACCTCGAAATACTTAATTGGCGAAAAATGCAACCCAAAGGTTGGAAAATGATTGAGATTGAAAAAAAAAATTACAACCCGCAAGTTGAAAAATGATTGAAATTGATAAAATTGCAACCCGAAGGTTGGAAAATGATTGAATTGCAACCCGAAGGTTGAGAAATGATCGAAATTGATAGAATTGGTTGACCTGAAGGTCTAAATGTAAAAAGATGGCATTAAGCATGAAGTTGAATTTGGAAGTTTGACCTGCTCGAAGGTTGGATTTTGAAAGAAAGTCCAACTCGGAAGTTGGATTTTCGAAAAAGAAAGTCTTAGTCGAAACTCAGTTTTGAAAGCAAAGTTTGAGTCGGAACTCGGTTTTGAAAGAAATCGTCTGAGTCAAAACTCATTTTCAAAAGAGATCATCTAAGTCGAAACTCATTTTTACAAATAGGTCATCTGAGTCAGAACTCATTTTTGAAAAAGATCATTCAAGTCGAAACTCATTTTTGAAAAGAGATCGTTCGAGTCAGAACTCATTTTTGAAAGAGATTGTCTAAGTCAGAATTCGTTTTTGAAAGAAATGGTCTGAGTCGGAACTCAGTTTTAAAAGAGAAAGTCTGAGTTGGAACTCATTTTTGAAAGAAATGGTCCGAGTCAGAACCCGGTTATAAAAGAGAAAGTCTGAGTCAGAACTCATTTTTTGAAAAATATCATCTGAGTCAGAACTCATTTTTGAAAGAAATTGTTCGAGTCAACACTCATTTTTAAAGAGATTATCCGAGTTGGAACTCATTTTTGAAAAGATTGCCCATGTCAGAACTCATTTTTTTAAAGAGATCATCTGAGCTGGAACTCATTTTTGAAAGAGATCGTCCGAGTTGGAACTCATTTTTAAAAGAAATTGTTCGAGTCGGAACTCATTTTTAAAAGAAATTGTTCGAGTCGAAACTCATTTTTGAGAGAGATTTTCTAAGTCAGAACTCATTTTTTTTTTTTGAAAAAAAAGATCGTCTGAGTCAAAACTCTTTTTTTGAAAAGAGATCGTCCGAGTCAAAACTCATTTTAAAAGAGAGCCCGAGTTGGAACTCAGATTTTCAAAGGAAAATTTGATCAACTTGAAAGAAGGTCTGAGTCATAACTTGGATCTTCAAGGAGAATTAGATTAACTTAAAAGAAGGTCCCAGTCGAAACTCAGATCTTCAAGGAGAATTTGATTAACTTGAAAGAAGGTTTGAGTCAGAACCCGGATCTTCAAGGAGAATTTAATTAACTTGAAAGAAGGTCCGAGTTAGAACTCGGATCTTCAAGGAGAATTTGTCGAACTCAAAAGTTGGCTGACTTTGGAAATCGAATTTGAAAAATAACCAGCGCGAGAACTGGGTTTAGGAAATGATTCGATTGAAAATCTTGAATAAGACCAGTACGAACACTGCGCTTTGAAAAAGGATTTGATCCGAGATTGAAATTTGGGAAAGATAGGTAAACATTGTAAACTGAATATGAATATTACCAATTTTTTTGAAGATTCCATGATGATTAAGATGAAAGATTCGAACAGAGTTGCATTGTTCAGGATTATCCCTTATCCTGAATGGAAAATAAAAGGAGATTGATGAAAAATTGTTAGAAATTGATAAAAGTTGTTGGAAATTGAAGAAAATTGATGAAAGATTTTGATCCTGCCTGCATATGGAATCTTTGACGTAAAATGAAAAGGTTGAATTTGCAATGACCGGTTTGAAAACCCAATCTTGAAAGAAACATTCAACCCCAAGGTTGAGTTTGAAATGACCGATTTGAAGATGTTAGAAACGTTCAACCCCAAGGTTTCCTAAAGTTGAGTTAGAAAAGATCGATTAAAAAAATGATTTTAAAAATGCTCAACTGGAAAAAATAGTTTTTGAGAGGATCAACCCAGGGGCTGATTTGAAAAAGGCTGATAAAATTTGAATTTTGAAAAGAAGATCAATCAGAGGCTGATTTTGAAAAAAGATGGATAAAAATTGAAATGAAATAAGGATCAACTTTGGGGTTGATTTTGGAAAAGACCGGTAAAAATTGAATTTCGAAATGGGGATCAACATTGAAGATTGATTTTGAAAGATGATCAATACGAGGGTTGATTTTTTAAAATGTTTGGTGAAATCTAGTTTTTGAAACAAGAGCTCAATATGAAGGTTGCTCTTAAAAAATCTGGAAAATTAGTTTTGATAAAAGACTCAACCAAAAACCAGTTTTTGAAAAAGCCTCAACCAGAGGGTTGATTTCGAAAAGACTGGTTCGAAACCAAAAAAAAAAAAAGAGAGAGACTCAACTTGAGGGTTGATTTGAAAAGACCGGTTTGAAACCAGTTTTCGTAAAAGACTCAACTTGAAGGTGGATTTGAAAAGGCTGGTCTGAAACCAGTTTTTATAAGACTCAACCCGAGGGTTAATTTAAAAGGCCGATTTGAAACCAGTTTTTATAAAAGACTCAACTTCGGGTTGATTTTGAAAATGCCGATTCGAAACCAGTTTTTATAAAAGACTAAACCCGAGGGTTTATTTTGAAAATGACTGGTTCAAAACCAGTTTTTATAAAAGGCACAACCCGAGGGTTGAGAAAGGTCGATTGGACACTAGTTTTTATAGAAGACTCAACCCGAGGGTTGATTTGGAAAGGCCGGTTCAAAACCAGTTTTTATAAAAGACTCAACCCAAGGATTGATTTTGAAAATGCCAATTCAAAACCTGTTTTTATAAAAGACGCAACTCGAGGGTTGATTTTGAAAATATCAGTTCGAAACCAATTTTTATAAAAGACTTAACCCGAGGGTTGATTTTGAAAATGACCAGCTCGAAACCAGTTTTTAAAGACTCAACCCAAGGGTTGATTTTGAAAGACCGATTTGAAACTAGTTTTCGTAAAAGACTTAACCCGAGGGTTGATTTGAAAAAAGGCCAGTATGAAACCAGTTTTTATAAAAGACTTGACCCAAAGGTTGATTTTGAAAATGCCAGTTCAAAACCAGTTTTTATAAAAGACTCAACCCGAGGGTTGATTTTGAAAATGACCAGTTCAAAACCAGTTTTTATAAAAGACTCAACCCGAGGGTTGATTTGGAAAGGCCAGTTTGACACCAGTTTTTATAAAAGACTCAACCTGAGGGTTGATTTAGAAAGACCGGTTCGAAACCAATTTTTATAAAAGACTCAACCCAAGGGTTGATTTTGAAAATGCCGGTTCGAAACCAGTTTCTATAAAAGACTCAACTCGAGGGTGGATTTTGAAAAGGCTAGTTTGAAATTAGTTTTTGTAAAAGACTCAACCCGAGGGTTGATTTTGAAAAGACCATCTCTTTGAAAGCCCTTGGTGATCATGATGGAGTTTTTGCAAAATAAAATTTTGAAAAGGTTTACGATTTTGGACATATCCCTCTAGATAGTCCTATCGCTCTTGTGAAATGGTCTCAGGCTTTTCCTTTATCCTAAACGGGTATGAATAATAGGAAATTGATGAAAAGTTAATAGAAATTGATAAAAAAAGATAAAAAGATTTTGGTTTTGTCCTGTATACAAGATGTTTGAAAGTGACAATAAAGTTTCAAAATAAAAGATGGCCCAATATATCAAAAGAAAGAGATATTGAATATCCACGATATGAAGAAAATTGATACTTCATTGATGAAATATTAACAAGTGATTGGGGATTGAAATGACATCCTAAGGAGGGTGTAACAAAAGGAATTGGGACTATACTGTCTCTTCAAAATGACAAAAGCAAAATGAAAGGAATGAGGGAGCATTGGCATCATCATCCTCTTGAGTGGCCAGGGGAGGTGTCGATAGGATAGTCGGCTGATCCTCCTCCTCATCTTTTGCAAGAAGCTTTCTGTCAATGCAATCCTACACAATATTCTTGAAGACGAAGCAATGTTCAGTATCGTGCCCGATTGCTTGGTGAAACTTGCAAAATCAATCCTTTCATTTTCCCTTGGTGACAGGAGGATCAACAACCTTTCGGAGTTTAACCATTCCCTTGACCAACATATATTCAAGAACCTTCTCAAGGGGCTAATCTAGAGGAGTGAATTTGCGATCATAACCCTAACCATCATGTTTTGGTTTCTATCGAGTACTTGCCTTCTATTGGAAGTTAGATTGGGACGACTTGGTTTGGACGGTCGGTTGGTCCTCTTCTTTGTCTTCGACAAGGAAATTATTGTCGATGCAGTCTTGAATAATATTTTTGAAGATGAAGCAGTGTTCAGTGCCATGACCCATTGTCCGATGGAATTTACAGAACTGATCCTTAAATCTTCCCATGATCACTGGAGGATCGGTCTTCTTTGGTAGTTTAATCATCCCCTTAGTTGGCATATATTCAAGAACTTGTTTGAGCGGCTGCTCTAAGGGAGTAAATTTATGGTCATATCCCCAACCATCATGTTTTGGTTTTCCTTGTGGCTTTAACTCGTGTTGGACATTTGAGAGAGATTTGTCATTCTGCTTGTCCATTTTGTCCTTTTGACTTGTGTGGTTGTCTTTGTCAGGATTTGGGTTTCTTGAGCTGCCAGTGTGATTCTTTCTACCACCCCTTTTGTTGTTGCCATTGTTGTTGCTAGTGGTATTTGCAGAGAATGTAACAGGTGTCTTTTCTTTGACTGATGTCTTGATATTTGTGCATTCCGCAAAGCCCTTATAAAAATCCTTGCCTGTGCATATGTAAACACCCCAAATTTTCCTCATCCATTCTCAAACACTCCACCTAAATGCAGATGCCAACCCTAGTAAGTCAGTGTAGGAGTCCAACCCCGTGTCTGTCTCAGTTTAGGTGCCATTTTACCTCTTTTACTAGAAAATTACCATTTTACCCCTAGATCATCCTAGACCCATGTTAGTCAGAGTCAACCAAGCTCATTCTTAAGCTCAGAACAGTTAGAATGTCAGTCATTTATAGCTCACCTGAGCTCACAGTGAGCAAATCATGTTCATTTTTTGTCATTCCTGCCAAAATGGGTTAATTTTCTCAGAAAATAGCTCATTTCTAGTTCAAATCCAAGCCAATTGTCTCTGAGTCAGTTATTCTTAGTCAATCATATTCCTTTGAGTCTAGCTTGAGCTCACTAGGAGTTCAAGTGCTTCAGTTTCAGTTCAAATCCATTTCCCATAATCTAGGAGCCCATTTCAGCTCATTTCAGCTGAAATTGAGCTTAAGTCTAGTCAGTTGAGCTAGTGTTTGAGCTTTAGTTTTAGTTTATCTCAATATTACTGACCTTTGTTCCAGCTCAAACCTAGCTCTTGTTCGTAACTCACTTCACTCCAGTGACCATTTCTCTAAAAATCTTACCATTTCTAGACCATTCAGTCTAGGAGTTCAGTTGAGTCATTGTTTTGTCAGTCCATTTGAGTTTTGAAACCCTAAAACCCAGTTCATTTCAGTTCAAACCAGCTAAAACCCTAATTTGCAGTGTCACTCTTGGCCCCACAGGAACAAAAACCATTTCTTGAACCATTTTGCTCATTTCTGTCAAAATTATCATTGTTTAAACTGGTTCAATATCCAAATTTCTTCATTCAAGGTTAGCATTTCACATGGCATTTTATATCATTTTGCATCATTTCTCAACATTTTCCATCATTTCATATCATTTCATTACATTTCATTTCATTTTCGAGATCTAGAACTCCAATTTTGAAAATTCCAATCTAGATTCAAATTTTAAAGCTTTTCAAAATCAATTTCAAACCCTGGGTTTTCAAAATTGACATTTTTACCCCTAAGACTCTAAATTTGGAAATATTTTCCTGAGTGTAAACACCCCAAATTTTCACTCACCTCCCCGACATTTTCACCAAACATCAGCATCCAGCCTCTGAAATCGCCGGAGGGCAAAATGGTCATTTTTTGAGCTCAGAACTTGAAAAAGTCCAAATTTCATCTGCAACTCTCAAAATTTCTCTATTTTAGCTCAGATGTTCAAAATTTTATTCCTGACAGAAGACATGAATCTCCAAGTCTTGGTTCAAGATTATATTGCATATCATTGCATGAGCATCTCATATCACTGCATTGCACAACATGTCATTTCGAGGTCTAGAACTCTTGATTTCAAAATTTTCAATTCAGATTAGAATTTCAACTATTTTTAAAATCGATTTCAAAACCCTGAGTCTTCAAAATTATCAATTCTTCCCATTTTACCCCCAGGACTCTGAATTTCCAAATATTTTCTCAGGAAAACGATCTGGATAGTTTTTAATATGAATTTCAGCCACCTTATCTCAGATTTTGCCCTTTTGACAATTTCAAATATCTTCCTTTTACAAAATTGCCCTACAGAGGCCAACTCTTTCCAAAAATTTCTGTTTTACCAAATAGCCCAGATTTTATGAAAATTCCAAAAAAAGGTTATTGTCTTGTTCTTATTTCAATAAAGAAGCAATGTGGGACCCACACTGAGATGGTGTCACACAGGCTTTTCTTTTGAAAAACCTGAACTTTGAAAAACCCAAAAATATAGGAGCCTTGTCCCCTGGATTGGCGCCACTTGCCTTTTCTCTCTCCTCCCATTTATCTGCCAAGTGTCAGTGTGGGGCTACCTTAAGAAGCCACCACATGTCATTCCACGCCATGTGTCAGTCTCCACCTTGTGCTGATGTCTTCTTTTAAATCGTTGTAATTTTGAAAAGATTTTTATATGAAAAGCATGTGAAAACCAGACATCAAATAATAAAAACCGGTTCTCACTAGTGGATGAGACCGGGTCGAACTGAGGGAACGGGAATATGTTGTATTCAAACACACAAGTCTAAACTAATCTTTATTACCGAATTATTTGAAATATAAAATGTTCAGAAAAGTAAAAACAACTAACTATTACAACAAATGAATACCCTTCGCAGAGGGCGTAAAGTGCAATATTTACAAACCCACTTAAATTCCTAAATCTAAACAAAAAAGTAAAAAGACTTTATTCTTCGTACTTCGTGTCACGTAATCGCTTCCGCTCCACTCCTATGCTATCCTGCACAATTCAAAGGAACACGAGCAGTACCAGATATAGAAGAAATAACATGTATACTAGACAATGAATTAGAAAATAACTGCTACAAGAATAAAAGCAAACATGAAATGATTTACAAGAAAACAACTAAGATAATAAGAAACTAATGAAAAACAGGAATTTCAGAATGAACAAAAACAAACGAACAAATTGCAGAAGAAAGACAACTAATTGTGTAGAAAACAGGAAAATTAAACTAACAACAGGAAATGTAAAATTCAACAAACAACACTTGAATTGAAAGCAACTAAGAATATGTAAATTGAATAAAAGAAAACAACAAATATGAATTGCAGAACAAAAATTAAAAATCGATCTAACCTAGACTATAGCAGCAACACAAAAATCAAACAGACAATTACATGAAAGAATGTAAAACAGAATATGCCAAACTAAAAAAATCAGAAATTCAATGAAAGTAAACATGATATTAACTAATGCAAAAGAGTAAACTTAATGAATGAAAAACAACAACCGAAAGAAAAAAAAAAAAACATAACAGGAACTCAAATCTAAAAAAAATTAAACAAATCTGTAATTGATAAAAACCAGAACAACTACATAATCTGTATTTTGATCTATTTATTCCCGTTTTTTTTTTTCAGAAGTAAAACAGCACAATCAGAAATGAAATACAAGATGAAGAAAAAGAATTAACGAAGCTGAAGAAGAAGAAGAAAAAGAATTAACGAAGCTGAAGAAGAAGAAGAAGAAGAATATCAGATGAAGAAGAAGCTAAAGATGAAAGAAGAAGAAGAAGCTGCAAAAGAAGAAGAAGATGCAGAGGTCGGAAGAAGAAGTGGAAAAAGAAAAAGCTGCAGAAGAAGAAACGGATGAAGAAATAGAAATGAAAAAGAAGAGGAAGTTCTGAAGAAGAAGAAGAAGAAGAAGTAGAAGAAGAAGAAGAGAAAGACTCAGCACTCACCGCACTGTGAACCTGAGGGAAGAAGCTGGCGACCTCCACCACCGCCGCCGTCGCCGGAAGGAAGTTCCACCACCGCCGGTTGCCGGATTTGACAGAGAAAGAAGGAGAAAGGGAAGGTAGGGAAGGGAATAGCCACCGGTGTTAGTGGAAGATGGTGAGAAAAGAGGGAAAGAGAGGGAAAGAGGAAGGTTTGGGCGTGAATGGAGGAGGCGCCCGATTTTTCCTGTGTTTGGGGTTTTTAAAAACAACAAACCGGTTGGAACCGGTTTGAAACAAATGCAAACCGGTTCAAGCCGGTTTGTTTATTTATTCTTGAAAAGCAAACCGGGTGAACCGGTTTGTGTTTATTTTTGCAATTTTCAAAAATCAAAAACTAAATACCAGTTTATTATAAAATTTTCAAAGATTTAAAAACAAAACTTATTTATGAAGAACTAAAAAAAACTATTCTAAATTTTTTCTTTTTTTTAAAAAAAACAAACACTTAAAATGAAAAAATATTTTTCTATATTATTATTTTTTTTATTTCATTTTTAATTGCAAACTAAAACTAAACTACTTATAACGAAAACTAAAATATGTATAAAAATGTAAAAATAAAACTATTTTTCATGCATTTTCTATTTTTAAATCATTTTAGCACATTTACTCAAAAACTAACATAAAATTGGGTTTTTGAAACATTATTTCATAAAATCATGCATATTTAAATGTTAATAAACCCTGAATTATATGCATGATCAAATACCCCCATGCTTATGTTTTGCTAGTCCTCGAGCAAACTAGAAAAATGCAAGAAATCAAACTATCACCTAACTCACTTTCGTAGGAATCACGGTTGCATTTAGCTCATGCAACAAGCCCTTTCAACCCCTGGGTTACCCCAGTGGACGAGTAAGGTCTCGTGAGGGTTTGCAGTGATGCTACCCACAAACATCTCTGTCATGTATGCATAATATTACACATTCTCACAAGCAGTAGATAATCAAAGATTTTATTTTCACAAATATTTCCTGTTATTTCAAAATCGAAATATAATTAGAGTCTTTTATGCACCACCACAGAAAAGAATTTCTTTCACTTTTCTAAAATATCACAATTATTTATGTTTTATTCTTAGAAAATCCAATAAAAACATATTATTATTTACTTATCCTCACTCATATGTTTTCTGCACAGGTTTTCTCAATCACACTTCTAAGCATTGAACTTTTCTTTCTTTTTAAGCTCTTTTCTCTCTTTTTTTTCTTTTCACGCTTTTTCTTTTTGCGCACTTATTCTTCTCTTATAGCTTGCGTGTGGTCTGCTTTTATGCCTTGTGCAATGTCAATATCTTCTATACTTTTTCAATACATACCAAAAGATATCAACTAAGACATAAAAGTGACTTCCTTCATTCACCTTTATAATATGAGAGTCAAATATTTCAACTTGTATCTGTTCTCAGTTACTTAGGATCACAAAGTTTTCCACTCTCCTTTTCGAAATGGAATTAAAAGTTTCAACTTACATCTAAGTTCCTTCTACTAAAAATTGTGGAATTATCCAAACAACCTAACACATGCTATATTTTTTTTCTTTTGAGCTCATTTTTTCATTTGCTTAGTTTTTCAAAAATAGAACTGTGCATATTCATATTTATGATTCAAAATAAATTCTAACATGTATCTATCATCATTTCTTTGAAATCCACATAAACAACCATAATTTTTAGATCTATGTCAGAAAAAATTTTCGTGGGGCTTAAAAATCCTCTAAAAACATTAGATTTGAAATAACATTCATATAAGTTCAAACTCTTTCTTTAAAAATCTACTTTTCATGAGAGATGTGTAAACATGTGCAAGAACGTAAACAGAAATATCAAGGTGTGCATTCTACACCCTCCCCCATGCTTGAATGACACTGTCCCAGTGGCACTCCCCCATGCTTATATGAAACTAAGTGAATGCACATGAGAGAAATAAATGAGGGAAAAGAGTAGAATGACCTGAGATGAATTAAAAATACATGTTCTATGAATGTAATAAATGCAATGTATACATGACAAAACACAAAACTCATGAATGAAACAAAAAGAACCAGAAAAACTCATGAAAAAGTACAAGCAAAATAAAATCTATAAATTCTAAGCAAATCTAATAATATACAAGATATGGGTTGCCTCCCATAAAGCGCTAAGTTTCACGTCCCCAGCTAGACGGATCCCTAGAAAAATCCTTCATCGTCCATGAGATCAATGGACATGAAGTCAGACTCAACCGGGCTCTATGAAGAAAAGAGTGTCATCTGTGACACTACGCACTGTGTTTCCATCCCTTCTACCTCCAAATGTAGCACCATGACTCTCTTGACATGAAGAACGGAGATTAGTGTCATCTGAGAGACTGGTCAAGAATCGAGAGTCTAGGACCGACCGAGTACCAATGAATGCAACTTCAGACAAGTGGTGAATATGATCAGGCTTGACTTGATCAAGCACCTTCTGCATCTGTACCTCTTGCTTACTAAAAATTGGTGATCCTAAAGGCTGAGAAAATGGGGCTTTATATGATGAAAATGTATGTTGTGAGTAAGGCCCCTTCTGTTGAGGTATCATGGAGATCGACTCGTCAGTAGAAATGATATGGGGTTCATGAGTCGATTCCTGAGTAGGGTGACACGCCTTCCCATACTGAAGAGATGTAACAGATTTGACTTGCTCATGATGTGAAGTAGTGGGTTGCAAGTCAAATAACATGGAATCCTCTCCCTTGGATGTGACAACGGACTGACTATGAAGGTTTTCCTGACTTTGTCTACTCAATGTCTGAGCTAACTGTCCCATTTGAGTTTCTAGCTTGGCTATTGACTGCGTATGGGAACAAAGAGTGGCCTTGATATCAGAAAAGGCTTCTAACATCTTCTCTTGAAATGATGAACTTGGAATGGGCTCCTGAGGAGAAGGTAGACAATACTGGGAATGAACCTGTGGAAATATAGGATGTGAGTAACCTTGTGAAGGGTTACTGGGTCTATACTGTGTCTGGGAAGGCTGATGGGATGGGGAAATGAACTGGTTTCGCCAACCTGAGTTATATGAGGATGTAAATGAATCGGGCATGGGTTTAGCGAAACCTTGGGCAACATTCACCTGCTCCTGAACGAATTCAGGATATAATGGTGCTGCCGGACAATCCACAACACAGTGTGCAGGGCTAGCACATATCTCGCACACTCTTTCTATTGGATTTCTCGAAGAATTGGCTAGGAATTGATCTAACTTCCTAGTCAATTGGTCAACCTTGGTACGCAATTCTAATTCGGACCCAAATTCAGAAATCCCAACTTTCCTAGGACCACTAGACAGAGATGTAGTCATGTCGAGCCGTGAAGACAAGGTATGATGCATCGTGTTTTCACTCAAGGTCTCAAATAGAGACCACGCCTCGTCCTCACTTTTGAGCATAAAAGTGCCCCCACAAGACGAATCAACCATTTGACGATGCTTTTCAGTAAGCCCGTCATAAAAATACTGCACCAACTGCCAACGAGGCACCTGGTGATGGGGACACTTGCAGAGAAGATCTTTCAATCTCTCCTAAGACTCGTGAAATTGTTCTCCCTCAATTTGAGAAAAACTGGTTATAGCTTTACGAAACTGATTCGTTTTACCAATTGGGAAATATTTTTTTAAAAATTCTTTTTGCATTCCTTCCCAAGTAGTAATACGAACCGTTTCAAGAGATTTTAACCAGTGCTTGGCTTTATCTTTGAGAGAGAACGGAAACAAAGTTAACCTCATAGCGTCGTCTCCAAAATTATTGATTCGCACAGTCGAGCAAATCTCAAGGAATTCGTCGAGATGACGATATGGGTCTTCATTGCTAAGGCCATAAAACGAGGGTAACATTTGAATCACACTGGCCTTAATCTCAAAATGGCTCGCTCCTACATCAGGTCTCGTGATGCAGAAGGTGGGAGTATACGTATTTGGCATGAAGTACTCCCTCAAAGGACGGATCAATTGATGATCGTCAGCCATTGCGTACACCTTAGAGTAGACCGGTGTAGCACATGTCCTAACTTTGGGTTTTCTACCTAACTAACGCACTAAGCAGTCAAACCACGCAAACCACAAAGCGAGTGAACTAAAAACAACAAAAACTAAACAAACACCACGCAGTTACACATAAAAGAGATTATGCAAAGAAATATAAAATCTATGTGTACGGTACCAATCGTACACAGTCACCTCTAAGGGAATCCTAATAGGTGGGCTGTGCAGAAAAGTAAGCTCGTCTCTAAGATATGCACATACGTGGTTCTAAACCTAAATGCAACACAAACACTAGACAATAAAGTAAATACTAATATTACGCCGTTCTCCGACAACGGCGCCAAAAATTTGATGTCTTCTTTTAAATCGTTGTAATTTTGAAAAGATTTTTATATGAAAAGCATGTGAAAACTAGACATCAAATAATAAAAACCGGTTCTCACTAGTAGATGAGACCGGGTCGAACTCAGGGAACGGGAATATGTTGTATTCAAACACACAAGTCTAAACTAATCTTTATTACCAAATTATTTGAAATGTAAAATGTTCAGAAAAGTAAAAACAACTAACTATTACAACAAATGAATACCCTTCGCAGAGGGCGTAAAGTGCAATATTTACAAACCCACTTAAATTCCTAAATCTAAACTAAAAAGTAAAAAGACTTTATTCTTCGTACTTCGTGTCACGTAATCGCTTTCGCTCCACTCCTATGCTATCCTGCACAATTCAAAGGAACACGAGCAGTACCAGATATAGAAGAAATAACATGTATACTAGACAATGAATTAGAAAATAACTGCTACAAGAATAAAAGCAAACATGAAATGATTTACAAGAAAACAACTAAGATAATAAGAAACTAATGAAAAACAGGAATTTCAGAATGAACAAAAACAAATGAACAAATTACAGAAGAAAGGCAACTAATTGTGTAGAAAACAGGAAAATTAAACTAACAACAGGAAATGTAAAATTCAAAAAACAGCAATTGAATTGAAAGCAACTAAGAATATGTAAATTGAATAAAAGAAAACAACAAATATGAATTGCAGAACAAAAATTAAAAATCGATCTAACCTAGACTATAGCAGCAACACAAAAATCAAACAGACAATTACATGAAAGAATGTAAAACAGAATATGCCAAACTAAAAAAATCAGAAATTCAATGAAAGTAAACATGATATTAACTAATGCAAAAGAGTAAACTTAATGAATGAAAAACAACAACCGAAAGAAAAAAAAAAAAAACATAACAGGAACTCAAATCTAAAAAAAATTAAACAAATTTGTAATTGATAAAAACCAGAACAACTACATAATCTGTATTTTGATCTATTTATTCCCGTTTTTTTTTTCAGAAGTAAAACAGCACAATCAGAAATGAAATACAAGATGAAGAAAAAGAATTAACGAAGCTGAAGAAGAAGAAGAATATCAGATGAAGAAGAAGAAGCAAAAGATGAAAGAAGAAGAAGAAGCTGCAAAAGAAGAAGAGGATGCAGAGGTCGGAAGAAGAAGTGGAAAAAGAAAAAGCTGCAGAAGAAGAAACGGATGAAGAAATAGAAATGAAAAAGAAGAGGAAGTTCTGAAGAAGAAGAAGAAGAAGAAGAAGTAGAAGAAGAAGAAGAAGAAGAGAAAGACTCAGCACTCACCGCACCGTGAACCTGAGGGAAGAAGCTGGCGACCTCCACCACCGCCGCCGTCGCCGGAAGGAAGTTCCACCACCGCTGGTTGCCGGATTTGACAGAGAAAGAAGGAGAAAGGGAAGGTAGGGAAGGGAATAGCCACCGGTGTTAGTGGAAGATGGTGAGAAAAGAGGGAAAGAAAGGGAAAGAGGGGAAAGAGGAAGGTTTGGGCGTGAATGGAGGAGGCGTCCGATTTTTCCTGTGTTTGGGGTTTTTTAAAACAACAAACCGGCTGGAACCGGTTTAAACAAATGCAAACCGGTTCAAGCCAGTTTGTTTATTTATTCTTGAAAAGCAAACCGGGTGAACCGGTTTGTGTTTATTTTTGCAATTTTCAAAAATCAAAAACTAAATACCAGTTTATTATAAAATTTTCAAAGATTTAAAAACAAAACTTATTTATGAAGAACTAAAAAAAACTATTCTAAATTTTTTCTTTTTTTTAAAAAAAAACAAACACTTAAAATGAAAAAATATTTTTCTATATTATTATTATTTTTATTTCATTTTTAATTGCAAACTAAAACTAAACTACTTATAACGAAAACTAAAATATGTATAAAAATGTAAAAATAAAACTATTTTTCATGCATTTTCTATTTTTAAATCATTTTAGCACATTTACTCAAAAACTAACATAAAATTAGGTTTTTGAAACATTATTTCATAAAATCATGCATATTTAAATGTTAATAAACCCTGAATTATATGCATGATCATGTGCCATGTGTCATTAAAAGTCACCATGAGATTCCAAGTGTCATGTGTTGCCCTGTCCAGAAAAAGTAAAGCTTGTCTTCTCTGAGGTGGCGCCATTTGAAGTGTGTCTCCTACAGAGGACATATGTCAACTTCTTCCTCCTTCAGAAAAGTAGCCTGACATATGTCTCTCCCTACTTTTCTCAGAAAAGTAGGAGACACGTGTCACTCTTAGCTTCCTCCAGAAAAAGTAGAGTTGCCTCCTTCTGAGGTGGCGCCATCTGATGTATTCTCTCCTGCAGCAGGTGACACGTGTCATTCTTTGCTCTTCTTAGAAAAAGCAAATGACACATGTCATTCTTTGCTCTTCTTAGAAAAAGCAAATGACACATGTCATTCTCTGCTCTTCTCAGAAAAAGCAGACTGACACATGTCATTCTTTGCTCTTCTCAGAAAAAGCAAATGACACATGTCATTTCCTGCTCTCTTCAGAAAAAGCTAGAATTCAAACATTCAAATCCTTCCAGAGGTGGCGCAAATCCTGAACTTCACCTTTTCTATTCTGTCTGAGATGGTGCCACATGGCTTGGACCTCCTTCTCTTCCCTCTGCCACGTGTCAATCTCTGCTCCTTTCAGAAAAAGCAGGATGACACATGTCCTCCCCTACTTTTTCTCAGAAAAGTAGATGACACATGTCATTTCTAGTTTCCTTCAGAAAAAGTAGAAGACACATGTCACTCTTGGCCTTCTTCAGAAAAAGCAACCATTCAAAGATCTTCAGACAAGACCTAGGTGGCGCAAATCCTGAATTCTGCTTTTCCTACCTAGTCCATGAGGGCGTCACATGTTCTTTGCTCCTCCCAACTGCCACATGGCATTGTAGGAGCCACCCTGAGGTGGTGCCACTTGTCCACCCTCCATTCCTTCAGGGCCAACCTCCATTTGAATTTCAAATCTCCCTCTGAGGTAGCGCCATTTGAGAAGGCTCCTCCAGACAGCTGACACTTGTCAAAACCAAGGATCATCCTAAACCGCCACATGTCAGCCTCTTCGTTCCTGCAGAAAAGTAGAAATGTGAACTCCTCTGAGGTGGCACAGTCTGCTTCTTCCATTCCTGTACTTTGGACATGTGTCAAGAGCTTCCAGAGGTGGCACCACATGGCATGCTCCTACTGTTTCCAACTTTACACCTCAAAATCTCTTTTGAGGTGGCGCCATTCCAGAACCCCACTTGGCTCTATTTTGATATTTATTTTATATTTTTTAATAAAAGTAGCCCCTGAGGTGGCACCATTTGAGAAGCTTCAGAAAAGCAAAGTTTGAATTTCAAACTCCAAGAGAGCACCCCCTGAGGTGGCACAATTTGGGAGCCTCCTGCAGAGAAAATCCAGTAAACCCCAAGTTTGAAAATTTTCAAATTCTGCTGAGGTGTCTCACCCACAAAATTCCCATTTTATTTTCTCAAAAAAATCAAAATAGCACCCCTGAGATGGTGCCACATGGAGGGCTTAGATTGAGTCTGTTTGAAATTCAAAATTTTCAGAAAATTTCTATAAAAACAAGGCTCCACGCCCAGCCTAGGAGAAGCTTCTTTTGGACTTTGAAATTCAACCTAGATTTTCTTCAGAACACGATTTTGAACTTTGGAATTCACGCCCCCCTTGGGCCCAGTGGAGAAGGTGCAGTGAAGTACCTACATTTCTCGTGCAGTGGCCAATTCGATTCAAGCGTGGGTTGATCTTGGTGAATCATCTGAAGCCCGGATCGAAGGACAAACGAATCCATTGGTAGCCGCCCCTTTCAAGAGTTTTAAAGTTGCATAACAAAGCAAGGTTCACCCCTTTTCCTCTTGATTTCATAATATCATGATTTGATTCATGTGCCGTTTGAAGAAAGAGCTCATCCGAGGAATGGATTGAGATATTCTCATAAAACGACAAATATAAAAATATATAATTATACTTCCTTGATGATTTTTAGCATTCATGCATTTAGCTAAATTTAATTTGCATTTTATTTCGTTAATTTAGCATGTTTCATGAGTTAATTAGGTTTAATTTAGCATTTATTTCAATTCTGCTCAGTTTCAGTAACTCTCTGTTTTTGTCAGTCAGTCCACATGTCATTTCATGCGTTTAATTTTTGTTAAAAAATCCAAATAAATCATGGAATGCGCGCTTAGATGTCCCTAAAAATGTGCCAAAAATTCGGAATCATTTGAATTTGTTTACTGCAGTAAATATTCAAAATGGTAAGTCGAGTTTTGTTACCAGGGATGCGTTTTAAAAACTCATTTTCGAATTGTAAAATCGAGATCTATCTCGTGTGAGGTCTGATTTTTTATCCAAAACATGTTCTTAACGCATAAGGATGTCTAGTGTTTAACATGATTTTCTCATATTTTTATGATGTTTTTAATGTCTAACAAAAATCCAATAGTGCGTGACACGTGTCAGAGCCTGATTTGGGCCTCTGAGACTTTGGATCGACTTAGGTCGATGGGTTATCTTTGGTTATTGATCCAAATCCAAATCTGTAAAAAGTGAATGTTATTTACGAGATGTCTTCTATTTGCATCTGAAAATTGGTGATGTTTAAAACAGTTTTGATATCTGTTTCGTATTTTTCTTGTCAGTCTTTTGTTTTATCACATTTGTATGTTCTGTTGATTTAGGCATGAAATGTTATATTTTTATCTGTGTTTTTGTTGATCAAATGCTAAAGTCATGAACATGAAAGTTGTCCCTGTAGGTGTCTTGAGTATCTCTGTTAAATATCACAAATTTCCATGGCCTTTGTCTATTTTGTTTTGCATTTTATATTAGATTAGGTCGATTTTGCCTCCATCAGAACCGAATCCCCGTTACCGAACTCATCATAGTTCAAATCCCGAGGTTGTAAAAACAAAAAGTGTTTCATTTCGGGTCCTTTAGCAGTCTGCAAAATATCATAAGTTTTTATGGTGTAAA
Source organism: Nuphar pumila (assembly GCF_984573655.1). Classification (NCBI taxonomy): domain Eukaryota; kingdom Viridiplantae; phylum Streptophyta; class Magnoliopsida; order Nymphaeales; family Nymphaeaceae; genus Nuphar; species Nuphar pumila. Next base: position 74,345,730 of record NC_143262.1, read on the forward strand.
TTTTGCATTATCATATTAAGCATTGCATTTGGTTTGGGTCCATAGGCGAAATCCACCCTTTTTAGGACTTTCTTTAAAGTTTAGCATTCAAATCATATCATTTCATAATTTTTAGCATTCTAAGCTGTTTATCAAAGTAGGTAGATGTTTCATACCGAATTTGGTGTAATTTGGAATTCATTTGAGGCTTGATTTAGCCATATCATCAAAACAGGGCCCCGCGGGACTCGGATCCAAGCGAAATTCATTATTTTGGATAAATTGCAAAGTTTTAAATTCTGATTTTACAGTCCTAATGTGTTTAGCAGCATGTCATCATGACTCATACTACATTTCATCATCATTTGATTCAATTTGAATTTCGAAATATCAATTTTACCAAATTTTTCTTCAAAAAAACCATAATTTTAAAGGTATAACTTTATAATTAGGGGTATTTTGGTAATTTTGACAACCATTTCGAATTTCAAACTATTTTCTACTGAATTTCTTGCATTTTCACCATTTTAAATATCAAGGAAGCATGGGAATAGGGTTTATATCCAATTAAGTTCAATAAATTCGTAATATTATTGGGAAAACTTGGAAAAACCCACATATTTGAGCTAACCTTATTTCAAGTTTGGCAGAGATATTCAAAAAAAGGATCTGAAGTCTGCCATTTCTTTTATTTTATTTATTTAGTGATGTAATAATGTAAATTTTGGAATAAGAGATTTAAATTTCTGCTTAGACTAGGATGCATATCATATAGTTTGAATTTATGCAATATCCTGTTTATCTGATTCATGCACATTATTTCAAAAGCACCATGGATGTACACGAATGGCACGTGCACCAACTCTTAGGGAGTTGATGAACTCGATGGAATCCATATTTACGGCCCTAGTCGGAATATGGACGAGACCCAGATCCATCATCTTTCTACTAGTCACAAGTCAAGTTTTTCCAAAATCGGTTTTCCCAAGTCAAGTTTTTCCACAGTTTTCTATGGAAAAGGGTTATTTTCTCAAGATTTTCAAAAGAAGTCTCTCATCTTTCTCAAGAATCAAAGTTGATTTTCAGATGTTTCAAAAACAAGATTCTCAAGATTTCAATTTCCTAAGTTTTGAATTTCCTTCTTCAATGAGTTTTCTTATAAAATTTCCATCATTTTCCTAAGAAAATTCTCAAAGTCCAAGTTTTCCTGAGAAGTGTTTCCCTTCAAATGTTTACCCTTTTTTTAAGAATTCTTTCCATTTTCTCAGGATTTTCATCCATTCATGATTTTCCCACATCTTTATGAACTTTCTCGTGATTTCAAAAACCCTTGTTCATCTGAGTTTCCTGAGAAATTGACCTTTTCCCTGAGAAATATCTTTCAACTCCAAAGGTTTTTCTGAGCATACATCATACTTTCCAACTTACATTTTCCAAAATCTCATAGCACATGCCTGAATTCTCTGTGCATTTAGGATAGAACACAATTTCGATGATTTAACTAAGTCAAGCACAATTTTGGTCCTTGGTTCGATTACCCTTGTTAAAGGCGGCAGGAACGGTCGAACCTCGTACCGACAGGTCGAGCCCCATCCCATGGATTTTCTCGCAATTTTTAAAACGGAGGCGAGTATTTCAAAACAATTTCCAAAATCCGGTCAAGTTTGAATCGCGAAAGCATTCCCCTCTCTCTTCCGCAAGGAAGGGAAGACAGGGAAAAATTTCGCGATGAAAACAGGTTTGGCGACCGTGATGGGACCTGTCCCTGTCTGATTAGAATTATGCTTGACTTAGTTCAATTGTTGAAATTATGTTCACAAAATGTCAGCTCTTTTACTTTGATATCATGCGAACCTAGGAGCCTAGATTCTGACCTAGCTGACATTGACTGCATGTAGACTAGGCATGGTTTGGTAGGACCAGATTGAGGAGATATTTTTATGTTCACATAGACTTAGGTCTAAATACAACTCTCCTCAATTTAGGATCTGAATGCAAACAATGTATGCTTCTTCAAAATTTTCAAAATCTATCTCTTTAGGATTTAGAGCCCTCTATTTCTTGCATGTGATCATTTTTTTTCAAACCTCCATTACCTATCATTACCCGGTCTTCACGTTGTTGGACTCTCTTCCAGAACCCTAGTTCGGAACAGAGCCTCACAACTGGGCCACTTATTTGGGTTAACGCCCCCCTACCACGTACCACGGGCCACAGTCCGAAGTATATCGGTAGGCGCTCAAGGATGTTGGAAAACCTTACCTTAGAACCAAAGTTGAATATATATGCCACGTACCTCGAATTTCGATTCGGGTATATCGGCGTAACTGGATTGGACAAAGATGATCTGAACCTAGAGTTAAGATTAGGGTCCTACAGCTGTTTTCAAAATGATGCATCTAGAGTCAGCCTTTTAGGGAATGTTGAATGTGCATAAATGTTTGTGCAGGATGTGACTCCAGGTGATTTTTTATTCTTCCCTCTCTACTGGATCTCGAAGTTCCAGCTACATTTTATATTCTGCCTGCAAAATTTTTCAAAATTTCTCACATTTTCCTAAGTCTCATTCTGAGTCTTTCTCTATTTTCAGTTTGATGGCATCCATTCAAGTCAATCCTATCTTTCCTGAAGGTCACATCTCCTACGAGGTGCGACAAGGTCATCCTGAACATCGAGCCCTTAGCACCGGAACTTTCATTCCCCGGTTGTACTATTCCTGGCTAAAAAGCTTTTCTTGAATGTTCCCAGACCATTTGAGCGAGTGCGGATTAGAGCTGGTGGCAGCAGTCGGAAAGCAGACCATCAACGGCAACCTGATCCACGCGATGGCAGAGCGATGGAATCCACGGACGTGCACCTTCTGGTTCTCATGGGGAGAAATGACCGTTTTAATGGATGAATTTTCAGAAATCATGGGGTTACCAGAACCAGCCGGTCAACCAGGCGATCCATTAGAACATCAATTCCTTATCAATGTCAAGGGTTTGGACCCCCGAGATTCATTAGCTCGTATGACAGGCCGCCGATCTTGGCCCCTGATCCAGTTGGACGGAAATGAATATGTTGACATGCTCGAGTTGTACCGCCAGTATGGGACCTTCGTTGAAGTCAGTTCGCTATCCAGGACAGCTAAAGAAAGGATTCAGAATGCAATGGTTCTGTGCACTGTAGGATTATCCCTCTTTCCAGATGGACAAAACTACATGGACATCAGAATAATCCAGCTTATAAGAAGATGGGGAAGTCGGCAAACAAATCGCCTTTCCATAGCCATGGCAGCACTCGCCTTCCTATATCGAGGTCTGACTCGATTCTCACTTAGAGAATCCATTTTAGTTGAAGGTTGCATCTACGCGCTTCAGTCCTGGTTCTTCCAGCATGTTCCAGCCCGAGCAAGCTCTTTCAGATACAATGGTCAAGAACTTTTCCCAGTAGCACAGTACCGATCCATGATCAACAGCATTCAAGAAGATGACATAGTTTGGGACTATTTTGATCGGCAATTATCCCCTCCCAGATATACGTACGCTAATGGCAAGTGGTTCAAGTTGTTGGGACCATTCTTCTGCACTTATTACCAACCAGAGAGATGTGTTCAACAGTTCTCCCAGAGGCAACAGTACGTCGAAGCCCGACTGTTATCAGGAGCTATGGCAGAGTTTGATCTCACCTCCGCACAATGGTCTGGGGCATATCATTCTGCCTGCTATGGCTGGGACTCCTTTGTCTCTCTTAAAATCTTTCCAGGTCCTAGAGTGTCTGCCGACTATCATGAATGGTGGCAAATTGTTTGTCCTCCACCTCTTTGTCAAGATCAATAAAATCATGTTTTCTCATTTCAATAAAATTCTCTCTTTTTCCATTGTGGTTTGACGACCTCGCCTAGGTAACAAGGCATATCTTCGTTGTTTATTTCTCTTGCAAAAAGAGTGACAACACAATTGTCGTGATTCTTGCGACGACTCAGTCCCTAGTAATGGGATATCTTTTTCAAATTGTCTATCATATTTTCAGCAGATATTTCTTCCATAAACCAATTCCTGCAGAGAGCATCTACAATATTTGATGGTGCAAACAAGATCAGGCAAAAGGACAGTGGCACCGCAGTACTCGTCAGCCTCAGAAGAAGAGATGGGTTCCCCCTGGTCTGAGAGGAGTCAAGAGCAGCAACAAGAAGATGATGGCATAGACCCTCAAATGTATGCCATGTTTCGAAAGATGATGAACAAAATGATGAATGAGCAGCCTGGGACCAGCTCAGAAAGAAATCCATTCAGAGAAAGGTTCCATGGTCACAGGGGTAAGAAGGCTCCCAAAAAGCAGATCTAGCTAGAGGAGATTTCAGATGAATCAGACTCAACTGAAAATACCGATGAAGAATATGAGGTGCCTCCGGTATTTCAAAAACGTGGCCAAAGTAGGAGCCACAAATCAAAGAGCCGAGATGCAGAAGAACCTTTGCAAGCGCAATTCAAAGAAATGGCTAGAGTGGTAAAGGATCTGCAAGCCCGCGACAAGGGCAAGAAAGTCTTCACTAGTGAGGACTTCTATGACGGCTCAGAAGGGGATGATGATCTGGAGAATCTCCCCCGTAAATTTATCAAGTTCGACGGTTCTGGCGACCCAAAAGCTCTTCTCGCCACATTCTTTGCTGAATGCTCGAGGTTCAAGAGGGACAACCGAGCACTGTTCTTATGCTTCCCCCGCAGCTTGGAAGGAGTTGCAGCTAAGTGGTATGCTGAGCATATCAACCCAATCGAACTCAAGGAGTTCGACAAAGTAGTAAACCTATTCATCGAATGCTTCTTGTTCAACACAGAAGCGCTTCCTACATTGAGTCATCTCTGCAATTTAAGACAAACTGAGAATGAAAAGGCGCGGGACTTCATTCACAGATGGAGGTCACTCTGCAACAAAATGAGAGATCCTATCTCAGAAAGGCACGCACTGTCCCTAATCCTCAACAACTTTTCGCAGCCTTTAAGAGGATTAATCTCCACAGCACCATCCAGGACCTTCATTGAGTTGATTGAACGAGCCGAATGGCTCGAACTGAGTCTGGAAAATGGAGTCTATGAAGGCTTTACCTTTTCCAAGAACAACCCTCAAGGTGAGCAGAAGAAGAAAGCTCACTTTACTTATTCTGCCAACAACAACAACAAAAGCCGAAATCAGCACAAAGGGCAGAAGAGGGATTACTGCTATGGCACAAGAAGTTCGAACCACAAAGGAGATCAGAAAGCAAAGCTTGCTCCACAATATAGCAAGCCTCCTCAGCAGGATCAAGGGCCGAAACTGTGAGAGAAGACCAAACATGAAGGATGGAGTTACGATAGAAAATTTACTCCTTTAGACCAAACACTCGAGGATGTGCTCAAGTATATGTTGTCAAAAGAGATGGTCAAGTTGCCCAGATTGGCCGATCCCCCTGTGCCTATGGGGAAGTGGAAGGATCAATTTTGCAAATTCCACAGGACAGTGGGACACAACACTGAGAACTGTTTTGTTCTCAAAAACATCGTGCAAGATCTAATTGAAAAAAATCTTCTAGTGGAAGGAGACGAAGAAGAGAAGATGGATGTTCTCAATCACCCTTTTCCTTCGCACACCACGGCAGTAGTGTCCGCACAGCCATTCCTGCCTCACGAATACATCAAGCCGTGTTCTGCACAAGATCTACAAGTTCAACATCAGGTGTTAGTGCTACGACAAGCAACTCCTGATTCCAAGAAGATGGACCTAATCTCGGCATTCGGCAAGATGAAAGTTTCTGAAGCACCTGTAAAGTCAGCCCCCAAGTCAAAGGGAACTCCTGACCTCTTCAAGCAAATCATCAAACCTAGGCTGGAAACTTCAACTCAGAAGCCTCTGATTTCTCTATCTAATGTTTCCATCTTTGACTTGGTCAAGAATTCTAGCAAGCACCAACGAGTCCTGGATGATTTACTTAGGAAAATCAAAGTTAAGCCCAGTACCACTCCTGAAGACATGGCACAAATAGTGAATTCGACCATGACCAATGCGCCAATCACCTTCTCGAATGAGGACCTTCCAAAGCCTCATTCATTTCATAATAATGCCTTGTACATTGTTGTTCGAGTCAGGGGAATGACAGTACCGCATGTGCTGGTCGATGGAGGCAATAGCCTCAATATTTGTCCCGAGATGATAGCGAAGGCATTAGGGATCAAGGACGAAGAATATATTCCAGATTCCTTCACCATCTACGGGTTTGACAACCATGGTCAAATGGCAAAAGGCAAAATATTTCTGGAGGTATTCATCAACTATTCGGTACACTCCGTCCTCTTTCACGTGGTTAATGTACCACCTACCTACAATCTACTGCTTGGAAGAACGTGGATTCATAATGCTAATGCAGTGCCTTCCACCCTGCATCAATGCGTGAAATGGTCAAAAGGTGGAATGATTACGACAATAATGGGAGAAGACCCAGAAGAAAGGCTCCCACAGCCCATGATTCCCCGACCGTCATTCACTACGGATATCCCCAGCATCAGGGAAAGTGAAGAGATCAATCTCGAAGAGAATCGAGAAATACTCCAGGCATCATCAGAACTATCTATGCACACGATAGCCATGACCCGATGGAGAGGCCCTCAATTCTTCAAGGTTGGAGGCCAAATCAACTACAGTACCATTAAGGATCACCCATTGTTTCCACAATTCATGAAGTCAAGAAAGGGATTTGAGTTACTCCTGAAGCACGATTATCAACCCTTCAAAGGACTCGACAAGAACGAAGATGGCTGCATTGAGCCAGTGATCCAGAAGCATCGTCCCCATAGGGTAGGACTGGGGTTCTCCGGAGGAAGCTCGTCAAAGAAGACTATTTTTTTCAAAGGGGCACATTAAATACCATTTGTTATTTTCTATTCTTTCAAAATAAATGTCTCATTTTATCAATGCCTTTGATCAATCAATAAAATTCCAAATTTCTTTGTCTATCCGGATGCCATATATCTTCCTTCTCTATCTCCTTATTTTATAATTCAATGCCATTTTATGCATAGTTCTCTTCAAATGATTGCTTGTCTCGCGATAGGCCGATTTATCTGAACCAAATTTCTTATCCAAAATTTCAGAATGACTTCTCGGACAATCAAGAAGCTCGTTCTCAATCCCAAGGCTTTTCAGAAGTCGACAGCAATTCACAGAGTCAAGGCAAGCATCGAAGAGGGCAAGAGTGTAAAGCAGTCAGATGATTATGCAGAATATGATGAGTCTCTTCAAGAGTTACCAGAGTTCGCTGCAGTTCAGAAGCAGGATGAACCATCTCCTCTAGTACAAGATCCGACTGAAGATGTCAATATCGGTTCAGAGGAAAATCCCAAAATTCTCCAGATCGGAACCAGTTTGAATCCCGGAGAAAAGGAAAGGCTCATTAAATTTCTCAAGCAACATGAGAAAGTGTTCGCATGGACATATGAAGATATGCCGGGCTTAGACCCAAAATTAGTCGAACACCGTCTCGTCTTGAAGCCGGATGCTAAACCAGTTAAGCAAAAGCTGAGAAAAATGGATCCCAGAATAGAACAACAAGTCAAAGAAGGACTTGAAGATCTGCTCAAAGCAGGATTTATTCGAGCTATTGACTACCCAGATTGGTTAGCCAATATCGTCGTTGTCCCAAAGAAAAGTGGCAAAGTCAGAATCTGCATAGACTTCAGAGACCTCAATAAGGCAACTCTGAAGGATGACTATCCACTTCCAAGCATCGACCTTCTAGTCGACAGCACGGCAGGACATGCTATGTTCTCTTTTATGGACGGATATTCTGGCTACAATCACATTCAGTTGGCTGCCCGCGACCAATCCAAAACTTCCTTCACTACGCCTTGGGGCACTTTCTGCTATACAGTTATGCCTTTTGGGCTCAAGAATGCCGGAGCAACATATCAACGAGCAATGGCTGTTATCTTTCACGATCAGATGCGCAAAATCATGGATGCGTATGTTGATGATATCCTCGTGAAATCTAAAGAGGAAGAAGATCACCTCAAAGCTTTTGATCAAGTCTTTAAGCGACTCATCCTTTATAAGTTAAGGCTTAACCCGCAAAAGTGTGTCTTTGGAGTCAAATCAGGCAAACTGTTGGGTTTTCTGGTCAGCAAAAAGAGAATTGAAGTCGACCCCGCCAAAGCAAAGGCTATCATCGATATGCCACCCCCAAAAAATCTCAAAGAATTGAGTAGCCTTCAAGGACGTATGCAATCAATCCGGCAATTTATTTCCAACTTGGCGATGAGATGCGAACCTTTCAATCATTTGCTCAGAAAAGGAGTGAAGTTCGAATGGGGACCAGAATGTCAGCAATCGTTCGATCGAATCAAGAAATATCTTCTCAATCCTCCCATCCTGAAGCCGCTAGAATTGGGAAAACCTCTTTTATTATACATCTCAGTCAATCAAGTCGCATGCGGCGGATTCTTGGCGCAATACAAAGAAGGCAGCTTGATAGAACATGCCATTTATTATGTGAGTAAGACTTTCATAGATTATGAAAAGAAATACTCTCAAATAGAGAAGACCTGCCTAGCTCTGGTATGGATGTGCCAGAAGCTAAGATACTACCTGCTGGCATCCGAAGTCAAAATTTTGTCCAAGCTCAATCCTCTCAAGTACATCTTGGAGCAACCTTTTCTAAGCGGACGGGTCGCAAAATGGCAAGTCTTACTGATACAGTATGACTTAGAATATTTCTCGCAGCAGTCAATCAAAGGCCAAGCAATTGCAGATCAATTGGCAGATTTTCCTCTAGCAGAAGAGGTGAAAGCCGAAGATGCCTTCTCTGATGAGCAAATTTGCAATATCCAGCAATCTCCAGTCTGGAATTTATTTTTCGATGGTTTCAAGAACATGGCCGGAATAGGCATCAGAATCTTATTAATCACTCCAGAGAAGGAGATGATTTCATTTTCTCTTAAGTTAGACTTTCAATGCACTCACAATATGGCTGAATATGAAGCCCTGATTCAAGGTCTAAAGATTCTACTAGATTTCAATGTTAAGAGAGTGAATGCTTACGGCGACTCATTACTCATTGTCAATCAAGTCCGAGCCGAATGGCAAGTCAAAGATCAAAAGTTATTTCCTTACCAGAAAATTGTTTCATCTCTTGTCAGCAAGTTTGAAGAATTTCAGCTCTTCCATATCAAGAGAGATTTTAATCAAGTGGCTGATAGCCTAGCCAGTTTAGGCTCCATTATGGCATTCAAAAATGGAGAATCTTGTCGCTCTTTTGAAATTGGCAGACTTGACCAACCTGCTTTCCTTCCAACAGAACAAGTAAACCAGGTTGAGCAAAAGAAGAAACCTTGGTATTACAATATCAAAACTTTCATAGAAATCGGTGAATTTCCTCCAGAACTCTCAAAGAAAGAGCAGCGAGCAATCCAGCATATGTCTACCCGATATTTCATTCTGGCCAATGTCCTCTATCGTCGTGGATTCAATTCAGAATATTCCAGATGTTTAGATGAAGACGAAGCCAAAGAAGTCGTGCGAGAAGCACACGAAGGCATTTGTGGTGGCCACGTCGGTTACCAAACCCTTGTCAAGCAGATCATCAGAGCAGGTTACTACTGGAAGACTATGCAGCAAGACTGTTATCATTATGTGAAAAAGTGTGTTCAATGCCAAATACACGCGCCTTCTATTCATGCTCCGGCGACTTATTTGCAATCCGTTGTTTCTCCATGGCCGTTCTCTATGTGGGCCTTCGATGTCGTAGGTCTCATCACTCCCTCAGCTTCAAATAGCCACAAATACTTCCTTGCCGCAACAGAATATTTCACCAAGTGGGTAGAAGCTATCACTCTTCACACAGTAGAAGGTCGACACGTGGTCTCTTTTATTCACAAGAACATCCTTTGTCGTTTCGGCATCTCACATGACATCGTGTCAGACAATGGCAGTCATTTCAAGAATGAAAAGATAAAGACATTCTGCTCAAAGTTCAAGATCTATCATCATTTTTCTGCTCCCTACTATCCTCAAGGGAATGGTCAGGCAGAGGCCACCAACAAAATTTTAATTCGTATCTTGGAGCGAACTGTGGAAACAGGCCGTGACTGGCATGAGAAGATCCATGATGCATTATGGGCCTACTGGACCAACATTCGCACTCCAACGAATGTTACTCCATCCGAATTGGTCTATGAAACAGAAGTAGTATTGCCGCTACATATCCAAAAGCCCGCTTTGAAATTTGCATCGCTTCTAGAATTACCTCTTGATCAATACCAATAGCAGCGACTAGTACAGCTAGACTTACTCGACGAGAGAAGGCTAAAAGCAGCAGAGCATGCTCAATCCTATCGCCAGAGAGTAGCCAGGCAATATGCGAAGTCTATCATCGAAAGAAGATTCAAAGTCAATGATTTAGTACTTTGATCCACAGCTTATCTCAAGCATCATCCCGACGGCAAATGGTCGCCAAATTGGGAAGGTCCCTATGTTGTCAAAGAAGCATTACCCCGCAACTCATATGGGCTCATCAATGCCAATGGGGTAGAATTACCAGATCCCATTAATGCTCGACACTTGAAAAAGTTTTATACTTGAAACATTTATTCTCCTCTTGTAATCCCTCCTAATTTTTCTTTCAAATAATGATCAAACTTTCTTTTCCTAGTTACACTGGGGCATTTTAAAATTTTATTCTATATGCAGGCAGGATAAACAAATTCCTCATTTCACGCAGTTGTGTATTCATGTGCATCAATTCACATTCATTTGCATTCAACTGCATTAACAACAATCCGGTCAGTATTGGGATTTCAACAAACAGTCCCATGAGAATTCCTAATGATTCAAATTTGAAAGGTAATCACCAGTACTGAACCAAAACCCAGCACTCGAACTGGTATTATTTCAAAATCCAGTGTTCAAACTGGCACATTTTCAAAATCCCAACTTTTTGGAAAACCGAGTTCCGACTCAGATTTTTATTCAAATCATTTTCATTTGTTGATCCGGGTTCCGACTCGAGTTCTTTATTTTCATTTGTTGATCCGGGTTCCGACTCGTGATCTCTTTACATCATTCGAGCTCAGATTCGAGCTCTTTATTTTCTTTTGTTGATCCAGGTTCCAACTCGTGATCTCTGTTTTTTTTATTCGAGCTCTGACTCGAACTCATTATTCTCCTTTGTCGATCCAAGTTATTTCGATCCTCAGGGTCTGTCAATTGCTCAAATTTGATATTTTGCCCACCAATCTCCAATTTAAATCTTTGGACCATGCAATTCTCCAATTCCGGCCTCTGGGTCACCCAATTTCCAATTTCCAATTTCAATTCCAATTCTCAATTCTCAATTCCAAATTCTCAATTTTGACCTCTAGGTCATTTAATTTCCAATTTTCGACCTTCGGGTCACTCAATTCTCAATTTCGACCTTCGGGCCAAACAATTTTGACCTTTTGGTCAACCAATTCTCAATTTCGACCGTCAGGTCATCCAATTTCGACCTCCGGGTCATTCAAACAATCAATTTTCCAATTTCCAATTTCGACCTTTGGGTCAATCAATCTCAATATCCAATTTCAATCATTTTCTCTTGCGAGAGACCCTTTTTAGGGAGAGTTCAAGGGAGCTCGTTCTTTTCGCATGCTATCTAATTCGTTCACTTAGCCCCTTTTCAGGGAGAGTTTGAAGGGACTCGCGTCTTTGTGAACTGTTTGCAAAACAATTTCCAATTTCACACAAGGAACCCTTTTAAAGGGAGAGGATCGACGGAGACTCGCTTTTCTTGTGGTCCCCCCCCCCCAATTTTCATACTATGCCAATTTTGTCATGAAGGACCCTCTTTTCAGGGAGAGTGTGATGGACTCGTTCCTTTCATGATCCAATTTTCAGAGCTCACTATTATCGGCCCCATTTCCATAAGAGAAGCCTAATCTTAGGGAGTTTGACGAAAGCTTAATTTCTCTTCGAAAGTCCGTTTTGCAAACACCTCCTCTTCAGGGAAGAGATGAGTATTTCCCATTTCCCATTCAGGTAAGGGCTAAGCCTGAGTCTCTCTTTTTGGGGAAAAAGAGAGGAGAATTTTCGTCACGGATGTGTTGAGCCGGACCCCAAGTGCTCTCCTTCACCAAGGATTTCGAGAAAATTTTGTCAGTCTGTCAATCAAATTACTTGTTGATTTCAGAATCTTTATTGCACTAATCTTTATCTCAATTTACCTTCAGCATTACTTCCAAAAGAGTGAAGCTTTTGCGAAAAGAGATTCAAAACTCAAAGTCTTTCTATTGGCCAACCAAAAGAATGAAGAATAAGTCCTCGATATGGCCAGAAAAGAAGATTCAATGTTATTGAAAAGTCATAGATGATCGATATTGATCGCAGTCAATGACGCATCTTTAAAGGCTATTCTTGTAAAGACGAGGCAGTGAAAATATCCCGAGTGCTAGGAAAAGAGAGAATTCACCCAAGCCCTGTCTCCTCAAAATCACCTAAGCTGCAATTAAATATCCGCAAAAGGGATCTCTTACTTGTCGTCAAGATGAAGGCGAACTAAGCGAGTAGACCCCCGGGCCAAAGAAGATTTGAAACATCTCCAAGATGACGGAGTTTGTGACGGATCCTTCCAGAGAAAGTCCAAAGCACTGTCAAGATGAAGGCAGATGCGATGAACCTCTCGACAATCCCTAAAAGATATTTAACTTCAGCTATCTTCCAAAGATTTCTAACCCATGAGCCAATATCGTCCAAGAAGGATCGAAACATCTCCAAGTTGAAGGAGTTTGTGGCGTACCCTTCCAAAAAAGAGAAAGAGAGGAAAAAGAAAGAGAAAAAAAAAAGTCAGAACATCTCCAAAATGAAGAAGAATGTAGCCAAAACACCAGAGAATCAAAAGAGTGCAGAAAGATTATCATGAGAGAATCTCCCAGGATATCAAACTGCCACATTTATCAAGAATCCTCTTTAAATTTGTAAAATTCTATTATCAGTATTCTTTCATCAATTGCTCTCATAATATCAAATTCTCTTTCCTGTTCATATCAAGGAAATTGATAGTATCCTTGAAGAAGGGCAATTGCAAGTAATTTGGGTTTTCAATCTCGATTCTACGAAGTGAACCTTGTTTGAAGGTAATGCTTTGGGTAGAAAAGAAAGAATATCTTTGCAAACATGTGTAACATTTTCAAAAATTTTAAATCAACAACAAAATTTCCAACATTTTGACAATATTTTCTAGCTATCCTGACGTGAAGTGAGAGCTTGATGTTCGTTTTGTATACATCCTTGTGAACACCTCAAATTTTTCAAAAATTTGCAAAATGACCCTTTTGCCCCTGACCTCATTTTCTGAGAAAATCAAAGCGATTTCAAAGCTAAATTTCAGTCATTCTTTCAGATTTTCTGAATTAAATTTCATAAAGCTATATTCAAAATCAACTCCGGATCCGAATCCAGTATTTTAAATCCATATTTCCTCAAAATCCGGATCAAAACCCATTTCTAAAGAAATTTCCTCAAAATAGCTTTTAAATTCTCAGAAAAACTCCCTTTTGTAAATATTTTACAAAAACACAAAAATTAGTTTTGACCTTTTGGTTTTTCGTAAAAATCTAGGATTTTACCCTAAAAAAATACAAAAAATTTGAAAAATAACGCAAAAAACAAAAAAAAATGGAAAATTTACGAGAAAAACAAATGAGTTTAAGCTTTTTAAATCAATTTTGCTAAAAAGATCAATTTAAAACCGTTTTTTTGAAAAATCTTTTACAAGGAGCCTCTTTTTGAAAAAACCAGTTTTTTTTACAAAAGAACCCTCTTTAGGGTTTCTCTTCGAGAGACCTTGGGAAGAGGATGGATGGTCGCCCCCCTCCATTTGGCTCTTCACTCTCTCTCTCTTCCGATTCTCTCCATGGGGAAACTCTTCACCATCGAAATCCCCCTCCTTCGTTCATCTTCAACTGTCGGCCCATTCCCGAACCTTCTTCTCCTCTTTAAAAAGAGCTCGCAGGACACCCCATTCGGGCACCGTCTTCTACCCTACCATCTTCTTCTCCTTCGACGATGACCTTCACCCCTCCACCCTTCTGACTCTATCTTCTTCCTCTCTTCTTCGATTCCCCTTTCTCTTCTTCCATTTTATTTTATTCTTCTTATTAATCTCTTCTTCAGATTTCTCCCAACCAGTTGAAAGAAGCTGGACCTTCCTGCAGCAATAGGTAGGAGCGTTACATCTTCCCTCTCGATCAAAGCCGAGTCATGGAACCTGATCTATCTTCAAGTTTCCAGAAGAAGCAACGCCATCTGATCAACCACGACTTCCTCCTTTAGAATTTCTGCCATTACAGGTAAATGAATATCCATTTTTCTTTATGATTCCTGTTTTGCCTTTCTCTCACAGCATCCCTTTGTTGTATAATTTCGTTCTTCTATATATATATATATATATATATTTTTTTTTTGGGGGGGGGGGGGGCAAAAGGGTGGGATTGGTCTGCTCATAGAAGGACCGACCCACCTGCGTGCGATATCAAAGGAACTCTCTAGTTCCAACAATTTTTATTTCTTCTCTTATTTTTTCTTTTCCCATTACCGAATTTTAGCAGTTTACGCATATTGATGCCCTCATCATCTTGCAATCTCGATATATATTCTGTTTTATTTTCCATCCTCATTTTATAGTTAATTCTCCAATATTACTTTGGATGGTCGACTGATATTTCGCTTCGTCTCTGTATCTCATTGGCGTCTAGTTTTGTTCTTCCTTTTTTTTTTATCCATTTACATCTCAATTTTATTCCTGATTTTTAGTCGTTCAGTATTTTTTTATTTCTGTTTGCATTTTCAATTTCCCATACCCATCCTGATCCCTTGGTTGCTTGCAAGTTTCATTTATGTTTTGATAAATCCATCTCATTTTGGTTCCTTACCTTATTGTGAATAGTTCATTTTTTTTACTTTGATGAGCCATTCCTGCAAACGCCACACATGCGTATCTCATTTTCACAGCATCTATTTACAAGAATATGACTGATATATGGTTTTGCGCATGAGGATGACCATGATTCATCCTTTCTTAATGATCTCCTTTGAAGACCAAAGCTCTATCGGCTGGTGTAAGTTTCTACAATGTGCTAGGCTCTGTTGGACTTGTTCACGATTCATGCACTTTGGCATAAGGCATCATAAAGGGTAAGGTGTCGGGTCGAGTCTGTGGCTGTGCCATGAGAGTTTCTGCGTCCACTATTATAATTCACCTGAAGCCTCGCTACTACAAAAGAGGAGTCTTCTGTGACTTAGACAATTTGAGGAATTTTATTTCCTGTACATAGTTTGTTACAAGTTAGATCCATCCTCTGCTTCAGTTTTTATAAGTTTTAATTTCAGCATTATTTCTCATCTTTTTAAGTTGGGTTTGTTGTTTCGTTTTACTGAAATTTTTCTTTACTCGTTCTTTTCCCCTTTGCAATATAACTATGTTTTGATTTCAGTAATCAATTGAAAAATCACTGTCATATTCTGACCATCATGATCATAGTTTTCTATCTTTTAGATAAATGCTTGTTGATTGAGCCTGATTGATTGCAGAAAACTCTGAACAATGAGTATCTCGATCTGATCGATACTGCCACCATTTTTTGGTGATAGATCATTCGAAATCCAGCTATTGTTTGAAATTTTAGCTGATGTTGCCGCTGTTTGTAAATATTTGAAGTCTATTTGTTGTTTCTGATCAACAATCAGAATAGTAAAAAAAAAAAATTCTCTGAAGCTGTTATTGTTTTACGATGGAAGATACCTATTGTTTGAAATTCCATCGGATTTTCGACCTGTGGTTTACTGTTTTTGGTGAATACTGATTCAATCAGATATCTAAAATCTGAGAATCCCACGATGCTCTGATCATCGGATTTATATATTTTTGTTTTAAGTTGTCGGATCGTCGTGATCATCCAAATGCTGGGGTTTCCTGAATGAATCTCAGATTTTTCTAAGTTCTGATGGCCGACCAATGTCCCCTTTACTACAAGTCTCGTTGTTTGAATCCGGGGATGCTTACAAATTGAGAATCTGGTGTGTGTTTGATTGGCGCCTGCTGTCTAATCTCCGATGAATTGTGACTGAGTAGATTATTACATTTTCCGGTGGATTGATTACCGCACCTTCCTGTGAGAATTAAGTCCAAAATTGCTTGTACCTGATTTTCAGCAGTCGACTGATGCAGTTTCCAGCAAAATTGGATGTTGGTAATTTGAGAGTCTAAAGCTCATTGCGCCTTGGCAACAGGGCCAGATCTGGATGCTTGAAATTCATTATGATCTTCACTGCATTTTTTTTACTGTTATTAACCATTGATTTTTTTTTTAGAATTGATGTTGTGGAGTTTCACTGCAATTCTTACTGATTGCAATTGTCAAATTAATTGAGTTTCCCTACTGTATGCTAATTGCAATTTCTGCTATTTGTTTTGCAGAAGTTTCATTATAATTCTAACTGAAATTTATTGAGTCTCATTGGATTTTCACTAAGTTCTGATGAGTTTAGGAGGCTGATGATCTTCAAACCTTGTGGAAATTGAGGTAAATAGGATTCAATCAGGTCTGTGTTACCTGTTGTGATGATGTGCTTACAGCTTCTAAGACTGCATATCAGTGGGTGATTTTGCCTTGTTGAAGAGATCATTTTGTAGCAAGCCAATAGCCTACCGTTCCACTGTACCTGGTAAGTTCTTTTGATCTTTCTGTTTTATATGTTCAACTTATATTTTAAATACATATTTGATGCTTGGTTTTTAGCACAATGCTCTATTTACTCTGAAATAAATCAAGAGATTGTTGAAAATTGTTGGGGTTTGCTGACATTCATGATGAGATTCACTCAGACCCCTCCTATCTGGAAAGTCTCTTCATACAGATTTGTAAAAAAAAAGAAATAACGAGACTCAATGTTTTGATGCTCTAAAGAGCCTGTACAATACTGCTGAAGAGAAAGGATAATTGTGGCTTTCCTGGCCAAAGTGTTAGCTGACTACTTAAGTGAGATGAAGAGCCTGATTGCACCAGAGGAATAGATGAAATCTCATCTACCCAAGGTAAACATTGCTAAACTAACTGAGTCAGGGGTCTTGGTTATACAGTTCAACATTTCTTGATTGATTTATCATAGTGCAGGAAGTCCATAACCTCTGATTATGATCCAACAGTGTAACAAACTTCCTTTTATTAGTTCTTTTTCTTTGCTATGTTTCTGCACTTCTGCATTTCGAGTTCTTATGCTGATAGAAAATTTTTCTTTCTTTCTATGGATTTTACATTTAGTTTCCTTTTGTTTTGCTTTCTATATTGAAACCCTTTTCCAATCATAACCATATCATAAATTTCCTTTGTGATTTTTTTTAGTTCATGGTTAGTGAGTTGCATGGCAGCGATTCAGCTCTTTGCGACGTTTCATTGTTATGTGTTATCATGTTGCTGAATAATATTGGATTTTATTTACTATTTTCACAGATATATTTTCATTTATTTCTTCCCATCCACAACCTCTGCCACATTAGTTTCATAACCTGCACCACCTCTCCATTTGCTTTGTTATAAGAATTTGCTTCAATATCTCTTTCACATTTCACATGTCATTTATTCACTATCACACTCCAACAGTTGCCTTCACTTGGCAAACAAACACCCCTCATCTTCACTATGCATAACATTGTCTCACTCCAGTTTACAGTATTCCATCTCCAATTCACTGTATATACCTACCTGTCATCTTCACTTCATACCAGCTGTCACATTTCCCGTTACACCCTGCTAACAGTTCATACGCAGCCATTTTCATTACTGTAAACTAACCCCATCATCCACCTACCATCCGCTGGATACCCCCATTTAGCCTTTTATCTCATTAGCATTACAACATCATCTTGTAATAATAATACTTTCACAGCCACCTATTTTTGTTCACTTATTGTAAATGCAAAACACATTTGTTTTTTTTGCTGGCCTCCACCATATCTCAGCTTCTGTGTTCATGATCCTAATATCTGTTGTGGAGTCGCTTGCACAAGAATTCCCCTCTATAACATCCTTTTATACTAGCCCTACCGCACTTCATCCCCAACATTTACTATATGTCATCACTTCCAAGCATGTTAAACACTTCAATTCGACTGAGTTTTCTGCTGTCCACATTCCATATTCTCCATTCTTTGGCACCTTGTATCTCTATTTGCCTTAACACGCTTGTTGTTGTGTTTCATACAGCTGCAAGTATCATGCCCTGCTCCTCTGTAAACATTACCATCATATTACATTATAGGCATTACCTGTAATACATTTCACTTATCCCAACACATTTTTCTTGATGTTATTAGTACATTGGCATTCTTTACTTAAATTAAGAAAGTATATATACATACTAATCTCTCAATACGACATTTTCTTGAATGGTTTATACTAACTCTATTTTGCAGGAAATATGTAGAAGATATCATTACTTGGGGTTGTAAATTTGATTTTATATGTTGTGATAGCTAGATTTGAATGAAAATTTACATTTCCTGCTTTAGGTAGAATGAATGAGCATCGTAAATACCATTGAATTACTTGTTTTCATGCATTTTTTCTTTATTTCTCAAATTCTCACAATGGTGAAACACGAATGACACGTGCACCATTTCGTAAGAGGTAATTGATACTAAGTTGATGATCCACATCAATTGCCATAGTCAGGGTATGGACAAAACTTAGCATTTTTATCTTTTACAAAATAACACTGGGTCCACACTGGATCCATTTTTCAAAATTCATCATATTTTCCTAAAATATTTTCTTCTTTTATCAGAATTTAACTTAAAATTAACTCAAAATATATACCAATGGCCATAGTCAGGGTATATTGAGGGTTAATTTCATTTTAAATTCTATAAAAGCACCAAAAAAGTATTTTATCTTTCATTTGAATTTAGATATGACTATTATATAATACATCCAATGACCATAGTCAGGAGTGTATTATATCATTAATCTTATTTAAATTCATTTGAGGAATGAAATATAATTTTCAAATCCAATTTCAACTTATTCGAATTCATTCATCATATAGGATAAAATTGCATCATATTTTCAAATTTTCCTTTTCAAAATTCCAAGTGATTCTGTTTCTTCCTTTCTCAGATCAAATCTTATTCAAATCCAATTCTATCTCATTTCAAGATTCAAAAATTCAATTTCAAAGTCCAATTTGACTTTTGAAATTCCAAAATCATTTTATATTCAAACTCCAAAATTCCAACCCAAATTCAAAATTCAATTTCAAAGTCCAATTTAACTTTGAAGTTATCTTCTGATCCTCTTATCTTCAATCAAGGTTTGGATTTGAATCTCAAAACTTGAAATTTTAAATTCAATCTGGGTTTTCAAAACCCAGATCCGTCATTAAAGGTCCCACTTTGGGCTTTCAGAATACAAATCTAAAATTAGATCCTAAATCTCAACTTGGATCCAGACTTCCAAATAGGAATCCAACTTCACTTTGGATTTCAGATTCATATCCAAAATCCATTCTAGGACCCAAAATCCAATTCTACTTTGGATCTCAGACTTCAGATCCAGAATCCAATTCTACTTTGGATCTCAGACTTCAGATCCAATTCTATCTTAGGATCCAGAATCCAATTCTACTTTGGATCTCAGACTTCAGAACCAATTCGATCTTAGGATCCAGAGTCCAACCCTATCTTGGATCTCAGATTTCAGATCCAAATACCATCTTGGATTCCAAATCTTGAATCCAATTCCATTCAAAATTTCAAATCCAAATTTCACTTTAATTCCAATTCTTAAAACCAATTCCATTTTATTTCAGATTTCAAATCAAGTTCCCATTTCAGATCCTAAATTCAAAATTCAACTTTGAACTCTATTCAGAAACCAGATCTTGGATTCGGATTTCATCTTGAAATTCCAACTTTTAAATCAATTCCATTTCTCAATTTTATTCAGATTTCCCAATTCTATCTTTCCTTCTGATTTCGAACTTCAAAGTTAGAATTCAATTCCATTTTCATTTCTATTCTGATTCAAAGTCCATTTATGACTTTGAAAATTCCTTTCTTCTTCTTTTATCTCAAAACTTCAAAATCATTTTCCAAAATCTAGATTTATTTTCCCAAGCTCTTGATTATTTCCAAAAACTTAGAACTTTTTTTAATCTTAAGTTCTAAATTAAAAACCATTTCTTCATTCTATCAACAGATTTATCTCAGAAACACTTGGGAATTCTTCAAAACATTTTCAAAAAAGAGCATACATCTTTTCATTTGCACAAGCATGATTCTTTGTGCATTTAGACCTAGGATAAATTCTTAGATAATTTTTTAGCAAAGCAAAAGGCATAAATTCGACCCTTGGTTCGATTACCCCTGGTAAAGGCGCCAGGAACGGTCGAACCTCGTACCGACGAGCGAATCCCGTCTCCCGATTTTCCCGCAAATATTTCAAAACGGAGGCGAGTTATTTCAAATATTTTCAAAATTAAGGTCAAGTGAGACCCGCAAAAGAGTTCATCTTCTTCTTTTCTCTTCTTTTCTCTTCTCTCTTTCTTTTCCTATCTTTTATTCTTCTCCTTTCAAAAAGGAGGAAAATAAGAGGTTGGAAAGGAAAAGAGAAGGAAGAGAGAGAATATTATGAGAGAAAAAAAATTTGCGATGATCACAATCCTGACACCAATTTTAAATCCCTCTTAAGGACTTGATTCCTTCCTTTCTTTGAGAGCGTGAGCTCTCAGATCCGCACACTTCCTTGTGTCCCCACTGTCCCACCATAGACAGTCCCATTTCGGTTCGAGGTCGAACCATCAATCATTTTCCCGCAAAAGGCAATTTCAAAAGCTATTTAGTCTCAGCAATGACACGCCCAAAATCAATCCCTTTTCAAGCTTTAGGGACCCCATTTTCCTTCCTTTTGCAAAAACCCTGTCGGATTTATCGTGCAAGATCTGAAGGTTCCATCATTGTCTCTTCCTTCGAGGATACTATTCCATTTTCCGCCCAATCAGGATAAGGGTACAAACCTGAGCCTCAATCAAAGAGGTATTTCATTTTCCGCCCGATCAGGATAAGGGTATAAACATGAGCCTCAATCAAAGAGGTATTTCATCTTCCACCCGATCAGGTTAAGGGTACAAACCTGAGTCTCATTTCTATGAGATATTTCAATCCCCAATCAGGTTAAGGGTCAAAACCTGAGCTTCGTTCCATACGAAGCATTTTCTGTCCCATCCAGGTTAAGGGCATAAAACCTGAATTTCACTCTCACAGAGTGAGTCTTTTCTCTTCATTTTTTGCTTCATATCTACCATCTTCCTCGGGCTAATTTCTTCATACCCAGTCAGATCCTTCTAACTGGGGAATTTTTTTTATATAGCCCAAATTTGGTGTGTTTTTCTTTGCCACTAAGCTCAGCCACAAGCCGGCTTAATAGCAAAGAGGGGCATCTGTAAACACCCCAAATTTTCACTCACCTCCCCGACATTTTCACCAAACATCAGCATCCAGCCTCTGAAATCGCCAGAGGGCAAAATAGTCATTTTCTGAGCTCAAAACTTGAAAAAGTCCAAATTTCATCTGCAACTCTCAAAATTTCTCTATTTTAGCTCAGATGTTCAAAATTTTATTCCTGACAGAAGGCAGGAATCTCCAAGTCTTGGTTCAAGATTATATTGCATAAGACATGACATTGCATATCATTGTATGAGCATCTCATATCACTGCACTGCACAACATGTCATTTCGAGGTCCAGAACTCTTGATTTCAAAATTTTCAATCCAGATTAGAATTTCAACTATTTTTAAAATCGATTTCAAAACCCTGGGTCTTCAAAATTATCAATTCTTCCCATTTTACCCCCAGGACTCTGAATTTCCAAATATTTTCTCAGGAAAACGATCTGGATAGTTTTTAATATGGATTTTAGCCACCTTATCTTAGATTTTGCCCTTTTGACAATTTCAAATATCTTCCTTTTACAAAATTGCCCTACAGGGGCCAACTCTTTCCAAAAATTCCTGTTTTACCAATTAGCCCAGATTTTATGAAAATTCCAAAAAGAGGTTGTTGTCTTGTTCTTATTTCAATAAAGAAGCAATGTGGGACCCACACTGAGATGGCGTCACACAGGCTTTTCTTTTGAAAAACCTGAACTTTGAAAAACCCAAAAATATAGGAGCCTTGTCCCCTGGATTGACGCCACTTGTCTTTTCTCTCTCCTCCCATTTATCTGCCAAGTGTCAGTGTGGGGCTACCTTAAGAAGTCGCCATATGTCATTCCACGCCATGTGTCAGTCTCCACCCTGTGCCATGTGTCATTCAAAGTCATCATGAGATGCCAAGTGTCATGTGTTGTCCTCTCCAGAAAAAGTAAAGCTTGTCTCCTCTGAGGTGGCGCCATTTGAAGTGTGTCTCCTGCAGAGGACACATGTCAACTTCTTCCTCCTTCAGAAAAGTAGCCTGACACATGTCTCTCCCTACTTTTCTCAGAAAAGTAGGAGACACGTGTCACTCTTAGCTTCCTCCAGAAAAAGTAGAGTTGCCTCCTTCTGAGGTGGCGCCATCTGAGGTATTCTCTCCTGCAGCAGGTGACACGTGTCATTCTCTACTCTTCTTAGAAAAAGCAAATGACACATGTCATTCTCTGCTCTTCTTAGAAAAAGCAAATGACACATGTCATTCTCTGCTCTTCTCAGAAAAAGCAGACTGGCACATGTCATTCGCTGCTCTTCTCAGAAAAAGCAAATGACACATGTCATTTCCTGCTCTCTTCAGAAAAAGCTAGAATTCAAACATTCAAATCCTTCCAGAGGTGGCGCAAATCCTGAACTTCACCTTTTCTATTCTGTCTGAGATGGCGCCACATGGCTTGGACCTCCTTCTCTTCCCTCTGCCACGTGTCAATCTCTGCTCCTTTCAGAAAAAGCAGGATGACACATGTCTTCCCCTACTTTTTCTCAGAAAAGTAGATGACATATGTCATTTCTAGTTTCCTTTAGAAAAAGTAGAAGACACATGTCACTCTTGGCCTTCTTCAGAAAAAGCAACCATTCAAAGATCTTCAGACAAGACCTAGGTGGCGCAAATCCTGAATTTTGCTTTTCCTACCTTGTCCATGAGGGCGCCACATGTTCTTTGCTCCTCCCAACTGCCACATGGCATTGTAGGAGCCACCCTGAGGTGGTGCCACATGTCCACCCTCTATTCCTTCAGGGCCAACCTCCATTTGAATTTCAAATCTCCCTCTGAGGTGGCGCCATTTGAGAAGGCTCCTCCAGACTGCTGACACTTGTCAAAACCAAGGATCATCCTGAACCGCCACATGCCAGCCTCTCCTTTCCTGCAGAAAAGTAGAAATTTGAACTCCTCTGAGGTGGCACAGTCTGCTTCTTCCATTCTTGTACTTCTGACATGTGTCAAGAGCTTCCAGAGGTGGCGCCACATGGCATGCTCCTACTGTTTCCAACTTTACACCTCAGAATCTCTTTTAAGGTGGCGCCATTCCAGAACCCCACTTGGCTCTATTTTGATATTTATTTTATATTTTTTAATAAAAGTAGCCCCTGAGGTGGCGCCATTTGAGAAGCTTCAGAAAAGCAAAGTTTGAATTTCAAACTCCAAGAGAGCACCCCCTGAGGTGGCACAATTTGGGAGCCTCCTGCAGAGAAAATCAAGCAAACCCCAATTTTGAAATTTTTTAAATTCTGCTGAGGTGTCTCACCCACAAAATTCCCATTTTATTTTCTCAAAAAAATCAAAATAGCACCCCTGAGATGGCGCCACATGGAGGGCTCAGATTGAGTCTGTTTGAAATTCAAAATTTTCAGAAAAAATCTATAAAAACAAGGCTCCACGCCCAGCCTAGAAGGAGCTTCTTTTGGACTTTGAAATTCAACCTAGATTTTTTTCAGAACACGATTTTGAACTTTGGAATTCACGCCCCCCTTGGGCCCAGTGGAGAAGGTGCAGTGAAGTACCTACATTGCTCGTGCAGTGGCCAATTCGATTCAAGCGTGGGTTGATCTTGGTGAATCATCTGAAGCCCGGATCGAAGGACGAACGAAGCCATTGGTAGCCGCCCCTTTCAAGAGTTTTAAAGATGCATAACAAAGCAAGGTGCACCCTTTTTCCTCTTGATTTTATAATATCATGATTTGATTCATGTGCCGTTTGAAGAAAGAGCTCATCCGAGGAATGGATTGAGCTATTCTCATAAAACGACAAATATAAAAATATATAATTATACTTCCTTGATGATTTTTAGCATTCATGCATTTAAATAAATTTAATTCACATTTTATTTCGTTAATTTAGCATGTTTCATGAGTTAATTAGGTTTAATTTAGCATTTATTTCAATTCTGCTCAGTTTCAGTAACTCTCTGTTTTTGTCAGTCAGTCCACACGTCATTTCATGCATTTATTTTTGTTAAAAACTCCAAATAAATCATGGAATGCGCCTTTAGATGTCCCTAAATATGTGCCAAAAATTCAGAAGCATTTGAATTTGTTTACTATGGTAAATATTCAAAATGGTAAGTTGGGTTTTGTTACCCGGGATGCATTTTAAAAACTCATTTCCGACTTGTAAAATCGAGATCTCTCTTGTGTGAAGTTCGATTTTCAATCTGAAACATGTTCTGAACGCGAGAGAATGTCTAGTGTTTAACCTGATTTTCTCCGATTTTTATGATGTTTTTAATGTCTGACAAAAATCTGATATTTCGGTACACATGTCAGAGCCTGATTTGGGCTTCTGAGACTTTGGATCGACTTAGGTTGATGGGTTATCTTTGGGTATTGATCCAAATCCAAATCTATAAAAATTGAATGTTATGTACGAGATGTCCTCTGTTTGCATCTGAAAGCTGGTGATTTTTAGAACAGTTGTGATATCTGTTTCGGATTTTTCTTGTCAGTCTTCTGTTTTATTACATTTGTATGTTCTGTTGATTTAGGCATGAAAAGTTATATTTTTATCTGTGTTTCTGTTGATCAAATGCAGAAGTCATGAACATGAAAGTTGTTCCTGTAGGTGTCTTGAGTAGCTATGTTAAATATCAGAAATTTTCATGGCTTTTGTTTATTTTGTTTAGCATTTTATATTGGATTAGGTCGATTTTGCCTCCATCAGAACCGAATCCCCGTTACCGAACTCATCATAGTTCAAATACCGAGACTGTAAAAACCAAAAGTGTTCCATTTCAGGTCCTTTAGCAGTCTGCAAAATATCAGAAGTTTTTATGGTGTAAAATTTGCATTATCATATTAAGCATTGCATTTGTTTCGGGTCCATAAGCGAAATCAACCCTTTTTAGGACTTTCTTTAAAGTTTAACATTCAAATCATATCATTTCATGCTTTTCAGCATTCTAGGCTGTTTATCAGAGTAGGTAGATGCTTCATACCGAATTTGGTGTAATTTGAAATTCATTTGAGGCTTGATTTAGCCATATCATCAAAACAGGGCCCCGCGGGACCCAGATACAAGCGAAAAACAAGCGAAATTCGTTATTTTGGATAAATTGCAAAGTGTCAAATTCTGATTTTATAGTCCTAATGTGTTTAGCAGCATGTCATCATGCCTCATACTGCATTTCATCATCATTTGATTCAATTTGAATTTCGAAATTTCAATTTTACCAAATTTTCCTTCAAAAAACCCTGATTTTAAAGGTATAACTTTATAATTAGGGGTATTTTGGTAATTTTGAGTACCATTTCGAATTTCAAACTATTTTCTACTGAATTTCTTGCATTTTCACCATTTCAAATATCAAGGAAGCATGAGAATAGGGTTTATATCCAATTAAGTCCAATAAATTCGTAATATTATTGGAAAAACTTGGAAAACCCCACATATTTGATCTAACCTTATTTCAAGTTTGGCAGGGATATTCAAAAGAAGGATATGAAGTCTGCCATTTCTTTTATTTCATTTATTTAGTGATGTAATAATGTAAATTTTGGAATAAGAGATTTAATTTTCTGCTTAGACTAGGATGCATATCATATAGTTTGAATTTATGCAATATCCTGTTTATGTGATTCATGCACATTATTTCAAAAGCACCATGGATGTACACGAATGGCATGTGCACCAACTCTTAGAGAGTTGATGAACTCGATGGAATCCATATTTACGGCCCTAGTCGGAATATGGACGAGACCCATATCCATCATCTTTCTACTAGTCACATTGAGCCTACACTCTTAGGCTATCTTAAAATGTACATCATATTTCTAATATTTTCAAAGTATTGTGCATTAAATCAATTAAACTCTGAACATATTCATGGCCACAGTCAAAATATGTGAAGGATTTATTTTGACTTAATACACATTTTTCCAACAAATTTCTTAGAAAATCTTTCAAAGTGCATTCATTCACTCATATCATTTGCATCATGAAATCATTGTTTTTCTCGTGATTTTCTTAAGAAAAATTCATTCTTAAGAAATCAATTTCTCAAGAAACTTTGGGGATTTTCCAAAATCGGTTTTCCCAAGTCAAGTTTTTCCACAGTTTTTCATGGAAAAGGGTTATTTTCTCAAGATTTTCAAAAGAAGTCTCTCATCTTTCTCAAGAATCAAAGTTGATTTTCAGATGTTTCAAAAACAAGATTTTCAAGATTTCAATTTCCTAAGTTTTGAATTTCCTTCTCCAATGAGTTTTCTTATAAAATTTCCATCATTTTCCTAAGAAAATTCTCAAAGTCCAAGTTTTCCTGAGAAGTGTTTCCCTTCAAATGTTTACCCTTTTTTTAAGAATTCTTTCCATTTTCTCAGGATTTTCATCCATTCATGATTTTCCCACATCTTTATGAACTTTCTCATGATTTCAAAAACCCTTGTTCATCTGAGTTTCCTGAGAAATTGACCTTTTCCCTGAGAAATATCTTTCAACTCCAAAGGTTTTTCTGAGCATACATCATACTTTCCAACTTACATTTTCCAAAATCTCATAGCACATGCCTGAATTCTCTGTGCATTTAGGATAGAACACAATTTCAATGATTTAACTAAGTCAATGTAAACACCCCAAATTTTCACTCACCTTTTTGACATTGCCTTTAATCGGCACATTTCAGTTCTCTAGAAGCAATGAAGGGCAAAATAGTCATTTTTAAAGATTGAACCTGGCAAAAAGTCCTAAATTTCACTCTTGAGCCTCAAAATTTCTATATTTAGGTTCAGAGACATCTTCAAATTGCAAAATTTCAAAATCCTTTTCTGGGCAAAAAGATAGAATTTCCAAGTCCTGGCTCAGAGTAGAATTTCTTGAAACGGGTCTCTGCATAGCATTGCATGAACACTTTGCATCATTTCACTGCACAGCATGTCATTTTGAGATCCAGAACTCCTGATTTTCAAAATTGTCAATCCAGATTTGATTTTAAACTTTTTCAAATCGATCTTTAAAACCCTGGGGTTTCAAAAAACTTTCCCATTTTACCCCCAGGACCCCGAATTATGAAAAGTTTTCTCAAGAAAACAATCT
Source organism: Nuphar pumila (assembly GCF_984573655.1). NCBI lineage: Eukaryota > Viridiplantae > Streptophyta > Magnoliopsida > Nymphaeales > Nymphaeaceae > Nuphar > Nuphar pumila. Next base: position 74,373,236 of record NC_143262.1, read on the forward strand.
GGATGGTTTTAATATTTCCAAATTTCACCAGTTGAAGAGAGGGGGGACACAATTCAAAATTCATAAAATCTTATTTCAAACTTTCACAAAAGAGCTCCGAATTTCCCTACTTCTTTTAAAATTTCGCCCTGAAGAACCATTTTCTTCCAAGTTTTGAAATCAAGCCAAATTTTGCTTTATGTTTTTCCAAAACTAGCCTACTATTATGAAATTTCCAAAAATTCCATTTGGCTCTTATTTCAAATAAGTGACGTGGGACCCGCCTCAATGTGGTGTCACACTAGAATTTTCAAATATTTCTTTTATTTTCAAAACAGTGCCCATCTGGAAGTGGAATTCTTTTATTTGATTTAATTTTTAATAAAATACTTAGTGGGCCCACGTAGGTGGCACCCCACTAAGACTCTTTGCCAAAAGAAAGATTTTTTTATTTGAGGTGGCACTACCAAAACAAAATCCATTTTTACTCATTTTATTTTATATATTTTTTTAATTTTATTACTTTTCAGTCCCCAAAGGGAACCACCGTGAAACCCTACCGAGATTTTCGTTCTTTACCTAAGTTTTTTTTTTTTTTTAAAGGTACACCTGGAAAAAAAGGAGCCGCCCACCCTTTTCAAATGGCGATATTTTTTTTTGAATTTTTTTTCAAAAATCAGTTTTAAAGCTTATCAAAATCTTTCACGAGGAAGGCCCGAGCTTTTGGCTGAAAGGGCAGAATCTCTTTTTAAAAGAGGGCTTAAGCCACCTGAAAGGGGGGACTTAAAAATTTTTCTTTCCCCTAACTCTGCAGACTCCTCCTTCACGCTCACTTGCTGGTACCCTCCCATTCACGAGTTCTCATCCCTTCCTTCCTTCCAGCAGGAGTAGAACCGACGGCTTCTTCTCCCCTCAATCAGCAGGAGGCTAACCCCAATCGGCTATTTCCTTGACATCAGTTCCCCAACCCCCCTTTTTATCGTCTCCTTTTGTTGTTACAGGGGAAGAGGGTTCATAATCTGCAAGCTTTTAGGAGGGAGACTCAAACTTTCTGCGGATCGGCTGGAATCTCCTGGTGGAGACATCATCTTCCTCCTTTACAAAAGGCGAGTCCCCAACAGCTGACATTCAGGAGTTGTCTCATCCATCGCTGGAGGCTCAACTCACCCTGTAAGGAGTGCCCTTTTCAGCCTTTGCCGAATCAAGGTAAGGATCCTCTTCATCCCTGCATTTGTATGAATTAGGATTCACATTTGTGCCATTCACAAGGCAAACCCGTTGCAGCAGTCGATGTGGCTTGCTTTCTGGGTTATACAATAAGTCAAGAACCGATGATGCCGTTCAATGGCATCATTGATTCAATTTAGATATCAAAGTTCATGTGATCATTATCCTCCTTTTAAAGTTTTTTTTTTTTTTTTGGTTTTTGTTCATTCCAATGTCCCAAGTATTTCAAATAACAATTTCAAATCAAATTTCGTTTCACAGGGACACTGTTTTCATCCTCTTATATACCCATGATTCACTATTTTGAAAAGATTCTGTTACAAAACATTTCGGTTTTCAATCTTCTTTAAGTACTGTGTTTAAGGTTTTAGAAATCATCTCTGTTAATTTCCCCGTCTTCATATGTTTTTCCTGTTTAGACTCATGTCTTTCCAACCATTCATACACCACTGGTCTTTGTAAGTATGCACGGTTTTGATAAAAAAAAAAAAAATTCTTTTTGCACAGCACAAGTAAAATGATGGCTAGAGAAGCCTATCATACAGAAAAAGTAGTGCTCGACCCAGGCGTTACATATGAATTCACTCTCCATTCTGTTTTTTTTCTTTTCTTTTTTTTCTTCTTTTCTCACAATCTCATAACATCACCCATGCTCACTTTCAGTTTCCTGTATATCAATATGCATGTCCTATTGTTGTTTTCTTTTTCTTTTTTTTTAGTCATTTAAGTTGATTCCACTATCTGCAGCATCTTCCAAAAAAAAAATTTTTTTTTTCTTCTCACATTCTTACACAACTTAGAGGTTGCTTGTATCTGTGAAATCCTTCTTGCCTGTGCCGTTACTAAGCCCTGTGTATCGTACCATTATGTAAACCTTTTGCACAAATGACATTCACTGATCATTTGATTTACTTACTGTGGAAAATTACTCTGCTGATATACTGTTTTCCCCTTTTCCATTGTTGTATCAAATAGTATATGCATAATGTCATTTCTTTTTTTTGTGCTGTGTATGGGTATCGCGTTGTCACAGCCATGGTTGCTGGATCCCGCGTGCATTAACTCTTTTTGATATCACAGACTTGTTCCTAGCATCTACTGAATGTTCATTTTGTTTTGATATAGAAGTGTTTCTCTATTTTTTTAGACCACATACTATCCATCGACCCTTTCATTTGGCTTCTGCTAAACGCCCTGTCATGGCTTCATTTGTGGTAGCCAGAGATTAATTACCTTAAGAGATTAGCACCAGCCTTGTTATTTTTCTAGTAACAATTCAATTTTCTTCTTTGCATCTATTACACCACTGTTGTTGTACCAGATTTGCATATGTAACTGCAAAATGCACCTCCTCACCACGTGCCTCTGACCCATTACCGACATACTGCCATCTTATACATATGCGGATATTTCATTAAATCTGTATATCATAAAAAAAAAAATTTTATTTGTCACAGGTTATAGCATTTCATAACACACTTGCATATTTCCAACCCCCTATATTCATGTATGTCATTATATATCACCTTCGGGTAAACTTGATTATTATGTATACTTTCAATTATGGGAATATGTCTATGTCTGTATATGCATATAGATATACATATGTAGGTAAAAATATGTCTTCACACACATTATTTTTTTTTTTTACATTTAGGTATAGGCGCTATCCTACACATTGAGGTAGTTACTTTCTCCTGTATATTCAAGTAGATATATGTCTATAGGTATAAACTTTGGTCATTGTATATACATTTCGTCATTAGCACAGGTTCAACCATGAGTAGTCTGGCATAAATATGATGTTTTCAATCCCTCCGCCTACTTTGCACTCCTATTTCTTATACTAACCCATTTTGCAGGAAAGCCTTGAGGATGCTGACTCTTTTAAGCCTTGTAATTTTCCTTTTATGTCGGGGATGTAATAATCAATCTGGAATAATATTTACCTTTTCTGCTTAGACTAGGATGCATATCATATAGTTTGAGTTTATGCAATATCCTGTTTATATGATTCATGTATTTTATTCCAAAAGCACTATGGATGTTCACAAATGGCACGTGCACCAACTCTTAGGGGGTTGATGGACTCGGTGGAATCCATATTTACGGCCCTAGTCGGAATATGGACGAGACCCAGATCCATCATCTTTCTACTAGTCACATCGAGCCTACACTCTTAGGCTATCTTAAAATGCACATCATATTTCTAATACTTTCAAAGCATTGTGCATTAAATCAATTAAACTCTGAACATATTCATGGCCACAGTCAGGATATGTGAAGAATTTATTTTGACTCAATGCACATTTTCCAACAAACTTCTTAGAAAACCTTTCAAAGTGCATTAATGCATTCATGACATTTGCATCATGAACTCATTGATTTTCCCATGATTTTCTTAAGAAAATTTCATTCTCAAGAAAATTGATTTCTCAAGAAACTCTGAGAATTTTTCAAAATCAGTTTTCTCAAGTCAAGTTTTACAGTTTTCCATGGAAACCAGTCTCTCAAGAAACTTCTAAGTTGGATTTCCAAAATCAAAGTTTTCCCTCGATTTTCCCTGGAAAATGTTATTTTCTTAAGATTTTCAAAAGGAATTTTCCAATCTTTCTCAAGATTCAAAGATCAATTTTCAAGTATTTCAAGGGTTTTAAGGTTATGATTCTCAGGATTTCAATTTCCCAAGTTTCAATTTTCCTTTTCCATAAGAGTTTTCCTATAAATTTTCCATCATTTTCCTAAGAAAATTCTCAACGTCCGAGTTTTCCTAAGAAGTGTTTCCCTTTTCAAATGTTCACCTTTTTCTCAAGAATTACTTCCATTTTCCCAGGATTTTCAACCATTCATGATTTTCCTACATCTTTATGAACTTTCCCGTGATTTCAAAAACCCTTTTCTTCTGAGTTTCCTGAGAAATTGACTTTCATCTTTTTCCTGAGAGATTCTTTTCAACTCCAAATATTTTCCAAGCATACATCATGTTTTTCCAAGCTGCATTTTACAAAATTCTCATAGCACATGCCTGAATTCTTTGTGCATTTAGAATAGAACATAATTTTGATGATTTTACTAAGTCAAGCATAATTTTGGTCCTTGGTTCGATTACCCCTGTTAAAGGCGGCAGGAACGGTCGAACCTCGTACCGACAGGTCGAGCCCCATCCTATAGATTTTCCCGCAATTTTTAAAATGGAGGCCAGTATTTCAAAACAATTTCCAAAATCCGGTCAAGTTTGAATCGCGAAAGCATTTTTCTTTCTCTTCCGCAAGGAAGGGAAGACGGGAAAAATTTCGCGACGATAACAGTCAAGCACAATTTTGGTCCTTGGTTTGATTACCTCTGTTAAAGGCGGCAGGAACGGTCGAACCTCGTACCAACAGGTCGAGCCCCATCCCATGGATTTTCCCGCAAATTTCAAAATGGAGGTGAGTATTTCAAAACAATTTCCAAAATCCGGTCAAGTTTGAATCATGAAAGCATTCCCCTCTCTCTTCCGCAAGGAAGGGAAGACGGGGAAAATTTTCGTGATGATAACACCGAGAATACAATCTGGATTCCTTTTTAAACTCGATTTTCAAATTTTAAACTGGATTTACTCTGCAAAGAGGTATAGAATTTCAAATTTCAAGTTTTATTTCAAAGTTGCCAAAAATAGCTCATTTCATCTGAAAATTTTTCTAAGAAACCATTTCACCCCTTTAGTTTTCAAATTGGATTTCAAAATAATGTGTGGGCTCACTTCCAAGGTGGTGCCACACTTTGAGTTTTCAAAAAAAAAAAAAATAAAAGCCTCTCTTTTTTCTTATCTTTTTTTTATTTTATTTTACTCCACCTAAGGAGAAGTGGGGTCCACCAAGGTGGTTGACTCCCTCTTCCTTTTCTTTCCATTCTTCCTCCCATTTTTCCTTCCTTTCCTCTTCTCTTCCTTATCTTTTTCTTTCCCCTTTTTTTCTTTTCCTTTCCTTTCTTTCTTTTCCTTCTTCTTCTTTCTTTCCTTTTCTTTCTTTCTTCCCTTTCCTTTCTTCCTTCTCCTTCCTCCCTCTTCCTCCTTGGCCAACAACCCCCTTTTTCCCTCTCTTCTTCTTTTCTTCTTTCCTTCCTTCTCTTCCTTCTTTCTTCTTTCTTCCCTTTCTTTCTTCTTTCCTTTTTCTTTCTTCCTTTTCTTTCCTTCTTTCTTTCCCTCCTTCTTTCCTTTCCCTCCTTGGTCCAGCCCACACCATAAGGCTTCTTCCCCTTTCTATTTCCCCTAAGATCACACGGCTAGCATTGGTCTCTCTCGCAATTCACACCCATCCCCCTTAGCATCTCTCTCTCCCTCTCTCTATCACACGGTTACCTTGGTTGCAGCTCACCTTCATTAAGGCAGCACCATCTCCAGGACCTTCAAAAACGGCAGCAGCTGCAGCACCTCTACCTTCAAACCTTCTTCCATCAGTTTAGCATCTCCAGCAACCACATCAATCTACACCTCAACCTTCTTCCAACCTCCAACCTCCGGCCGGTTCAGCACCACCCTTTGCTCCAGCCTCATCCTTGCCGCCTTTTCCAACAGTGACCTTCAACCATTACAACTGAAGGTGCAGCACATCCAACCTTGTTGCAACATCTCCACAACCAGTGCCACCCTTTGATTCAGTCACCACTCCAATAAAGCAAGCAAGCCTCTTGTGATCATTGCAAAAAATTTCCTCTCGTAATATTCTCTCTCTTCCTTCTCTTTTCCTTTCTAACCTCTATTTTCCTCCTTTTTGAAGGGAGAAAGATAAAAGGCAGAAAGAAAGAGAGAAGAGAAAAGAAGAGAAAAGAAGGAGAGGAATTCTTTTGCGGGTCTCACTTGACCTTAATTTTGAAGAATTTTTGAAATAACTCGCCTCCGTTTTGAAATATTTGCGGGAAAACTGAGAGACGGGATTCGCTCGTCGGTACGAGGTTCGACCGTTCCTGGCGCCTTTACCAGGGGTAATCGAACCAAGGGTCGAATTAATGCCTTTTGCTTTGCTAAGAAATTATCTAAGTATTTATCCTAAATCTAGATGCACAAAGAATCATGCTTGTGCAAATGCAAAGATGTATACTCTTTTTGAAATATTTTGAAGAATTCCCAAGTGTTTCTGAGATGAATCTGATAAAGTGAAGAAATGATTTTAACTTAGAACTTAAAGTTTAAAGTTCTAAGTTTTAGAATAATCAAGAGCTTGGGAATATGAATCTGGATTTTAGAAAGAGATGATTTTGAAATTTTAAGATAAAAGAGAAGAAAGGAAATTTTCAAAGTCGTAAATAGACCTTGAATCAGAATAGAAATGAAGATAGAATTGGGAAATCTGAATAAAATTGAGAAATGGAATTGATTTAAAAGTTGGAATTTCAAGATGAAATCCGAATCTAATATCTGGATTCTGCATAAAGTTTCAAAGTTGAATTCCGAATTTAGGATCTGAAATGGAAACTTGATTTGAAATCTGGAATGAAATGGAATTGGTTTTAAGAATTGGATTTAAAGTGGAATTTGGTTTTAGAATTTTGAATGGAATCAGATTCAAGATTTGGAATCCAAGAAGGTATTTAGATCTGAAATCTGAGATCCAAGATAGAGTTTGGACTCTGAATCCTAAGATAGAATTGGATCTGAAGTCTGAGATCCAAAGTAAAGTTAGATTCTGGATCCTAAATGGATTTCGGATCTTCAATTTGAGATCCAAGATTAGATTGGATTTTTGGATCCTAAAATGGAATTAGATCTGAAGTCTGAGATCCAAAGTAGAATGGGGATCTAGATCCTAAGTGGAATTTGGATCTGTAATCTGAGATCCAATGTAGAATTGGGTTCTGGATCCTAGAATAGATTTGGATCTGTAATCTGAGATACGAGGTGAGTTGGATTCTGGATCCTAGAATGAATTTTTGGATATGTAATCTGAGATCCAAAGTGAAGTTGGATTCATACTTGGAAATCTGGATCCAAGCTGAGATTAACTTTGGATTTTGGGTTTTGAAAGTCCAAATGGGACTTTTGAAGACGGATCTGGTTTTTGAACAACCAGATTGAATTTAAAATTTAAGAAAAAAGTCAAGATTCAAAATCAATCTCAAACTTGTGAGTTTTAAATTTGAAGATAAGAAGATGAACTTGTTTTTTTGAATTTGAAGATGAATCAGAAACTTCAAAGTTAAATTGAACTTTGAAATTGAATTTTGAATTGAGTTGGAAATTTGAAGTTTTGAATATAAAATGATTTTGGAATTTCAAAGTCAAATTGGACTTTGAAATTGAATTTTTTTTTTAATCTTGAAATGAAATAGAATTGGATTTGAATAAGATCTGATCTGAGAAATGAAGAAGAAGAATCACTTGGAATTTTTGAAAAAGTAAATTTTGAAAATATGATGCAATTTTATCCCATATGATGAAGGAATTTGAATACGTTTGAAATTGGATTTAAAAATCATATTTCATTCTTCAAATGAATTTAAACAAGACTAATGATATAATACACTCCTGACTATGGTCATTGAATGTATTATATAATAGTCATATCTAAATTCAAATGAAGGATAAAATACCCTTTTGGTGCTTTTATAGAATTTAAAATGAAATTAACCCTCAATATACCCTGACTATGGCCATTGGTATATATTTTGAGTTAATTTTAAGTTAAATTTTGATAAAAGAAAAAAATATTTTAGTAAAATATGATGAATTTTGAAAATGGATCCAGTGGGGATCCAGTGTTATTTTGTAAAAGATAAAAATGCTAAGTTTTGTCCAGACCCTGACTATGGCCATTGATGTGGATCATCAACTTAGTATCAATTACCTCTTACGAAATGGTGCATGTGCCATTCGTGTTGCCATTTGTGAGAATTTGAAAAATAAAGACAAAAATGCATGAAGAAAAAAAAGTAATGATATTTTACAATGCTCATTCATTCTAATCTAAAACTGGAAATGTAAATTCTCATTAGTATCTAACTATTACAAATTTTGAATGAAATTTCTTAATCTCAAAAAAGGGGGGGGGGGATACCCTTTACACATTTCTTGCAAAAATCAAGTGTTAATATACAGTAGAAGACACACAGGAAAAGGAAAAGATAATACTTTGTACATAAGATGAAGAATGTGATAAAATATATAGGACCATGCATATACATGAAAGAGTGGATCTGTCGAGATGTGCATGAAAATGTGTATGAAGAGATATGCCTAAAGACACGGATGCATATATATACATATATATATATGTATACATATATTCATACATGTATTGATATATATATATATATATATATATACTTATATACATGTATTCATAAGAAGAGAAGAGGGGACTTTCACAGTTGTATAAGATCAGTGAATTGGATTCATAGGTTTTAGTGAGATGTTGGACCTACATACTACTGAACTTACACAGATTTAGTAAAAATATGGCAGGTACAGGGTTTTGGCAAGTCTAACTTGCAATTGGCATACAAGGGGTAATGCATGAATCGGGTACAGGAGATAGACAGACATGAACAGTGCCATTTGCAGGTGGTGACTGCAAATGGCTGTAGTAGATGCAGCTAATGACATGACTATGCAAGTGGAATGCTATAATGATGATCATGAAGGTGTAGGATGCAGAAAAGAAAATGTAAATACATAAGTAGGTGCAATATGGGATGAGAACCAGAATAAGGTGGTGCTACAAGGGTGCAGTTGGGGTAAATGCTAAAGGGGCCCTACTAATGAATTTCTGGATTGGAGAGGTAACCTACAGTAGTGCATAATAGATGGGTTGCAGCAAGTCTATAAGTGAACACACAAGGTGTGTATGCTGTGGGAAAAGTGGAACGTTTAACCTCGACATATTCTGAATCGGGGATAATGGTTGGAGACATATTTGTGCTGTATTGACACAACACACTAATAAAAGCATGGGTATCGAAAGATATGGGTTATGATGATGAAAATAAGGACAGAATCAAAAGAATACACTCAATAATGAATTGCACATGAGAATGAGGTGTTGCTGCAATAATGTCACTGTGGTGACAGTAGTGTGAAAGGGGTTGTAGAGTACTAGTCTGGGGTGGTAACAGGTAGATATGTAAGAGCTGGAAGCACCATGGGCATGAACGGAACATTTTGCAGGAGGTGCTAGGAGTAACTAGCTCTGGGGATGCTGATATCTATACGCCAATGGAGGTTATCCATACGTCTAAGGCTAGCAATATAAAAGGGGTGCAAGAGATGTTATATGTAAAATACAGGTCTGCCAATAAATCGGACACATCTTCTGCAAATTCATGCTCGAAGCAGAAAAAATTATTGTCAGTAACGGGGCTTTCGACCCGATTCTGCTTGTAATGACATCAGAACCTTCTTCATATTCATGCTTCTCGGCAATGGTTTCCCTTGGCAACCTGTTACCAAAAAAAAAAAAAAACTACAAAAGGCAGAACTGGAACATCCCAATCCTTTATTTGTTTTTGGTTGGCTATACTAAGCTTTCACCTGTAAAAGGGTGTTTTGAACATATGACTTGAATTATACCCAGGAAGCGAACCACATGCCACACGCTGCATCACCATAATTCATCTTTTTCTATAGGCTGCTTCAGCAGGTTAGTTGCATAGCCTTGATTTTTCTTTTCTTTTACATTGAACACAGTACAGAACCATCCAACCGTACCCATCACACCAGCTAGACTTAACCTTCAAGTCACTAAGCAATTGAAGCAACAGATCTAACATTCTTCCCTCTAAAAATCTTCCCATGATTGGATTATACATGCACACAATTGGCACCATCTCTTCTCATCTAAACTAATCAGTGACTGGTATGCTTTCCCTCAAAATCTTTCATCTTGATAGACAAACTTACCACAAGTAAGCTTCAAATCAAAGTGATATATCGATGAATAGATGGAGTGAATCAGATCAAAATCACAGGTCTGATAGCAGAACAGAAAGACGAGTGTACTAAAAAAAAGAACTAAAATGCAGAAGATGTGATACCATGAAGTATGATGGTGAATATTATGATAAACAGCATATGAATAGCAAAAAAAAAATGCAGAACATGTTGATATACAGGTAATGAACTTAAAATAGAAGAGAGAAAAAAAAATGCAGCAATTTCTATAACTACCAGTCATCAGAACTTGGAAAATCTAAGGTAAATTCAGGGAATCTCAGTACTAATGCTTCTTCTGCTTGTAGCACCTGAACATCTAAAAAAAAAAAATCTTCATTATTACGAGTCCCTACCTCATAAATTCTCATCCTTCAAACCCTCAGGATATATTCATGCCGTAGACAGAGGCTTACGAAAGGAGCTACCCACAGATATCTCAGAAGCTTAACAATAAGTATAAATTAACTATACATAGCTAATGCGGATTGAAATATGATGAAATGAGACATGAGGTGACTTAAAAAAAAAAAGAAAAAGAAAAGGAGAAAAAAAAATCAAAGTAAACGTTACTTGCTGAATGATCCCCTGCTTACAATAAAATTAACTATGAAACGAGAAGACATATTAATCCAACAAGATACGAAGAAATACAATATCATAGACCTGAAACTAATGAGTTTGCAGACCTATTGTTTAACCGGATCCTAGTGATGAATGCAGAGGTAAGTGCTGATCTGAGAGGATGAACATCATACGATGTACAGAGAGACGGGAAATACGAGCTATGGTAGGCTGAATGATAAATCGTATATAAGCCGATTATTAGAGCAGAGTCGGAAATCCCGAAGCAAGCAAGGGATTGAGGCAGGAAACCAAATGCATGATCGGCCATGGATTGGAGTCAATATAACTGAAATCGTAAAATGGAAGACATATTGGAATTTACCATTCCATTACTATCGCACATCTGTAAATCGATTTTTGCTATCTGCAAATCGATGTTACAGGAGTGCTTTTACCCCAAATACAAAACGAAAATCAAAACCATAAAATCTATAAGAGAGCGAACTTGAAAGGAAGATAAGAAAGGAAAAATATAGGGAGGGTTAGAAAGGCTTACCTCGGTGGATCTTCCGCTGTAGCGACTGCCTTCTTAGGTGAAGATGGATGTTGATAACGGGGTCCGTCAGAAAAAGAAAGACTCGATGATCGCGGATTAGAGTGGATCCTCTTTTCGAAGAAGCGTCGATCAGAAGGAGTCTTGATGAAAACTGGACGAAATTCGTGGATGATGTATTGCTTAGAGAAGATCGATAATGCGATCAAAAAAAAAAATGGATCCCCTCGTTCTTCCCCGAGTGCTGCTCTTAAAGGGGAGGAACGAAGGTTCGAGAGGAAGGTCAGTTGAGGATCGAGGGTGAAGAGCGAAGAAGACCGTTTTGAGATCAACAATGGAAAGAGGAGAGGAGGGAGATGCGGGGAGAGTTCGTTAGAACTTTTCCCAAATTTTCAAAAAGGTGGTTTCCCTTTTAAGAATTTTCTAAAAACTGGTTAAGTAATGAGGTTCTTGGTAAAAATGGCTTTGGAAGCTTGAAAATCGTCTTGTTCTTTTTTTGGTTTTTATGTTATTTTCCTATATATATTTTTTTTGTACTTTTAGAATAAAATTCTAAAACCTTACGAGAAATCAAAGATTAAAAACTAATTTTTTTGTGTTTTTGTAAAATATTTACAAAAGAGAATTTTTCTGAGCGTTTTAAAACTATTTTGAGAAAATTTCTTCAGAAATGGGTTTTGATCCGGATTTTGAGGAAATATGGATTTAAAGTGCTGGATTCGGATCCGGAGTTGATTTTGAATATATCAATATGAATTTTTTAATTCAGAGAATCTGAAGAAATGACTTGATTTTCTCAGAAAACGAGGTTAGGGGCAAAAAGGGTCATTTTTTCAAAACTTTGAAAAAATTGGGGTGTTCACAGATGCCCCTCTTTGCTACTAAGTCGGTTGAGAGCCGAGCTTAGTGGCAAAGACAACACTCCAAATTTTGAAAATGCCCCAGTCAGCAGGTCTGAACTGGGTGTGGAAGAATTATTTTGAAAATATGGGTTTTTAGGCTTTGAAACCTTATCCTGAATGGTTTTGGGGAGGCGAAATCCTCGAAGATGATATGATTGGGTAGAAAATGAGGAAATCGTGATGGGACTTTAGATGGAAATTCTGAAATGGTGGGAAATGAAAATTTTGATCAGGTCTCATGGGTGAGACAAGATACTCTTTTTGGAATGATTCAGGTTTAGCCCTTAACCTGGATGGGACGAAAATATATCAAGATGAATTTAAAACGAGGAAAGGAATACACAAGGGTCTTGATGGGACATTTTCGGAAAATGTCTTGTGAAATGAAGCTCAAGTGGAATCCTATCCTGGATGGGTATGCAAAGCATGGGTTCCTTGATGGGAAGAACCATGATGGGACTGAAAGAAAACATCTCGTCAAAACGAGGAATCTTATTGGAATGTGACTCAGGTTTAACCCAAACCTGCAAGGAAGATATCTCGCGAAGCGCGGTTCTGGGTTAACTCTTAATCTGGATAGGAAATCTACCATACGGGTTTCTCCAAAATGGAGAAAGCACGATGGGACCTTCAGAATTTAGACGAACAAATCCGAGAGGGGTTTTTGCGAAAGGAGGAAATATAGGGTTCCCTAAAACTTTTGAAAAGGGGGAAGAAATTGGGCGTCTCTTTGCTGAGACTGAAATAGCTTTTGAAATTAAATGATCTTTTGCAAATGGTTCAGGTTTGACCCTTATCCTGAGTGGGCCGTCCATACAGAATTCTTAAGTGAGAAAACCGTGATGGGACAGGAAGAGATACTTCCTTCAGAGGCAACTCTTTTTGGGAAATATAAACAATGCTAGGTTGCATCAAAATGGATATTGAATGTTTATTTTATTCTTAGAATAGCTAGAAAATTTTGCCAATAAGATAAAATCGTAGTTAAATTCAAACGCTTTTAAATGTGCGCGTATGTGCAAAGATATTCCCTCTTTTACCTAGAGTATTCCCTCCAATGAGGTTAACTCCTCAGTTCTAAGAGTCGAATTCAAATTTTTAGCGCTGATGATTTTCTTCAAGGAAGTTATCCATTTCCCTGATATGAAAATAGAAGAAATGTTCTTAATTTCATAAAAGCAAGTAATGAAGAGATATTGATAAAAGAACTTTGCATGAGAAAAGATGACTTTTGGCAACTTTGGCAGTTTGATATCTGGGTGTTTTCCCATGATGATCTTTTGCACTCTTTTTTAGTCATTGGGCTTTCTCGGTTTTTCACATCATCCTTCATTTGGATGTCCTGACTTTTCTCTCTTTTTCAGGGAAGGGTACGTCACAAACTCCTTCATCTTGGAGATGTTCCGATCCTTCTTTTTCTCAGGGATTATATATGATGACATTGGCTCAAAAGATCTTTAGATGATAGCTGGAATCAAATATCTTTTAGGGTTTGTCGGTAGGTTCATCACACTCGTCTTCATCTTGACGGTGATCTGAACTTTCCCTGGAAGGATCCGTCACAAACTCTATCATCTTGGAGATGTTTCCAATCTTCTTTGGCCCCGGGGATCCACTCGCTTAATTCGCCTTCATCTTGACGACAATTGAGAGATCCATTTTGCGGATATTTGATTGCAACTTTAGAATGAAAAGATATGGATTAAGTGGATTCTTTTGTAGCTCATAATGTTTCCACTGCCTGATTGCCAGAAAGTCATTTTAAAACATGCGTCATAGCCAAGATCAATATCAATTTGCTTCTGGCTTTTCAACATCATTAAAGATTTCTTTCATTGATCATATCGAGGACGTTTCTTACATCCTTTTGGTTGATCAACAGGAAAAGATTTGAATTTTACCTCTTTTTCGCGAAAAGTTTCACCTTTTGGAAGGAAATACAGGAGGTAATCTGAGAAAATTCTTTTGTGGAGTAAGAATATTTAGAATCAACAAATGTTTTTAGCAAATTGGCAAAGTTTTCATGAATTCTTTGTGAAATAATCACTCAATATAGATTTTGATGAGACCTTGAGTTGCAATCTTTTGATTTTGGAAATACATGACCAGCAAAAGCTGGAACTTTTGAAATACATGACCAGCAGCAGCTGGAACGTTTGAAATACATGACCAGTGAAACTGGAACGTTTGAAATACCTGACCAGCAAAACCGGAACGTTTGAAATACATGACCAACGAGTTTTGGATCTTTTGGAAATACCTGAGCAGCAAAAGCTGGAACGTTTGAAATACCTGACCAGCAAAAGGCTGGGATGTTTGAAATACATGCCCAACGAGTGTTGGATCTTTTGGAAATACATGACCAGCGAGATGCTGGATCTTTTGGAAATACACCTGATTTAAGTCAGAACTTGAATTTTGAAAGAGGAAAGAATTTGATCAGAACACTGAATTTAGAAGGTTACCGATGCGAGGACCGGATTTTCTAAATGAGCTCAACATATGATTGAAAATTTTGAGAAATAAGATGAGCTAGGAAAGTAAAATTTGATGAGAGATTCTGAAATGGACTGTCACATCCTAACTGCGTGTGGTCTGTTTTCAGGATTTATCTCCTTATCCTGAACTAAGAAGGAAGGAAAGAAATACCTCGTTAGCAAGAGGTATCAGGTGTATCCCTTAACCTGAAGGGGAAGAAGAAATAATGAATTTCCAATGCGAGGATTGGATTCAAAAGGAAGTCCTGGTCGGAACTCAGAACTTCGACTGAAAATAAAAGAAGAAAAACCCGAGCTGGAACTCGGATTTCCAAAGGAATGAAGAATTTCCAATGCGAGGATTGGATTCAAAACAAAGTCCTGGTCGGAACTCAGAACTTCGACTGAAAATAATAGAAGAAAAACCCGAGCTGGAACTCGGATTTTTAAAGGAATGAAGGATTTTCAATGCGAGGATTGGATTCAAAAGTAAATCCTGGTCGGAACTCAGAACTTCGACTGAAAATAATAAAAGAAAAACTCGAGCTGGAACTCGGATTTTCAAAGAAATGAAGGATTTCCAATGCGAGGATTGGATTCAAAAGGAAATCCTGGTCGGAACTCAGAACTTCGACTGAAAATAATAGAAGAAAAACCCGAGCTGGAACTCGGATTTCCAAATAATTGAAGGATTTCCAATGCGAGGATTGGATTCAAAAGGAAATCCTGGTCGGAACTCAGAACTTTGACTGAAAATAATAGAAGAAAAGCCCGAGTTCTGAAACTCGATTTTCTAAAGAAATGATTGATTTCTAATGTGAGGATTGGATTCAAAAGGAAGTCCTGGTCGGAACTCAGAACTTCAACTTAAAATAATAGAAGAAAAACCCGAGTTCTGAAACTCGGTTTTCTAAAGAAATGATTGATTTCCAATGCGAGGATTGGATTCAAAAGGAAGTCTTGGTCGGAACTCAGAACTTCGACTGAAAATAATAGAAGAAAAACCCGAGTTTTGAAACTCGGTTGTCTAAAGAAATGATGGATTTCCAATGCGAGGATTGGATTCAGAAGGAAGTCCTGGTCGGAACTCAGAACTTCAAATGAAAGAAATAGAGGAAGAAGCCCAAGTGGAGACTCAGGTCTTTGACAGAAAGTTTTTTAATCAAAAGATTGAATTTTGAAAATTTGCCAGCGCAAGGAATAGACCTGGGATTGAGAATGATCATTCAGAGGACTGAATTCATTTGTATATTATCTGATTGCCCCTTTATCTTGACGGGGGAGGAAAAATGAGAAGAGATAGAAATTGTTGGAAGATTTGACAAAAGAGAAGAATCAAGGAAATTTTATGAAAATTATCTTTGTAAAAGAATTCTCACAGGTAGCATTGTTGCTTTTAAGAGGGGTTTCAGGATTATCCCTTATCCTGAATGGGAAATAAATAAAATTTTAGCAAGATTTGATAAAAGAATCAACGAAGCTTGAAAATTTGATAAAGAAAAAGATTCGGCAGATATTAATGAAGCTTTAAAAGAGGAGGAAAGACATTCGAGACTATCCCTTGTTTTGAAGAAATGAAGACCTCGTAGGATGAGGTTTCAGGTTTATCCCTTAACCTGAAGGGGAAAGAGAAAGAAAGAAAAAGAAGGAAAAAGAAAATACCTCATGGGAAAGAGGCATCAGGTTTATCCCTTAACCTGAAAGGGTATTCTTTTAAAGATAAAAGTAGATGAGATTTTTAATAAGATTGATGAAAATTTGTTTAAAACTTGACATAAAAGAGCATTAGCTTGATGTAAATTAGATCAAACCAAAATGAATCAAATGAAATGAAAAAGACCATAAGATTAATTGAGAATTAACAAAATTTGAGGAAAAGAGCTTTAGTCTAATCCTGCCTGCATATGATGAAAGAAGATGATTTATATATAAAAATAAAATGCCGAGTATCATGGAGAAGAATGTAAGAATTGATAGAAGATCATTATTTTATTGAAAATGGCTCTTTGAAGAGTACAAAGGCTTTAAAATGAACATTTCAGGTGTAAAACTTCTTCAGATGCAGAGCATTGATGGGATCTGGCATTTCCACTCCATCTGCGTTGATTAGGCGATATGAATTGCGAGGAAGTGCTTCCTTAACCACATAAGGGCCTTCCCAATTGGGTGACCACTTGCCCCGTGGTCGATGCTTGAGATGAGTTGTCGATCTGAGTACCAAATCGTTAACTCAAAATTTTCTCTCAATGACAGATTTGGCATAATGTCGAGCTATCCTCTGCCGATAAGCTTGAGCATGTTCCGCTGCCTTGAGTCTTTTTTCATCCAGTAAATCTAGCTGCACCAATCTCTGCTGCTGATACTAATCAAGTGGCAATTCTATAAGGGAAGCAAATTTGAGAGCGGGTTTTTGGACATGGAGAGGCAATACTACTTCAGTTCCGTAAACAAGTTCTGAAGGAGTGGCATTAGTCGGAGTCCGAATGGTGGTCCGGTATGCCCAAAGTGCATCATGAATTTTCTCATGCCATTCTCGACCTGTCTTCACAGTCCTTTCCAAAATACGGATCAAGATCTTATTGGTAGCCTTTGCTTGGCCGTTCCCTTGAGGATAATAGGGAGCTGAGAAATGATGGCAAATTCTAAATTTAGAACAAAAGGTTTTCATCCTCTCATTTTTGAAATGGGTTTCATTATCTGAAACAATGTCATGTGGTATGCCGAAGCGGCAAAGAATGTTCTTGTGAATGAAAGAAACCACATGGCGGCCTTCTACTGTGCGTAGAGTAACAGCTTCAACCCATTTCGTGAAATACTCTGTCGCAGCCAGGAAGTATTTGTGGCCGTTAGAAGCAGAAGGAGTAATCGGGCCGACGACGTCAAAAGCCCACATAGAAAATGGCCAAGGAGAAACAACTGATTGTAGATATGCGGCCGGAGCATGAATATAAGGCACGTGCAATTGGCACTTGATGCATTTCCTCACAAATCGATGACAGTCCTGCTGCATGGTATTCCAATAGTACCCTGCTCGAACGATCTGCTTGACGAGAGTTTGATAGCCAACATGGCCACCACAAATCCCTTCATGTGCTTCTTGGATAACTTCCATAGCTTCTTCTTTGTCTAAGCATCTTGAATATTCAAAACTGAAACCACGGCGGTAGAGGACATTGGCAAGAATGAAATAACGGGTAGACATACGCTGAATCGCGCGTTGCTCCCTTTTTGGCATCTCTGGTGGAAATTGACCAGTCTCAATGAAATTCTTGATATTTTGATACCAAGGCTTCTCCTTCTGATTGGCCTGGTTTACTTGCATAATTGAAGTGAAAGCAGGTTGCTCAAGTCTGCCAACTTCGAAAGAACGACATGATTCACCACCTTTGAAGGATAGAATGGAGCCCAGACTGGCCCAACCATCAGCTATCTGATTATGCTCTCTTCTAATGTGACTGAGCTGAAATTCTTCGAAGCTGTCCACAAGAGCTAAGACGATCTTCTAATATGGAATTAATTTGGAATCTTTCACTTGTCATTCAGTGTTAACTTGACTGACAACAAGTAATGAATCACCAAAGGCATGTATTCTCTTGACATCGAAACTTTGCAGAATTTTGAGGCCTTGTATTAGAGCTTCATACTCGGCCATATTATGAGTTCATTGAAAACCAAGCTTGAGAGAATAAGGGATCATTTCTTTTTCTGGAGTGATTAACAAGACTCCAATCCCGATGCCAGACATGTTTTTAGAGCCATCGAAGAACAAGTTCCAAACTGGGGGCTGTTGGATATTACAGATGTGCTCATCAGGAAAATCATCCTCTGCTTTAATTTCTTCTGTCAGAGGGAAATCTGCCAACTGATCTGTGATCGCTTGGCCCTTAATCGACTTTTGAGATACATACTCTAAGTCATATTGCATTAGCAGGACTTGCCACTTTGCAATCCGTCCAGTGAGAAAGGGTTGTTCCAAAATGTATCTGAGAGGATTAAGCTTCGATAGGAATTTGATTTCAGAAGCCAATAGGTAATGTCTTAATTTCTGGCACATCCAAACCAGAGCTAGACAAGTTTTCTCCATCTAGGAATACTTCTTTTCATAATCAATGAAAGTTTTGCTCACATAGTAGATGGTGTGCTCTATCAGGCTACCCTCTTCATACTGTGCGAGGAATCCACCACAGGCATTCTGATTGACAGAAATGTACAGTAGAAGAGGTTTTCCCAACTTTGGCGGCTTCAACACTGGTGGATTTAGGAGATATTGCTTGATGCGCTCAAACGAGAGCTGGCATTCTGATCCCCATTCGAATTTAACTCCTTTTCTTAGCAAATGGTTGAAAGGCTCGCATCTCATGGCCAAATTAGAGATGAATCTGCGAATAGACTGAATACGTCCTTGAAGGCTCCGCAGTTCCATGAGGTTAGTTGGAGGCGGCATGTCAATAATGGCTTTTGCCTTGGCCGGATCCACCTCGATCCCTTTCTTGCTGATAATGAAGCCGAGTAATTTGCCAGACTCAACTCCAAAAATACATTTTTGAGGGTTAAGTCTTAATTTATAAAGAATAAGTCTTTCGAAAACTTGACTAAGAGCATCGAGATGATCCTCTTCTTCTTTAGACTTAACCAAAATGTCATCCACATATGCATCCATATTCTTGTGCATTTGATCGTGGAAAATAACGGCCATTGCCCTCTGATAAGTTGCCCCGGCATTTTTGAGTCCAAATGGCATGACTGTATAGCAGAAAGTTCCCCATGGGGTAGTAAATGAAGTCTTGGACTGATCACGAACGGCCAGCTTGATCTGATTATAACCTGAATATCCGTCCATGAAAGAAAACATGGCATGACCTACTGTGCTATCGATCAACAGGTCAATATTGGGAAGCGAATAATCATCTTTCGGGGTGGCCTTATTGAGATCCCTGAAATCGATGCAAATCCGAACTTTTCTGTTCTTTTTAGGGAATGCCACGATATTTGCCAAACAATCTGGGTAATCAATGGCCCGGATGAAGCCTGCTTTTAACAAATCTTCAAGTCCTTCCTTGACTTGCTGCTCAATTCGAGGGTCTAACTTCCTCAGTTTCTGCTTGATCGGTCTGGCTTCTGGTTTCAACTTGAGTCGATGCTCAACCAGCTTGATATCCAATCCTGGCATATCTTCATAAGTCCAGGCAAATACTTCCTGATGCTTTTCAAGGAATTGGATGAGTCTAGCTTTTTCAATTTCGCTTAGACTTGACCCGATTTTGAGAATTTTCGGATCATTTTTCGACCCAATGTTGATATCCTCAGTTGGATCTTGAACCAAAGATGAGGGTTCATCCTGCTTCTGAATGTGAGCAAATTCTGGCAAATCCTGAATGGTGGAATCAAATTCAGCTGGCTCTTCAGTCTGTTTTGCTGTCTGACTGACTTCTGCTCTGTCTTTCATCTCAGGAAACCTTGCCAATTTCAGATACTTGGGATTGATAACAAATCTTGTCATTGATTCAGGAGTTAATAGTCCTGAAAATGTAAGAGAGGTTGTTTAAGAGAAAGTACGAGCCAAATCAAATTTTGTATAAAGCAGAGAACAATGACATAGACAAAGTATAAGAAGGAAATGATAGATGCCCGAATAGAAAATTTGATCTTTCATTGATTGAAGTAAAGTATTTACAAGACTCTAAAAAAGATGAGACTGTATTGTCCCTACAAGATTTAAACAAAGAAATGAGAACAGAAAAGCAGGAAAAACTAAGGCATCATCTCTTCATTGGCTCCCTCTGACAAAAATTGTCTTGTTGCTGGAATCCTGTCCAGTGAATCCCAACCCTGAACTGTCTGCATGCTGAACTGGAATGATGGGCTCTATCATGTCGTCTTCATCTTTCCCCATACCTCGGAATGGCAGATATCCATGTTTTATCAGCAGATCAAATCCCTTTCTGGCTTTGGAGAACTGAGGGAATAAAGGGTGACCTTTGAAGGAGGCGTAATCAATGCGTCCTCCTAACTTGAAGAAACAAGGTCTCTGCCATTGGACCGTAGCTGCAACATTCTCCTCTTCCATGACATCTTTTAGTTTCAGCATCTCTAGACTGTCACTGAGATTGATCTCATCCGCTTCTCGGATGCTTGGAATATCAACTGTGAATGTTGGACGAGGAATCATAGGCTGTGGCAGCCTTTCTTCAGGATCTTCGCCCAAAATGGTAGTGATCATTCCACCCTTGGACCACTTGATGCACTGGTGGAGAGTTGATGGAACGACATTGGCATTGTGGATCCATGTTCGTCCCAACAACAGATTGTAAGTCGGCGGCACGTTAATGACATGGAATAGCACCGTGTGTACTAAATAGTTAATGAAAATTTTCAGGAAGATCTTGCCCTTGGCAGTCTGCCCGTGATTATCAAAGTCGTAGATGGTGATGGGATCAGGCACATATTCTTCCTCTTTCAATCCCAATGCTTTCGCTGTCATTTCTGGGCAAATATTCAAACTGCTGCCCCCATCAACAAGTACATGTGGGAATGTCATGCCCTTGGTCCTGACTACGATGTACAGTGCATTGTTGTGGAATGAATGAGGCTTTGGCAAGTCCTCATCAGAGAAGGTGATAGGCGCATTAGTCATTGCTTGATTCACTATTTGCGCCATATCTTCGGGCGTGGTGCCCGGTTTCACCTTGATCTTCCTCAATAGATCATCTAGTTTTTCCTTGTGCTGGGGAGAGTCGTGAGTTAATTCAAAAATAGAGATATTGGAGAGCGCTGTAATAGGCTTTTGAAGGCTTTTGGCCCGCTCTTCTGCTGCTTCTAAGGTTTCTGCTTCCTCTGCGCATGCTTCCTTTCTCAGAAATCTCTTTGGAAAAACTTGGGTTTTTTCAATCTCAACTGACATGTTTCTGATGTTCAAAAATGAGAGGATATCCCCTATCTGAGATGCAGGTTGATCCTGACGTAGAACCATTCCCTGATGCTGCAAACTTATCTCCTCGCTGGAACAAGGATGTATGTGACTCTGAGGGAGAAAAGAATCTTCCAAAATGGTTGATGCTGAATGCTTTGGGAATGGGGCGGACAGGATGTCCATTTTGCCCTCTTCTTCATCCTCGATGAGGATGCTTTTATCGATGCAACCCTGAATCAGATGCTTCAGGATGAAGCAATATTCAGTGTCATGGCCCATTGCCCTGTGGAACTTGCAATACTGTTCCTTGAATCTTCCCATGAGCACTGGTGGATCTGCAACCTTGGGAAGTTTTACCATCCCGTGAGACAGCAAGTATTCCAAAATTTTCTCCAGTGGCTGGTTGAGGGGAGTGAACTTCCGATCTCTGCTCCAGTTTATATGTTTGGGTTTTTCTTGAAGGTCCCCCTTTTGTTGAGGACCGGCCGGAAGAGGCTTGTCACTGCTCTTGAAGAATTTCCCTTTCCTTCCTCTGTTCTGCTCGGGCTTTGTGCCACTGCCACTGCCCTGCTTGCTGCTACTGCCCTGATCATCCCCTGGAACCTCGGCGGAGTAGGTGAAGTGTGCCTTCTTCTTTGAATCCTGCACATTTTTGGCTAAGGCGACACCTTCATACATCCCGTTCTCTACCCCCATCTCGAGCCATTCTGCTCACTCCGTCAGTTCAATAAATAATTTGGAGGGATATGGGAAGAGGAGACTTTTAAGGGGTTGGGAGAAGTTATTGAGGATGACTTGGAGGGCATGTTCCTCAGAAATAGGGTTCCTCATTTTGTTGCAAAGGCTTCTCCATTTGTGAATGAAGTCCCTGGCCTTCTCATTGGGCTCCTGTTTCAGGTTGCACAGGTGGTTCAGGGTGGGCAGAGCTTCTGTGTTGAACAGAAAGCGTTCAACAAACATATTGACGACTTTGTCAAAATCCCTTAGCTCAATGGGATTGACGTGCTCGACGTACCATTTGGCAGCTATCCCCTCCAGACTGCGGGGAAAACAGAGAAATAGGGCACGGTTGTCTTCGCTGAATTGGGCACATTCCGCAAATAACATGGCAAGATGAGCCTTAGGATCTCCGGACCCATCGAATTTAATGAACTTTCTGGGGAGGTTCTCCAGATTGATGTCCCCTTCCAAGCCGAGGTAAAAATCCTGTCTAGTGTATGACCTTTTTCCTTTATCCCGGACTTGCAGGTCTTTGACTATTTTTGTCAGTGCCTGAATCGAGTCTTCTGCAGGGGCTCCATACTTGGGCTTGTTCACTGACACCGGCTTCTTGGATTGCCGCAGATGTTTCGGGATGTAGATCAGCTGCTCTTCTTCCTCAGAGACTTCTTCTGCTGACCCGGAATCCTCAGAGGTGCTGTCGCGCTCCACCGGCTTCTTGGATTGCCGCAGATGTTTCGGGATGTAGATCAGCTGCTCTTCTTCCTCAGAGACTTCTTCTGCTGACCCGGAATCCTCAGAGGTGCTGTCGCGCTGCACTTTCTGCTTGCTGATCTTAATTAGCTTTTTTATGGGCTTCCTCTTAGCCTTGCTCTTAGAAGTGGCCTTCTTTGGAACTGCCTTAGCCTGCTCGGCCATCATCTTAGTCATCATTTTTTGAAAAACCCGATACATGGCCGGATCTACATCGCTTTCATCCCCCGAGTCATGCTTCTTGGATAATCGGGGAGAATTCATCTCCTCTGGCTCGCTGTCACTGTGCTGTTGAGCGGCCCTCTTATCAGCCCTTGTCTGAACCATTTTCAGATGCCTAAGCTTTCCTGCAGAATATGGGAATGGTTAGAGTATGGAGAATCCTTTTTTTGAAAATCACAATTTCTTTGAGAAAAAGCAAGAAATGAAGGGATTTGGTAGACAATTTCAAGAGATTATCCCATTACCCAGGATTGGGTCATCACACGATTTGTGATAATTGTGTTACCATTTGATGATAACAAAGAAATGTGCCTTGTTACCTAGGCGAGGTCGTCAACCATGAGGAAATATATTGAAGAAAATGTGGGAGGAATGCCCCATTTACCCGGGATGAGGTCGTCACCCAAAATTTGTGACTATTTGTGCTATAAACAAAATACAAGAAATAAAATTTTGGCCAAAAAGTAATTTTTATTGATATTAACATTCAAAGACAAAGAAAGGGTGGGCAGACATTTTGCCACCACTCTTGATATTCAGATGATACATTTGGTCCAGGAAATATAAACAGAGAAATAAAGGAATCCCAGGTATATTTGGCGACATGATATGCCCCAGACCACTGATCTGACTGCAGGTTAAATTCTGCCACGTTGCCTGTCGAGAAGCGGGTGTTGGCACGAATCTGCCGCTGCGAAAACTGCCTCAGACATCGTTCTGGCTGATAATCAACACAAAAGAAAGGGCCCATCAACTTGTAGCGCTTGTCTCGAGCATAGGTGTATCGAGGAACAGTCTCTCTTCTGTCAAAGAAGTCCCAGGTAATCTCTTCCTGATGCAGCTTCTCGATCAGAGCTCGGCATTGGATGACTGTCTTTGGTTGCTTACTGTTGAATCTAAAAGAACTGGCCTTCGAGGGAACGTGGCGTAGGAACCATGATTGCAGGGCGTAAGTGCATCCTTCTACCAGAATGGTCTCCCCAAGAGCAAATCGAGCCAAGCCTCTGTAAAGAAAGGCTAATGCGGCCATGGAGACTGAAAGCTGACGAGTCTGCTTGCTTCCCCATCTTCGAAAGAGCTGGGCGACTCTGATATCTATGAAATTCTGACCATCTTTGAAGAAAGCTAACCCCACTGTGCACAGGATCATGGCATGTTGAATCTTGTTCTTCACTGCTCGAGACAAAGTGCCGACCTCTTTGTAGGCTCCGCACTTTTGATATAGTTCGAATAGGTCAATGAACTGATTTCCACCAATCTTAGTGAGAGGCCAGGATCTGCTCCCTGTTGCTCTTGCTAAGGCTTCTCGAACATCCACCCCTTTGATGTTGATCAAAAACTGCTGCTCAACAGGATCATCTGGCTGGCCGGCTGGTTCGGGCAATCCCATAATGTCATTGAACTCATCCATTAGTAGAGTCATCTCTCCCCAAGGAAACCAGAATGTGCAGGTACGTGGATTCCACCGTTCTGCCATGGCCTGAATCAAAGCTCCATTGATGGTTTGCTTGCCTACTACTGATGCCATCTCCAACCCGCAGTCATCTAAGTGGTCTGGGAACATATGTGAGAAAGTGGCGAACCAAGAATAATACCACCGAGGGAAGAAAGGACGAGACTGGATGACCCGCAGATCCGGAGGTTCATCCAGAATCTGATAGAAGACATGATCTCGGGGAAAGACAGTATCGAGAGAATTTGACGCCATTGAAATGATACTGGGGCAAAGAAAATAAGGGGAATTAGATAGAATGCAGGACTTATGGATAGACTCAAACCTGGAAATTTTGAAAAGGTTGATAAAATTTTAAAGGAATTTTCCAGGGTTTTGAAGAGAATTTGATCTAAAAGAGAAAAAGAAATGTAGGTAGATAGAAATATACACCTGGGGTTTTTGAAAATAAGGGTAAGTTTTGAATAATACACCCAGGGTTTTTGAAAAGGGTCTGATACATATATATGAGAGAATAAGAGAAATATCACACAACCAAAGCTGCACAAACAAGGATGCACATACAACACTCCCTAAAGGCTGACTCTAAATGCAATAGTTGAAATGGCTTGTAGGACCTTAATCCTAACTCTTAGGTTCAGATCATCTGATTCCAATCAAGATACGCCGATATACCCAAGCCGAAGCTCGAAGTACGTGGCATAGAAATATTTCTCCGGTTCTAAGGTAATGGCTTCCCAACATCCTTGAGCACCTACCGATATACCTCGAACTATGGCCCTTAGGTACGTGGTAGGGGGGCGCGAACCCAAATAAGTGGTCCAGTTGTGAGGCTCTCTCCCGAACTATGGTTCAGTGAGACAACCCAGCAACGTGAAGACCGGGACAATATAGGTAGGGGATATTTTTGAAAACATGTTCAACATGCAAAATAAATCAGATGGCTCTAATGCAAGTCCTAAAGAGATAGATTAAAATGAAGAGAAGCATACACTTGCATACATTGTTTTGCATTCAATCCCTAGAATTGAGGAGAGTTGTATTTCAAACCTAACTCTAATGTGAACATGGAATAATCTCCTCAATATGGTCCTACCAAACCATACTTAAATCCTATATGCAAATGATGTCAGCTTAGGACAAAATCTAGGCCCCTAAGGTTTGCATGGAAATGAAGCTGACATATGTAGAATAAAACTTAGAAAATATCAAAGCAAAAAAAAAGGCATAATTCGACCGGACGGAGACGAGTCCCATCACGGTCGCCAAAACTGTGATCATCGCAAAAATTTTCCTCTCGTAATATTCTCTCTCTTCCTTCTCTTTTCCTTTCTAACCTCTATTTTCCTCCTTTTTGAAGGGAGAAAGATAAAAGGCAGAAAGAAAGAGAGAAGAGAAAAGAAGAGAAAAGAAGGAGAGGAATTCTTTTGCGGGTCTCACTTGACCTTAATTTTGAAGAATTTTTGAAATAACTCACCTCCGTTTTGAAATATTTACGGGAAAACTGGGAGACGGGATTCGCTCGTCGGTACGAGGTTCGACCGTTCCTGACGCCTTTACCAAGGGTAATCGAACCAAGGGTCGAATTAATGCCTTTTGCTTTGCTAAGAAATTATCTAAGTATTTATCCTAAATCTAGATGCACAACGAATCATGCTTGTGCAAATGCAAAGATGTATGCTCTTTTTGAAATATTTTGAAGAATTCCCAAGTGTTTCTGAGATGAATCTGATAAAGTGAAGAAATGATTTTAACTTAGAACTTAAAGTTTAAAGTTCTAAGTTTTAGAATAATCAAGAGCTTGGGAATATGAATCTGGATTTTAGAAAGAGATGATTTTGAAATTTTAAGATAAAAGAGAAGAAAGGAAATTTTCAAAGTCGTAAATGGACCTTGAATCAGAATAGAAATGAAGATAGAATTGGGAAATCTAAATAAAATTGAGAAATGGAATTGATTTAAAAGTTGGAATTTCAAGATGAAATCCGAATCTAATATCTGGATTCTGCATAAAGTTTCAAAGTTGAATTCCGAATTTAGGATCTGAAATGGAAACTTGATTTGAAATCTGGAATGAAATGGAATTGGTTTTAAGAATTGGATTTAAAGTGGAATTTGGTTTTGGAATTTTGAATGGAATCAGATTCAAGATTTGAAATCCAAGAAGGTATTTAGATCTGAAATCTGAGATCCAAGATAGAGTTTGGACTCTGAATCCTAAGATAGAATTGGATCTGAAGTCTGAGATCCAAAGTAAAGTTAGATTCTGGATCCTAAATGGATTTCGGATCTTCAATTTGAGATCCAAGATTAGATTGGATTTTTGGATCCTAAAATGGAATTAGATCTGAAGTCTGAGATCCAAAGTAGAATGGGGATCTAGATCCTAAGTGGAATTTGGATCTGTAATCTGAGATCCAATGTAGAATTGGGTTTTGGATCCTAGAATAGATTTGGATCTGTAATCTGAGATACGAGGTGAGTTGGATTCTGGATCCTAGAATGAATTTTTGGATATGTAATCTGAGATCCAAAGTGAAGTTGGATTCATACTTGGAAATCTGGATCCAAGCTGAGATTAACTTTGGATTTTGGGTTTTGAAAGTCCAAATGGGACTTTTGAAGACGGATCTGGTTTTTGAACAACCAGATTGAATTTAAAATTTAAGAAAAAGTCAAGATTCAAAATCAATCTCAAACTTGTGAGTTTTAAATTTGAAGATAAGAAGATGAACTTGTTTTTTTGAATTTGAAGATGAATCAGAAACTTCAAAGTTAAATTGAACTTTGAAATTGAATTTTGAATTGAGTTGGAAATTTGAAGTTTTGAATATAAAATGATTTTGGAATTTCAAAGTCAAATTGGACTTTGAAATTGAATTTTTTTTTTAATCTTGAAATGAAATAGAATTGGATTTGAATAAGATCTGATCTGAGAAATGAAGAAGAAGAATCACTTGGAATTTTTGAAAAAGTAAATTTTGAAAATATGATGCAATTCTATCCCATATGATGAAGGAATTTGAATAAGTTTGAAATTGGATTTAAAAATCATATTTCATTCTTCAAATGAATTTAAACAAGACTAATGATATAATACACTCCTGACTATGGTCATTGAATGTATTATATAATAGTCATATCTAAATTCAAATGAAGGATAAAATACCCTTTTGGTGCTTTTATAGAAATTAAAATGAAATTAACCCTCAATATACCCTGACTATGGCCATTGGTATATATTTTGAGTTAATTTTAAGTTAAATTTTGATAAAAGAAAAAAATATTTTAGTAAAATATGATGAATTTTGAAAATGGATCCAG
Source organism: Nuphar pumila (assembly GCF_984573655.1). NCBI lineage: Eukaryota > Viridiplantae > Streptophyta > Magnoliopsida > Nymphaeales > Nymphaeaceae > Nuphar > Nuphar pumila. The sequence continues at coordinate 74,401,225 of NC_143262.1, forward strand.
TGGGGATCCAGTGTTATTTTGTAAAAGATAAAAATGTTAAGTTTTGTCCACACCCTGACTATGGCCATTGATGTGGATCATCAACTTAGTATCAATTACCTCTTACGAAATGGTGCATGTGCCATTCGTGTTGCCATTTGTGAGAATTTGAAAAATAAAGACAAAAATGCATGAAGAAAAAAAAGTAATGATATTTTACAATGCTCATTCATTCTAATCTAAAACTGGAAATGTAAATTCTCATTAGTATCTAACTATTACAAATTTTGAATGAAATTTCTTAATCTCAAAAAAAATGGGGGGGGGATACCCTTTACACATTTCCTGCAAAAATCAAGTGTTAATATACAGTAGAAGACACACAGGAAAAGGAAAAGATAATACTTTGTACATAAGATGAAGAATGTGATAAAATATATAGGACCATGCATATACATGAAAGAGTGGATCTGTCGAGATGTGCATGAAAATGTGTATGAAGAGATATGCCTAAAGACACGGATGCATATATATACATATATATATATGTATACATATATTCATACATGTATTGATATATATATATATATATATATATACTTATATACATGTATTCATAAGAAGAGAAGAGGGGACTTTCACAGTTGTATAAGATCAGTGAATTGGATTCATAGGTTTTAGTGAGATGTTGGACCTACATACTACTGAACTTACACAGATTTAGTAAAAATATGGCAGGTACAGGGTTTTGGCAAGTCTAACTTGCAATTGGCATACAAGGGGTAATGCATGAATCGGGTACAGGAGATAGACAGACATGAACAGTGCCATTTGCAGGTGGTGACTGCAAATGGCTGTAGTAGATGCAGCTAATGACATGACTATGCAAGTGGAATGCTATAATGATGATCATGAAGGTGTAGGATGCAGAAAAGAAAATGTAAATACATAAGTAGGTGCAATATGGGATGAGAACCAGAATAAGGTGGTGCTACAAGGGTGCAGTTGGGGTAAATGCTAAAGGGGCCCTACTAATGAATTTCTGGATTGGAGAGGTAACCTACAGTAGTGCATAATAGATGGGTTGCAGCAAGTCTATAAGTGAACACACAAGGTGTGTATGCTGTGGGAAAAGTGGAACGTTTAACCTCGACATATTCTGAATCGGGGATAATGGTTGGAGACATATTTGTGCTGTATTGACACAACACACTAATAAAAGCATGGGTATCAAAAGATATGGGTTATGATGATGAAAATAAGGACAGAATCAAAAGAATACACTCAATAATGAATTGCACATGAGAATGAGGTGTTGCTGCAATAATGTCACTGTGGTGACAGTAGTGTGAAAGGGGTTGTAGAGTACTAGTCTGGGGTGGTAACAGGTAGATATGTAAGAGCTGGAAGCACCATGGGCATGAACGGAACATTTTGCAGGAGGTGCTAGGAGTAACTAGCTCTGGGGATGCTGATATCTATACGCCAATGGAGGTTATCCATACGTCTAAGGCTAGCAATATAAAAGGGGTGCAAGAGATGTTATATGTAAAATACTGGTCTGCCAATAAATCGGACACATCTTCTGCAAAGTCATGCTCGAAGCAGAAAAAATTACTGTCAGTAACGGGGCTTTCGACCCGATTCTGCTTGTAATGACATCAGAACCTTCTTCATATTCATGCTTCTCGGCAATGGTTTCCCTTGGCAACCTGTTACCAAAAAAAAAAAAAAAACTACAAAAGGCAGAACTGGAACATCCCAATCCTTTATTTGTTTTTGGTTGGCTATACTAAGCTTTCACCTGTAAAAGGGTGTTTTGAACATATGACTTGAATTATACCCAGGAAGCGAACCACATGCCACACGCTGCATCACCATAATTCATCTTTTTCTATAGGCTGCTTCAGCAGGTTAGTTGCATAGCCTTGATTTTTCTTTTCTTTTACATTGAACACAGTACAGAACCATCCAACCGTACCCATCACACCAGCTAGACTTAACCTTCAAGTCACTAAGCAATTGAAGCAACAGATCTAACATTCTTCCCTCTAAAAATCTTCCCATGATTGGATTATACATGCACACAATTGGCACCATCTCTTCTCATCTAAACTAACCAGTGACTGGTATGCTTTCCCTCAAAATCTTTCATCTTGATAGACAAACTTACCACAAGTAAGCTTCAAATCAAAGTGATATATCGATGAATAGATGGAGTGAATCAGATCAAAATCACAGGTCTGATAGCAGAACAGAAAGACGAGTGTACTAAAAAAAAGAACTAAAATGCAGAAGATGTGATACCATGAAGTATGATGGTGAATATTATGATAAACAGCATATGAATAACAAAAAAAAAATGCAGAACATGTTGATATACAGGTAATGAACTTAAAAGAGAAGAGAGAAAAAAAAAATGCAGCAATTTCTATAACTACCAGTCATCAGAACTTGGAAAATCTAAGGTAAATTCAGGGAATCTCAGTACTAATGCTTCTTCTGCTTGTAGCACCTGAACATCTAAAAAAAAAAAATCTTCATTATTACGAGTCCCTACCTCATAAATTCTCATCCTTCAAACCCTCAGGATATATTCATGCCGTAGACAGAGGCTTACGAAAGGAGCTACCCACAGATATCTCAGAAGCTTAACAATAAGTATAAATTAACTATACATAGCTAATGCGGATTGAAATATGATGAAATGAGACATGAGGTGACTTAAAAAAAAAAAGAAAAAGAAAAGGAGAAAAAAAAATCAAAGTAAACGTTACTTGCTGAATGATCCCCTGCTTACAATAAAATTAACTATGAAACGAGAAGACATATTAATCCAACAAGATACGAAGAAATGCAATATCATAGACCTGAAACTAATGAGTTTGCAGACCTATTGTTTAACCGGATCCTAGTGATGAATGCAGAGGTAAGTGCTGATCTGAGAGGATGAACATCATACGATGTACAGAGAGACGGGAAATACGAGCTATGGTAGGCTGAATGATAAATCGTATATAAGCCGATTATTAGAGTAGAGTCGGAAATCCCGAAGCAAGCAAGGGATTGAGGCAGGAAACCAAATGCATGATCGGCCATGGATTGGAGTCAATATAACTGAAATCGTAAAATGGAAGACATATTGGAATTTACCATTCCATTACTATCGCACATCTGTAAATCGATTTTTGCTATCTGCAAATCGATGTTACAGGAGTGCTTTTACCCCAAATACAAAACGAAAATCAAAACCATAAAATCTATAAGAGAGCGAACTTGAAAGGAAGATAAGAAAGGAAAAATATAGGGAGGGTTAGAAAGGCTTACCTCGGTGGATCTTCCGCTGTAGCGACTGCCTTCTTAGGTGAAGATGGATGTTGATAACGGGGTCCGTCAGAAAAAGAAAGACTCGATGATCGCGGATTAGAGTGGATCCTCTTTTCGAAGAAGCGTCGATCAGAAGGAGTCTTGATGAAAACTGGACGAAATTCGTGGATGATGTATTGCTTAGAGAAGATCGATAATGCGATCAAAAAAAAAATGGATCCCCTCGTTCTTCCCCGAGTGCTGCTCTTAAAGGGGAGGAACGAAGGTTCGAGAGGAAGGTCAGTTGAGGATCGAGGGTGAAGAGCGAAGAAGACCGTTTTGAGATCAACAATGGAAAGAGGAGAGGAGGGAGATGCGGGGAGAGTTCGTTAGAACTTTTCCCAAATTTTCAAAAAGGTGGTTTCCCTTTTAAGAATTTTCTAAAAACTGGTTAAGTAATGAGGTTCTTGGTAAAAATGGCTTTGGAAGCTTGAAAATCGTCTTGTTCTTTTTTTGGTTTTTATGTTATTTTCCTATATATATTTTTTTTGTACTTTTAGAATAAAATTCTAAAACCTTACGAGAAATCAAAGATTAAAAACTAATTTTTTTGTGTTTTTGTAAAATATTTACAAAAGAGAATTTTTCTGAGCGTTTTAAAACTATTTTGAGAAAATTTCTTCAGAAATGGGTTTTGATCCGGATTTTGAGGAAATATGGATTTAAAGTGCTGGATTCGGATCCGGAGTTGATTTTGAATATATCAATATGAATTTTTTAATTCAGAGAATCTGAAGAAATGACTTGATTTTCTCAGAAAACGAGGTTAGGGGCAAAAAGGGTCATTTTTTCAAAACTTTGAAAAAATTGGGGTGTTCACAGATGCCCCTCTTTGCTACTAAGTCGGTTGAGAGCCGAGCTTAGTGGCAAAGACAACACTCCAAATTTTGAAAATGCCCCAGTCAGCAGGTCTGAACTGGGTGTGGAAGAATTATTTTGAAAATATGGGTTTTCAGGCTTTGAAACCTTATCCTGAATGGTTTTGGGGAGGCGAAATCCTCGAAGATGATATGATTGGGTAGAAAATGAGGAAATTGTGATGGGACTTTAGATGGAAATTCTGAAATGGTGGGAAATGAAAATTTTGATCAGGTCTCATGGGTGAGACAAGATACTCTTTTTGGAATGATTCAGGTTTAGCCCTTAACCTGGATGGGACGAAAATATATCAAGATGAATTTAAAACGAGGAAAGGAATACACAAGGGTCTTGATGGGACATTTTCGGAAAATGTCTTGTGAAATGAAGCTCAAGTGGAATCCTATCCTGGATGGGTATGCAAAGCATGGGTTCCTTGATGGGAAGAACCATGATGGGACAGAAAGAAAACATCTCGTCAAAACGAGGAATCTTATTGGAATGTGACTCAGGTTTAACCCAAACCTGCAAGGAAGATATCTCGCGAAGCGCGGTTCCGGGTTAACTCTTAATCTGGATAGGAAATCTACCATACGGGTTTCTCCAAAATGGAGAAAGCACGATGGGACCTTCGGAATTTGGACGAACAAATCCGAGAGGGGTTTTTGCGAAAGGAGGAAATATAGGGTTCCCTAAAGCTTTTGAAAAGGGGGAAGAAATTGGGCGTCTCTTTGCTGAGACTGAAATAGCTTTTGAAATTAAATGATCTTTTGCAAATGGTTCAGGTTTGACCCTTATCCTGAGTGAGCCGTCCATACAGAATTCTTAAGTGAGAAAACCGTGATGGGACAGGAAGAGATACTTCCTTCAGAGGCAACTCTTTTTGGGAAATATAAACAATGCTAGGTTGCATCAAAATGGATATTGAATGTTTATTTTATTCTTAGAATAGCTAGAAAATTTTGCCAATAAGATAAAATCGTAGTAAATTCAAACGCTTTTAAATGTGCGTGTATGTGCAAAGATATTCCCTCTTTTATCTAGAGTATTCCCTCCAATGAGGTTAACTCCTCAGTTCTAAGAGTCAAATTCAAATTTTTAGCGCTGATGATTTTCTTCAAGGAAGTTATCCATTTCCCTGATATGCAAATAGAAGAAATGTTCTTAATTTCATAAAAGCAAGTAATAAAGAGATATTGATAAAAGAACTTTGCATGAGAAAAGATGACTTTTGGCAACTTTGGCAGTTTGATATCTGGGTGTTTTCTCATGATGATCTTTTGCACTCTTTTTTAGTCATTGGGCTTTCTCGGTTTTTCACATCATCCTTCATTTGGATGTCCTGACTTTTCTCTCTTTTTCAGGGAAGGGTACGTCACAAACTCCTTCATCTTGGAGATGTTCCGATCCTTCTTTTTCTCAGAGATTATATATGATGACATTGGCTCAAAAGATCTTTAGATGATAGCTGGAATCAAATATCTTTTAGGGTTTGTCGGTAGGTTCATCACACTCGTCTTCATCTTGACGGTGATCTGAACTTTCCCTGGAAGGATCCGTCACAAACTCCGTGGAAAGAGGAGAGGAGGGAGATGCGGGGAGAGTTCGTTAGAACTTTTCCCAATTTTTCAAAAAGGTGGTTTCCCTTTTAAGAATTTTCTAAAAACTGGTTAAGTAATGAGGTTCTTGGTAAAAATGGCTTTGGAAGCTTGAAAATCGTCTTGTTCTTTTTTTGGTTTTTATGTTATTTTCCTATATATATTTTTTTTGTACTTTTAGAATAAAATTCTAAAACCTTACGAGAAATCAAAGATTAAAAACTAATTTTTTTGTGTTTTTGTAAAATATTTACAAAAGAGAATTTTTCTGAGAGTTTTAAAACTATTTTGAGAAAATTTCTTCAGAAATGGGTTTTGATCCGGATTTTGAGGAAATATGGATTTAAAGTGCTGGATTCGGATCCGGAGTTGATTTTGAATATATCAATATGAATTTTTTAATTCAGAGAATCTAAAGAAATGACTTGATTTTCTCAGAAAACGAGGTTAGGGGCAAAAAGGGTCATTTTTTTCAAAACTTTGAAAAATTTGGGATGTTCACACCTCTCCAGTTGTAGTCCCTTCCAAGCTCCCACTTCCAGCAAGTACTACAGTCACCCTTGTAGTCGCCATCTTCAAACTTTGAAGCAGCCATCATCTTCAATCTTCTTCAACTCCCAGTCGTTGCAAGTGCAGTCTTAAGGTAGGAGTCTCGCACTCATTCACTATTTAGGTTCATAATAACCCCTCTTGTCGCATAATGACATGAAGTTTTTCTTTATGTATGATGGTTATGAATATCATATAAAACCAGTCCAAAATCAAGTTCATATCGATAAATTCATTTTATGAATTCAAATGGCATGAAGTGGTGGGTGTTTAATGGTAGAGCCACATGAATGAGACGATTCATCCTTTTAATGGATTGAATACTTCATTCTGATGGCTAACATAAAATAACATATATCCTTGTTATTTCTTTCATTTTATTGTCATATTTCATGTGGGTTTTTTTTATGCTTAATTGTTGCATTTAGGATAGTTTTTTTATTTCATAAGCATTTAACATTGCTTTTATCAGTGATTAACTTAGGTTTTTATTCATGTATAAAGTCCAGTTATGATTTCATATAAAATTTTCCATTCATAAATCTTGATATATTTATGATAGTCATGTTTGCTTGTCTATGATCTCCTGCCAAAAATTTGAATTAATTTGGGTTCAGTAACCCCATTAGAAAAATCATAGACCGAACCAGGTTTTTAACCCTGTGGAAACTTTGAATCCCTTTGTAGCAGAGTTAATTCGAGATATCCCTCATGGGAGATCTGATTCACAATCTGTAAAATACAATAGATTCATGGAGGAATCTACTATTTTAATGTATTTTATGGGATTTTTTTTAAAAATTATACTGTCTGTCAAAATTCAGGTTTTGCAGACCATTGTGTTATACCTGTTACAGGTTTGTCGGGTCCTAGATCGACTTCAATTGATCGTGGCACTCAAATCGGTAAGTCGGATGCTCTAACTGTCAAAAAAGAATTTTTTTTATCTTGGTATTCTATACCATTTCCAGGAATTTCAGGATTTTAGAATGCATTTTTCTATTTGTTTTAGATTTTACAAGTTTATTGGTCGATTCTCTGTTATTTCAATTTCGTCAGAATTAGGAGTCTGATAATCCAATGTGTCTTCTGTAACCGTAAGTCGGATGCCAACACTATAAAAGAAGTAGTTCCTATGTGTGTCTGAAACATTCTCCTAATTTTTCATAAATTTTGGTTGTAGTTTGCTATTTTCCCCTATTTTTTATGAAAACCTGTCAGTTTGCCTTCAATCTCAAACTCACTGGATTCTGACCTAGATTGCCAGAGTTGTATTTCTCCGACCATAGGTCGAATCCTAAATCTGTAAAAGGCAAAAATCCTTGCTTAATTGTCCTTTGTCACCCCATAAATTGTGGTGAATTTTTATGGTAGGTTAGTACCCAAAATCATATTATCATTAGGCTAGTTCTAGGCTAAAAGCCAAAAAACATGTTTTTTTAAATTTTTATTAATTTCCATATTAGAAAAATATCAAAAAATGAATTCTAGTATTCCATTATGTTCTTAGGGTTAACATAGGTGTCCATGCCCAATTTGTTAGTTAAATTATCAGAATAAAAAGCGAAATTCAGTGTTTCTGTGATATTTTTACATTTTTAAGGTTTTAGCATGCATATAATCATATCATATCATCTCATGTTTGATTTTAATTTTATTTTCATTCATTTAAATTTTAAAACTCTCATTTTTACAAAAATTATTTCTGAAAACCCTGATTTCAAAGTCATAATCTTGCTATCAGGGGCATTTTAGTCATTTTCATCCCAATTTCGAATTTACAAATCTTATTTTTGAAATTTTCATACTTTAGCATCATTTATTTCTTATGTTTATATCAGAGAGGTATGAATTGGGTTTATATCTGGATAAAATCTGATAATTTCTTGATATTTTTGGATAAATCTAGACCAACCTACATATTTGTGCTAATTTGTTTTCTAGTTTTGTAGGAACATTCAAATGGAAGATTTTATTCTTTTATTTCTTTTTCTTATTCAATTCAATGTAATATTGGAATAAGAGTTATATTCCCCCATAGAATAGGGTGCATTGTATATAGTTTGCTCTCATAAATTTCAATATGTGAATGCATGGCAATTCATGTATATTTTCCAAATCCACTATGGTTGACACGAATGACACGTGCACAAGATTTTAGGGAGTTAACAAACTCGGTGAAATTCATATTTATGGCCATAGTCAGAATACAAATGAGACCCAGATTTGTCATCTTCATATTAGCCACATTCAGCCTACACTCTTAGGCTAACTTCAAAATCACTGCATTTCTCAAATTCCTTAAAAAATATTCTTTGAAATCACATTCATTCATTGGATAATTCGCATCATGAAAGCATTTCAAAGGCACAAATCCTCTTTCATTGAGTCATTTCACTCAGAAATTAATTTTCTCAAAATAAATGATCAAATTATTTCAGAGAAATTGATTTTCTCAAAAAAATTTAAGTCTTTCTTATAAATTAATTTTCTCAAAACTTTGAGTTTTCAATGATGTTTCAAGTATTTTCCCAACTCAAATCATGATTTTCCAATGCTCTAACATTCTCAACTTCAAGGTTCAAAGCTCCAAGAAATCAATTTTCTTAAAGTCAATGGGATTTTATCAGAAATCAATCTTTCAAAATCTTATAATTTCTTCAGAAATCGACTTTTATTTTCTTTAGAAATGCTTTTTCAATGTGATCCATGATTTCCAAGAATCTCATTTCCAAGTATTTTCAGAATATCAGAAGCAAACATCATCTTTTCAAAATGTGCATTTTTCAAGAACTTCATAGCACATGCCTGATTCTTTGTGCATTTAGGAAAAAGAACATGATTTAGATATTTGAGCCTAGCTGAGCACACTTTTGATCCTTGGTTCAATTACCCCTGGTAAAGACGCCAGAAACGGTTGAACGTCATACCGACAGGTGAGTTCCATTCTACAGAATTTTTCTACAAATTCTAAAAACAGAGGTGAGTAATTTTCAAAACCAATTTTCAAAACTTTGGTCGAGTTTGACTCGAAGAATCGTTCCTCTCTCTCGTAGAGGGTGGGAAAAATTTTGCGATGATAACAACATACCTTCTTTCCTTTATCTAGGGCTTGCAGGTTTTTGACTAAGCAACTTATCTCTCTCAACTGGAGTTGGATATGATTGACATCTAGCTGATCCTTGGGTTTATTGACAAATTCAAGCTCTAGGTTCTGCTTCTTAAAGACTTGAGGAGCTGGCAAGAATGCTTCTTGTTCTTCATCAGAGTTTTCATCTGCAGAAACTGTCTCTTCCAAAGTATCTTCATATTGAGCCTTTTCCTTGGCATTTCTGATGTGCTTCCTCACAGGCTTTCTCTTGAATTTCTCCTTGGAAGGCCTCTTTCTTGAACTTGCCTTGGCTTGCTCTGATTGTATCCTGATCATCATTCTTTTGAACAATTGATATATGGAGGGATCAATGTCATCCGTGCTTGTTTGACCCTGTCTTCTAACAGATCTCAAAGAATCCATCTTTTGCTCGCTACTGTTGCTTTAACTGACACGCTGAGACAATGCAGTCTTCTAATCAGATATTGTGACAATGCCAAAGCTCTTTGCGGAATAAAGAGTGGTTTAGACTAAAGAAATTTTGAAAGAAAGAGAGATAATGAAGGAGATATTTGAGAATCAGGTTGACAATTTAGAAAAGATATCCCATTACCAAGGATTGGGTCATCGAGGAAGTCATGACAATTGCGTTATTACTCTCATAAATGAAGTAAACAACTAAAATATGCCTTGTTACCCAAGTGGGTTGCCAACTATGATGAAAGAATGAGTAAGAAAATAGAAGATTTGGGTTAACAAGTTCCCACTGAAATGATCAGGGGATTTACTGGCAAACATGAGGAAAATAAGGTAAAGAGATTTAAAAATTAGATAGTAGGATTGAAATATAGGGATCAAAATTCAAGAGAAAAGAAAAGAGGAGAATACACAATTTTTTAGGGAAATAGCAGGCATGATCACAATAAGGTTGAAAATTTGAGATCCAAAAGAAAGGAAGAAAAAAAAATCACTTGGAGTTTTGGAAAATAGAGGAGAATTTAGAAAAGAATTTTCAGGGTTTTTAGAAAATTGATTTGAAGAAATAAGAAAAGAGGAAATATACACCTACGTTTTGAAAATAGAGAGGAAATTTAAAAGAAATACCTAGGGTTTGAGAAAAAAAATATTCTGGAAAAGGTAAGAAAATATAAGAAAATACGCAAGTATTATAGAATCAAAGTTGTACAAATAAGGATGCGCAAACAGCACTCCCTAAAAGCTGACTCTAAATGCACAATTTTTTAAATGGTTGTAGGACCCTGATCCTAACTTTAAGGCTTAGATCATTTGAATTCAATTAAGATACGCCGATATACTCAAGCTGAAGCTCAAAGTACGTGGCACAGAGATATGTCTGGTTCTAAGGTAATGGTTTTCCAACATCCTTGAGTACCTACCGATATACTTTGGACTATAACCCTTAGTACGTGGCAGGAGGGGTATTAGCCTAAATAAGTGGCCCAGTTGTGAGGCTTTTTCCTGAACTATGGTTCAGTGAGAAAGCCCAGCAACATGAAGACTGGGACAATATAGGTGAGGGATGTTTTAAAATATGATCAACATGCAAGAAATCAGATGTCTCTAATGCAAAGTCCTAAAGAGATAGAATTTCGAAAATCATAAAAAAGCACAGACTTGCATACATTGTTTGCATTCAATCCCTAGATTTGAGGAGAGTTGTATTAGATCTAATTCTAACTAAACATGAATAAATCTCCTCAATTTGGTCCTACCAAACCATACTTAAGCCTATATGCATCATGTCAGCTGGGTCAGAGTCTAGGCTCCTAAGTTTTGCATGAAAATGAAGCTGACATTTGTGAATAATGACTTAGACAAAATTTAAACAAGGCAAAGGCATAAATTCGAACGGACAAAGATGAGTCCCATCTATGTCGCCAAACCTGTGATAGCTGCAAAATTTTTTTTCTTTCTTTCCTTTTTAGGGGAAAGAGAGAGAAGAAACTCTCGCAAGGTCTCACTTTGACCTTTTTAAAAAGAATAGATTTTGAAATAACTCACCTACGTTTTTAAAATTTATGAAAAAATGGAGAGATAGGATTTGCTCGTCGGTATGAGGTTCAACCATTTCTGACGCCTTTACCAAGGGTAATTGAACCAAGGATCGAATATATGTCTTTGCTTTGCCTAAATTCATCTAAGCGATTATTCTAAGTCCTAAATGCACATAGAATCATGCTTGTACTATGATGTATGCTTTTGGAAATATTTTAAAATTTTGATTTTTTCAAGTGATTTTGAAATAGGTCTGAAAATAATTTTTAGGAAGTGGTTTAGAAATTGAACTTGATTTGGAAAATTGAAATTTGAATCTAAATTTTGAAGTGAATTTGAGAGTTGAAATTGCAACTGAAATCAATATTTGAAATAGAATTTTGAGATTAAGAGTTTTAAAATTTGGAATTTGAAATCTGAATAAAAATGAAATTTGAAATCAAAAATGGAATTGAAAGAGAGTGAAGTTGGAAAATAAAAGACTGAATTTAGAGTTTGAAATTTATAAGTTGGAATTTGAAAATTGAGTTTGTTTCTAAAATGGAACTTGAAATCAGATTTTTTTTTAAATGGAAATCAGGATTTGAAATTGAAATTTTGAATTGATTTTGAAGTTTGAATTGATGTTTGAAATCAAAATTGAATTTAGAAATTGAATTGGGGGTTCCAAGTGAATTTCAAAATTTGATTTAGAATTGAATTGAGAATTGAAAAAAATTCAAAATTTTTGAAATTTTAAAATTGAATTTGAAATGAAAATAGAATTCAAAATTTGGAATTTTTGAAAAGAAATAAAGAATTTAAACTTAATATTTGAAATTAAAATGAAATTCAAAGTTTAAAATGTGAAATTCAAAAATGGGAAGTTTAGAAATAAGAATCAAAAATTGGAATTTGAAATAGGATTTAATATTGAGTGAAATTGAAAATAAAAATAAAAAGATAAATTTGAATTTGTAAATGGAAATCGAAAATAACTTTGAATTTAGAAATGAAGATTGTTTTGAAAAATTATTTCGGAAATCACTTGGAAATTTGAAAATAACTTAAAATAATTTAAAATTATGGAAAATAATGATGCAATTCTATCTTAAATGATGAATATATTAAAAGTAATTGTTTGAAATTAAAATTAAAAGCAAATTTCATTCTTTAATAGAATTAAAACAAGATTAAATTTTAATATATTCATGACTATGCTCACAAATATATTTTAATCTAATCTTTATTTGAATTTTAATAAGGAATGAAATAAATTTTGTGCTTTTATAGGATTTAAAACAAAATTAATTTTTAATACGTTCATGACTATGGCTATAAATATATCTCAAATTAATTTATATTTCAAATTCTGATAGAGGAAGAAAAAGGAAATTAATTTTAGAAAATATGATGTTTTTCGAACAGAACCTAAAGTGTAGGTCAAATTTTATTCCATAAAAGACAAAATCCTAAGTATTGTTCACATTCTAACTATGGCCATAATTGTGAATCGTCTACTTAGGGTTATTTACCTCTTATTACAATGGTGCACATGTCATTCGTGTTTCACCATAGTGCTCTTTTTAAAAGAGAACAAAAATAACAAGCCACAGTCAATTATGAAAAATTAAAATATAATTACATGTTCATCCATTCTAATCTAAACAGAAAATAGAAATTCTCATTAAATAAAATTATTACAATCCCAAATTAAAATTGAATATTGAAATTTACTAATTTAAAAAAGAAACCAATATCTTCCGCATTTTCTGCAAAGCACAAGATGATGCGAAGCAACAAAGATACGAGATACATGAAATGAAAGATTGAAAGAAGATGAAAATTATGATTTAAGAACTACTAAATGGCAAGAAATAAAAGATTGAATATAACAAATGAAATTACAGAGTAAAATGAAAGAAATATAACATTGGATGAGATGCAAAAAAGCATAGGATGAAATGCATATGTATATACAACATGCTGAGAATGAAATGCATATACTTATGCTGAGAATGAAATGCATATGCTTATGTTAAAATGAAGTGCATATGCATATGCTAAAATGAAATGCATATGCATATGCTAAAATGCAATGCATATGTGTATGCTAAGATGAAGTTTATATGCATATGCTAAAATGCAATGTATATGTGTATGCTAAGATGAAGTGCATATGCTAAGATAAAATGCATATGTGTATGCTAAGATGAGGTGCATATGTATATGCTAAGATGAAATGCATATGCATATGCTAAGATGAAATGCATATGTGTATGCTAAAATGAAATGCATATGCCTATGCTAAGATGAAATGCATATGCTACAAAAAATGGAATACATGAATATATGCTACAGTAAAATCTAATGCATATGCTACAGGAAATGAAATACAAGAATATAAAATACAGTAAAATGCAAGGCGAGTTTCTGCAAGAAGGATGAGTTTTTGCTGCACTTGCTGGCGTTCCATCAAAGGGATGCAAAGCAATGTCGACCTTGTAAAACAATTGGTAAAGGTGTTATCATCAAAGATGAAAATTATGGGTGCCAGATAATCCATAAGGTTTTTGAAGAAAAACATCGCTACAATGGACATGTTGGTGTTCATGTGAGACATCATGTTAGAAATCTTGAAGCGTTGTCAGATGAGATAATTGCAGAGAAAAACTTTTCTCAGTCATCCTGTGCTGGCATGACTTCGATGGCCTGTGGAATGAATTCTTCTACTTGACAATTGCAATAGTTCAATAGTTGAAACTTCTGTCAAAGCAAATGACCAACAAATTCTTACTGGTGGAATCAATCTCAGTAACTTAGCAAGGACTGTAGACTGTAAAATTGTTGATTCTATTTCAGGGAATGCTGCCAGTGAAATGGTTTCCATAGTTACTGCAACTAACGGTGTAGATGAGCAGAATAATGGCTTTGCAGTTTCTGATTCCAAAAAAGGGAAAGGTTGACATCATTCATAATTCAAGTGAATTTAGTAACCAGAAAAATGGTATTGCAGGTCCCTGTGCACCTTCTAACGAAAATGGTATTTCCTTCAACATGAATTCTAGCTTGCTCGATGAACAGGATAAGCGCAACAATAGGTTAGAAAGTGGGTCTGATGGCTTCCATGAGGATAATGGAAAGAAGTTTGGAACAGATGAACGAGATTGTGCAGTCATTGATGAAACAAGAAAATGCAACATTCCTTCGAAAAGTGGTTTTAATGGTTGTCATGGTAATATCGAAAAGGATCCCAAAGGAAGTCTGATGGAGCCAACAGTTCATGATGAAGACAACAAAATGAACTGTGAATTGGTTGATTCATCATCTGTTTTCATGCAGCCATCAATTTGTTTGACCTCACAGGAAATGAAATGAGATGAAGGTGATGAACAGATGATGAAATGCAATAATGAAATGATGTTGAATCAAATGCTAATATATGCAGAATGCAACAAATCTAACGTGAAAGGAGGATGCAGTGAATGAAGTGTTGTGGGAATAAAATGATGCAGTGAATGAAATCTTGATACAAGTCTGAAGCTAAGGAGATTGCAGGTCCGATGCTAATAAAATGCAGGGATGACAATCAAATGATATGCAAGTAAAGATGTAATGTATTTAATATAAATCGGTGGAAAAAAAAATTGCAGAGATATTGTTGTTGCAGTGAGATACATATTAACATATGAAAACATAGATGCAAAGATTGAAAAGCAGATAGAAATGAGAATGAAATGTAATGAAAATGGTGAATGCAAAATCTAATAAAAGACTAATGCAGGGATGAGCTGAAGAACAGAGATACCGAAAATGAATTATGTGATAGCTTAGATCTATGCAGATGCTACTTACAGATATGATGCGATGATGATATTTTCATGAAGTTGATGCTATGTAAATGATGCAAAAATCGAAAAGCGTGATGATGCTCAGGAAAGGTACAGTTAACTACCTACAGATTCGGATCAGCTAATGCCCACAAAAATGATGAAATGCATTTCAGAAGCAACACTATTAAAGATGATGTAATGATGTGATGCCATGAAATATGAGGAAGCAAATGAAAGAAATGCAAGGAAGATGCAAGAATGATGCTGATGAGGGAATGTGTTGCAAAAGATGCGGAAATCTGCGGAACAAAGGAGAATGCATGCAGTTGATGCAGAGAAATGCAAAAATAACAGCATATATAAAATGTGATAAAACAAAATGATGAAGAAAACAAATGTTGAAGCCAAAACAAATGATGTAATGATGATGCGATGGAGAATCAAAATAAAATGCAATGAGATGAGTCAGTAATGGAATGCTAAAACGCATAAGTGCAATGAAAATGCAAATCAGAATTGCTTAATTGGAATGAAAATGCAGCCGATGAAAAATGAATGCAATGGAGAATGTGATCCTGATTCTGGATCGAATCCCAGTTGAATGATGAGCAAGATGCTTATGCAATGAAATTTGCAATGTAAATGCTGAGATGCTGAAGCACAAATGAAATGCATATGAGGATGAAATGAAGAGGACAAAAATGATATGATATTGTAATATGTAGATCAATGTTGCTATATGCAGATCGACGCTGCAAGATATACTTTCAATGAACAGTGAAGAACGAAAGAAGCACAAGAAAAATGATGTGAAGCAATGAATAGGAAACGAAATGAAATGATGAAATGCAAGGGAGCGCCGAATCTGATATACAATAGCATAAACAGAGATCGAATACACATAAGCAATGAAAATTTAGCAACAAATTGCAAAGGAAAATGCTGGAGCATAAGCAACATGAAAAAAAATGAAAAAAAAAATTAATCGACACCCTGTTGCAATATACAGATTGATGCTTCTATAGGCATATTGATGTTGTAACATATGTTTCCGATAGACAATGGAGAATGAAAGAAAAGAAATGACTGGTGCGGTGCTTGTGAGATGTTGGTCGATGCAACATGTATTGCAGTAATGAAATCAAAGCAATGATGAAAACAAAAATCGTAAATGAAATGAATTGAAACTCGTAGAAGCATAATATCGAATAAGAAAAGCGAAATATAAAACTTACCACAGTTGAGGAATGAGCAGGCCAACTTCTAAACATGCTCTGGTGAAGAGGAGCACACCTGAAGCCTCTGGGGAAGAAGAAGGAAGGAGAAGGCAAGAGGAGGAAGGAGGGAAAAAGAGGAAAGAGGGAGAAGGAAGGGGAGAAGAAAAATCGGAAAGGGAGAGAGAAGAGCTCATTGTTTTCTCCTTTTAAAAGATGATGCTCCCCTCTCCTTTACATGAGTTTATAAAGGAGAGGGTGGTTACGAAATTTTCAAAAGTGCACCTTTTAGATTTTTAAAATTTTTAAAAAGAGGGCTTTAGTTGCAAAAAATTTCAAAAACCTTTTCTTATTTAACCTAAAGTCACTTTCTAAAATTTTGCCTTTTTTATTTTTCAAAAAAAAAAACCTAAAATATTATAAAAATGCAAGTGACTCAGGAGACGAGATCCAGATGGAGTTTTAAAAGATTTTGCAGAAATATTGAATTTGAAGTTTGAGGATTTTGCAGAGAGCTTTTGAAATAGAAGAATTAATTTTAAAAATTGAATTTTAAAAATAGATCTGGATGCGAGATTTTGAGTAAAGATCGAGTTTGGATCTCGAACTGAGGAAAAATGAGAAGCATGGATCCAAATAGAGATTGGATCTGAATGAAAATACTTGAGCCATACAGAAAATTGATTTTGAATTTTTAGATTTGGATTGAAAATAGAAGAATCGGGCTCGGAATTGGATTTGGATGTCTGATCTTGATCCGAGGTTGGGTCTAGTATAGAAAATGAAATTGGATTTTGGATCTTCAACAAGTGAATCTAAGAAATGATTAGAAATTGACCAGATTGCCATTCTGACTGACTCAGAAGGTGGGTCCTAAGGGCAAAAAGGAAAATTTTGAAACTTTGAAAAATTTGGAGTGTTTACAGGTGCTCTGGAAATAAGGGTTGTTCTCGACACTAACTCGATCCCAAATTCTACTTCACGATGTGGAGGGAGTCTTGGAAGTTCTTTCGGGAACACATCTAGAAAGTCGCAAACATTCAGATCTTCGATTGGTATTACCTTGGTCTCCTTTCCCTCAACACTAATGTAAACACCCCAAACTTTCTTCATCCATTTTCAGACACATCCCTCATGTGAATGCCAACTCTGGTAGGTCAGTTTAGGAGTCCAACCCTAAGTCTGTCTTTGGAAATTATCATTTTACCCACTTTTATTAAAAAAATTACCATTTTACCTTTAGGTCATCCTAGACTCGTGTCAGTCAGAGTCAACCAAGCTCATCTGTAAGCTCAAAACAGTTAGAATGTCAGTTATTTCAAGCTCACCTAAGCTCACAATGAATAGACCATTTCCATTTCTGACCATTCCTGCCAAAATAGGATTATTTCTTCATAAATGAGCTCATTTCTCACTCAAATCTAAGCAAATTGTCTCTAAGTCAATCATTCTCAATCAGTCATATTCTTCTGAGTCTAGCTTGAGCTCACCAGGAGTTCAAGTGCTCCAGTTTCAGTTCAAAACCACTTTCAAGTGTCTAGGAGCTCATTTCAGCTCACTTAGCTGAAATTGAGCTGAGTCCAGTCAGTTGAGCTAGTGTTCGACCTTCAATTTTAGTTCATCTCAGTATTACTGATCTTTTTTTCAGCTCAAACCCAACTCTGGTCTGTAATTCACTTTACTCCAGTGACCATTTCTCACCATTTCTCTAAATATGGCATCTTTTCTTGATAATTCAGTCTGGGAGTTCAATTGAGTCAGTGTCTTGTCAGTCCAGTTGAGTTCTGAAACCCTACAACCCAGCTCAATTAAGTTCATTTCAGTTCAAACCAGCTCAAACCTTAATTTTCAGTGTCACTCTGGCTCGATAGAGACCAAAAACCATTTCTTGAACCATTTTGCCCATTTTCATCGATTTTATCAGTTTTTGAACTAACATAACTGTCAATCAGGGTCTGATATCCAAATTTCTTCATTCAGGGTTTGCATTTCGCATGGCATTTCATATCATTTCTCATCATTTTTCATCATTTCATAACATTTCAGCACATTTCATTTCATTTTCGAGATCCAGAACTCCAGTTTTAAAATTTTTAATCCAGATTCGAGTTTTAAAGCTTTCAATCAAAAATCAATTTCAACCCCTGGGTTTCCAAAATTGACATTTTTACTCCCAGGATTCTAAATTTGGAAATATTTTCCTGAGAAAACAATTTAGATTCTTTTCAAACTTGGTTTTTCAAATTCTAAATTGGATTTGCTTCGCAACGAGATATAGAACTTCAAATTTTGAGCTCGTTTCAAAAACTGCCAAAAATAGCCCATTTCGTCTGAAAAATTTTGAGAGATCAGTTTACTCCTCAGGCCTTCAAAATGAGTTTCAAAATTGAGTATGGACTCATCCTCAGGGTGGTGCCACTATTGAATCCATTTGCACTTTCTTTTTATTTAAAAAAATTGTTTCTTTTATGTCTTTTTATTTTCTTTTTATTATTTTATTTTTTAGAGAGAGGTGGGACCCACAAGGGGGTTCAATTAGCCCTCTCCCCACTTTCCTTTTCTTCTCTCCTTTTCCTTCCTTTTTCTTTTTTCCCTCCTCTTTTTCTTTCCTTTCTTCTTTCTTCTTTTCTTTCTTTCTTCCTTTTCTTCTTCTTCTTCTTTTCCTTTCTTTCTTTCTTTTTCTTTTTTTTTCTTTCTTTCTTCTTTCTTCTCCCCCTTGGTCAACCAGCCCCCCTTCCTCTTTTCTTCTCCTCTTCTTTCTTCCCTCTCTTCCTTCTTTCTTTCCTTTTCCCTTTTATTCCTTCTTTCCTTTCTTTTTTTCCCTTTCTTTCCTTCCTCTTTTCCCTCCTTCCTTCCTTTCCCTCTTTGGTCCAGCCCACACCAGAAGGTGTGAGCCTTTCCAAATCCCAGGGATTGCATGCCTAGCCTCCTTAGCTCTCATTCCTCTGTCTCTCTCTCTCCCTTAACTCTCTCCTCCCTAAGCCCTAACTCAAACCTTCTTCAGCCCCCTTTTGGTGGCAGCCCAAGTGCATCCAGCACCACCTCCAGCCACCACATCCCATGGTGGTGACTAACACTATAACAGTAGCTACCTTGTTGCAGTCACCTCTTCCAAGGACGCCCACCATTTCAACTTTGCAACCTCCAGCCAGCCAACTCACATTGGCAGCCATTTCCACCAAGATCAACAACAAGCTCCTCCCATTGACGCCCCTCCTTCAATCTTCAAGTGGTGGACCTCTTCATTTCTAACAACCGAAGGCTTCATCCTCCGTTGCTCCAGCATGTGCAGCAGCTTCAACTCTACCATAAGCATCACCTACAGTCCTCCATTTGCTGCAGCAAGACCTCAAGGTGAGTGGTTGTGCTTTAGTCCTCGCTAAAACCTTACGGTACTCACCCTTGCCGCCTATTGACATGGGGTCTTTAGATCTCATTTTCATAATGAGTGTTATTGAATCAGACCAAGGACTAGATCTACAGCTACATGAAGGTTTTTCTCATGGTTTTAAATTAATAAATATAGAGAGATTATCATCTTACGTATGGGGACTAAACAAGTGATGAGGTCTATCCATTCGATGTATCGGACCTCTCACTTCGAGAGTCAAAAGCAATATAAAAAAAAGAGTTTGTATCTCCCTTGTCTTTCCCTGTTTTAAGCTTTATTTTCATATCATTCATTTGTTTTAGACATTATAGTTAATTCATTTTATTGAATAAAGTTAGTTTAATTCATTTCGTTGCTATTTGTCTAATCATTAGTAGGTTTGATTCGTATGTGATAGTCTAGTTATCATTTTATGCTCATTTTTTCATCAATAAATAGTGAATATTTTCGTGATTTATGGACATGTTCATATGTGATACCCTGCCAAAATCTAGGTCCATTTGAGGTTTGTAACTCCCAGCTAAATAAATCGGACTCCAGATCAGGTTTTAAACCCACTGGAAATTCTGAATCCTATTTTAGTAGACTTGTGGATCTTGGATATCCACTATGGGCAATCTGAATCCTTCTCCAAAAAAAAATGTAGATTTTTTATATAACCTAGTATTTTCCAGTATTTTTCTGGATTTTTCTAAGGAGATTTGGTCAATTTCAAAAATCAAATTTTTCACCCTTCTGTGAAAATTTTGTTTCCTGCTTGTCAGGGTCTAGACAGACCCTAATCGGCTGTGGCGCTTCAATCCATAGGTAGGATGTCAAAACCATCAATAGTGGAGTTGTTCCTAATGAACTCCTTTGTCAATTCCCAGAATTTTTAAGGATCAAATTCCTAGATTTTCAAATTTTACAAATTCACTAGCAAAATCCCTATTAATTAGATTTTATCAGAATTAGAGGTCTGATAAACCTCTGTGTCCATCCAATCCATATGTCTAATGTAGAAACTGTCAAAAGATGAACTGTTCCTATGTGTGTCAGGGTCATTCTCCTAAAATTTCATAGGTTTTGATCTCTGTTTACCATTTTTCTTCAAATTTTTGTGAAAACCTATCAGTCTGCTCTAAGTTCTAGAGTCGCCGGATTCTGATCCGACTTGCCGGAGCTGTCAAGCTCCGACCATAAATCAAAACCAAAATCTGTAAAAGTAAAAAATCTTTGCCTAACCGTCTTATGTCACCCCATAAAATTTGGGTAATTTCAATGGTAGGTTAGTACCCAAAATCCTACTGCCATTAGGTTAGGTTTAGAATTTTAGGCAAAAATCTTGATTTTTAGGGATTTTAATTAATTTCCATATTAAAAGATTGTCAAAAAAATTTATTTTCGAATTCCATTCTGTTTTTAGGGTTAGTCTAGGTGTTCATGCCAAATTTGAGCCAATTTCAAACTCATTTGCTTTTTGTGTTAGTTGATTTTTAAAATCAAAAGTGAAACTCAGGCGAAAATTGGTAATTTTGTGATATTTTTATATTTTTAGAGTTTTAATATGTATATAATCATCTCATATCATGTTATAGTTGATTTCCATGTCATTTTCAAAGTTTGCATTTTTACAAAATTTATTTTAGAAAACCCTGATTTCAAGGCCATAGTCATGTTATCAGGGGCATTTTGGTCATTTTATCTCAATTTCGAATTTTCAAACTTTTATTTTCATATTTTCAACCATATCATATCATATTATGTTTGATTTATTTTTATTTGAACCTCAAAATCTCCTTTTTACAAAATATTTTTCTGAAAAAACCCTGATTTCAAGGCCATAGTCTTGCTATCAGGTGCATTTTGGTTATTTTTACCCCAATTTCGAATTTCCAAGTTTTATTCTTTGAATTTTCATTATATGTTTCTCATGTTTATATCAGGGAGGTATGAACTGGGTCTACATCTGGATAATATCCGATAATTTCTCAATATTTTTGGATAAATCCATATAAACCTACATTTCTGTGCTAACATGTTTTCTAGTTTTGCAGGAACATTCAAGAAGAAGACTTTCATTTATTTTTCTTTTATTCAATTCAATGTAATATCAAGATGAAATATTTGGAATAAGATTTATATTTTCTACTTATAATAGGATTGCATTGCATATAGTTTAATTCTGCAAATTTCAATATCTGATGTATCATTCATGCACATTTTTTCAAATGCACTATGGTTGACACGAATGGCACGTGCATAAGCTCTTAAAGAGTTGATAAACTCGGTGGAATTCATATTTATGGCCATAGTCATAATACGAATGAGACCCAGATTTGTGATCTTCGTATTAGCCACATTCAGCCTACACTCTTAGGCTAACTTCAAAAATGCACTGCATTTCTCAAAAACTCAAAAGGATTTTCTCAAATTCCTCAAAGAAATATCTTTCAAATCCATATCCATTCATTTTAATCATTTCAAACTATCATATTCTTTCAATTCAATTCAGAGAAATCGTTTTTCTCAAAATTTTCTAAGTCTCTCTCAGGAATTGATTTTCTCAAAAACTTTGAGTTTTCAAATGATATTTCAAGTATTTGCTAAGTTCAAATCATGATTTTCCAATGTTTTAACATTCTTAATTTCATTTTCAAAGTTCACAAATCGATTTTCTCAAAATCTTTGCATTACTTCTGAAATTGGTTTTCTCAGAATTCTCAAATCCTCTTTAGAAATCGATTTTCTCAGAAAAAACAATTCCAATCTCAAAAATCGATTTTCTCAAAGTTCTAATTTTCCTAAGAATCCATTTTCCATTTCAAAATTCATTTTCTAATGCAATTCCTAATTTTCAATGAAATTCATGATTTTCCCATAATCATCACTTTTCCCAAGTATTTTTCAAGCATTTTTCCAAGTATATTTTCAATATTCCAAGCAAACATCATATTTCTCAAACTTGCATTTTTTCAAAGATTTCATAGCATATGCCTGATTCTCTGTGCATTTTAGGAAAATAGAGCATGATTCAGATAGTTGAACTTTGTTAAAGCACACATTTGATCATTGGTTCAATTACCCTTGGTAAATGCACCCGGAACGGTTAAACCTCGTACCAACAGGCGGATCCCATTCCACAGAATTTTCCAACAAATTTTTAAAAACAGAGGCTAGTAATTTTTAAAACCAATTTTCAAAACTTTGGTCGAGTTTGACTCGCAGAATTATTTCTCTCTCTTGTAGAGGGAGGAAAAATTTTTTGCGATGATAACAACTAACTAAGAATGCAATATCTCCTATATGCAGATACTTCTGAGCTTTAAGGATAGAGATTACCCTGTTCTCAATAATCAATCTCGAAAGTTTGAATTCAACCTCCAGCATATTCGGTCAAGACAGAATGACCTTTTTTTCTCTACGAAGAACTCTGGCATAATGTTCGAATAGCCAGTCCATGCCCAATATGATGTCATACTCAGTCATATCGAGTATGACCAGATTCGCAGGTAAACTTTGCTCTCCTAGTTTTATGTTTATGTTAGTCATATAGTTCACAAAAAATTTATTTGCATCTATTGGGTTGAATACTAAATTGTTTAGAAAAATTGATCGATATAAAGGAGTGAGTTGCACCACAATCGAATGAAACCAAGGTTTCCTAATCAGAGATGAACATTGTACCTTGCACTAAATCACCCTTTCTCAGTTATTCTGCAGAAGTAGCATAGACTCTCCCAGCCACCTTCTTTTGTGCCACCTATGGCTGTTGCAATTGTGGTTGTTACTGTTGTAGTTCCCCTGTAGTCTGCTTTGCTTCATTAGCTTGCTTCTTTTTGCACTCCTTGATGTAAAGTCTCATCTTTTTGTGGTATAGACAGGCATCGATCTCGTAGGGACACTACTATCCTGGGTTGAGGCAATAGCACTTCTGGCACCATTGGTTCTGCACTTGCGGTGGCTTGTTTTTTCCATCAGGTCTCTACTTTGTAGCTAGAGTGGTAAACTTCTTTCCGTTGAATCTTCTCTTAAAATTAGGTTTCTAGATGATGGTCTTGTTCTTGTGTGACTTTTGTCCATCATTCCAATCATCCTTCAGTAGGGTTGCGACCTGCTTCATAATTAACAAAAATTCCTAGCATTAATTTGACAATTCCTATGATCTTTCTAGAGTTTACTCAACTTCAAAATAGTAATTACCTGAATGGCTTCTTCAAGCAATGTTGTCCCCCAGGTATATAGATGTCCTCAAACCCGTCTTCAACCCATGGGCAAATTTCATCGCCCTATCTTCCTCCGTCATGTAGACCTTCGGAAAGCACCGTTCCAGACTTTGAAACTTGGTTATGTACTCGGTTAAAGTTAAACTGCCCTGCTATAGGTCTAAAAACTCTTGCATCTTTTTGGTCCACTCGTGCTTAGGAAAGTAACATTAAATACCTTCACGAACTCTGCCTAAGTTACTAGTCCATTCTGGAACCTAACTTCATGAGTGGTTTTCCACAACTTCTCTGTATTTTTCCTTGAGTTGATAAGTACCAAAGCTAACTTTTCGATCCTCTAGGACCTCGAAGACCCAAAAAATCCGCTCAATTTCTCTTAGCGAATTTTTAGTTGCTTCTGGGTTGGTATTTTCCTTGAAAGTCAGTGGATCCATGTCCATGAATCTCTTGTAGGACATACTTCCCCCCGTGTTTATCTTGTATTGAGCTACTTGTTGTAAGTTTACTCACATCTGTTGCATAGTAGCGACCTATTGTCCCACGAACTTCATCAGGTTGTTCAAGTGATCACTGTATTGATTCGCCTAAGCCATCTATACAGATAACCATCATTTCGCCTAAAGACAATTGAGGTCACTCATACATGAAAAGGGTTATTGGTTCTTCATAGGTAAGTGCATGTGTTATTTACATTCTCATGCATAAGATTATTAATTATTTGTGAATGGTATCCTTGTTATGCAATGGTGATAGGCATTTATCATGTAAGCATATTGTTATATAGCTAAATACTTAACTGAATTGCAAATGCAGTGGTTACGAGCACACACCACACTTAGTTGTGAATATCTAGGGATGCTATAGTTGCCCTATATTTTTAACTAATTTGAGTGCAGAAAATACTAAAAATATGATACTTATGCTAAGTATTAGAGTAGATAAAGGCCAAAGCGCATTGCTTGAAATGCAATGCATATGAAATCGGGCAAAGTGCTCATGGTAAGTGAATATGATGAAAAGGCACCATGCAAATAATAATTAAATGTTTATCTGTGTTGATAGTTGAAAGTATTGTATTATGTCTCATATATATTGATTTTGGTTTACTTGTATCGATATTTTTTACCTGGCTTTCACGAGTCTAACCCATTTTATGGTTTTTAGGTAAAATATGATGTATAGTTGTAGAACGGATACAGAATACTTGGATGACATTGAAAGCCAGTCTTTTTCTTTTCCAGAGATAGTTTTGAAAAAATATTTACTATTATTTTTAATTGAAAATACTTTGATATAAATTTTAAATTATTGTGACTAACTTAAATTTTAATAGTGTATGTTATTCACATTTTAATTCAGTTATGATGATTGATCGTATTGTAACCCTCCCAAAATATTTAACTCAAAGAAAAAGGTTTGTTTTTGATATTTTTAAAAGAAAAAAAAATCTTAGAAATTTTTGGGTTGAAATTTTGAGGCATTACATTTGTATTTAAAAAACTTTGGCATGATAATGTTACCTCTATCCATCTCTCTCTGGATTTGCCTTGTAAGGCATTAAGGTGAAACCAGATCACCTTGTTGAATGCATCAGGTTTTGGGAAAAGAGTTGCCTGGAGAACTGTTTAATGAGCATCGAGTAGGCCACAATGGATACACAAAACATTACTCGATGAACCCAACAGGAATGAAACCAAATATATAAGCGGGTGTGACGTAGAAAGTCTCACTCACACGATTATATGCTTGGAGATATTCAGCTTTGAAGATATTAAAGTGGTTTGATATCTGACTAGAGAATCTACCACCTCATTAGCTAGTAAAATACTTTCTTGAATGGTTCTTCCTTGAAAAAAAAACTCCTTAATTATGAGAAATAATTTTTATTAGAATAGGCCTCAATGTGTTGACAGTCACTTTTGTAATGATTTTGTAAACAAAATTACAGAGAGAAACGGGTCAGGCATATGAAAAGGATGATTCCCCCACTTTTGGGGGAATTAGAATGATATGTGTCATTTATGCGTTGGAATATTTTTCCTTTAGCAAAGAAATCTTGCATTGCTTTAGTAATATCTCTCCCAACAATGTCCCAGTAAGTTTGGAAGTAGGATCTAGGAAAGTCATCAGGCCCAGAAGCCTTGTTATCACACAGCTATTTGAATGTAAAGTGTATCCAGCTTTGACCCTGCTTCAAACGATGATCCCTATGGGTTTCAAACTAATCACATGTTAGAATTGTTGCCCTAAAAAACCAATAAAATGTATTTGATACAAAATTAATATAACATTTATTATATTGAGATCATTATGTCTATGGATGCCCTTAATAAATTGGTCATGAGATAACCAATATGGTATGAGATATCATTAGGGTTCGCATGTTATACCGTATGATAACTTGTTTGATTTCAGATCAACATGGGAGAACTAGTTAGTTACAGTTGTGGATGAGGATGGGCAACTCATTTATATGACTATCATAGCGTATGATTTTCATATTAGATATGTAATTACTAATTCTTGAGACATCGAAGTAAAGACTTCACATCAACATATGGGTGTTTAATAGAAGAAAAACCCGAGCTGGAACTCGGATTTCCAAAAGAATGAAGGATTTCCAATGCGAGGATTGGATTCAAAAGGAAGTCCTAGTCGGAACTCAGAACTTCGAACGAAAATAATAGAGGAAGAAGCCCGAGTGGAAACTCGGGTTTTTGA
The DNA here is from genome assembly GCF_984573655.1 of Nuphar pumila. NCBI lineage: Eukaryota > Viridiplantae > Streptophyta > Magnoliopsida > Nymphaeales > Nymphaeaceae > Nuphar > Nuphar pumila. Next base: position 74,428,025 of record NC_143262.1, read on the forward strand.
CGAAAAGTTTTTAATCAAAAAGATTGAATTTTGAAAATTTGCCAGCGCGAGGACCGGACCTGGGATTTGAGAATGACCATGTAGAGGACTGAATTTATTTGCATGTGATATGATTGCCCCCTTTATCTCGACTGGGGAGAAAAATAAATTTTGAGAAGAACTGATGAGAAGAGATAGAAATTGATGGGAAATTTGACGAAAGAGAAGAATCAAGGAAAATTTTATGAAAATTATCTTTGTAAAAAGAATTCTCATAGGTAGTATTGTTGCTCCTATGAGGGGTTTCAGGATTGTCCCTTATCCTGAATGGGAAATGAATAAAATTTAGGCAAAAGTTGGTGGAAAGCTTTAATAAAGAATTGGAAGAATTAAAACTTAATTAAGAAATAAAACTGATAAAATTGAATGAAGAAAATGATTTATCTTTAAAAGAAAAAGACATTCAGGAGTATCCCTTATCCTGAAGAAAGAAGGACCTCGTAGGATGAGGTTTCAGGTTTATCCCTTAACCTGAAGGAGGGAAAAAGAAAGAAGGAAAAAGAAATACCTCATGGGAAAAAGAGGCATCAGGTTTATCCCTTAACCTGAAGGGGTAGTTTTGAAATAAGAATTAATAAAAATTAAAATAAAATGAATGAATAATGAAAATGAATAAAATTGATAAAACTGATAAAGATGGACAAACAAAAGGTTGACAAAAGTTGAGAAAAAGAGTTTGATCCTGCCTGCATGTGGGATCTTTAAAATGAGAGAAGAAGATGGGAAAATCATTTTTTTTGGAAAGAAGGATTAACCACGAGAGCTAATCTTTGAAAGGGGATCATTCATGAGAGATCATCATGAGGGTTAATTTTTTTTGAAGCAATGATTTGAAAATCAATTTGTAGAAAATATGATCAACACGAGGGTTGATATTTGAATGTAATGATTTGAAATCAATTTTTAGAAAATATGATCAACACAAGGGATTGATCTTTGAAATGAAATCAAATTTTTGGAAAATGAGATCAACACAAGGGATTGATCCTTGAATGAAATGAAATCAAATTTTTGGAAAATGAGACCAACACAAGGGATTGATCTTTGAAGGAAATGAAATCAAATTTTTGGAAAATGAGATCAACACAAGGGATTGATCTTTGAATGAAATGAAATCAAATTTTTGGAAAATGAGACCAACACAAGGGATTGATCTTTGAAGGAAATGAAATCAAATTTTTGGAAAATGAGATCAACACAAGGGATTGATCTTTGAATGAAATGAAATCAAATTTTTGGAAAATGAGATCAACACAAGGGATTGATCTTTGAATGTAATGATTTGAAGTCATTTTTTTTGGAAAATATGATCAACACCAGGGATTGATCTTTGAATGTAATGATTTGAAAACCAAATTTTTAGAAAATATGATCAACACAAGGGTTGATCTTTTGAAACGTAATATTTTGAAAACCAAATTTTTAGAAAATATGATCAACACAAAGGTCGATCTTTGAAATGCAGTAATTCGAAATCAATATGATCAACACAAGGGTTGATCTTTGAAATGCAATGATTCAAAATCAATTTGTAGAAAAATATGATCAACACAAGGGTTGATCTTTGAAAAAGGTTGTAATAAAATATTTGAACTAAGATCTTCATGGTTTTTGAAAGACCCTCATAGGTAATATCATTTCTCTCATGAATGATGTCAGAATTGTCCCGAATTTCGAAAAAGAAATTTTAATGCCCCAATATAGCAAAAAGAAGAAAGTATTGAATATCAAAGATAAAGAAAATCGACATTTCATTGATAAGCAAAAGTTGATAACAAAACTGGATATTTACAAGTATTTTAACTAAAATGAGTCACAAGGACTGGGCCGACTTGCCCCTACAAAAAACGACTAACAGAAAGGGATGAAAGTGAAAAACTCTTGGCATTCTCAATTCTCTGATTGGTCTGAAAAAGGTCCGGCTGAAGCTGCAGGCTGCTCTTCTCCTTCCTCTGGTACCAAAAGCTCTTTATCAATGTAGTCCTGCACAATGTTTTTGAGGACGAAGCAACGCTCCGTGTCATGCCCCCTCGCTCGATGAAACTTGCAAAAGTGATTCTTCCATTTCCCTTTGGTGACAGAGGGATCATCCTGCTTTGGGAGTTTGATCATTTCTTTCTCGAGCAGGTATTGGAGAACTTCCTCGATCGGCTGACCTAGAGGAGTAAGCTGACGATCATAACCCCAACCTTCATGTTTTGCTTTCTTCGGCTTGTTTGGCTTCTGATAAGCACTGACCCTTGCCTGACAACTAGACTGAGCTTGCATGTTTAAGAGATCCGGATGTTTTTCTTCTTCGTTTTTGACAAAGAGATTCTTATCAAGGCAGTCTTGAACTATATTCTTGAAGATGAAGCAATGCTCAGTGTCATGCCCTGTTACTTGATGGTATCTGCAGAACTGGTCTATATATTTTCCCATGACTGTGGAAGGGCTGGCGGCTTTTGGGAGCCTGAGTAATCCGTTGGCCATCATGTATTCGAGGATTTTGTCGAGCGGTTCATCTAAACGAGTGAAATCTCGATCCTTGCCCCAATCCTTGCGCTTTGGTTCTTCTTGCTTCTTGCCTTTTTGCTGAGGACTGTATTGGAGAGGTCTATCATGGTTTTCACAATATTTCCCAATCTGGCTTTTATGCTCTCTCAAGTAGCTGCCCTGGTTGCCTTGATGGCTGCCCTTGTTGGCTTTAGAGTTTCCTGTACCGATATTGTTGTGTTCATTCATGGGGAAAGTGACGGGTGTCTTTCCTTCTGTGGGAGCTTTTCCGCAATTGGCTTCAGCTTGTTCAGACAAGATCTCAATCATCATCTTTTTGAATAATTGGTATATTGCGGGATCGATCTCACTTTTGCTGTCCTAAACTCCATTTCTGCCAGATTTTTTAGAATCCATTCCTTATTCTCTCCGCTTATGACTGGGATGTTAGAGCAGTGTAATTTTCTTTTTGCCTGACTCAACTGATAGCGTTGATGCTCTCTGTAGAGTATAATGGGCCTTTTTAGAAAAGATCTAGGAAGAAATTTTAAAAAGGAGGAAATCATAATCTGAAGAATGAAAACATCCCATTACGAGGGATCGGGTTATCACCAAAATTTGCGACAACCGCACTGTTTTTCTAAAAAAAAATGATAGACAAGAAAAATGTGAATAAAGATAAGGATATATCCTGACAAAAGATGTTTTATTGAAAAATGAGGGTAAGGAATAGAATATAGAAAAGGAAAAATTTTGAAGAATTGCAGGCAGGATCAAGAAGAATTAGAAGAAATTAAGAGAAGAAAAGAGGAAAATACACCTGGGTTTTAAAATAAAGAGGAAATTTTAAATAATATATACCCAGGGTTTTAAAAAATATAGGGAACATAAAATATCATATAATCATAAATATACAAACAAGGATGCACAAACAGCAATCCCTAGAGGCTGACTCTAAATGCGATATTTTGAAATGGCTTGTAGGACCTTAATCCTAACTCTAGGGTTCAGATCATTTGATTTCAATCAAGATATGCTGATATACTCAAGTCGAGGCTCGAAGTACGTGGCATAGAAATATTTCTTTGGTTCTAAGGTAATGGCTTCCCAACATCCTTGAGCACCTACCGATATACCTCGGACTATGACCCTTAGGTACGTAGTAGGGGGGCGCAAACCCAAATAAGTGGTCCAGTTGTGAGGCTCTCTCCCGAACTATGGTTCAGTGAGACAGCCCAGCAACGTGAAGACCAAAACAATATAGGTAAGGAGGTTTTCAAAATATGCTCAACATGCAAGAAATCAGATGGCTCTAATGCAAGTCCTAAAGAGATGGATTAAAATGAAGAGAAACATACATTTGCATACATTGTTTTGCATTCAATCCCTAAAATTGAGAAGAGTTGTATTTTAGACCTAAGTCTAATGTGAGCATGGAATAATCTCCTCAATATGGTCCTACCAAACCATACTTAAATCCTATATGCAATGATGTCAGCTTAGGACAAAATCTAGGCTCCCTAAGGTTTGCATGGGAATATAGCTGACATTTTGAAGAATAAAAACTTAGATAATGTCAAAGCAAAAGAAAAGGCATTAAATTCGACCGGACGAAGACGAGTCCCATCACGGTCGCCAAACCTGTGATCATCGCAAAATTTTTCCTCTCATACGATTTCTCTCTCTTCCTTCTCTTTTTCATTTCTAACCTCTATTTTCCTCCTTTTTAAAGGGAGAAAAATAAAAGAAAGAAAGGAAAGAGAGAAAAGAAAAGAAAAGAAAAAGAAGGGAGAAGAGGAACTCTTTTGCGGGTCTCACTTGACCTTAATTTTGAAATTTTTTGAAATAACTCGCCTCCGTTTTTGAAATATTTGCGGGAAAACTGGGAGACGGGATTCGCTCGTCGGTACGAGGTTCGACCGTTCCTGACGCCTTTACCAGGGGTGATCGAACCAAGGGTCGAATTTTTATGCCTTTTGTTTTGCTAAGAAATTATCTAAGAATTTATTCTAAGTTTAAATGCACAAAGAATCATGCTTGTGCAAATGCAAAGATGTATGCTCTTTTTGAAAATGTTTTGAAGAATTTCCAAGTGAATCTGATAAAGTGAAGAAATGATTTCTAACTTAGAACTTAAGATTAAAGTTCTAAGTTTTTAGATTAATCAAGAGCTTGGGAAAATAAATCTGGATTTTTGAAAAATGATAAAAGGAATTTTCAAAGTCATAAATGGACTTTGAATCAGAATAGAAATGAAAATGGAATTGAATCAGAAGGAAAGATAGAATTGGGAAATTTGAATAAAATTGAGAAATGGAATTGATTTAAAAGTTGGATTTTCAAGATGAAATCTGAATCCAATATCTGGATTCTGAATAGAGTTCAAAGTTGAATTTTGAATTTAGGATCTGAAATGGAAACTTGATTTGAAATCTGGAATGAAATGGAATTGGTTTTAAGAATTGAAATTAAAGTGGAATTTGGATTTGGAATTTTGAATGGAATTGGATTCAAGATTTGAAATCCAAGAAGGTATTTAGATCTAAAATCTGAGATCCAAGATAGGGTTGGATCTGAAGTCTGAGATCCAAAGTAGAATTGAATTCTGGATCCTAAGATGGAATTGGATCTGAAGTCTGAGATCCAAAGTAGAATTGGATTCTGGATCCTAGAATGGATTTGGATCTAAAGTCTAAGATCCAAAGTAGAATTGGATTCTGGATCCTAGAATGGATTTGGATCTAAAGTCTGAGATCCAAAGTAGAATTGGGTTCTGGATCCTAAAATGGACTTCGGATCTGAATCTGAGATCCAATGTAGAATGGGGATCTAGATCCTAAGTGGAATTTGGATCTGTAATATGAGATCCAAAAGGTGGATTTGAACTCTGGATCCTAAATGGATCTGAAGTCTAAGATTCCAGGTAAAATTGGATTTATACTTGGAAATCTGGATCTTAGAATGGAATCTAACTTTGGTTTTGGGTTTTGAAAAGTCCAAATAGGACTTTTAAAGATGGATCTGGGTTTTGAAAACCCAGATTGAACTTAGGAAGGTTTGGATTTTGAGATTCAGAGTCAATCTCAACTTTGATTTAAAACTTGAAGAAAACTCGATTTTGAATCAGAAGATGAATCAGGAACTTCAAAGTTAAATTGAATTTTGAAACTGGATTTTGAATTGAGTTGAAAATTTGAAGTTTGAATATAAGATGATTTTGGAGTTTCAAAGTCAAATTGGACTTTGAAATTGAATTTTTGAATCTTGAAAAGAGATAAAATTGGATTTGAACAAGATTTGATTTGAGGAATGAAGAAGAAGAATCACTTGGAATTTGAAAAGGAAATTTTGAAAATATGATGCAATTCTATCCTATATGATGAATGAATTTGAATAGGTTTGAAATTGGATTTGAAAGTCATATTTCATTCTTCAAATGAATTTAAATAAGATTAATGATATAATACACTCCTGACTATGGTCATTGAATGTATTATATAATAGTCATATCTAAATTCAAATAAAGGATAAAATACATTTTTTGTGCTTTTATAGAATTTAAAATGAAATCAACCTTCAATATACCCTGACTATGGCCATTGGTATATATCTTGAGTTAATTTTAAGTTAAATCCTGATAAAAGAAGAAAATATTTTAGGAAAATATGATGAATTTTGAAAAATGGATCCAGTGTGGATCCAGTGTTATTTTGTAAAAGATAAAAATGCTAAGTTTTGTCCACACCCTGACTATGACCATTGATGTGGATCATCAACTTAGTATTTATTATCTCTTACGAAATGGTGCACGTGTCATTCGTGTTTTTCCATTATGAGAATTTTGATAAAAAAAGAAAAATGCATGAAAATAATCAATTCATGATATTTTATAATGCTCATTCATTCTACCTAACGCAGGAAATGTAAAGAATTCTCATTATATCTAGTTATTACAAATTTTGAAACTGAATTTTGAAACAAACTTCTTTAATCCGAGATGGTTTTTCATGACTTCCCTGCAAAGAAACGAGTTAGCATAACGCAAGAGAGCAAAATTGTGTATGAGTGTGTTGATTCTAATACCAGATGCTATGTTTATACTGAATGGGAAAGGCATATATAAACGGGTGAAGTCAAGGACCAGGACGGTCCAAGATGAGATATGGTAGTTTATGATGATCCACCATAGGGAAGAAGGGATCTAGTGGTGCATTGCGAACCACTTGTGAAAGAAAAACTATAGTAGTTCTTAATGAACTACCATAGTCGAGAAGGATTACAGAGGTTCTTTGTGAACCATTGTAAAAGATGACTACTGTAGTAGTCTTTGACAAATTTGTTTATAAAATGAAAGGGGACCATGATGGTTCGTGGTGAACCACTATGAAACATGTAGCAACTATGGGGGTTCTTAATGGACCACCATAGAAAAAGGAAGAATATAATGGCCATTTATCACGCCCAAACACAATGGGTACAACGATTAGCAAAAGGGGTATATAAAATAAATATATATATATATATATATATATATATAACTGAAAATAATTGATGACTAGCAAGATGTACTGCTAGATTGGAGAATTTCAGCGAATGAATGTAAATGTATTACTAGCCCACTAATAAATTTCACAGCCAACGAATTTAAATACATTGCTAATATACAAAACTGAAAAATACTCAGCAAAAATGCATTGAATAACAGTATGAACATCCACTAGTGGAAACATGCTGAATGGGGTGTGTTGCCAATGGTAGGTGAATGGTAGCCAATGAGGATGCAGGGAATGACCTGTGTATCTTACAAAGAGTACTTAGATGCTCCAATAAAGAGAAATAGAAACTCTTGCTGAAAATGTAAATTGAGATGTAGGGACAAACTGGGATGTAAGCCCATGAAAATGTGTCTTAGACTGCAGGCATGTATCATGTGATGCAACCAAAACCAGGATGCTTGGTGCAGGACATAATGTTGAGGCTGATTGTCACATATCTGGTGAATTTCGCTGGAATTCATAAGCAAACAGTAGCTGAGGGCAGACTGGCTTTCAAGTCATCCCCAGCTTTGCCTTGCAACCAAACTCGAATTGCAGAATGAAGCAATCGGTTTCTCCATAGACACTTTTATGTTGCAAAAATTAACCCAACATAGCCTCCATGACAAGGCAGGAATTGATGCCTTGGTGACCTATCAGCTTATGTGAGCATAAGAAGAATTACCTTTTCCTCCTTTTACAATCGAAACTGGATTTTCTTCAGAATTTCTTACATAGAGAATGGTGGGATCGAGCAACAGGCTGTTGAGATGCTGCTTGGCAATCAGGCATCTATCTTGCTCTCAAGGCCCCCAACGGTAATTTCAAGCTGCAGAGGTTTACACAGATTACGCCATTCGTTGACCACAAGATTGTATTCACGAGCTGAAAGAAGCCGATCAGACATAGATTAGCAAAATTCTGCAGAAAATAAAAGAGTAGATAAGACAACTGTATCATGAAACCATGCAAATAGGTCTTCTGTCAAAATGTTCCTGAAAATTTACTCCAATCGGTGACATCATCAGCCGTAGATTTACTTGAATCACCTATTAAAAGATAACCAAAAGGAATGCTGCCAAAGGTCTTATTTCCTGCACTTAACCTCAAATGAGAGAGGGAGGACCTCAATTTTCGTGACCTCTAGATCACTAATGGATCTACATGTAGCCCTCCATTCCTTCATGTCCGCAGGTTTCAAATATGGTTGGTCCTTGAAAGCCACCTGCTATGAATGTCAAGCAAAGGGCATCTTTCAAAACAGATCGCAGATCACTTCCCTTTTATCTTGGGCCCATATTGGTTAGAGTTTTATCATACTCATTTAACAATTTTAAGTCTTAACACCTGGTCTCCATTGGAAGGTATTCAAAAGTATATACGACAACAACAAACTCATCTTTATGGCTGAAAGTAGTTAGCACTGGTCCATTAACCCAGAGAACATGTTTCTTCAGCAACTTTATCAACATTCACTCTTTTGACTTACCTCTTGGATGAGTGACAACCTCTCTGGAGCATGCCTTGATCATTGCACATACTTACAAGCTATTTCCTTACCTAAATAAGCATCATACAGCCACACCATTGCACCTTTGTAGTGTGCCATTTCTCAACAGACTTCAAGTATGAGATATAGGCGTCTTGCAACACCACTGTTGATAGACCTTCCTTTTCTGATAGCGATTCAAAAGAATCATAAGCTGTAAGGGTATCTACATTCAGCTGTCATTTATATATAAAACAACATCAAATCGGATGTTGACTAATGCCAATGATATAAATATTGTGCGGTGTGTGAGCATTGTATATAAAATAAAATAAAAAGAAAGGTAAGTTGCAGATGATTATAACCACTCATGTTCTCAAGATGAATTACCTGTCAAAAGCCAACCATGATACCTCTTCTACCAGTGTCCTGAGCCTTGGGTACCATAGAAGCATATTTGATAAAAGGATATATTCCATCATATGGACCACCAGGGATAATACTAGCATTAGGCACCTTACTGATTATTTCCTTGAAGCCTCCAGGAGGCCTCATGCCCCGATCATCATAACCCACACCAATATTTGAAACGTTAAAGCAAAGGAACATCACAAATAGATGCTCAGATGAAAATAAAACTCAGGTGTCATGACCATTATATGCAACATATGTACATGATATACGCAGAAGATGAGAATACCTTACTATGAATAGGGAAGGAATGAGACACATCAAAAAAATCATATATTCCAACAATGTAAAAAGTAAATGTGGTGTGGGTGGCGTACTCTTATAACACCCAGGTCATACTAGACAGTATGATGGTAAATAGGAAAGATTCTCCAGCCTCATTATAACGTACGTTAATACCAAAATGAATATGGAGATTTACTGAAACGATGATCAACAAAGTTGATTAAATCATGATCCCTTCTTTTGGATGGGAAGCATGAAACATGGTACAGAGCAATGATAATGTAAGCCATACACGATCGATGTTGAGGTGTAAATCGCTAAGCCATGAAATGTGCCCTCAGGTGCATCCGTGAAGAAAAATAAGGCATAACAGAGATACAGAGATCTATCATAATATCAAACAAAGGATGGAAAACAGAAGAACCGAAGACATGAAGAAGAAGAAAATAATCGAAATGAAAGATGCGAACAGAAAATGCCAAAATGAATCACGATTTATATAAAATATACAGAATGAAAAAGAGATTTAAAAGAAAAATTTGTCGAAATATGAAATTTCATTGTTATTGCGCAGGGGATGGATTGAGATTGCTATAGACAATCCAACACCACCCTTTGGTGCATTAATAAAGGTAACAACAGGAAAACAAGAAGGAAAATTCAGAGAAAAGCGGAGGAGAGGGGAAAGATGAACCACTTACCTTATGCTATCGGGATTCCAGAGGAGAGAGCTCTCCTTTTGATATTGTGAAAAACCCTCTGCTGGTGCAAAGGGAGAAGAGGGAAGGATAAGGCCGATCGTAAAAAAAAAGTAGAAGAACCTGTAGCAATCCCAAATCGCAGAATCTCAAATAGATCAATGAAAGGTATTCACTGAAATGTAGCTTGCTTAAGGGAATGAACCCAATGCTAGGGTTCTGTACCGTAGGATGGGTTTGATCGGTAGAAGAAAGAAGGAAGAGGAGCACGGGGGTGAGAAGCGAAAAAAATGAAGAAGGGAATATGCGGAGGTGGAAACGGATGAATGAGGGTTTCCTCATCGTCCTCTTCTTAAGAAGAGGGGACGATGGTTCGGGAAGGGCAGGTAGTTGAGGATGAAGGGCCCAGGTGATGGCCACTGGTGATGGAAGGATGAAGGAGGTGCGATGGGCGATGGAGGAGAGAGACAGAGAGAGGGGCGAGGAAGAGAGCGCGGCCATCCTTTTTTTCGAGGTCTCCCCAAGAGAAACCCTAAGAAGGGTTCTTTTGTAAAAATTTTGGTTTTTCCAAAAAGAGGCTCCGTGTAAAAAGATTTTTCATAAAACGGTTTTAAATTGATTTTTTTAGCAAAATTGATTTTAAAAAGCTTAAACCCATTTGTTTTTCTCATAACTTTCCTATTTTTTTTGGTTTTTGCATTATCTTTTTAATTTTTTTGTATTTTTATAATAAAATCTTCAAATCTGTGAGAAAATAAAGATTAAAACTAATTTTTTTGTGTTTTTGCAAAAATATTTACAAAAGGGAATTTTTTTTCTGAGAATTTTAAAAGCCATTTTTGGGAAAATTTCTTCAGAAATGGGTTTTTGATCCAGATTTTTGGAGGAAATATGGATTTAAAGTGCTGGATTCGGATCCGGAATTAATTTTGAACATAGCTTTATGGAATTTAATTCAGAGAATCTGAAGAAATGACTTGATTTTCTCAGAAAACGGGGTTAGGGGCAAAAGTGTCATTTTTTACAAAACTTTGAAAAATTTGGGGTGTTCACAGTTATATATGTACAAAATTACTGATAGTCTTTCCTTCTGTAAATTCATTTTGCATCCGATTTATGTTCTCTTGCAACTCTTTAGAACGTTGTCGCTCACCCTTTTTTGTGGATGTGCCACTAACATGAGCAAAGTATTCAGTATTCGACATTGTATTTGTTTTCTATAGTACACAACACAAATCAAATATATGACATAAAAAGGAAAATGTTGCCTAAACCGATCATGAGGTTCAGAAAATATACGCATGAATCGCTATTGCTAGTCCTGTAGCTTTGGTGGTCCTCTTTTTCATCAACGTTGATTGTCTATCTATCATCATCTTCTTTGGTACCATCCCTGGACGTATTGCTCTCGTCGTCTACTACGTAGATATCAATGTCCCCTTTGCGACGAAGCAATGTTCTTTTCACGGACACATCATTCTAAAGGAAAGCTAATGGACAGTCCACTGAACTGCTTCGACGTGCCAGTCATATATAAAGGAAACGTCATTTCACATACCGCCCTTTTTCAAAAACCGCATGCAGATTAATTGATTGCGCTGTAAATAAATAAAAAAATGTCGTTTCGACTGCCTATTATAACACTAGTTAGGTGGGAGATTGACCCAACCCGACCCGTTGTCTAGGTCTAAATCCCTAATCTATTTAACATCTCTTCCTCTTTGTTTTCTATGGTAGAGTAACTCTTTTGTGATTTTCATTCAAGGAGGGAGAGCCATACAACGATGTCTGAACATCAAACATTTTTTTATCGATGATGACTTTTATTATTTCCGAATGTCCATTACATGCCTTTGTTGACCGCATAAATCGCATATGCGTGTTGCGATGTTCATTCAATGACGACGAAGAGTATTGCGATTTATAAATAACAAAATTGCCTTATCGTTGTTGACTATTATCATTTAAGACGGGCGAACATTACAATGCTCTGTTGACCGCATACATCCCAAACCTCTTTTGCGATTTGCATTCAAGGTGGGCGAGCAGTACAATGATTTCTGAACATCAAACATTTCTTATCGATGTTAACTTTTATCGTTTCTGAATGTCGATTACATGCCTTTGTTGAGCGCATATATCGCTTATGGGTTTTACGATTTGCAGTCAATGACGATGAGGCATATTGCAATTTCGGAACAACAAACATTCCCCACGGTGTTGACTATTATCATTTAAGACGGACAAACATTCCTTATCGCATAAAAACATCTCTTATCGCTGTGGACTATTATAATTTACGAAGGGCGAACATTAAAACCCCTTACACGGGTACATCGCAAATCTCTTTTGTGATTTTCATTCACGGAGGTTGAGCAATGTAGCAATTTACGAACAGAAAATTTTCTTATCGATGTTGACTTTCATCGTTTACGAAGACCGAATATTACAAGCCATTGTTGACCGCATGAATCGTAAATTTATTTTGCGATTTGCATTTACGGTGGATCGTCGAAAGAGCGATTTCTGAGCAGCAAACGTTTCTTACCACAGAGTGCATTTTATTTGCTCATTCTTTTTGAAAACTGGCGTAATTATTTGAAAACCGGCTTAGGGTGATAGGCCGTTTCCTTTATATATGAATGACATATCGCACATGTTATAGATATTGTGTTTCACTTTGCTTTGTGAATAAGAAACCGACAAACCGACGATTCCTTTATAAACGACGTGATCGTGAATGGATCGTATAACCGACTTCATCGTAATTGTGGTATCCGTCCTGACATATTTCAGATTTTATCTAATCTCCAACACAATTATGTATAAAAAAAATTGTAAGTCTAAGTATACAAATTATGTAAATACAAAACAATGATTTGTCAGCAGCAAACATCTCTTATCGATGTGGACTGTTGGCGATAACCCTTCTCACCTCTCTCTCCTTGATTTACGGGATCTTATCTCATCCAAACAGTTACATGAAATATCTTTGCGTATCAAGTTGGTTATGGAAACTGTATATTGTACTGATCTTTCTAATTTAGTCATATGGTGTGTATTATAAATATTGTATCCATGGATGATTCAATAGAAAAAAAAGAGAGCGAGAGTGTTCGCTTTGTCTTCAAATCGCTACAAGGTGGTAGTTCACAAATCACTACTCGATTCATGGTGGTAGTTCATAAATTGCTACTTGCTTCATGGTGGTAGATTATATATCGCTATTCGCTTCATGGCGGTAGTTCATAAATCGCTACATAGACTATTATCGTTTACGAAGAGCGAACATTGCAACCCTCTGTTGACTGCAAACATCGCAAAACTATTTTGCGATTTTTATTCACGGAGGTTGAGCAACACAACGATTTCTGAACAACAAACAAATCTTATAGATGTGGACCATAATCATTTACGAATGGCAAACATTGCAAGCATCTGTTGACCGCATACATCACAAATCTATTTTGCAAATTTAATTCACGGAGGTTGAGCAATACAATGATTTATGAACAACAAACATCTCTTACCGATGTCGACTTCTATCATTTAAGACAAGTGTCCGATACAAACTGTATCGTTTTGAATGGTGCAGTGGGCTGCCATTACGAATGTGCTCAGTTGGTTGCAAAGGCTATGTGGGATCTGACCCCTGATACAGATTTGTTGTTAGAACTTCTGCAGAAGAACATAGAGCTACCACCTTCAGATAATACTTTTGCATCTGTTGTTGTTGATTTAATATCTGAAAGACCCTCCGCTGCACGACAAAGGGTGGTCTGATAACATATGACGGTAAAAGGTGGTCCTGCAACATACGACAGTAAAAAGTGGCCCGGCAACAGACAACCGTAAAGGGTGCTCCTGCAGCAGTAGACAACCACATTCATTTACAAAATGTATGAGTGCTACACATTCTTTCCTTCTCATGCAAAGATCCGCAGTGTTGGGGAAACAAAACGCAGGCTTGCGGAAGCAAACAGACAGATCGAGTCTTCCCCACAAGTGTGAATCGATGGAAATGATGCAACGATGACAGTGGAAGTAAAACAAACCAACTCAACACAACACACGACGATTTACGTGGTTCCCTCTCAACTGAGGTACGTCCACAACGACAAATATGCCAGCACCTTCCACTATCTTTAAACAAAGATTACGAAGTGGCCAAAAAGGCATAAGCCTTACAAACACACAAGGTGTAACAAATGAACAAGAGGACATACCTCACTCAAGAACAAGAAACAAATGATCTGAATAACTAGCTTGACGAAGTTGTCCTGAAAGAAATATAAAAACACTTCTTGCTCTTGGTCTCTCTGCACCCTTTCGGTGCCCTTAAAGTGTTTCTCACAATGTCTCTTTAAAGTTTTGCACAGTTTTTGTTTCCCACTCATCCAACTCTTAAATAGAGGATGGGACCCGCAATAAATACAAAAAGACTAAATGTCTTGCACAACTTAGGAAGGGTCTGCAGCGCCATATAAAAAATCGCTATTACAGCGATATTACAGATCGACACTCGGCTGAACCAAAAAATTGTTGTCCAGCAATACCGAAAAACATTATTCATCTGAAGTCCCAAATCGTTGTCCAGATGACAACACATATCGCTAACCAGCGATACCCGCAGATGCCACAAATCGCTATCTAATGATGCTCTAAATCACTATCCAGGGATTACGAGATTCTACTTACACAACTCCAAGCACTAACCACAAATTGTTGCCAACAAATCGCTGATCCTCAAATTCTGATCAGCTGAATCATCATTCAGCAGAGAGGACTTCCAATTATCGCTATCCAGCGAATACAAAAAACGTAGTTGAACATCAACATCACCCCATGCAGAATATTTGCGCTTGCTCCGGTATGGCGGCAACGATTCAAGATGATTATGGTTTCTGACCAATGGAGGGTCCAACAATAGGAATAGATCAAATAGTAGGGTTTAGGGTTTATGTTGTAGGGATTGGGGTTTCAGGTTTATGAATTTATGATTTGGGGTTTAGGGTTTAGGGTTTGTGGTTTAAGGTTTAAAGTTTATGGTTTAGTAATATATTAAGGGTTTAGGGTTTAGCATTTAGGGTTTAACATTTAGGCTCTAGGGTTTAGGGTTTATGTTGTAGGGATTGGTGTTCACGGTCTATGATTTAAGGTTTGGTGTTTAGGGTTTATGTTGTAGGGATTGGGGTTTAGGGTTTGTGAATATAAGGTTTGGGGTTTAGGATTTAGGGTTTAGGGTTTATGTTGTAGGGATTGGTGTTCACATTCTATGATTTAAGGTTTGGTGTTTAAGGTTTATGTTGTAGGGACTGGGGTTTATGGTTTATGTTGTAGGGAATGGGGTTTAGGGTTTGTGAATATAAGGTTCGGGTTTAGGATTTAGGGTTTAGGGTAATATATTTAGGGTTTGGGTTTTGGGTAATATATTTAGGGTTCGGATTCGGGTTCGGGTTTAGTGTTTGTCGTATCGATATGTAGTATATTATGTGATATGTACATCGATTTGTGTATTTAAATCGTTGCTTTGTTAGTGATTTCTAATAAAATCGATGCACAATATTTGAAGTATGAATCATTATAAATATATATTGTGTTTGCTTGAGTCAATAATTATGATATTTGTCGTATGAATCGCGTCAAAATAAATCAATTTTGTTCGCAAATAAAAACATCTCTTATCATTGTGGACTATTATAATTTACGAAGGGCGAACACTAAAAGCCCTTATCGACCAGAAGAATCACAAATCACTTATTGCAATGTTCATTCAAGGAGGGTGAGCAATACAACGATTTCTGAACATCAAATATTTCTTATTGATGTTGACTTTTATCATTTCTGAGCGTCGATTACATGTCTTTGTTGACTGCATATATCGCATATGGGTTTTGCAATTTGCATTCAATGACAACGAGGAAAATTGTGATTTATGAACAACAAACATTCCTTATCGATGTTGACTATTATCATTTAAGACGGCCAAACTTGGTCAGCCATTGTTGACCGCGTACATCGCAAATCTCTTTTGCGAGTTTCATTCATGGAGGTTGAGCAATGCAGCAATTTACAAAAAGCAAAATTTTCTTATCGATGTTGACTTTTATCATTTACGAAGGCTGAATATTATAAGCCATTGTTGACCGCATGAATTGCAAACCTATTTTGCGATTTGCATTTACAGTGGATCAGCATAAGAGTGATTTCTGAGCAACAAAGGTTTCTTATCGTTGTTGACTTTTATCATTTAAGACGGGTGAACATTACCATGCTTTGTTGAGCCCATACATCGTAAATCTTTGTGTTTTACTACCACAATTTATGAGCTTTGTGTTTTAGGTTTAGGGATTTTTGGTAGCGGAAACTGACAATATAATAATACGATACAAATATTATCTTACAAATTGATATACAGATCGAATAATATATTGCCAATCGATCTCGATGCTATGATTTGTTTGATCGTGATATCTTTTGATGAGCTTCATTTATTTAATGATTTTCCTATCGAGATTTACATAATCACCATCGAAAGACCCAAAAGATGATGAAAAACATATCCAAACGAGCCTTGTAATAGTGATTTGACTGATTCACCTTAACTCTTTGATGAGTTTTCTAAAGGAAGATGAAATGACATTTGTTAAACTTCATGACTGCGAAATACAATTTATTGGCTCTTTTATAAACCTCGAGCTCGTCATTCAAACATATAACCAACTTCAACGCGAATGGGGTATCGTTCAGTGAGACGAAGACAGCTACACGACCAGCGATGGCGAATCAGGCGTATATTGTCTAAACATCATATCCATTTTCATCAAAATTCATCTTTTTTATGCAGTTTATGTGATTTGTGTTGTGCACTATATAATGTAATTTCAATATCGTTCATTAAAAAATCTGCTAATGTCAGTGGAAAATCCACTGAAGAAGTTGGGCAAAAACTCAATCAATCACTCTGGGACAACATCAAACGGATGCACGATGAATTCGCACAAGGCAACATGATCAGTAATTTTATTCGTATGAAACCAGTAGTAGTTATCTATTTACCTAAGCCATGTGTATGTACGTTAACAACTTCATATTTGCTACAAACAGACTATGTCCGATTTCGTCAGTTATATTAAATGCAATGCAACAAGCAAAACTATAAGCATCGTCAGCCCTTATTTCATCGTATATCGGTTCTATTTTATGTTTATTTTGGTTATTGATTTACTCATGTTGATTCGTGTTTTAATATTGTTGTTAATAATGTTTTGGTCTACATACTATCGTACGTTGATTGCCATACTCCAGTGGATTTCAATCTGGCCTACCATATTGGGTTAACGATAATCATTGCGGAGACCTTTTGTCTAGTGAAAATGTAAGTAAACAAACCTCTAGTGCAAGGTTACAGTATAACAGTCCTAACACCATTTGGATTAACGATTTGCAGATATTGATTCCTACACTCTGGCAATCTGAAAAGCATTGGGTCTTATACGTGATGGATTTACATGAGAAACAACTATGGTGTTATAATTTGTTTGACATAGATGGTGGTTTACAGGTTGACATTTCGCATCTTGTAAGATTCCATCTACAAGAGTATCGTATCATGTATGGGGGTCATAAATTTACTTTCGTCTGCATCAATCTCAGATCGGTTTCGTCAAAGACATTTTGGGAGTCGACGTTAGCGAGTGGATCTTTCGCATGACAGACCATGCTCCTTTACAAAATAATAGCGTCGATTATGGCTTATTTGTAATGAAGTATATTGAAGCGATATACAACGGTGGAGAACCTTATTTCGACGTTGTATGTCATTTAATGCCCTCTGTTATTGGGGATTCAATGTATATATATTGGTGTCACATTACATTTTTTTGTAGGTTGATATGTTTGAATTCCACAAAGAACTATGCAAAAAATTGACGACGTTTCTAATTGCGGAAGAGAAAATAACTCAGCCGGCAAGAGGACCTAAAAGGCAATGAACGACGGGACCCACAACTTGATGTTCATCTATTTCAAGTAGATTTTATAGATGGTACCACCAACTTTTGTATAATCATTTACTATTGACAACCCAGTTTGTAAGTTTTCTGGTTGTCATGTTGAATATGAACCCGAGTCAATCGATGAGCTGTCTCTAAATTTATTCGACTCTGGGTCCTTACTGCACTTGAAGTTGAGTCATTGTGTTTTTTGTTGTCTGGTGGGTGGTGAGGCCCTCCTCTGCTTTCTCAAGACTCTTAGCTTGGGTAATCTTTCTTTTGATGTAGATGAGTTATCTGAAATGCTTTGTGCTTGCCTACGACTTGAAAGCTTGTGCCTATACAATTGTTCGGCCCAAACAGATAATACACACATCTCTGTGCGACAACTCTCGACCTTATGGATTGTGGATTCTGAGTTTACCAACATGGAGATTACTGCACCCTGCCTGCAATCCTTCGAGTTCGACTGACAATCTAAGCAGGCTGAGAAGGGTTGTTCAAGTAAGCTTTTTTGGGGCATTGATCGAGTAAAGACTCTCAAGGCTTGCACCTGTGTTTTTCAGGTAGGTGGTTGCACAATGTTAGACTTGTGAACTGACAATAATAAGAATTTGTTTTATGATTTGAGTTTTTTGTTTGATTTAAACAAGTTCTTTATTTATTGAATTGTGATTTGCATCCAATAAATAGAGATGAGAAACAATTCGACTGTTATACAGTAAAAGCAAATTGTTGATATGTTCGCCCCTCGCAACTAATAATCGTTCAAGCCCTTATCAGCCAGAAAAATCGCTGGGTATACATGATAAATCACCTTAAAGTATAAACATCTTGTAAAATACATTATTGTTTTCTTTTCCGTCATTTATGAATCAGTCATTGTGTAAATCGCAAATAAAAACATCTCTTATCGTTGTGGACTATTATAATTTACTAAGGGCGAACATTAAAAGCCCTTATCAACCAGAAAAATCGCATATCACTTATTGAGATGTTCATTCACGAAGGGTGAGCAATACCACGGTTCCTAAACATCAAACATCTCTTATCATTGTGGATTATTTTTTTTAAAGGGCGAACAATATAAGGCTTGTTGAGCGCATAAATCACAAATCTATTATTGCGATTTTCAATCACAGAGGGCGAGAAATATCACGATTTCTGAACAACAAACAACTCTTATCGTTGTGGAATATTTTCATTTACGAAAGGCGAACATTACAAGCCCTTGTTGACCACATGCATCATGAGTCTCTTTTGCGATTTACATTCACGGAGGGTGAGCAAAACAACGAGTTATGAACGGCAAACATCTCTTATCGTTGTGGTCTATTTTATTTTACTAATTAAGAAGAAGAAGAAGACGGACGAGAAAAAAGCAGCGGACGAAGAAGAAGTTGCGATGTCGCAGTAAAGAAAGAGAAGGAGATGTTAAATAGATTTAAAATCAAATCACTGATATGTTCGCCCCTCACAACTAATAATCGTTCAAGTGATTCTGGTTGTGTAAACTGGAAATTATGAGTTTTTTTTAACGTGCCTTTATATAAATGTACAAACATTATTTGCAAGATTATTATTAAATGGTGGAATCGATTTGCACAAGCATTCACCATGCACCTTTACCATAATTTGTACTCATGAACAACGCGATTGTTATCCACTTGTGATCGACGTAGAAATGAATTCATAAATCGTTATACCATGGCGTTTTACAAAATGATGTTTGTCAACTAGACAAAGAGGTTTGTCTAAATGAACGATGGCCACATTCGTGATTTACACCACGACCTATGAAGGCTACATGTTGTAGCGATTTGTTAGTACGTCAAATGTCTACGTCAACGATTTTTCCTATTCGCTTTTACTGGCGATTGGGAAAGATGGTTTAAGGATTTTGATTTTTTGCTTCAATAATAAAAAATGAGTTAGATTCTCGAATAGACATGTTTTCGTTTGAAAAAAAATCCAAAGACAAATCTTTGTCGTCGTAAATTCGTAACTATAAATCCACATGATTTACATAAGTTACAACTACTTTCGCATATAAAAATTATTAATAGTTGGTTACAATGTCTATGAGCAGCTGAGGATACATCCTCTCTAATATAAAGGAGCTCAGTAGTAATGGCATCCCACTGTACCCTATTTATTAGTAAATGAGCTCTGCTATTTTGTTAAACTCTTAACAAATCCGACAATATGAAAATCGGGTCATGCAAAGAGACATGACAACTAAATTAATACTCCATACGAGATTCCTGTGTCTCATAGCTCGTTTTCAAATTCATCTAAGCCTGTCATGAAACAAAAAATATAAGACACTACATTAAGTTTTACAAGAAATGCAAACCTCCTCCCAACATTGATTATATACCAAAAGACTTGTAAAACTGAAGTTATCGTTCTCAAAAATCTGGTCAAGAGGAATGAAGGTTACAACGTTGGATATTACGCCTTTAGGGTATTGTTGCATGTTGGATATTACACGAGTTATATATTGATAAGCTTCACGTAATGCAAATAACATGGGAAGCAATATAATGTCTTACATACTTGTTCATGTGAAGGTCTTTGTTGCTTTTGATTACAGGTTGGTTGTTTCTTAGACCTTTTCTTGCCAACCAATTCTAGTGCACCATTTGCCCTCCGACGACTGCGATCAGAGGCAGGTTTTCTTTTGATACCCTTCGTTTGATGAATATGTTCATCATAATCAACAACGTTCACTACTAACTTGTTGAAGATGATGTTTACGTTTTAGCGTAACTTCTCAAAAGTGTCAAGGGAAGCATGATTTTCATCTACGTTGTTCAATCCCATTATCTTCGACTGATATTCATTAGCTACAACGAACTGAAAGTGAATTAACTGCATGTTTTCAAGTAACTCTTTTAACGCTTTTCTCATGCATACATAGCCTTCTTCACTTTTCGATGCCAAATCAGCAATATGCATAAATGACATACACAGTTGTTGGTAACGAGAGGCTATGTGGCACTTCTCGTGAACATCAGATTTAATGACATTGTCCATATCCAGCATTTCAATCTTTGCTTGTCTCCTCCATCTTCGCATTACACAAGACTCATGTATTTCTTGTATCTTCTTTTGATTAAGTGTCTTTAATGTATGACAGCATAAAATACCTTTGAATTCATACATTTTGCACGAACATTCAACTTTTCCGTTGTCAACATCATACGTGACATGTGCTTCTTGCCTTTTCAGATGTTCTTGGCCCTCCCATAAAATATGGTATTTGTACATATTTTCGGTTTGCACGACTCCTATATTGTAATTCATGACATGTATAACCTCTTTCTTGATCCATTCAAATACAGTTAGTGTATACATATTTGCAGGTCGCATCAATATTTTCATGCCCAAAGTTAGAGGTCGTGTATTGAAGCATTTCACGTCTTGTTCAAGCTCATTCTGTCTTAGACCGTCTATAAATAATTCATATTGTTTCATGAAGCGAAACATTGTTAAACATAAATATAGGGTTTTCTTCAGCGTGACATGCATAGATTCAGCTCTTTGTGTGCTTATCATACATGCATAAAAGTATTATCTTTCATATGCCAATGCCCACTTCTCTTTTTCTGCATATAAATTCTGTAACCAAGAACAGTCTTTAAGATCATATATCTTAATCATTTCCTCTCAATCTGACATAAAGGTGACCTCATCTATACTCTCAAGTACACACCTTGTAAACTTTTTGTCAAACCCTATCTTCTGATTCAATATGTGTCCTATGTTCTTTGCTGTATTTTGAAAGATATGCCACAAATATAGGCGATGATGTGCATCTGGCCACACATAAAGCACTGCAGCCGCAATTGCATGATCACCATCTATAAGTACAACTTTAGGTTGTTTCTTATTCATTACCTGTGTAAATACTTTGAACAACCACTCAAAGCTTTCCTTGGTCTGATCATACAAAAAAGGGTTGCCTAATATACAATTCTGTGAGTGATGGTTCACTTTGACAAACTGTGTAAATGGCCATTGTTCAGTATTAATCTTCATTGTAGTATCAAATACAAGCACATCATTGAAGTATTCATAATCTACTCTTGACTTTAAATTTGCCCAAAACATATTACAGGCATATTCATCTTCATCCAGTTACATTGCACTAAAGAAATCAGGGTCAATGTTTGATTTCTTCTGTAAGTAATCAACCAAAGAACATATTTCTCTGTCCTTCATGTTATCTATCATCTTCTTTCTCAAGTGGTTTCTTAGATCCAAAGGTATGAATGATACATTATCGCGACCACCATCTATGTGGGCAAACAAATTGTATATCTTCCTTGGTGCAATGTTGGCACTATCGGTTATTTCAGCTATTGCAGCATGTGCTATAATTACTTTACGATATGACATTATCATATGAGTCATAAATGATGCAGATAAATCATGATTATGATCACTGATTAAAGTACAAACTAGAAATTTCTCATTCGGAAGTCTTATCAACACCATTCTCGCTTGACATCCATGTCTTGATTCTGGTATACTCCTTGTTGAATTTTCAATTGATTTCTTCCAACCTTGCTTGGAACAAACATATGTCTTTCTCACCACGACACCCTGTGCATTTTTTGACCAAGAAAACCTTCTAACACTGAAGCCAACTTTTAAGGCATAATCATTGTTAAATTTATATGCAACTTCCTCATTATTAAACTGCATTCCTTCTACTAGAACATAGTCAAGTGTACTTCCATGTACGTTCCTAGTGCCTACACTTTTATTAAGTGTATTGTCATGATCGTCTACCTCATTATCGAATTGCATTTCTTCTAGTAGAGCATTCAAGTCAAGAGTGAATCTAATGCTTGCACCCTTCTTATCATGTGTATCATTAGTGCACATGTTGACTTCTTCAGGTGCGTCATTAGTATAGATGTTCAATTCTCTATATCTTTCAAATGATTGAGATAGATCATCTTCATTACAATCAGATGATAAGCTCACCACTGTTATAAGTAAGATAGAAATTTGTGTTTGCAAGCGCATAAGTTTACTACAATTTAATTAGGATGCATATAACAACGGATACCGATAAGGTTAAGCAAGTCAAAGAAATGATTTAATGAATCACAGTATAAAAGCAACTGCAGTCTGATATTTGCTTATACTGAGCATCGCGTTATTACTTACCATGCCAATAAAAGAAACGACATGTCATTTATGTCTGTTGACGACAACGCTTTCATTATATCCACGAGGCTGTGAAGCGAGTTCAATAGAAATCGCTAACTAAGCAGCGATTTGAATACGAAAATCACCACTGCAGGCGTGCAAAAATGTGTTTCTGCACGCACATGTTTTTGAAGTCTGTCTACAAATATCTTACAAATACATATTACAAAACATATAATATCTTACAAATCGATATACATGTCGAATAATATATTGCAAATCGATACGGCAATTCAGCATAATAACTTACAAATCGATTATACAAAACCATAATATCTTAAAAGTCGATAAATATATCGCAAAATATATTACAAATCGATACAAAAATTGAACATAATAGCAAACAAATCGATATTAACTAACAAAACAATACCTCACACATCGATAGTATATTACTAATACAATGATTTGAGATATAATGCATATACTGAGTGAATGGAGGATACCTGATGGGGGTAGAGGCCCTTCCTAGCATCTGTAAACAAGCATTTTTGTCAACAGGTTCTAGTGTCTTACAAATATCGATAAATGTCTTACAAATATCGATAAGTTTCCAATCATCGTAAGGACAAGATCTACCTGCAATAACAAAACGCCTTAATGACACACAAGACAACATGTGTTCTTCATCGATAGCATGATGAGATAGAAAGCTACTCATGATGCCTTAATGACACTGGTTGGAATGTTTGTGTGTCGTTGCTTTCTTCCATAATGCCTAAGGACAACGAAAAAGAAGAGAAGACACAGAAATATTTTGTAAGCAAGATATCAATTTGTGTTAGCAAACGTATATGTTTACTACGATTTAATCATGTTGCATATAACAACAGATACCGATAAGGTTAAGCAAGTCAAAGAAATGATTTAATGAATCACAGTATAAAAACAACTGCGGTCTGATATTTGCTTATACTGAGCATCGAGTTGTTACTTACCATGCCAATAAAAGAAACGACATGTTGTCCATGTCTGTTGACGACAACGCTTTCATTATATCCACGAGGCTGTGAAGCGAGTTCAATAGAAATCGCTAACTGAGCAGCGATTTGAATACGAAAATCACCACTGCAGGCGTGCAAAAATGTGTTTCTGCACGCACATGTTTTCGAAGTCTGTCTACAAATATCTTACAAATACATATTACAAAACATATAATATCTTACAAATCGATATACATGTCGAATAATATATTGCAAATCGATACGGCAATTCAGCATAATAACTTACAAATCGATTATACAAAACCATAATATCTTAAAAGTCTATAAATATATCGCAAAATATATCACAAATCGATACAAAAATTCAACATAATAGCAAACAAATCGATATTAACTAACAAAACAAAATGTCTTAATGACACACAAGACGACATGTGTTCTTCATTGATAGCATGATGAGATGGAAAGCTACTCACGACGCCTTAATGGCACTAGTTGGAATGTTTGTGCGTCGTTGCTTTTTTCTATAATGCCTAATGGCAGGAACGAGAAGGAGACAATGTGGTGTCGATCAGGATAAAAAACAAGGTGGGAACATCGACGGGAGATGACAACAAAGTTTATGTTTGTCAATGGGAGCTACTGTTACAGCAAATGACGCAAGAGTTTAATAAATAGTTAACTTTTTTGTCAACCGTCGTTTCCCAACTTTTGCATGGGGGACTTTTTTATCCTTTTCTCGAACCGTGGTTTCTCAAGTTTTGAATGAAAGATATTTTTATCATTTTCTCGAACCGTCGTTTCATGGCAACAATAGCAAGAAAGGGTACTTAAGTCTTTACAACCACAACAGACCCCGATGCTAAGTGATGCAGACATACACGAGAATACGAGCCCCATGTGCTTACATAAGTGGCACTCGTTAGAAACCCCGAACACAGATGTGGGATTCAGTGAATCATCGGGAGAGAACATACACCATCCTCCCTCGGCCAGGGCTATGCCAAGTGCAATTTCTTTGGATTATAAATAAAATAAAAATTGTAAGACTAAGCTACGAGGAGGCTTTATAATTTTTCCCAATAATTGTGGAAATTGAATACAAAAAGAAAAAGGCCAATATCAAAAAAATCAAACGTCCAGCTTTTCTCAATTCTCAATCAAAATATCCGTGTAACTACACCAGCGTGTATCGTGTCCTGCATCTGTTTACTCTTTAACAAAAAGTTCAAAACCATCCAAAAACGAATGAGGAGCAAAATTGCAGAGAAGCACCAGAATTTTCAATCAAGGAAGCCATTCTTACGCCAAATCACGTTCGGAAGCCGATAGACGAAGAAGGAACAAAATTGCAGAGACGCACCAGAAATTTTCAGTCGAGGAAGCCGGTCTTACGCCAAACCGCGTTGCGAACCCGGTGGAGATCTCGTCCCTTGAGCGTGCGCCCCGCCCCTTCCAGAACCGAGAAGGTCGTCATCGGAGACCTCGCCGCCATCTCGTGAGGCGTAAAGCTATCCTTTTCCTCCTCTTCCTCTTCCCTTCCATCATCCAGAAACCCAAACCCTTTCTCCCTCATCCCCTTCCTCTTCGGCAACTCCGGAACGCTCAGCGGCGCCGATCTCCGGAGCAACCCCCGCTCAGACAAATCCGAAGGCCGCGAAACCTCCCGCCCGCAGAACGGCGGCCTGGGCTCCGGTTTCCGGTGCAGAACCCGCCGACTCGTGGCGCTCTTCTCCTCCGAGACCGCGGCGAGGATCCCACGAAATTCCAGCCGGAAGCGTGGCGATCGCTGCTCCGGCGGGGAAGAGCCCTCCGAAAGGTGGTGGACGGAGAACGGCCAGAGGACGTGGAGCTCGGTGCCGTTGGAGTCGGAGAGGGGACGCCGGGGTTCCATGCCGAGGTGGCGGCCGGAATCCATGGAGGTGGCTTTCCGACGGTTCAAGCCGCTGAGATCGTACGGATTCGGCGATCTCCAACGGTTGCGACCATCGGCAGGTGGCGGGGAGAGGAAGAGGCGGTGGTGCAGCGAGAAGCAGGGGAAGTGGCGGACCGGCCATAAATAACGACCTTGTGGGACCACTCTGTCCTTCCCGCCATGCCAACACGGCTTGTGTTTAAAGTCTCAGTGATAATCGCATCAACCTAAAATAACTTATAAAAACAGTCGCCTATCATTTATTGAAACGTCGAAAGATAGGAGAATTTTATAAAAAATATCCTCAATCTTTCCATATATTTTCTTTTGCCCTCCAAACATCGTGCATAAGACGGCTTTGGCTTGACTCTTCGATTTTCTCATTGTAACCGTCCACCCTTGGTATTAAATGGGGATCCGTTTTTGGAAGGCGGCATTGGGTTGGGGTCTTCATTGCGTTGCTTCTTTTGGATCAAAGTGGGTCCTGGGTCTGGACTTTATGTGAGGTCCGAAAAGGCACCCGAGTTGGGGGTTCGGATCCACTATCTCATTGACTCCAATCTATTTTTAACAAGGGCCTTATCCACTTTGGTGTCGCCTGTTTATGTGATCTAATGGATAATCTGGATAGGACCCGATTCCTTCTGTCTCCTTTTTCCCTTATCTCTCTAGCTTGATTGTCAAAGTGGGGAATAACACGCATGCGACTCAAAACCGATACTCCGATCCAAATACCATGTTCAATGACGGAGCAGTTTTGCTTTGTGGGTACCGGATTTCAGAGTGAAAAGATCACAAATATTTGTGCATTAAGTACATGATCACCCTCCATCTTATGGACAGGCCAATCAGGTGCTTAATGCCAAATGTTATGCCATATGATTGCACCCAATCCCGACTCGATTTCTAACCTGAAATTGGATGGAGATATGCTATCTGGAGAGAGAACTAGCACTTAGGTTCAAGTAGGTTGCTTAGGATTTGACAGTCAGGTCGGGGTCGAAGCTAGTCATGTTGTGACTTGTTTACAGATAAGCGATTGGGATGAAAATTGTAATATCGCTTAGTTTGGTAATTCGTCATTTTATAATTTTTGTCAAAATTTTGGTTAAGTCTAGGAGAAAAATTGTGTGAGGCTTCATTTTTAAATTGATGACTTTGAGTCTGGGCTTGGCCCAGGCTGCATCGACAAGGTCGTAACGAGTCAATCGAAGCGAGATAAAGAGTTTTATTTTTTACTTTTAAATTCAAGCAAAATTCAAGTTATTTTTAGGCGAAATTTTGAATTTGATATTCATGTAATATGTCGTTGGATGCGCCTCAGAATTCTGAGGGCAACGACATTTTACTTTCCTGAATTTGAGTTCTGGTTGTCCTAGAAATCACTTTTTTCAAAAATTGAGCAGTTTCTCGAACTAGATCCGAAACTAGATCATATTGGATTCAAGACATATGATCTGAATTATTATGGATTTAGATCTTATTTAAGATCTACTTTAATCTAGATTTAATCCAGATTTTGATCCATTTTTGTTTTGGGTATGGGTTTGGATTTTGGATTCAGATTCTGATCCAAATCTAAGCCCAACATTTTTTAGCTTTTAATTCAATACAAAGCTTTAATTTGGAGTTTAATAAGGTTGGGAAGCCTTTTGGGTTAATTTGGTTATTTTTGGGAGCCTTTAGATAATTTTTAATTAATTAATATTTAATAAATAAATAAATTATGTTAATTCTGAATTTTATTTTAAGGGTGAGTAGAACTCCTTAAGAGAGAGTTTTAAAAGTTTTAGAAAGAAAAAAAAATACCAGATGTAGAAAAGTCAACCTTTAAAGAGTTTCAAAAAATTTGGAAACAAGATAGAGAGAGAGTTTCATGTTTTTTTGAAACACTCTTAGAGAGGGCTAGAGAAGGGGGGCGTCGCCCCCTCTCACACTATTTATATAGAAAAAAAAAGAAGGGAAAGTGAAAGAAAGAGGAAAAGAGATAGAGAGATTGAGGGAATGAGACGAAGAAGAAGATGGTTCTTCTTCTCCAATCATCCAGACCCTTTTCCACCATTGTTTCTCATATTTTTCTTCAATATTTGCAAAGGTACGGGTCTTCACTTTTGAATATAAGTGAGAAATCAAATGTTGGTTCGATTTTATGCAATATGTTAGATGAAATCCATGGGAAAAATGTTTATATGGTTGATTCCTCAAAAATGCATGGAGGATGATCTATGGATCTTCCTCCATGGCTGATTTCCGGATGTTCTTTCATCTTTTTCATGAAAAAAATTTTGTGTGCATGTTATAACAGAATTTTATTTGACATAGGAGTGGTTCTTTTAGGAACCGCTTTGATGGGTGTCGCTTCCCATTGATGGATCTTGATATGAGTGGTTTATATGCATGAAAATATATGTTGAAATCATGTTGTATGCATGAATTTTTTAGAAAAATGTGTGTGTAATGATGTGTTTGTTGAAAACATTGAATACATATGCATTGTGGAATAAGCATAGGTGGCTTAATGTTCCTGTTAGACTTATGAACATGCATATGATTTGATTTGTTTACAGTCATGTGTGAATGTAACCATGTTTAACTTTGCATATTTAAGCCTTAAATCTGTAAACACATGTATGTACAATCTTGAGAATATTTATAGTGTGTTTCATTATGGAACCTTGCATGATACATGTATAGTTTATTTTTGAAAAGAATTTTTCCAGATTATGCTAGTGGGCTATTTTTTTAAAATATATTTATTTATTTATTTTGTGTTGGTGGGTTGTCCTGCCCTGACAGCACACGCACATAGGCCCTGGTTGGGCCTGTGTATGGGCTGTCAGGCCCAACCGACCGCTAACTCGGCCCGCCCGGCTTGGCAAGGATCTGCCTGGCATAGTTTGGCCCTTGGGTAGGACTGGGACAGGCCTGACAGTCCCCTGCCAGGCCCGGCCCAGGGTTGACCAGACTCAACTCAGCTGACTAAGGTCAGTTGGGCTTGTTTGAAACCCCAACCAACTAGGTGTAAACCCCCTTTAGAAAAAAAAAATGAGGGTGTTGGATTCTTGTTTTTACAAAAAAATTTATTATATGTTGCCTTTGTAAATTTCTAGATTTTTGCCATTGTGAAGGCTTCGGCTATGTGCATGCTAGAGAGTCATTTTCGCATGCTTATGCTTGACTAATTTTGTGTGATCAATATTCAAATGCAATGTTAATTGCATGTGTATTTTGTGAGCATGTGCAAATATAGAATTTTAGATTAGGTTGCATATGGATAGTTGCATAAGTAGCCACATGTTTAAGTAAAGAGATTCATTAATGAAAGCTTGCATGTGACGTAAGTGTGTGAATTAAAGCATACATTTGTCATAAATAAATGCATTAAATGGAATCATGCATTGACATGAATTTCGATATTGAGTGAGAGCATGCAATGAATATGTACATTCAATGAAATCATGCCTTTGACATGAATGTGTGAATCAAATGAAAACATGTAATGAATGTGAAGTTGTGAACTCATGCACATGCATCGTTTTATGTGCACCTTTAATTTGCCTACATGAATGTGCATTGTGAAGCATTCAAAAGTAATGCATTGTGGTATGTTATTCATGGTTTTTGCACATGGTGCATCGATGATCAAAATGAATCATCGTGGGCCTGGTGGGCCTTGAGCAATGGTTTGCTCCCTCTTTATTTACTTTTAAATGCATCGCAAAAATCATATTTATTTTTATTGCATTGTATTGCACTTGTTCTGGACCGCCATGTTTTTTACCTCTTTGGTACTCTAGAGTGCCCCACAAGGCCTTACGGCCTAAGCACCGCGTGTATTTGGACCCTCTATTCCCCTCTTGATGTACTTTGCTTTCAAGTATCTATAAAGAAGCTTTTTGCATCTCTCTCTCTCTTTGTGCTTGTGCATACGCGTACTCTTGCTTCCGCTCATGCGTGTGTGTTGTGTGTTGCTTGTGCACTTAAAAGGACTGCCTTCGGTGTGTGTGATTGCCCGAAGCTACGTCACGGGGGCCTTCGCTTCCCAGCCCGTGACAAGTTGGTACCAGAGCCTTGTCGACATTGGGAGTGACAATGGCGCCGAAGAAGATTGCCATGACTCCTTCAAGCAGTATGGTTCTTGCTGAAGAGGACTTCATGGCCGATGATCGGATGTCAGCCATCTCGCGCGATGTGGCGGAGCTGACTGGGTCAGTGACCAACATGGAGAAGTTGGTTAATGGAACTTGTGTCACTTTTAGAGATCTCAATGCAGAGATCAAGACAGCAGTAGAGGGAGTGGAAGACTCGGTGGAAAGTCTTGCCACTAAACTTAACTACTCGGTGAAGGACTTTTCCACCAGATTTGATGATTTGTTGGGTCAGTTCATCATCATGGTTGCTGAATTGGATGTTGTTCGACGAAAGAATGAACAGTTAGAGCGGCAGTTAAGAACTGCCCCGGTTGGCAGTGTTGCGACAAATGTGGATAGACCACGTTACAGGTTACCTGAGCCCGCAAAGTATAAAGGCACGCGGGACTCAAAGGATCTCGAGAATTTTATCTACGAGATGGACCAGTTTCTAGAAGCTGTGAGGATAGAGGAGGACGCAAATAGACTGCGCACCGCAACAATGTACTTTGCGAATGAAGCGACCCTTTGGTGGAGACGTCGCTTAGGTGATGTTCGACGGGGATTGGTTGCTATAGTCTCATGGGAAGACCTCCAGAAGGAAATGCGAGACTACTTTCTACCTAAAAATCAAGATAAAATGGCCCGCAAAAGGTTATTGGCATTGAAATAGACAGGGTCAGTACATGACTATGTCAAGGCATTCTCTTCGATAATGTTGGAAGTGGAGAGAATGGATGATGAGGATCGGTTGTTTTACTTTGGCAACGGGTTGCAAGGATGGGCAAACCAAGAACTCATTCGGCATGACCCCACAACACTAGCTGAGGCGCTTGCGGTTGCAAAGAAACTTGTCGAGCTGGATAGGAATGACCCTGCATTTCAAGGCAGACAACAGAGAAATGATCGCAACAATCGAAGGGACAATCGAAGGAACGACCAAGGACAAAATGTTGGTCAGGGAAACCAGCAGAATCATGGCCGGCAAGATGGCCAAAATAATAATCAGAATTAGAATAACTTTCAAGGTGGTAATTATCGTCGCCGTGACTGTCGCATTTGCCATGGGGATCATTGGCAAAATACATGTCCCAATAGAAACCGCGGTCAAGAGAATGAAGATAACCGCGCACCCCGAGTTGCGAATGCTGTTCAGGGTGAGGAAGAGGATCAACCTGCAGAGGCGCCAACAGTTGGCGCAATGCAGATGATGAATGCAGTAAAGGTCGCAAACAGTATGGAGCCGACAGTATGCAAAGAATTGATGTATTTGGAACTTTTGCTCAACGGAAGACTTACCAAGGCATTGGTAGACACGGGTGCCACACACAACTTCATCTCGCGTGAAGAAGCAGAACGGTTGGGATT
The DNA here is from genome assembly GCF_984573655.1 of Nuphar pumila. Classification (NCBI taxonomy): domain Eukaryota; kingdom Viridiplantae; phylum Streptophyta; class Magnoliopsida; order Nymphaeales; family Nymphaeaceae; genus Nuphar; species Nuphar pumila. The sequence goes on from NC_143262.1 coordinate 74,459,534, forward strand.
ACAGTGGGAGCAAAAAGAGAGCCACATGAAAGCGGTTAATTCAGAGGCTAAATCCATCTACGGTGTCGCTCGAGATGTACCAGTGCGGATCCACAACTGGTCAGGAAGGATTGCGTTATCAGTCGCACCCATGGATGATTTTAAAGTCATCCTCGGGATGGAATTCTTGAGAAGCAACAAGGCAGTGCCGATGCCCCACCTCAACGTTGTCAGCTTTGAGAGTGAGAGTCAGCCCTGCATGGTTACTGCGATGACGAGGAAGCCTTGTGAGCGTTTGGTGTTTGCGCTCTAGTTGAAGAGAGGTATGAAAAGTGGTGACGAAACTTTTCTTGTCACAATCCGTGCTATAGATGAGGTAGAAAAAGTCGTGGATGTCCCAGAGGCCTTAGCGCCAGTATTGAAGGAGTTTGGTGATGTTATGCTCGACGAGATGCCGAAGAAGCTACCTCCGAGGCGGGAGGTAGATCATCAGATTGAATTAGTACCGGGTGCACGACCACCCGCAATGGCTTCTTATCGCATGGCAATTCCTGAGCTGCAGGAATTACGCAAACAACTGGATGATATGCTCGAAGCGGAGATCATCCAACCTTCCAAAGCTCCCTTTGGAGCGCCCGTGCTGTTTTAAGCAAAGCATGATGGGTCGAAGCGGTTGTGCGTCGACTACAGGGCACTAAACAAAATGACGGTGAAGAATAAGTACCCACTTTCTTTGATCGCGGACTTGTTTGATCAACTTGGAAAGGCTAAGGTCTTCTCTAAGTTGGATTTAAGATCTGGCTACTGGCAAGTCAGAGTTGCAGAAGGTGATGAGCCAAAAACTACAATGTGTAACGCGATATGGAGCGTTCGAATTTCTGGTCATGCCCTTTGGCTTGACGAACGCCCGCTACCTTTTCGACCCTAATGAATAAGATCTTCTACCCGCACATTGACAAGTTTGTCGTCGTGTATTTGGATGACATAGTGGTGTATAGCGACTCGATGGAGCAGCATGTTTAGCACCTTCGGATTGTGTTTCAGACTCTGAAGGACCATGAGCTATATGTCAAGCGAGAGAAGTGCCTATTCGGCCAGAAGGAAGTCCATTTTTTGGGGCATATTGTGGGAGGAGGCACTATCAAAATGGACCATAAGAAGATTGAAGCTATTCAAGCATGGGAGCCGCCCTCTAAGGTTCCTGAGTTGCGCTCTTTCTTGGGGCTTGCAAATTATTATCGGCGCTTCATCAAGGGATACTTCCAGATCGCGGCTGCGCTCACAGATCTGTTGAAGAAAGACAGACCATGGCTATGGTCTGATGCCTGCCAGAAGGCTTTCGATGGGTTGAAGCATGCCTTGACCGAGGAACCAGTGCTAAAGTTGTCTGACTGTCGGCAACCGTTTGAAGTACAGACTGATGCGTCTGACTTCGCTATTGGTGGGGTGTTGCTCCAAGAAGGACATCCTATCGCATTTGAAAGTCGAAAGTTGAACGACGCTGAACATCGATACATTGTGCACGAACGCGAGATGTTGGCGGTTGTTCATTGTCTCCGCACCTGGAGACACTATCTTTTGGGATCACAGTTTGTTGTGCGCACCGACAACGTTGCGGCAAGCTACTTCCAAACTCAGAAGAAGCTGAGTCCAAGGCAAGCGCGTTGGCAAGATTTCTTGGCAGAATTTGATATGGTCCTCGAGTATAAGCCAGGCAGGACCAATGTTGTGGCCGACGCCTTGAGTCGAAAGGCGAAACTTGCAGCTTTTCTCGCTTGGGAGGGCAGTGTGAGCCAACCGACGAGCGATCTTCTTGAACAAGTGCGAGAAGCTTCGAAAAGTGACCCAATGGCTCAACAATTGATTGCATTGGTGAAGGAAGGAAAGACGCGGAGATTCTGGCTAGAGGATGGTTTGCTCCGCACTGCGGGCGATCGTCTATATATTCCGTGACAAGATACCTTGAGGAGGCGCTTGATACACGAGTGCCATGATACTACTTGGGTGGGTCACCCAGGACAACAGAGGACCTTGGCATTGTTGGAACGTGCATTCTACTGGTCGCAGATGCGCGATGACGTAGATGCCTATGTGCAGACTTGCTTGATTTGCCAACAAGACAAGCCCATCAATCAGAGACCCGGTGGACTACTGGAGCCCCTACCTGTGCCTAGCCGCCTGTGGGAGTGCATAACCATGGACTTCATTGTAAGATTGCCGAAAGCACAAGGTTGTAGTTCGATTTATGTGGTTGTGGATAGGTTCTCGAAGTATGCTATCTTCGTGTCTGCCCCTGCCACCTGCTCAGCCGCTGATACTGCAAAGTTATTCGTGCAAAACATAATTAAGCATTGGGGAATTCCAGAGAGCATCGTCAGTGATCGTGATGTACGCTTCACTGGCAAGTTTTGGCGAGAAGTGTTTTGCTTAATGGAGACGAACTTGCATTTCAGCACAAGTTTCCACCCCCAAACCGACGGACAGACAGAGAGAATAAATGACATGCTGGAGGAATACCTGTGGCACTTTGTCAGTGCCAACCAAAGGGATTGGGTTGATTTACTTGATGCGGCTCAATTCTGCTATAACCTTCAAAAGAGCGAGTCATCCGACCATAGTCCATTTGAAGTCACAACTGGACAACAGCCGCAGACTCCACACTCCCTTGCTGCACGAGGGCGTGGAAAAGCAACTTATGCATACCAGTTTTTCAGGAACTGGCAAGATCAGATAGAGTTGGTGAAGGCATATCTAAACAAGGCAACCAAGCGCATGAAGAAATGGGCAGATGAGAAGCGTCGCCCAGCAGAATTTCAAGTTGGAGATAAAGTGTTGGCCAAGCTCTTTCCTGACGGCATAACTATCTTTCGGGGCCACCATTGAGGCCTTATTTGCAAGTATGATGGCCCCTTCACCATTATCAAATGTGTGGAAAACTTGGCGTACCGGCTGGACTTGCCAGCAAACTTTCAAGTGCACCCGGTATTCCATATATGCAACCTGAAGCCATTCCACGAAGATTAAGGAGATCCTCAACGGATCATGCCTCAACGTGCCCCGATCCCGCAGCGAGCTCCTTCAACAGTTAGTGTACCAGGCAGAGATCCAAATATCATCCTCAACCATTCCAACAACTATCTAGGGGAAGTCAAAAAGTACTTAGTGCAGTGGAAGGGATTGCCAGAATGTGAAGCCACCTGGGAGAAAGCCAGCAACATGTTTCAGCATCGACAGCTTGTAGAAAGCTACCATGAACAATTGGCGTCGAGGACGGTGCCAACTTAGGCGGGGGAGCGTGTTCCGGACCGCCATGTTTTTCACCTTTTTGCTTTGATGTATATACCTCTTTGGCACTCTAGAGTGCCCCACAAGGCCTTACGGCCTAAGCACCTTGTGTATTCGGACCCTCTCTTGCCCTCTTGATATACTTTGCTTTCAAGTATCTATAAATAAGCTTTTGCATCTCTCTCTTTCTTTGTGCTTGTGCATACGCGTACTCTTGCTTCCGCTTGTGCGCGTGTGTTGTGCGTTGCTTGTGCGCTTAAAAGGCCTGCCTTCGCTGTGTGTGATTGCCCAAAGCTACGTCACGGGGGCCTTTGCTTCCCAGCTCGTGACAGCACTGTTCTATGTGTTTCCACAGGCGGGAGTCCTGTGATGACTCTCGCAAGGATAGATGCGAGCTTTTATTTTTGCTTTGGCATTTTGAATTGCAAAACTTAATAATTCACTTTTAATAAAAAAAAATACCGAATAAGAACTGTATAATATATGTTCTGAGATCTCCCATCGAAATAATGGGGTTTAATGGGATTTTGGGAGACCACGAGGATACAAAAACTTTGTGTGCTTTATTTATTACCCCTGAACCCGATATTGAGGTTTTTTCTCATGGCCACGATTTTAGGGAGAGACTATCACTTTACCTAGAGGTGGTGTGTAGACACAGTTATTGTTTTGGTATACTAAGAAAGTGACACTATTGGATGTAGAGGTCCTTAGTGTTCCGACATTAAATGTAGAGGTCTAGTGTTCTGAAAGTGATTCGGTCGAGGGCTAAGTTTAGAACTTAGTAATAAAATACAACTTGTGTTCTAAGTTATCCTAGGAACCCTACTTAACCTCAGAAAATTTTACTCGTTTGGTGTATCCGTGGGCAACGGTAATTAAAAAGAAAAACTTAAATTATGTGCATTTAATAGGGACATGCATATGAAAGGAAAATTATAATGAAAGATAATAATTTGCTCATGCATTGCACTAAAGTCATGCATACTCTTAGTATGCATTAGATTATGCATGTTTACTTGTTTCTTTAACCGATAAATGTTAGTGAATGCATAATATTGTTTCTTAAAGCATGTTAAATGGTTGTATTGCTAAATTTGTGATCATTGTTACTTATTAAATGTTTCCTCATGCTTGATAATTGTTCTTTATTGTATAAATGGTTAATTGAATTATGAATTTATCATAATTACATACATCTAAGTTATTACATGAATCTTACATGTATTTTTTATGCTCATCCACTTCATTAGAGGGATTTGTACGTAGAATTCCTCGGATTTCTGATACCCTATTTCTGTGGGTTTTTTATGGCTACAGGGGATCAGTGAAGCGACTATCTTCTGAGAGAGCTACGAGTGTCACACTTTTGCTAGACAGTTCACGGAGGGACAACGTGACTCAGCTTTTCTTTATTTACTTTTGTGTCATTTAAATAACTCTGATATGTCTCTTGCAATTATTGTTTAAACACTCTTTCTTTCATAATTAATAAATAATGAGTTGTTATGGTTTGAGGTGATAAATGTAAGATCCCTTGCGGTGTATTTGGTTATCCAATTAGGAGTGGAACTGTAAAGGCCCTGGGTCTTTGGGAATATTTCTGCAATGGTTTAAAAAAAATATGCACTTTTTAAGGAGTATGAGTTGGGGTCGTTACAAAAATGGATTGATCTCAATATTCACTAGCTTGATTTTCACCTATAGTTGTCATGACCATATTTACTGGAAGCGCCTGACTGAGGAGGATGTGCACTTTCGAGGCAGAAACCACCACACCCTTCAAACAGGAAGTGTGGGAAAACTACTTCCCATTCACTTCCCTTTCAAATCGCTTCACTTCAACTCTTTCATTTTCCATTCATTTTTTTTTTGTGTTTTATATTATTATTATTATTATTATTTTATTTTTATTATTATTTTGCTTCTCCCTCACTTCTTCATTTTTCTCAACCATTTCCATTATGTTTTTTTTAGACACTTCCACAATTGTTTGCAAAGCAAATCGCACTTCCACTCCATGTGTCCATTTTACATTCTGGTAACTATGGTAAAGACTATGTTTAAGCCTTGCTTTAACCTCATATGACTCTTATCATATTTGAGAAATCAATTTTAGAGCTACTTGTTTTCCTTAGCAATGCCTTGACTTGGATTCGTCACCATGAAAATGGACTTGGATTGTGTCCACAGAGTTGCCCAGTTACTTAGGGTGAGCATCAGAAAATCTTCAGGTAGCGAACATGATTTTTCTTGGGATCAAACGAGCCAGAATAGGTGGCACACTTTGAGTGTGCCTCTACACCTAACTGCCCTCCATCTGCTTTTGGGCCCCACAACTGACAGACTGACAACCATAGATTGAGGGAAGCCAGGTGCAGAGGCACACTCAAAGTGTGTCATGTGATGCTTGATCCAGACTCAGATCAAACCCATGACAAGCATGAAGCAACATTGTAGGGTCAGTACACTTTTGTGGGGTTTACCATATAGGTTAGGGCCAAAAAGGCTTGATCCTCATGGGCTTATGTCTCATGGATAGCATCTTGTGTGATTTTTAAATTAAAGACATCTCAATTATGATAATAAGAATTTACCATCCGTCTATCTCATTCAAGCCCATATACCTCTAATTTTTTTTTTTTTTTTAATTTAGTTACATGGAGAAATCCAAGACTTGGGAACAGGTAGATCATAGATTGTCCTCCCAAGGGGAGAAACTCCATGGCTAGGACCCTTGCCCCTAGGGCCTATGTTGAATGTCAGCTTTTGCAGAGAGGTGACACCCACATGGATTGAACCTTAACCATCTGAATGATAGCCTAGGTTGATTCCCAATATGCCACCTCCCCTTGGGGCCATGTGTTCCTCTACTTAGTCTGCACTATACCAAGAAAAAGAGAAAGCGGCTTGCCAACAAATCTGTTTACAATAACAACAAAAGATAAGTGTTGAGAGTTGCATGTTGATTGACTCTATTTGAGAATTGAAGGGAAGTTGATGAGTGAAATCTTCTTGGCAAAGCTTCAAATAAACATGTTGAGCTGCTCACTTTATTGACTCGACTACATTTTACTTAAAATTTCAGACAAATGTAAGCAACAAGTGTGAGTGATCATCTACACTTTAGTACAAGAGTTTGATAAAGTAAACATGTTTGTGAGTGAGTTTATCTTATAAAATAACATAGAGAAAAGAGTGATAGCAAGAGTTGAAAGTACAGAATGAGGCTTTATCCATATCACCATCCAATTTTTCATAGGTAAAAGCAATGAACGCCACCGTTCAATTATGGAGTATGGCATGGGTTACCAAGCGAACTCCTTGTAGACAAAACTTGGGCCCATGTTTAGACTTAATCAGAACTTTTTATTAAGATTATAGACTCAAGATTTGATCCAAGATCCAATGTTGATTCAAGACCCAACGTGAGTACAAAAGCCCACATTAAATCAACTTTGTAAATTTTTTATCTCAGGACTCTAAGATGATAGAAAATTGAAGAGTCTAATTCACTTATGATTGTAATCATAAGAGGTTCAATTGGACTCTAAACCTCCCTCATGTAACTTTTATATAAAAGAAGAGCTCCTCTTCTATCCTCTCCTCTCAACGTCAATTTAAAGAGAAAGAGAGAGAGAGAGAGAGAGAGATTTTGTGGATTAAGATCACACCCAGACCAAACCGCGTAAATCGTGTGTACTTGTGTTTGGTTCCTATATTGTGTGTGTGAATCCTTTACATGGTATCAAAGCATGTTGGTCCTTGCAAGCTTTAGGGTCAGTGCAATGTTCTCTCCTTGCCCAGTTGAAATGTGTTAAGCTTTCCCTCTCTATTACACTACAACAAAGCAGTAGATTAGCGACGACGAGGCGGCTGTATGCTTACGTCGCAAATTTTTCGACGCTAACTGGAGACGGATTTATTCTGTCGCCAGGTCCGTCGCTAATTGCGACGGACTAACAAGCGCTGTATTCCGTCGCCAATCCATCGGTACTAAACGGCGACCACGGCTTGGCGACGGATTTACGTCCGTCGCTAGATTTATATGAATAGTGACGGATGGTTCCGTCGCTAATCCGTCGCAAACACGAAAAAAAAATGAAAAAAAATTATTTGAAAATTAAATACCGAGAACGGTACAATTTATATTTCCTGTAAATAAAAAACAAACCACACAAAAAATTCCATATAAAAAGAATCTACAACAATTAATCGTTCCACCTTAAAGTTAACAAGTTTAATTATTTACAATTCAACAATTACAATTAGAAAACATAAAAAAATAGAACTTCTTCAACACAGTTCTCTAATCATCGTCAAGATTTTGTGCGCCTTCTTGTTCATTGCTTTCATCTGTCCCTTCAGCTCCGCTACGCTGATTATCGCTATCAGCCTACACAAGAAAACAATAGTCAGTATTGATAAACAAAATATAATGAAATAAATTACACATTATATGTGATTCTATCATGTGCTCATGTGTGTTCTAAGGCAATAAAAAAACTCTATATGCGATTCTATCATGCTCATATGTGCGCTCTAAGGCAGGCAAAAAGTTATATATGTGATTCTATCATGCTCATATGTGTGCTAAGGCAGTCAAAAAATTGAATATGTGATTATAGCATGTTCATATGTGTTCTAAGGCAGCTAGAAAAACTCTATATGTGATTCTACCATGCTCAGATGTGCTTTAAGGCAAGCAAAAAACTATATATGTGATTTGATCATGCTCGTATGTGTGCTAAGGCAGTCAAAAAATTGAATATGTGATTATAGCATGCTCATATGTGCTCTAAGGCAGGCAAAGAAAAAAAAATTATATGTGATTCTATCATAAATGATATATGTTCTAAGGCAGTAAAAAAACTCTATATGTGATTTGTCCATGCTCATATGTGTTTTAAGGTAGTCAAAAAACTGAATATGTGATTATAACATGCTCATATGTGTTCTTAGGCAGTCAAAAAACTGAATATGTGATTATAGCATGCTCATATGTGCTCTAAGGCAGGAAAAAAACTTTATATGTGATTATAGCATGCTCATATGTGCTCTAAGACAATAAAAAAACTCTATATGTTATTATAGCATGCTCATATGTGCTCTAAGGCAATAAAAAAACTCTATATGTGATTCTATCATGCTTATATGTATGCTAAGGCAGTCAAAAAACTGAATATGTGATTATAGCATGCTCATATGTGCTCTAAGGCAGTCAAAAAACTGAATATGTGATTATAGCATGCTCATATGTGTTCTAATGCAGTCAAAAAAACTTTATATGTGATTCTATCATGCTCATATGTGTTCTTAGGCAGTCAAAAAACTGAATATGTGATTATAGCATGCTCATATGTGCTCTAAGGCAGGCAAAAAACTTTATATGTGATTATAGCATGCTCATATGTGCTCTAAGGCAATAAAAAAACTCTATATGTTATTATAGCATGCTCATATGTGCTCTAAGGCAGGCAAAAAACTCTATATGTGATTCTATCATGCTCATATGTGTGCTAAGCCAGGCAAAAAGTTATATATGTGATTCGATTATGCTCATATGTGTTCTAAGGCAGGCAAAAAAACTTTATATGTGCATATAGCATGCTCATATGTGCTCTAAGGCAATAAAAAAACTCTATATGTTATTATAGCATACTCATATGTGTTCTAAGGCAATAAAAAAACTTTATATGTGATTATAGCATGTTCGTATGTGCTCTAAGGCAATAAAAAAACTTTATATGTGATTCTATCATGCTCATATGTGCTCCAAGGCAATAAAAAAACTTTATATGTGATTATAGCATGCTCATATGTGCTCTAAGGAAATAAAAAAACTTTATATATGATTATAGCATGCTCATATGTGCTCTAAGGCAGGCAAAAAACTCTATATGTGATTCTATCATGCTCATATGTGTGCTAAGGCAGGCAAAAAGTTATATATGTGATTCGATTATGCTCATATGTGTTCTAAGGCAGGCAAAAAAACTTTATATGTGCATATATGTAAACACCCCAAATTTTCACTCACCTCCCCGACATTTTCACAAAACATCATCATTCAGCCTTTGAAATCGCCGGAGGGCAAAATGGTCATTTTTTGAGTCCGGACATTGCAAAAGTCTAAATTTCATCTGCAACTCTCAAAATTTCTCTATTTTTAGCTCAGATGTTCAAAATTTTACTCCTGACAGGAGACAAACATCTACAAGTCTTGGTTCAAGATTATATTGCATAAGACATGACATTGCATGAGCATCTCATATCACTGCACTGCACAACATGTCATTTCGAGGTCCAGAACTCTTGATTTCAAAATTTTCAATCCAGATTCGAATTTTAACTATTTTCAAAATTGATTTCAAAACCCTGGGTCTTCAAAATTATCAATTCTTCCCATTTTACCCCCAGGACTCTGAATTTCAAAATATTTCCTCAGGAAAACAATCTGGATAATTCTCAATAAAGTTCAACTCAGATTTTGCCTTTTGTCAGCTATTTTCAACTATCATTTCTTTACAAAATCGCCCTACAGGGGTCAGCTCTTTCCAAAAATTTCTGTTTTACCCATTAGTCCAGATTTTATGAAAATTCCAAAAAGAAGTTAATGTTTTATCCTTATTTCAATAAAGAAGCAATGTGGGACCCACACTGAGGTGGTGTCACACAAGCTTTTCTTTTGAAAATTTGAATTTTGAAAAACCCAAAAATATAGGAGCCTTGTCCCTTGGATTGGCGCCACTTGTCTTTTCTCTCTCCTCCCATTTACCTGCCATGTGTCAGCATAGGGTTCACCTAGAGTTGGCGCCACATGTCACCTTCTCTCTTCTGCCATCCTTTGACACGTGTCAGTGTGGGGCCACCTTAAGATGTCGCCACATGTCATTAGTCATCCTCTTTATTTTATGCCACGTGTCAATGTCTACCCTATCCACCCTGTGCCATGTGTCATTCCAAGGTCACCATGAGATGCCACGTGTCATGTGTTGTCCTGTTCAGAAAAAGTAGAACTTGTCTCCCCTGAGGTGGCACCATTTGAATTATGTCTCCTGCAAGTGACACATGTCACTCTCTCCTTTCCTCAGGAAAAGCAAGCGACACGTGTCAATCTCTGCTCCTTTCAGAAAAAGCAGAGGACACATGTCTCCCTCCTATTTTTCTCAGAAAAGTAGATGACACATGTCATCTTCAGCATCCTTTAGAAAAAGTAGAAGACACGTGTCACTCCCTGCTCTTCTCAGAAAAAGCAAACGACACATGTCATTCTCTGCTCTTCTCAGAAAAAGCAAATGACACATGTCATTTTCTGCCTCCTTCAGAGAAAGCTAGAATTCAAATATTCAAACTCCAGGCAAGGTGGCGAAAATCCTGAACTTCACCTTTTCTATTTTGTGTGATATGGTGCCACGTGTCCCTTTCCCTCCTTTTCCTCCCTCTTGCCACATGGCATTGTAGGAGCCACCCTGAGGTGGCGCCACATGTCCACCCTCCATTCCTCTAGGGCCAACCTCCATTTGAAATTCAAATTTTCCTCTGAGGTGGCGCCATCTGAAGAACCTCCTCCAGCAGGCTGACACTTGTCAGGTATGGAACCATCCTGGACTGCCACATGTCCATATCTCCTTTCATCAGAAAAAGTAGAATTCAAACTCCTCTGAGGTGGCACCTTCTGAGCCCACTGCTCTGTTCTTATGACATGTGTCAAACACCTTTTGAGGTGGCGCCATTCCAGAGCTCCCACTTGGCTTCATTTTTATTTTTATTTTATTTTTAATAAAAGTAGCCCACCATGAGGTGGCGCCACCTGAGGACTCCCTACAAAAGGTGATTTTGAAATTCAAACTCCAAGAGAGCACCCTCTGAGGTGGCGCCATCTGGGAGCTTCCTGCAGAGAAAATCAAGCAAACCAAATTTTGAAAAATTTCAAATCCTGCTGAGGTGTCTCACCCACAAAATTCTCATTTTTTATTTTCTCAAAAATCAAAATAGCACCCCTGAGATGGCGCCACATGGAGGGCTCAGATTGAGCCTGTTTGAAATTCAAATTTTTTTAGAAAATCTATAAAAATAAGGCTCCACGCCCAGCATAGGGAGACCATTTTTGTGAACTTGAAAATTTGACCTAGCCTTCCTGAAAATCCGATTTTTGCACTTTGGAATTCACGCCCCTTTGGCTCAGTGAAGAAGGTGTAGTGGGTCGATTTTGGTGAACCATACGAAGCCCGGAGCAAAGGACGAAGGAAGCTCATGATAGCCGCCCATTTCAAGAGCTTCTACGCTGCGTAACGAAGCAAGGTGCACTTCTTTTCCCCTTGATTTGATTCCATAATTCGATTCGGGAGTCGTTTGAAGAAAGAGCTCATCCGAGAGATGGATTGAGCTATTCTCATAAAATGACATATATAAAAATATTTAATTATGCTTCCTTGATGATTTTTAGCATTCATGCATTTATCTAGGTTTAATTTGCGTTTTATTTCATTAATTTAGCACGTTTCATGAATTAATTAGGATTAATTTAGCATTTATTTCAATTCTGTTCATTTTCAGTAGTTCTCTGTTTTTTTCAGTCAGTCCACACGTCATTTCATGTATTTCTTTTTATTAAAAAACCCAAAAAAATCGTGGAATGCGCCCTTAGGTGTCCCTAGAATCGTGCCAAAAATTCGAAAGCATTTGAATTTGTTTACTATGGTAAACATTCAAAATGGCAAGACGGGTTTTGTTACCCAGGATGCGTTTTGAAAATCATTTGCCGATTTGTAAAATCGAGATCTCCCTCATGGGAGATCTGATTTTTGATCCGAAAAATGTTCTGAACTCGGGAAAATGTCTAGTTTTTAATATGGGTTTCTCCGATTTTTCTGATTTTTTTTATGTCTGACAAAAATCCAAGAGTTCGGGACACGTGTCAGAGTATTATTTGGGCCTCTGAGATTTTGGATCAACTTAGGGCTATGGGTTCTCTTTGTGTGTTGCTCGAAATCCAAAACTGTAAAAAGTGAAAGTTATGTCCGAGGTGTTTTATGTTTGCATCTGAAAGCCTGTGATTTTTGAACAGTCATGATACCTGTTTCGGATTTTTCTTGTCAGTCCCCTGTTTTACTACATTTATCTGTTCTGTTGATTTAGGCAGAAAAAAGTTATATTTTTATCTGTGTTTCTGTTGATCAAATTCCAAAGTCACGAACATAAAAGTTGTTCATATAGGTGTCTTGAGTAGCTCTGTTAAATATCATAAATTTTCATGGCCGTTTTCTATTTTTTTGGCATTTTACATCAGATTGGGGTGATTTTTACCTCTGTCAGAACTAAATCCCTGTTATTGAACTCACCATGGATCAAATCCCGAGGCTGTAAAAAACAAAAATGTTCCATTTCGGGTCCTTTAACATTATGCAAAATATAAAAAGTTTTCATGGTGTAAATCTTGCATTATCATATTAAGCATTGCATTTGGTTCGGATCCATAGGCAAAATCCATCATTTTTAGGACTTCCTTTAAATTTTAGCATTTAAATCATATCATTTCGTAATTTTTAGCATTCTAGGCTGTTTATCAGAGTAAGTATATGCTTCATACCGAATTTGGTGCAATTTGGAATCCATTTGAGGTTCGGATTAGCCATAATACCAAAACAGGGTCCCGCAGGACCCGGATCCAAGCGAAAAACAAGCGAAATTCGTTATTTTGGATAAATTGCAATATGTCAAATTCTGATTTTTACAATCTTAATGTATTTAGCAGCATGTCATCATGTCTCTTACTGCATTTCATCATCATTTGATTCAATTTGAATTTCAAAATCTCAATTTTATCAAAATTTCCTTCAAAAAACCCTGATTTTAAAGATATAACTTTATAATTAGGGGTATTTTGGTCATTTTGACCACCATTTCGAATTTCAAACTATTTTCCACCGAATTTCCTGCATTTACATCATTTCAAATATCAAGGAAGCATAAGAATAGGGTTTATATCCAATTAAATCCAATAATTTCATAATATTATTGGAAAATCTTGGAAAAACCCACATATTTGAGCTAACCTTATTTCAAGTTTGGCAGGGACATTCAAAAGAAGGAGCTGAAGTCTGCAATTTCCATTTATTTCATTTATCTAGTGATGTAATAATGTAAATTTTGGAATAAGAGATTTAATTTTCTGCTTAGACTAGGATGCATATCATATAGTTTGAATTTATGCAATATCCTGTTTCTATGATTCATGCATTTTATTTCAAAAGCACTATGGATATTCATGAATGACACGTGCACCAACTCTTAGGGAGTTGATGAACTCGGTGGAATCCATATTTACGGCCCTAGTCGAAATATGGACGAGACTCAGATCCATCATCTTTCTACCAGTCACATCGAGCCTACACTCTTAGGCTATCTTAAAATACACATCATATTTCCAATGTTTTCAAATTATTGTGCATTAAATCAATTAAACTCTAAACATATTCATGGCCACAATCAGGATATGTGAAGGATTTATTTTGACTTAATGCACATTTTTCCAACCAAATTTCTTAGAAAATCTTTCAAAGTGCATTCATTCACTCATATCATTTGCATCATGAAACCATTGGTTTTCCCATGATTTTCTTAAGAAAACTTCATTCTCAAAGAAATCAATTTCTCAAGAGACTCTGAGTATTTTCCAAAATCGGTTTTCCCAAGTCAAGTTTCCACAGTTTTCCATGAAAACCAGTCTCTCAAGAAACTTCTAAGTTGGATTTCCAAGATCAAAGTTTCCCTCGATTTTCCATGGAAAAGTTTATTTTCTTATGATCTTCAAAAAGAGTTTTCCAATCTTTCTCAAGAATAAAAAAAAAAAATTGATTTCCAAGTATTCCAAGGGTAAAATTCCCAGGATTTCAATTTCCCAAGTTTGAATTTCCTTCTCCAATAAGTTTTCCTATGAATTTTCCATCATTTTCCTAAGAAAATTCTCAAAGCCCGAGTTTTCCTGAGAAGTGTTTCCCTTTTCAAGTGTTCACTCTTTTCTCAAGAATTCTTTCCATTTTCTCAAGATTTTCATCCATTCATGATTTTCCCACATCTTTATGAACTTTCCCGTGATTTCAAAAACCCTTTTTCCTCTGAGTTTCCTGAGAAATTGACCTTTTTCCTGAGAAATGTTTTTCCACTCCAAATATTTTCCAAGCATACATCATGTTTTCCAACTTCCATTTTCCAAAATCTCATAGCACATGCCTGAATTCTCTGTGCATTTAGGATAAAACATAATTTTGATGATTTAACTAAGTCAAGCATAATTTTGGTCCTTGGTTCGATTACCCCTGTTAAAGGCGGCAGGAACGGTCGAACCTCGTACCGACAGTTCGAGCCCCATCCCATGGATTTTCCCGCAATTTTCAAAATGGAGGCGAGTATTTCAAAACAATTTCCAAAATCCGGTCAAGTTTGAAGCGCGAAAGCGTTTTCCCTCTTTCTCTTCCGCAAGGAAGGGATTACGGGAAAAATTTTGCGACGATAACAGGTTTGGCGACCGTGATTGGACCTGTCCTTGTCTGACTTAAATTGTGCTTGACTTAGTTCAATCATTGAAATTATGTTCACAAAATGTCAGCTCTTTTACTTTTTATATCATGTGGACCTAGGAGCCTAGATTCTAACCTAGCTGATATTGACTGCATGTAGACTAGGCATGGTTTGGTAGGACCAGATTGAGGAGAAATTTTCATGCTCACATAAACTTAGGTCTAAATACAACTCTACTCAATTTAGGATCTGAATGCAAACACTGTATGCTTCTTCAAAGATTTTCAAAATCTATCTCTCTAGGACTTAGAGCCCTCTATTTCTTGCATGTGATCATTTTTTTCAAACCCCCATTACCTATCATTACCCGGTCTTCACGTTGCTGGGCTCTCTTCCAGAACCCTAGTTCGGGACAGAGCCTCACAACTGGGCCACCTATTTGGGTTAACACCCCCCTACTACGTACCGCGGGCCACAGTCCGAAGTATATCGGTAGGCGCTCAAGGATGTTGGAAAACCTTACCTTAGAACCGGAGTGGAAATTCTATGCCACGTACCTCGGATTTCGATTCGGGTATATCGGCATAACTGGATTGGACAAAGATGATCCGAACTTAGAGCTAGGATTAAGGTCCTACAGCTGTTTTCAAAATGATGCATCTAGAGTCAGCTTTTTAGGGAGTGCTGAATGTGCATAAATGTTTATGCAGGATGTGAGTTTGTATGCTACTTTTATTTCTCTCATATTTTTTTCAAAAATATCTTTCCAAATATCCATATTCTCATCTTTTCCTTTATTTTCTAAAACCCTGGATGGTTTTTCCCAAATATTCAATTTCTTTCAAAACTCCAGGTGATTTTTCATTCTCCCGTTCTACTGGATCTCGAATTTCCAGCTGCATTTTTATCCTGCCTGCGATTTTCCAAAATCATATGTTTTCTATCATTGGATTTCAATCCTTTTATCTATTTGCAAAATTCTTCATCTTATTTTCCTCATGCATACCTTGATTATTGTGGTGGAAATTATTTACCCACTTGCCTTCTTCTTACTTTAAATTTGTTTCTGGATTGTTTTTCCAAGAGGTATCTCTTTCCTTCAAAATGGTATTTTCCTCGTGGTTGACGACCTCGCCTAGGTAACAAGGCACATTTTCCGTTGTTCATTTCTCTTACAAAGAATGACAACATAATTGTTGTGACTCCAACGACGACTCCATCCTTAGTAATGGGATATTCTTCCAATTGTCCACCATATAATTTTCTTCCCAATCCAAAAATTTCCTCAGAGTCTAATCAAGACTTTATCCTGCAGAGAGCCTTCGCAACATTTGATGGTTCAGACAAGGTCAGGGAAGAAGATCGCACCAATTCAGCGTATCAACTACTCATCGACATCAGAAGGAGAGATGAATTCGCCAAGGTCAGACAAAGACCAAGAGCAGCCAGAAGATGACGGTATCGACCCTCAGATGTATGCGATGTTTCAGAAAATGATGAAGAGGATGATGAGTGAGCAGGCTGGCACCAGCTCAGACAAAAATCCATTCAGTCAGAGAATTAGGGATCGTGTGGCCAAGAGGTCAACCAAGTCCTCTAAGGAGAATGTTCAAGATACTTCAGACGAAGATGATACCGATAAAGAATATGAGGTGCCTCCGACATTTCAGAAATGTGGCCAAAGGAGGAGTCACAAATCAAAAAGTCAGGTCGTAGAAGAGCCCCTGCGAGCACAATTCAGGGAAATGGCCAGAGTGGTCAAGGATCTGCAAGCCCGCGACAAGGGCAAGAAAGTCTTCACCAGCGAGGACTTCTATGACGGTTTAGAAGGGGATGATGATCTGGAGAATCTTCCCCGAAAATTCATCAAGTTCGATGGTTCTGGCGACCCAAAAGCCCATCTCGCCATGTTCTTCGCTGAATGCTCTAGGTTCAAAAGAGACAACAGAGCATTGTTCTTATGCTTTCCCCGCAGCCTGGAAGGAGTCGCGGCCAAATGGTACGCGGAACATATCAATCCTATAGAACTGAAAGAGTTCGACAAAGTCGTGAATTTGTTTGTCGAGCAATTTCTGTTCAATACTGAAGCACTCCCAACATTGAGCCATCTCTGCAACCTAAGGCAGAATGAAAATGAAAAGGCAAGGGACTTCATTCGCAGATGGAGAGAGACCTGCAACAAAATGAGGGATCCTATATCAGAAAGACATGCTTTATCATTAATCCTCAATAATTTTTCGCAACCTCTGAGAGGATTAATTTCTACCTCACCATCCAAATCTTTCGTTGAACTCATTGAACGAGCAGAATGGCTCGAGTTGAGTGTGGAGAATGGAGTCTATGAAGGCTTCACATTTTCCAAGAATAACTCTCAAGGTGATGTGAACACCCCAAATTTTTCAAAGATTTACAAAATGACCCTTTTGCCCTTGATTCCATTTTCTGAGAAAATCAAAATAATTTCAAAGCTAAATTTCAGTCATTCTTCAAATTCTCTGAATTAAAATGCCATATTAATGTGTTTAAAATCAATTCTGGATCTGAATCCAGCGTTTTAAATCCAAATTTCCTCAAAACCCGGATCCAAACCCATTTTTGAAGAAATTTTCTCAAAATAGTTTCTAAAATTCTCACAAAAACTCCTTTTGTAAATATTTTACAAAAACATCAAAAAATTAGTTTCAATCTTTGATTTCTTATAAAGCTTTAGGATTTTATTCTAAAAATACAAAAAAATAGAAAAATAACATAAAAACCAAAAAATCGAGAAAAGCTACAAAGAAAACGGATGATTTTCAAGCTTTTGAAGCCATTTTTACCAAAAACCTCATTCCTTAACCATTTTTTTCAGAAATTTCTTAAAAGGAGAACCACCTTTTTGAAATATCAAAAAAAAAGCTGCAACGGACCCCTCCCGTGCATGCTCTCTCTCGATTCACGATCGTCCGATCCTCAACCGACTTTCTTCTCTCCCTCCATTCATCTTCAACCGATTCCCTTCCTCTGGAACCTTCATCCTCGTCTTTAAAAGGGACACTCGGGGAACCACTGGAGGCATCCATTATCCGCACCTTCGTCACCGAGCTTCCTCTGCAAAAATCCATCATCCATCCCTCTCTCAGCATTGCATTCTCCACCTCTCCACTGGATCGACTTCAATTGGCATCCTTCTGTTATCGATATCAACTCATACTCATTCGGCTCTTCTCCTCTGCAAAATTAATCGGATCTTGCCTCTTCCATCACCAAGAATTACTCTTGTCAACTTCTCCGGAGAATCCTGCAAGTAAAAGAAGACGGAGAGTTTTCTCTTTTCTCGTCCAACAGAAGGCAAATTCCCTTTGAAGAAGCATTGACTACCTCTTTCCGATTCTCTGCAAAAACCAGGTGAACGCCCCTCTCCTTCCTTGATTTTCCCTAAATTTTCTTGTAAGATTTTCTGTTTTAGCCTCCATTAGGGCACCCTGGAGTTGCGTTGGGTTGCTTATTGCAATACCGACCTTCTCTCGTGCAACAATAATCGGAACTTCTCCATTCCAACATTTCTTTTAAATTTCTGTTTGATTTCCTCGATTTTATGATTTACTCTGGTTCACGATATCAGATTTGATGATTCCCTGTATCTCAACCTTATTTTGGGTTTCCTTTTGCTATTTTAGTTGGATTTTACAGTTTGATTTCCTAATACCAGAGATTGCTTCAATCATTCTGGAATTGTTGTACCTAGGCTAAGACAGGAAACTATTTGATGGTTCTGTGTCAATGTATATTGGCTCTTGAAATGTGCATCAGATCTCGGATTTCCTGCAAAAGGAAGAGAGATCGGTATAAGCTCCTATTCACTGCTACATTCTATTCATTTGATTTTAATGGTGTCAGCCATTTATGTTGAGAGGGGAAGTCATTCAATGCTACCGTCTCAATGCAATGTCCTGTAACTCATTTTGTCATGAATGCTCACCTCTTTGTTATAAGGACTTAGTGTAAATCGTCATGAGGCCTCATTTCATCTGCTGTAAGAACATGCTTTGAGCTCTCTCTTGATTCCAAAGCAACGGGTGGCTGGATTTTTAGCCTCATCATAAATTTCGTTGGGCATGGTTCCAAATAGAATTTATCTAATACTCTTGCCCAGTGATCGGATCTAAGTCTTAGGAATCATGGCCAAATCAAGTGATATTTATCTCAATTGTTCGAAGAACTTCGCCAATGGTGGCAAAGGAAACGTTCATCTTTATTGATATGATAGTTGCGGTGACTAAGAAGATGATGGAGTCAACCACGACCGGCGGTAGGTCCAGCATGTCAGGTTACACAGTGCTGGAAGCACTTGCAAAAGGCCTATTGGATCAGCGGTCCACGATGGGATGGATTTGTCGTCATACACAAGAATCAAGTCGTCTGATGCAGCTCCTTCAGACCAATCAATGATTTCAAGGCCTCACGCCATTATGTTTCTTGAAAGTATATCTCCTGTAATGTTGCATGTCACCACCTGCACTTGCACTCACAAGTTAGCACCATATTCCCTTGTCCTGGTTATACATCTTAACATCATCTGTGTTCATTTTATCCGAATTTTCTTTAAATATACTTTTCTTTTTGCCTCTTCACTGTTCTAACCCCATTCTCTACCAAATACCCATCCTCACTCACATCATATAGCCATGGTGCAATTCGCCTACATTGTTGTTGCTTATTCTTCATTGATGATATCTTTCTTGGGTTTGTCTGCAGAACAGCATCCAATCGGTACCTGGTAACATGTAAGACAATTGTGAGATCGGTAAAACACTTCCCCCTTAGTACCTTTTCTCAAGTTTGGATATCTTTATGGAGTAAACCATTTACCATTTAGTGTCGATATAGCAATGATTAGTTGGCTTGGTATTCCTTAGAGAATAACCATAACCCATTTCATTACAGCTTTATGTGAGATTTGGTCTGCATGTAAAGCTCCAGGTAATGCAAAATATGAACTGATAAGGGAGTTACTACACCCACTGGTTTATTGGAGTCTTGCTATGTGATCTATATTTGGGGTTTTGTACAGTTCGTATATTCCTGATCGGCAGTTTGAGGCTCCTCAATCACGTTCTCCTATGCTTCCATTGAGCAAGGCAAAACAGAGTATACAAGGTCAACCCTGCTGTTGAAGGTGGCCTTGAACCAGGATATCATTTTGCTAGCTTGATTAACCCCTTTGAACTTTGGTGTCAAATAGCCATACACAAAACTCGGTGTGCAGTAATACCATAAAAAAAAAAAAAGAAGAAAGGGGTGTAAATGGTCCACCTGTACTAACACTAGGTCCCAACACTTATATGCTTTTCACAAAAACCCTACCCATACAACCCCTTAGGATTCACCCAGCTGGTGTCTGCCAGGTCTGCTGTCCATTTCCTTCACAGCTGCCATATATTCACACTTAGTCCCCTTGTTGTACCTGCTAATTCATCACCTCCATTACGCTCTTTTTGCCACTCGCACACCACTGCATTCACTTTGTTCTTTTCTTTTCATTACATGTTACAGCCCCATTCATTTTCTAATGTATCATGCCCATTTACAGCATTCATTATACAATCCTTGCTTGTTACCCCCTTTGCATTTCCATCTATTGCTTTGCTGCAATTCACAATGAACACTCACTGTAGCAGAATAACGCTCATTTGCTGGCTGTGCATTACAGCTCCGGCAACCCTTGCTGCCCCCACCGCTACAAACCATCATCATCTCTCATACCCAGAAGCCGATTCACAAATGAACCAGTCTTCATCAAAACACTACAGCATCATGCACTTCTTCACTCCCCTGCTATCTATTCAAACATTCACAAAAGTGTTCTGTATAGCTAAAAACCATTACAACGACACCTCATATTGTTGTAAGTCATTTGTGGTAAGATACAAGATTGTTGTATCTTATACTATCATCATGTCTCGGTCCACTTTGTACCATTGCCTATAGCCTAATCACTGTAGTGATACCACCATGTTCATCACCTTTATCTCAGCACATTCTACTGCGTCATTCAAAAACTTCTAGTCCGGTTAGGCATCAACATGAATATTTAGCCCAGCTAGGTATAGGCATACTCATTAGCATGAGCATCCATCTCCAATTAGAACCCGACATAGGTATGTGTACTCTTTCAAACACAAGTATAGCCTTGTACATCTCCATGGCACTTCCATGAACAATTAGATAATACATTCCCATCTAGATCAAGGCATTCATATGTGTTCCCTCTTTTTAACCCAAGCATAAACATCCAGATTTTGCTTAATCCTCCATATTTTGCAATTTTGCTCTAAGTTAATTCTATTTTTTTTGCAGAAGAGGTATCAAATCCCTTCTTGGATCCAGACTTGATCAATTTTAAAGATTGTAATAACTTAGATTTTAATGAGAATTTATATTTCCTGCTTTAGGTAGAATGAATGAGCATTGTAAACATTATAAATTGCTTGTTTTCATGCATTTTTCTTTTATTTCTCAAAGTCTCACATTGGTATAACACGAATGGCACGTGCACCATCTTGTAAGAGGTAAATCAATCCTAAGTTGACGATCCACATCAATGGCCATAGTCAGGGTGTGGACAAAACTTAGTATTTTTATCTTTTACAAAATAACATTGGATCCACACTGGACCCACTTTCAAAATCATCATATTTTCCTTAAATATTTTTCTCTTTTATCAGAATTTAACTTAAAATTAACTCAAAATATATGCCAATGGCCATAGTCAGGGTATATTGAGGGTTAATTTCATTTTAAATTCTATAAAAGCACTAAAATGTGTTTCATTCTTCTTTTGAATTTAAATATAGATTATCATATAATACATTCAATGACCATAGTCAAGGATGTATTATATTTTCAATCTTATTTTAATTCATTTAAAGAATGAAATAGCTTTTCAAAATCCAAATTCAAACTTATTCAAATTCATTCATCATATAGGATAGAATTGCATCATATTTTCAAAAATTTCCTTTTCAAAATTCCAAGTGATTATCCCTCTTCATTTCTCAGATCAAATCTTATTCAAATCCAATTCTATCTCATTTCAATATTCAAAAAAATTCAATTTCAAAGCCAAATTCGACTTTGAAATTCCAAGATCATTTTATATTCAAACTTCAAATTTCCAAAATCAATTCAAAAATTCAAATTCAAAGTTCAATTTAACTTTGAAGTTATCTTCTGATTTTAAAAGGGTCAACTTCACCTCCTTTATCTTCAATCAAGGTTTGGATTTAAATCTCAAAACTTAAATTTTGGGTTTCTAAAAACCCAGATTCATCTTTAAAGGTCCTATTTGGATTTTTCATAAACCAAATCCAAAATCAAATCCTAGTCTCAACTTGGATCCAGATTTTCAAGTATAAAACTCTATTCCACTTTGGATCTCCAATTACAGATCCAAATTCCATTTAGGATCCAAATCCTTATTTCCATTTGGATCTCCAGTTACAGATCCAAAATTCCATTTAGGATCCAAATCCTTATTCCACTTTGGATCTCCAATCAATTTCTTTTAGGATCCAGATCCTCATTCTACCATTGGATCTCAGATTCAGATTCAAAATCCAATTCTTAGGATCCAGAAACCAATTCTACATTGGATCTCAGACTTTAGATCCAAATCCATTCTAGGATCTAGAACCCAATCCTACATTGGATCTCAGACTTCAGATCCAATTCCATCTTGGGATCCAGAGTCCAACCCTATCTTGGATCTCAGATTTCGGATCCAAATATCATCTTGGATTCCAAATCTTGAATCCGATTCCATTCGAAATTCCAAATCCAAATTTCACTTTAAATTCCAATTCCTAAAACCAATTCCATTTCATTCCAAAATTTCAGATCAAGTTCCCATTTCAGATCCTAAATCCAAAATCAACTCAAAACTCTATTCAGAATCCAGAACTTGGATTCGGATTTCATCTTGAAATTCCAACTGTTACAAATCCCATTCCTCAATTCCTTTAGATTTCCCACATTTCCTTCTAAAATCAAAACTTCAAAAGTGGAATTCAATTCCATTCCAAATATTCATCCAAGTTCAAACTTCTAAATTCAAAGTCCATTTATGATTTTGAAAATTTCTTTCATTCTGTTTTTATTTCAAGACTTCAAGATCAATTTTCAAATTTCAGATTTATTTTCCCAAGCTCCTGATTATTCTAAAAACTTAGAACTTTAATCTTAAGTTCTAAGTTAGAAAACGTTTCTTCACTTTATCGGATTCACTTGGGATTTCTTCAAAACATTTTCAAAAAGAGCATACATCTTTGCATTTGCACAAGCATGATTCATTGTGCATTTTAGACTTAGGATAAATACTTAGATAAATTCTTAGCAAAGCAAAAGACATTAATTCGACCCTTGGTTCGATTACCCCTGGTAAAGGCGCCAGGAACGGTCGAACCTCGTACCGACGAGCGGATCCCGTCTCCCAGTTTTCCCACGAATATTTCAAAAACGGAGGCGAGTTATTTCAAAAAAATTTTAAATTAAGGTCAAGTGAGACCCGCAAAAGAGTTCCTCTTTCTCTTCTCTTCTTTCTTTTCTCTTCTCTCTTTCTTTCCGTTCTTTTATCTTTTCTCCCTTCAAAAAGGAGGAAAATAAGAGGTTGGAAAGGAAAAAAGAAGGAAGAGAGAGAACATTTCGAGAGGAAAAATTTTGCGATGATCACAGGTGAACAAAAGAAGAAGGCTCACTTCACTTTTGCGGCCAAATCTTTCAATAATAGCAAAGGCAACAAGAATGATCATAGTTTGGAGAGAATCAAAAAGCAAAGAGGAAAGGACATCAACAGTGATAAACCTCTCCAATCCAGCCCTCAGCATCAAAAGAAAGATCAGGAAAAATCAAAGCGCAAGGACTGGAGAACTGATCGAGAATTCACCCCTCTTGATCAGACACTCGAGAGTATCCTCGAGTATATGCTTCAGAAAGACCTTGTTCGGTTGCCTAAAGTTGTTGATCCTCCAGCAATTATGGGCAGTTTCAAAGAACAATTTTGCAAGTTTCATTGAGCAGTAGGGCATGATACAGAAAACTGCTTCGTCCTTAAGAACATTGTTCAAAACTGCATTGACAAGAAGCTCCTCGTTGAAGATGAAAAGGAGGACTAGTCATCCTGACAAAGATTTTTCTACAATCATTCAGGAAGATGACAATGCCAACAATTTCCCATTTCCCATCTTGCTTTTTCAAAAGAATAATGTAATCCCATTCTCTTCCCTTGATTTTAAAGCATCAATAAAGTCATCAAATTTTTTTCAATAGCTTGGCGTCGTCTTATTTACTTCCTCTTCCTTTTCATAATGTCTCTCTTGTGAAGAATATCTTGAGGACATCTATCAGTCAAGAAGCTTGTCGCCTTATTCATCAATTATCCTTTTTTTATTCAAAATTTTCTCCCTAGTTACACTGGGGCATTTTTTTTAGAAAATTTATCTTTACCTCAAAACATCCTATATGCAGGCAGGATAAACCATTCTCTCATTTTGCATATATATGCACTCATTTGCATCAATTTGCATTCATTTGCACTTCATTTGCATTTCATGTGCATGTGCATTGCATTTGCATTAACTATGCACCCAATTCCATTCCCATTCAGGATAAGGGGTTAATCTTGAAAATCAGACCACATACATCTAAATATGATGGTCTTTTTCATTGCAAGTCAAATAATCCAGTCCTCGAACTGGCCATTCTCAAAACTTCAATCCAGTTCCTGCACTGACAATTTGCAAAATTTTGATCCCTTAACCAGGTTCTCCTCTGAAGATCTGAATTTTGATCCAAGCTCCTTTTCCTTCAAACTCCAACTTTCAAGTTGGTCCATATTTTTCTTCTGGTGATCCGAGTTCCGACTCGTGATCTCTTTATCTTATTCGAGCTTTGACTCGAGCTCATCAATTTTCCCTGTTGATCCGAGTTCTGACTCGTGATCTCTCTACTTTATTCAAGCTCTAACTCGAGCTCTTCAATTTTCCCTGTTGATCCGAGTTCCGACTCGTGATCTCTCTACTTTATTCAAGCTCTAACTCGAGCTCTTCATTTTCCTCTATTGATCCGAGTTCTGACTCGTGATCTCGTTACTTCATTCAAGCTCAGATTCGAGCTCTTCATTTTCTTTTGTTGATCCGGGTTCCGACTCGAGATCTCTTTATTTACTCGAGCCTTGACTCAAGCTCTTCACTTTCTTTTGTTGATCCGGGTTCCGACTCGAGATCTCTCTATTCATTCGAGCTCTGACCCGAGCTCTTTATTTTCCTTTGTTGATCCGGGTTCCGACTCGTGATCTCTTTACTTTATTTGAGCTCTGACTTGAGCCATTCATTCTTCTGCATCGATCCAAGGGTCAGTCGATTTCTCAAATTTGATATTTTGCCGACCAATTCCAATTCAAATCCTCGAGTCATTCAATTCTTCAATTTTGACCTCCGGGTCACCCAATTTCCAATTTTCAAATTACCAAAATTCTCAATTTCGACCGTCAGGTCATCCAATTTCAATTCCCCGTTCAGGATAAGGGGATAATCCTGAAACCATTCATAAAAGCGATTCAACTCTTTATAATGGTCTTTGTTCTTCATTGAACTGATAGTGTTCTAAGTGAACTGATAGTTGTTCTTCATTGAACTGATAGTGTTCCAAGTGAACTGATAGTCGTTCTT
Source organism: Nuphar pumila (assembly GCF_984573655.1). NCBI lineage: Eukaryota > Viridiplantae > Streptophyta > Magnoliopsida > Nymphaeales > Nymphaeaceae > Nuphar > Nuphar pumila. The sequence goes on from NC_143262.1 coordinate 74,485,027, forward strand.
CATTGAACTTATAGTGTTCCAAGCGAACTGATAGTCGTTCTTCATCGAACTGATAGTGTTCCAAGTGAACTGATAGTCGTTCTTCATCGAACTGATAGTGTTCCAAGTGAACTGATAGTCGTTCTTCATCGAACTGATAGTGTTCCCAGTGAACTGATAGTCGTTCTTCAGCGAACTGATAGTCGTTCTTCAGCGGACTGATAGTCATTCTTCATCAAACTGATAGTGTTCCAAAGAACTGATAGTCATTCTTAATTGAACTGATATTATTCTCACCGATGGTCGTTCTTAATTGAACTGATATTGTTCCCAGTGAACTGATAGTTGCCTCCTTTGAGGAAAGGAGAGGATAATTTTTGTCACGGATGTGTTAAGCCGGACTTCAAATACTCACTTTCACCAAGGATTTCAAGAAAATTTTGTCAATTTGTCAATCAATTAATTGTTGATTTCAGAATCTTTATTGCACAAATCTTTATTTCAGTTTACCTTCAGCATTACTTCCAAAAGAGTGAAGCTTCTGCGAAAAGAGATTCAAACTTTAAATTCTTTCTATTGGCTAACCAAAAGGATGAAGGATAAATCCTCGATATGGCCAGAAAAGGAGATTCAATGTTATTGAAAAGCCATAGATGATCGACATTGATCGCAGTCAATGGCACATCTTTAAAGACTATTCTTGTAAAGATGAGGCAGTGGAAATATCCTGAGTGCTAGAAAAGAGAGCATTTACCCAAGCCCTGTCTCAGAATCACCTAAGCTGCAATTAAGTATCTGCAAAAGGGATCTCTCACCTGTCGTCAAGATGAAGGCGAATTAGGCGAGTAGACCCCAGGGGCCAAAGAAGATTCGAAACATCTCCAAGATGACGGAGTTTGTGACGGATCCTTCCAGGGAAAGTCCAAAGCACTGTCAAGATGAAGGCAGATGCGATGAACCTCTCGACAATCCCTAAAAGATATTTAATTTCACCTGTCATCCAAAGATCTCCAAACCCATCACCCAAGAAGGATCGAAACATCTCCGAGATGAAGGAGTTTGTGACGTACCCTTCCCAAAAGAGAGCAAGAGAGGAAAGAGAGAAAAGTCAGAACATCTCCAAAATGAAGGAGAATATAGCCAAAATACCAGAGAGCAAAAAGAGTGCAGAAAGATTATCATGAGAGAAGCCCTCAGGATATCAAACTGCCAAATTTATCAAGAATCTTCTTTAAATTTGTGAAATTCTATTATCAATACTCTTTCATCAACTGCTTTCATAATATCAAATTCTCTTTCTTGTTCATATCAAGGAAATTGATAACTTCCTTGAAGAAGGTCGATTGCGAGCAATTTGGGTTTCCAATTTCGATTCTACGAAGTGAACCTTGTTTGGAGGTAATGCTTTGGGTAGAAAAGAAAGAATATCTTTGCAACAATGTGCAACATTTTCAAAAACTTTAAATCTACAATATTTTGATAATATTTTCTAGCTATTTTGACGTGAAGTGAGAGCTTGATATCCGTCTTCGATGCATCTCGACACCAATTTTAAATCCCTCTTAAGGACTTGATTTCTTCCCTTCTTTGAGAGCATGAACTCTCAGATTTGCACACTTCCCTGTGTCCCCACTGTCCCACCATAGACAGTCCCATTTCGGTTCGAGGTCGAACCACCAATCATTTCTCGCAAAAGGCAATTTCAAAAGCTATTTAGTCTCAGCAATGAGACGCCCAAGATCAATCCCTTTTCAAGCTTTAGGGACCCCATTTTCCTTCCTTTTGCAAAACCCCTGTCGGATTTACTGTGCAAAATCCGAAGGTTCCATCATGGTCTCTTCTTTCGAGGATTCCATTCCATTTTCCGCCCGATCAGGATAAGGGTACAAACCTGAGCCTCACTCAAAGAGGTATTCCATTTTCTGCCCGATCAGGATAAGGGTACAAACCTGAGCCTCATTCGATGAGGTATTTCATCTTCCGCCCGATCAGGATAAGGGTACAAACCTGAGCCTCAATCAAAGAGGTATTTCATCTTCCACCCAATCAGGTTAAGGGTACAAACCTGAGTCTCATTTCAATGAGATATTCCATTCCCCAATCAGGTTAAGGGTCAAACCTGAGCTTCGTCCATGCGAGGTATTTTTGTCCCATCCAGGTCAAGGGCATAAACCTGAATTTCACTCTCACAGAGTGAGTCTTTTCTCTTCATTCTTCGCTTCATATCTACCATCTTCCTCGGGCTAATTTCTTCACACCCAGTCAGATCCTTCTAACTGGGGCATTTTTTTATGTATAGCCCAAATTTGGTGTGTTTTTCTTTGCCACTAAGCTCGGCCATGAGCCGTCTTAGCAGCAAAGAGGGGCATCTGTAAACACCCCAAATTTTCACTCACCTCCCCAACATTTTCACAAAACATCATCATTCAGCCTTTGAAATCGCCGGAGGGCAAAATGGTCATTTTTTGAGCCCGGACCTTGCAAAAGTCTAAATTTCATCTGCAACTCTCAAAATTTCTCTATTTTTAGCTCAGATGTTCAAAATTTTACTCCTGACAGGAGACAGACATCTCCAAGTCTTGGTTCAAGATTATATTGCATAAGACATGACATTGCATGAGCATCTCATATCACTGCACTGCACAACATGTCATTTCGAGGTCCAGAACTCTTGATTTCAAAATTTTCAATCCAGATTCGAATTTTAACTATTTTCAAAATTGATTTCAAAACCCTGGGTCTTCAAAATTATCAATTCTTCCCATTTTACCCCCAGGACTCTGAATTTCAAAATATTTCCTCAGGAAAACAATCTGGATAATTCTCAATAAAGTTCAACTCAGATTTTGCCTTTTGTCAGCTATTTTCAACTATCATTTCTTTACAAAATCACCCTACAGGGGCCAGCTCTTTCCAAAAATTTCTGTTTTACCCATTAGTCCAGATTTTATGAAAATTCCAAAAAAGAAGTTAATGTTTTATCCTTATTTCAATAAAGAAGCAATGTGGGACCCACACTGAGGTGGTGTCACACAAGCTTTTCTTTTGAAAATTTGAATTTTGAAAAACCCAAAAATATAGGAGCCTTGTCCCTTGGATTGGCGCCACTTGTCTTTTCTCTCTCCTCCCATTTACCTGCCATGTGTCAGCATAGGGTTCACCTAGAGTTGGCGCCACATGTCACCTTCTCTCTTTTGCTATCCTTTGACACGTGTCAGTGTGGGGCCACCTTAAGATGTCGCCACATGTCATTAGTCATCCTCTTCATTTTATGCCACGTGTCAATGTCTACCCTATCCACCCTATGCCATGTGTCATTCCAAGGTCACCATGAGATGCCACGTGTCATGTGTTGTCCTGTTCAGAAAAAGTAGAACTTGTCTCCCCTGAGGTGGCACCATTTGAATTATGTCTCCTGCAAGTGACACATGTCACTCTCTCCTTTCCTCAGGAAAAGCAAGCGACACGTGTCAATCTCTGCTCCTTTCAGAAAAAGCAGAGGACACATGTCTCCCTCCTATTTTTCTCAGAAAAGTAGATGACACATGTCATCTTCAGCATCCTTTAGAAAAAGTAGAAGACACATGTCACTCCCTGCTCTTCTCAGAAAAAGCAAATGACACATGTCATTCTCTGCTCTTCTCAGAAAAAGCAAATGACACATGTCATTTTCTGCCTCCTTCAGAGAAAGCTAGAATTCAAATATTCAAACTCCAGGCAAGGTGGCGAAAATCCTGAACTTCACCTTTTCTATTTTGTGTGATATGGTGCCACGTGTCCCTTTCCCTCCTTTTCCTCCCTCTTGCCACATGGCATTGTAGGAGCCACCCTGAGGTGGTGCCACATGTCCACCCTCCATTCCTCTAGGGCCAACCTCCATTTGAAATTCAAATTCTCCTCTGAGGTGGCGCCATCTGAAGAACCTCCTCCAGCAGGCTGACACTTGTCAGGTATGGAACCATCCTGGACTGCCACATGTCCAGATCTCCTTTCATCAGAAAAAGTAGAATTCAAACTCCTCTGAGGTGGCACCTTCTGAGCCCACTGCTCTGTTCTTATGACATGTGTCAAACACCTTTTGAGGTGGTGCCATTCCAGAGCTCCCACTAGGCTTCATTTTTATTTTTAATAAAAGTAGCCCACCATGAGGTGGCGCCACCTGAGGACTCCCTACAAAAGGTGATTTTGAAATTCAAACTCCAAGAGAGCACCCTCTGAGGTGGCGCCATCTGGGAGCTTCCTGCAGAGAAAATCAAGCAAACCAAATTTTGAAAAATTTCAAATCCTGCTGAGGTGTCTCACCCACAAAATTCTCATTTTTTATTTTCTCAAAAATCAAAATAGCACCCCTGAGATGGCGCCACATGGAGGGCTCAGATTGAGCCTGTTTGAAATTCAATTTTTTTTAGAAAATCTATAAAAATAAGGCTCCACGCCCAGCATAGGGAGACCATTTTTGTGAACTTGAAAATTTGACCTAGCCTTCCTGAAAATCCGATTTTTGCACTTTGGAATTCACGCCCCTTTGGCTCAGTGAAGAAGGTGTAGTGGGTCGATTTTGGTGAACCATCCGAAGCCAGGAGCGAAGGACGAAGGAAGCTCGTGATAGCCGCCCCTTTCAAGAGCTTCTACGCTGCGTAACGAAGTAAGGTGCACTTCTTTTCTCCTTGATTTGATTCCATAATTCGATTCGGGAGTCGTTTGAAGAAAGAGCTCATCCGAGAGATGGATTGAGCTATTCTCATAAAACGACATATATAAAAATATTTAATTATGCTTCCTTGATGATTTTTAGCATTCATGCATTTATCTAGGTTTAATTTGCATTTTATTTCATTAATTTAGCACGTTTCATGAATTAATTAGGATTAATTTAGCATTTATTTCAATTCTGTTCATTTTCAGTAGTTCTCTGTTTTTGTCAGTTAGTCCACACGTCATTTCATGTATTTATTTTTTATTACAAATCCCAAAAAAATCGCGGAATGCGCCTTTAGGTGTCCCTAGAATCGTGCCAAAAATTCAAAAGCATTTGAATTTGTTTACTATGGTAAACATTCAAAATGGCAAGACGGGTTTTGTTACCCGGGATGCGTTTTGAAAATCATTTGCCGATTTGTAAAATTGAGATCTCCCTCATGGGAGATCTGATTTTCGATCCGAAAAATGTTCTGAACTCGGGAGAATGTCTAGTTTTTAATATGGTTTTTTTCGAGTTTTATGATTTTTTTATGTCTGACAAAAATCCAAGAGTTCGGGACACGTGTCAGAGTCTGATTTGGGCCTCTGAGATTTTGGATCGACTTAGGGCTATGGGTTCTCTTTGTGTGTTGCTCGAAATCCAAAACTGTAAAAAGTGAAAGTTATGTCCGAGGTGTTCTATGTTTGCATCTGAAAGCCTGTGATTTTTAGAACAGTCGTGATACCTATTTCGGATTTTTCTTGTCAGTCCCCAGTTTTACTACATTTATCTGTTCTGTTGATTTAGGCAGAAAATGTTATATTTTTATCTGTGTTTATGTTGATCAAATTCCAAAGTCACGAACATGAAAGTTGTTCATATAGGTGTCTTGAGTAGCTTTGTTAAATATCATAAATTTACATGGCCGTTTTCTATTTTTTTGGCATTTTACATCAGATTGGGGTGATTTTTACCTCTGTCAGAACTAAATCCCTGTTATTGAACTCACCATGGATCAAATCCCGAGGCTGTAAAAAACAAAAATGTTCCATTTCGGGTCCTTTAACAGTATGCAAAATATCAGAAGTTTTCATGGTGTAAATCTTGCATTATCATATTAAGCATTGCATTTGGTTCGGATCCATAGGCAAAATCCATCATTTTTAGGACTTCCTTTAAATTTTAGCATTTAAATCATATCATTTCGTGATTTTTAGCATTCTAGGATGTTTATCAGAGTAAGTAGATGCTTCATACCGAATTTGGTGCAATTTGGAATCCATTTGAGGTTCGGATTAGCCATAATACCAAAACAGGGTCCCGCAGGACCTGGATCCAAGCGAAATTCGTTATTTTGGATAAATTGCAATATATCAAATTCTGATTTTTACAGTCTTAATGTGTTTAGCAGCATGTCATCATGTCTCTTACTGCATTTCATCATCATTTGATTCAATTTGAATTTCAAAATCTCAATTTTATCAAAATTTCCTTCAAAAAACCCTGATTTTAAAGATATAACTTTATAATTAGGGGTATTTTGGTCATTTTGACCACCATTTCGAATTTCAAACTATTTTCCACCGAATTTTCTGCATTTACATCATTTCAAATATCAAGGAAGCATAAGAATAGGGTTTATATCCAATTAAATCCAATAATTTCATAATATTATTGGAAAATCTTGGAAAAACCCACATATTTGAGCTAACCTTATTTCAAGTTTGGCAGGGACATTCAAAAGAAGGAGCTGAAGTCTGCAATTTCCATTTATTTCATTTATCTAGTGATGTAATAATGTAAATTTTGGAATAAGAGATTTAATTTTCTGCTTAGACTAGGATGCATATCATATAGTTTGAATTTATGCAATATCCTGTTTCTATGATTCATGCATTTTATTTCAAAAGCACTATGGATGTTCATGAATGACACGTGCACCAACTCTTAGGGAGTTGATGAACTCGGTGGAATCCATATTTACGGCCCTAGTCGAAATATGGACGAGACCCAGATCCATCATCTTTCTACGAGTCACATCGAGCCTACACTCTTAGGCTATCTTAAAATACACATCATATTTCCAATGTTTTCAAATTATTGTGCATTAAATCAATTAAACTCTAAACATATTCATGGCCACAGTCAGGATATGTGAAGGATTTATTTTGACTTAATGCACATTTTTCCAACCAAATTTCTTAGAAAATCTTTCAAAGTGCATTCATTCACTCATATCATTTGCATCATGAAACCATTGGTTTTCCCATGATTTTCTTAAGAAAACTTCATTCTCAAAGAAATCAATTTCTCAAGAGACTCTGAGTATTTTCCAAAATCGGTTTTCCCAAGTCAAGTTTTCACAGTTTTCCATGAAAACCAGTCTCTCAAGAAACTTCTAAGTTGGATTTCCAAGATCAAAGTTTCCCTCGATTTTCCATGGAAAAGTTTATTTTCTTATGATCTTCAAAAAGACTTTTCCAATCTTTCTCAAGAATCAAAAAAAAAAATTGATTTCCAAGTATTCCAAGGGTAAAATTCCCAGGATTTCAATTTTCCAAGTTTGAATTTCCTTCTCCAATAAGTTTTCCTATGAATTTTCCATCATTTTCCTAAGAAAATTCTCAAAGCCCGAGTTTTCCTGAGAAGTGTTTCCCTTTTCAAGTGTTCACTCTTTTCTCAAGAATTCTTTCCATTTTCTCAGGATTTTCATCCATTCATGATTTTCCCATATCTTTATGAACTTTCCCGTGATTTCAAAAACCCTTTTTCCTCTGAGTTTCCTGAGAAATTGACCTTTTTCCTGAGAAATGTTTTTCCACTCCAAATATTTTCCAAGCATACATCATGTTTTCCAACTTCCATTTTCCAAAATCTCATAGCACATGCCTGAATTCTCTGTGCATTTAGGATAGAACATAATTTCGATGATTTAACTAAGTCAAGCATAATTTTGGTCTTTGGTTCGATTACCTCTGTTAAAGGCGGCAAGAACGGTCGAACCTCGTACCGACAGGTCGAGCCCCATCCCATGGATTTTCCTGCAATTTTCAAAACGGAGGCGAGTATTTCAAAACAATTTCCAAAATCCGGTCAAGTTTGAAGCGCGAAAGCATTTTCCCTCTTTCTCTTCCGCAAGGAAGGGGAAGACGGGAAAAATTTTGCAACGATAACAATATAGCATGCTCATATGTGCTCTAAGGCAATAAAAAAACTCTATATGATATTATAGCATGCTCATATGTGTTCTAAGGCAATAAAAAAACTTTATATGTGATTATAGCATGTTCATATGTGCTCTAAGGCAATAAAAAAACTTTATATGTGATTCTATCATGCTCATATGTGCTCTAAGGCAATAAAAAAACTTTATATGTGATTATAGCATGCTCATATGTGCTCTAAGGCAATAAAAAAACTTTATATGTGATTATAGCATGCTCATATGTGCTCTAAGGCAATAAAAAAACTCTATATGTTATTATAGCATGCTCATATGTGCTCTAACGCAGGCAAAAAACTCTATATGTTATTCTATTATGCTCATATGTGCTCTAAGGTAGGCAAAAAGTTATATATGTGATTCGATTATGCTCATATGTGTTCTAAGGCAGGCCAAAAAACTTTATATGTGATTATAGCATGCTCATATGTGGTCTAAGGCAATAAAAAAACTTTATATGTAATTCTATCATGCTCATATGTGTTCTTAGGCAGTCAAAAAACTGAATATGTGATTATAGCATGCTCATATGTGCTCTAAGGCAGGCAAAAAACTGAATATGTGATTCGATTATGCTCATATGTGTTCTAAGGCAGACAAAAAACTGAATATGTGATTATACCTGAGAGGGACCTGGAATCGAAGATCCCCTTTCCAGAACAGCGGCCTTGATCTCATTTCGGAGAAAGGGGGCGACGGTGTCATGGAAGTAGTTATTCAGTGATTCTGTAACGATCTGGCGTACATCATCACCGAAAAGAATAGTCTGCTGCTTGGAGTTTATGTCGGCGCAAGAAGTCGGTGAGCCGTAACTGGAAGAAGCAATAACTGGTGAAGTGTTCATATTACTCCCAAACCCGAACACGCGACCTTTTTTGGGTTCACCTGCTGCAGTCACCCATGCTGTAGGATCAAATGATGGATGCTGAGTAGCATCATCTCCATATCGCTCTACCATCTGTTGCTCATATGCTTCCTACAAAATAATGTTTAAAGTATTCATTAATAATTAATGATAACATTATGATAACTTGCATATATATTGCAATGATTATTAATAGAATAAATACATACCCTTGTCGTTCTTGCCTTCTCTGATACGAAGACTCCCGTGGTCTTCCGTTTATGTGTTTCAACAAACACATCCTTATATGGTACACTGCCTCCTTTTTCTGCTTCCTGCGAAGTTAAATGACAAAAGATTTAGTACACAAGTTTGCAACAATACTTATAAAATTAATATTATATATTGATGAGTTACCATTTTCTTCAGGTGACTCCCAAATGTCTTAGATCCACTTGTGTGTAGATGAGCTTCGGGCATCTTCGATCGATTTTGTGCAGCCTTCGCAGAGCGATTTCTAAATGCATCTCCCGCCCACTTATCGCACATTTCATCCCAATAATCTCTCCTGATAGTAATAGGGTCATGGCCCTTCCACAGTAATGGATCATCTACTACGCCAGATGCTTTTTTTGTTGCAGTCTTCATAGTGTGCAGCATGTCTGCAAATCAATTGGCAGCCACCTTCTGCCACACCTTCCTTGCATCATTTTCTTCCACCGTAGTTGCGAAGCGATTCGAAGCCTACAAATATTTTCAGAAAGTTAGTAAACATTACTTAAATAAATTAAATATGAAACACATTAACTATGAGGAACAACTGTATACCATGAATGAGGACCACAATCTGTCTAACACCTCCTTTGGGTACTCTTTCCATTGAGCAACCGGTCCTGGTAGATGTTGAAGAAGTGAATTCCTAATCTCCCATACTACTTCTTGTGGCTCAAACCTCGTGCTGCACATGAATTGTTACACAGTAAATATCAATATAAAATATTTATAAGATATGCAATAATTGAAAACAAAATACTTACGGTTGATTATCGATATACACTATTCGAATGAGTCTTCTTGTGCCAGCCTGAGAAGACCCTGTTTCCTGTGTTTGTTGTTGACTTGTCTGATCAACTGGTGTAGGTGGGTTGTGTACAGGCGCAACATCATCTGTAAAAAAATACATTAGAAATTCTCAGAATGCGCATTTGAACTAATCAAGCATCCAATTAGTTATATGATATACCTATCACAGGAGCCCGTGAAGATAAAGGCTGGGCCTGACTACTACTGGATGAGCGACCACTATAACCTCCACGAACCATATTCTAACAAATAACATATGTCATACAATACATTCAAATAATTCACATCAAGTATTACAATGCATTCAAGTCATTCACATCAAGTATTACAATGCATTCAAATCATTCACATCAAGCATTGTAATGCATTCAAATCATTCGCATCAAGTATTACAATGCATTCAAATAATTCAAATCATTCACATTAAGTATTGCAATAATTCAAATCATTCGTTGCATAAATTATAATACATTCAAATAATTTAAATCATTCACATCAAGTATTGCAATGCATTCGAATCATTCGTATCAAGTATTACAATACATTCAAATAATTCAAATCATTCACATCAAGTATTACAATGCATTCAAATAATTCGTATCAATTATCACAATACATTCAAATAAAATTTTTAATCATTCACATCAAGTGTTGCAATACAACTCATGCATTCGCATCAAGTATTACAATACATTCAAATAATTCAAATCATGCATTCACATCAAGTATTGCAATGCATTCGAATCATTTGTATCAAGTATTATAATACATTCAAATAAAATTTTTAATCATTCACACCAAGTATTGCAATACAACTCACATCAAGTACTGCAATGCATTTAAATAGAGGTTTATAGTATAAGATTTTGCTCACTAGCTTGAGAATTCTTCTTCGTCACTAGTTTGACTTTCTTCTTCTTCTTCTTCTTTTTCATTGTTTGCCCATCCACTTGGTACATCATTTGGATCACATTCCTCTATGAATGTTTCATCGGCCAATGGAGATATGACATGCATATCATGCGCAACATCGTGACCATAAGCGAAGTCATAGACATCATCTGATTGATAGTAATCGCTGTCTTCAGCTAACTCATCTTCCTGTAACTGATCATACTCGGGGTATAGTTTGGACTTCACCTTGCAAACTGCCCACCATTCATTTCTATCTGACTTCTTTATACTCGGATATGAAGTATAATAAACTTGTTGAGCTTGGGAGGCTAATATGAATGGTTCATATGTTCCAAACCTGGATTTATGATTCACCTCCACAATGCCTGAAGCTTTGTCGAGTCTTGTTGCAGTTGGATCAAACCAATGACACTTGAATAAAGTTACCTTGTTATTCATGCCTAAGTAAGTCAACTCCATTATTTCCTCTATAACACCGTAGTAATCATGTTCATTTTCACCGTAGTTGCTACCCTTGACACACACGCCACTATTTATCGTTGATTTGTTTATACCGTAATCTTTTGTATGGAATCGATAACCATTTACGATATACCCGTTGTAGCATTGCAAAACTTTGGTCGGACCATTTTCTAAATCACATATTCCTTGATCTTTAACATCACCATGGAGAACCTACGCACAGACATAAACAATGATTGTGATCACGATCAATTAAGTAACTTAGTGTTGTTTATAAGTAAAAAATTTATGTTAGCTTCTTTACCAACTGTTTCAACCACTCCACAAACTTAGTTTCACGTTCTTTTTGTACTTCTGCATCAGTGAGATGTGAAACTTCGCTTTGCAACTCCAGATCAAATCGTCTGCAAACCACAAATACTTATATTACCGAGCCATGTATCCACATATAGAACATAAAAGGATTTATAATTGAGTTGCATATACATATACTTACTCGATGTATGGGTCGATCGCTGAGCAATTAAAAAGAATATAGATGTGCGTTGCATCTTGCTCTCGATCTGTCAGTAGCCTTGATCGGCAACTACCAAATGCATGCCCAAGTGGTTGAAATATCGACAGCTTGTCAGCTACAGTTACTTGTTCTCCATCATCGTTACGGGGCGAGCATGTGTAACGTGTTGGAATATGAGGTTCGAAGTACATAGATGAGAAATTTGAAATCTCTTCTAAAGTGTACGCCTCACAAATAGAGCCTTCTACTCTTGCTTTGTTACGAACCTTTTTTTTTAGGTCAAACATGCATCTGACAAGAATATACATTTCAAATTTTAAATATCTATCATTAAAGAAACAAATATAAAAAAACATATACCTTTCAAATAGGTACATCCATCGATATTGCACAGGGCCACCAACCCTTAGTTCATATGGCAGATGTATGATCAAATGTTCCATAACATCGTAAAATGCTGGCGGAAATATCTTTTCTAGCAAACAAACAGTGGTGATGACAGAGTCCTCAAGATTCTTTACATTTGATACTACGACCTCCGATGCGCACAATGTTCTGAAAAATCCACTCAACTCAGACAATACCCCCATATAGGTTTGTCTAACATATCATGGAATGCTAGGGGTATCAATCGTTGCATAAAGATATGACAATCATGGCTCTTTAACCCATATAACTGTCCATCGTCAATCTTCACAGCCCGAGCAATGTTAGAGACATATTCATCTGAAAATCTCAGTTGTTTCAACCATTGACATACATGTTTTATTTGATCAGGTCCGAGCACGTACTTTGCCTTTGGTTTCAGTACTTTGCCCTTATACTCTTTGAGTTCCAATTCTGGTCTTTTACATATTAATTTTAAATCCATACGGGCCTTCGGATTATCCTTCATTTTTCCTTTAATATTCATTACTGTATTGAACACATTATCAAACACATTTTTCTCTACATGCATCACATCCAAATTATGTCGTATCAATAGGGTCGGCCAATACGATAGTTCACAAAAAATAGATTTCTTCGTCCAATTGTGATCCTTCCCAAATCCACAGAAGGGTGTAGGACTGCGGGCATCTGTTAATACATCTGGAAAGTATCGCAATCTTCTTAGAATCTCTATGCCAGACAATCTTGAGGATGGACCTTCTGTTTCAGTTGTGCCTGCTTTAAACGCATTCTTTTGTCGTCGGAACGGATGATCGCTGGGTAGAAATCGATGATGGCACTCAAACCAGCAAGGCTTCCTTCCATGCCTCAATCTAAAAGCTTTGGAATCCTCCATGCAGTACGGACAAGCCAACCTCCCATGTGTGCTCCAACCAGATAGCATACCATATGCAGGGAAGTCACTGATTGTCCATAGAACATCGGCCTTCATGTTGAAATTTTGTTTTTTGTGGGCATTATACGTGGTAACACTGTCATCCCACAATACTTTTAGTTCATCAATCAATGGCCTTAAATATACATCAAGATTTTGGCCAGGTGAGGTCGGACCAAGGATCAACAGAGACAAGAAAAGATTTGGACGTTTCATACACAAGCTTGGTGGAAGGTTGTATGGAGTTACAAATACTGGCTAGCATGAGTATGGAGTTGATCTACCCCCAAATGGATTAAATCCATTTGTACATAGACCGAGTCTAACATTTCGCACTTCCATTGCGAAGTTCTGATGAGTATGATCAAAGTGCTTCCAAGCTTCAGCGTCAACAGGATGCGTGATCTTGTTTTCATCGTGTCGAACTTTATTTGCATGCCATCTCATGTGTTTAGCTATCCTTGAAGACATATACAATTGCTGCAATCTAGGAGTGATAGGAAAGTAGCGGAGCAACTTGTATGAAACTTCATTTGATCTCGTGCTACCATTGCCTCTTGTCTTTGGCTTGAACCGAGGATGCCCACATGACGGGCATGATATGTTGTTTTTCTGCTCCTTGAAATACAACATGCAGTAATTTGGACAAGCATCAATCTTTTTGTAACCCATATCTAGAGCGTTGACCATAACTTTCGCATGATAGAAATTTTGTGGCAATTTCTCATCTTTGGGCAACATACTCTTCACAATCATGCACAAACGATCAAAACATGATTGACTCAAATTATACTCGGACTTCAAATTTATTAGTTGAAGAACTGCAGACAAGATAGTGTGACTCTCACAACCGTTCCAAAGTGGCTCATCAGCATCTCTAAGTAAATCATAAAATCTACTAGCTGCATCGTTTGGTGATTCTTCATCTACGGCAGTTCTTACATCACTAAAACTCATAGCAGAACCCAGTTCTGTTCCTACGGCATCAAATATCAAATCTGTATATAGATTATCGTGCACCACATTCACCCGTGCATCAAAATTGTTTCTAAATTCTTCTCCATGAAACGTCCAGTTTGATAATCACTCATAAAACCCTTCCTATATAGGTGATGTCTAACGCCATGAGGTTCTACAAATCGATTATTCTTACAAATCTTGCAGGGACACCTAATCTGACCTATGGGATCTACTGTACTGACACTTGCCGTTGCAAATTCAATAAAACTGTCAACACCATCCATATATTCATGCGATAACACATTGTCCACTATCCTACGGTACATTCATTCACGGTTTGCAGTCATTTTGTCGTATGATGTTACGAATAGTATCCTAACCAGTTAAAAAAGAACCATCAGAATGCTATGATGAAGAAAATATCAAATTTATCATGCAATATATGATGCAATATATCATGCAACAAGAATTATGATGCATGCATTGATAACTTAATACTTTTATGTGCAAACTATTCATGACATGATACATTCATTTGAAGCATGCTTTCAGTATACAATTTCACATGGAAGACATAATCAAATTGAAAGTAACTACATGCAAGCATGGATACAATCACATCAAACATTGCAATACATCAAAATAATTCATATCAAACAAATGTCAAACATGTACCTGCATCAAACACACTTCAATATCCCACTAACTACTACCATGCCTAGCATGGACTCCGTACTCCAAAAATAAGAACACTTCCATATTCATATATTAAAATCATGCTCAGCATGATCTTCAAACTCCAACAAAGTAGTCCTAGATATCAACAACTAAGTGAGTGTGTGAACAATAAAGTGTTACATTCAATAAATTAAATAACATGTGATGCGCTTGCATCACTTACTCACCACGGGTATTTACCCGATTTGCATTGTTTTTGTCACTTATTTACCACGGGTGGTGGGGCACAAGCGAGTTCCGTTGAAAAATCTGCACAAAAAAACACTGTTTTAAAATTAAGTCACCACGAAAAAAAAAATTGTTCTGGCAAGGGGTCGACTCCCCTACTGTTCTGGCAAGGGGTCGACTCCCCTACTGTTCTGGCAGGGGGTCGACCCCCTTACGGAACATAGGGTTAACCCCCTTACGGAACGTAGGGAGTTAACTGACCCCCTGTTCGGGCAGCGGGTCGACCCCCAGCCTGTTACGGCAGGTGGTTAACCCATTGCCGGGGTCGACCCCCTGCCCGGGTCGACCCCCTGCCGGAAAGGCAGGGGGAAAGGGTTCCCTGCCAGAAAACGCAGAGGGTTAGCCCTCTGCAAGAAACGCAGGGGGTTAACCCCCTGCCGGAAAATGCGGGGGTTAACCCCCTGCCAGAAAACGCGGGGGTTAACCCCCTGTCGAAAAACGCGGGGGTTAACCCCCTCCGTTTTCCGGAAGGGGGTTAACCCCCTGCCGAAAACGGCAGGGGACGCAGGGGGTTAATCCCCTGCGTTTTCCGGCAGAGGGTTAACCCCCTGCCGGAAACGGCAGGGGGTTAACCCCCTGCGTGAAAACGGGGGTTAACCCCCTGCCAGAAACGGCAGGGGGTTAACCCTCTGCATGAACCGGCAGGGGGTTAACCCCCTGCGTGAACCTGGAGGGGGTTAACCCCCTGCCGGAAATGGCAGGGGGGTTAACCCCCTGCGTGAAAACGGGGGTTAACCCCCTGCCGGAAACGGCATGGGGGCGTCCTTTACCTTTCTCCGGGCGGCGAACGGTGGGACCGGCGGATGGTGGGACCGGCGAACAGTGGATCGGCGGGAGCGGGAGCGGCGAACGGCGGGAGCAGCGAAAGAAGAAAAGGAAAAGCTACCTAGGATTAGGGTTATTCGAAAGTTAGCGACGGATTAATTCCGTCGCTAAGCCAACGTAAAATCAAATTTACGAAAATAGCGACGGATGATATTCTTTCGCCACATCCGTCGCTATTTAGCGACGGACTAGATTCCGTCGCGAACATCGTCGGTAAATGGTGTGATCGTAACGACAAAACAATACGTCGCAACATCCGTCGCTAATTAGCGACGGACTAGGCGACGAACTATCTTCCGTCGCTATTTTCATAAGATCCATTAATTATAGCGACGGATGTTTGTCGCTCGCTAATCCGTTGCTAACTAGCGACGAAAAAATTCTGTCGCTAACGTCCGTCGCTAACAACGTATTTTCTTGTAGTGTTACCCAACCATGTAGTTCAATAGAATGTGTTTTTGTCTCTTGTGTTCATGAAGATGGACAACGATAACTACCTATTGTGGTGCTCTCAGATAGAATCGATGATGTATAATTAGGATCTCATCAAGTATATAGATAGATTACACCCAACATCTTGTCAATACGTTATAAAAGGTGAGCTACTTAAAATCAATCTTGAGTTTGTTATTAGGAAATGGGCAGATCAACTTGTATTGAGTTGGATTAAGGCCACGGTCAATGAGGATGTTCTGAGAAAAATCGTACGTCCCATTTGTCAGGGGAGCATGGATTGCTTTAAAACAATCATATGCATCACATTTGAGTGTTTGAATTCTTCAATTGAAACATGATCTTCAAAATATGAAAAAGGAAGAAAAAAGCATGGTGGAATATCTGAATCATATTAAGTTTCTTACGGACATCCTTTGTGTTATCAATGAATTTGTGTCTGGTGCAGATTTGACTCAATTTACTCTGAATGGTCACACCTGAGACTACGAAAGTTGTATTACCATATCCTTCCTCAATAAGCTCCCTAAATTTTTTAAGATTTATGATCTATTTTTGAACCAAGAAAGAGACTTCAAATGTTAAATCCTAAGTCTCCTCAGCAAAATAGTGACTTCTACCATTGTCTTCTTTTCTCAAAAAGTGTGTAGTTGAGGCAGTGGTAGTTGTGGTGATAATGTAAACAAGTTTGTGAGTTTGTCTTATAAATAACATAGAGAAAAAAGTGATAGCAAGAGTTGAAAGTACAAGATGAGACTTTAACCATATCACCATCCAATTTTTTATAGGTAAAAGCAATTAATGCCACCCTTCAATTATGGAGCATGGACATGGGTTACCAAGCCAACTCCTTGCAGACAATACTTGGGCCCATGTTTTGGCTTAATCAGAACTTTTTGTTAAGATGATAGACTCAACATCTGATCCAAGATCCAACGTTGATTCAAGATCCAATGTGAGTACAGAAGCCCACATTAAATCAACTTTCAATATGAAAAGTTCCAAGGATAAGAAGACTCCCGGTGGGAAGAAGTCTCTACCTGATAAACCTTTAGTAAAAATTTTATCTCAGGACTCTAAGGTGATAGAAAATTGTAGAGTCTAATTCACTCATGATTGTAATCATATGAGGTTCAATTAGACTCTGAACCTCCCTCATGTAACTTTTATGTAAAGGAAGAGCTCATCTCCTCTCTTCTCAACATCAATTCAGAGTGAAAGAGGGAGAGACTTTTCATGGATGGAGGTCACACCTAAACCGAATCGCTTAAATCATGTGTGTGTACTTGTGTTTGGTTCCTATATTGTGTGTGTGTGTGTGTGTGTGTGTGTGTGTGTGAATCCTTTTTATGGTATCAAAGCACTATTACCCAACCCTGTAGTTCAATAGAATGTGTTTTCGTCTCTTGTCTTCCTGAAGTTGGACAAAGATAACTACCTATTGTGGTGCTCCCAGATAGAGTCGATGATATATAATCAAGATCTCATCAAGTATATAGATGGATCACACCAAGCATCTTGCCAGTATGTTATAGAAGGTGAGCAACTTAAAATCAGTCCTGAGTTTGCTATTTGGAAACGGGCAGATCAACTCGCATTAAGTTGGATTAAGGCCACAGTCACTGAGGTTGTTCTTAGAAAAATCATGTGCCCCAATTGTCAGGGGAGCATGGATTGCTTTAAAACAATCATATGCATCGCATTTGAGTGTTTGAATTCTTCAGTTGAAACATGATCTTCAAAATATGAAAAAGGAAGAGAAAAGCATGGTGGAATATCTGAATCACATTAGGTTTCTTATGCAAATCCTCTTTGTTATCGATGAATTTGTGTCTGGTGCATATTTGACTTAATTTACTATTAATGGTCTCACCTAAGACTGCAAAAGTTTTATTACCATATCCTCCATCAATAAGCTCCCTAATTTTTTTGAGATTTATGATCTATTGTTGAACCAAGAAAACAGACTTTAAATGTTAAATCCTAAGTCTCCTCAGCAAATAGTGACTTCTACCATTGTCTTCTTTTCTTAAAGAGGATGTGGTTGAGGCAGTGGTAGTTGTGGTGATAAAGTAAACAACTTTGTGAGTGAGTTTATCTTATAAATAACATAGAGAAAAGAGTGATAGCAAGAGTTGAAAGTATAGGACGAGACTTTACCCATATCACCATCCAATTTTTCATAGGTAAAAGCAATGAATGTCACCCTTCAATTATGGAGCATGGGCATGAGTTACCAAGCCAACTCCTTGTAGACAATACTTTGGGCCATGTTTGGGCTTAATGAGAACATTTTGTTAAGATGATAGACTCAAAATCTGATCCAAGATCCAACGTTGATTCAAGATCCAAAGTGAGTACAGAAGCCCACATTAAATTAACTTTCAATGTGAAGAGTTTCAAGGATAAGAAGGATCCTGGTGAGAAAATGTCTCTGCCTGATAAACCTCTAGTAAAATTTTTATCTCAGGGCTTTAAGGTGATAGAAAATTGTACAGTCTAATTCACTCATGATTGCAATCATAAGAGGTTTAATTAGACTTTGAACCTCCTTTATGTAACTTTTATATAAAGGAAGAGATCCTCTCCTCTCTCAACGTCAATTTAGAGAGAGAGAGAGAGATTTTGTGGATGTAGGTCACACCTAGACCGAACCACGCAAATCATGTGTGTGTGTGTAATGTGTTTGGTTCCTATATTATGTGTGTGTGTCCTTTACATGGTATCAAAGCATGTTGATTCTTGCAAGATTTAGGGTCTCTGTAGTGTTTTCTCCTTGCCCAATTGAGATGGTGTTAATCTTGTCCTCTTTGTTTCCCAACCTTATAGTTCAATAGAATGTATTTTTGTCTCTTGTGTTCATGAAGTTGGATAAAGATAACTCTTGTTGTGGCGCTCTCAGATAGAGTTGATGATGTAAATTCAGGATCTCATCAAGTATATAGATGGATTACACCTAGCATCTTGCCAATACGTTATAAAAAGTGAGCTACTTAAAATCAATCCTAAGTTTGTTATTTGGAAATGGGCAGAGTAACTTGCATTGAGTTGGAATAAGGCCATGGTCACTGAGGTTGTTCTGAGAAAAATCGTATGTGTCAAATTTGTCAAGGGGGCATGGATTGCTTTAAAACAATCATATGCAACGCATTTGAGTGTTCAAATTCTTCAGTTAAAACAAGATCTTTAAAATGTGAAAAAGAAAAAAAAATATGGTGGAATATTTGAATCACATTAAGTTTCTTACGGACATCCTCTGTGTTGTCGATGAATTTGTGTCTGGTGCAGATTTGACTCAATTTACTTTGAATTGTCTCACCTGAGACTACGAAATTTTTATTACCATATCCTTCCTCAATAAGATCCCTAAATTTTTTGAGATTTATGATTTATTATTGAACCAAGAAAAGAGACTTCAAATGTTAAATCCTAAGTCTCCTAAGCAAACAGTGACTTCTACCATTGTCTTCTTTTCTCAAAGAGGGGCTAGCCGTTTTAACCTCTTCTTCTAAAATTTTTAAAAATTTTGTACTAAGGATAATTAGGAGCAATCAAGGGCACCCTAATGTGATGAGATGGGCAAATAATTTGTTAGTTTTGTGGTCGCAAAAAACATACAGTTTGTATATGTTATGATATCTCCAAAGCATTTTCAACTGTGGTTGTGATTAGTATGCGGAACTCTGCATAGTACCCAGATACATGTGCTACTCATCTTGTTACATCAGATGAACAAAACATAATTAACAAAAGTGAATATCATGGGACAAATGGATTCATTGTTGGCAGTGGCTCACAATTACCTATTTTCAGTTCAGGTAACATATATTTATAACATGAAAATAAGTTTTTTAAGTTGATTGATGTCCTTTGTGTGCCTTTCATTAATCGTAACCTTTTGTAAGTAGCTCAATTTTCTTGAGATAATAATTGTTTATTTCATTTTGATGCTAATAGATTTTGTGTTAAGAACTTATAGAGTGGGACTACTCTCCTAAGAGGACAAAATAAGGGAAGACTTTACATGTGGCCGAATGGACAACGTAGTCAAGAAAGTCAACCTCTTGGAGTTAGTTTTTCTAAAGTTAATCTTAACAAATTTAGATGTTCTAATGAAATTTGGCACTACATGTTGGGGTATCATGGTTTTAAAGTTTTGAAAAAAATAAAGAATAATAAATCTTTTTTATTTTTTAGCAATAAATTTGATTTATGTTCTTTTGCGGTTTGCAAAATTCATAAGTTGTCATTTGATAAAATAAACTTTTCTACGCAAGCTCCATTAGAGTTGATCCATGCAGATTGTTGGGGTCCCACATCTTTGTCATCCTGTGAAGGGTATCAGTTTTACTTGTTGTTTATTGATGATTTTTAAAATTTACAGATATATTTTCGTTAGTAAAAAAAGTTTGATGCTCTTTTATGTTTCATAAATTTAAAAAATATTATTAAAAAACAAATTCATCAACAAATCGAGATTTTTCATTGTGATGATAGAAGAAAAATTGTTAGTGAAAATTTTATGAGCTTTCTAAACAACTGTCAGATCAAACACTGGATGTCATGTCCTCGCACCCCTTAACAGAATGGTGTAGTAGAGAAAAAGCGCAAACATGTTGTTGAAACAAGGTTGACTTTATTATTTCATGCTTCTTTGAACAAAAAATTTTAGGTAGATGCTTTCAAGATTATACCTTGTTAACAGGCTTTTTACTATAAATATTTGCCAAAAATTGGCATATGAGCTTCTTTTAAATCGTGTTTCAGACTATGAGCATCTAAAAGTTTTTGGTTTACATGCTACCCTTGTTTGGTTACCTATGTTAAGTCCAATCTTGATCCTAAATCTAAGTCTTGCATTTTTATTAGATACAGGTGCAACTATAAAGAATACATATGTTATGATCCTATTACCCAAAAAACTTTTATTTCAAGGCATGTAATATTTGATGAAAGTAAATTTCTTTATATAAAGAAGAGAGAGTCAATCATTTTTCAAGAGGCGTCCCATTGAATCTATAGTCAGAAGAGTCCAACCATAACTAAAATTGCTAAGAGTCTTATCTTATTTGAGAGTCCAACCTTATATGAGACTACTTCAATGAGTCATACCATGAACCCAATCTTGTTACCTAATCCTACTGAGATTGTGTCTCCACTTGAGTCCATCGATGAGTCCTCCCTTAAATTGTCAACTCAATCCAATTATCTCCTTTTTAAGTTTGCGCCTGGTTCTTCAGAGGATTTTGATGTGTTTTACACTTCACCTTCATGATTGAACCAAACGCTTCCTAGAACTCACCACATGGTCACCAGAACCCAGGACGAAACCTTAAAACCCAGATTATTTTTTGGATCCAAATAGTCTATTACTCTCTTAAGTGAAATGAGTCACAAAGAGCAAGAATCGTCCTCTTTTGGTCAAGTTGTTGTTACATCCAAGTGACATTAAATTATGAAAGAAAAATAAAATCCCTCTACCAAAATCAGACTTGGATGATTGTTCCTTCTGATAAAGCATCTAATATGGTTGGGTGTAAGTGAATCGATAAGATTAAGAAGCATGAAGATGGAACAATAGCTAGTTATAAATCTTGTCTTGTTGCCAAAGGGTACAATCAACAGGAGGGGGTCGACTATTTTAAAACCTTCAGCCTTGGTATTAAGTTCACGTCTATCAGGATAGTGTTATCTATTTCAATCAGTTTGGGTTGTTTCATTCATCAGTTAAATGTCAATAATGCCTTTATTTATGATATTTTAAAAGAAGTTTACATGAGTCAACCACCAGGCTTTAAAGATAAGAGACACCCTGACTTTGTGTGTAGACTAAATTATGCTATTTATAAACTGAAACAAGCTCCCCAAACATGGTTTAAGAGGCTTCATGTTTATTTAGAAAAGTTGGGGTTTACTGAATACAAAGTTTATTAGCCTATGTTTATCTTATATAATAATGATTTTCATATGTTTATACTCATACTAGTAATTCATATGATAATGTTAAGTAGATTATTCAAATTTTTGGTGGTGAGTTTTCTATGGATCTGGGTTCCCTATACTATTTTTTTTGCATCTAAGTAGTTCATGAATCATTGAGATTATTCTTACGTCAAAAAAAAATATATCTTGGATCTTTTGCTCAAAACAACCTATAGTTACTCTTGTTGCACCAAATGTTCTCATTTTCAAACATGAGAGAAAATTGTTAAAAGATGTCACTCAGTACAGAAGCATCGTTGGGGTTTTACGGTATGTCACCTTTACCATGCTAGATATAACCTACTCAGTTAATAAAGCTTTCTAATTCATGCATGAACCAACCCAAGATCATTGGACTCACGTAAAATGAATTTTGATATATCTTAAGGGAATCATCAACTTAGGTTTGCAGGTCAAGAAATCAAATTTTCTTTGTCTATCTGCATACTCTGATGTTGACTGGGTAGGGTATCCAGATGTTTGCAAGTCTACAAGTGGCTACTTGATGTTTATGGGAACAAATTTAATATGTTGGCGCTCAACCAAGCAGTGCACCATTGCCCAATCCAGTACAAAACTCGAGTATAAGGCAATTGTAGGTGTTATCTTTGAGCTAGTTTGGCTCAAACAGTTGTTAACAGAGTTGAATGTTTTCAAAAAAACTCTTACTCTTTAGTGTGATAATTTGGGAGCCATATATCTTGTTGTCAATCCTATATTTCATACTCGAACTAAACATATTGTGATTGATTATCACTTCATTCGATAAAAAGTTTCTAAAGGTGAAATTGATGTGCAGTTCATTTCTTCTCAAGATCAATTGGTTGACATCCTCACTAAACCATTGGTACGGCCTAAGTTTAATAATTTCATAAACAAGCTCAATCTCGTGGAGATTGGCTTGAGGGGGCATGTTAAGATGATAGACTCAATATCTAACGTCGATTCAAGATCCAACATGAGTAAAGAAGCCCACATTAAATCAATTTCTAATGCAGAGAGTTCCAAAGATAAGAACTCTTGGTAAGAAGTCCCTGCCTGATAAACCTCTTCTAAAAATTTTATTGCAGAACTCTAAGGTGCATAGGAAATTGTAGGAGTCCAATTCACTCATGATTGTAATTATAAGAGGTTCATTTGGACTCTGAACCTCCCTCATGTAACTTCTATATAAAGCAAGAGGTTCATCTCCTCTCAACATCAATTTAGAGAAAGAGAGATTTCTCATGGATTTAGATCATGCCCAAACCGAATCACATAAATCATGTGTGAGTGTGCACGTGTTTGGTTCCTATATTGTGTGTGTAAATTCTTTGCAGTTTTCATGAATCGAAAGCTCGCCTTTCAAGAAGTTCTTTGTGAAAGATGAAACCGAGACTTCATGAGAAGCTCATTTTTATATATTGGAAAGCTTGATTTTATCAATTATGAAATCACTTCTTTGATGTTGAAGAGGCATAAGAAAAAAAGAAGCTATATTTTTTAAAATTTTATGTTTATTAAACCCACATGTATAATTTTTATTTTGGTAAAAAATATTTAACTAAAAATACAAATTTTACTTATCTTTCATGTCACTTTCTACTTGCTTTTCCTTGTCATTTCTTACTAGCTTTCCTTTATGTGTGCCTAAGCACGTCAAGTTATTTCTTACACTTTATGCTTCAAGGATCGCTTCTCACACCCATTGTTGACTCTGGTAACAAGATGGCGCTTGCATGTTGAGTTGAACGCCAAATGATGGCCACATTTAGGTATATATGCTTGAAGGACCTATATTTTAATCCATCCTGGATTCAAAAAAAAAAAATTGGTGTGTGTGTGTGTGTGGTGGGGGTGGGGGGTGGGGGATAGGCAAGGTGCTAATGTCACAAAGATACGTGGACACGAGGACATGAGAAGCCAATTCGACTAGCAAGTTAAAAAATAAATGAAAAATACGAAAGGACACAATTTTTAATAAATAAAAACTAAATTTTATTATTTTAATATTACAAAATACATTTTTATTGAAATAAAATCTTAAAAATAATAAAAAATGTTCTTCATATGTGTCCATGTCCATGTCCATATGATGTCATCAAAGACACACCACCAAAATGACGTATGGCTGTGACATAGGCAAAGCTGGGTTTGGCAGACCCCTAGCGGTACGTTAACTCCCATGTACACAATTTACATCAAAGAACCAAAAGGGTGCCAATCTAAAGGTTTATCCTTACATGGGCTTTCCTCACTCTTGTCCTGTGGGCCAATTTGGCCAATTTACAAGCCAATTCATTAATGAACTTGGACAGCAAAACTAGGGATGGCAGTGGACCGGCCCAGCCCAGCCCCACTTTGCCTCGCCCTGTTTGGACTGGGGATGTGGATATGAAACAGGGATGGAGGTTAAAATCAAAACTTATGCAGGGATGGACTTACGCATTCCCCTGTCCCATCCCTGATCTTTGTTCGTAAAATAATTAACCCTTCAACAGTTCAACCTTCTTCTTTAGAGATGGCAGTGGACCGTAGAAAATGGGGCCCCGCCCCGTTTGGACCGAGGATGGAGGACATGAAACGGGGATGGAGGTGGGGATGGAAGTTAAAATAAAAACCCATGCAGGGATGGAGGGAAGAATTTTGAGACAGGGCAGGAGTAGAGACCTTGTCCCCCGCATCCGCCCTGGTCAACTGCCATCCCTAATCCAAACCACTTCTCATTAGGCAAGACTCATGAGCCCAGAAATCAATGATTCTGGGACCAGATGGTGGCTGCATCTTCCTACCAATCTTTGATTGATCAATCTAGAAACTTTTTTCTATGTTCACTAATTCTGCCTTGTATGATCAGATCTGCATCTGATCTCAATTCCCATCCAACTATATGACTTTCAAAGCTGCATTCAGATCCAATAAGGGCTAAAGTGGGTGGGATGTGTACCCAAACCCACTTTGAAACAAGCCCAAAGGTTGATGCTTCAATTTGAATACAAACTACCTGTCGGAGTAGAGAACATTTGGTAAACTGTCTGATTAGAGATCATCGGCCAAACACCAGCACCATTCGATACAAATGAAGAAAGAAGCAAAAGATTATATAATTTCTTGATGCAATTTTCCTGTACAGGCATTAAATTTTCTATTGCAAATCCATAAGCAAAATCAAATGCCTGAAGGAGGAAATCAAAAGATATTTAATATCAATATACATCTAATTGAAGCAGTGGATGGCCATCAGGAAGAACTTGTGTCCTTCATTGAGGAGCCAAGTGGTGTGGACCATGGATACTTCATCGACGGATCCCGCGGAAATTGCCTGAAGTTGAGAAATGGTGCCCACAGTAGCAAGCTTCACATGGAAACAATTGGTTAAGAGAATGGCAAGATAAACCAACATACATGCAGAACATAATCTTACTAGACTGTGTTTGTGGACTGAGTTAAACAATCCTGTTCTCATGGGAAGCCTTGAATTTAATGGCATCATCCATGCATGTACAAATACCCTTGAACTTGGTTCAGATGGGAAAACTGACAATCATAAAACACCCTTCTGCATGCCGAGTTGTTTAGAAGGCGCTTTCCATCCCTCGGAGCGAAGGGTGTGGCAGGTAGTACGGGCCCTCTGACTTCCAGCATTGTGTTGTGTGGCTCTCCTGAAGCGAATGAAGGGAAGCTTGAAGCTTGGAAAGCCGATTACCATTAGGCTTACTTCATGGTTGGCCTTATAAAGCTTGCTAAGCTTCACTCCCCTCTTTAGTTGAAGATGTAATAATGCAAATCAGGCTCTGTTTGGGAGCCTTGAATAGGATGTGTGCTGCAGTCTTCACAATGCTGTCTGCTGTTTGAGAGCAGTCGTGCCACCAAAACAGTCATTGGAAATGGAATCGGCAGCCTGAAGACCGCATTTCAACACCATTCACAAGAGAATGTTTTTTACAACATCCTCAACACCACATTTTTGGCAAACCCATATTTTGACAGCACATGAAAATGATGTTTCTATCCCAATTCAAGGCTCCCAAACAAAGCCTTAATTATGCAAATACTAGCATAAAACAGTGTGAAAAGTTCAAAACTTCAAACTGCAACACCAAAACACTAACTTAGAACCTAGATGAAGAGGACAGTTGACCACTCAGGTACTAGACTAGTCCTCGTCTGGTGATCAAAGGACTTTTCAGATTCCAATTCAAACTTTAAGGGAGTTGCTGAATTTAAGAACTCAAGGAGAAGGGGAAGGCCACCAAGATTAAACATGAGAAAGCAAGAGTATACAAATATATGGGAAAATATGGCTACCGTTGACTGTATCATACCCTCCAATTAAAACAACCTGTTCTATCACATATTCTTAAATAAAGTGTAGCCAATATATTCCCCAAACATAAGGGAACTCTCAAAAGGTTAAAGGGGAAGCACATCCTTACCATCCTACTTACCCTGGGAAGAAAAGGAAGACACACAGGAACTGTACATACATCTCCAAGAGCTTTCTTTTATACCACCGCAGCCGAAGCCAATTAAAGATGACAGGCTGCATTAATGCTTTATTAATACAACACCAATCTTCACCATTTGAGGAAACAAACAAGAAGACAAATAATACAGCCGCTTGGGTCAGCCGAGTGGCAGCGAGCTTGGGGAAGGTGCTGACCCTTTTGTCCCAAGTTCGACTCCCACCGAGCATGCAGGTGCCTTTAATCGGTGGCCTCCGTGAGGGCTTGGGTGTTGGTAACCCCATCTCAGTGTTAACCTCGCACGAGGGCAGGCGCATTAAGTGACCCAGTTCACGGTGAGAGTTCCTTGTCATAAAAAAAAACTAAACAGGAGCTCTGCTTGTTTGGTAGGAGCAGCCATCTTGTGTTGGGACGTTGCAGGTTCAAAACCCAATGATAGTTGTATAACTGGTTGGGATCTGCCTAACCCCAGCTTGCCTTTAAAAAAAGAAAAAGAAAACCAACATATAAATTGCTTACCGGCATGATAAATAAGTACCAAAATGCAACACCACCCCAAGATATCCATGTCCAGATCCAGTCTTCTTCAGCAGTCCCAGTCACTGCATGTGCTGGTTGTTCCATCTGCCAAAAGAAAAAAAAAGTGTCATACAAGAAATGGGAAAATTTCACAAGTATAGAGGAGAATAGGTGACTCACAAGGATGAGAAAACATGTAGATTCAAAGAGAGAGCGCAGCTTCTGGAGGGGAAACTTTTCATGGACTCCATCCAGTAATTTATGTGATGACTGCATCACAAGTGATTGCTATGAATTGCAAAGAATACTGCTGGCGCTTATTATGGATAAAATAATATTTTTCACAACAATGCAACAAGTATTAAAAGTGGAACAAAAACTGAGCAGATTAGAGTCAGTTGGGAAATTAACTCAGATGTGGATCTGACTCAATTAGCTAAGTGCATTCTCATGGTATTAATATATGAAAGCAGTAGCCGCAGTACTATCATATGCTCCACATATATTATTTTAGTTGAAGATGAATTATACATCGATCCTCTCTAGTCACCAATCTAATTCCATTTGGACTCCCGTTGCCTATCCCCTTATATATAAGTCATTGGAAACTTCACAAAAGTGGCCGTGTTCTCATATCCACGGCCGTATTCATGTGACACAGGACAAAGTGTGTGCCTCACAGAAAGCAATTCTTGGACAGCCTTATTTCCTGTGACATTTCTCAAGGTTAATATTTGGTGCTATTGAAGGCAAGTATAAACCATTTTTTCAGATTTTTTAGATTTATTTTTGTAGATCAAACCTTATGAATGTGGTATACAAGATTAGTTTAATAGAAAATTGAACTTTGAACCATGTTATTGTGAGATGTAAGCAGGTTTTTTAAGGGGTTTTAAAAAACAGCAGCTTGCAATGCACTAAAATTTTACAACTCTAAAAAATCATATTTTATATCAAAATAACTCGGTCCAAGATCTTGATCCGTGACAAACTGATCAGTCACATGTGGTCAAATTGAGTCAATCAAGCTTGAACCTATTACTTGCCAATGTGGATAAGAATTTAACATTGTGGAGAAACATCAAAAAGTTTCAGAAATGACCAGACTCTCTCTCTCTCTCTCTCTCTCTCTCTCTCTCTCTCTCTCTCTCTCTCTCCACACCTGGAAGAGCAACGTCTGGAACCTCCTCTGCACATCGATATCACGCGGGGATTTCATCTTCCCTGGTGAGGTGGCTCTTCCGCAGCCGTCAGATACGACTACATCGACGCCTCCTGTCGATGCACGCATGGTAGGGGGGAGGTGGGTGCTGCCACCTGGCCTGTGAACCAAAGGCCTGGCTTCCATCTTCCTCCTCCTCTGCTCACTCCAAACACTTTCATGCGTTACCAACCTCACGGCAGCAGGCAGAGGGTGGTGTCGCACGTGCGGGTGGCACGTGGGGTGGATGAGGGACCTTGAGGCCATCATCTGTGACTATGAGAAGCCAGAGAGAGAGAGAGAAAGGGGGTGGGAATGGGATGATGCCATCTCTCACACCCTCCACATGTTGTGGCCTTGAAACAGTGGTAG
Source organism: Nuphar pumila (assembly GCF_984573655.1). Taxonomy (NCBI): domain Eukaryota; kingdom Viridiplantae; phylum Streptophyta; class Magnoliopsida; order Nymphaeales; family Nymphaeaceae; genus Nuphar; species Nuphar pumila. The sequence goes on from NC_143262.1 coordinate 74,513,778, forward strand.
TGATTTTTTGTCTTTGGAGAAATTTACGTATAGGCGCTAAAGTTATTAAAAAATTGCATTTAACCTCTTAATTTGTAAAACTTTTCATATAGACGCCTGTGTTTTCAAAATATATATATATATATATATGGATGGCAGTGGACCGGGAGAACAACGGGCCCGCCCTACCCCGCCTTACCGTTTGGACCGGGGATGAAGGGCATGAAACGGGGATGCAGGTTAAAATCTATCCCGGTGTGGGGATGGAGGCTGGGTTAAACATAGGCAAGCTAGGGTTAGGCAGACCCCACCAGTTATACAACCATACCATTGGGATTTGAACTTGTAACGTCTCAACACTAGGTGACATGCATTCACTGCTTTACTGGACAACTGGACCCCCGACCCCCTGTGTTGGTCAAAGGAAAAATCTCTTGCTTTTAAAAAGAAAACTAAAAAACATGAGCAAGTAGAAAGCATTTAAGTATAAAATAAAAATATGAAAGATGTAAAAACTGCTTTTATCAGCTAAATATTTAGTTGATATTCATATTTTGAAAATAACGTGATGTTTTTCAAGATTATCATGGCTTCTGAAATTATCATGATAAAACCATGATATTTTCAAAATATTAGAGAAATCTATATGTGAATAATAACCTATAAAATCTGGGTCAGGGTCGGCTTAATTAGTCCGCCTGCAAATTAGACGTGCACAACAAGCTCAAGCAGGCTAGGTTTGCACTGCTTTTAGGCCGGACCCTAGATTACTGGACCATGAAGATACAACCATATGCCATGTGAACTCAAGCAAGTGGGCTCAGCTCATCTTGACCTGATCACCGACACTGGTCAATGAGTGGCATTTCATTAGTCGGCTCGAGCCAAGTACATGCACGATTGTTCAATGGAAACCTTCACGACCAACATGAGGCTCAGCACAAGTCCAGTTGGATAAAAAAAACAAACAGCATGCATTTTCAGCTGTCACAAAGATACAGGTACGACCCAATACGTGATTTGAGCTCAACACTTATATATGTTCAAATTTTTTTCCAAAAATAAGATACATTGACACGGGTTTTTATAAATATTTTAATCAATAAAAACAATTTTTTGATATTTCATATATAAAAATATATTCTTTGTAAAATATTATTAAAAAGTAACAAATTTATTTAAATTTTAAATAAATATCCATACATGTCATTATCATGTCGACATGTCAGAGTGTGTCTGACTCGTGTCCCCCCCCCCCTCCCCCATGTCATTGTGACATAGACTTTCAGATTGGTGTAGGATCATCCGCTTTCATATTGGTGACACTCATCACGGATTGATCGTATGGCCCAAACCTGATCCAGCGACAAATAGGAGCGTGGTCAGGAATTAAGAGATCTCAACTCAACGGCTGTGGTATGTCCCAATCTCGATTCATACCAAATTCGAATGGTAAGATCCGAATTTGGTAACAAAGAAAAAATCCGATTAACTATTCAAGTCAGACCCATAAGGTCCAATTAACGACTCCCATTAGGACCCGCAGTTTTTTTAATTAAAAAATAACATATTATTTTACATGTCTGATCAGGGTTTGCTTTATGTTATCCTTACAGGGTCCAGGTAAGCCTATGGTAGATCCCTGATCTGTCCTGACCCGGACCTGGTAACAGAACCACAGAGTCGGATCCAGGTCCAGATAAGATCCCATCCGTTGACAATACAAGGTCCATCCTGAAAAAAACAGGCATGATAGAGTGCACAATGACATTCATGTAAGTGGTATAGACTGCACTGCAGAGAGAGAGAAAGAGAGAGAGAGCACCGTAATCATATGAATAAAACAACCACAAAAAAAAAAAAAATCTTAGAACTACACTTTATAAAAAAACAAAAGAAATGAAAAGGAAAGGAGAGGAAGGGAAACATAAATAAAAATCATCGATGTGAGGCAGAGTAGGCATCGAGTTTAGGGAGCAAGCCACGCCAAGCATCAGCAATCTCATTGGCAAGCTGGGCTTGCCCTTGGCAAACTCATGAAATGGAAAGCCCATATCAATCGTCTTCTCCTCTTGGAACCTCACTATCTCCTCACTCTCTGCTTTCAACTGGATCGCATTCAACAACCAGAAACAATGAGAGAGAGAGAGAGGTAATGTGTGTGAGAGAGAGCGCAAGCAAGATATTTTCACATAATAAGATGGCTAATTTTTCCATTTGAACAAAGAAAGCAAAAGGGACTTCTGTGGCACAGCAACAAATAGCACATGAATAAGACTGCAAAAATTCTGGGAAAAACCAAACATACATTGCTTTAATGCAGACAAATCCAAATCTACTTCACAGGAGAAAACTTGAAATCCGTAATGGTCTCACACTAAAAGTAACAATCAAGCAATAAAAAAGTTTGAAAAGGGTTCCTAGTTATGAATATTAAGAATAATACAGTTTGATAACATACCTTTGACTTTGAGTCCAATATTTCAAAAAAGTAGTTTTTTATTCTTTAAGTTCAAGAAAAATAGTTTCAGGTCTTTCTGAGTCCAATATTTCAAAAAAATAGTTTTCTATTCTTTAAGCTAAATAATAATGAATGTGATTCTTTTTCTGCACTTTGACAGATGTGTCACACGTATATCATAGGCCTGATAAAATTTTCTATTTGTTGATTAGCCTCCAGTAACCAACCACCCATTGGTGACCAAGTTTCCTAGACAAGCCAGCGAAAGCAATCAGAGAGAGTGGTGTAGGAAATTTTGTTTCAAACAGTGCTAAGCCATGTTCCAGTTCCAAAGTTCTGGAGCTCGCAATGGAATATTAAAAAGAAAAAAATATGTATAATCAAGATGTCATCAGAACTTACTTCCTTGCATTCTATTTCTGCTTCTGCTACCTTTTCAGATCGCATCAGCATCAGCCTCTTGACTGTTACACGAACGAAAATGCAAAATAAAATGTTTTTAAAACGAGTAGATACCAGTCATAGAAGTTCAAATGCATTTGCCCCTCAAAGCTTTTAGTTTGCAGTACCATGACACATTGCAGAAAAACCTGAAGTAACCATGAAACCGTACAGGTTAATCTCCTTCAGCTTGGCCGTTTCTGCCAATTCACATTGTTGTCTGCAAGCATTTGCTTTGTTGTTGGAAAAAAGAAGCGCAAACCGAATGCAACCACTTTTCAAACGGAGGCGATGGCAACAAAGTACCTAGAAGAAGAACACTTCTATATCTTGCACATAACACATAGAATAACTCCTTCCACCCAAGCTCCAAAATAAAATCCTTATCATTTAAGGGATACCACAAAAATATATATACTTTGATTCACAAGAACAAGAGATAATAAAGAAAATAAAAAACACAATAAGAGAGAGGTACACACCAATTTTAACGTGAAAAACCCTCTCAAAATAAGAGGTAAAAACCACGAGGGTTGAGAGCAACTCAACAACAACTCTACTATGTGATATAAAGAATGGCTACAAAGGGTATACACAATGCCTACCCACAACAAGCCCATAAATCACCACAATAGATAAACATCAAAGCAAATAAAGAGGTGGAAGTTGAATAATATCACATAATCAATAGTGATGACCTTCCCACAACAAAAGCCCTCTTTTTCTTATCCTAATCTTTACGAAACAAGAAGGGAATAAAAAGAAGATAAGAATACCAACCAAAGTTTTTTTTCTAAATTTCTCCTTCTCTCCCACTCTCTTTCTCACAATCTTGTGGAAGCCCCACACCAAACAAAAGGAAGAAACCCTCTTCCCTCTCTTTCTTTTTCTCTTTTCTTTAAAAAGCAAAAAAAAACAAAGGGACTCTCCAAGCATACCATCGTGCCCTCTTTTTACCTTTTTCTTTCTTTTTCACTTTTTCAACTTTAGTCCCTCACTTCTTGTTATTTTTCTCCTTTTTCAAGCCTTAAAAAAAACACGTATGGTGAAGTGTCTCTTCACCTTCCTTGGACCGGGTCCTCCACATGGAGGGAACCCAAATCCAACATATCTCCCCCTCACCGACTATGTGGAGGACTTCGCCAAACCGGCGATAGAGCAACATACTTCAAGCTTACCATGAGGCAATTCCTTGGTCATCATATCTGCAAACATAGTCTTCCTTTCCTTTCCTTTCTTTTCAAACCCTTCAGGTTGCACCATATATATCTCTTCCTCAAGATCACCATGGAGAAAGATTGTCTTCACATCCATCTGCTCAACTTCCAAATCAAGACTTGCTACCAAGCTCAAAGCAACTCTGATAGAAGACATTTTAACAACTGGCGAAAAGATCTCTTCAAGGTCAATACCTTTCTTCTGACTAAAACCTTTTACAACCAACCTAGCTTTATATTGTGGGTGTGACGAGTTCTCATCTCGCTTCACTCTAAAAACCCAATGATTCTTCAAAGCCCTTTTACCTTTAGGCAATTGTACAAGCTCAAAAGTATGGTTATCATAAAGAGATTGCATCTCATCTTTTATTGCTTCAATCCACTTCTCTTTCTGCACATCTTGCATAGCTTCATCACAGCTCTCAGGTTCTCCACCATTAGTCAACAAGACATACTCATGTGCAGGATATCTAGTGGATGGTTGTCTCTCTCTAGTAGATCTGCGAAGTGGCTCTGCAGCTGAAGAGGAACATGTCTTATGTTGCTCAACATCATCACCATCAGACATATCTGACTTGTCAACATTTTGTTGTGAATCTTCAACATCCTCATGTGTGTCATCTTCAACTGAATTTGAAAAAGATGACAAAGGAACAAGATCTATATCAATCAAGCTGTCACTGCTCTGAGATTTTTCCTTCACCACTTTTTTAATGTCTTCAATGGTTTGGTCTTCAACAAAGACAACATCTCTGCTTCTAACAAGCTTCTTTTCAATAGGATAATACAACATGTACCCAAACTCATGTTGACTATATCCTAAGAATATACATTGCCGTGTCTTTGCTTCCAACTTTGTCCTTTCATCTTTAGGAACATGCACAAAAGCTTTGCACCCAAAAACACACAAATGGTCATAAGAAACATTTTTTCTAAACCAAACTCTGTCAGGAACATCACCATCTAAAAGAACATGAGGAGATAAGTTAATAACATGAGCCATTGTGCATAATGCTTCACCCCAAAAAGGTCTTGACAACTTTGCCTCTGACAACAAACATCTAACTCTTTCAACAATAGTTCTATTCATTCTCTCAGCTACACCATTCAACTGAGTCTTAGAAGGAGTCTTTTGATGCCTTATACCATGTATCTTATAATACTCATCAAATGATCCCAAATATTCACCTCCATTGTTAGTTCGAATGCACTTCAACTTCTTCTTTGTCTGTCTCTCAACAAGAGCATGAAATTGCTTGAATGCATCAAACACTTGGTCTTTTCTCTTCAAAGCATAGACCCACAACTTTCTTGAATGATCATCAATAAAAGTCACAAAATAAAGTGCACTTCTAAGTGAACTCTCTTTCAAAGGACCACAAACATCTTAGTGAACCAATTCTAAAATTTCCTTCTTTCTTGATGGAGGATGACTCTTGAAAGATACCCTCCTTTGTTTTCAAACCAAACAATGAGTACATTTTTTCAACTTCTCTTTCTTCAATCCAAGAAGTAGATTCTTCTTTATCAAACATTCAATGCCCTTTTCGCTCATATGACTCAACCTCTTGTGTCACAATTCAACTGACTTCTCATTTTCAGTCACATTCAAGACATCTTTTGAAATCAACGTCTGCAAAACATACAAATTGTTTCCCTTCTTTCTACGAGCCATAACCAATGAGCCTCTAGTGAGCTTCCACTGTCCATCATTGAATGTACTTCAAGCAAACATCTGACACATGTGTAACATCTTTAAGCATCAACATAGTTCCATTGGTGGTTTGCAAATTTACATCACCAACACCAGCAACTTTAGACAAACCATCATTGCCCATTCTCAACACTCCAAAGTCACCTAGAGTATAAGTAGCAAATAACTCTCTATTTGAAGTAACATGGAGAGAGGCATCACTGCCTATCACCCAACTAGTATCATGACTAGTCAAGTTCACCACATCATCATCATAGACAACAACTAACTCAGTCGAAGTAGTCACTGTGACACAATCATCATTCTCATTATTCTTCTTTTCTTGCTTTTCACAATTCTTGTTCTCTCTCTTCAACTGAAAATAATATTTCTTAATGTGCCCTTTTTTTTTGCAATGATGACACTCTATATTCTTGTATCTTGATCTCGATTTGTTTCAGCTTTTATCTCTACCCTTCTTACCCTTAAATTTACTTCTCCCTCTATTTTCAGTGACAAATGCCTCTGACTGTGGAGAATAGCCTTGAGATTTCCTTCTCATCTCTTCATCGAGGACACTGGCTTTAACAAGCTTCATAGAAACAACATCATTAGAAGCGGAGTTGGTGAGTGAGACCCTAAATATCGCCCAAGAATTTGGTAGAGTAACAAGCATTCAAAGCCCTACAACTTCATCTTTAAATTTAATACTCATGCCAGACAACTGATTAATAAGCCCTTGAAACTCATTCAAGTGGTCGGCTATAGAGCTCTCTTCTTTATGCTCGAGTTGCATCATCCGTCTAAGCAAATACAATTTATTGTTGTCGGTCTTTGAAGTATACAAATTTTCAAGCTTAGTCTACAATGTCCTTGCATGATTCTCATGTTGAGTATGATTGTAGACATTTTCATCAACAAATTGCCGAATAAAATCACACACTTACTCATGCTCAAATTCTCATTTTTCATCACTTTTAGATTCGGGTTTTTGAGTAGCAAACACAGGAAGATGCATAGCCTTAACAAACAAAAGATCTTTCATCTTGTTCTTCCATAAATTGTAATTTATGTCATTTAAACTAATCAACTGACTTGTGCTTATATCTATTCTTGAACTTGAGGCTCTGATACCACTGATGTTGGGAAAAAGAAGCGCAAACCGAATGCAATCACTTTTCAAACAAAGGCGATGACAACAAAGTACCTAGAAGAAGAACACTTTTATGTCTTGCACATAACACATAGAATAACTCCTTCCACCCAAGCTCCAAAATAAAACCCTTATCATCCAAGGGATACCATAAATATATATATATATATATATATATATATATATATATATATATATATATATATATATATATATATATATATATATATATATATATACTTTGATTCACAAAAGCAAGAGATAATACAGAAAATAAAGAACACAATAAGAGATAGGCACGCACCAATTTTAACGTGGAAAACCCTCTCAAAATAAGAGGTAAAAATCACGGAGTTGAGAGCAACCCAACAACAACTCCACTATGTGATATAAAGAATGACTATAAAGGGCATACATAATGCCTACCCACAATAAGCCCACAAATCAACACAATAGAGAAACATCAAAGCAAATAAAGAGGTGAAAGTGGAAGAATATCACCTAATCAATAGTGATGACCTTCCCACAACAAAAGCCCTCTTTCTCTTGCCCTAATCTTTACGAAACAAGAAGGGAATAAAAATAAGATAAGAACACTAATCAAAGCTTTTCTTATTACTTTCTCCTTCTCTGCCACTCTCTTTCTCTCTTTCTCACAATCTTGTGGAAGCCCCACACCAAACAAAAGGAAGAAACCCTCTTCCCTCTCTTTCTTTCTCTCTTTCCTTCAAAGAGCAAAAGAAAACCAAAGGGACTCTCCAAGCATACCATCGTGCCCTCTTTTTACCTTTTTCTTTCTTTTTCACTTTTTCAAGTTTGGTCCCTCACTTTTTGCTATTTTTCTTCTTTTTCAAGCCTTAAAAAAACACGTATGGTGAAGTGTCTCTTCACCTTCCTTGGACCGGGTCCTCTACATGGAGGGAAACCAAATCCAACATTTGTCTGCCATGGTAGCCTGTTAAAATAAAGTAATATAAAATTATGGTTTCTATCTGCCTGAAATTATGGGACAGTAATTTAGCTATTCATTTTCATGGACAAAATGAAGACTATAAGACACCTTTATAGACTGCATTGCACACACATAATCTTTCAAAGGTTCTTCAAAATTCATCAGCATGTTGTCGGCCTTCATTGAATTAAAATATCATATCAGAGTTTAACACAGTATACTAGTGACAGGAAATGGGCTTAGCTTTTAAACAAAAGTTGTAAAATTATTTTACCAAAATTTCTCTCACCACCTTCTGGAGTTTATATGACAACATTTCTGCTTTTGTGCCAAAGTCGGAAAATGCTTTACCAAGAGAATTTCCCTCACAAATGCCTAAGAGCTCGACTGTTTTTCCGAAGTCAGACATGGACCGGCCCAATTCTGTAAAAATAGTAAAACAATACAATTTATAGATATTAAATTAGCTTGAACATCGATGTCGAAATCCAAAAAGGGAGACAGGCAATGTCGATGGGAAAATAGGATACAACAAATAGATCACTTATAGAAGACACCAATTTTCGCTCAAACTGTTGAATACCGTTGTGCCTCTACATGAGAGGAAAGGCATGCTTTTGTGCCTCTGCTAAGCGTTCTTCTAGCTCAAAGATATATTGCTTCAGTTTCTCATACTCGGGGTCAGACTCTTCAATAGGCTTTTCCTTTTCAAGCACAACATCAGTTACCTTGGATTGGACCTCCTGTTGTATACAAATATTCAACCACATTCAGAATAGCACCAAATCAATGTTATAGGCAATTTCATTCATACAAGAAGGCACCCCAAGTAAAAGTTTAACATTCATCCAAAGGAAAACAACAAAACAATGAAAGAAATTCCTCTAGACCATGAAAAGACTATGATATTCGTTATGCAAGTATGGTACACATTTAAATCAAGGTTCACATGAAAAAAGGGATTCATTTCATCAATAGGGTAAAATGGCCCCATCAATAACTAATCCATCCTAAGCCTTATTCATTGTTCATTTCCATTTATCAAAAAATAAGAAACAAGTAAACTATTCCAACTGAACATGAGCCAATAATGCAAGAGGGAATACACCCAGCCATTTAACATTGTCCCAAGAGAGGAACTCTCTTTGGAATCTAACATGCAAAGGTAAAAAGAATCATAAGAATCCTTCAAAAAATTGAGAGCTTTCGCTAAATCTTGTAACCACCAACCACCATCCCTCAACTGCATACATTTCTCCAATTCCATCTTCATCAATTTTGCCAAAATAAGGTCCCAAATATTAATCCACTTGAAAGAGCACTGGACTCCGGTGAGCACTGACCAGACCAATCAAGGAGCTTGCAAAGGAAAGCATAATCAATCCCAAGATTTCTGATCAAAGGACTGAACAGCTCACAGCCCCTTGCTTGAAGGTAGGGCCGTGAAACGAGATGAGCAGCTCATGGCTTGGCTCGTAAGGTGAGTTGACTCGGGAATCGCCAGAGTCGACCCGGATCAGACCCCAACTGGGTCATGATTCAGGACTGTCGATCCAACCCATTAAATATATTTTTTATCATGTATTTTATTATTTTAATGCATAATTCTTGTATAAAGTCACTTGTTACGAAGAATCTAATATTGTTCAATGAAAAAAGTTAATAATCATGTATAATTATTTGTGTTTGTAACTTATCTATTGACATATTAGCTTGAAGTCTAGTTATTTCGATGTCTTAGACATGTGCTTACACTATAAAATATAGAGTCCTAACTCGTCGAAATCACCGAGTCAACCCGCTGACTCAATGACCCAATAGGGGTATGATCCGAGCCCGAGTCACAAGTTTGCCAACTATGGTTTGAAGTCGTGAAATAGGCCCGGTAGGCCAAACAGGCTCAATGATAGTTCCCTCAGCTTGTATAGGCACTAACTAGTAATAAATATATTATACATATATTTTATACCATAAAATATAGATGGTTGAAGTGTTTCCTTACCAGCAATATTTTTATTATTCAAATTATATGGTCTACAACTTTGAAACAATGCATTTATTTTGTAAATTAGTGAGTTTGAGACTGGGCTTAGAGTTCAAATGTAACGACCCTAACTCATCTCCATTGAAAAGTGAAATTTTTTTTTTAACAATTGCATAAACCAAAACCCAAGTATCTGGAGCCTCATAGACTTAACCAAATTTCAAACCACAAGGGATCTTACATTGAACCAACAATCAGATAACTAACTTTATCAATCAATAATCAAAGTTTAAGAACAGAATTAAATTAATGTATAAAATCATAGAGCCACATTGTCTAAGAATATCATAAGTAGTCACGCAATATCGTAGGCTCTTTGTGGCATTCGTCCTCATCACTGAGCTTCAGATCCTGTGAACAACATAAGTAGTCATGCAATATCGTAGGCTACTTTTTCAGTTTATTTAGTTTGTATTGAACTAGTCAATATAAAGAGAGTCGTTGGACTCCCGATGGCTCTAAATAGAGTCGTTGGAAGCCCAACGACTCTCTATTTTCCCTTTCTTTTGTGTATAAATATGGGGCATTGCCCCTCACTAAATGTAAGCATTTTAGTGTAGATTACAATCAATAAACTCATTATCTTTTTGTTGTTCTTAAACCCATTTAGTGGATATTTTTATATGAACCCGTTTTATGGTTCTTTTGAGTGTTCATTTCGGTATTTTTAGTGGAACACTTTGACTATCCATTGTTGGTGATTTAGTGAACATCTTTGAAAGAGCTCATATTCTTGAAGTTTCAAATCAAACCCAATAAAGTTAGTTAGCATAAAAAATTAGTGTAATCATATGCACAACAATATGGCAATTGATACAATTGTATGCAATACATGACGTCTTATGACAATTTTCACAAACTTGAATAAGCAAATAATGAGTTATGCTCAATATATATAAGCACTCTACATAGAGGTGAAGGGATTATGAGGTTTGAGAATCATTCAAAAGATCATAAATCCACCAACGAGAAACAAGTACACTAACACATCAAATACTAAAGGTCAATAAGTCTCATTAAAGAGATAAGAACACATATGATAAGAGGTTAGAGCTAAATCATATGAGGCAATTGAAGACAATCATATAGAGATTCCCAAAGAGTTTTAAAAAAACTTAAGTGCACTAGTATACAACTACACAAATACAAAACCACTAGTGGGTGGGATGCAAAGAGCCAACTAAGGGCTACATACAATCTTCACAAGAGACATAAAAATAATATAGATATTTTCATAAAATACTCCCAAAGAACCTTAAAGATCCACACATATATGATCACATCAAATAAGCGATTTTTCTTATAATATCATATTCTTTAATAAGCATGATGTAGAATATCATTACACAAGGTAGAAATCACAAAAGATAAACATATTTATTATATAATAACAAGTCATGCTTATGCCATTCAATAAAGATGTTTTAAGGCATATGCTAAAAAGAAAATCTTAATCTAACATGTGTCATTTGAAAATAAACAATATTGTTCAAATATATATGAAATAATATAAAAAAAGGTCTTATTAAAAATCGATCACAATAAAAGTTCATGCTTAATCACATCATAATATATTAAAAATTCCAAAGATAGTCCATACATACATTAAGAAATATGAATTTTTAGTATTTTGCAAGACACATAATATTTTAAGAAGCCACATATTCAACTTGAGTGGATAACTACAAAGGTGTTTTCTAAAGAACACACTCACAATACCCACAAAGAGAACCAAAAAGAGGTGTTCTAAAATAACATAATCACAAATCCCACAAATGGGATACACAATAAGGCATAATATAAAAATATATTTTTATTCAAATGAAGTGAGTGTGCAAAACCATATATATCTTTGCAAAATATAGATTTTCATTGCACGTATCCATAATCTTAGACATATATATATATCAAAACACAACAATTTTTATATCAAAAAATATTTATTTTCAACATAATTGCTTTTAAAACTTACCATACATATGAAAAACAAGAAGCCAAAGATATATAACGGAATGCAAAATCTTTGAATCCATGTCATTCATTAATATGAATCCTTTCCAAGACCCTGATGTCTTGCTCTGATCAATGTTTTAAAGCCTGGTGACTCATCACTCGGTTTGTCCTTGAGTAACTCATGACTCGACCGGGTCATGTTAACTTTAGATTTTATATAAGGTATATAAATGTATGTATATATTATCTATGGTTTATATTATTTTATCAATATATTATATATAATTTACATTATATGATATTTTTTATATATTTAATATAGAATTTTATTAATACATGTATAATTATATTTTATGTATAGTATATAATATTTATATTATATTTTATATAATATATGTAATTATATATAAAATATAGTATATATGTATATATATGCATGACTCACCTATGATCGGTCGAGTTTTGTTAAACCCAAGTCACACTTATTTTTTGACCCGGTGACTTGGCGATCCAAGCCAATTTAACCGAGTCACCAGGTCAACCGAACGAGTTTTTAAACTATGGCTCTGATACCATGTCACAAAATGGTATGGATTCCAATGCACTCCACGATGAACTCTAGGAATCAAAACATTATATATTTGGACACAAACTTAAGAGCTAAAAGGACACACGTGAGAATGTGAATAAATAACTCTATTCATAATGGACATTAAAAATATAAAAGAAAAACTACATTGGTGAATGAATAACTTTATTCATAATGGACACTAAAATTACAAAAAAGAATACATTTAAACCCCACTACAAATGCACTCAAGACACGAGCCGAATACTACCTATCACTCTCAACCGAACACATACACGCAACCCAATTTATAGAGGAGAAAGAATGGTGTAAAACCATAGAGAAGAAATGAATGAGAGAGGAAGTCATCTCTCCTTAAAGAATGAGAGAGCTCCCAATGGTTAGAATTCTAGCCTTTGGAAGCAAGTCAAAGCTAGTTTAACTTGACCCTCAACATATATATATATATATATATATATATTATTATAATATATATAAAATATTTGTTATTATATATATTAAACAATACATATATATACTTATATAACAAAATGATACATTCATCTTGAAAGTATATATATGTGTATTTGATTTTTAGCTGATTTGTATATATAATAGGTTATGCCCATTAGGAGTATTTTGGTCTTTTTTATTAATTTATAATAGGTGGGGACCATTAGGGGCATTTTTGCACTTTTTTTTTGTATTTTACTTCTTTGTTGTATCCATTGGGATTAGCCCAACGGCTAGTTGGCTAGCCATTCGTGTTGTGTATTTCCTATGAATATGACTTCTCTCCCATACTATTGTTATGCTTTTCTTAAGCATTATTTGTGAATAAATCCATTTTTTTTTATGTTGTTTTGCTCTCTTGTGCTTACCTATTAGCGGCTATGTGTGAGTGTATTTGGAACTCTTGTATTTGCCCCTAAGTGACTTGTGTATTGTCCCTCTGGATTATTGCATGTTCACGTGTTTCTATTGCATGTTCACGTGTTTCTTGATTGGCCCTTAGTAGTCATGTCGTTGTACTCTCTCTTGTTTTATTACATGTGTATGTATGTGTGTGTGCATGATAGGTGGCCATGACAGATCAACGTTGCCATTATCATTGCGAATTGGCCTCATTTTTTAATCGGCCAAAAATCGAGATGAAACCAACATGATCCGACTTATTTTTAATAATTTGTAAAATGGTTTACATTAAATTTTTAATTTTTTAATTTTTAATATTATTTTAATATTTGTGTGAGTTGTGTCATTTTCTGGTTAAAAGTTTGCTGATTCAGTTATATTCATCTCCGAATTGGAAATGGCCGATTATGGGTCCTACACTATTCTTACAACATTGGTCCGGATGAGTTTTTATCCTTTTCCTTTTTGTTGTTTTTCATGAAACTAACCTTTGCATTGAACACGCGTTAATAGCCAAGACACATAGGGCACTAATGAGTTTCAGAATCTTAAATCTTATTTTTTCTGTTACTTATTCATTGTAGAATATTAAGATGTTGCCTTATTCACGTGGTCCAGCTAGGACACCATACATATAATTTACGGTCTGACATTCTTTTAGGTAAATCTTGTTTTAAATTCATAAGTAAATAATATCATAGTAATTCCTACGACCTATATCTAATTTGTGTCCAGTGGATTTACGTACATGTACAATATTTTACTTCTTTGGTAACAGCTTTTTCATAGTCTTGCATGGAATTTTTTTTGGGTACTCTTTCAACGATGTGCCTCTCAAGATAAACCAGTCATCCTTCTAGAACCATTTCAAATTAATTCAAAGGGATGTTTATGTTTTCACGTTTACTATTTTGGGTTTATTCATGAAACCCTTTGTGGCTTGAAGAATGCTGAATAATGAGAATTAGACATAGGGATGGCAGTGGGCCGGGGCGGGGCGGGGTCTCCACCCCTGCCCCGTTTCAAAATCCAAACCTTCATCCCCGCACGGGGATGGATTTCAACCTCCACCCCCGCCTCCATCCCCGTTTCATATCCTCCATTTCTGGTCCAAACGGGGGCTAGGTGGGGCAGGGGCCCGTTTCCCCTTAGTCTATAAGGAATTGGGGACGGGACGGGGCGGGGCGAGGCGGGGATTGAGACGGAGATGGGGCAGGGCAGGGAAAAGCTTAAGTCCATCCCCGCCTCCATCTCCGCACGGGGATAAATTTTAACCTTCATCCCCGCCTCCATCCCCGTTTCATGCCCTTCATCCCAGGTCCAAACGGGGTGAGGCGGGGCGGAGCCCCGTTGTCCCCCGGTCCACTGCCATCCCTAATTAGACATGGATTTGCCTGCATTTGCTCCATGTCAACTCATCTTTTCAGTCAAGGGTTTCTCACACCACAATCCATCCCTGTATTGCTTGTCATTTTATTGCGACCATGTGCTCCTAAGATAGTCTGAGAAATTTCTGCCTATGCTGTAATAGAAGGTAGTGACTGTTAAGGAAACCAGAGCCGTAGTGAGAGCAAGCCTTTATAGGGCAATTGTCACTAATAGAAGGTAGTGACTGTTAGGGCAATGAATAAGATGAAGTGGGTGAAACTCAGTGGCGATCTGAACATCCACAAGGCTGTGCACATCTGTCTAGGTGGGTTGGTTTATAGCATTTAAGTTTGAAGGATGTTATGAGTTCGATACTCAGGGTGCCATCCCTTGCCTTATGGCCAAAGCAGCAGGCTCCCGGGTGGGCAAGAGAGGCAGACAAGTGGTTTTAACCGTTTGAGGGTAGGCCATATGGCAGAGTGTATATCTCTCCCAAGCCACAACACCTATACCAGTGTTCCCCTTGATAAAAAGCTTAAAAAATAAAGGACGTCTGAATCAACTGATGTTGAAGAATCAGTGGATGAGTTATGTCCATGTTGCTGCTTCCAACTCGGGCTCCCAAACAGAGCCTAAAATGCATTGAGGAACTTCTACTGGACATCTAGGGGTCAAGAACCTTTCCAGTGTGTGTTATAAGAGCAGTACTGAATGGAGATAATCTAGATATGGCTCCTATCTATGTTGGAAATGAATATGCATAAGTTGTGTGTTAATAATCTTTCTGACATTTTTTTATAGTTCAAAAGTGATATTCACATCATTTGATGATATCAAGGGTCTTTCATGCATGTTCCGTAATACAGTAAAGTGTATCTTTAGAAAAAATTAATATGCAAATTAAGGTTCTACCTGTTTTATCTGTTTAATCACATGGTATGACATTTTTTGAGATATTAAAGTGTATACTCTGGTTCAAGCTGCTGATGGGTCGGGTCGTTAGCAGGAAGCAGTGCACTATTTTCACTGGATCTCAAGTAAAGGGTGATAAGTCGAATTGGAGGTTAATATTTTGCCAGTGCATATTCCTTGCTTTCCGTACCTATCAATCCAGGCCAACCTGCATACTAAACTCCTAAACCTTTCATTTAAAATGGAGACAGGAGACAATCACAATCCCACGTGCACATTTAACAAAATGTTACTCTAGTTGTTCGAATTTATCTTTACCATCAAGTTGTCTGTGCATGACCTCTGTGGTAGTCTGTTCATGTACACTTGCTCGTGTTGAAATATGTATCTGCTTTCAAATAAGTTCAGAAATAAGTTCAGAATACGATATACTAAGCTAAGCTTTGTAATTTCCATTGGTTTTTATTATTCTTTACGTCTTTTGGAAATACTAGAAATTTTTTGAACTGCTAGTTAGAAAGCTAATATTGTTCAGTTCACAGCACATAGTGAGCCTCTTTAGATAGTAGTTCTCAACCTCTGGATTTTTCATCATTTGCATCTTTTTCCTCTGGTTATGTGCACGACATGCCTATGCACTGGGATGGCTATGGCAAGTGAGCATGATCCACGAATAGACCCATTTGACTGATGGCTGTTGATTCTTTGGTAAGAAGCTGTTTTCTTCACATCTGATGGCAAATCCTTTTAGCTCACATACACTCAGATGGGTCATTGAGATAAATAGCTAAAGTTATCGCCATGCTAATTAACTGTGGTACTTGAAAGACCTGTGAAATTCTCTTCAAATGGGTGTGATAATGAAATTTGTTGTAACATCTGTGTAGATTCACCTTTTCCTTTCTAAATCATGGCATTGTTTTATGTATAAAGTTGGTTGGTCGCATTGCTGGATCCTTACCATTAAAGTCAAATGAGTATGCCTATGATGCTTTTCTCTAGCGAGGACCACACATTCTCCAAAATAATTAAACCATTTTTTAGTTTCCACGCCATTTTTCAACTTTTTCTTTTATTGGTTTCTTAGACATGAATTTCATCAGTGCATAGTACATACCAGTCTTGAAGTCTTCAAACTGCATGCCCTGACCACCTCGCTTGATATTCCTGATAGCAGATGAGGCCACATCTCCATCCTTATTTTAAGCGGAAAATGACCCTGTATGGGTAATTTGACCTGATTTCCTAAAAAATCCTAGAATTTTTTATATTCTCTTGATGTTCAAAATCACAAATATCCGATATCATTAAAACCTTTGTTTATCCTTTGCAATTGTGAATTTAGGCCTTAATTTTGCCATAAAATTGTACCGCCCATCGGCTATCTCCAACACTCACTTAAATACATAATCACAGGGCCTTTTATGTGAATTTAGACCTCACAAAGATCGCATAAATTCATTTGTGAAATTTCGGTGAAACTGAAACCACCAAAATCGTAAATATCTTATTGTTTCGCATATAATAAAATATATATCATAAATATATTTGTGAAACACCTTTCACAAATATCTTACTCTTTTGCGTATACTTTCCGAAATCGTATAAATTTATGTGTAAACACTTACCACAAATTTCATAAATAGTTTACTTTTTTCCATATATTGCATGCTCTTACATGAAGTTATTTATGAATATCCAAATATTGCAAATATTATACTTAAATATTTATGAAACTATGACAAATATGAGATATTTCTTATTTTTTGTAAATTTCTTGAATCATATATAAATTTGTGGTCCCCAACCTATGACAAATATATGGTCCCCAACCTGCTTATTTTCACATAATATAGAAGTTTTTTGTATTTTCTTTCCAACCAGTGGTTGTCAACTTGCTTCCCTTTCTATAACTAATTTAAGCAACTATTTTCAACTCATTTGTGTATATCATACTTTTTTGCATATACGTTTTGAAATCTTGTGAAGTATATTTGTGAAAATCCTATTGATCGGCAAAAATCAAACAGTTTTGCAAAATTGTTTCTCCATGTATAGACAAATAAATATGATTAACATAGAACTAAATACAGTTGTTTATACAAAATCAAATAACTTGAAGTTTAACAATTACAAAGTTGCATTCAACACATGAGCTTCATTACAAAGTTATAGTCAAAGTTTAAATTAATTCATTCAATTACAAAGTTTGACTTGATCCATATAATTATAAATGTAAGTTTAACTTGATATATTACAAAGGTGTATAATTGTCCACAACTCAACTAGCTGAACAAACTCTTTTGGCACCTTTCTAACTGATGCTCTACCTTTTTATTGTTTTTCGCACTCTTGGAAACTCTTTCCTTCATGTGCGTGTAGAACTTTATCATACGATTTTTTATATTTGTAACATCTTGCTGAAAATAACCTTTTATTAGCAAACAACTAACTACAACGAACATCTCAAGCTAGTCAACAACTGACATATAAACACATACTTGTGTGAAGTTCAATCTACAATTTTTGTTTAAATACTTAATATATTGTATAACAAATATATCACAGTCAAACCTATAAAACAGGAAAATACCTAGTAAAAAATATGTACATGTACAAAATAAGTTAACAAACAAATGCAAAGTAATTATTCATTCTTTTGTTGAGGAATATCCTCTACGTCGTCCAATTTTTGTAATAGTCAAACCCAAATTGCGCTAAAAAAATCAATTTGCAACATATATGCACGAAAAAAAGATAACAAACATACATAAAAATTAGATAATAGACATACACAAAAAAACAAGAACATTATTGAGTAGGTTATATTATTGTACTATTTGTTTGAGATTTTTATTTGCTAAATATGTGTTCGGAGGTACAACCTAAAGTCTTTTTCCTTCATGTCCATTTTCCAAATAACCCAATGCTTGTTGCCCCAGTTGAAAAGAATTAAGAGCTGCAATATAAATCTAGTGTAACATCGTTGTATACATGAAAATTTATTTGTAAGTATGCAAAGTTATGTAGACAGTGTCAAGAAAATGATACAACAAATCATTACTCTCCAAGTAGTTAATCGCCCCACCTCGCTGCCCTTTAGTTGTGACTATTTATTATGAACAAACAAGGTTTACCTGTTAGTTTCTATTAATCGATAGTAAAACAATATAAACATCGCTTTTATAACTCACAAAGAAATATGAGGTAAGGTAAAGGGTCTTTGGCAAGTTGTCTATTTTCCTATCCTTGTTGTAAGCCACTTGGAGTCTTTGTACAAATCTTTCTAGATGCTACATAGTAAATTCATTATGATAACAAAAGAACAAACAAAATTATGTGCAAACATAACAAAAAAATAAACAAATTAATATGTAAAACTAACACTTACGTCACTTGCCGAAAGAGTTTATTTTCCAAATTCATACTCTTTCAACTATGGGGTGTTCGTTTCTATAGTTTTTCCTTTTTCATTAACATATTCTTAACTACAAAATAAATTTTATACGATTAATATCAAATATACACACATAATTCTGGATATTGCTCATACCTCATGTACGACTGGTTGTTTCTTTCTCTTCAAAAGTTTGGGCCCTTTGAATCCCTTTCTTTTGTAAGAACGTCTACAGTCATACATCTTGAACTACCGAGATATGCACATAAAGAAATAATTAATTAAAAAACATTAGATATACACATAAAGAAGTAATTAATTAAAAAACACTAAATATACATACAAATAAGCATTTTATTAAACAACACTGTATATATATACATATTGTTATTAGTGGTGTCACATGTTGTGATCAACCTTACCACATACACTTCACTTGTATGGCACAATATCTTTGTGTTTAGGGATGACAGTGGATCATGGGGAAGTGGGGCTCCGCCCCGCCTCGACCAATTTGGACCGGGGATGGAAGACATAAAATGGGAAATGGACTGCGGATAGATGTTAAAATCAAAACCAATGTGGGGATGGATTTACTCTTTCCCCTGGATAAAAAGTGGCCTCACCCTATCCCATCCCCGATCTTTGTTAAAGAAGTTACTATTATACCCTTATACGTATTATAAAATACTATATATATATATATATATATTCCTAATGCTAACATAAAAGTCTTTCTTGAATCTCTTATCTCTCTTTCTTCTCCTTCCTCTAATGAGCCATGTGAGCTCCCATTTCTATCCTCTTCCTTCTCTCCTTCCTCTAACGACGGAAGGACCAGTGAAATATGGCTTTGCCCTGCCTCGCCCCGTTTGGAATAGAAGACATGAAATGAGGAATGGATCGGGGATGGAGGTTAAAATCAAAACCCATGTGAGGATGGAGGGAAAATTTTTGAAATAGGGCGGGGGTGGAGACCTTGTCCTCCACCCTTGCCTCGGTCCACTTTCATCCTGATCTGTGTTTTGTTCTCTACCATTAACCTTAGGTTGCCTTGTTTTGCAAACCAATTTTAGTGGATAGACAGCTATAAGAGTAGGTAGAGCGATGTGTGAGACATTATCCGCCATTGAAAAGAAAGAATATTAATTATATGCAGCTCGATATGATTCAACTTTGAAGAACTTGTCGTAGTAGTCCTCTGATAGGTTTCCCTCATACAAAATGTATGTGATCGCTTGTTTGCAAAGAATTTTGCTAACCTGCCACTCTTTACAAGTGCACAAGCACTTCTAAAGATCAACACTGTAACTGTGAGATCAATCACAGGCTTTGTACCATTGTTGGAGGGAACGCACTACTTGCACACATATTTGTTGTGCCTTTTTTTTTAGTTCTTCTGGTTTTTCTTTTACCTTCGGCACCACAATTTCTGTCATATGTTGTCTTATAATCTTTCTTTTCTCAAACAATTTTAACAATATGAAACAAAGTTTTTTAATAAGTAAAATTAGAGGTTTGTCAAGTATGATGAGAATCCATGAATTAAACCTATCCATTATAATAGATGTTAAGAAGCTATATCTTTTCGCTTGAAAGTGATAGTTAATCAAATGTTTCGGATCCACGTCAATGACAATATAATTGTATGCATATGTGCTTTGTTCTTTAACTTTGTCTTGTCGGCTCATAGTATTGATCTTTGTGATGAAATATTTTCAATAGTATTTATAGTTATTGAGAAGGAGTCTAAAGATTCATGGCCTTGATTTTTAGAGGTATTAAAGCATAGATTCATACACTTCGATGAGTTTGGAGAGAGAGGAGTATTGACAGTTATCTCAAATAGGCATACAAATTTAAAGTATATTGTCCTCTATACATGGCCTACATGTCATGTTGGATTTTGCATAAAACATTTGATGAAGAACTTTTTAAAAAAACTTGGCGAGAATGATAAAAACATGTACTTAAATCAATCTTTTTGATCGGTCTTAATATACCCTAGTGATCATCAGTAAGCATTCATCAGATGATCCAAATAGGCAAGAAGCATCTTGAAGGATTGTTCAAATAAATCATATAATGCAACCTTAGTGTGTTCTTGTCCACGCTATTCTTTTTTTTTAACCTTCATACCTTCCTCACGATTGATGTCATTCATGATTTCTCTTAGAGTTTTTTTTGGGTTATCGTGCATGTATTTGTGAATAACACTTAAAATCCAATTAGAAGATACTTTTTCCACTACACAAGGTTGTCTAGTGATTCACCACATGTATGCTCGCTATCATACATTTTTACTTAAAAGAAACATGCTCTGTGTACCTTTGTGCAATGAATCTTCCAGTAGCAATCAATTGTCATATGAGTGTTCTTCCTCGTGCATACGACAATAACTTTGTTATTGCATCTCTTTAAGAATTTTGCTTTATATTTATTCATGATCACATGATGTTTCAAAAACGCATGGCAGTGTTATAGATCATTAAACCTTATGCCCAAAGCAATTTCTTGATCGTGTTGGTAGCCATTGGAATTGTTCATAATTATTAAGTCTTTCATTATGAAATTGCTCATGCAAATCAGATGTATTTGCTTTAATATTTTTTTATTGATCTTCATTGTATGAGAACCCATTGAACGAGAACCAAGGGTACACATTCTCCAATGTCATTAGTGAATCGCTTTTACCTACCCTTATTTGTCCAATGTCTTCGTCATCTTCTATTGACATGGTATACTCATCATCATCAATATCATTTGATTTTGTACTGTCAATATGATCGTTGTTATCACTAATTGATTGTTTGGTTGAAATAACTAAATCAAAATCCATTGTATTTATTGTTTCATTTGCTTTTATGTATGTATCATTCCTGCATTTTTAATATTCAAGATTAACTATCAAAATATCACATTCATCATCACACCTACATCTTAACCATAAATTACACTAAAATTATAACTTGTACCTAATATTGTTGTATGCTCGAGAATGATGCATGTCATTCAAATTATTGCGACGAAGATCATTGACACTTTTTTTTTCATGTACAACATCAATATTGTTCACTATTTGAGGCAGTTGGATAATCGATAAAGGACTTAGCTCGATAGATGGTGCTTGAGATATATGCACATTCTTCATGAGATTCACATCATTTCATTGATCAACTACTCCTTGTCTAACTGCTTCTTCATTAACTTTGGATACTTCTAAGTAAACATCACTATTGATTAACATCAATTTTACATCATCATCATCATCAACATCTATCTACATTTCTTGGTTATTTGGAGAATAACTATACCGGAGGCTCAATAAGTCTACCGCATATTCGTTTTATGAGACATCAAAGCCGCAACTTCTTTAAAGGTAATATTTTTTAAAACTAGTATATATTTTCAATTAGTATAATCAGACTTATGGTAGTGTACTTTAGCTCTTTCAGACGCCATCATTGACTACCTACAACAACCTTGATAGTGTATTTTAGCCTTTTCAATGTTTGTGCACAGTGAACCCTAGCCCCATTACACCAATATAAGAACAACAAATATTAACTAAAGGACAAGCAAACAATCATAAATTATCTATAATAATATATAAATTTCTATAAAAAAACTGTAAACATAATAAACTCTAAATGTTAAATCCGTTGGTTAGGAACGTCAATGACAACACAAGGAAACATATAAAAAACATCCATAGCAACAACAAAACGCAAATATGCTTGAGGATATTAAATGGTCATGAGCTGGATTCGTTCACACCTCTGATTGTAAGTTGTCATATTAAACAGAAATACACATGGGGATACCCACGTATGTATTGTATGAAACTCACCTTTCAAACTTGTAAATAAAAAAGCCGAAGAACAAGGATGATACATCAATCTCTTTAGAATGCAAGAATCATCGTAAGGGTTCTATAAAGAAGTTCTTTGCAGACACAAACGAGAAGAAGAAACACTCGAACAAAAATGAGTATATATATTATTCGACAAAATCGTATATAATAAAAATTTTATAAATATTTAAGTAGCATATTTGCGATTTTGTTGATTCCCTTTAAGTGAAGTTTCGCACATAAATTTATATTTCAGGAAGTATATATGAAATAGTAGGATATTTGTAAGAGGTGTTTCATAAATATATTTATGCAAAATATTTTATTATAAGCAAAATAGTAGGATATTTGTGATTTTGGTGGTTTTAGTTTCACTGGAATTTTGCAAATAAATTTATGTGATGTTCGAAAGGTTTAAATTCTCATAAAAAAATATGATTTTGTATATAGGTGGGTCGATCCACGATCACCCAAATCGCATCGTGTTTCCTCCGCGTCCTCGGCAAACCGACGATGAAGTCCATCGTGATGTCCTCCCACTTCCATTGTGGAATCACCATCTGTTGCATCACTCCGCGTGGTCGTTGGTGCTCGATCTTAACCTGTTGGCAAGTCAAGCACTTCGAAACGCACTCAGCTACGTCCCGCTTCATTCCACTCCACCAATATCTGCGCTGCAAATCTTTGTACATCTTTGTGCCGCCCGGGTGAATCGTGTACTTGGACTTGTGGGCCTCAGCGAGAATCTCATCTCTCAAAATAGGGTCTTCTGGCACCCAGAGACGATGCTTACGCCATACACCTCCTTCCTCACTCAATCGGAAGGGAGTATCGGCCCGTTGCGCTAGAGCCTTCAGCTTTTCGTATTGCGCATCAATCTTCTGACTGACAAAGATCTTTGACAATAGCTCAGGTTGAGCTACCATGCTGGAAAGACTGATCGAAACCGGAGTGACCGCAAACGGTTCCCACGATATCAGATCCTTGATCAGCTTCCACCCCGCAAATAACAAATTAACAGAAACGCTGGGAGACTTGCGGCTCAGAGCGTCGGCCACAACGTTCGCTTTTCTTGGGTGGTAGGACAAGGTAAAGTCGTAATCCTTGAGGAATTCTAGCCAACGTCGCTGCCTCATATTCAGCTCTTTCTGCGAGAACAAATATTTTAGGCTCTTATGATATGTAAAAGCCTCAAACTGCTCCCCATACAAATAGTGCCGCCATATCTTCAATGCGAAGACCACCGCCGCTAACTCCAAATCATGAGTCGGATAATTCTTCTCATGTAATTTAAGTTGGCGCGATGCATAGGCGATCACTCTATCGTTCTGCATTAAGACGCAACCCAAACCTATCCCGGAAGCATCGGTGTAAATCACGAAGCCGCCTTGACCCGAAGGTAAGGCCAAAATAGGAGCAGTCGTAAGACGTTCCTTCAACATCTGAAAACTGCTCTCGCACATGTCGTCCCACATGAACTTAGCTTCTTTCTTCAGGAGCTGCGTCAAGGGTAGAGAGATCTTAGAAAAGTCCTGGATAAATCTTCGGTAATACCCAGCTAATCCAAGAAAACTCCGAATGTCACGAACATTCCTCAGCTGCTGCCAACTAAGTACAGCCTCGACTTTCGCTGGATCCACGGACACACCTTCCTTGGAGATGACATGTCCCAAAAACATGATCTCCTTGAGCCAAAACTCGCACTTAGACTACTTAGCGAACAACCGCTACTTTCGCAAAGTTTCGAGAATAACTCTAAAGTGCTCACGATGTTGCTCCCAGCTATCTGAATACACCAAGATGTCGTCGATGAACACGATCACGAAGGTGT
Source organism: Nuphar pumila (assembly GCF_984573655.1). NCBI lineage: Eukaryota > Viridiplantae > Streptophyta > Magnoliopsida > Nymphaeales > Nymphaeaceae > Nuphar > Nuphar pumila. The sequence continues at coordinate 74,538,515 of NC_143262.1, forward strand.
CCAAGAAGGGTTTGAACACCCTATTCATGAGATCCATGAACGCTGCAGGAGCGTTAGTGAGTCCGAAGGGCATGACCGTAAATTCGTAATGCCCATACCTGGTCCAGAAGGCCGTCTTGGAGATATCATCTCCCTTAATTCTGAGTTGATGGTACCCAGATCTAAGGCCGATCTTTGAGAAGATCTTGGCCCTCTGCAACTGATCGAACAGATCCTCGATGCATGGCAACGGGTACTTATTCTTTATTGTCGCCTGGTTAACCATCTGATAATCAATGCACAATCGCAATGATTCGTCCTTCTTTTTCACGAACAAGACGGGAGCTCCCCAAGGCGAGACACTGGGGTGAATGAATCCCTGATCCATCAACTCCTGCAACTGCTTCTTGAGCTCTCCGAGCTTGGCTGGCGCCATCCGATATGGAGCTTTAGAAATTGGCGTAGTACCCGGCAGCAACTCGATGCTGAACTGCACCTCGCGAGGTGGAGGAAGGCCTGGCAGTTCCTTCGGGAAGACGTCTGGAAAATCTTGAACAATCTCCAAGTCTCCCATCGGGACTCGCGTCGGCTCGGACTGGATGACACTGACCAAAAAGGCAATGCATCCCTTCCTCAGGTAGCTCTGCGCCTTCAGCGACGAAATCAACTTGCTCGCCCGAACAGGTTTCACAATCTTAAATTCCATCTTGGGCAATCCTGGTGGAGATAAAACAATCATGCTATCTCGGCAGAAAATCTTGGCATGATACTTGTGCAGCCAATTCATGCCTAGGATGACGTCAAATTCTGTCATCACTAGCAGGATAGCACAAGCCGGTAAATGCCAATCTGCCAAGACTACGTCCAACTCTGGTACGTAGGCCGCATAAATGGTGTTTTTCCCAATCGAGTTATACACTTCAAGGGTATTATGCAAGGGTTTTACAGGTATGTGCAAAAACTCGGCAAAATTTACCGAAATAAAAGAGTGTGTGGCACCACAATCAAAAAGCACAAAAGCCGCTTGGTTAGCGACAAAAAGGGTACCTTGCACTAGGTCGCCCTTGGTCAACTGCTCGGCCTTGGCTAAGTAGACGCGTCCTGGCGCCCTCCTTTAACCGCTCGCCTGCGGTTGTGGCGTCTGATACTGCTACTGCGGTTGTGGTGGCTGAGGGAGCAAAGGTGCTCCGCTAGTCTGCCTGGAATCATCAGCCGCCTTTTTGCGACAATCACGGGCATAGTGGCCCATCTTGCCACAATACAGGCATCCGCCTGTGTCATACGGGCATGTCTGCCCAATGTGAGATTGCCTGCATCTGGGGCATACGTTGTCAGCCTGCTGCCCGGCTAGAGGGTTGCCCTGTGGCCGCTGACGCTTCGAAGGAGGATATCGCTTCCTTCCTCTTTCGCTCTTTACAGGAAGGAACGGTCGTTTGCCTGGGTCACCGGAAGGTGTCTTCGGCTCACCACCCGTAGCGGGTGGCCTCTTGCTCTGAGTACTCTTAGTGCGCTCCCAGGCTTCACTCATAACGGTGGCGGCAGCAACTGCTGCAGAGAAGGTCGAGGGCATGCTTGTTAGGACCCGATGCATAAGTCCCTCCTTCATCCCCCGAACAAACTTTCCTGCTCGCTCACGATCATCCGGGAACAGGTTGGGGCAGTAGGGTTCCAAACTTTGGAATTTGATGATGTAATCCGTCAAACTCGAATTGCCCTGGCAGAGCTCCAAGAACTCCACCTTCTTCTTCTCCCTTGCGTGAGGCGGGAAGTAGTTCTCCAAGAAAGCCTTTCTGAAAGCTTCCCAAGGAATGGGTGAAATTCTCGAAAACTGCACACCCCGAGCCATGTCCCACCAACTACGGGCATTTCCCTTCAGCCTGAAGGTCCCGAATAGCGTCTTCTTGTCATCGGGCACTGACAAGACCTCGAACACTCGTTTCATCTCCTTCACTCTGTTATCGGCCATGTCTGGGTCAGGCTTGTCGTCGAAGGTCGGGGGGTCAAGCTTCAGAAATTTCTCATACATCACTGCGATATGCGGGATCGGCTCAGGAACGGGCGCTGGTTCCCTTTGGGAACGAATCTGGTCTCGCATAGCCGCTGCCAGGGAACCTAGGGAATCCATCACGAATCCCCGCTGATCTGACCATTCGTCAGCAGACCCTTCGTTTGAGTTCCTTGCCATCCTTGGAGTAAACAAGGAATACCAATAATTAGAAATTTTAGGAAGCTCAAAACAAGCAAAAACATAAGTACTATTCATGTTTAACATGAGTAGTTTATGTAACCCCAGCAATGCTGGTACAGAAGCAAAACGTGTCAAGCCACTTAACTTAACAATGCAACGTGCACCTACTAAGCAAGAGGAAAAGTATACTCAGCGCGATGTGGATGCTCAATGGTCAAGGATCCTTGCTTCCCTTAGCTCTGATACCAAGTTGTAACACCCTAAAATTTCAAACTTGCCAACCTTTCAGAAAAACGGATAAGAGACTAAAAAGGAATCTCTTCATCTTAGAGATATTTTACGAAATCAGCGGAAGACTATACTTTTGCTAAGTTCAGAAAGGCAAGCTGACAACTTTGGGCGTGTTAGCTAAAAGAACCAAAACGCACAACCCATGTTACTTGCAAACACTTGGAAAAGCCACTTTCATTTAAAAAGTTCTCCAAATAGTACAAAATTCGGATATCCCAAGGAAAATCCGTTACAAAACCCCAAACAACAGGACGCGAGCTAAGAGCAAGAAGAAGAGCGTCTTGAAGCCATCTTGCCATCGCACCATCGCCTGTGGTGTACCTAATCATCACCTGTACCCATAGAATGGGTTAGTTTCACGAAAAAACTAGTAGGTACACAAGAGAGACTACAAGGAACTGAATTATGTAGATTTAATTCAGTAGGTTACACAGTTTAAAGCAGATATGCAGTTAAACAGGTAAGCAATGCACACAGGTAACTAGTGCAAACGAATAAGTAGTGCAAGCGAACAAGTAGTGCAAGCGAGTCAGTAGTGCAAGCGAATCAGTAGTGCAAGCGAGTCAGTAGTGCAAGCGAATCAGTAGTGCAAGCGAGTCAGTAGTGCAAGCGAATCAGTAGTGCAAGCGAATCAGTAGTGCAAGTGAGTCAAACGACCCTACGACCAGTGTAGACAGACCTTATGTTTCGATAATTACTAACCTGCGGGTACGCGCAGGCAAAATATAGAAACAACTGAAACTAGTTCGGGCGTCTGTTATTCTATGTATTTTCAATAACCCGAATAGCTAGTTGAGTCCGCTCCAAAGGGACGGCTTTAGCCGAGAGAGGATTCCCCAAAGGAGGCAGTGCCACGGATGCATCCAACTTCTGCAGAAGTGTTGAGCTAACTATTGTAGCCCCTTTCCCCTAAATCCAATGACTGGGGAAGCTGGATCGTTGCCCGTAGGGTGGTTGTTAACAACCTGTCCATTAGAGTTTGTACCGCTCTGTCCTCTCCCTTGACAGACACATAGAAGCGAATAGGTACGTTAGGGGTTGCTTAACTAACGACCCATTCTATGATGTGGTCTTTAAATCACTCGAGCATCTTGCCTGTGAAGGCGAATGTGAGGCCATTTATGTGATTACAGCATTGTGCATTGTGCATTGATCGAGGTCGCACGACCGTCTCATCCGATCATCGCAGTACTAGACGTGTCGTGCACGACTACAAGTACTCTAGGATGAAGGGGGTATAGTTCCTCAACAGAAGCTTCAACAGGAGTGTTTCACAAAGATGTAAAGTTTATCTACTTTACTTTATCCTTTGAAACAGCAGTACCTTGTGCCAACATTATGCATGTGATTATCTCGAATCACATCCGCTATCGGGGTATCTACATGTCTCGCATGACTCGATACCGGCCTCGATAGACGGGATACGGGTTTCTCAACAGAACACCCGCTAAGAAGTTCGCTCGCTCCCGACAAAACTCTTGTCGCAAGAGGGAGAATGGTAAATGCCCCTTGCATCCTCCACGAGGATGACTTTAAGGCATCCGCAAAGAGCAAGAACCTGCACGTCATCTGCAATAGCAAGAGTCTAGGCGCAAAGCGCGACGGCAAGTAAAAGTTGTAAGCAGGAGTGCAACGCGAAACCTCGACGCGATGCGCGACAGCAAGTAAAGACTGTCAGGAGGTAAAGGGCAAGGATCACGAAACAGCGTCCTTGAGTTAAATGCGTACTAGTATATATATTTCTATATATATATATATATATATATATATATATATATATATATATATATATATATATATATATATATATATATATATATATATATATATATATATATATTTATTTATTTATTTATTTAATGGTCCCTTTTTAGTTAATTGAACTTAATTCAATTGTCCAAGTCTTTTGTGCAATCTTCCCCTACCTTGGAGGGTTACGAGCTTGCTGACGTCTGCGGACGTACACGATTGACGGCTCGGGTCGCGGAGCGCGAGTGGGATCTGTCGTAGCTGCAAATATGCGATATTAATATACAAACCCAGACAAAAGCAAAAGCAAGGCAAAGACTCGACTTCTATAATACATAGGGTTGGGGCCAACCATCCCAAATGACTCAAAAAAAAGGATAAAGCAAGGCCAAATGAGCCTTGCCGCCTAAAGGGGGATGTAGTCAATGCGAGCAGATGACTCACGTTTACTAGAAATTCCTCGTTGGAGACCAACAATTGTAATGATCTGTCCCCATCACGATGTAGCTTCCAAAGATTTCCCGGGCCTGTTGGCCAAGGGTATAGGCCTGCGCACAAAGGGCAAGGGGCCATCGGCCCCTGTTGGCAAACAAAAAAAAGGCAGGGGCCATTGGCCTCTGCTGGCACATCAAAAAGGCAGGGGCCATCGGCCCCTGCTGGCATATCAAAAAGGCAGGGGCCATCGGCCCCTGCTACCACAATCAAAAAAGGCAGGGGTCATCGGCCCCTGCTGGAATATCAAGAAGGGGGCAGGGAGGAGGGGCTCGGCCGCTTCCCTGCCATAGCAGAGAACAGAGAGGAGGGGCTCGGCCCCTCCCCTACCGTAACGGACGCAAAGAGGGGGGTGTCATGCTCCACCCCTGCTAAAAGGGGGCACAGGGAGGGGGTTTGTCCCCTCCCGTGGTCACACAGAGAAGTGAGGGAGAGAGAGAGAAGAAACTGAGAGGGAAAAAGGGAAGCAGTGGCGTACCAGGTGGTTTTCGGGGGAAGCTCGCCGGAGAGAAAGGAGGGGTCGCCGACGTCGGTGGCGGCGGCTGTCGAGAGTCACCGGCGTCGCTGGCGGTGGATGAGCGAGAGAGGGAGTTGGGAAGAGACGAGAGGGCGAGAGGCGGTGAGGGGGTTTCGTAACCCTCCTCCCGCCTGCCTCGCTGTCTTAAAAGACAGCGAGAGGCGGTGGTCTGGGTCGGGTCCAGGTCGGATCCGGATCCGGCCCGAACCAAAAAAAAAAATTTTTTTTGTTACATCCTACCCTCCTTAAAATAATTTCGTCCGCAAAATTTTTATTGCATAAATTGGTCAAAATACAAGTCAGGGTATTTATCTCTGACATCAGACTCAGGCTCCCATGTACAGTCATTAATTCCATGGTGTTGCCAACGTACTTTTACAAGAGAAATCGTCTTCGATCTGAGCACTTGGTCTCGACGATCAACGATTGCCACTGGTCTTTCCTCGAACGTCAAGTATTTTTGGATATCCACATCATCATAATGAATGATGTGTGATGGGTCGTGAACGTATCTTCTCAGCATAGATACGTGAAAGACGTTGTGGATCTGAGCGTACTGAGGAGGCAGCGCAATGCGGTAAGCCGCCTCGCCGATCCGATCCAGGATCTCAAAAGGTCCGACGAATCGCGGACTCAGTTTTCCCTTCTTCCCGAACCGAAAAACGCTCTTTGTAGGAGAGACCTTAACAAAAACCATATCTCCCATTGAGAACACGATCTCTCTACGTCGACGATCGGCGTAACACTTCTGCCGACTCTGCGTGGTACACAGACATTCCCTGATCATCTGCACTTGTTGAGTATAGTGCTGTAGCACTATAGGTGAATCTAGCATCCATTCACCAACCTCATCCCAGTAAACAGGTGATCGACAAGGCTTCCCGTATAAGGCTTCGTACGGGGCCATACCGATACTCGCATGATAACTATTATTGTACGCGAATTCCGCCAACCCTGTATGAGAGTCTCATTCTCCCTTCCAATCTAACATGCACGCTCGCAGCATGTCTTCCAAAGTCTGAATCGTCCGTTCAGATTGTCCGTCGGTCTGAGGGTGGAAGGCGGTGCTAAATTTTAGCTTTGTGCCCAAAGCCAACTGCAACTGCCCCCAAAACCTGGAGGTGAACCTCGGGTCACGATCGAAGATGATTGACACGGGAACACCGTGCAATCTCACAATCTCCCTGACATAAAGGTCTGCCAAGCTGTCCAGTGACTGACTGAGTCGTATAGGGAGGAAATGCGCTGATTTAGTGAGTCGATCCACGATCACCCAAATCGCATCGTGTTTCCTCCGCGTCCTCGGCAAACCGACTATGAAGTTCATCGTGATGTCCTCCCACTTCCATTGTGGAATCACCATTTGTTGCATCACTCCGCCTGGTCGTTGGTGCTCGATCTTAACCTGTTGGCAAGTCAAGCACTTCGAAACGCACTCGGCTACGTCCCGCTTCATTCCACTCCACCAATATCTACGCTGCAAATCTTTGTACATCTTTGTGCCGCCCGGGTGAATCGTGTACTTGGACTTGTGGGCCTCAGCGAGAATCTCATCTCTCAAAATAGGGTCTTCTGGCACCCAGAGAAGATCCTTACGCCATACACCTCCTTCTTCACTCAATCGGAAGGGGGTATCGGCCCGCTGCGCTAGAGCCTTCAGCTTTTCGTACTGCGCATTGATCTTCTGACTGACAAAGATCTTTGACAATAGCTCAAGTTGAGCTACCATGCTGGAAAGACTAATCGAAACCAGAGTGACCGCAAACGATTCCCACGATATCAGATCCTCGATCAGCTTCCACCCCGCAAATAACAAATTAACAGAAACGTTGGGAGACTTGCGGCTCAGAGCGTCGGCCACAACGTTCGCTTTTCTTGGGTGGTAGGACAAGGTAAAGTCGTAATCCTTGAGGAATTCTAGCCAACGTCGCTGCCTCATATTCAGCTCTTTCTACGAGAACAAATATTTTAGGCTCTTATGATCTGTAAAAGCCTCAAACTGGTCCACATACAAATAGTGTCGTCATATCTTCAATGTGAAGACCACCGCCGCTAACTCCAAATCATGAGTCGGATAATTCTTCTCATGTAATTTAAGTTGGCATGATGCATAGGCGATCACTCTATCATTCTGCATTAAGACGCAGCCCAAACCTGTCCCGGAAGCATTGGTGTAAATCAAGAAGCCGCCTTGACCCGAAGGTAAGGCCAAAATAGGAGCAGTCGTAAGACGTTCCTTCAACATCTGAAAACTGCTCTCGCACATGTCGTCCCACACGAACTTAGCTTCTTTCTTCAGGAGCTGCGTCAAGGGTAGAGAGATCTTAGAAAAGTCCTGGATAAATCTTCGGTAATACCCAGCTAATCCAAGAAAACTCCAAATGTCACGAACATTCCTCGGCTGCTGCCAACTGAGTACAGCCTCGACTTTCGCTGGATCCACGGACACACCTTCCTTGGAGATGACATGTCCCAAAAGCATGATCTCCTTGAGCCAAAACTCGCACTTAGAGTACTTAGCGAACAACCGCTCTTTTCGCAAGGTTTCGAGAATAACTCTCAAGTGCTCACGATGTTGCTCCCAGCTATTTGAATACACCAAGATGTCGTCGATGAACACGATCACGAAGGTGTCCAAGAAGGGTTTGAACACCCTATTCATGAGATCCATGAACGTTGCAGGAGCGTTAGTGAGTCCGAAGGGCATGACCGTAAATTCGTAATGCCCATACCTGGTCCGGAAGGCCGTCTTGGAGATATCATCTCCCTTAATTCTGAGTTGATGGTACTTAAATCTAAGGTCGATCTTTGAGAAGATCTTGGCCCTCTGCAACTGATCGAACAGATCCTCGATGCGTGGCAACGGGTACTTACTCTTTATAGTCGCCTGGTTAAGCATCTGATAATCAATGCACAACCGCAATGATCCGTTCTTCTTTTTCACGAACAAGACGGGAGCTCCCCAAGGTGAGACACTGGGATGAATGAATCCCTGATCCATCAACTCCTGCAACTGCTTCTTGAGCTCTCCGAGCTCGGCTGGCGTCATCCGATATGGAGCCTTAGAAATTGGCGTAGTACCCGGCAGCAACTCGATGCTGAACTGCACCTCGCGAGGTGGAGGAAGGCCTGGCAGTTCCTCCGGGGAGACGTCTGGAAAATCTTGAACAATCTCCAAGTCTCCCATCGGGACTCGCGTCGGCTCGGACTGGATGACACTGACTAAAAAGGCAGTGCATCCCTTCCTCAGGTAGCTCTGCGCCTTCAGCGACGAAATCAACTTGCTCGCCCGAACGGGTTTCACAATCTTAAATTCCATCTTGGGCAATCCTGGTGGAGATAAAACAATCCTGCTATTTCGGCAGAAAATCTTGGCATGATACTTGTGCAGCCAATCCATGCCTAGGATGACGTCAAATTCCGTCATCAGTAGCAGGATAGCACAAGCCGGTAAATGTCGATCTGCCAAGACTACGTCCAACTCTGGTACGTAGGTCGCACAAATGGTGTTTTTTCCCAATCGGGTTATACACTTTAAGGGTATTATGCAAGGGTTTTTGTGATCATCGCAAAATTTTTCCTCTCTTTATGGTTTCTCTCCCTTCCTTCTTTTTTCCTTTTCTAACCTCTATTTTCCTCCTTTTTGAAGGGAGAAGAATAAAAGAAAGAAAAGAAAAAGAGAAGAGAAAGAAAGAGAGAAGAGGAACTATTTTGCGCGGTCTCACTTAACCTTAATTTGAAAACATTTAGAAATTTAACTCGCCTCCGTTTTGAAAATATTGCGGGAAAATGGAGAGACGGGATTCGCTCGTCGGTACGAGGTTCGACCGTTCCTAGCGCCTTTACGGAGGGTAATCGAACCAATGATCGAATCTATGCCTTTTGCTTTGCCTAAATATAATCTAAGAATTTATTCTAACTCTAAATGCACAAAGAATCATGCTTGTGCAATGCGAGGATGTATGCTCTTTTCAAAGATGTTTTGGAAATTTTCAAGTATTCTGAGATGAACTTGGTAAGGGAATGAAGAAATATTTGAATTTAACTTAGAACTTGAGATAGATCAGAGAAGTTCTAAGTTTTCAGAGTTGGGAAATAAATATTAATTTTGAAGAGAAAGATTTGAAGCTTTGAAATGAAAGAAAATGGAATTTTAAAGTCAGAAATGAACTTTGAATTTAATCATGGATTTAGGAGAAGAAGATGAAATTTGAAAGTGTAATCTTAAGATTTGAAATCAGGACAAGCTTGAGAGATCCAAATGATATAGAAAGTAGAAATGGATTCAGACGAGATCTGAAAAAGGAATTGGATTTGAAATCTAGAATTTAGGAATGGAATTGGATCTTAAAATGGATTTAAAATTTGAAATCTGAGATCCGGTGTAAATTTGGGTTCTGGATCCTAAGATGGATTTGGATCTGAAGTCTGAGATCCAATGTATAGTTGGACTTTGGATCCTAAGATGGATTTGGATCTTGAAGTCTAAAATCCAATTGAGTTTAGACTTTGGATCCTAAGATGGATTTGGATCTTGAAGTCTGAAATCCAATATAGAGTTGGACTTTGGATCCTAAGATGGATTTGGATCTTGAAGTCTGAAATCCAATTGAGATTTGAGATTCGAGATAGGATTGAATCCGAGTTCTGGAGCTCTAAGTGGGATTGGATCCGAAGTCTAAGATCCAAAAGTTGAATTCTGGATCCTAAATGGAATTGGATCAGAAGTCTAAGATCCAAAAGTTGAATTCTGGATCCTAAATGCAATTGGATCCGAGATCTGAGATCCAAAGGTGGAACTGGATTCTGGATCCTAAAATGGAATTGGATCTTAAAGTCTAAGATCCAAAGTGGAGTTGGATTCTGGACCCTAGGATGGATTTTGGATCTGAAGTCTGAGATCCAAGGTAGAATTGGGCTCTGGATCCTAAAGGTGGAACTGGATCCAAGATCTGGGATCCAAGATGAGATTGGGTTCTAACTTTAGGATTTGGAATTTCAAAATTGATTTGAGAAGTTGAACTTGAAAAATGAATTTCAAAGTCAAATTGGACTTCGAATTTGAAGATTTAAATTTGAAATCTAAAAAATGAATCAAGAATTTCAAAGTTAAATTGAACTTTGAATTCGATTGGAATTTTGAATGAATTTGAATTTTCAAAGTCAGATTAGACTCTGAGAATAAGATAGAATAGATGAATTGAAATAGAGTTTGAAGAAGGGTATTCAAGATCACTTGGGTTTTTTTTTAAAAAGAATTTTGAAGATATGATGCAATTCTATCCTATATGATGAATGAATTTAAAGAATTTTGAAATTGAATTTTTGAAAAGCTATTTCATTCTTTAAATGAATTAAAATAAGATTGAATATATAATACATCCTTGACTATGGTCATTGAATGTATTATATAATAATCTATATTTAAATTCAGGTGAAGAATGAAACACATTTGGTGCTTTCATAGAATTTAAAATGAAATTAACTCTCAATATACCCTGACTATGGCCATTGGTATATATTTTGAGTTAATTTTAAGTTAAATTCTAATAAAAGAAGAAGATATTTAAGGAAAATATGATGAATTTTGAAAATGGATCTAGTGTGGATCCAGTGTTATTTCATAAAAGATAAAAATACTAAGTCTTGTTTACACCCCGACTATGGCCGTTGGTGTAAATCATCAACTTAGGATTAATTACCTCTTATGAAGTGGTGCACGTGACATTCGTGTTTCACCATTGTGAGATTTTTTTGAAAATAAAGGAAAAAAATATGGGAACAAGTAATTCATGATATTCATAATGCTCATTCATTCTGATCTAAGACTGGGAATGGAAATTCTCATTAGTATCTAGTTATTACAGTTCTGAAATTTGAAATTACAATTCCTATACTAAGAGGAGAAATATCCCTTCTATGCATTTCCTGCGATGAGATGGGGTGACCATATAACAAAATGTCAAAAATGGAAAGACAAATGGAAAATACAAGACCCTACTCATACTAATGAAAAGGTGCCTATGGATTAACCTAATATGGGGTGCCTACCTTAAAAGAGATGCCCGTATTCTTGAAGGAAATGCAATGCACATACCTAAAGGCCATGCTTAAGCCTTATGAAGAGAAAAAAAAAGAAACTCACCTATGCCGATATGATGTAAAGGGGAGGTGTCCATGTGATATGTTAACTAATGAAGACCTATGTTGAATATCCTAAATCATTTGAAAAGGGGCCTATCCTATGCAAGACTTAGTGTTGAATAACTGAAATTTAGGTACTACCTATATATTTACATTGAACAGGATGCGGTAAAAGATGAAGAAATGGAAATCCCCTGCAAATGACCGATGCACCTGTCGATGTGCAAATGATAATGTAGCTGCATAAATGTAATTACTCATAGCCTCAACAAAATATCAGTAGGAAAACCCTTGTTTGTTTGTTGAGACCCCTCTGTCAAAAGGTCCTTCTAGATCAAAAGAGAAAATGGCTTTGATGTTACAGATCCATAGAAAATTGCCAAACCATCTTATATTAAAACTTTCAGTCACAGGCCTACGATGGTCAGTGCATACAGAAAAACATTGTAAAGGCAAGCCACTGACAGGAAGGGAATGTGCAGGAGGCATCTCCTGTGAAGAAAGGTTGCATGATATGTTGTAAACAGAGAACAAACTACTGTGTAGACATAACAGGGGCAGGGAATGCAATAGTAGCAATAAAATGTACAAGTAATCGGTAACTGATTAATGGAATGTGAGTGAAAAACATATACAGTGAGGTGAGGCTACAACAACCTAAAAAAAAAAAAATTTGTTGTATGCATCTGATAAACTATTCATGATTTATCAATGAAGCAAGCCATAATCTTAATATGATGAATCTCAAAATTCCGTTGCTTTCTACTATTAAAGTTACGAAGGGATATTTACCAAAATGGTACGAGCTTCGTCAATGTCTCCTCATCAAGATTTCAAAAGCACAACAATTGAACAATATTTCAGTTTGATAATGCTCGAAAATAGATAAATGACTAAGTAAAAAAAAAACTGATGAGAATGTTAGGGATATAATCATTCAGATCAATGTCGTCCACCTGGTTCCTCTGAAGCATTTACTGTAAAAGGAGCTCTTTGCCATGTCAAATCATACTTTTTTAGGTAGATTGAATGCCAAATCATACTATTTTAGATGGCTTTCACAGGAGATGCAAGGATAGATCTAATGTCAGAGAGTGTAACTAAAAGAAAAAAAAAACAACTCAACCGATGTTATCTTAGATAGATTTACAATGCTAACTACGAACATTAAAATGCAGATGTTACTTAACGAACACAGCCACCCATGAGGAAGTTCTGTAAGCATACTGCAAATGGATTACAGAGGATGATGAGGCTGCCAATCAGACCAAACGACATAGCATAGCCGTGGATCCTAATGCAACAGAGGTAACGACTCACGCTGGAATCATAAAGCAATACCGGCAGGATCCGATATTTACAACAAATTTCGCAAACCAGAATTAAGTGCTATGATACAGAGAGATGAGAAACTCATGAAATGTCAATGATGAAATGAATATTTATACTGGGACTAGGCACACACTTAGGCTATAACTAGATCCAGGGAGATAGGTTTATCTCATCACCAGGCATAAGTCTGTAATGAGTATTCAAACTCACCAGATGGTAAGGGCTGGAGGAACACATGAGCAGGGATTTAGACTATCATGAAGCATAAATCCATGCCAGGACGGTTTTTATGTATACTAGTGACCCATCTTAGAGCAAATGTTAACGGAAGATAGATGAAATAAAGGGGGAAACGGGATCCTACGAATGACCAGTCAATGGATCTGGTGGTGATCCAGAACAGAACACTTCCTTTAGCGGAGAGGCTTACGATCAGTAAGATGCCTCTATGCTGGAAAGAGGTCCAGAGATCGTAATAAAAAAAATAAAAATAAAAATAATACTGAAGATGGAACAGAGACAACGCTCTTTAACAGGGTTACAACAAGACCAAACGACGACCATGGTAATCAAAGCAGGGAATAAAAAAAACAAAGGAAAGAGAAAAAGAAGAAGAGAGAAAAAAAAAAGGGGGGGGAGAAATAAATCAAATAACTCAATAAAAGATGGAGAATCTAATGATCAAAACGCAGTCCCGTCACCAAAGCAAAAGTAAACTAAAATCGCCAAAGATATAAGGATTTGACTCGCAGTGAGAAAATATGGCAAAATTACAAGGAGAACGTGAGATCGATGGGAAATCTCCTCCGGCTGAACCCGATCTGATGCGAGATCAGATCGGGTGCCATTGAGGAGCCGATAAAATTTCAGAGGTGAAAGACTGGAAGGCACAATGTACTGAAGCATAGAGCATAAAATGAAAACATAGAAAATTATTCGTAAAGGATACTATATTTGATAAAATGAATAGAAATTAGCATCAAATGGATAAACGAGTGTTAGAATCATTCGTTCTGTTTGTTGTCGCACGAGAGAGGGGTTGGTACTGCTATAAGCAGCCCAGTTCCTTCGAGGGTGCTTTAATAGGCTCAAAATAGGAAAATCAAAAAGAAATATCGAGGAAAAACAAAGACGAATGCAGTAAAAGACAGAAGAAATGAATGATGCGAAAGAAAAGGAGGGGATGAGGCACCTACCTTTGACTGCGGTGGGTTAACTTCTTTCAGGGCACTGCAGAGGAGTTCCTTGCAGGGGAAGGGGATCCTTCTTCAGCTCTTCGTCCGGGACGGCTCCAGGGGAGGAAGAGGTGGTGTCTTGCTTGATACGGGGATCGTAAAATGGCGCAGAAGGAAATGGATGACGGATGTAATCGATGGAGGGAATTCTTCGATCGGATGCAGGCGTTCATGGGATCCTTGAAGAGGCCTCGGTGCTTCTTTTTTAAAGAGGGAAAAGAAGGGTCTGGAGGTGGTAGAAGACGGTTGCGGATTAATGGCTGCGATGAGCCGAAGAGGGGATTGGGAAGGAGATGGAGATTTGTTGGAGATCGATGGTTGAGGAAGGGTGGTTGGTGATGAACGGGAGATGGAGAGAAGGTTGCACATGGGGGGGGCTTGAGAGGGTTCTGGCGAGAGAGGGAGGAAACCCGGATGGGGGCGGCGCCCTCCTTACAAAAGCTATTCAGAAATCCCCTAAAAAAAAAAAAATTGCAAAAGGGGTTTTTAGAAAAAGGATGTTTTCAAAAAAAAGAGGCTTTTGAAACTATATATATATATATATATATATATATATATATATATATATATATATATATATATATATATATATATATATATATATATATATATATATATTCTTTATTTTCTGATTTGTTTTTTGTTATTTTTGGCAATAAGATTCTAAAACCTAAGCAGTATGAGAGATGAAACTAAATTATTTTTTTTTGATAAAAATTTATAAAAAGAGAAGTTTTTGAAAGTTTTTGTTTGATTTCTTCAGAAAATGGGTTTGGACCCAAGTTTTTGAGAAAATATTCGAGTCTTAAACCTCAAATTGAGGAATGTAACACGATGGATCCAAACGGATACCGGACAAAGTGTCTGAGCTTTTCAAAAAGTTATTTTTGATAATTTTGAGAATTTGATTTAAAATTAGATAATGAAGCTCAGATTTGGATTTTGATGTAGATCCGGATCCGAAATTGAGTCAGATATGTAAAATGAATTTAATTTCAACGAAATTTGAGAAACAAAATGGAATTTAGATTTAAAACCGACTCAATTACCCAAGGAATGGGGGAAAAGGGCAAAAAGGGGATATTTACAACATTTGAAAAATTTGGCGTGTTCACAGATGCCCCTCTTTGCTACTAAGCCGGTTGAAAGCCGAGCTTAGTGGCAAAGCAACACTCCAAATTTTGAAAAATGCCCCAGTCAGCCAATCTGAACTGGGTGTGGAAGAATTTATTTTGAAAACACGGCTTTTCAGGCTTAAAACCTTATCCTGAATGGTCCTGGGGGGATTAAATCCTCGACAATGATACGATTGAATGATAGAAATGAGGAAATCGTGATGGGACTTTGGGTAAAAATCCCAGGGATGGTGGAAGATAAGAATTTTGATCAAGTCTCATGGGTGAGACAAGATCAGCCCTTTGGAATGACTCAGGTTTAGCCCTTAACCTGGATGGGACGAAGATAGATCAAGATAATTTGGATGGGGAAAGGAAACATAAACGGACCTCGATGGGACATTTTGAGAGAAATGTCTCATGAGATGAAACTCAAGGATGATCCTTTCCTGGATGGATGTACAAAGAGCACGGATTTCTTTGTGGGGAAAACCATGATGGGATGGGAAGGATTACCTCATCTAGACGAGGCTCAGGTTTAACCCAAACCTGAAAGGAAGGTACCTCGTAGAGCGAGGCTCAGGCTTCACCCTTATCCTGAGAGGGACGACCATACAGAATCTTCGAGTGAAGAAACCGTGATGGGACAACAAATGCATCGCCGAAGCGAGATTCAGGTTTAACCCTTGATCTGAGTGGAGATGATGCGGAATCTTCGAATGGAGAAATCGTGATGGGACTAGAAAGGATATCTAGTCAAAGCGGGACTCAGGTTTAACCCTAACCTGAACGGAAGATACTACATGGAGCGAGGTTCAGGCTTAACCCTTAACCTGAAAGGGACGACCATACGGAATCCTCGGATGAAGAAACCATAATGGGACCTTCAGAATTTGGACGAACAAATCTGAAAGGGGTTTGCGAGAAGAGAAAAACAAGGGATTCCCTAAAGCTTGGAAAAGGGATGATCTTGGGCGCCTCATTGCTGAGACTAAAATCAGCTTTCTAAAGACAGACGACCTCTCGCAGAAGGTTTGGGTGATACCTCGAGGAGCGAGGTAACAGGTTTAATCCTTAGCCTGAATGGATACAGAATCCTCGAGGAGCGAGGAAAACTGTGATGGGCCTCTAGACTTTGCACAACAAGTCCAAGAGTGGTTTTTGCAAAAGGATGCGGATGGGATTCCCTAAAGCTTGAAAAGGGGTTGTTCATGGGCGCCTCATTGCTGAGACTGAAAATAGCTTTTGACAATAACAGATCTTTTGCAAAAAGTTCAGGTTTAACCCTTATCCTGAGCGGGAACTGTCTATGACGGGACAGTGGGGAGCGCAGGGAAGTGTGCAGATCTGAGAGCGCTCAGATCAGACGGAAGGAAAAGGCTTTTCAGCCCTAAGGAGGGATGACGTCAGGGTACGTCAAAACGACCATCAAGTTCACACTTCATGTTGGGATAATGAGAAAATATTGCCAATAAGATGTCAAAAATTATAGCTGATTCAGAATGATTGAATTGTGTTCATGTGTGTGAAAATATCACTTCTTTCTACCTAGAGTATTCGCTCCAATTTGGGCTAACTCTGTAGAATCAAGAGTCAAACTCAATTTTGTTACTCTTGAGCTTCTTTAAGGAAGATATCAATTTCCTTGATATGAAAAGAGAGGAAATATTCTTAGTTTCATAAAAGCAAATGAATGGAATGATATTGATAGAAGAATTTCACATAGATAAAGATGATTCTTAGCAGTTTCGGGCAGTTTGATATCCTGGGCATTTCCCATGATGATCTGTTTGCACTCTTTTGAACCATGGAGCTTTTCGGGTTCTTTTGCATCCTCCTTCATTTTGGAGATGTCCTGACTTTTCTCTCTTTCCCGAGGAAGGGTACGTCACAAACTCCTTCATCTTGGAGATGCTCTGATCCTTCTTTTTCTTTCTCAGGAATTATGACATTGGTTCTTGGGTTGAAATCTCTAAATGATAGCAGAAATCAAATATCTTTTAGGGTTTGTCGGTAGGTTCATCGCATCCGCCTTCATCTCGATGGTGATCTGAACTTTCCCTGGAAGGATCCGTCACAAACTCTGTCATCTTGGAGATGTTTCAAATCTTCTTTGGCCCCGGGGGTCTACTCGCTTAATTTGCCTTCATCTTGACAACAATTGTGAGATCCCTTTTGCGGATATTTGATTGCAGCTTAGATGACTGAGGATATATGGATTGGGTAGGTTCTTTTTACTGCCCAGGATATTTCCACTATCTTACCGCCAGAAGAATAATCTTTAAGAATGCACCACAGCTATGATCAATATCAGTTCACTTATGGCTTTTCAACATCATTGAATTTTCCTTTGCCGGTCATATCGAGGATTTTTTCTTCATCCTCTTGGTTGACCAACAGAAAAAGCTTGAATTTAGTTCTTATTTCGCAAGAGTCTTGCTCTTTTGGAAATAATACTAAAGGTAGCCTGAGATAATTCTTTTATGTGATGAAAATTTTGAGATCAACAATGACTTTTTGATAGCAAATTGGCAAAAGTATTCTATAAATCCCTGATGAAAGAAATCGCTTGATATCGAATTGACATGTCCGTGACAAAATTCTCCTCTCTTTTTCCCCAAAAAGAGAGACTCAGGCTTAAGCCCTTACCTGAATGGGAAGTTGGAAATACTCCTCTCTTCCCTGAAAGAGGAGGTGTTTGCAAAATGGAACTTTCGAAGAAATTAAGTTTTCGTCAAAACTCCCTATCTCTAGGCTTCTCTTATGGAAAGGCGGCCGAAAAACAAAGTTGAGAAAGTATCACAGAGGAGCGAGTCCATCACACTCTCCCTAGAAGAGGGTCCTCTGCGAAAGAATTTGGCCAAAGATGAGAAAAACAAAGGGCTACAAAAGAAATGAGCTTTCGTCGAAGCTCTCTCTGGAAAGAGAGTTCTTTTGTGTAAAGTTGGTTGTTGTTTTGCAAACTATTCGCGAAGAAAACGAGTCCCTTCAAACTCTCCCTGGATGAGAGTTCTCGCGAACGAAAGATGGCTGCATGCGAAAGGAACGAGCTCCCTCGAACTCTCTCTGAAGCGGGTCCTTCGCAAGAGAAAAAGATTGATTTTTGATAAAATGATGACCCGAAGGTTGAAATTGAGAATTTAGAGCTTGAATGACGAGGATTGGTTAGTACAAAGACTGAACCGGGAGGGCTAACTGATCAGTCAGCCGGACACTAGCACGAGTGTTAGATGCACCAGCACGAACACTGGATTTCAAAAAATGCCCCAGTACGAGCGCTCGGTTTTCGAAAAATGCACCCCAGTACGAGCACTGGGTTTCAAAAATGCCCTAGTACGAGCGCTGGGCTTCGAAAGATGCATACCAGTAGGAGCACTAGTTTTCGAAAATGCATACCGGTACGAGTACTGGTTTTTGAATGGAGAGTTGAAAACGAGACCGACATTCGAAGAAACTTGAGAATTTAAGCGAGAATGATTGTCGGTGCTTCAGGATTATCCCTTATCCTGAAGGGGAAGACCTCGGACAACGAGGGTCAGGTTTTTCCCTTAACCTGAGGGGGGAAAACAAAAGAATACCTCATGGGAAAGAGGCATCAGGTTTATCCCTTAACCTGAAGGGGGTTTTAAGGAATAAAATTTTAGTAAAATTGATAAAAATTGATAAAACTTGATGAAATTTTGACAAATTGATAAAATTTGAAAAGAGAATGAAATGAACGCAATTTAATAAAGATAACCATTGTTAGCAAAGAGTTGGTAAGGTTTTTAGGAAAAGGATTTGTCTGATCCTGCCTGCATCGTGATAAAAGAAGATAAGTATAGATCAAAATAAAATGCCCCAGTATCTGGGAGAAGAATGTGAGAAGAATATTGCTTTATTTGAAAAAGACTTTTGAGGAGTACAAAAGGCTATAACGAACAATTTAAGTGTAAAATCTTTTCAAATGCAAAGCATTAATAGGATCGGGTAATTCCACTCCATCTGCATTTATCAGACGATAGGAATTGTGGGGCAGCGCTTCCTTAACCACATAAGGGCCTTCCCAATTGGGTGACCACTTGCCCTTCGGCCGATGCTTGAGATGAGTTGTTGATCTGAGCACAAGGTCATTGACTCGGAATCTTCTCTCAATAACTGATTTGGCGTAGTGCCGAGCTATCCTCTAACGATAGGCCTGAGCATGCTCTGCTGCCTTGAGTCTTTTCTCGTCTAATAGATCAAGCTGTACCAATCTCTGCTGCTGATACTGATCAAGCGGAAGCTCGATGAGTGACGCAAACTTGAGTGTGGGCTTCTGAACGTGGAGAGGTAATACTACCTCGGTTCCGTAGACGAGCTCTGAAGGAGTGGCATTGGTTGGAGTCCGAATAGTGGTTCGGTACGCCCAAAGTGCATCGTGCATCTTCTCATGCCAATCACGACCTGTTTCCACTGTTCTTTCCAGAATGCGGATCAAAATCTTGTTGGTGGCCTCAGCCTGGCCATTCCCTTGGGGATAGTAAGAAGCTGAGAAGTGGTGATGAATCTCGAACTTCGGCAGAAGGTCTTCATCTTCTCATTCTTGAAATGGCTGCCATTGTCTGACACAATATCGTGTGGGACGCCGAAACGGCAAAAAAGATGCTTATGAATAAACGAGACCACATGTTGGCCTTCTACTGTTCGCAGGGTGATAACTTCGACCCATTTGGTGAAGTATTTTGTAGCTGCGAGGAAGTATCGGTGGCCATTAGAAGCCGAAGGAGTGATCGGACCGACTACATCAAAGGCCCACATTAAAAAGGGCCAAGGAGAGACCACGGATTGCAAATATGCGGCTGGCGCATGAATGGAAGGTGCGTGCATTTGACACTTGACGCATTTCCTTACAAATTGATGGCAATCCTGCTGCATGGTTTTCCAGTAGTACCATGCCTGAATAATCTGCTTGACGAGTGTCTGGTAGCCGATGTGACCACCACAAATTCCCTCGTGTGCCTCTTGGATAACTTCCATGGCTTCGTCTTTATCTAAGCATCTAGCATACTCAGAACTGAACCCACGGCGATAAAGAGTATCGGCCAGGAGAAAATAACGGGTTGGCATGCGCTGAATCGCGTGTTGCTCCTTTCTTGGCATTTCTGCTGGGAATTCACCAGTTTCGATAAAGCTGTTGATGTCTTGGTACCAAGGCTTCTCTTTCTGAGTGGCTTGGTTCACTTGCTCAACTGGAATGTAGGCAGGTTGATCAAGTCTGCCGATCTCGAAGGAACGACAGGACTTACTATCTTTAAATGACAAAATAGAACCCAAACAGGTCAGGCCATCGGCTATATGATTGTATTCCCTCTTGACATGATTGAGTTGAAATTCTTCAAAGTTGCATATGAGAGCCAAGGCAATCTTTTGATAAGGGATTAATTTTGAATCCTTGACTTGCCATTCAGCATTAACTTGACTGACAACAAGTAATGAGTCGCCAAAGGCATGTATTCTCTTGACATCAAAGCTTTGCAAAATTTTGTGGCCTTGTATTAGAGCTTCATACTCGGCCATGTTGTGAGTGCATTGAAAATTGAGTTTGAGGGAATAAGGGAGCATCTCCTTTTCAGGAGTGATCAACAAGATCCCAATCCCTATACCAGACATATTTCGGGCTCCATCAAAGAATAGAGTCCAAATTGGGAATTCTTGAATACTGCAAATACGATCGTCAGGGAAATCATCTTCCGCTTTGATCTCTTCTGCTAACGGGAAATCTACCAACTGATCTGTGATGGACTGACCCTTGACTGACTTCTGAGAAACATATTCCAGGTCATATTGCATTAGGAGGACTTGCCATTTCGCAATCCTTCCGGTAAGGAAAGGCTGCTCAAGGATGTATTTGAGAGGGTTAAGTCTCGACAGGATTTTGATTTCTGATGCCATTAGATAATGTCTCAGCTTCTGACACATCCACACTAAGGCTAGACATGTCTTTTCCATCTGAGAATATCTCTTCTCGTAATCGATGAAAGTCTTGCTGATGTAGTAGATGGCATGCTCTATCCGGCTGCCTTCCTCATACTGCGCAAGAAATCCGCCACAAGCATTGTGGTTGACAGAAATATATAAAAGGAGTGGTTTTCCGAGTTCTGGCGGCTTCAGAACAGGTGGGTTGAGAAGATACTGCTTGATGCGCTCAAATGAGAGCTGGCATTCTGGTCCCCATTCAAATTTCACTTCTTTTCTCAGCAAGTGATTGAAAGGCTCGCATCTCATGGCCAAATTAGAGATAAAACGCCGAATTGACTAAATACGACCTTGAAGGCTTCGCAGCTCTTTAAGATTGGTGGGAGGCGGCATATCAATGATCGCCTTTGCCTTGGCAGGATCCACCTCTATGCCTTTCCTGTTGATCATGTAGCCAAGCAGCTTGCCAGACTCCACTCCGAAGACGCATTTCTGTGGATTGAGCCTCGGCTTGTAGAGAATAAGTCTTTCAAAGACTTGGCCAAGAGCATCAAGATGATCTTCTCCTTCTTTTGATTTGACCAGGATGTCATCCACATAGGCATCCATGTTCTTGTGCATCTGATCATGAAAGATCACTGCCATAGCCCTCTGGTAGGTTGCCCCGGCATTCTTGAGTCCAAACGGCATGACTGTATAGCAAAAGGTACCCCAAGGCGTGGTGAAAGAAGTTTTGGATTGGTCACGAGCGGCCAATTTGATTTGATTGTAGCCTGAGTATCCATCCATGAAGGAGAACATGGCATGGCATGCCGTGCTATCGATCAGAAGATCAATGTTGGGGAGTGGATAATCATCCTTTGGGGTGGCTTTGTTCAGATCTTTGAAATCAGTACAAATCCGAACTTTGCCATTCTTTTTGGGAACCGCTACGATGTTCGCCAACCAGTCTGGATATTCAATGGTCTGAATGAATCCTGCCTTTAACAATTCTTCAAGTCCTTCTTTGACTTGCGGTGCCACCCGAGGATCCATTTTTCTTAGTTTCTGCTTGATCGGTTTGCAATCCGGCTTCAACACAAGGCGATGCTCGACTAACTTGGAGTCTAAGCCTGGCATATCCTCATAAGTCCAAGCGAAGACTTCTTGATGCTGTTTGAGGAAGTAGATGAGCTTTTCCTTCTCATCTAAACTTAGACTGGAACCAATTTTGAGGATTCTTGGATCGTCTTTCGAACCGATGTTGACATCCTCCGTTGGATTTTGAACCAATGGCGATGGTTCATCTTGCTTCTGAATGCTGGCAAATTCTGGCAAATCTTGAATTGTTGAGTCGAATTCTGCCAACTCTTCAATTTGCTTTGTCATTTTGCTGACTTCTGCCCCTGCCTTTGTTTTGCAGATTCTGGCCGGTTTATTTTGAAAAAGGTTGGTATTGATGACGAGCTTTTTGAACGATTTAGGAGCCATGATCCCGGCAATCAAATCTGAAAGCGAAAAGAAGGCCTTTGAAAAAAGGTAAAAATGTTCGAAAAATAGCCTTTTGTACAGAAACAGAGAATGACAACATAGACAAGGATATAAGCAGAGAATTTGTGTACACCAAGATGAACAGAGAAAACAAACTTTTCATTGATTAAGCAAACTTTGATATTTACAAGTGATTGTTTAAAGCAAAGAAAGAAACCGGGGCGGATCTTGCCCTTACAAGATGACAAAAAGAAAGGAAAAAGCAGAAAACACTGGCATTGTCTTCTTTACTGGGCTCCTTTGACGAAGGTGGTCTTTCTGTCGGATGACTGACCTGTGAAACCCAAGCCTGTACCGGTGACATGCTGAGCGGGGACGATCGGCTCCAAGATGTCGTCTTCATTTCTGCCCAAACCCCTGAAGGGCTGATAACTGTGCTTCATTAGAAGATCAAATCCTTTCCTTGTTTTTGAGAATTGAGGAAAAAGCGGATGATCCCGAAAGGAGGTGCAGTCGAGGGGCCCACCTAACTTGAAGAAGTGGGGTCCCTGCCACTGGGCTACCATCGTTACGCTTTCTGTCGACTGAACTTCTTTCAATTTCAGCATATCCAGACTTTCACTCAGATTGATCTCATCGACTTCCCTGATGCTTGGGATGTCGGCAGTGAAAGTAGGACGGGGGATCATGGGTTGTGGGAGTCGTTCTTCCGGATCCTCTCCTAGGACCGTGGTGATCATGCCTCTGTTCGACCATTTTACGCACTGGTGCAAGGTTGATGGGACAGCATTGGCATTGTGAATCCAAGTTAGCCCAAGTAGCAGATTGTATGTAGGTGGCACATTCACTACATGGAAGAGCACAGTATGCACTGAATAATTAATGAAGATTTCAAGAAATATTTTCCCCTTGGCTGTCTGCCCATGGTTATCAAAACCGTAAATCGTGATCGGATCCGGGGTATATTCTTCTTCTTTTAAACCCAACGCCTTGGCCGTCATCTCAGGACAGATATTGAGGTTGCTGCTTCCATCGACGAGCACATGAGGAACTATCATTCCCCTGGTTCGCACCACTATATATAGGGCATTGTTATGAAAAGAATGAGGTTTTGGCAAATCCTCATCAGAAAAGGTGATTGGTGCGTTCGTCATGGCCTGATTGACGATTTGAGCCATGTCTTGCGGAGTCGTGCTAGGCTTGACTTTGATCTTTCTGAGCAGATCTTCTAGCACTTGCTGGTGCTCTGGGGAAGTATGGGTCAGGTCCAGGATAGAAATGTTGGACAAAGCAGTGATTGGTTTCTGAACTGTCCCTGAAGCTTCTTCTTTCTTTGAAGCTGCCTTGATAAAGCGCTTCGGGATTATGGGGACTATCTTGTCAATTTCTGTCGTTGCCTTTGTTGGCTCCTGGCCTGGTTTCTTACTGCTGGAGAATGCAGTAATTCCCACCCTCTTGGCGGAAGACTGCGCTTGACGGAGGACGAGGACCTGATGCTGATCCTGGATGTCTTGGCTGGAACATGGCTGGATACTGCCTTGGAGAGAGAATGCCTGCTTCGTGATGACCGAAGCTGAATGTTTAGGAAATGGCTTGGACAATATTTCTGGCTGCTGCTCATCCTCGTCCTCAATCAGCATGTTTTTGTCAATACAATCTTGAATGATATTTTTGAGGACAAAACAGTGTTCGGTGTCGTGTCCGACAGTCCGATGGAACTTGCAGAATTTATCAGTTCATTTACCCATAGCGACGGGAGGATCTGCCACCTTGGGAAGTTTGATCATTTCTTTCGACATCATATATTCTAAGATGTCTTCGCGGGACTGCTCTAAAGCTGAAAATTCCCGGTCATAACTCCAACCTTCGTGCTTCGGCTTTTCTGACTGCTTTGCTTCTGGCTGAGGCACTGATTGGACAGGCTGTGGCTTAACAAATTTTTCCTTCTGGGCTGCAGAGTTTGTTCTTTCGGCCCTGGAGTGCCCTGAGTTTTTGTTGCGATTTTTCTTGTTCTTCTTTCTGCCAGAGCTACTGCTGTTGTCTGAAAAATCTGTGGAATAAGCAGCATGAGCCTTTTTCTTCTGCTCAGGGTTTCCTCGGACGAAAGGGTAACCTTCATATAGGCCATTATTCAGGCCGGTCTCGAGCCACTCGGCTCTCTCAATCAGTTTGATGAATGATTTGGCGGGCGAAGTAGAAATGAGGTTCCTCAGAGGCTGGGCAAAATTATTCAGAATAATCTGCAGGGCGTGCTCCTCTGGGATGGGAACTTTCATTCTGTTACAGGTGCTTCTCCATCTGTGGATAAATTCGTTGGCTTTCTCATTCTTCATCTGTTTTAAATTGTACAGATGATTGAGGGTTGGTGCAGCCTCCATGTTGAACATGAAGCGTTCAATGAACAAGTTCACGACCTTATCGAACTCTCATAGTTCGATAGGATTAATGTGGTCTGCATACCACCTGACCGCTACCCCTTCAAGGCTGCAAGGAAAGCATATGAATAACGCCTGATTGTCTTTCCTGAAACGGCCGCATTCGGCATAAAAAGTGGCCAAATGAGCCTTGGGGTTGCTGGTTCCATCAAATTTTAGAAACTTCCGAGGGAGATTCTCGAGATTGTCATCCCCGTCCAGGCCATTATAAAAATCTTCACCAGAATAGGTTTGTTTTCCCTTGCTCTTGGCTTGGATATCCTTGATGGCCCGATTCATTTCTTTCATCTGCTCTAGCATCGGATCACTAATCGGAATGGGTTTGTTGATTGATTCGGGCTCTGCAGCGGTCTTTACAAACTGCGGTGGAGGATTCTGATGATAAACAAACTGCTCTTCCTCTTTTGATTCTTCTTCTGCAGACTCCGTGTCTTCAGAAGTGGTGTCGGGCTGTACTTTCTTTCTAATAATCCTGACTGGTTTCTTCACAGCCTTCTTCTTTGGCTTGCTTTTTGGAGCAACTTCTTTCTGACTGGCGTCGGCCTACTCGGACATCATTCTGGTCATCATTCTTTTGAACAGATTATACATGGCAGGATCTATATCATCTGCTTGGTTCTGTCCCCTGACTGATTTGGGAGCATCCATCCCTTTGGCCTCACTATCGCTGTGTTGAGGAATTGTTTCTTTTCCTGCCCTTGTCACAACCATTTTGCCAATGCCAGTGATTTCTGTAGAAGTAAAAGGAATGGTTAGGATTCGAAGGAAATTTTTGAAAATGCGATTTTTGAGGAAAAGACATGAAAGAAGAATTTGATAGTCAATTTAGATAAGTTATCTCATCACCAGGGATTGGGTCATCACAAATTTTTGTGATGATTGTGTCACCCTTTTGTGGCAACAAAATGTGCCTTATGACCTAGGCGAGGTCGTCTATCATGACGAGAGATAATCGAAGAAAGAATATACAAAAATGGGTCTCATTACTGGGGATGAATTTGTAACTACATGAAACAAAAAAAATAAGATTTGGCCATAAAAAAAGCTTTTTATCAGAACAAAAGTTTGTATTTTCATTAATGACAAAATTTAAATACAAAGAGAAGGTGGGTAGACAGTTTGCCACCATTCTCGATACTCTGATGATACATTAGGACCGGGAAATATAGACAAAGGAATAAAGGAATCCCAAGTGTATTTGGCTACGTGGTATGCTCCAGACCACTGATTCGACCGTAGATCGAACTCTGGCATGCGGCCTGTCGAGAAGCGGGTATTGACACGAATTTGCCGCTGCGAGAACTGTCGAAGACACCTCTCTGGCTGATAGTCTACGCAGAAGAAGGGGCCAAGCAGTTTGTAGCGCTTGTCACGAGCATAGGTGTATCGAGGAACGATCTCTTTTCTGTCGAAGAAGTCCCAAACGATTTCCTCCTGATGCAGCTTCTCGATCAAAGCTCGGCACTGAATGGCTGACTTCGGCTGCTTGTTGCTGAATCTGAAAGAACTGGTTTTTGATGGCACATGTCGCAAGAACCACAACTGTAAGGCATACGTGCACCCTTCTACCAAAATGGTTTCTCCGAGGGCGAATCGAGCTAAACCTCTGTAGAGAAAAGCTAGAGCTGCCATGGAGACTGAAAGCTGGCGGGTCTGCTTGCTTCCCCATCTTTGAAAAAGTTGGGCGACTCTGACATCGACGAAATTCTGACCATCCTGAAAGAATGTTAATCCTACTGTGCATAGGACCATGGCATGCTGGATTCTTTCTTTTGCTGCCCGGGACAGGGTATCGACTTCTTCATAGGCTCCATACTTGTGATAGAGTTCGAACAGATCGATGAACTAACTTCCGTTAATCTCTGTGAGAGGCCAAGATCTGCTCCCTGTAGCTCTGGCCAATGCTTCTCGAACATCTACCCCTTTGACATTGATCAAGAACTGCTGCTCGACCGGGTCGTCTGGCTGACCGGCTGGCTCTGGCAATCCCATGATGTCACTGAATTCGTCCATTAGCAGAGTCATCTCTCCCCATGGAAACCAGAATGTGCAGGTTCGTGGATTCCACCGCTCTGCCATAGCTTGAATCAGACTGCCGTTGATGGTTTGCTTGCCAACTGCCGACGCCATCTCCAATCCACAATCATCCAAGTGGTCTGGGAACATACGCGAGAAGGCGGTGAACCAAGAATAGTACCACCGAGGGAAGAAGGTACGAGACTGGATGACCTGATGATCTGAGGTTCCATCCCTTATTTGATAGAAGACATGATCCCAAGGAAAGATAGCATCGGGAGATTCGGATGCCATCGAAATGATACTGAGGCAAAAAGAAGAAGATAATCAGATAGAGTGCAGGACTTACGGACAGATTTTGATGAAAGAAGATGAGAGATACAACTCCTGAAAATTTTTTGAAAGACCAAGGGGCTTAGAAAAAGACTTTCCAGGGTTTTTAAGAAAATTTTTGACACACAAAAGAGAAAAGAATGTAGGTAAAGGAAAAATATACACCTGGTGTTTTTAAAAAATAGAGAAAAATTTGAATAGTATACACCCAGGGTTTTTAAAAAAAAAGTTCAACATATATAGGAGAATACAATAAAAAATTACACAATCATAGCTGCACAAACAAGGATGCGCACACAGCACTCCCTAAAGGTTGACTCTATATGCAATATTTAAAATAGCTTGTAGGACCTTAATCCTAACTCTATGGTTCAGATCATCTGATTCCAATCAAGGTATGCCGATATACTCAAGCCGAAGCTCGAAGTACGTGGCATATAAGATATTTCTCTGGTTCTAAGGTAAGGGCTTCCCAATATCCTTGAGCATCTACCGATATACCTCGGACTATGGCCCTTAGGTATGTGGTAGGGGGGCGCGAACCCAAATAAGTGGTCCAGTTGTGAGGCTCTCTCCCGAACTATGGTTCAGTAAGACAGCCAGCAACGTGAAGACCGGGACAATATAGGTAGGGATGTTTTTCAAAATATGATCAACATGCAATAAAATCAGAAAGCTCTAATGCAAGTCCTAAAGAGATAGATTTAAATAAGGAGAAGCATACACTTGCATACATTGTTTGTATTCAATCCCTAGAATTGAGGAGAGTTGTATTTCAGTCCTAAAATCTAATGTGAACATAGATATAATCTCCTCAATATGGTCCTACCAAACCATACTTAGATCCTATATGCAATGATGCCAGCTTTAGGACAGAGTCTAGGTTCCTAAGGTTTGAATGAAAAATGAAGCTGACATATGTTAGAATAAAGACTTAGATTATATAAAAGCAAAGCAAAGGCATAGATCCGACCGAACAAAGACGATGTCCCATCTCAGTCGCCAAAACTGTGATCATCGCAAAATTTTTTCCTCTCTTTATGGTTTTTCTCTCTTCCTTCTCTTTTCCTTTTCTAACCTCTATTTTCCTCCTTTTTGAAGGGAGAAGAATAAAAGAAAGAAAAGAGAAGAGAAGAGAAAGAAAGAGAGAAGAGGAACTATTTTGCGCGGTCTCACTTGACCTTAATTTGAAAACATTTAGAAATTTAACTCGCCTCCGTTTTGAAAATATTGCGGGAAAATGGAGAGACGGGATTCGCTCGTCGGTACAAGGTTCGACTGTTCCTGGCGCCTTTACCAGGGGTAATCGAACCAAGGATCGAATCTATGTCTTTTGCTTTGCCTAAATATAATCTAAGAATTTATTCTAACTCTAAATGCACAAAGAATCATGCTTGTGCAATGCGAGGATGTATGCTCTTTTCAAAGATGTTTTGGAAATTTCCAAGTATTCTGAGATGAACTTGGTAAGGGAATGAAGAAATATTTGAATTTAACTTAGAACTTGAGATAGATCAGAGAAGTTCTAAGTTTTCAGAGTTGGGAAATAAATATTGATTTTGAAGATAAAGATTTGAAGCTTTGAAATGAAAGAAAATGGAATTTTAAAGTCAGAAATGGACTTTGAATTTAATCATGGATTTAGGAGAAGAAGATGAAATTTGAAAGTGTAATCTTAAGATTTGAAATCAGGACAAGCTTGAGAGATCCAAATGATATAGAAAGTAGAAATGGATTTAGACAAGATCTGAAAAAGGAATTGGATTTGAAATCTAGAATTTAGGAATGGAATTGGATCTTAAAATGGATTTAAAATTTGAAATCTGAGATCCGGTGTAAATTTGGGTTCTGGATCCTAAGATGGATTTGGATCTGAAGTCTGAGATCCAATGTATAGTTGGACTTTGGATCCTAAGATGGATTTGGATCTTGAAGTCTGAAATCCAATTGAGTTTAGACTTTGGATCCTAAGATGGATTTGGATCTTGAAGTCTGAAATCCAATATAGAGTTGGACTTTGGATCCTAAGATGGATTTGGATCTTGAAGTCTGAAATCCAATTGAGATTTGAGTTTTGAGATTCGAGATAGGATTGGATCCGAGTTCTGGAGCTCTAAGTGGGATTGGATCCGAAGTCTAAGATCCAAAAGTTGAATTCTGGATCCTAAATGGAATTGGATCAGAAGTCTAAGATCCAAAAGTTGAATTCTGGATCCTAAATGCAATTGGATCCGAGATTTGAGATCCAAAGGTGGAACTGGATTCTGGATCCTAAAATGGAATTGGATCTTGAAGTCTAAGATCCAAAGTGGAGTTGGATTCTGGACCCTAGGATGGATTTTGGATCTGAAGTCTGAGATCCAAGGTAGAATTGGGCTCTGGATCCTAAAGGTGGAACTGGATCCAAGATCTGGGATCCAAGATGAGATTGGGTTCTAACTTTAGGATTTGGAATTTCAAAATTGATTTGAGAAGTTGAACTTGAAAAATGAATTTCAAAGTCAAATTGGACTTCGAATTTGAAGATTTAAATTTGAAATCTAAAAAATGAATCAAGAATTTCAAAGTTAAATTGAACTTTGAATTCGATTAGAATTTTGAATGAATTTGAATTTTCAAAGTCAGATTAGACTCTGAGAATAAGATAGAATAGATGAATTGAAATAGAGTTTGAAGAAAGGTATTCAAGATCACTTGGGTTTTTTTAAAAAAAGAATTTTGAAGATATGATGCAATTCTATCCTATATGATGAATGAATTTAAAGAATTTTGAAATTGAATTTTTGAAAAGCTATTTCATTCTTTAAATGAATTAAAATAAGATTGAATATATAATACATCCTTGACTATGGTCATTGAATGTATTATATAATAATCTATATTTAAATTCAGGTGAAGAATGAAACACATTTGGTGCTTTCATAGAATTTAAAATGAAATTAACTCTCAATATACCCTGACTATGGCCATTGGTATATATTTTGAGTTAATTTTAAGTTAAATTCTAATAAAAGAAGAAGATATTTAAGGAAAATATGATGAATTTTGAAAACGGATCTAGTGTGGATCCAGTGTTATTTCATAAAAGATAAAAATACTAAGTCTTGTTTACACCCCGACTATGGCCGTTGGTGTAAATCATCAACTTAGGATTAATTACCTCTTATGAAGTGGTGCACGTGACATTCGTGTTTCACCATTGTGAGATTTTTTTGAAAATAAAGGAAAAAATATGGGAACAAGTAATTCATGATATTCATAATGCTCATTCATTCTGATCTAAGACTGGGAATGGAAATTCTCATTAGTATCTAGTTATTACAATTCTGAAATTTGAAATTACAATTCCTATACTAAGAGGAGAAATATCTCTTCTATGCATTTCCTGCGATGAGATGGGGTGACCATATAACAAAATGTCAAAAATGGAAAGACAAATGGAAAATACAAGACCCTACTCATACTAATGAAAAGGTGCCTATGGATTAACCTAATATGGGGTGCCTACCTTAAAAGAGATGCCTGTATTCTTGAAGGAAATGCAATGCACATACCTAAAGGCCATGCTTAAGCCTTATGAAGAGAAAAAAAAAGAAACTCACCTATGCCGATATGATGTAAAGGGGAGGTGTCCATGTGATATGTTAACTAATGAAGACCTATGTTGAATATCTGAAATCATTTGAAAAGGGGCCTATCCAATGCAAGACTTAGTGTTGAATAACTGAAATTTAGGTACTGCCTATATATTTACATTGAACAGGATGCGGTAAAAGATGAAGAAATGGAAATCCCCTGCAAATGACCGATGCACCTGTCGATGTGCAAATGATAATGTAGCTGCATAAATGTAATTACTCATAGCCTCAACAAAATATCAGTAGGAAAACCCTTGTTTGTTTGTTGAGACCCCTCTGTCAAAAGGTCCTTCTAGATCAAAAGAGAAAATGGCTTTGATGTTACAGATCCACAGAAAATTGCCAAACCATCTTATATTAAAACTTTCAGTCACAGGCCTACGATGGTCAGTGCATACAGAAAAACATTGTAAAGGCAAGCCACTGACAGGAAGGGAATGCGCAGGAGGCATCTCATGTGAAGAAACGCTGCATGATATGCTGTAAACAGAGAACAAACTACTGTGTAGACATAACAGGGGCAAGGAATGCAAAGGTAGCAATAAAATGTACAAGTAATCGGTAACTGATTAATGGAATGTGAGTGAAATACATATACAGTGAGGTGAGGCTACAACAACCTAAAAAAAAAAAATTTGTTGTATGCATCTGATAAACTATTCATGATTTATCAATGAAGCAGGCCATAATCTTAATATGATGAATCTCAAAATTCCGTTGCTTTCTACTATTAAAGTTACGAAGGGATATTTACCAAAATGGTACGAGCTTCGTCGATGTCTCCTCATCAAGATTTCAAAAGCACAACAATTAAACAATATTTTAGTTTGATAATGCTCGAAAATAGATAAATGACTAAGTAAAAAAAAATCTGATGAGAATGTTAGGGATATAATCATTCAGATCAATGTCGTCCACCTGGTTCCTCTGAAGCATTTACTGTAAAAGGAGCTCTTTGCCATGTCAAATCATACTTTTTTAGGTAGATTGAATGCCAAATCATACTATTTTAGATGGCTTTCACAGGAGATGCAAGGATAGATCGAATGTCAGAGAGTGTAACTAAAAGAAAAAAAAAAACAACTCAACCGATGTTATCTTAGATAGATTTACAATGCTAACTACGAACATTAAAATGCAGATGTTACTTAACGAACACAGCCACCCATGAGGAAGTTTTGTAAGCATACTGCAAATGGATTACAGAGGATGATGAGGCTGCCAATCAGACCAAACGACATAGCATAGCCGTGGATCCTAATGCAACAGAGGTAATGACTCACGTTGGAATCATAAAGCAATACAGGCAGGATCCGAAATTTACAACAAATTTCGCAAACCAGAATTAAGTGCTATGATACAGAGAGATGAAAAACTCATGAAATGTCAATGATGAAATGAATATTTATACTGGGACTAGGCACACACTTAGGCTATAACCATATCCAGGGAGATAGGTTTATCTCATCACCAGGCATAAGTCTGTAATGAGTATTCAAACTCACCAGATGGTAAGGGCTGGAGGAACACATGAGCAGGGATTTAGACTATCATGAAGCATAAATCCATGCCAGGATGGTTTTTATGTATACTAGTGACCCATCTTAGAGCAAATGTTAACGGAAGATAGATGAAATAAAGGGGGAAACGGGATCCTACGAATGACCAGTCAATGGATCTGGTGTTGGCCAGAACAGAACACTTCCTTTAGCGGAGAGGCTTACGATTAGTAAGATGCCTCTATGCTGGAACGAGGTCCAGAGATCATAATAAAAAAAATAATAATAATAATACTGAAGATGGAACAGAGACAACGCTCTTTAACAGGGTTACAACAAGACCAAACGACGACCATGGTAATCAAAGCAGGGAATAAAAAAAAACAAAGGAAAGAGAAAAAGAAGAAGAGAGAAAAAAAAAGGGGGGGGAGAAATAAATCAAATCACTCAATAAAAGATGGAGAATCTAATGATCAAAACGCAGTCCCGTCACCAAAGCAAAAGTAAACTGAAATCGCCAAAGATATAAGGATTCGACTCGCAGTGAGAAAATGTGGCAAAATTACAAGGAGAACGTGAGATCGATGGGAAATCTCCTCTGGCTGAACCCGATCTGATGCTAGATCAGATCAGGTGCCATTGAGGAGCCGGTAAAATTTCAGAGGTGAAAGACTGGAAGGCACAATGTACTGAAGCATAGAGCATAAAATGAAAACATAGAAAATGATTCGTAAAGGATACTATATTTAATAAAATGAATAGAAATTAGCATCGAATGGATAAACGAGTGTTAGAATCATTCGTTCTGTTTGTTGTCGCACGAGAGAGGGGTTGGTACTGCTATAAGCAGCCCAGTTCCTTCGAGGGTGCTTTAATAGGCTCAAAATAGGAAAATCAAAAAGAAATATCAAGGAAAAACAAAGACAAATGCAGTAAAAGACAGAAGAAATGAATGATGCGAAAGAAAAGGAGGGGATGAGGCACCTACCTCTGACTGCGGTGGGTTAACTTCTTTCAGGGCACTGCAGTGGAGTGCCTTGCAGGGGGAGGGGATCCTTCTTCAGCTCTTCGCCCGGGACGGCTCCAGGGAGGAAGAGGTGGTGTCTTGCTTGATTCGGGGATCGTAAAATGGCGCAGAAGGAAATGGATGACGGATGTAATCGATGGAGGGAATTCTTCGATCGGATGCGGGCGTTCATGGGATCCTTGAAGAGGCCTCAGTGCTTCTTTTTTAAAGAGGGAAAAGAAGGGTCTGGAGGTGGTAGAAGACGGTTGCGGATTAATGGTTGCGATGAGCCGAAGAGGGGATTGGGAAGGAGATGGAGATTTGTTGGAGATCGATGGTTGAGGAAGGGTGGTTGGTGATGCACAGGAGATGGAGAGAAGGTTGCACATGGGGGGGGCTTGAGAGGGTTCTGGCCAGAGAGGGAGGAAACCCGGATGGGGGCGGCGCCCTCCTTACAAAAGGTCTTCAGAAATCCCCTAAAAAAAAAAAATTTGCAAAAGGGGTTTTTAGAAAAAGGAGGTTTTAAAAAAAAAAGACTTTTGAAACTATATATATATAGTTATATATATATATATATATATATATATATATATATATATATATATATTTGTTTGTTTTTTTCTTTATTTTCTGATTTTTTTTGTTATTTTTGGCAATAAGATTCTAAAACCTAAGCAGTATGAGAGATGAAACTATTTTTTTTGTATATTTTTTTTTTTGATAAAAATTTATAAAAAGAGAAGTTTTTGAAAGTTTTGTTTTGATTTCTTCAGAAAATGGGTTTGGGCCCAAGTTTTTGAGAAAATATTCGAGTCTTAAACCTCGAATTGAGGAATGTAACACGATGGATCCAAACGGATACCGGACGAAGTGTCTGAGTTTTTCAAAAAGTTATTTTTGATAATTTTGAGAATTTGATTTAAAATTAGATAATGAAGCTCAGATTTGGATTTTGATGTAGATCCGGATCCGAAATTGAGTCAGATACGTAAAATGAATTTAATTTCAACGAAATTTGAGAAACAAAATGGAATTTAGATTTAAAACCGACTCAATTACCCAAGGAATGGGGGAAAAGGGCAAAAAGGGGATATTTACAACATTTGAAAAATTTGGGGTGTTCACAGTTTTACAGGTATGTGCAAAAACGAGGCAAAATTTACCAAAATAAAAGAGTGTGTGGCACCACAATCAAAAAGCACAAAAGCCGCTTCGTTAGCGAAAAAAAGGGTACCTTGCACTAGGTCGCCCTTGGTCAACTGCTCGGCCTTGGCTGAGTAGACGCGTCCTGGCGCCCTCCTTTGACCGCTCGCCTGCGGTTGTGGCGTCTAATACTGCTGTTGCGGTTGTGGTGGCCGAGGGAGCAAAGGTGCTCTGCTAGTCTGCCTGGAATCATCAGCCACCTTTTTGCGACAATCATGGGCATAGTGGCCCATCTTGCCACAATACAGGCATCCGCCTGTGTCGTACGGGCATGCCTGCCCAATGTGAGATTGCCTGCATCTGGGGCATACGTTGCCAGCCTGCTGCCCGGCTGGAGGGTTGCCCTGTGGCCGCTGACGCTTCGAAGGCGGATATCGCTTCCTTCCTCCTTCGCTCTTTATAGGAAGGAACGGTCCTTTGCCTGGGACGCCGGAAGGTGTCTTCGGCTCACCACCTGTAGCGGGTGGCCTCTTGCTCTGAGTACTCTTAGTGCGCTCCCAGGCTTCACTCAGAACGGTGGCGGCAGCAACTGCTGCAGAGAAGGTCGAGGGCATGCTCGTTAGGACCCGATGCATGAGTCCCTCCTTCATCCCCCGA
This sequence comes from Nuphar pumila, assembly GCF_984573655.1. Lineage (NCBI taxonomy): Eukaryota > Viridiplantae > Streptophyta > Magnoliopsida > Nymphaeales > Nymphaeaceae > Nuphar > Nuphar pumila. Next base: position 74,573,691 of record NC_143262.1, read on the forward strand.
ACAAACTTTCCTGCTCGCTCGCGATCATCCGCGAACAGGTTGGGGCAGTAGGGTTCCAAACTCTGGAATTTGGCGATGTAATCTGTCAAACTCGAATTGCCCTAGCAGAGCTCCAAGAACTCCACCTTCTTCTTCTCCCTTGCGTGAGGCGGGAAGTAGTTCTCCAAGAAAGCCTTTCTGAAAGCTTCCCAAGGAATGGGTGAAATTCCCAAAAACTGCACACCCCGAGCCATGTCCCACCAACTGCAGGCATTCTCCTTCAGCCTGAAGGTCCCGAATAGCGTCTTCTTGTCATCGGACACTGACAAGACCTCGAACACTCATTCCACCTCCTTCACCCAGTTATCGACCATGTCTGGGTCAGGCTTGTCGTCGAAGGTCGGGGGATCAAGCTTCAAAAATTTCTCATACGTCACTGCGGTATGCGGGATCGGTTCAAGAACGGGCGTTGGTTCCCTTTGGGAACGAATCTGGTCTCGCACAGCCGCTGCCAGGGAACCTAGGGAATCCATCACGAATCCCCGCTGATCTGACCATTCGTCAGCAGACCCTTCGTTCGAGTTCCTTGCCATCCTTGGAGTAAACAAGGAATACCAATAATTAGAAATTTTAGGAAGCTCAAAACAAGCAAAAACATAAGTACTATTCATGTTTAACATGAGTAGTTTATGTAACCCCAGCAATGCTGGTACAGAAGCAAAACGTATCAAGCCACTTAACTTAACAATGCAACGTGCACCTACTAAGCAAGAGGAAAAGTATACTCACAGCGCAATGTGGATGCTCAATAGTCAAGAATCCTTGCTTCCCTTAGCTCTGATACCAAGTTGTAACACCTTAAAATTTCAAACTTGCCAACCTTTCAGAAAAACGGACAAGAGACTAAAAAGGAATCTCTTCATCTTAGAGATGTTTTACGAAATCAGCGAAAGACTATACTTTTGCTAAGTTCAGAAAGGCAAGCTGACAACTTTGGGCGCGTTAGCTAAAAGAACCAAAACGCACAACCCATGCTACCTGCAAACACTTGGAAAAGCCACTTTCATTTAAGAAGTTCTCCAAATAGTACAAAATTCGGATATCTCAAGGAAAATCCGTTACAAAACCCCAAACAACAGGACGCGAAGGAAGAAGAGCGTCTTGAAGCCATCTTCCATCGCACCATCGTCTGTGGTGTACCTAATCATCACCTGTACCCATAGAATGGGTTAGTTTCGCGAAAAACTAGTAGGTACACAAGAGAGACTACAAGGAACTGAATTATGTAGATTTAATTCAGTAGGTTACACAGTTTAAAGCAGATATGCAGTTAAATAGGTAAGCAATGCGCACAGGTAACTAGTGCAAACGCATAAGTAGTGCAAGCGAACAAGTAGTGCAAGTGAGTCAGTAGTGCAAGCGAATCAGTAGTGCAAGCGAATCAGTAGTGCAAGAGAGTCAGTAGTGCAAGCGAATCAGTAGTGCAAGAGAGTCAGTAGTGCAAGCGAGTCAGTAGTGCAAGCGAATCAGTAGTGCAAGTGAGTCAAACGACCCTACGACCAGTGTAGACAGACCTTATGTTTCGATAATTACTAACCCGCGGGTACGCGCAGGCAAAATATAGAAACAACTGAAACTAGTTCGGGCGTCTGTTATTCTATGTATTTTCAATAACCCGAATAGCTAGTTGAGTCGGCTCCAAAGGAACGGCTTTAGCCGAGAGAGGATTCCCCAAAGGAGGCAGTGCCACGGATGCATCCAACTTCTGCAGAAGTGTTGAGCTAACTATTGTAGCCCCTTTCCCCTAACTCCAATGACTGGGGAAGCCGGATCGTTCCCCGTAGGGTGGTTGTTAACAACCTGTCCATTGGAGTTTGTACCGCTCTGTCCTCTTCCTTGACAGACACATAGAAGCGAATAGGTACGTTAGGGGTTGCTTAACTAATGACCCATTCTATGTTGTGGTCTTTAAACCACTCGAGCATCTTGCCTGTGAAGGCGAATGTGAGGCCATTTATGTGATTACAGCATTGTGCATTTAGCACTGATCGAGGTCGCACGACCGTCTCATCCAATCATCGCAGTACTAGACGTGTCGTGCACGACTACAAGTACTCTAGGATGAAGGGGGTATAGTTCTTCAACAGAAGCTTCAACAGGAGTGTTTCACAAAGATGTAAAGTTTATCTACTTTACTTTATCCTTTGAAACAGCAGTACCTTGTGCCAACATTATGCATGTGATTATCTCGAATCACATCCGCTATCGGAGTATCTACATGTCTCGCATGACTCGATACCGGCCTCGATAGACGGGATACGGGTTTCTCAACAAAACACCCGCTAAGAAGTTCACTCGCTCCCGATAAAACTCTTGTCGCAAGAGGGAGAGTGGTAAATGCCCCTTGCATCCTCCACGAGGATGCCTTTAAGGCATCCGCAAAGAGCAAGAACCTGCACGTCATCTGCAATAGCAATAGTCTAGGCGCAAAGCGCGACGGCAAGTAAAAGTTGTAAGCAGGAGTGCAACGCAAAACCATTACGCGATGCGCGACGGCAAGTAAAGACTGTCAGGAGGTAAAGGGCAAGGATCGCGAAACAGCGTCCTTGAGTTAAATGCGTACTAGAATATATATATATATTTAATGGTCCCTTTTTAGTTAATTGAACATAATTCAATTGTCCAAGTCTTCTGTGCAATCTTCCCCTACCTTGGAGGGTTACGAGCTTGCGGACGTACACGATTGACGGCTCGGGTCGCGGAGCGCGAGTGGGATCCGTCGTAGCTGCAAATATGCGATATTAATATGCAAACCCAGACAAAAGCAAAAGCAAGGCAAAGACTCGACTTCTCCGATACATAGGGTTGGGGCCAACCGTACCAAATGACTCGAAAAAAAGGATAAAGCAGGGCCAAATGAGCCTTGCCGCTTAAAGGGGGATGTAGTCAATGCGAGCAGATGACTCACGTTTACTAGAAATTCCTCGTTGGAGACCAACAATTGTAATGATTTGTCCCCATCACGATGTAGCTTCCAAAGATTTCCCGGGCCTATTGGCCAAGGGTATAGGCCCGCAAGCAAAGGGCAGGGGGCCATCGGCCCCTGCTCGCAAACAAAAAGGCAGAGGCCAATGGCCCCTGCTGGCAAACAGCAAGGCAGGGGCCATCGGCCCCTGCTGGCAAACAAAAAAAAGGCAGGGGCCATCGGCCCCTACTGGCAGACAAAAAGGCAGGGGGCCCCTGCTGGCACAACAGAAAGGCAGGGGCCATCGGCCCTTGCTAGCACAATCAAAAAGGCAGGGGCCATCGGCCCCTGCTGGCATATCAAGAAGGGGGCAGGGAGGAGGGGCTCGGCCCCTCCCCTACCGTAACGGACGCAAAGAGGGGGTGTCATGCTCCACCTCTGCTAAAAGGGGGCACAGGGAGGGGGTTTGTCCCCTCCCGTGGCCACACAGAGAAGTGAGGGAGAGAGAGAGAAGAAACTGAGAGGGGAAAAGGGAAGCAGTGGCGTACCAGGTGGTTTTCGGGAGAAGCTCGTCGGAGAGAAAGGAGGGGTCGCCGACGTCGGTGGTGGCGGCTGTCGAGAGTCGCTGGCGGTGGATGAGCGAGAGAGGGAGTCGGGAAGAGACGAGAGGGCGAGAGGCGGTGAGGGGGTTTCGTAACCCTCCTCCCGCCTGCCTCGCTGTCTTAAAAGACAGCGAGAGGCAGTGGTCTGGGTCGGGTCCGGATCCGGCCCGAACCAAAAAAAAAAAATTTTTGTTACAAACATCCCCCTATCTCTCTTGAATATTTTGGATAGTTATGAAAGAGTTGGTATTAGCCTTAACCACTGAAAAACTGATTTTTTTATTAGAATTCTATCTAGATTAGCTAAAGGGGGTGATAGCAGAATCTAAAAAGATAACCCACCCACCCCCCCCCCCCCCCCCCCCCCACACACACACACACACACACACACATTGGCACCCACTTTTGCATGGGTGATTTGTACATCTTAGTTTACATTCAATGAACTAGTAGGAGTCTGCCTAACCCCAGCTTGACTATAATATATATATATATATATATATATATATATATATATATATATATATATATATATATATATATATATATATATATATATATATATATATATATATATATATAATGACTAGTTCTCGAGTAGGCTAGCTCCTATTTTGATCTCAAAATGTTGAATGCTAGTTCTCGAGTATGCAAGTTCCTATTTTGATCTCAAAAGATTACCATTTATCACAACATTAACATGTTAGAACAACTTTTTATTATATTTTTATACTTTTGTAATTTTCTTTTAGTTTAATGTATGATTTTATTTTTTTTATGTCTTCATATGTGCCAATATTTTTGTACAGATCCTCTCAAGAAAATGGACTTTTTTTATCACGAGGTTTTTCCAAAAATAATATTTGTGAAATGGGTTAAAATCTGTATTAGACCACGCAGCTCAGACTTTGCGGGCGTGTTTTAGTGTTTTCAAAAAATATAAATGCAACGGATCTAGATTGCTCTACTTGGATATGCAAGAAGGTATGGATCGTGGTACTAAACCACTATAACTTAAGGTGGTACATTTGATTTACATAAATTTGAACTCTAAAGGCAAAAACTAACCATTGGATCATGTTTAGCATGCTCTATTTACTATTTTAATGTGTTAAAGTTGACACATGGAGTTTTAAGCCATGTTATAACCATCTTCATGTTCGTGAATCTGATCTAAATTCAATATTGGATTTTTAAATTTGAATCTGAATCAAACTCCAAATTCAATTAGGCAATATCCAGATGTGCCATGTCCAGTAATGCTTACATCCGAACCAAATCCAAACCTTTCATATCACTACAAGTCACCTTTCATGATGTTGCATACTTTGGATCATTAGAGGCCAAGGGCTATTATCCACCTACCTATCATATTGGAAAAATCTAATGAATGGATATGACTCGGCTTACTAAAATCAGGCTGAGACTTATAGACATAGGATGCATTCCATCCTATGTTGATCCTAGCCATCCAACTGAAGCATCTGTACAGCTGGGATCAGTAGTCCACATTCCGGTGAAAATGTGGACCAATCCTAGCCATTGACTGGATAGCTATGATTGAATGTAGGATGGAACCATGTGAAGAGATGGGATCCGTACTCTAGCTTAAATAACTAACAAACCTTTTGCATGTAATTAGTTTTGAATATCCCTTAGATTCAGATTCAAATTGAATTCAGATGCATATGGGAAAATTTCATCTAGGGGCTTTTCTGAAATTCCTGATATTGCCGCAGGTTTCCTGGAAATTGTCCAATAAAACATCATGTTAAGATCCATCATCTTGAAAAAATGCGAACTTTTTTTTGGTTGGTTTCTTGTATTGTCCTTTGATATTGAAAAATACTCAATTCATTCTCATAAGAAAAAGAAAAGGGCTAATCATTTGATTATGAAGGTTGTCATTGTAATTTTACTTAAAATATAACGTGAGTCAATGGATAATAATAAAAGTAGGCTGTTGTTTGGCTGTTTTTTAGGAAAATAGAGGCCTATAAGAGGAAATTCAGAAACGCAAGGCTTATTTTTAAGATTAAGCGTAAGAAGTTGGACCCGGAATGAATTTTTCTGAAGCTTGCGGAATCAAGATCTGATTACTAATCAGTTATTAATATTCACAATGATAAATTTGTCACAAGCGACAGTTTGGCCGAGTGGTCTAAGGCGCCAGATTTAGGCTCTGGTCCGCAAGGGCGTGGGTTCAAATCCCACAGCTGTCAATAACATTTTGCTGGTTTTTGCATTTTCATATTACTTCTTGCTCTTGGCAATTTTTTTTCTTTCCCAAGAAATCAGGAGATATTGATGAATCCATTTTATTTATTTTTTAAACTTACAAAAAAACAAAGAAGGAAGAAGAAGGATGATAAGACTGCTGCTAAGGAGCACCAGATCCAAGCAACACCCCACTTCTCCACTACTTTGGGGTGGTGCTGGTGGTATTGGAAGTAGAGGGTTGGGTACACTTGCTTTTGAAGTGGTTGAGGCAGCTGAAGCACGGTAACATCCCAAAATTTTTATCTCGAAATAGTATAAATTTTTTTTTGAAATGATTTTATAAATTGCAGCAAAAATTTGAATGAAATAAAAGCTTTGGTGTATTACATGTCGATTACATCTTTTTTAAATACACTTCGAATTTCAAATTGAACATCAACAAATAATTAAATGTTCATTATACTTGAAATTAAATAATAACATAATCTTTTTAAATTAAATGAATATCAGAGTCTTGAGCACTTGTAAATGCTCGCAATCCAAAACAAGTTCAAAAGTGGGAAAAGCCTAGCTTAGTCCCTGTCGCAACCTTCTGTCATCGCATGGTCATTTATTCACTACCTGAAAATATTAAATAATAATAAAGACATACAATTAAGTCATCAGTAGGGCAGAGCTATTCAATACACATAAATTAAAACACGTATGCAAAAATTTAATCTGATACTAATATATTCAATTAGCAATTAACCATACTAAGGATACATACGTGTATTACTATACAAGAATTTGAATCACTCATTTAAATAACTTTTTTGATCAAAGACAAATACTTAACCATAAGCATGTAAATACACATAAGCAGTTCAAAATGCATGCACTTACCATTGCAGAAATCAAATCATTTGCATAAGTGACTTCAACATCTTTAATTAAATTTTCTTTTTAAATGATACATGCTATGCCTAATTAAATACACATTCACTTTATGTTTCAGTTCTTATCCCTATGGGTACAAATATAGGTCGTAACTTGGATCAGAGTCACGACGCAAGCGGTATTTTCAAATAGTTATAGCTTTGGCTTGGCTGAGCACCATTCACCAGTGTCGAGTGAGAAACGACAAGAGTGAGAGAAGCTCCCAACACCACCATCTCGATACATCAGACTTCACTCAGGAGATTATGTTCTTCTACGTTGCAGTCTAATGTGGAGGGTTCCCCTATCTTCGTAGTTGGGAAAGGGCAACCTTTTTTGCTCAAATATGGTATCCTTAAAACTAGACTAGTATCACTTACCCTCTTCTTGTAAGCATTAATAATTAGTATTACATGTTTAAATTTTTAATCTATTGATTTCATGCAACACTTCATTCAGTCATATTTATACAATTTGACCGCTTTATGGCCCATAGATGCACATACCTCAAATGCGAGATAACATTTATGCGTCAATGCATTTCTTTAACTTTACATTCATTTATAAGCATGCGGTCATACTAAGTTAAGCATCCACATTCATTTACAATACATGTTCATTTTGCACAATTCCAAAGTAAGTGGTGATTAAGCCAAATTCGTGCATAACCATTTCATTCAATTGATGCATAATCATTTCATTCAATCGATGCAAGATTATTTTACTCAATTTGTGCCCGTGATGAGTACTTAATCTCTGCATAAAATTAATTTGACAGTAGATATGCAGCATGATACGATTGCAAAAACATATTTAAAAGTCGTATTGAGATTGCACTTATTTATTAATCGGGCCTTTAGCCGGTTCAGAACTCGTCGGACCATAATTCTTTTCGATTGTTGCATGTGGAAACTCTAATGAAGCACACAGAAATTGAGGCAGAGAGAGAGAGAGGTAGGAAGAGAGAGAGGGAAAGTCGTTATGTTATTAGGGCTAATCTCCTCTAGTTTAAATAGAGGTTAGCCTAAAAAGAAAATTACATATGGGTCCCTCATTATATATAAAATACCAAAAAACCACTTTAAGAATAAAAGAAACTTCAGATGGTCGACTAATCTTAACACTCCCTCTCAAGCTGAAGCATAGATAGCAATCATGCTCAGCTTGCCGCAAGATTTTGAGAAACTAGGCCTAGCAAGAGGCTTTGTAAAAATATATGCAACTTGGTCCTCCGAGTTTAGATGCTTGGAAGAGATATGACCAGCTTGAACCATATCTTTTATGTAGTGGCAGTCAACTTCAATATGTTTTGTCCTCTCATGAAATACAGAATTATTTGCTATATATGTAGCCGTCTTGTTATTACACATCATTACCATAAGAGATGAAACCTTCACTTAAAGATCATTTAGTATAGTTCGAACCCACATCAATTCAGTTGTTGTTTGGGTCATAGTCCTATATTCTGATTTGGCACTCGATCTAGCAACCACAGTTTGCTTCTTACTTCTCCATGGAATTAAGTTACCTCTCACAAACACACAGAATCCTGTGGTAGATTTCCTATCCTCTACAGATTCAGCATAATCAGCATCAGAGTAAGCAACTATCTCTAGGGTCCCCCCTTTCTTGAATAATAACCCCTTTTCAGGAGAAGATTTTAAGTACATGAATATCATTATTGCAGCATTCCAGTTTACCTCAGTCGGTTTGTCCATGAATTGGCTAAACTTGCTTACTGCTAAAGCAATATCAGGTCTAGTCACTGTCACATATAGTAGCTTCCTTACCACTGAGCGATAACTTCTGTTATCAATAGGTTTTGACCCCTCTTCCAATAACTGAACTTTGTGATCCATGAGAATATTTGCTGGCTTAGATCCCAACATTTTTGTCGCTTTTAATAAATCAAGAACATACTTCTGTTGAGACAAAACCACGTCTTCACTGTTCCTGACAACTTCTATGCCCAGAAAGTATCTAAGTGGACCAAGGTCTTTTGTAACAAAATGTTCTTAAAGATGAGTCTTTGTAACTGCAATATCTTTCATATCATCTGTTGTAAGGATGATGTCATCCACATATACCACCATAACAACTAGACCTGAGTTAGTTTTCTTAATAAATAATGTGTGGTCTGACGCTGACCTATTAAAACCAAACTTTGGCATCACTTCAAACAACTTTTGAAACCATGCATGAGGACTTTGCTTCAGACCATATATCGCCTTTCTTAATCTATACACCTTCTGACACTCCCCCTCAATCTCGAACCCAGAAGGTTGTTGCATATATATTGTTTCAGACATATCCCCATATAGGAATGCATTTTTTATATCTAGTTGACACAGACTCCATCCAAAGTAAACAACTACAGAGAGAACAAGACGGATGGTACCCATCTGTGCGATGGAAGAAAATGTTTTAAAGAAATCAACACCATATGTCTGAGTATAACCTTTTGCTACTAATCTGGCTTTGTATCTTTCAATTGAACCATCTGAGTTGTACTTAATGGTATATAGCCATTTACATCCAACAATGTCTGCATCCAATGGGGGATCAACCAGGTCCCATGTATGTTGAGACAATAAAGCATCCATTTCATCTTGCATTGCCTGCTTCCACCTGCTATCGAGCTCTGGTTGTTGATAGCTCAAAAGAATAGTTTCAGCAGATAAAGCTGAAATAAATGCTTTCATCTGATTACCAATTCTGGCATCACACATAAACTAAGACATAGGATATAAGGTACATTGACGTGTCTCCTTCCGTAAAGCAATTGGCCTATTATCATCAACATGAAGGTCACTGTTATTAAGAGCACTTACCTCAAGAGAAGAAGAAGGTGAAGGCACGAGAGGAGGTGGAGCTCTACGCACATATACTAATGGAAGATTATGAAACTGTGAGGAAAGTAGAGTTGGACTCAGTAATTGGGGCACAGATTTCAAAGGAAAATGAGGGACAGGAAGAGGAAAGGAGTCATCTTGATCAACTTGCATCTGAGCACCAGTACTAGAATAATATGGAATGGACTCTAAGAAAGATACATCTACACTGACATACTCCCGACGGAAAATCGGATCATAACATCAATAACCCTTTTTTATTGTTTTGGATAACCTATAAACATACACTTAGTTACTTGAGCAGCTAATTTATCACGGTCAGGTCCAAGTTTGTACACGAAGCAAACACACCCAAATACCTTGGGCGAGAAAGAGAAAAGTGAAGCATTAGGATATAGGATGTGCAAAGGAATTTTATCTTCCACGGATGATGAAGGCATGTGGTTGATCAGATAACAAGCTGTGATAACCGCATCACCCCAATATGAAGGAGGAACATTGGATTGAATCATAAGGGTATGTGCTACATCAAGGAGGTGCATGTGTTTTCGCTCAGCCACCCCATTTTGTTAAAAGGTATAGGCACAAGAGGTTTGAGGTTGAATGCCATAGTCTTGATAAAATTGCAACAAGACTTTGGTTTTAAACTCAAGGGCATTATCAGTGCGGATAATCTTAACAACATATTCAAACTAAGTTTTTATTTCAATAACTAATGATTTGATAGTACTAGAAACTTCAGACCTTTCTTTTATTAAGAACACCCAAGACAACTTAAAAAAATCATCGACAATAACAAAATAATATCGACACTGAGTCCTGATAGGAATCTTACTAGGACCCCATACATTCGCATGAAGAAGTTCAAAGACCTTATGACTGAACTGACTCTGACTAGAAGGAAACGAACTCCGATGATGCTTTCCCAACTGATAAGCTTCACACTAAAATGATGTAGTAGCTTTGACAATGAAGGATGACCAAGATGACGATGCCACTGAACAGGACTCGAGAAATAATCGACTGCAGCATAAATGTTTTCCACTGGATGATGTAGGTAGTAGACTCCATTTTCTTCATAGCCTCCACCAATCTTCTTTCTCGTCAGCAAATCTTGAAAATGAAAACCCATAGGATCAAATATCACTCTACAGTTTAGCTCTTTTGTAAGATAACTCACTGAGAGTAAACTTTGAGGAAATGAAGGAGCATGAAAGACATTTTTCAACTGCAAGGAAGAATATATAGAAATATTTCCCTGACCAACAACCGGAGAGGAACTCTCATCTGCTAATGAGACTTCCTGATGTGCAGTAATATCCTTTAGATTTGAAAAAAAAAATGAGAATTTTCACATAGATGTTTGGATGCACCAGAGTCAATAATCCATTTACTATCATTGAGATGAAGATGATCCTCTGTTGAGTAAGTCACACCAGCTATAGGAGAAGAGGAGCTTGAAGGACGATGAGCTACCAGTTCATCATATTCTGCATGACTCAGGGTGATACAGTCACTAGGAGAAGAGGTTTTATTTGCATTTGCTACCTCTAGTTTTGTAACATTAGCTTTTAGAACATTAAGCTTTGATGCAGGAAAGGTAGGTCATCCATGTTTATCCCAGCAACGATCTTCTAAATGTCTTGATTTTCTGCAAAAAGTACATTGAAGTTTAACTCTACCTCTCATACCTCTTCCACGACCTCGTCCTCTAATATTCAGAGTATTTTCATGTCTATAACCAGATGGAACAGCTAGAGCAGGTGTCTAGGATATAGGATGAGATTGTGGAAGAGAAATAGCAAGTCTACTCAAGTGATTGTATACATCAGCAAGAGTAGGTACATCAGACCCGGTCAACATTTGGACTTTAGCAACAGAGAATTTTGAAGATAAGCCTATGAGGAACCGAGCAACCATAGTCTGTTCTTGATGATCATTTTGCTTTGAACAACAAAGTGGCATGTGAGCATTAAGTCTTTCAAAAGCTGCTTTAACGAAGGCATAGTTCTGAGCCAAGGTTTGATTTCCCTGCTGGAAATTATATATCTCTTGTTTGACTTGCAAAATATGACTCACATTAGTCTCTTGAGAGTATGTATCTCGAAGATTGTCCCGCATCTGTTTAGCTGTATTATAATAAATTAGACCATCTGCAATATAAGGTTCGACGCTATTCATGATCCATGACATAACAATGTCATTATCTTCATCCCAAGTAATATATTTTTCTACTTTATCATTTGGTTCAGTTTCCAACAAAATATGTTTTCTACGATGTCCAGATACCAACATCATAAACGTTCTGGACCACCTGGCATAGTTTGTTTCATTTAATTTTACGGAAGAACCGTAAGAGAAGGGATTTGCAAATGCTTTATATTCTCTAATAGTCTCATTCTTAGAATCGAATTTTGAAATTTCACCCATAATGAATAATGCTAACTCAGGAGATATTGTTGATAACACTGCTACAATAAATGACCACAAAAAATAGAATTTATCATAGATTCACACAAAAAATAATCGATCAGATTTACTCTCCAACCCACTAAGAGTTCAAATCTGAATACTACACGACCACATGGTCTGCTCAATCACAATGTAGAAACCACGACACCACCAAAGATGGTGATGAATCACGACACTTGATCTGAGATCAGATCTAAACTAACTTTTCATAAATCCAAAGGAACTTGATTTATAAAAAATCCTCCACGACATCCATGTCCACAACAAACAAAAAAAATAGAATCATTTAGTCGATGATTTGTTATGAGCACATCTCAGACAACATACTCCCCACGATATCCATGTCTCACGGCAACCTCAGATCAGTTGATAAAAAATTTAATTTCCCCACGACACAGGTTTCATGGCAACCCCAGATCAATTGAAACAAAAAAATTCTGACATCCAGATCCATGAACATCTAGATCTACGATTGAACAACATAGGTTTTCTTCACCCCACTCAGATCCATTATCAGATTAAAAAAAATTGGTTTCACGGCCTTTACACATCATTCATATTTGTCGCTACTCGATCTAGTTGTCAGAAAAAAAAATATCCATTGAGGCCTTTAGATCAGATTACAGATCTATGTCATGACATTTGTCAGACATCAGATCGGTTATCAGATCTATACACTCGTAAAGAAACAAAATACATGCACACCTTTTTCTTCACTCGAGCTTTTGTGCAGACAGAAGAAGTGCTCACGCTCCCCAAGACCTACTGCTTTGATACCATGTGGAAACTCTAATAAAGCACACAAGAACCGCGGCAGAGAAAGAGAGAGGTAGGCAGAGAGAGAGAAAGTTGATATGTTATTAGGGCTAATCTTCTCTAGTTTAAATAGAGGTTAGCCTAAAAAGAAAATTACATATGGGTCCCTCATTATATATAAAATACCAAAAAACAACTTTAAGAATAAAAGAAACTTCAGATGGTCAACTAATCTTAACACAACTGTCATAGAAAAGTGCACACTCATCAAACAAAGCTAAAACTTTCACAAGATGCAGATAATTTTGTCAGCTTTTTTATGCAATAAATTGTTCGTAAACATTCCTCAAAATGAGAGAGATACAACTAGTTTAGTGGACATCTATACTTTTTTGTTCTGACTGTCATGATTCAATGCTCAATCCAAGAACAGAGTTCAAAATTTCACAGATTATGTAAAATTTTGTTAGCTCTCCAACGCAATAAACTATTCATAAAAACTTCTCCAGATAAGGGAGATACAAATAATTTACCGGTCGGGTGTTAGGCCGAAATTACATAATAGCAGGTTATCTGCATTGAAGTGAGCAGAAATAGGCCACCTGAATTCATATTTTTATTTTTTTTACATGAACTCATTGAATAAAATCTCAAAAATATCAGCATATAATTTTTACATAATCAATCATAGACAAATCCCATTTTTGCAACTGTTAAGCTGGAAAATTGATCTGTCTTCCTGAACCCTATTTTGTCAGAAATAATTTTGATATTTTCATAATTTCAAGCATAGAGATTTGATCTAGATGTGATAATGGGGAACATCCATGTTCTTTATGTATCTAAAAATGTTACATTTCTAAAAAAATAAAAGAGATTTGATCTTGAGAAAACTAAGGAAGAATCCAAGTATGCCTTCTTGTTTAATTTATTGCCTAAATATGTCATTAAAAATGATAGTGAAGATAATTATAATGTTGAGTCAAATAATGAACCAAGTGAAGAAAGATAACCAACTCATACCATTATACAATACTCTAGACGTGATAATGGGGAACATCCATGTGCTTTTGAGAAGTATGGTTAACTAACAAATGTAGAAGAATCTAGTATTAGAAGATCTAAACGAATACCTAGACTGCCAAATTGGTTTATCTTCTATGAATCTTTCTCGCCAAATTATAGGGCATGTCTTCTAGCAATTCACTCATATCATGAACCATCTAACTATAGAGAAGCCAAAAATATAAGAGAATGGGTAGAAGCTATGAAAATAAAATTATATGCTCTATATAAGGCCCATACTTGGGAAGTTCAACACCTTCCTAAGGGAAAGAAGATGATAGAATGTAGATGAGTATTTAAGGTCAAAACAAATAGTGATGTATCTCTAAAAAGGTATAAAATAAGATTAGTTGCAAAAGGGTACTCTCAGAAATATGGTATAAACTATGAGAAAACTTTTGCTTCAGTTGCCCGCATGACCACCGTTAGAACTTTAGTTGCAGTAGCATTCATTAGAAAATGACCTATATATCAATTACATGTAAAGAATGCTTTCTTAAATAGAAATTTAAATGAAAAAGTTTACATGGATCCAACCCCTGGTCTGACTATTGCAAATGGAATGGTTCTTCGTCTTTGAAAAGCTTTATATGGGCTTAAACAAGCCCTTAAAGCATGATATGATCGGTTTAGTGGAACTATGATAAATTTTAGATTTAAATCTTGTTTTACTAATAATGCACTTTTTGTAAGATCTGCATGTACTTTGCTTATCATTTTTATCTTATGTGTTGATATGATCATTAATGAGAATAATTAGAGGGAAATTAAAGAAATTAAAATTATTCTTAAAAAACTTTTGATATAACTGACCTTGGTTTTTTGAGATATTTTCTAGGTATTAAAGTTGCATATTCACCAAGAGGATACATTTTTTCTCAAATAAAATTTGCAGCAGATATTATTGCATGATGGAGAATCACATACACAAAATATGCTGACATCCTGAAGTAATAAATGTTAAAATGAGAGTTGAAGACGAAGTTTTACTAGATGATCCAACATCTTTATTAGTAACTTATTGGGTCACTAATGTACTTATACATTACTAAATCAGATATTGCACATGCAGTTCATATTGCAAGTCAGTTTCAATATGTGCCCATATTTGTACATATGAGTGTTGTGTTAACAATAATTCGATACATTAAGAAAACTATATCTATAAGCTATTTTTATCTTCTTCATCATCTTTAAATCTTATTAATTATATTATTTCTGATTGGGGAGGAGATTCTAATAACCGACAGTCAACCACAGATTTTTGTGTGTTTTTAGATGATTCTCTCATTTCTTGGAGATGCAAAAAATAGCAGAAAGTGTTATTATCCTCTACAGAAGCTGAATATAGAGCGATGGTTACAACAACAACCGAGGTCATGTGGATGAGATCCTTACTCTCAGGCATGAGTGTTGATATTTTGGAATCTTTAAAGTTATGTTGCGATAACAAAAGTGTCATATATATAGCCAACAACTATACATTTCATGAAAGATCAAAACATATCGAGATGGATTGCCATTATGTTCAAGAAGAATATTTAAAGGAGATGATTATTTTACCTTATGTTCAATCCGAGTTTTAGATTGCGAACTTCTTCAGTACCAAAGTTATTCCTCTACCTCTATTTTTATTTCTTCTTAACAAACTTTTGATGATCTCACTGTAAGTATGAGGGAGAGTGTTAAAATACATTGTTTATATATATATATATATATATATATATATATATATATATATATATAAGGAGGAGTATTTTGGTCTTTATATATATACAATCCAATAGGAGTTGTATTATGCTCTTTATTTATTTTTTAGTCATTTTGTTTTTTTGTTTTTTTGTTTTTTATTAAAACTTTATTTGACTGTTGGGAAGCCGTTCAACTAGTCATTTGGCTGCTTCCAATGGTCATATTTGTGACCATTGGTTTTTCAGCCGTCTTTGTTGTGTGTGTTGCTCCATAAGTAGAGCCCATTGTAAAGAGTTCATTCATGCTTTTTAGCATATGCTTGTGAAAATAAAAAAGCTTTTATTTCTATATTGTGTTCTTGTGAGATTTATTAAGATTGTATTTGGTCCATTAGAGACCATATTAAGATCGTGAACCTGTGTAGACCTTTGGTGGCATTGTGATTGTGCACTTCTTTTTTTTCACAAGTATGATAGGAAGGGTGATATATTGGTTCCTTTGCTTCATAAGACTTAGAAATGAAGTACTTGCTTATAGCACCATTCAGCTGGTTAAAAACTGCAGCGAAAGGAGATGATGCTAATTGATCCGAATGCCAATGACAAGTTTAAAATGTGTCATTGTATAACTGGTTCTACCTTCCATTTTGAAGAAATCCCATCCTCAAACATAAAAAAAAAAACAAGATTTTTTAGTCCAATTTACCATCTAGCAGGTGCCTTATAAGCAGATGCTTTAGGTTGTGGACACGAACTTCTACTTTAATCATATTTCCTAGGAATGGTTGTACAATCATGCAATTTATGTCCTATGCACACTTTATTTAGCCTTTCATAAATTACTTGTTAAAAGAACCAAAACAAAGAAAAGAAAAAAGGGCACAAATCTAATATTGTCATTTACCAGCTCTTCACGTGTTAGCTTAAAGCTCTGCTCCCTCCCTCCTCTGTAACTCTTCATTGCTAATGGCAACATGGATGCATTTGAGCAAAGATTCAACTTAGAATGGCGATATCACCTAGCACTCATGCACACGTGCATAAACATTGTGCACACACACAAATATTTGTATATGGGAAAATGATTTCTTGACACAGCTATTCAACATCAGTTTGTTGTTACCAAAGTAGAGATTTGACTTTTGGGTTCTATTCAGCTCAACACATCACCACTCCTTATATAATTGAAGCATTTGTTCTCGAAAGCTCTTAATTTCCCTTCAATAACATAAGACCTTTTAAGAGGAAAACTTGGAGGTCTCAATTAAATATGTCCTTGAGGAGATTCTATGGATTGTTAGTTATTCATGAAAATTGCAGAATATAAATAAATATCTGATGTTGTCAAGGTAGTTCAGAAGATCTGGAAATGATGTTGGAATTTTTTCTTGGAATCTGACCATGTCTGAGGTAGTACAGATATTATGGGTAATGGACAAAAGGTTGAGTGATAGGAGGAAGTTTTTGTTGAAATAGCAAAAACATCTCTAGCAAATGAAGAATAGCATGAGATATGTATGTTCAAGGTGACCAAGCATTTTTGGAACAGAACATGCATGCATGCATGCATACATATTACCTAACAAACATCGTATATCATAGTCACAAATATTGTTTTCAGCAATTCCTTGTGAATGTAATCTATCCAGAGTAATTAAAAGATAGATACAAACCAAATTAGTGGTAACATTTATATTAGGTTGTGTTTGTCCAGAACCCACCAGTCACACCCCCAGGGGTGCCACTGGCACGCCCTGCGCTGATGCGTTATAATGCATCTCGTGGGACACTGTTTGTTCCATGTCCAGGCATTTGTCCTGTGTGTATCAAACATAGGACACCCCCGCCGCTTTATCCCATCAGTGGGATTTGTCAAACACACGCTTAAGGTTTCTTTGGATACTAGATAATTTATGTAAATTTACTACATGAGCTCGAATTTACTTTAGTTGTTCTAACATCATCACACCTATAGCCTTTTGTTGGGGACTAATAACAGTGCCATAACCATATCTCCTATCCATCCAAGACACAGAATTGCTGGACTCACTGCCGATATGTGCTTATTGAGACAACTATTCTAATGTTCCATAGGATGACGTGAATGAGTTTCTGCTGGTGAGCTTTTTGTCTGTATTGTATGGTCATGGAACCATGCATCAATATTAGATCACACTGACCTTGAGCATCAGTAATTTCTTGATGCAGAGCAGTTGTCAGTCCTGGATTCTGTTCCTGGAGAGGTGAACTCAGATAACAGCGATGGAGAAGTAGAAAAAGTCCTTTGCACCCTCCAAAGCCTATCCACTCCTTTGCCTTCAAGAAGGTACTTATACAGAACTAAATTTCAGTTTGGCATGGCCTTTTTTACTTCGACCTGTTCATGCTATCTGGAATTGCCATATGATGAGAGTAAACCTAGGAAAAATAATGCTTTTGGAACATCAGATGGCTTGTTGAACACATGACTAAGCAGGGATTTTTTAAACCATTGTCTGAATGGATTGGGAGCAATTTAAAGAAGGTGAATACCACAGGAGAGCAAATGACATGGGTTTTAATCTAATTGGCAGAATAGAGATGTTTGATTCTTACAGGTACTCTCTCTCTCTCTCTCACACACACACACACGCATGCAGGTCTTCTTCTTATTATTATTATTATTACTGAAAAATATAATATCCTAACATATATCCCAAAACTAATTATATAACTGAAAATTATAATGTCCTAACTTAAACTAATTATATAACTGAAAATTATAATGTCTTCTTCTTCTTCTTCTTCTTTTCTTTCCTTTTCTTTGTTCATGACTCAGCTGGCACCTTGAGGGTCCGAGGGCCTCGCCTCAAGGCGAGGCGCACTTTTAACAATGCTGAGCCTGACTTTTGAACTAATGATTTTTCTTTTTTGAAAGGCAATTGAACTAATGGTATTATGCATCAAGTTCTCTGTAAAGTTGGTTTGGAGAAATCAGTGCCAATTCTATTAGTTTTATTTCAGCCATGCTTTTTTGGTTTGCATGGCCGATATTGAAAAAGAATAGCATAAAACATTTATAGAAAAGTTGAGTTTCAAAATAAAAAAACTGCTATCATGCTGAAGACACTTGTATTTGTACTTATTCTGCATTGACCAGAAAATGTTGTAGGCAGACGAATTACTGGCCCATTTTGGAGAAGCCACCCAAAGGTTTAGATGTTGTGGTTGTTATGTTAGTACAACCTTGTGACCAAAACAGGATTAAGGAAATGGAGATCTCAAGCCTAGAGGCACGTTCTTAAGAACGCTATCTTTAGAACTTCAATTGCCCCACTTCGAGAATTCCGAAGATGCGATAAGGGGTTTGTTGCGACTGAGTTCCCAGGATACAACTAGGCTTGAACCTCAGAGAGTCACTGTTTCGCAAGAACAGATGACTTCGCCCACACTTGAACTCTGCAAGCCAAATCAGGAAGAAAGAAAGGAGAAAACTGGAGAGTCAGAAATTCATTTTCAAAAGACGGAAAAAGAAGATATTTATAGACTTTTTGAAAAGGGCCAAAACGTTTTGCGATAAATGAGATTAATGGTCATAAACCTGACGATTTGAAAATAGGATGAAAAGTTCCCTAAACGGTCACCCACCTATGACTGTCGATCAAATGCCTTCAAGATCGTTCAACAGTCACAATGCACCATAATCTCGATATACATGCAACTAAAAGCCTTTCAAATGGCCAGACAATCCAACACTGAAAAAAATCAAAACGGTTGCACCAAATATGCACCTCGCACCGCTACAAGCGTGCGAAGTGCACCATCAAAATGCCTCAAGCGCCCTTGCGCACATACGCATGTGTGCACGTGTGGCACGTCCATTCCTGCATGATGCACAACAACATCCACAAGCCACCCAAAGATACAAGGCTTACCAAAGTAAAGAATAAAAAACAAACCCTTTATTTAAACTACTAGAAAAACTTATTTCTCTTAGATATGGGACTAAACCTTTTAAAGCACTTTTGCTGGGAACCAAATCACCAATTTAAAACTTTTCTAACATGTTCTTGTAGAGAAGAGTGACAGATGGACGCCGCAGGTGTTACAAAAGCTTGAAAGTCTATCAAGCAAGCAGGGGACAGAAGAGGCTGATAAGGGGAGAGTGCTATATCGCGTGCTCCCAATTGCAGGACATTGGGTCCATGTTGGCAATCCAAAAGTGTGGCTTGATATAGTGGTCCCTCATATGAAGACTCTGTCTCCTTACAATCCTCCAAGAACAGCATGGTCTCAGCAGCTAATTGGTCTACATTCCTCTGGCATACTACACAGTTCACACATTGAAGGTGAGCGTAAAATAAGCAGTCATTACGGTCATGTTTGAATACAACAGTTTGGTCTGTCATACATGTGAACATGTGTTCCTTTTTGTGCTGCGTTACTGCTTTAGTTTGTGAATATCATCTTGAGACCCCTAAGGGGGCGTTTGTTTCAGCCCGTTTCATATGAAAGGAGGACCCCTTTGACATGAAGGGGAGGCACTTTTTCGTGGGGCCCCAAAACGAACGCCCCCAGGAGAAAGTGGTTGTATATGTAAATGTCACTTCCTAGGAGCTTCTTTCTCAATTAAAGTGTCTGGTAACAGTTCATATCTGGTCACCTGAAACTCATGTAGAGGCACCTACTGCTGGGTCCGTCATCTTGGCAGGAATTACTTCAAAATTAGAGAAACCCATGGCTTTTTTAAGATTTCCTGTACCCATGTTTTTGGAAGTGACACTATAAGAGCTAATTGAGCATGACATGACTATGTTATGAGCCCTACCTGTAAATGGGCCTTATGAGCATCTCAAATTTCTTTCAATGGCATGACCACTTTGACAGACAAATTGCGTGTTTTCAAATATCCTGCAAGGTGGCAATAAAATATGTCCTAAGAAACAACACAGGCAATGCATTAGGGTCTTTAATTTCAACCAGTGTTCACGATCCCGGCTCACAAGGGCTCCGCTCATCTGGTAGGGGCAACTTGAGAATGTCACCAAGTTGATGGGATGTCACAAGTTTGAAACCCACGGGTGGTGTCCCTTGTCACAAGGTCCCCTCATGGAGAAGCTCAAGGGTTTTACCAACCGGAGGCCAGCCAATGTGAATATATAGGTGCCACTTTTTTTTTATAAGCAAGCTGGGGTTGGGCAGACCCCTACCAATTATACAACGTACCATTGGGTTTTGAACTTGCAACTTCCCAGTACAAGGTGACGTGCACTAACAGCTCCTACCAAATAAGCAGATCCCCTATTGGTTGGTTATATACGGGGACGACTCTTTGTCCATCTGATGAATAAAGTGGTTAATTTCCAGGACACTTTTTGATATAAAATGTGTAGCAAACACAGCATAAATTTTGATTAAACAAACCCTTCTCTGCCCTTCCCTTGAATACACTTTTGTAGTTTTATTCGCATCCCATTTGATTTTTGAAGGGCACGCTTCCTCTAAATAATTTTGTACAAAGAAATTTTAAAAAGAAAAGTCTCTATTAAGACGTGCAAACGTTCCTTTTTAATGTAAGGTCATAGCCAAGCATGATGCATAAGACATGCCGCCCTAATCTGATGGTATTCAAGCAGGGAGTCTGCACTAAACAGAAATAGTGATAACCGATCAGGGGGGCACGGATAATTAACTCTTGGTTGAGCAATCTGAAGACTGGAATGAAATTGCACAACAAACACATCCAAGAGGGGTTCTGCAAGGCACACGACAACCAACTTGGCAGACGTGCAAGCTTCAAGCTTTATCAGCTTGAGGTCATCCGCACCTGCCAATGTCTACAACGACCTGAATATTGTGCAACTGAAGAGATCACAAATTGGTAATCAGCAGCAACTAATCTCAACAGTCAAACCAAACCAGCCAAATATATCAAATACTAATAACCAAGGATGCATTATGATATTACCAACGGTGGCTCCGCTTGTTTGGTGGTTAGTGCAGGTCACCATGTGTTGGGACTTTGAAGTTCAAAACCCAATGGTATGTTGTGTAACTGGTGGGGGTATGGCTAACCCCAGCTTGCCTATGAAAAAAAATGCATTATGATTCTACGGGTTTATATTTAGGTCAATTGTAATTCAAATCTCACAATGCAAATTGTTTTAACTCAATCTAACCTGATAGATGTCCTCAGCATGCTCGATTTAGTAGGAAATAGATTTTTTTTATGAAAAACTATGTTTTTATGAGTTAAAAAAATGACACATTTACATCCATCCATTTTTGTTGAACTCCAGCAAATCAAAAGCCAGTTTCCACTAAAAACAAGTAAATCACATCATTAATGGAGTAGTCATCTGAACCAAAATAACAAAAAATAGTATAATAAAGTTGGCAATAATCATTTACACAACAATTGTAGCAAACTTTAACCCAGGTTCTATAATACCAGCCATGGATCTGAAGCACCCTTTAGGCTTTATTTGGGAGCCACTGTTGGAGAGGAGATAAGGGTGACGAGAGAAGTGATGAAAATGGGAAATGAGACTATCAACATTCAACACCATTCTCATCTCTGAAAATAAGGTCCAAACACCAGTGGTGGTATGGTGGTAATAAAAAACCCTCATTAAATAATGTCTCGGCTCTCATATTGGCTCCTAAACAGAGCCTCATAGAATGAAAAATTAACAGTGTACTTTGACACTAAGGCCCTGTTTGAAAACTAGTAGCTGGGATGGGAAGTGTCATTTCAGGAAGTGGCAGCTGCCAAATCCTGGATTTGGCAGCTAACACCTCTAGAGGTGTTAGCTGTCAATTCCATGTTTTAGTGTAAATACAATGTCACTTCCCATCCCAAATGCAGATCAACTTTTTGCCAAATGCATTAACTCCTATCCCAGTTTCTAGGTTCCAAACAGGGCCTAAGGCTCTGTTTGGAAACTAGGAATGGGAGTTGATACAATTGGTAAAAACTTGGTCAAATTACCTTGGTGGTGGACGTTTGGGAACTTATGCATTTGAGATGGGAAGTGAGATCCTTTCTCTTTTGTATTTACACTGACCAATGGAATTGATAGCTACCACCTGCGAAATCCATTCTTCCAATCCATAATCTCCAACAGACCACCAGTTTCCAAACAGAGCCTACAATATTTCCCATAAGACCACGATAAAAAAGCCAAGTTCAAAACTCAAAAGTCTTAGTCTAAAAATCCAATCGGCCACCAGGTTGCACCAGGGAGAGCTTGCAGCACACATGTGCATGCACGCACCAATGCAATTAAGTGCGTGTGTGGGTGTACAGCGAGCAGGCGACCTGTACCAGTATTTTCTCAATCTTGGGTTAACAGCCCTAGTTATTGCCATAAAATTAAAATACCTGGAAAATGGTACTACAACTTCAATACAACAGTTTCAAAGCAAAGCGACCATTGATGATAAACCAATTACCAAGGACCTTCACTGAAGAATGAAATATGAAAGCCACTGGTAGTTGCCTGGTCTGGAGATCGACCAATGCCCCTATGTATCTATCATAGTCTGCCAGACACCAATCTGAACTAAGAGAAACATTAACACTAATAAGAAACTTAACAAAGTTCAACATGGCTAGAA
Source organism: Nuphar pumila (assembly GCF_984573655.1). Classification (NCBI taxonomy): domain Eukaryota; kingdom Viridiplantae; phylum Streptophyta; class Magnoliopsida; order Nymphaeales; family Nymphaeaceae; genus Nuphar; species Nuphar pumila. The sequence continues at coordinate 74,596,810 of NC_143262.1, forward strand.
AAGAAAATATGATAAATAAAATCAAAGTGAACAAAAGTTCATATAAGTTGGCATTCCACCAAGTTTTAGTGCACGAGGTCCAACCCAAAAAAGAAAAGCCCCTGAAATGCTTTTCTTTGATACTTGCGCCCAAAACAATTAACACATGCTTGAAATCCTACATAACCATGATGATACTTCTAAGTCCTCCGATCATTGACCACAACCACAATGTCCAGGACAATGCCCATCTTCAATCTAAAGCAAACAATCCAACTAGAAGAGAGAGGTTCCTTTTCCTTTCTTATCTCCACCAATTTCAAAGTGCTTGCAGCGCTGCAGAACAAACATCCCAAATCGAATGTTAAAGAATATGGATAGCTAAATAGGGAAAACAAAAAACAATCAGAAGCATAGACAAATGGCACACCTTAATTGGATGCTGTGATACATGCTTGCAGCTTTGGCATTGCAACCTCAACACGATTTTCTTTGTTGTTTTGGCCTGCAAGAATCAAACACATCTAGTGAATGAAGAGGGGCTGTTGCCTTAATTTTCTAAAATTCTCCTTAGCTGAGGGGGATGGCATACCTTCTTGTGGAATACAGGTTTGGTTTGGCCACCATATCCAGACTGCTTCCGATCATAACGTCGCTTACCTTGAACAGCCAAACTATCCTTGCCCTTTTTGTACTGAGTAACTTTATGCAAGGTATGCTTCCTGCATTCCTTGCTCTTGCAATATGTTTTCTTAGTTTTTGGGACGTTCACCTGCATATATCATAATATTCAAATCGAAAATGGATGATAAATCCTCCAATAGACATGAACGTTATAGCATAATAAGCATATCATTTTGACTGTTACATTAAATCAGATTAGAAGTGACCTTAAAATGTGATGTGTGGTCAACTTGATAACTGTATCAGAATTCAACTTAGGATCAAGATCATTTTTTCAGAGCAATAGTTGCAGGACTATAACTGGATAAAAAAATATGTAATAGCAACATAGATGAATTATTGCAAAGATCATTCACAGTCTTTGCAATAATTTCTGAACCACTAGATATAGCATAATGATTTGTCAATGGATTTGCCCAGATTAGAGAACACACACATGCAACAGAAGCAAAGAGTATGATCCATGCACCGCAGTGTGATATCAGGTTATCTGTTTCAGCAAAGATCCCAACAGTCATATACTTGAGGGTTCAGAAGATAAACCATGGCATCTTTTCAGTTATTTTGAAGAACTTCAAAATGTTAAAAGTCCAAGGATCCATGAAAAAAAAAGCGGTCAAGGTACAAGTCATCCTGGAACGGAAATAATGAAACTCCTTCGTAACCAACCCACTTCTGAATGCCAACCACACCATGCTAAAGCCTACAGGTAAAGAAACATCACCACATACGGCAGTATACTACATAACATGATGCTGCCCACGAAGCTTCCAGGCATCATAAATGTCATTATTTTACAGAAAAACAGAGGACTACGGTACTTCTAGAGTTCATTCGTACAGGTAAAGAGACATCATCACATATTACAGTATCGCACATAGCACAATTTTTCCAACCAATCTTCGGGTCATCATAAGTATGTCATTTTCACCCAGCAAAACAAAGATGGACTACGGTAATTCTAGCGTCCACTTGTTGTTATCATACAAAATGTGTTAATTGTCCCTAAAAGATGGCAACCAGGAAAAGGATATACCACGGATGAAAAGAAGACGTCAACATGATTGGTAAGAAATTAGAAATCCAAAGGGAAGTTGCCATCTTCAAGCAAAATTTCCACCAGACTACCACCACGCTAAAATTGGCTTACATTAACAGATTCTCTCGCCTTATAACATGAGCTCGGGAACAGATCAACCCAAAATATCCTGTAATCTTGGTCTTAGGTCCCATGGACGAGCCAACGAATCGATGTTCTTCCCAAATATTTGCACAATGACATTTGCATCAATATCCATCTCTTATTTTGCACCAATAATTAGCATAGAATGGCACCCAACAATCAAACTAATGGGTAGAAACTACAGTTTTTGCATATCATCTGCAACAGATGAACTGCGGAAGGGACAAAGGCACATACACCCAAACGAAAAATCACATCTGTGTGTGTGTGAACAAGCACAAAACGTTTCTACTGAACTGTTTGATCAGAAAAACGTACAGACCCTACAGATCTATCCCTACAACAACAAAAGTTACAAGCCAAACACCGAAAACAAAACAAACGATCGAAAGTACCAAAAGGATAAACGACATCAAGTCATTAACCAAGTGAAGGAAAAGCGGTGACCATTGCTTCCACCAGCAACAATCAAATCTAAAAAAAAGAAAATATCAGGTAAAAAAAGCAGAATATAGCAAAATAACGGCCCCAAATTTCAGATTTTCAAGAGCGAAAGAGCTAATCTAGGAAGCATTTATTCAAACGCAGCATTTAACAATTCGAATCGATCGATGGAGCATGAACAGAGAGAGAGAGAGAGAGAGACGCACCATGGCTGCGGTTGAGGCGAAGAAGCTCTCAGGAAACGACGAGTGTGCTTATTGTTTAGGGTTTTGTTTAGGGTGGTGGAGGGAGAACCAAAGACCTAAAATAGGAGTGTCAATGGATCGAGTTTGACCTGAATCCGACCCGTACCATACACTATACGGTCGGGGTTGAAGGTCCCATTCAAATCAGCGTCGGATTCGAAGGTCCAAACAGAATGTGGGTCGGATTTGAAAGGTCCGATTAATATATAGAGCCGGGTATGGTTGGTGAAATTTTAACAGACTAGGGACAGCCCCAAGTTCTGATTATGATCTGCCATTTTTAATATTTTACCGGGTATGGTCATGGTCTGGTTCATGGAACCCTTATGGGTATGTTTGATGGCTTGTCCAGGGTTGGACGAAATGAACAAAAAGAACAGAACAGAACATTGGTTTTGTTCGTTATGCTATGTCCCAAATGTCCGTTGTTTGATGATGATGTGCGGACAACTTGGATAGTCAAGGATAATGAGTTGAATTACTTTGTTTTGAATCGTATAACCTGTATAACCTGATCCGTCCACCATTTTACATGTTTTAACAAATTTATTATGGTTTTTTGCCCGGATATGGATCCAATTACCGAATTATATCTAAAATCATGATTTTTTGAAATGAATATGGATTTGGAATTGGATTTTTACCTTGAATATTCTTTCAATTTTTTTCCATTCTACTAGTGTTATCTCCCCAACAAATTTCCAATCAAATTGTTATTCTTAATTTTCTACACAAATTCCCAATGCCAGTATTTGTCACCATGATTTAACATGATTGAATTATGCAGGAACATTGGACAGTGTTGTAGTCTTGGAGTATCCAATTCCTTTGCCACAGTTTGATTCACAAAGATATCAAGAAGCCAGAAGTTTAAGAGGGAACCCTATGTCTCATTAGAAAAGGGCATAGTTCTGATCTACTTTCAGTTTTTGGCATAACACCCTTTTAAGCAATTCACTCTACTGATTTCCCAATATCCCTCTATCTCATGATATTATTATACTTCATCACAGAAAATATTACACAACGTTACTTTGTTCTTAAATAAAAGATGTGAATATGCATAAAAAGCATCATCTTTGGTCAAATACCACAACCATAAGGACATCAACAAACCTTCTGCAATAAAATAGCTTCCTGTGGACATGTAGGAAACACCATTAGACCTATTTTCACCATTAAAAGGCCATAGCAACCCAATGATATCAAAAAGTAGATTGGCAACTAAAAAAACCAAAAGAATTTATAAAACATCAAGACACAGTTTCTTCAAACACGATATATGAGGATAAATAATGCAGTTCAAATCAATCAAGAATATGATACCCACCAAGCATGTATAGTTGTATGAGACAATTGATGATTTCAGTAAGGCAATCCAGATCGTAGATGTGGCCATAAGCAAGGCCATGATGTTGGGTTTAACCACCACGTTGGTGGTGGTTACCCACGATGTGGGTAACGCTTCCCCACATGAATGTGTTCCTTCCGTTAAACCTGAAATCAGAGGGAACGGTTACTCAACCGTTCCTATTTCGTGGCTTATAAAAGAGTTTCATGAGCGACCCTTTACATAAGCGCAATACAGAAATTTCAGTGAGGGAAAAAAGTCGACTCACCGGTAGCATTCGGAGGCTTGCGCTCTTGGTGGCAGCATACCGGCTGAGTTGAAGATTGTCCCTCTCCGGCGACCACAGCAGCTCCGTCAATGGCGGCATCAGGTACGTGTATGCTCTGTTTTTCTGTTTGTTATGCAGGGCCACCGCCATACAGAGATGCTGATTCAGTTGTCGCTGGAAAATCCCCAGCCGATTCTCTACATTGGGTTATGGGCCCACATCGCGTGTTCCGCTGCGCGAGGGTTCCGGCAACTGTCGCCATTGGGCGACAGTGTTTTCCGGCAACTGTCGCCATGAGGCGACAGAGCTTCTTCCGGCGGTAAAAGATCGTCGTGGGGCGATGTTGCAGGCTGTCGACAGATGGTCGCGGTGGGGCGACATGATGTTGACGGCAGCCGACGACTGCGCCGGTGACTATCACCGTTGGGCGACAGACAGCAAAAAAAAAACTTACCTATGTCATTTTCAATGCTTCGGCGTTGATCGTCGGCAGGCGCCGGGGTTGTTCGACGGCAGGCGTTCGCCGACTGCCGGCTGCATGGGTCGTCAGCAGGCGGCGGCAGAGGCCTGCTCCCTCTGCAATTGTTGTTGCAGTTGTTGTCGCCCCACCGTCGACTGCGGGGTGACCATTGGGTCACCGACGGTGGTGGCTGACACCTCCTCGCCGTCGGGGTTGCCGGTGATCGTTCGATCGTCGGAACCGGCGGCCACACCCTGCAACAAATGAAAAGGGTGAAATAGGGTTCAGAAAACCCTAATTCGACTCTTATCATTTTGTTTTTTTTTTTTTCGGGTCGGGTTCTTTTTTTTTCTGAACCGGACCCGCCCACCCGAATCTGATCCATAAAGTTGATTCGGATCGGATCAGGGATTCGGGTGGGGACCCGCTCGGGTCCGACCCGGATAAGGTAAACAACCGGGTCAGACCCGAATCCAGCGGTTACCAGGTCAAACCCGAATCCGGGTCTGACCCGGATTCAGTTATAACCGGGTCAGACCCGGATCCCGTTTTGTACCGGGTCTGACCCGGGTCCATTCAGTAGCGAGTCCGACCCAGATCCGATCAGTACCGGGTCCGACCCAGATCCGGTCAGTACCGGGTCAGACCCGGATCCAGACCATACCGGGTCCGACCCGGATCCAGTTTGCGGTAGGGTCTGACTCGGATCCAGAAGGGTCCAGGCACTATTTGGCCTGAACCGGATCAGGGACTGACTCAGTCCCCTTCCGGGACAGGTTCAGAGCCATTTTTGGCCGGTTCCTTCCAGTTTCTCACCGGTTCCGAGATGCTAAGACCATGTTTTCTTAAATATAAGAAAATACAGGGGTTTTGGCATACGGTTATAGGGTTTTAATGAACTTTTGTTCATATTTGATCCGGTTCATAAGGTTCAGAACCGGTTTGGACCCTTGGATGACCGGTTCGGGGCTATTTCAGACCGGTTCAGAGTGCTTTAAGACCGGTTCGTGGAACATATGACAGGTTCATTCAGTTTTAGAACTATTTCGAGAGTCATATGTCTGGTCCATTCGGTTTACAGACCATTTTAAGATATAATTTTGCATATTAGCATTAAGGATAATAGATGAATCAGTGTTTTCATGTCACCAAAGTGACTGAATACACGTGAGTCATAAATGAATTTTATACTATCACACAGTTCCTAAGCCGATATCCACATTGTACTTAGATTCATGAAACGATAGACGACCCAAAGGTAGTTTTTTCGTGTTTGGAATTTAAGTAGGGTAGAATAAGGTAAATGTGTCGAGATACATCACACATGAGTATCCAAAGGTACCTTGTGATGATGGTCTATCTTCACAAGAACCTTAGTTTTACCGAATATGGTCGGTAGGCGAAGTTGTTTCGTGTGTCGGAGCTCTTACCAAAGTAGGACTCTGATGACCCCCTTAACTCGCCTAGAAAGAAGCATATCAAGGGCCTTTATCATTTTGCTTTTTCTACTAAAGTTTTAGTCTCGTATGAATGTTTCTTGATACGTGTCTTTTGTCATGCAGTTTCTAGTTCTGTGTTTTTAGATGGCTCTAACTCTATACCTTTTCTAGATGGATCTAATTTTAGTGATTGGAAAGAAACTGTTTCTTTTGCATTAGGATATATGGATCTAGATTTGGCCCTAAGGATAGATGAACCCGCTGTCCTCACTGATCAGAGTACTGTTGATCAAAATATTGCTTTTGAGAAGTGGGAGCGCTCAAATAGACTTAGTTTGTTGCTTTTGCAATATAAAGTAGCTAAGAATATTCGAAGTGTTATCCCATAATGCAGAACAGTGAGGGAATTCATGAATGTCATTGAGGCACAGTTTGTAAGTTCAAACAAGGCCAGAGCCAGTACCTTGATGTCAAAACTAATATCTATGAAATATACTAGAGGGGGAAACATTCGCCAGCACATTTTGGAGATGAGAAACATAGCGTCTCAGCTGAATGACATGAAACTCACCATCTCTGATTCTTTCCTAGTGCATTTAGTTCTAACGTCCTTACCTTTGGAATACGGACCTTTCAAAATCTCGTAAAACACACATAATGATGAATGGACATTTAATGAACTCATGTCCAAGTGTGTTGAAGAAGAAGAGAGGACGAAAGATGAGAAGGTGCAGAGTGCACATATGGCTTCTCATACGTCCAAAGTAGCACCAAGGAAGAATGCATTTAAGAGAAATGCTAGGAAGAAGCCAACTGGGGATAAGTCATCCCAAGATAAGTAATCCAACTTTGCTCCCATAAAGTGCTTCTTTTGCAAGAAGAAGGGACACATAAAGGCAAATTGCATAAAGTACAAGAAGTGGTTGGAATAGAGAGGTAATTTGTCATTTATTTCTCATGAATGTAATTTATTACAAATTCTTGAAAATAGCTGGTGGATTGATTCTGGTGCTACTGTTCATATTTTCAACTGTCTACAGTTGTTTCTGAGCAGAAGGAAACCAACAATGCATGAGAAAAGCATCTATTCGAGAAATAAGATGTGTTCACATGTGAAGGGTGTTGGAACCTGCAGGATTACTCTAGATACGGGCGTAGTTTTAGATCTTCATGATGTCTTTTATATTCCATCGTATAGTAGAAACTTAATTTCAATTTCAAAGTTGGATAAATTTGGATATTGTTTTAAGTTTGAAAATTCCAAATTGTTCATATTCAGAAATTCAATTGAAATTGGTTCTACATCGGTTTATGATGGTTTATATAGATTGAATGTGAAGATCCAAACTCAGGAGTCTTTGACTTATGTATACGCATTGGTTGGAAATAAACGTAGCATGACAGATGATAAATCTTGCATGCTTTGGCATCGAAGGTTAGGTCATATCTCTGAAAAGAGAATAAAGAGACTGGTAAATGAAGGGATCTTGCAGTCTCTAGATTTTACTCACAATGACCCATGTGTTGATTGCATAAAGGCTAAGCATACAAACACATATAAAAAGGGTGCCAAACGCAGTAGTGAGATATTAGAAATAGTCCATACGGATGTATGCGGACCATTTTCTCCCTGTTACACAGGCAAAAAATATTTTGTCATCTTTATTGATGACTATTCTCGGTATATGTATCTCTACTTGATTTTCGAAAAATCTGATGTTTTTCAGATGTTTAAGGAATTTAAGAAAGAAGTAGAGAAACAAACCGATAAGGTTATTAAAATAGTCAGGTCTGATAGAGGTGGTGAATATTATGGTAGGTTTACTGAGATGGGGCAAAGGGAAGGACCATTAGCGCGATTTCTTAAAGAGGAAGACATTGTGCCTCAATATACCATGCCTGGTAGTGCCTATCAGAATGGTGTAGCTGATAGGAGAAATCGTACGCTTAAAGAAATGGTCAGGGCTATATTGAATTATTCAACACTTCCCATAAAGTTGTGGGGTGAAGCCTTAAGGACTGTTGTGCATATTTTGAATAAGGTTCCTACGAAATCTGTGCCTAAAACTCCTTATGAGTTGTAGACAGGTAGGAAATCATCACTGTCTTATATGCACATATGGGGATGTTCTGCAGAGGCTAAACTATATAACCCCCACATTAAAGCCTTTGATCCAAGAACAACCAGTGGATATTTCATTGGTTATCCAGAAAGATCAAAAGGGTACAAGTTTTATTGCCCATCTCACTCACCACAAATTGTTGAAACGGATAAGGCTAAATTCCTAGAAGATGATTCAGTAGGATTAAGTGCACTTCAAAGCATTGGTTTTGAGGAAATACAGGATCCAGTTTCATCACCTATTAAGGAAAACATTGAAAGATACCACATTGTTATTCCTAATGATGGTGTGGTTGATCATTCGATTGTTAATGCACAAATCCAAAGTGGACCTATTGTGGACAATGCGGAAGAGCACGAGCAGGATGGTTAGGTTTCATCTGAGCCTGAGGAACGACCTGTTTGGAGATCCACAAGGATTATGAGATCTGCCATACATCCTGATTATATGGTGTACCTTTAGGAGCCTGGTGATTTCATAGATATGGATGATGACCCGTTGACTTTTATGGAAGTTGTTGAAAGCAAACAATCTTTACACTGGATTGAAGCCATGAAAGAAGAGTTAGACTCTATGGCTAAAAATCAAGTGTGGGATCTTGTCACGTTACCTAAAGGAGTAAAGCTCGTAGGGTGTAAATGGGTCTTTAAGACCAAGAAGGACTCCAAAGGTAACATAGAGAGACATAAAGCAAGATTGGTTGCTAAAGGATTCACCCAGATGGAGGGCATTGACTATAATGAGACATTTTCTCCTGTCTCAACTAAGGAGTCAATGAGGATTATTCTGGCCCTCGTAGCTCATTATGACTTAGAGCTACATCAGATGGATGTGAAAACAGCGTTCCTCAACGGGGATTTGAATGAATAGGTATACATGGAACAACCTCTTGGTTTCTCTAAAAATGATCGTTTGGTTTGTAAGCTTAACAAATCAATATATGGACTTAAACAGGCCTCTCGACAATGGTATATCAAATTTTCCCAAGTCATTGTGACTTTTGGGTTTACAAAAAATATTATTGATCAATGCATATACCTTAAGGAAAGTGGGAGTAAGTTCATTATATTGATGTTGTATGTGGATGACATCTTACATGCAACCAACGATATGAAGTTACTTTCAGAGACAAAACAGTTTCTTGCATCACATTTTGATATGAAAGATATGGGTGAGGCTGCTTACGTTCTTGGCATTGAGATTCGTCGAGACCGAGCAAAAGGTTTTCTAGGCCTCTCCCAAAGATCCTATATAGAAAAGGTGTTAAAGCGATATGGGATGAAGAATTGTTCTCCTACTTCTACACCCATATCAAAAGGTGACAAGCTGAGCCTAAAGGATTGTCCACAGAACGATATTGACAAAGCACAGATGAGTGCTTATCCATATGCATCAGTTGTTGTCAGCTTGTAGTACGCGCAGACATGTTCTCGACCAGATATTTCTTTTGCAGTAGGGGTACTTGGCAGATTTCAGTCTAATCCAGGTTTACCCCATTGGAAGGCTGCCAAGAAAGTCTTGTGGTACTTGCAAGGGACAAAAGACTATATGTTAACGTATCATAAAGTTGATCACCTCAAGGTCATTGGCTACTTAGATGCGGATTTAGGAGGATGCCTTGATAGTAGAAAGTCTACTACTGGGTACGTCTTCTTACTTGCTGGGGGAGCGATCTCTTGGAGGAGTGGAAAGCAGACGACCACTGCTGCCCACACCATGGAGGCAGAATTCATTGCATTGTACGAGACTACTTCGCAGGCTATATGGTTAAAGAACTTCATATCACAGTTAATGGTGGTCGATTCCATTGGGAAGCCACTGAAGGTCTACTGTGATAATGAAGCTGCGGTGTCCTTTTCGAACAACAACAAAAGTACTACGTCATGCAAGCATATGGAATTGAAGTATTTTGTTGTTAAAGAAAGGACGAAGAATCATTTAGTGCATATTGTCAATATTGGTACCAAAGAGATGATCGTTGATCCTCTTACTAAAGGGCTAGCACCGGGATTATATTCCGAACATGTAATGAGGATGGGATTGTTAAACTCTTTTTGACATATGCTAAAGTGATCACTTTCAGTTTTTGATTCTCATTATAGTTGTTGTCAATCTCCTAAGGAATAAAGATTCAACTAAGGACCTTTAGAATATAATAAAAAGGTCATTCTATTCATCAAGTTATTCTCATAAGGTTTTCTGGTTAAAGGGTTTATCGTCGGAACAAGTGAGAGAATGTTGAGTTTAACCACCACGTTGATGGTGGTTACCCACGATGTGGGTAACGCTTCCCCACATGAATGTGTTCCTTCCGTTAAACCTGAAATCAGAGGGAACAATTACTCAACCATTCCCATTTCGTGGCTTATAAAAGAGTTTCATGAGCGACCCTTTACATAAGCGCAATACAGAAATTTCAGTGAGGGAAAAAGGTCAACTCACCGGTAGCATTCGGAGGCCTGCGCTCTTGGTGGCAGCATACCGGCTGAGTTGAAGATTGTCCCTCTCTGGCGACCACAACAGCTCCGTCAATGGCAGCATCAGGTACGCGTATGCTCTGTTTTTCTGTTTGTTATGCAGGGCCACCGCCATACAGAGATGCTGATTCAGTTGTCGCTGAAAAATCCCCAACCGATTCCCTACACATGATTCTAAGAAAGTGCTTCATCAGATTAAATAAAAACATTTCCCTTGTTGGCACCTTTTAGACTGTAAAGGAAAAGGTAAAATATGTTTTGGTTAAATCCAGTTGGAAATAAAATTATCAGACACATTTCGCAAGCAAGAAGTAGGATGATAATATATTGTGTGTCGTCAAAGAATACATCAGCAACACCATACAACAGGAAGAGCTAAAACATTTCAGATGATTAAAACTCAATACCTAATTCACCAAAGAAGTGGCATCAATTTACTAAGGTCTTATCTTGACGGAGGCATATATGTTGTTCAAACTTAAAAGCAACTTGCCAAAATATATTATAGATATAAAGACTTTAATATTTGAAAGGTTTGTCAACATTCATAAGGTTCGAAGGACAGGTAACATCACACATCTAAAGTTAATTCCTTTAGACTAACATCATCAAAATGTGTATCCAACTTATTAGTTGGATTTCCATTTTATGGTAAAGCTGATTATTTTTTCTTCTCGAAAGAAAAGAAAATGGTAAAGCTGAAATTATCTTATAGAAACTCCAAACATTATTCATCCAAGTTTTTAATGGAAATTTTTGGACAAGTTTCTACATTACATAAGCAAAAGTATCCCTTAGAAACTTGGATTTTCAACTAAAGTTTGATCACTTTCCAATATCTAGTCAGACAAGAACTTAGTGGGACTTCTAGTAAGCACTGCTCATCCAACTTACTAGATGGAATTTATTGTAATGCAATAAATTCCAAATAGAACTCCCTTATAGATTTTAATGTGAAAATCTTTGCACGTTTTTGCTCCCTTAAAAATAAATATTTAATCGCAAAAATATTTCACTGGGCCTGAATCCCAACTAAATTTAGGCCTCTTTCAGAATACATATACATCATATATGTTTCGGTGAAATCTATGTGGTAGCTAAATTTTCATAACTATACAAGTCCAAAACTACCATAAAATAAGATGCTCACTACATCTACTGGAACGTACAGAAGTTCAACATGGGCTAAAATATCCGACCAAAATTTCTCTATTGGATAGTTATGGTAGTCCAAAATGCCTCAAGAGTTCTAGGCAATACAAACTAATATCGCCATTCAAGATATCAAGAGATAGCCAACACAAACGCAATATCCAAAAGGAACCCAAATCAAAGATTTGGCTTATGTCATTATGTGTAGAACTTTTGTGATCGCCTATATCATTGCATTATATTTTGGTTATTGAAATTCAACTTTTCTAGTAATACTCAAGCTCGGTTCTGCAAAGAGACTTTGTTTTTCATCTATTTTATCACTTGACAACATAATCTTCATTGTAGAGAAAAAACGAAAAAAAATGCAAAATCAACCACCCAAAAGATCCCCACTTATTCACCTCGTCCCCTACTTGAGTGTGTGTGTGTGTGTGTGTTGGGACTCACCGGTTCGACTCCTCATGCAGCCACGCTACACCGGAAAACCTCACCGTCAGCCGCTAGGGTTCCATTGTTGAGAGGCACTCGTTGTGTTGCCGAAGGGACGCCCCCTCTTGGCACTGAAGGCGGTGGTGCCGCCACCTGCCGCTCCAGCGAAGCCCTTGCACGGAGAGAGAGATAGACACGCATCAACGGGTGAGATGCGCCCATCGATGCATTTTTTTTCATCTTCTTTGTTCCTGTTCTTTTTGTAACAGAGGGGGAGGTGGATCGAAAATTACAGACATTTATGGATGCGGCGGATGCGCCAAACGTTGTCTGCCGCATCCAACATTTGTCGGATTTCGCTGTTCCTAGCGGGATTTTTGTCTGAATCCCACTGAGAACGGCATATCAAACATGCCCTATAGGATCCAGGTATGTTTTTTCTTTGTTTAGTTGATTAAATTTAGTGACATCATCTCAAATTAGGTCTGGATTTGGTTTTATCACAGCTCAAATTAAACCAAATCCGACCAATTGACACCCCTACCTAAAATAGAGATTTGCAAAAATAACACACAAGTCCCTTAGGGTATGTTTGACGGCACGTCTCACATATCATGTGGGACAAAAAACATAAAAAGTTCATATTTTTTAACAAACGTGGGATGTGGTAGACGCGTGGAACACCATTTGCCGTGTCTATTATTTCTTGTTTTTTTTGTTCTACATACCCCTCTATTACAAAAATAATAGTGATGGGCGAAACAATTTAAAAAAAAAAGTATCGACGGGTGTGCTTTGCCCTTCAATGTGTCTCTCTCTCTTCCCACCTTCTCTTTTCAAAACTAAGGGAGATCCACTCATCTTGTGATCGGAGGAAGGGGGGACGACATCTCCATTTCGGCATAAGACTGTTCAAAAATTGGTGCAGTTGACGATGATGATCTCGCTTGTTGTCGCCACAACGACCACCACCATTGATCCGACGACCTTGTAGTGGAGCATTTTGATTTGGCACACATTTTTTATGGGTACTTGGTCGGAGGCTTTCTTGTCCATGTGAAAGAAGCTTCGCTTGAACGCCTCCTTCCATCTCGAAAAATCATGGTTGTTCTCGGCTAACAATGGCGGTTGTCGTCAACCTCCAGTGGACTGGCAGAATTTCTTTCAGCGCTCCTCTTCTCCTTGCTAGTAATCATCGTGGCGTTCATCCTCTTCTCGCTAAAAATGGCATATGTGTCCTTCCTCCCCTCTCCGGCAGGGTGCCTTCATCAAGGCCAATCTTTCAGAAGCTCCACCCATCATCATTCATTGGGAATCTAGGCATGTGTGTCAGCGTCCTCCTTCAGCCATGTGCCAATAGAAAAAGATGGTTGGGTTGCTAGTGTGAATTCTCATCATGGCTTTAGCTGTTAGGATATTCATTGTGGTCGTCAATGTAATTTGACCCATTATCTATGACTTTCCAAGTTGTCCACACATCGTCATCAAAAAGCGAACATTTGGAACCCAACATCTAAGTATGGTCCAAACAAACGTTGGACTTAGAATAATTGTTACAGAACGAGTTTTGTCTTTCCTCCAACCTTGGACAAGTCATTAAACATACCCTTAATGTACCTTTTTTTTTGTGTTAGACCTACATTTGAATTTTTTTTATTTAGCCATCAATACCTTTTTTTTTAAACTATCAACCTTAGATAAGAAAAGGATATTGGGGTCACCAACACCTAAACCCTTAGGGAGCTCACTAGTTAAAGTTGTTTGCACATCCAGTGAGAGTCAAACTTAGGACAAAGGGGCTTTCTACCCAAACTTGTTACTCCTTGGGTGAATCAACACATTAAATTTAATCATCTATATCCTTGGTTTTAGAGAGACTGACTTGAAACATCCAATTGTGATGCATGTCGTATTTTTTAAATATTAAAAATCGATAATTTAGAATTTTCATAAATATTTAAGTATCCAAAAATCATATTTTTTTGTTTAGAAGTATGGTCCAACAATTGATTTTTAGCAAATGAATCATGTTGAATGCATCCCTAGGGTTGGATATGCAAAAAAAGCATCTTAAGTGCCTTACTCACACTTTAGTTAGAAAGAAGATTAGGTCATGTTGAACATGAGCTTTTTTGCTCATGCCAACATCGTGGCCATCCGTTTTGTATTTTGAAAAGTTAAAAAGTCAATAGAACAGTTATATGCTACATGTCATTCATCCAAAATGCAAACAAATGGCCACAATGTTGGCATGAGCAAATAGCTGATGTTGAGCATGACCTGATATGCTTCCCTTTAGTTCCCATATTTTCAATTCTCATATTCTAGTTCACAACCTCAAAGGAATTATGTAAACCTTGCATGAGTTCATCATTTACCATGTATGCTGGTGAGGCGAATAACACAACTGTTCTCAGGAAATGAAAGTGTATTTAAGGTTTTGGCAAGGCCGTGGAGGGAGAACCGAAGCCCAAAAATAGGGGTGTTAATGGATTGAATTTAACCCAAACCCCATATTTAAGTATCCAAAGATCATATTTTTTGATAAAAAGTAAGGTTCAAACAATTGATTTCTAGCAAATGAGCTACGTGGAACACATCCCTAGGGTTGAATATGCAAAAAAAGTATCTGAAATGAGGGAGAACCGAAGCACCAAAAAATAGGAATGTTAGTGTATATTAGTGGATCGTGTTTGACCCAAAATTTGATCTGTACCATACCATATAGGGTAAAGGTTTGGTGAGCAATAAAAAGACCGAATTAGAATCTGGGTCCGATTAATACATGGATCCAAGTATGTTTTGAGAAATTTCATGCCAGACCCGGGCCCGATTCAAGTTCTAACTAAGATCTGCAATTTTTTAATGTAAAAAAGATAAAAAATATATATATTATTTTACAGGGTATGGTCTCGGTATGGTTCATGGAATCCTTATAAGATACAGGTATGGCTTCTCTTATGGTGAGTCTCGTTAGACCCAGTCCCGACTCGGTACCATCATCTCAAATCAAGTATGGATTTGGTTGCACTTGGGTTCGAACCAAACCCAACCCATTGACACCCCATACAAAATTACAAAAATATCACAAAAATCACTTATCTGCTTTTTTTTCTGATAGACCTACATTTGAATTTTTTTATTTAGCAATCCACGCCTTTTTTTTCTCTTTTTTTAACGATCAACCTTATCTAATAATCGGTTCATTTAATGGGGTCACCAACATCCAAACCCTTATGGAGCTTACTAGTGAAAGTCATATCCATGCCTAGTGAGAGTCGAAACTAGGAGAAAGGGGTCAATACTCTCTCCAAATTTGTTGATGCTTGGGTAAAATAACACATCAAATTTAATCATCTATATGCTTGATTTTAGAGTGACAGACTCAATTGCAATACATAAGTCACATTTTTTAAATATTAAAAATCGATAGTTCAAGAATTTCATTGATGAAAAGGTAGTATGCAAAAAGTATCTAAACTCAGTTTAGTTCCCATATTTCCAATTCTCATATTTTAGTTCACAACCTTGGAATTATGTGAACTTTGCATGATTTCATCATTTAGAAAGGTGCATCACCTTCTATTTGATAAGTCTTCCTCAGGATGCAAGGCTATATTATAGAAAATCACTTTAAGGGGGAGTTGAAAATTAAAGTAGTTTTTTTAAATTTGAGTTAGGTTATCTTTATTTTTATTTGAATGATTTATTGAAGGTATTTTTGTCATTTGTGTTAGTAGGCCTCACTTGCATACCAAAACCCATTACCCTCATTCTTTTTTGACTAATCATTTACATCGTTGAAAACCCATCTTCTTCCTTTTTTTGACTAAATTCTCTCGATTCTTTTCAACAACAAAAACCAATTCTCCAAAATTTAACTAGAGATCAAAGTAATGTTAAAGTTTTACCATGTGAATATAGGTTATAAAGATCATGCCTAAAAACACGTGCTCATTTTTATTTTAAAAGTACTCATTGTTATGAAAGATGGGTTAAACTTTTCTTTTCTCATACATGCTCTAGTTGGAACACTTAAAGTTACAAAAGGTGAAAACCCAAAATTTTCCTTCATTTTATTTAAGATTACTTCATAAATTTTAGATACTATCAACTCAATGTCAAATCTTGACTTTTTTGTTTGTCCATATATCATCTCAAAAGAATTGGTTCCCCCTAATCATCTATATATTGAGAATGATATTGTTTTTCAATGTTTTAAGCCATGTTTGATAAATTATATGTATTCAATATGATCCATTTGTTAGGAATTAACTTTTATAACATGTTTATGTTTTTCAATCAAAAAAATATAATTTTATGTGTTTTCAAATTTTGTAAAAATTATAAACCATTGATTTTTTTAATGCTTATAAAAACCTGCTCACATGCCATAATTGGATTATTCAAAAGCCAATTTCTACTAAACAAATCATGTAAATTACGAAAGTAAGGCTAGATTCCAAAAAACATAGAAAAAAAAAAATGAAATTTGAGATTGTCCACACCCTCCTGCTATTGGGATGTAAAAATATATGATGGTTCTATATCATGACACCATACAATCACACACACTTTTTATTTTATAGATCTAGCCACTAAATGCCAGACCTAACTATACATATGTATTTAACATGATTTATTTGCTATATGAGAAGGTTCTATCATGATGTCATAATATTTCATTTTTTGAGATGGTGAAAATCAATGGCTCACAATTTATAAAAGTAAAGGCAGCTTAAAAATGATATAAAACATCGTATTTGAGTCAACTTTAACATATGAAAGTAATAAATAACATATCCCAAACATGATCCAAAGTTTAAGTTTTGCTTTTGGAGCTTAGATCTATGTAAAACAAGTGTGTACCACGGTGGATCCACGAAAATTGAAAGGGAAAAGCGGGGTAAATCTGAAAAAGAGTTTGATTTTGAAAATTGAATTTGAGACACAAGGGAACGTGGGATCTGCTCTTCAAGTTGTGTGCCTTTCTTACTCCATTTAGCAAGGATCATCTTCAAAATAAACTTTAAACTATTCAAAGGTTGGGTTAAAACTTGCAAGCAACTCGTACTTTGTGCACATGTCCTAAAAGAAGATGAGGTTGATGATGCAAGATACCGCAAATGCTCACGAGCTTACGTAGCCCTCCTAAGATGTTGACTTTGATGAGTGACAAATTCGACAATATCTCTAAAGGGCACGAGCTAAGGGATGTCTGAACGAGACAAAATGAATCATAAGAGAGGTGATCTAGACCTGTATTTGGTAGGTAGATCCGATAGAGTGAGGGTATCTGGGCTATGTGAGGTTCTCACAACAACAACACTCTCACACTCAAGACCTATATGCCAAACTAGGGTGCCTAGGCCTCTATTTATAATTTTAATTTAAACCTAAGAGTTTTTATATCTAAGGATTCAAATCCAACTTCTAATGACATTACATGACCCTATTGGATGAAGGCTTGAATGTTGTTTTCTGATTTGTCAGAGTTATCTTACTTAAAGGCTAAGGTTTCTGAGATGAGAAGATAGACAAGATGGGTTTACAAAATTTTGTAATAGGGATTATGTTCAATTAATCGGAGTTTTGAGTTTTTACGATAAGAATGAGAAATTTATTGAGGTTTATCTTCATTTTACGTGTGAATCTGAATCAATTGAGCCAAATAACTTGCTAATGACACATTGTGAAGTGCTAGCGACACTTCAAAATGCCAATGACACATGAGGTTTTTTTCTAACAATAATTTAGGGTTTTTGGACATTGCTAATGACAATCCAATTCCTAACAACAATCTGATTGTTGTTAGTAGACAAATTGTACCATATCGACAAGTTAGCTTGTTTTGATTATAACTTCATATATGGATGTTACATTGAGGTGATTTTTATGCATTAAAAAACTATATCTTCTACCTTAATTTATCTTTTAAATGCAAAACCAAATTTGATAGTTTTGGAGGTAAAAAATACAAGAATTTTATTAAACAAGTCACTTTGTTTGTCATAACTTTCTATTATGATGTAATATTGACCTAATTTTTGTTTTGTTCGAAAGCTAAAAATATAGTCTAGATTAAAATAACTTTAAAAAAGTAAAAAACAATGAATTTTGGCATACAACCTCTGCCACAAAATGATTTGATCAAAATTGAGATATTTACACCTACCACAACGAGTGAATATATATAGTGAGAGAAGGTGGTAGTTGCTAACCACATTCTAAGTTAACCAACAGCATACTACACATGACATGATGGTCGCATGCTAAAAAATTACAAAAACAACTAAAGGCTATTTTTCATAAAAAAAATGAGTGAGTTGAGGAGCTGGCTAAGTACTGCCATTTCTCTCTCTCTCACACACTCTCTCTCTCTCAAACATTGAACGATAGTTTCACAAGATTAATTTTGTACATGTTCATGCTTGCTCAAATGCATTTCAAATTTAAACCTATACTTTAAATATGGAATTGATAAAATAGTTGAACTAATGTTCTTTTTTTAATCTTGTACATCATCTCCAATTCTCTTTAAACATGCCACAACAACGTCACAAGCCAACGTCAATGATTAGAAATATATCATCTAATAACAAATAATAAATAACAAATAATAAATAACAAATGAAATAATTCTAATGACACTAGGCTTGTGCAACTTATTGAGATAAATCTTTTAATTCAATAAAAATTCACAACATAATCATGTGTCGACCATACTGCCAAGGCCTCCCTTGCAACTTAACATATTATTAACATAATATGGGAAAGAATTGATGATATATGCATTGAATTAGAAAAAATAAGTCATTTTCTCAAAATGGAAGATATAGAAATATTTACATATAGCCACCTAAATCTTATATATTTACTTCATGCACTATTAAAAATTATAGATAGATGCCTAAAGTATTTAGAAATTACAAATGTAGATGCTTAATTTAGTTTTTATCAACTTAATTGTGGCTAACATTTAACCATTCCCAGCTAATTACGTATTTTTAACATAGAAGTAACACTATTTAAATATCAAAGGACAATTTACAAAATATATAAATAAATAATGAAAAACAAATATACAAACCATGTAGATGTTGAAATTGCTAAAATTATATTTGAGACTTATGTTAATTACCAATAAATTTAACTACGGTGATATTTGTTAAATAGTTTTGGTATATTTTGTTGTATTTTTAATTGTTGGATGAGTCGTGAATGCATGCACAATACAAATTTGATATCATTGAAAGTGCTTGTCTAACATGAAATAACAAACTATTCCAACGAGAATTATCACCTTTGTATCAAAACACATGCACCATAGTTTGTGAACAAATTTTTTTTGAAAAGGTTGGATAAATTATTATTAAAAAAAACTTTGTCAACAATGTAAAACATTAAAAAAATAAAAAACCAATCCATGATATTGTAAAATTTATGAAATACAAGAGTGCATACTTTAGATAGTCGACGGACTCTGAAGTGAATTAAAACCAGACTTACCTAACTTAAATATGAAAGCGAGGTGGGCTTAGATCTAAGTAAACCATTACTTTAGAGGGCATGTGGCCTTAGGTATAGTTAAACCATCAATTTAATAGGCTCAACTTAACCCATTTATTGGGCTCTAATGGGTCTAACCCAAACCCTACGTAGTTCACTCTAATGTTAAAAACTTACTTCAAATGATGCTATCTAATTATAAAATGCTTTGAATTTGATCTAGGTATACCAATGGTCTGAATTTGAGTTGGATATCCAACCAATCCTAATTTATTTATTAATATTTGGCAATGATATCTAGATCTAATTATCAATCAAATAATTTTACACTGAAATGCAAAAATTTGTATATGAACTTAGGTTCATTAAAACCTAACCTATTCACAAGTAAATTTGCATCTAATTAGAATAAACAACTTTTTGAAACCATAATACATAATTTTTTTCTTCCTTTTTTTTCATATCAACCTAAATTTGAATCCAAAACTAATAACATATATCCAACTATGCTGATTTGATAATTTGTCCACAACTACTCTAATTCAATCCATTTACATCACTAGTCCGATTTTATTTCATAACTAAACAAGGCCTACCACAATGAATCTCTATCGTATCTACTTCAAATTTGTATATGAACTTAGGTCCTTTAAAACCCAACCTATTGACAAATAAATCTTCATTTGATTATAATAAAAAACTATTTGAATCCATGTTAAATAAAATTAATTTTTCTTTTTTTCATATTAATCAAAATCTGAATCCAAAACAAATATGTCTATAATGACTCCAATCCAATCTAGATCTCTAGTCCAAATTCATTTCAGAACTAAACAAGACTTGCCACGACAATATGTTTCACAAATGCTTTAAATTCATTATAAGAGTTTTATTATATTTTGAAAAATATTGTGACTTTCAAAAGCCAAAATGATCTAAGAAAAATAATGCATGTTGCAATTGTGATATCAATGAGATGAAAACACTTGTTATATATTTTTGTTTTATTATTCTCTAGATATATTGTTTGTATATATACATTTTAAATATTTTATTTGTTGTGTAAGGTGATGTTTTCTCCAAACTTTTGCAAAGGCAACAACGTTTTATTTTATTGTAAGATTTTCTTAAAAATGATATTTGTGACACTTGGGTTTGCTTGTTGGAATAGATGAAAAGGAAATAAGTTTTCACAAGATTGGCGTGACCTTCTAAAAAGGCGTGCTAACACATAGTCACAAATATCATAATATTTTTTAAAATATCGGACTTTTATCACGAGAATTTCAAGATCGATATAATGCCGAGGAGAATGTCATATTTTTAAAATATTATGATATTTTAAAAATATTACATATTTTGAAAATATCATGTTTTATTGAAACATGATCATGATATAAAGTTTATTTTTCTGTTTCTTGTATTATTTATATTTTTTTTCATATATATAATTTGATGTGTTTTGCATATGCCAACATTTTCCTAAGCATTTTCAAGAAAAAACAAAAATTTCAAAATATCATGCGATTTCTCGAGAATGAGATTTGTGGCTGTGTGTTAACATGGTATGAATGATGAGAAGTGGCTTTTACAAGCTGGGGCCCACATCTGCCATCTTGGACTTTTCCCTCCCCATCGCCAAGCTGTTTGCTCGATTCATCAACAGTTGCAAAAGACTAGACTTTCCCACCACCTCAACATTTTTCTTACGAAAACAAACGGGGTCCTTGGTGACCAGGGATCCATGTTTCCCATCCGATCCGAGCCGAGGAAAGTTCCCGAGTCTAATTGATCCATCCGAATCAATGAGTTGAGACGAAGTACGGAAAAGAAGCCCACGCAAAACCCTACCGAGCACGTATAAAAGCGAAAAGAGGGGAGGGAATAGTTTGTTCACTCTAGGCAGAGGAGAGGTCGAGGAAAAGAGGGGGAAGAGATGCAGATCTTCGTGAAAACACTAACGGGGAAGACGATCACCCTCGAGGTCGAGAGCAGCGATACCATCGACAATGTCAAGGCGAAGATCCAGGACAAGGAAGGTGAGGATCTCTTCTTCTTCGGTTGAGAAACCCTATAATTTTTTTTTGTTTCGGTTTCATTTCTCATTAGATCCTGAGCGAACTGGTTTTTTTCTCGATCCCTGAATTGTTTTTCTCCAATACCTTTTTTGTCTTTTCTATAAAGTGCAGAAACCATGATCTTGTGGTGTAAGCTTGAAAAATCTCTCTTTTTCATGGTCATCGGAATCCTAGTTGTTCCTTTTTTCGCTTTTTTTCAGAGGCTAAAGTTTCGGAAGCGACGAAAACCCTATATTTTCTTTCTACGCTAAGTTTTCAATGCGATGAAAGTTCTAGTTTTTGAGACGTTCTGATTATTTTATTGGAAGCCGTATAATCATTCGTGATTCCGATACGAGGACAACCCTAATTCTTTTGCATAACGGTTCTAATACTTGCGGCTGTCGCAGCCTCATTTCTAAAAGTAAGACGCTAAATTTTTTCAAATTGGATGCTTAATTCGAGAGGAAAACTCTCTTTTATTCTTCGTTTTGATGGTTACTTGGTCGGATCTTATTTCATTTGTTGAATCCTCACTTTTGTCCTTTAGGGGTGTGTCGTTCGTTTGAAATCCATTGCCATTTTCGGTTTTATCTTTTAGAGACGTGTAGTTGTTTTAAAATCCATACCCATCTCGTTTGAAAATGGCTTGAATCATGAATTTTGTCCTTTAGAAATGCATAGTTTGTTTGAAAGCCATGTGCATCTCTTATCGATGATTGCCTGAAGCCTCCGATTTTGTCTTTATGAATAGTTTGCTAGCCATCTGTTTTGGAAGATTGCAGAATGAGTGTGTATTATGTTTCCCATGTTTGCCACTATTTTCCAGTGAATTTTTGATCCATGGTTCGTGGAAAATTGTCCTGTTTTTTTTGGTAGGCATTCCTCCGGACCAGCAGCGTCTTATTTTTGCTGGGAAGCAGCTTGAAGATGGTCGCACCCTAGATGACTACAATATTCAGAAAGGTAAGCGCTGTTGGTTTTGTATCTAGAGTATTTGTTATTGTCCTTGTTTTACTGGTTGCCTTTGTTGACGGCTGTACTTGCAGAATCAACACTGCATCTTGTTCTGAGGCTTCGAGGTGGGATTATAGAGCCTTCTTTGATGGCTTTGGCTAGGAAGTACAATCAGGAAAAGATGATATGCAGAAAGTAAGTTTTCCTTTTGTTATTGTACCATTAAAAAATGTAGTCAATGTATTGGGTTACTGTATCAAGACTATGAGCAACCGTGCAAGTTTACAAAATATGATACTATTGGATGGTAACGTCTATGCTGGAGTTCTACATGATTTGTTAAAGAAGCCTGATGATGAATTTATAATGGCTTTAATATTGTCTTGGAGCCTGTTTATTAAAGAAACCTAAGAAACTGAGTTCTTATTCATTTTTTTGGTCCCATCTTCAAGGTCCAGAAAATGCAGTCTTTGATTTTATTTTCCATTTAATTAAATTTCAGTTTCTTCATGTTGTAAATAAATGTTTTTGTTTCTAAAGATGCCTAAATGGATAACTAGTGTAATTTGTTGTTATATTACTGCATCTCCTTGGAAGCAAATTACTTCATATGAATAACTATGTAAGTTAATGTTACTGCAAGTTGTGGGGCATTCAGTTTTTCAATGCCAGTCGATGAATGTCTGACAGGCTACAATGATGCCCCAAAAGTGAATTCACTCTTTAACTTTGCCAGCTTATTAGTTAATCTATAGTTGGTTTTCATGGGTGGCACAATTTATATCATTTGTCTGAGTGGATGTCCGTGCTATTCTTATTATTCATTCTAGACCCTGGTGTTGCTGTTGTTGCTGTTAACGTTGAACTGTGATGGATGATTTATATTAGTGACTAAAAATCCAGTCCATGGCATTGTGGTGCCACTTGTACAAAACAGAGGGTTGTTTATTGAAATTAATAAAAAATCTGAGGGAGATTTTGTAGAAAATCAGACATAGGCTATTGTGAAAGGCTTGGGTTTAAATCTTCTCCAAGTATATCGGGGTTGACATGATAAAAATTAGGGAAGATGGTTGCATGAGGGCCTTTCTAATTTCCCCTTAAAAAGTAGGACAATTTTGTTTGATGTACGCTTTAGTTTCAGGGAATTTATGCATGAGCTGAATGCAATGGGTGATGTGTTGGACTAGGAGCTCAAGTTTGAGCCATGAAAGCACTGACATAACACAGAAGTGGTTGAGCACTGGATAGATTAGTTGATGGTGAAGACAATAAAGATAGGTTTACCAAATTGGTCATTTATGGAGAATGGTATTTTGATGTAAGAAATAACAATTTGAAGAAAGACTATATCGAGGTCAAATCAAGGTTGTCACATGGGTTCTTTAGAAACCAGTTCTAGAATGTGCAAGACTGGTGTATTGATTTTTAAGGTGCCAATGTTGACATTTGGTGTCATCGAAATGTTAAAGATATTGGAGATGTGTTGGACTAAGTTTGGAATTGAGGCTATGAAAGGGGAAGGACTAATTTGTTGTTGTTTGTGGTGATTGTTTCAATTGTGCACATAATTCATTTAGTTGGATTACGTGCAAATTTATTATTTCAGTTATATAGTATTATAGTTGTCAATGCGAGTTAGATCATGGACAATGACATGGTACCTTTGGTTTTCCTTGTTGCTATTGTTTATATTTATGCATGGATTCAAGATGCCAGTTTATAATGAGCTTATCATATGCTGTGGCTGGAAGTGGCATAACAATGATAGTTGGAGATGTAAATGCAAAAGGTGTAGGCATCACATAGATAATTATTTTGAATGTTGTCTGGATTTGATTACTGGGTTTCCTGAATGGTAATACTGATACAACAACAAACAACAACTATGCCTTCATCTCAAAACAATTGGGGTCGGCGATATGAACCAAAAAAGAAAATCATTCTGGGTCTTCCGCATGAATCCTTCTCCTCCAATCATTTCTATCCAATGCCATGTCCTCGATGAGGTTCAAAGCATTCATATCCTTTCCTATCACCTCCATCCATGTCTTCCTAGGCCTACCCCGACCTCTTTTAACTAATATATTTTCCCATTTCTCCATCCTTCTAACTGGAGCATCAATAGGCCTTCGCCGAATGGTAATACTGATCTTAAGGGAAATTATCGGATCATATGGCTAAGCTTCATATTTCATTAAATCTGACTGGCTTGATTCATGTAACCAGATCATGATTTTGACTTCAGAGAACACTAACATGCACCTGTTAGAGCAACTATAATAGAAAAAAGGATATTTTTTATAGCATCTCATTTTGAAAAAAAGTTAATGAAAAGTGTTTTGGGCTTGTGTAGGACATGTTGCACATTCTGCTTCAAATCTATCCCATATAAGGCATTGCACAAACCTTGATATGCTGTGTATCAGCCAGAAGACTCCTCAGAGAGAGAGAGAGAGTGGTTGATTTTGACATACACATATAATCAAGGCTATGCTTATTTATTCTAGAAAAGTGGAATCGTTCATGGGACTTGCATGAGTTATTCTTCTTTCTCCTTGTCAACTTGATCCTATGTCTTTGCCATGATGAACTGTTAAATGTGCAGCTCAGGTTATAATAATTTCACTATTTTCAGGTGTTATGCTCGTTTGCACCCAAGAGCTGTGAATTGCCGGAAAAAGAAATGTGGCCACAGCAATCAGGTGCTAAAGTCTTCTTTGTTTCATTTCTGTTCTTCACTTGAAATTTTTGATGCTTGAAATTTTATGTTTTCTGAAACTTTATGATTTCTCCCACAGCTGAGGCCTAAGAAGAAGATCAAGTAAGGCGCTTGCACTATACTCGGCTACCTCCTTTCTCCTGGTTTTAGTGCTACAGAGATGACCCTTCACATTGTTAAGACTTGAAGTACATTCAATTAGTTTGTGG